>NC_132997.1:46038103-47417270 GCF_048564905.1 Vicugna pacos | reverse complement strand
ATATAAAAATAAATAAATAAAGATCTTTTAAAAATTTTGGAAAAAAAGGTTTTTAAAAACCATCTCCATATTCTCCCCTGTCTACTCAGGACTTTTTGTTCTTTGGGTCTGAATGTGCATCATAGTACTTATTAGCATGTACTGTTTATGAGACCAGCTTATGGGATTTTATTCTAGTCCCTGGGCACTCCTTGTCTCTCAGACACCCCAAGGACCGCAAGTCAGGACAGAGCTAGGGAACTCATTGCAGGAAGGCATTGGGGACGAGCAGAGAGAGAGAGCTTTGAAGAGGGATGGGCATAGATGACCACATCCTTCACACCTGTGTCGTTTTTTCCCTACCAGTCCTGTCACAGCGCTGGACGAGCAGACAAGCGCAAGAAACTCTGGAGTCACAACTTACGTAGCATCTGAAATAATCATGATGATGCCTTAGACTTGTTCAGTGTTCTAAAATCTTGAAAGCAGTTTCATTGCCATTGTTGGGTTAGGTATTCTGAGTAATCCCAAAAGGTAGGAAGGGCAGACATGACTGTCCTGAGCCTAGAGCTGAGGGCATGAATGATACCCAAAGTCACACAGGTGAGAGTGCCCAGACCAGGACCCAGTCTCCCTACACTTGCTTCAGGATTGCTTCCCCTCTTCTCCTCCAGGCGCGGTTTCTCAGCGGCCCTAGTCCGTACACTGTCCCCGGAGATGCTGGTGGGGAGAGATGCAGTTGACGTGGGTCCGTTTCCTCCTTCCTGCGGATGTTTTCATCTTTCCTCTCTCTCCCATCCAAGAACAGTGTCCTTTGTCCTTGGGATGGCTCTAGGCAGCCTCTCCATCTGCTGCTTTGCCATCCCTTTCCTCCCGGCAGGAATCCCGGTGATTATGGGGCCTTCTCTTCGCCCGAGGTGTTAAGGGTTTATGTAGTGCTTGCCGATGGATGGCTAATGGACTCAGTTGGGTTGTTTCAATGAAAGTTTCCCACAATCTGATACTAAAGTGCAAGCCTTGAGTGAAGCTTTTATCACTCTTTCACCAGGCTCATCAAGGACTTCCTTTTCCTCTCTGGAAATTGTATTTCATGCAGTGTATTTCGGATCCAAGTGTTACATCAATCAGCAGTCCGGGGTAGGGTTGTGGTTCTCCCGGAGCGTTTTATAAGCAGGGATGGGGTTTCTTAATGCTGGCCTGCTCAACTCTCTTGGACTCTTGGAAAAATACTCAAACTGCAATTTCCTCCCATCTATTAGGATCTGCTTTTTTAGTTGCTATTAGAATTATTGGTTTTTTACAAGGCATTATCTTAATAGAGGCGTTCCTTTCTAGGCTGTGTTTGATCTGTGGGTGAGATTGGGAATCTGTTTCTTCTCATGGTTATTGTAAAGTTAGGGCTCTCAGAAAATCTAGAAAAGTGGGAGCCTTTGAAACACGATCTCCTTAGCCAACGACTTCTCTGTTGCTGGAGAGATGCTGGATGGAGACTGACCTGTGCTTTTCAGTCTAGAGTGGTTTGTTTTTGAGAGAATCCCCCAGATGGTCGGCTTTTCTTGTTTTTGGAAGTCAAAGAAAGAAACAAGACATTTTAAACTGCTAACAGTGGCAGAAACAGTGAATGACAAGGAAAGGAAAGTGGGATCTGGGACTCGGGCATGTCATTTGTGTGAGTGTTCAGCAAACATGTGACGTTGGTATGCTTGGGTCACAGAAGCCAGGGCTGGAGGTCGCTATGACTGATACGGTATTAGCTGACCGAAAGCCCACCTACGAACTAGGATCTGAGCTGGTCTCAGTGAAAGGAAGAAGACTTTGGAGTCTAGGATTTGGAGTTTGTTTGTTTGTTTGTTTTAACAAATGTTTTTTAAAGGGTGAGAGCGTTGCTCCCACTCCCCAAGTAAAATTATTTAGCTGACATTTTCTTACATTGGGTCCAAAGAAGGGACGTTGTCCCCCAATTCTATCCTCTCACATAAGGACTGAGGTTAAAATCTGGGGTAACTATTTTGCCCTTCTCGGTTTTTTAAATTCATCCAAAGCTTTTTTGAAAAAAAAAACCTCTCCCAGCAACTGTGACAGGGTATCGCAGCTGTCTGAGGGTTTTTTTCCCCCTGTTATCTTTCCTTTCTTTAAGAAAAGAGTCGTTCCAGAGGCAGCCGTGACAGCTCTGTCATTTCACTCACACCTCTAAATTTCTCTTTCTGTTGTCAGTCAGCAGACAGCAGTCTCAGTATTCTGATGGGCCTGAGTGATGTCCAAATACAGGAGAGATTGGAGAGAGGCCTGGAGCAGTGCGTCAGAAGCAGTCATCTTCTGCCTTTATTCTTAGAGGAATTGTCAGGAGTTTAAAAAGTTCCCCTGTGCCAGGATCCCCGAATCTCCACTCTTGCTGTCTGTAACATGCACGAGGCAGGGCCAGGGCTTCCTTGAGCTTCATTTCCAGAAATTCCCGCTAAGAGGCTACAGTATTGAGTTCCTCTGGCCTGGGTGTTACCCTGAGGACTTAATTCTTTTTCAACACATATTTTTTTTAATTCTTATTTTTTATTGAAGTGTGGTTGATTTATAATGTTAATTTCAGGTGTATAGCAAAGCAATTCAGTTATACATACACATACAGATATATTTATATACATATTTTTTTTTTCAGTTTCTTTTCCATTACGGTTCATTACAAGAACCTGAATATAGTTCCCTGGGCTATACAGTAGGTCCTTGTTGTTCATCTATTTTATATATAGTAATGTGTATCCGTTAATCTCAGATTTGTTTAGAGCAGTTATAGGTTCACAGAAGAATTGAAAGGACGGCACAGAGATTTCCCATACGCTCCCTGCCCCACATTACCTACACACACACACCCCCCACCAGAGCGGTACATTTGTTACAACTGGTGAACCTGCACTGACACAGCTTCATCTCCCAAAGTCCAGAGTTTATGTGAGGATTCACTCCAGGCATTGTACATTCTGTGGGTTTGGAAAAATGTATACATAATGCTATGTATGTATCCATCACTTGAGTGTCGCATGGAATATTTCCATTGCCCTATAGGCCCTCTGTGCTCTGCCATCCCTCCTCACTCTGAGAAAACGAACACTCTAATGGGAGTCAGGCCTTGTAGGATGAAACCACGTCACCATTGGAACAGCCATGGCAGTAGCCACAGCTCCCCACATCTCTCAGTGCCTGTGTCTCGGGCGCTGTGTTTTACACGCTCTTCTGCATTTGTTTTCCAGCAGCCCTGTGCTAGGTTCTGTTCTTCATCCCATTTTAGTGATGAGACACCTGAGTCTCAGCTCTTTTAAAGACATTCAGTAACTTGCCTAAGGCTGTGCAGCCACTGAGTGACAGAGCTGGGATCCGTGCTCCGGGTCTGGGTGACACTGTTGCTCCAGTGCCTTAAGCCATATGCAGTTCTCATATGCCATGACTGTCTTTTTCCCACGGTGCAAGGAAACATGACAATTGTCATGACCTGCAAGACAGGTGAGGCCTGTGCGCCCATCCTCTGAAGCATGGAGGCACCTGGGTTAAGAAGATGAGTAATCAATCGCAGCAGCAAGAGTATGGGGGTGGCAGAGGTGCCTCAAGGGGTGGGTAGAAAGGCCACTTGCACCCGAGAGGAAAGATTCCGTAGTTGAAAGCAACCAGGACTTAAGAGTATCTACAAAGGGGATCCCAGAATGTATAGTTGTGTGTGCTTGATTGAGGTCACATGGTGGAGCGTAATTTACCTCCTGGTCCTGAGCTCTCCTGCCAGGGCTTGGTATGTGGTTTGGGCAGTCCCAGTGGTTGCCATGCAGACGCTGGCAGAACTATAAACACCAGATTTTTTGTTTTGAAAGGGGTCGATTTTGCCTTTTCTTTTATCTGGGGGAGACCATTGTCCTCAGATCTTTTTCTGTAAATTTCTCATGAAGATCTGGCATCTTTTTTGTCCACGAGTGTGTCCTGTGTCCCACAGAGCTGTTCCCTGGGGCTGCCATGGCGGGGAGGCTGATCACACACCCTGTGAAGCATGCTTCTGCCCATAACTCACTGATGTTCAGGCCCAGAGCTCTCACGGGATTAGCTCCCCAGCAAAGTGTGATGCACGTTTATTCCTCCAGAACGTACTGGTTAGGCCTCTGGTTTCTGGAAAGTGTGTCCATGGGGAGTGGGTTGAACATCTCTGTGCCTTTGTTTGTGAAATGGGGGTGACAGCAGCACCTGGCTCATGGGGTCACTGTGATTGATCATTGTAATTATAGTAAACACTTTTATAGCTTTTATTTAGGGACAGGCCTGTCCCAAGAGCTTCACATTTATTAATTCATTTAATCCACACAACAGGTCATTGAGGTTAATACTGCTTTTCCCCCATTTTGCAGATGAGGACACTGAGTTGTAGAAAGCCTGAGCTAAAGGTCAGACAGGCAGTAAACAATGGAGAGAAGGAAGATGAAGAACTCCATGCTCCTCCCACCCTCCCTCCCTCCCCTGTGATTTAATGCCTACAAAGTGCTTACTGTCATGCCGGGCACATAGTGAGAGTTCAGTAAGTATTGACTTCCATGACGGATAATTACAGTATTGCTATTAGCAATGCTAGGCATCTTGTGCACTGCTGGCAGTAAAGATGAGCCACCCAAGACCAGTTCACTTGCATATTTTACAAACTAGTGAGGAACAGAGATGCTTAAGTGGGCAATAGCCATCAAGTACGCACAAGCTGTCACAGAAGAGCTGCAGGGTGCTTTGGACGGAACAATCATTACTTCAGATAAAAATTGCTGAGAACTTTGTCTCATGTCTGGCAACATGCTGAGTCCCATAGGAATGTTACTTCCCTTAATTCTACGTGGCAGATACTGGTATTATTTCATTTTATAGACACCAAGGATTAGAGAAGATGAGTTACTTGTCCAGGGTCACACAGCCAGTGAGTGCTCAAGCTGGGATTTGAACCCAGGACTCCTGGACTGGAGGCCCTGGGCTCTAAGCTCCTGCGCCAAATAGCTGGAGTGTCTGTACATTGACAGTTTTCCCCAAAGACTTCCTGATCCTTTCCTGAACAATGTAAACAAGAGCAACCAAATAGGAATGAGTTCATACCTCCCTCCTCACTTTTGCTCTAGGAGATTCATCAGAAAAATTGGTAGTGACTTGGATGGAAGCTACCATTTCTGTTGAGTGATGTGCCGTGCTCTTTTGGAGTGGACCGTGTTGGACTTTCCTCTTCCACACATGTGTTCCTGTGACCCGCTCTTCACAGAATGCCAGTGACTGTGTGCTCAAGGCCAGGTGCGATGCCCTGTTCTCCATGGCCTTCCATGAAACTGTGTTCTCTCCTTTCTTTGAACCTTGGACTCTGAACCATGCTTTTATGTACTTCTATCACATTTTCTCCTCGTTCTATTTCACATGGTTCTTATTCCTTAGTTCTATTTCAGGCTGCTCTGACCAACTGTCTTTAAAGCTCTTCGAAATAGAAGGCCTGGCTGGTCAGTGTTCTACAACATCCATCGCAGGCTGAGGACTAACCCAGGCCTCCCCAAACTGGGAGTCATCCTTGATTTCTTCATTTCCTTCACCTCCATATCCAGTCCATCACAAAGTCCTACCAGCTCTACTCCTAACCTGGTTCCTGTGTATCCTCCACCCAGCACCCTGGACCACGCCCAGGGACTCATCCCGTCTCACTGGGACAACCGTAGCAGTTTCCTGTCTGCGCTCTCCCTTCCCTCCTTGTGTCCCTGCAATCCATGTGCCATCTGGCAGCCGGAGTGGGATTCCAGAGTGTCAGCTGGATCGTGTAACCCTGTTACACTTGGTATAAAATCCAAAGTCCTTCCGTGGCCTACAAGGTTCGGTGTGACTCGGTCCTGCCCAATCTCCCCCCAGTCTTGTGGGCCTCTCCCAGTTCTGGACACGCCAGCCCTGTGGGCCTCGTGCTGTCACCCAAGGAGAGCAGACTTTCTTTTTTTAGTCTTAGACTGTTTAACAAGTTAATCCTTTGGTGCAGAACATTCTTAGTCTAGTTGGTTCCTTCTTACCCTTTGGGCGGGAGCTCCAGTGCCACTTCCTGAGAGAGACTCTCTGATAACATTATCTTAAGTGGCCCCAGCCACCTGGCGATCACTCTATCCCATGACTGTCTTCAGAGCGTCTATTACTAACTTTAAACGTGTTGTTTATCGGTTTGTCTTCACGGGTACTGTCTGCCTGCCCGCAGGCCTCTCAGTGACTCTCAGCCCCAGGAGAGAGGGCCTCAGCTACCTTGTTTGGTATTATATCCTGTGCACCTCACACAGTGGCTGGCCCCTAATGCCAGCTGATAAATCACAAACAGCCAATATGTATCAAAAGAGGACTCTGCAGGCATTTGTTCTCAGCCCTTCATGTGTATTTACCCATTCAGTTTTCACAGTGCCCCCGGGATGTGGCTATTACTGTAATTCCTATTGCACAGATGGGGAGACTGAGGCACAGAGGGTTTCTCCTGCAGCCCGAGGTCCGGCAGCAGGGGAGTGACAGAGCCTGGGCTCCAAGCCAGGCAGCAGGGCTCCAGAGCACGTGTTCTTAATCACCACGTTCCAGTGCCTCCTGGGGAGATGCTCGATCAGTACTTGTTGAAGGAATTAATGAAGAGAAGATGCCCAGTAGAGCCTTGCTGGGTGAGCACAGTCCTGGGTTTTTATGGAAACGTTCTAGGCCTGCACGTTGTCAAATCCATCCCAGAGCAGAGGGTGTGGCGCTGCCCCGTGGGTACTGAACACCCCACCACCCAGCACAGGCTTTGCTTCCCACCACAGCTATTTATACTTTCTGCTTGATAGAGCCGTCTGGCTCGTGGGCCTTTCTTTTTTTTTTTTAGAGAGAGAGAATTGTGGGAAATATTTTGTTTTCCCTGGGAGCCAGGCTATGTATTTACTTCAAGTTTTATTAAATGAGTTATAAATTTTCCCCGCAATTTACTCATAGCTCAAGAGGTTTAATTTGCATGTGTTGCCTTTTACAATATGCTTTTCGTAATGTTGCAGATGCTTCTTCCCCAGCCTCAGTAAACAACAGGCACTCAGCCAGGTTTTTGACTGAACACGTGCCAGGCCTTGGAAATACAAGTTAACTCCGTGGTGGCTGTCGGTGGAGCCACACACCCTGGTCTGTCCAGGGCATCTGGGGAGCTGAGTGGAATTCCTGAGGGGGAGAAGGCAGAGATTTTTTTGGATATTCCTTTTGGACATATTTTTGCTTATCTCTTGCACCTACAGAATAAGTTAGTAAACAGACATTTATACTTAGACACCAAATGTTATTTGGTTCTACTTCAAATACAGTTACTATGATGACAGAAAGGGTTTGTTGGGGCCCAGGGTGATTTCCAGAGAGGCCAAAGTCATTCCAGCCTTGATAGGAGTTGGCCTAGGGTCTATGATGGGGAAGGTATTTTAGCCACCAAGAAGCCAGCTCCTCTGAGAATCCAGTGTGTGGGGCCCCTTTGATGCCAGGGAGAGACCGTTAAGGCTGAGAACTCCTTCTTTGGGGTCACACTGTTAGGTTTGAGTTCTAGCTCTTCCGTGTATCAGTCTCATGACCTTGGGCATGGTACTTAAACCTCTCCATGCCTCAGTTTCCTAGTGTGTATAAATGAGGTTACAGTGGTCCCTGTCATGTAGGTTTGTTGGAAGGATTAAATAGACTGATGTATAGAAAGCATTTGGGGCAGAGTGGTTCATAAATGAACATGTCAATGGCAACCTTTACTTCCCCAGGACTTGCTCAGTTCCTTGAGTACTTTGGGATTAGATTCTCTGGGTGATATTTTTTGGAAGTTTCTTTGTGGAGGAGGAGAGGGTACCAGAGTAAGAGATGAACGGTGTATTCACTAGAGTGAGGTTCAGCTGCAGGCAACAGAAAGTCATGATTCACAGTGGCTTAACATTGTAGAGATTTCTTTCTCTCCCAAATAAAAGAAGTATGGAGGTACACAGTGCAGGGTTGTGATAGTTTCATGGTCATGAGGACCCCTGGTTCCTTTTCTTTGGAGTTCTGACATTCTTAGTGTATTTTCTCATGATTCAAGAAGGCGACTGGGCTCTTGTTCATGTGTGTTCATTCCCAGAAGCAAGAGGGAGAAGGCATAAAGAACCAGTTCATTGTCTTTGGAGGACATTTCCATGAGGTCCCACACAGCACAGTCCTTTACATCTCATTGGCCAGAACATAATCACAGAGCCACAGGTCACTGAAAGGAAAATACACTCCCTCATTTCGGCAGCCCCATGTCAGATACAAATCCAGGCTCTGTTATAAAGAGGAGGTATTGAATGGGTATTGAAGTAGACCATTACCAGTGAGTTGTCAGTATTGGTTCATAGGTTTTTTTGGCTTGAGGTAGAAAAAATTCCCAGGTGCATAGAGCAGTATTTTTCTAAAGTTTGTTTCATTGATGATTTCAGGGAGTGCATGGAAATTTTTTTTGTTTAAATCATCTTGTAATTATTTTTTACAGGAGCAAAATTATAACTGGAATATTGAACCCAGAATTTCACAGGTATTGTGTAATAGTACAGTGTTTTCAAAAAATGTGAGTCAATTAAAAACAATAAAGTTGATGCAGGTATACCGGCATGAGAGAGGTTAGTATAGATGTAAGTTAGGGGTGGGCTCTGGGTACAGACCACCTGAATTTGAATTTATGACCTGCCACTTTTTGGCCAAATAACCTTATCCTCTCCATGCTTCCGTTTGCTTATCTGTAAAACAGCATTAATAGCATCTACCTCTTAAGAATCAAATGAATTAGTACTTTAAAGCTCTTAGAATAGTGCCAGGTGTGTGAAAGATACTCCATGAACACTTGTCACTGTTACTGTTATTATTATTATTCTCATTACTATTATTGTGGCTTTGTTGTAGTACCATTATTACAAAAGGTAGCACTTGGATAGAGCAGAAATTTTGAGAATGGTACGCACATGACTGAAATTAGGTAAACTGGTTTGGAGGAATGCGGTGGGCAGTTCAGGGCCAGTCTGAGACACAGCTGTCCATAATAATTCTACTAACAGTTAAAACTAGTTCTTTACAGTTTGAAGTGGTTCCATATATGATAATAGCATTGATGATAGTTTATCGAGTGTTTACTATGTTCCAGGTCCATGAAGTTGTTTTGAAGATGTGACTTTTAATTCTTGCAACACTACATGCTAAGTGTTTTTTCTGTTCTGCAGGTGGTGACATTTAGTCTGGGGTAAGCTGAGTAAATTACCCAATGTCCCATGTCAGCATGGGACCAGCTTCAGAGCCCCCTCATCTCCCTTTGGGTGTCTTCCCTGCCTGCTGGTTGTCCAGGACTCCTCCCTCCCTCCCCTGCCTCCAGGACCCTCTGATTCTTTCTTTCCATCTCTCTTCCTATAACCCAAATGCCAGCCATTTCCTCAGCCTCTCCCCACTGTCCAAACCGATCAGTCCAGCATCTGCATTCCTGCCAGACACAGCATATGACAGCTTCCAGTGTCATGAACTAATCTATGAAAATGGGCATTAACAGGCTAATAAGCATATTATTATTATCTCTTTCTCTGGGTAATTTATTTTGGAATCATCCTGGAGATTTCAGGCAGGAAACAGTTCAGCAGCCTTGTAGGCCTGTCCCACAGCTGACCAAGGAGGGGGGGCGGAGATCTGTCCCAGAACATCCCCCAGGTCATTCTGTGAGGTTTTAAAATTGCTCTATGGTAGAGTCCTGACAGCAGTGGAACACTGAGATGGTGGCCGAGGGGGACCAAGCACACTGGTGAGTGATCAGTTAAGGGCCAGGGCTGCATCACTCCCCCTGCAGCTCCCAGCCCAGTGCCTGGCACACAGAGAGCATTCAGTCAGTGTCGTTGAATATATGAATCACTTACTGGAGGCCTTTCTGATGTGAAGGGAACAAAAGTTCCTTTAAGGAACAGGACAGTGAATTACAATGGGGGAGCTTTGGTTGGGCCTCCTGGACTTGATCAATGTTGTTTGTTTGTTTGTTTGGGCTGTAATGGTCTGTCAGTGGGTCAGCTTGCTGTCGTCCATGGACCCTGCGCATCTCTGTCTAAGCATGAAGTAAACATGAGCAGCGCGATGCTGGGGTCGGGGCCATTCATCTTCCACTCTCTTCTCCATCTGCGGAGCTGCAGGCGCAATGTGTTACTCTGGTGATGTCATAAAGCAGCTGATGTCTTAGTACATCCTGCGAGAGTGATTTCCTCCTTTACTCTTCCTACAAATTGTACCTTATGATCCATTGAATTTCACTTTCCTATTTTTCCAACATTTCTCATTTTCTGCCCTTTTTTATTCTCTCTCTCAGACCATTGGGGGAAGGAAGCAATGTTGCTTAGCAACCAGTATGAAACTAGTCAATACCGTGTCTAATATTAACCCATTGTAACAAGTAAGCAGCATGATAGATGTGTGTCCTGTCACTCTCCCTTACAGGGTTTAAACTATGGGTTGACAAAAGTTGGATGCACAGCTTAATGTTGTCATCACAAACATCAAGGACATTGGTGGGTAGCTATAAACGGTAGCGAATTTCAAAGTTGCAAGTTATAGAAATTGTTTATTAAAGTGGTTCACTTTGAGATTCTTAATTTAGAAATTTGTTATGATTATTTTACTTTTGCTTTTTGAACAAAATAGTGTTGAAATCTCAGCAGGTCTTTCGTGTGTGCTGGCATGCTGTTTGGTCATTTAAGTTCGTTCATTTGACAAACCAAAGTTGTATTTTCTGCATGGTATCATTCATTCATCTAGCATTTCCTGAGCTCTGCTATGTGCCAGATCCCATGCAAGACACTGTGTACGTCACTGCGAGCAGACATGGTCCTTGATTCCATTTTTTTTTTTTTGTCCTCACAGTCTTCTTCCCTTTTCAGTTTCATCTCTTGAAATAACATATAATGTTGCCAGGTTTTCAGACTGGAATTATTCTTCTACTGGAATGGTTTATTTATGGCTTTGATTAGATAGTATTATTCTTCAGTTTTTTAGCCTTTTAGGAAGTGAGGAATAGGAGGCAACAAAAAGATACGTATTGACCAACTCGTTTCCCACACATACAGGGGGCATGACCAGCACACATGGGTAAAGGATTGGGAGCCAGAATTTGCTTTATACAAGATAATGATGTTGATGAAGTTGGCCTGAAGTGTTTCTTGTCTTATATATGTGCCCCCCCTTTTTTTTTGCTACAGGTGACCTTCAAATCTCCCCAAATATCCAACACCCTTATTCCAGTCACCATCACCCCTGGTTGGTGGGAGATAGTGGGCTAATCTCTCCTTCTCCTTAGGGTGTTGTTGACTTCACTGAAAGCTGTCTACAAACAGCTTGGGGTTGTCTACAAATGTCCTTGGGGTGGATTGGAATTCCTCGTGGCCGTCTTGATACATGGCAGGCTGAGGCAGTTGGTGCAGATGGGTTTCTTCTTACCTCACTTGTTAGGGGGTGATTCCTTCTTACCTCACTTGTTAGGGGGTGATTCCTTCTCACGCATCTGCCAAGTGACGTGGTTGACCACCTCAGTACCCTGTGCAGGGTGACTCCATGTGGATTCCTCATTTCCTCTAGGTCCTTAGAATCCAGAAAACTTGCTGAGTTTGAGGGTGGTATGGATTCTGCCTCTTATCTTGAGTGCCCAGTATCCCACAACCATAGGCTTGGTCCCTGTAAACTGGTGGTTGGAGTTAGTGGAGAGAAGCATCTCCAAAGACTAGATTCCATAAAGCCAACTAGAGGTGACTCTAGCCTCAATGGCTTTAGATGCTCACTTGTTACTCATACAGGAATGGTCATGTAGGACTCATCAAGGTATGGCTTTGAACTAAATTTTGGCAGATGTCCCCAGAAGGGATGGGCATTGAAAGCTGCTGAGATATCCGCATGTGGTTCTGGCTTTCATTCAGCACAGAAGAGAGGAGAGCCTACAGACACGGAACTAGCTGGGCATGGGCATCATTCTAGCACCTTTCATCACTGAGCACCAGCTATGGGACAGGCATAGTTCCAGATGCCTGCATATATTATCTTTCAGTCTTTCCAGCATCCTTGCAAGGAAGATATTCCATTTTGCATATGAGAAAACTGAGACTTCGGAAGGGTGAACATCTCGCTCAAGGTCACCCAGCCCGCAAGGACCAGGCAGGGATTTAAATGCAGATGGGGCTTGACTCCACGTCTCCGTCTCGTGCTCTGTCTGCTGGGTTGTGCTGCGTCTTTTGCAAGTTGGCTTCTCCTGAAGATAGAGGAAAGCTTGCAGGTTATGGTGAACAATTCTACATGTGGGAAATGTGGGAATCCATCCACGGATGCTCCTGGGTCAGTTCTTGCCACGTGGAAGCATTTAGCTCATCCCGTTGGGACCGCTGAGCAACTTAAGCTTCGGCAGGAGCAAGTGGGGAGAGCAGGAGCCAAATTACAGTTTCAGACTCCCAAACTTAGACCCTCTTCCTTGGTCATCCACTGCCTTGCTGTGTTTGTTTCTCCTCTCAGAATACGTGATGATTCCAGTTCACTTTGAGGTGGCTCGTTGTGGGTGTGGCTGGGGTTGAGGTGGTGAGTCTGATGATGAGAATGATGATACCACCTACCATGAGCGCTCCACAGGCTTGACTCCAGGCTCAACATTTAATAACTGTTATTTGTCTTCTGGTGACAACCTGTGTCACATGGGTGGCATAACGTCTGTTTTCAGTGGAGAAGACAGAGGCCCAGAGAGGTTGACTGACTTGCACAAGATCACACAGCTAGATGATGGCTCAACTGGATTTGAACCCTGGGTTTTCCAGATCTCAAAGCTGTTCTTAACTATTTCACTCTGGTGATGAGGGAGGTGACCCCGTGGTCTCCTTCTGGGGCCTCTGAGGCAGATAGAGTCTGTGCTGTGTACTTGAGCATGGATGTTTCGGTATTACATTTCTTGTGTGTTAATCATATCTGTATAGTTAAAGTGCAGGCATCTGGAGGGCAGGGACCATGCCCTAAACTTCTTTATATATATGTGTTTTTAATTGAAGTATAGTTGTTTTACAATGTTGTGTTAATTTCTGGTGTACAGCATAGTGATTCAGTTGTACGTGTGTGTGTGTGTGTGTATGTATATATACACACACACACTCCTTTTCATATTCTTTTTCATTATAGGCTATTACAAGATAGCCTATAACATAGTTCCCTGTGCTACATAGTAGGACCTTGTTGTTTATCTATTTTATATATAGTAGTTAGTATCTGCAGATCTCAAACTCCTAATTTATTCTTCCACACTCCCCTTCCCTTCCTGGTAACCATACTTTGGTTTTCTATGTCTGTTTTATAAGTAAGTTCATTTGTGTCACTTTTTAAGATTCCACAAATAAGAGATATCATATGGCATTTTTCTTTCTCTTTCTGGCTTACTTCACTTAGAATGACAGTCTCCAGGTTCATCCATGTTGTTGCACGTGGCATTATTTCATTCTTTTTGTGGCTGAGTAGTATTCCTTTGTATAAATATACCACAGGTTCTTTATTCATTCATCTGTCAATGGACACTTAGGTTGTTTCCATGTCTTGGCTATTATACACAGTGCTGCTGTGAACATCGGGGTGCATGGATCTTGTCAAATAAGAGTTTCCCCTGGATGTGTGCCTAGGAGTGGGATTGCTGGATCATATGGTAGGTTTGTTTTTAGTTTTTTTGAGGAATCTCCATACTGTTTTCCATAATGGCTGCACCAAACTACATTCCCACCAGCAGTGTGGGAGGGTTCCCTTTTCTCCACAGCCTCTCCAGCATTTATCACCTAAACTTAAGATGGAATGTGTAAAGACTGAACACTTGAGGTTTGCAATGTAAACAGGGAAGGTTCATTGCTTCTCTTCTCCTGGGCAGCTGATCTGCTTTCTCCCCACTGCTATTGACAAAGAACCCATATCCTGAGGAGTGGAATAGGGATGCTGGGCTCCCTTCTGCCAGATCAACTTTATAGAAAAGTAGTTGGATATTGTTTTGTTTTCAGCCCACTTTGGATTTTTTATATCCTGGGAAACAGCAGAGCACACGGTAAGCTGTGCTGCTTAACTCACGAGGTCCCCTTGGGCATCATACCTAACCTTTCCCACCCTGGATTCCTTGACTGTAAAGGGTCTAAAACAGCACCTCCTTCATAGGTTGTGGTTTTGCAAATCAAGTGAGATAAAGCATGTGAGGTCGTTCATGCAGACATGGACACACAACCAACACTCAGTAAAAAGGAGCTCTTTGTGTTTGGTTTCTGTTTTGCAATTCATTCACTGAATTTTTATGGACACTTTTTATGAATTTATTCACGTGAATTTTTCATGGACAATTATGAAAGTAGAATATTGGGCTTAAAGTTCCACTGGACAGAGTAGGTAGGATTTACTATGCTAGGATGAAAGGTTAGGAGTTAGGGGACAATTAAAGATGTTGTTGCCTTTCTTTTTTTTATTGGAGTGTAGTCAGCTTATAATGTGTCCATTTCCAGTGCACAGCATAATATTTCAGTCACATATATATACGTATATATTCATTTTCATATTCTTTTTCATTACAGGTTACTACAAAGTATTTGAATATAGTTCCTTGTGCTATACGATATAAACTTATTGTTTATCTATTTTATGTATAGTAGTTAGTATCTGAAAATCTCGAACAGACAATTTATCCCTTCCCATCCCCTTCCCTACCTGGTAACCATAAAAGTTTGTTTTCTATGTCTGTTGATCTGTTTCTGTTTTGTAAGTAAGTTCATTTGCCTGTTTTTTTGTTTTTTGTTTTTTTTAGATTCCACGTATATATGATATCATATGGTATTTTTCTTTCTCTTTCTGGCTTACTTCACTTAGAGTGACTATCTCCAGATCTATCCATCCATGTTGGCTGTACATGACATTATTTTATTCTGTTTTTTATAGCTGAGTAGTATTTCATGGTATAAATATACCACAGCTTCTTTATCCAGTCATCTGTCGATGGACATGTAGGTTGTTTCCATGTCTTGGCTATTGTAAATAGTGCTGCTGTGAACACTGGGGTGCATGTATCTTTTCAAGTTAAAGTTCTCTCTGGATATATGTCCAGGAGTGGGATTGCTGGATCTTATGGTAAGTATTTTCAGTCTTTTGAGGAATCTCCAGTATGAATTCTCTTCTCATCCATTTCAGTTAGGTAGTTAGAATACAGACATAGGGGTGAAGAGGCTCGTGCCTGACCTGTCCCTGAAGTGAACTGTGGTGGGAGTAGCTTTCGCATTAACTCCTCCCATCTGGCAGAGAACAGGAGTCTTCACTGCTGACTGCAGCCCTCTTAACACTTCCATGTGGTCTGCCATCCAATTTGAGCAGCAAGAAACTAAAAAATACTTGTTGATGAAAACTTTCTCTCGTGTTCATGCCTCACGCATTGCCTGCGCTGAGAAAGCGGCCGTCCAGCTGCCACTCACAACAGGGCTGCCCAGGGCTGATCACAGCAGGGGGTGTAGCAGCTGGGACCCAGTTTCGGGTGAAGGGTGAGAGCCGATCCCAGGAAGAAGAAACAGAGAGGCCTCCTCCTCCTCCCTCAGGCAGAAGGCGAGTTCCTCTGCCTATTCTAGATGGAAGGGAAGCCGAGAAAGGGAGGCAGGCGTGTACATGACATTTCCACGCCCCTTCCACTGCCCCGACTTGGTCTCATCTGCTCAGCACCCTGGCGTCCTACAAAAGAAATCTCTGCTCTTTCTCTTTCCCAGAATCTAGGAATCTTTCAAGGGGTTGTACTTTCTGTGCTTGGTCTGTGGCTGAACTTAGAGTTAATTCACTCTCCTGCCCACCTCCAAATCCTGTACACTCTTCTCTGGACAGAGGATGAGTCTGAGAAACAGTTGCTGCATAGAACACCTCCAGGTTAGCTTCTGAAATTATTTAGCCCCATACCGGTACTCCTTGAAATGTAAGAAAATTATAAACGAGGGCTTCAGTGCGGTTAACCATGTGGCTTTGCTGGATTTAAAAGATACAATTTACATTTGTTTGTTTAATCATTTACAGAAGTAGATCTGTGCTTATGCACGTATCCCAAAGCATTTTTATCATTCCCAAGTTAGATCTCATGTATATTTAGAAGTTACAGACTTTAAATACAGTGTGTGTGTATGTGTGGATGTGGATGTACATCTCTGTGCGTGCATTGTGTTTACCTGTGTGTGCACGGGTGTGTATACACATGTACACACACAGAAGCCAAAGCGTTCATACTTCCCCTGTTTTCTCCCATCCCTGCAGTGCTGCTCCTCACACAGGGAGCAGGTGGGTGGCGCTGGGGCAGGGGAGCGAGCTGCACCTTGCTGAGCACTGAGTGTGCACCCTGAGGTTGTGTGAAAATGTCAAGTCCAGGCATATTAAACAGCAGGCCTTTGCTTCAACAGTTTCATGATGCAACTGGGTTCTTGCTGAGCTGGTCCAAGTGCAGCAAGAGGACAGGAGGTGCTGGCTGTGCGGCTGGGGAAGTGCTCGCTGCTGGGACGAGGCTGCCCTGGTCCCAGGGAGGGCAGCTGCCTGGATTTCCTGGGGACCCATGTCTCGCAGAGATGAGATCCAAGAAGCTAGAGGAGAAAAGGACAAGCGTGCAGGCCTTGGGCTGCCCTGGCAGTGGCCTGGTCTGCGGAGCGGGAAAGAGCAGTCAAGACCACGGGGCTGCCAACTTCCCGCCACGTGTCCTCCCAGCAGGATGAGGGAGGCCTGCCAAGCCTGCCTGGAGAAGCAGCCATGTGGCTGGTCATAGTCCAAGGGCACGTGTCCCCCACACAGGGCCCAGGGCGGGAAGGATGCCTCGTCATGCGGTCCGAGCAGCTGGGTGCTGTGTTTGTCCCTTTTGTCCGTGTCCTTGTTTGGGGGACCAAGGCAGTGGACTGACCCTCAGGTTACATGAGTGTGTCTCCACAGCCAGGAGAGGGGCTCACGTGAT
The DNA here is from genome assembly GCF_048564905.1 of Vicugna pacos. Classification (NCBI taxonomy): domain Eukaryota; kingdom Metazoa; phylum Chordata; class Mammalia; order Artiodactyla; family Camelidae; genus Vicugna; species Vicugna pacos. Next base: position 47,400,316 of record NC_132997.1, on the reverse strand, counting down.
GTGCCAGCCACCCTCCCCACTCTGTAGGCCGGGGCTGTACTGAAGGATCTGCTCACCCCTCATGCACAACCTCGGCCTGCAATTTTCAATTCCTGAGGTTGTGTTTTGCATTTGGAAACTCAGCGTCAGCAGAAGCTGCCACATTTTGCCTTTTCAAGCCCCCTCTTTGAGAGGAGTGGGCTCAAGAGCACAGGGTGGAAGGCTCTTCCTCACCCTCTACCCACATATCTTTCTTAGTAAGACTCAATTCATAAAGTTCAATGTTTAAATCTTTTAAGTCCAAGGGTTAGGAACCCTGATGCATTATCATAGTGAGGATGAAGGTTTTTTTCTTAATTATTGGTATGGATACAACAGCTTGACATAGAAACTCTGTGTAAACAGTGATCCATGGCTGAACCACTTGTCCCCCACAAATGGAAAGAGGGTTGACAGTGGCCTCTTGAGAACAGATGGCATATGGGAGGGGGCCAGACATGCAGGGTGAGTGGATCCATTATGATGCTTATTCTTTTCTGACTCTGAGAGAGAATTCTGAGGAAGAACAGAAAATGGGAAGGGAAGAGAGCAGGAAAGGAAGAAGGAATTCTAACAAATGGAGAGAAAGTGAACGAGGGAATTTTAGAGACAGAACCAGGCATCCGGCATACTGTAAGTTTTAATCAGAATCTCACCTTAAATGAATGTAAATCCTTTTCATTTGATTCGTGCACATATCTTAAAAGGCCAGGGGTAGCTGTGGTGTTGGACATGGCCGGCTCCATGGCCCAAACAGTGCGCACGGGTGGTCTCTCCCTCCACCCCAGGGCGCTGACTCCTACACGGTGACTCGCAGGCAGGCTTTCCCCGCAAGGAGGCAAGAGGGCTTCTGCATTACCTTCCCTGCAACCTCTGTGGGAAAACACAGCCCCTCTTATCAGCCATTCCATGAAATCCCAGTTTGGGTTTGAGGGCCCTGATTGGGTCACGTACCCATCCTGAACCGATCTCTGCAGTCTGTGGGATGTGATGCTGTCATTGACCAGGCCAGTTTATATGCCTTCCTGGAGCCTGGGGTGGAGCCAGCTCTGCAGAACTCAGTGATGGGTAGTCTAGGGTTGTGGGGGGTTCCCTTGGTAACATCAAGTTGCTCTTACCAGAAGAAAGGTGAATACATGCTGGGCAGGCAAAGACCGGCCAAAGAAAGACGCGATGAAGCTGGAAGAGGTTCTGAAAAGAGTTATTGACATGATGGTGAGTGAAGATGGAAGACCAGAGAAGACAAAGCCTGTCCATTGCTTGGGGTGTGCAGAGGCTAAATGATGGACCTGACATAGCAGAAGGCTCTTGTCTCAAACTGGAGTTGAGTGAGCTGTTTTCTAGACAGCATTTTCAGTTTGGAACATCTCCCCCCGCCCCCATAAAGCTATGGAATCAAGGTGCGTGGCTGTTCGAATCCATGGCATTTACCCATTTCTAGAGCCAATTATTCTGGAAGGTCTGAGAGTCAGTGAGGAGTGTCATGGGTTGGAATGAACATACCTTGGGTACCTATTTAGCGGACACCAGTGATTACAAAATTAATAAGATACAGTTTCTGCTTTCTTTCTGAGGTATGATAGTTTTACCACGGCAGTCTTTTGAAACACATATTCATTGATGAAAAGGGAATACTTTTTTCCTCTTGGAATAAGTTACTCAAGCTGTGCTCCCTGGAATACCAGGGGGTGACTAGATGTTCAGCAAGAAAAAGAAAACTTTGTGACTTGATAAGTTTGAGAAGTGTTGTCTCTCCTTTCCGCTAGGGGAGGGGGTTGGCATTTGCAGTGCTCAGTGTCATATTAAGGGCCTGGAGAAGTTTGGCAGTAAGAAAACTTTCAGGTTTTGTTCGCCCACCTATTATAGCTACTTTATCTGACCATAGGGTACTCTTCTCATGGCACTAGTGTTGTATTGAATATGGGTCATAAAGCAGTGCCGAAGAAGTCAGCTGTATTTTCTTTGATTTGCACACACAGAGCCACCTGGAAAGGCTTTCATCACTCGGTCTCACCTCCAGTGTTGGAAGGAACCTCCCTCCACTGTGCATTGCTGAGTGGTGTTTTCCCACCTCTAAGCCAAGCATCTCCACCTCACCATAACCAGCTTCCTGAGAGACTTGTAATGCAAATAACGCTGGCTCCTCATTGCTTTTGTCTCTCTGGGCTTCCTCGTCAGTAAACAGCCACAACCATACCCATGTTTTGGCTCTGAGAAGACAGACTGAGATTAGCTTTGCCAATATTACCTTCTGCTGGTGGTATCCAAGATGATGGGGAGGTGCATGGATATGTTATTAATCACATCAGGAAAAAGCTACTCCCTTTTCAATTCTCTTTCTATCTTTTTGACTATAATAAGGAGAAAGTCTCAGTTTGGAGTTAATATGTCTTTTTTTAAACAAAGAGCAGGCCACTTTATCTAACCAAAATTTAGTATTTTGTTTTCATTGTGTATGTTTCTTTGAATAATTTCTACATATGTCACTGGACACTTTCTACTTATTACAGATGATCCTGGTCTTTCCTTTGTGATGGTTACGTAGAATCCCCCTTTAAAATACAATATAAGGGAAAATGAGTCAGCTTAGATCAAGGGTTCTCAGCCTTGGCATTAACGATATTTTGAAGCAGATAATTCTTTTGTTTGCTGTGGGCAGCTGTCCTGTACGTTGTGGGAGATACAGCAGCATTCCTGTCCTATACCCACCAGAAGCCAGTAGCACTGCCTCCCCCCAGGATGTGACAATCACATAATGTCCCCAGACATTGTCAGATATCCCCTGGGGACGTTGTGATTGTCCCCAGGCAGTGAGAACTACTGATTTAGAGCAGACAGAGCAAATTAGAACAGCAGGGGTACGCAAGCATGGGGAAAGTCGTGGAGGCGCTCGCTGTACGTGACTGGTTAAGTCTGGTGAGCTGAAGTGCCGCTGCTAACTGGCCTGAAAACAGGACACCTTCGCCCCACCCCATCCCCGTCTCCACTTCAGAGCCTTTCCAGATATGGCTCCGTGTGTGCCCAAATCTAGGAAAGTCCCAGTTCTTTGTGGACAGTTTGTAGAAGAACAGGCTTTGGCCATGTTCAAGTGAACTTGTCGGCGCCTTGCAGAAGCAGCCCACATCCGGGAAGAGAGCATTCCGTAGCCCAGCCCCACGACAAGTGCAGAGTCACCAGAAATGAGAAAGGGAAAGAGTGCTGAGTCGTAATTTCCTTCATGCAGGAATCTGCCTGTGCTTTTGAAAATTTGAACCAGGGTGCGGCTTGGAGCTGGTGTATGAGCAAAGTTGAAAGATTCATTCAGCATTAGCATCAGGGAGGATTGCTGGATACTTTCATTAATTGGATTCAGGTTACGTGTGTTTCATTTAGAAGTGGCTGCGATCGCTAATGGAATGACCCCCGCGTCATTTTCTGTCCTGAAGCAGGAGGCAGGATGGCTCCTCTTACACTGTTGTGTTTGCCACTTGTGTGCTGACACCAGACACTGATGAAATATGGTCCGTGGCCTTCAACCAAGCTCCCCCTTTTTTAGAAGAAAATTTTGTTTTTCATTTTTAATAAAACAGACAGGCTTCAAAAGCATAAAGCTTTTTGTTGCTTCACTGACTGGAGCAAAGGCATGGGACTGGGGAGAAGTCAGTATTCTTGTTTTTACCCACTGCCCCTCTTCCCTGCTCCAGCTTTCTACAACCCAACAGGAGACATTCCTTTGACTTGGGACTCACCGGTCCCCAGTCCTTGCCTCTCTGTGGCATGCCCACCCCAGTCCTCCCTATGCTTAGTTGTTCTGAGCATTTAGGAAAGAAAAACCTAAGGTCATCCACTGAGCCCCCTACCCATTTCTGCCTGTCTAATCAAGATGCACTTTGGATCAGAACAGATTCTTGCAATAATAGTAATAATATTAACATAAGAATAGTGTTGTATTTATTTGTTATTCCCAACACAGCAGTCACAGAGTGCTCTGATTAAAACATTCGGGTAAACCCTGTTAACTCCTCTGGTAAAGTCCTCCAAAGGCTGAGGTCCTCCCACTCTCCCAACCTCTGCCCTCAGCCTCCTGGTTCCCTCCGGGGCAGCAGCTCTGTCCTGTCCGTTCGGCTCCTCAGACAACACTTGGGGGGTCTTTTCCCTTACATTCATTCTTTCGCTGTCACCGTTCTGTGAGGCTCCATCTCTTCCCCTCCTTCCAGTCTTTCCTTTAAAGTTGTGTCCTCAGGAACTCTGCTCCCTGTCCAGGCTCGCCCTGGTTGCCTCTTGCTTTATTCTCCTCCACAGCGTCACCATCCTCTCCTCCACTCCGGAGCCCACGTTTTTTGTTAGGTTACACACCTGCCATCCCCAGCATCCAGCTCCAGGAGGTCTGGGTCTTGTTTGTTCTGATCATTGAGGAATCCCTGGTGTCTGACCCACAGAGCGTGCACAATAAATTTTGGCAAATAAATGACTGAATATTATTATTCTAAACAGTCATAACGGAAGATCATATAGGGGTTACAAAGTGTGTCCCTATACAGTTTGTCCTCCCCCAGTCCCAGGAGGTGGGTAAGGCAGGAATTATTATCCCCACTTTACAGATGGGGAAGGTGAGGTCCAGAGGTATCCAGGGATCTGTTCTGTTTCACACAGCTGGGAGCAGGAAAGCTTGGACTCACTGTTTCTGCCTCCTGGGGTGCTGACCCTTGCTATCTGGTATCTCTGATTCTGAGCATCTTTGAGAATTCCAGAGCAGTTGCAAGTGAAACTAGCAAACATGGGTCATGGGACCTGGTAAATGAGTGCCATGGTGAAGTCCCTCCTGTCCCTGGCCCCTCCCAGATGGGCTGCCTTCCCCAGGCCTTCAGTATAATTAGCCTGGAGGCCTTTGGCCCTGATGCGGTAACCAGTGAGAAGCTATCCATTACTGCCGTTCATTAAGACAGGCGACACAAGATGAAATATTTTAGGTGAATCATCTGGCCTAATTTAGAAAGGCTCGGTAGGGCCAGCGCCTTTGATTTATCAGGAAGAGGTATCTGTTATCAGAAAGATCCACACACGGGCTTATTTATTATCCAGAATCTGTTTTTAATTTCAGAGATTGTTTACCTAAACTGCTGTGTGTCAGATTCCAGGACGGATTTCTGCTTAGCATTTAATTTTAGATACTTGCCATGGCGGACAGTAAAAAATGGGTCTCCAGAATTTGTAGTTTCATTATGAATCTTACCTCCTGGCAGTCCCTACCAGTAGTTTGTCTTTGAAATCTCCTTGGTACTTGTTAACCCTGCTCTGCTGTGAAAGAGATATAGTTTATTTATTGGACTTTGCCCATTTATGAAAAAGTACAGAAATTATTAATGGTTTAGTATCTATTAATGCATTACTTGGGTGGAATTCAAATTCTAATATTTATGGTAAACCCCTTTATAATGAAACGGGCAGAGAATCAGCTCTCCTGCTTCTTGAATTTGGAAGGCTCTAGCTGCCATTGGAATGGCTCCCTGTGAAATACGAGCCCTGCCGGCTTTATATTTACACCCATAAATAAGAAATAAGTACTTTGGATTGGAGGAGAAATAATTAAGAATATTTGTGTAGATAATAAAGAAGAAATGGTCCTGTTTGGTGAACTGTGTGCTTGGGAGATGCCAGAGGCTGCCAGGACCTGGATGAGAGGTTTGAGGAAGGATGCCTGCTGGGAGCTGGTGGGTGTGAAGGGCTTCCCGAGACAGCAGGAAGGGGAGCCCTGTGGAGGGCACCTTAGAGAGGCTGTGTGCTTAGGACTTGGAGCTGGGAATCAGAGGACCTTGTTTGGATTCCAACTTTTCCCTAAGGTAGCACAGCCCTCTAATGACCATTGAACTTTTCTGGACCTCAGGCTCCTCATCCATATAAATGGAGCTAATGTCTTACAAAATCATCTTGAAGGTAAACAGTAGAGACTTAGAATTGCCCAAAGTAATAAACGAAATTTGTAGATACTGACAGGCATATGCAGAATAGATAAACAAGATTCTACTGTACAGCACAGGGAAATATGTACAAGATCTTGTGGTAGCTCACAGTGAAAAAGAATGTGACAATGAATATATGTCTATTGACGTATAACTGAAAAAGTGTGCTCTACACTGGAAATTGACACAACATTGTAAACTGACTATAACTCAAAAAAAGGGGGGAAAAACAAACAAAATAAACAAACAAAACAAAGTAATTAACAGAACTGTGTACATGGGGCCTAAAGAGAGAACCTGCTTAGGACAGGGCTGGAGAGGGAAAAATAGAGAGGTGTATTATATATTCATTCACACCTATATACGTACATCTTGGAGGGTGTGTGTGTAATTGCTGGTTGTCGAGCAGGAGGTAAGAAATACAAGATGTATGTATGGATGTATGAATAATGAGCTCAACATGGACATTAAAAAAAAATTTGGGTCTCAGAACATGGTCGGTGAATGGGTACCTCTCGCCGCCTAGGGAGTCTGGGATTGGTTCCTTAAGCTTTTCTGGTCCAACTGAAATTTCTCCCTGACCTGCTCCTGGTGTGAGCTCCTGGTTTGGCTAAATCTCTACATTTTCAAGCTTCCTATAAAGGGTTATTAAAATCATAACGTGTAGCAATAGGAAGGATTCTCAGATAACATCTCATTTAGGAATGACAGATAAGTTTTATTGCATTTGAACACTCCTTTGGTGGTGGCTTCCAGAAGTATTATGTTGAGAAAAACTCTGTGTCCCAGCCATGCTCAGCAGGAAAGTACTCCATGATTGAAGAGTGATGCTTACCAGGATGGATGGGTTGGGAAATTGTGATGTAGTTCACAGTCTCTTGTTTTTCATTTTTGTATTTTTTAAATAAGAAAACCAAAGCCTAGTGTGATCAAGGCAACTGGCCAGGCTCACACAGTGACTTAGAGGTGAGCCGGGACTAAAGTTAGGTCTCTGGTTTCCGATTCACCTATGTTCTTCCACGATCTTACCATTGTGCGTCAGTCTTTCCAATATGTAGATGAGGAAGATGGGGTCCAGATAGGTTAAGGAGTGCTCTAGAGTCACCAGCTAGCAGGTACTCAAGTGTCTTGGATTCCAAAGCTTGCATTTGTGATCACTGAACGTATATGCATGCCTCTCCTAGGGGCTTGTGAATGGTGCTGTCCATAGTAGAGATGCATTCTCTGACTGTCACAGATAGAGACTTTCATTTGAAGGAGCAAAGGAATCTTAGGGTGGCTGGCACTCCTGACAGACAACATTTAGGTGGTAGGGAAGAATGTTCTTTCCATCTACTGCGGAACTTCCCTGTATCTCTTTCATCCATCTTCTGTGTAGAACTTCCCTGTCTGTTGCCATGACTCAAGCAAGAGGTGAATGTGACTGGGTAGAGCGTGTCCCCAGTTCTTCATTTCTGGCAAGAATTAATCTCATAATGATTCATAAAAGTGAAATTTCTGGTTGAGTGCACCTGCCAGGCTCATTAGCTAAAGGGTACAGATGTTTAGAAGGAAATGATCCCTGATGCTGGAGAAAGGAACCATCCTCTCTCTGGTGGATGTGGACTCTCTCTTCCCTACATGTGTAGGGAGCTTGAGTCACTGTCTCATACCTGGAGATCTAAGGACCTCCCCGTGGAGTCTCAGGGTCTGGTGGGTGGAAAGTGTGGAGCATCTTTGCTGTATGGCAGAGGCCGAAGGCCCCAGTCATCGGATGGATTCCTGATCTCGCCTGAGCCGCTGTAGCCAAATAGCACAGGTTGGAGAGTCAGCTTCCAATTCATTCATCCACCATTCTTACCCTCTGGCTGCATATTAGCTTTTAAGTACTCAGGTTATAGGTTACTATCTTAACATTTGGGTTAACTGTCAAATAAAAATAAAAATTAGTAAGGTGGGGGAAAAAAAAGAATTCTGATTGGAGCTAAGAGCAGACCTCCATCTCAGCCCAAGTGATTTCCACGTAGACAGTGCGGTTGCTCCTTTGTGAGATGCTGCGTGTCGGGTACTGGCCCCTTGCTGGGGAGGGTGCGGGATCCAGCCTGAGGTCAGTAGCAGGGAGCACAGGAAACCCTGCAGTCCAAAGCTGCTTTGCTCCCTGGAAAAGGTGTCTACAGGACTTCTGCTTCTCTCCCTGAGGGCAGTGGCAGTTGAGTGGAAACTCTAAGCTGCAATGAGGGAGATGAAGAGGAGGCGAGGGAGGGGGAGGAGAATGCTGTGCTAACATCTGAGTAGAATCGCTAGCTCCTGACACACACTGCTCTAAGTAATGAGCCCAGATAATCCTTCAACAGCGGTTCGAGGATGCCTGCTCTTGTTATCCCCATTTGGGAGTTAAGGACACTGTGGTTAACTCATTTGTTCCAGGTCATGCTCTTGGTACGTGGTGATGGAGTTGGCCTCAGGGTAGAGTCGGTGTTTGGGGACTGGGAAGAGCTTGTTGGGAGAGGTGCATGTTCCTTGTCCAGGCAGTTTTTGGCTTCTTTCTTTTCTCCTCCTTGGGGTTGTTTTCCTTTTGATTGAGAATAAATTCAGAGAAGAGAGGGAAAATCCACGCAGAGCATCTCAGCAGGTCCCTTCTATTAGGACGTTTCTCTGGCTTTACCTCCCTGCCGGAATCCCAGGCCCCTCTCCCTCGCCTGGATCTCAAAAGCCCACCTGTATTTTCCTCCGGCAAAACCACTTGTCAAAACCTCCATTCGCCCTAAGTTACAGGTGATTCCGAGAAGCTAAATGTGTCATTTATCCCAGTAATGTTTATATTTCCATGGTAGTCAAAGCAGTGAAGGTGGAATTTCAGGTACAAGCAACCAGGTTCTGCTTTCCATTCTGGCTAACCTTTTTATCTCCAGGCCAACCTGAGATCCAGAGCTGGGAATTCCCTTAAAAATGGCTGCCTCTCATTCTGTTCATTCTAGTCCACAAGCCAACTGGGAATACACAAGAAACTAACTTGCAAGAACCGAGGCAGGATGTTAACCTCATCTCCACCTCGGTTTTGCATGGTGCCACGATCTCCAGTTGCCTCCTCCCAATGTGATCACCATATTGACGGTTGGTGATCCTGCTTCACCTGGCCCAGCCCAGGCTGCAGTCGGGCAGCCGATGCAGGGGTCCTTCCTTAGACACTGGGACAAGGAGGAGAGAGGCTGGGTGCTCCATTTTTGCTCAGAGCCACCACCCCCTGCACTCAAACAGGAAGAAAACGGCACTCCCCTTTGAGAAGTCCAAGTTGTTGGTGTCCTACGTCTCCTGTTCGGGGCTGTTCTACCTATGAGGCCGTCTCCTGAAGGCACCGTGTTTTTTATATCACATTTTGTCCCCTTTAGAAATTATCATGATGTGTGTCAAGAGCGTTCACACTGAAAAAAAAAATATGTCACATTAGCTTCCAAGTTTCTGATTGTCTAAATAACGCAGCAACTCAACATACAGCTGTCTGGCATTTTGACAGTACAATAACCCATAATTCTTCCTGCCACTCAACACTTCAAGGTTAGCATTTTGTAGTTTGCTCTCAAGGAGTCTTCATTTAAATTTTTAAGAGCAAAGAGTTGAATGCAGCGGCCTCGTTACCTCTCTTTTGATCTTGCCTGGATTTACTTGGGAGCTCTTCCAGTTTATTACATGTAATTTGTGGGGTGCTCATGCGTGGGTATAAACTTTTTTTTGAGAGGTTGTTCCACTTACCGTGTCCCATTCTCCTTGGACGTGGGGATCAGGGTTGGGAAGAGCGGCCCATTTGCAGAAGGCAGCTACGCCGCCTGCAGTTCTAAGCGTCTGCGTGGGTTCGGGAGGGGAGGGACTAGTTCAGGATGCTCTCTTGCTTCCTTTCACAAGGAAGTGAAATAACTTGCAGCTGCCTTCTGATGAATGTGGAAGTTTCCAGTTCTCCACTTTTTCATGAGAGAAACCTGCTTGCTTGGTCCTCCCTTGATTCTTGAGTCATGAGACAGATTCTTGGATACTCAGCAAACACTTTTGACTTGGAGTCTCCCTTACTGTCTGGGTTGCCGCTGGTCATCCTTCAGGCAGGTTGACATCCCTGGGTGGGAGGCTGGGTCATGAACCTGCCTTTCATTCATTGTCTGCATAACCTTGGCCAAGTCAATAATTGGCCTCTTTGAACTTCTTATTTCTAAAATGTGGTTAGTAGTCCTCATCATACCTGCCTTTACAGGCTAGTAACGAGATCAAGATGAAACAATAGAAGTTCCTGTGCTTTGCATTATTAAGAGTTGCCCTAACTGAATGTTAGACCTCGTTGTGGGATTTTTTTTCTTTTAATCTATTGCCAGTGTACCTCCCCGAGCTACATCCTCGCCTACAGTAATCGAGTGGCTTATGGTGACGTGTGGGTCATTTGCTAAGACAGAAGTCCATGTGATGCCTTGTGCCATGAGCAGGATTTATTTATGGGCCTTTCTGGGACTGTGTTCAAGGGTGAGCTTTTGGGCATCCTTAGGACATTTTGGGGTCTAAAATTGCTAAGGTTAAATAATGAAATTTTAGATTGGTGACTGGCTGGCTGACTCAGCCAGAAAACTAGGTTCCTATGAGAACCCTAACTCTCCACGCTAGCCAGTCGACTCTCAAGCCCCTGAAATTAAGCACAATGTAGAAGCCTGAATGTGTATGTAAAAAGAATCACTGTGCTGATATGCAGTCTGTTTACACTCCCTGGAACACAGTTTGCAGTTGAGGCCTATTAGGATTGATGCTCCCGGCAGGGGGGTTAACTCTTCCTCCACAGCCTGGGACTGACTGTGACAAATCTGGGGTGGACTGCTGGCTGGAAATCACAGAATGTTTGAATCCCAGCTCCTGGGGAGTTTATGATGTGTGGAACTTCTCTGGTTAGTTGGTTTTGGTGAGGAGGAATCCGAGTTGACAGTCCCCCGTCTGTTGGAGTCTTCATGAATTCTCGCCTTGAGAATTGGAGATCTTATCTGCTGCACACCTGCTGCTTCTAAATAGGGACTTTGAAGTCTTGTGCAGTCTACTTGCACAAGGCGGCGGAGTGTCACAGTTCTGTGCTCAAAATAGCCTTGGCCTAGGAGGACACTTTGATGGCGTTAACGACAATGTTTAGATACCAGCAATGATGCAGTCACTTGAATTATATATCATTCTATACATTTCAAAGTGTTTCTGCATCTTTTTCTATAACTGATCTCAGAATAGTACTGTGAAGTAGAAATGATCAGTTTCTAAAATTATGTTAAGAATTTTTTGCTTCTGATTATGAAAATAGTACAAATTCATTAGAATTTTTGTAAAATATTGAAAATGATAAGGAAATTAAGATTGCCTGTAATTCCCCACTTTCCAGAAATGATCACTTGAACCATTCTGGTATATATCTACCCCTATATATGCTCCTTTTTGTGTGTGTTTGTACACAAATTGGTAGATGATATATTTCTTTTTATTTGTGATCATTCTACAATGATACTATTTTGTTCTAGGCCTTTTACTTACACACATTTACCCAGGTTATAAATAGTCCTTGGAAACCCAACATTTAATGTCTGAATAGTATTTTGTTATAAAGGATGTAACCTGATGTTATTGAATAAATAGATTATTTTCCATTGTCTCCTATTCTCAGCACCATGAAGTATGCACCAGAACATGTATCCTTTTTTTTCACTTTAAACACACCTTTGATTATATCCTTAAAATAAACTGTTAGAAATGGTTGAGCCATATCAATCTACCCTTTGAAGATTATTATACAAAACTTCAGATTTAAAGGCATATATTTTTATCATCATTTTCTGTGTGGGAAAACTGAAGGACAGAGACTTACACTGACTTGTCTAAAGGTGCAGAGCAAGTCAATGGAGGAACCAGGCGCCCCCATTATAGCATCTGCCTTAACCTCTCACCATCTGGCAGAGAGAACGCTTCTCCGTGCAAGGGTGGGCTGTGTTATGTGGTGGTAGTTGGGGGCTGTCTTTACAATCCTTTCATGAGTGCAGTTTGCACTCCTGATGCCCCACCCCTGACCCAGCAGCCTTTGAGATGGAAACTGAGTAAGTCTTTGTTCCACTTCATGTTGTGGCTTCCTGGGCTCTCCCACTCTGCAGGTCTCTCCTCACCCAGCCCATCTTAAGAGTGGCTGATAGCCTGTCTGCCTGTCTGCTTGCATGCAGCCCTTTTGATCTCAAATTTGTGGTAGGGGATGCCTGTCCAGGCCATGTGTTGGGCAGAGCAGGTACAAAGGATGTATTAAGTTCATCCCTGAACTCACAGCTCATCTGGGATTGAAGCTGAAATGCAAACAGGTAACTGTGATGAAGTATGATGAAGTCATGGTCCCAGGACTGCAGAAGACATTAAAGTGTCCTACTTGGTGAATTTCACAGTGACGTCCATGGTGCATGACAAACCTCTCCTCTGCAGCCACCGTGGGTCCTCTTGGTCTCCTCTTCCAGAGTATTGGCTTTGTTCAGATCTGTCCCCTGAAAGTCTCCTCACTTTCCCTTCCCTCTGCCTCTTACCTGCTTCAACTTGTTTCCCATTGTTTTTGTATACAGCAGGCATTTCATAAGTAGCTGATGAAGGGGCCTGACCACCTGGCCTCTGCATACCAGCATCCTGGTCCCATTTCTGCCACTTATAAGTTCTCAAGGAGTTGTAGCAGTCCTTAAGTCTCATTTCTCTAAAATACATAATGATAATGATTAGAAAGAATGACTGGTATTCATTGAGCCCATATTATGTGCCATACATTGTTGTAAGGGCTTTACACACATGAACTCATTTAAGGTCACACCTTTGTAAGGTTAAGGGTTATTGTTATCCCTGTTCTCAAAGGAGGATCCAGGGGTCAAGGCCATACAGCTGGATGGTGGGGCCAGGAGGCTGGCCGGCTCCAGAGCTTGCTGTCTGGACCCTTCACTCCACTCTTACAGGACCCTTTCCTCTTGCTTTCAATCCCTTGCCTTATGTTGCACCTGTCCTGAGAGTTTCCTGGGGTCAGTTTGGGAAAGCAGAAACTCTCTGGAAGTGATAACTCATTCCCCTCATCACCACCCAGGCATGTGGATGTCAGGACCTTGGCTCTTCTCCCACAGGGTGACAGATACCCCAGAACAGGGAAGTGTGGGGCTGAGAGGGACCCAAGAGGAAAGCCTTTTTGAAGCATCCATTCACCTGTTCACTCACTCACCTCTTGAATTCCTTGAAGGTCATGGTACTGTATGATGGACCAAAACAAACGTGGCCTCTGCTCTGGGAAAACTCACTCTCCAGAAATCAGGGAAGTGTGTGACACAGCTGGTGGGACTGCCGCGCTGCCGGGCGGGAGTGCTCTCAGGGCAAAAGTGTTTCCAGGTTGCAATGCCTAGCTCTCTTCAGCCTTGTGAGGACCCATTGGTTCTGGCAAAGTCTGTCTCCTCCGCAGTGGGCTGCTCTTGCTCCTGGACCTTGCAAGTTCAGAATGAGTAGGTGAGAGCTTTTGTTGCCTACAGTATGTGCGTGGGGGCTGGTTTTATTGTTGTCACAGAACCTGGATTATAAAAAATAAGCTTCATCATAATGGAGGGAGAAGACGACCAAAATAAGGCCAGGTTTTAGATGAGTTGTGGATTTTTTTTTTCTCCCTATTGAGATGTATAGTAAGCCAAACCGCTTGGCACTTGGATTGATTTGAATGAGAAAATATATATACATACATATGCATGCTTGATCAACGTCAGGCCTCCAGTGCTTCTCTAGTTCCTCTGTAAGGCCCCAGTTGAGGAGTTTCTTCTGTAGCCTGATTCCATCAAGAACAGACACTGCTTCAGTATTCATTTCAGTGGCATTGACAATACTGACAATATAATTGACCTAAAAAGTTCTGGATTTCCTGTTAATGCACTTTAGAAATGTACATCAACTACCGAAAAAAAAATCATTTCTATCTACATTTCACTTGATTTCCATTTTCAAGAGAGAGGCTTCATCATTATTATTCTATTTGAATAGCACTGATATCTTGAAGGATGGAAGGAGATTTCTATTGTATGCAGGAGTACTTTATTTCGATATTTTCTTTGTCTGATTATACATGATAAACACACATTAGTGACATTTCGTGCATGTTTGGAAGATAAATGGGGATATCTCTTTAAACCATTCCTGACACTTACTAACCTGTGAGCTTAATGGCATTTTCTCTTTGATTCAATAATTTGTCTGTCAAAAAAAAGCTGGGCTGACATTCTCCTTGTTGTGGGATTGAAATGGAAAGAAATCTCTTCTCTTGAAGATAATTTTTTTTTCAAATTGAGGGGAACATTTTAGGATGAAAGTGTTTTTTAAATTATTTGGGGTTTTGGTGGGGGGTGGGTGGGGGTTGGGAGGGGGGCGCTGATGGATGTTGGAGCCCCGACATTATATGTGTGGCAAGTGATTAAAGGGAGACGATTACCTCCGTCTGAAAGTCCTCTTGAAATAATTGGGGAACGTGTGAAATATTGCAAATGAAGATGGCTTCTGCTGCTGTGTCTCGTGGGAGGCTGTCAGCCTCCCTTCCGGGGAGGTGGCTGGGTTGGGGTGCGTATCCGTGTGCGTAGGGGCAGCTCTGACTCAGGATGCCTGCCTCGGTTCCCTCAGCCTCGTTCTGGGTGGAGGGCTGAGGGAGAGGGCTTGCTGAGCATCATTCTGGAGAGGCTGTAAATCCAGGTGGTCATTTTTCCTTGGTCTGGAGATTTTGGAGACACCTGCTTCAGGGGCTATGTTGCAAATGTATCCTGGAGGTGAACCTAGAGTGGGGAGGCTACTGGTGGACTCACCGGGAGGTGGGAACTTGTAGCTCTCCAGGGAGCCCTTTGCTTTTGTGAAGAAGAGGGCCAAGCATGCTGGGCATGAGGTGCTATTTCAGAGCTGTGCCATGTGACCCTGTCTCCTCAGACCCTCCCAGCCCTGCATCAGAGGGCTACTGGGAAGTTTGATTACATGAAATCAATGAGAAGAGGCAGGTGCTTGTGGGTTAGGAGCAGAATGGGGGAGGATGATAGGTGTTTAAAATTGGCTTATCCCCCTGCGCCCTTCTCCAAGGGATCTCAAGTGTGCCCGTGCCCTTGGAAAGCTCGATCCCTCATGCTGATTCATTCAACACATTTTATTGAATGCCTCTTGTGTACCAGGCATGGTTCTAGGCACTGGGGATGCATCCCAAGTTCTACAATTTGTCAGCAGTGGAGTTGGGGATAGGATTCAGGTCTCTTAACTCCTGATGTGGTGCTTTATGGCACACTGCCCTGTCTCCCTGGAGACCCTGCCTGCCACAGGTGCCCAAGTGTCTGAAATTCTTTGTCACTATTTAGTTGTTCCTCCCGTGGCTTCCTGTCCCCCTGCATGGATCCCTGTTTGGGACCCTGGCTTAGTCATGCTGGGTTGCCCCAGCACAACATAATAAACACAAATAAAAATGAAGATGTTAACCATCATGTGTCTTTTCCAAGCCTGGACTCCCTGCCAGCAAGTTGGGCCGTCTAGAGACCTTTGAACATCCTGAGCAGTTTTATTTATCTTAGTGACTTTATCACACAACATATCAAACATATTGAAATAAGCCCCACCATCTCACATTAAATATGATTTATAAAGCTTTGAGGTGAAATTTTAGGAAGGATTCTAAAGTTCACACATTGTAACAATTCTAAGGCTTAAGGGTAAATTCATTTTCCTATGATTTAAACTGTTATATTTGTATGTGACTATGGAGTTTGGCTTGACTTGCATTTGACCAACCAGTGAACATATGTCTTTCTTTTGAAACTTATTTAAACATTAATCTTAGTTTTATCATTTGTACTTCACATTTTGAAGCCACTTTTTTTCCGCTCTTGAACATTTTGTTGATCATTAAATTTAAAAGCGGGCCCTTGATACTATGCCTGCAGCTTCTCATGGTTTAAAGGGGCTGAAAGTAAATCTCCTCGCACCCAGTCGCCTAAAACCGAGTCCTGGACCTCCGCGTTTGCTGCCCCCCAGGGGACTCCACGTGGGCTAGGCCCCCTTTCAAGCTTCTTCTCAATGTGCCTCGATGCCGCGCCCAGGGACTGGCCCAGGTCTTGCAGAAGTGACCCTGAGGACTCAGGGAGAACTCCACTCCCCACCTGCTGTGGTGTCTGAGTCTGCTCAGACTGCCAGCACAAAATGCCACAGACAGGGTGGCCTCAGCACAGACCCTTACTGTCTCATGGTTCTGGGGGCTGGGTGCTCAAGATCAAGGTGCTGGCTGATTCAGTTCCTGGTGAGAACTCTCTTCTTGGCTTTCCTTTGGGCTGCATCCTCACGGTGGAGAAAGTGAGCAAGAACTCGTCTCTCTTCTCATAAGGGCACCAATCACATCATGACAGGCCCACGTTCATGACCTCATCTCACCCTGATTACTTCCCGAAGGCTTCGTCTCCAAAGACCATCAACATAGGGGCTTCAACATAGGAATTTCCAGGGTACACACTGAGTCTGTATCATATGGTGTGGTGGGGAGCACGGGCCTCCAAGTCTGTGGCTGTAGGCTTCAGACCCCAGTCCCACCACTTTTTAGTAATGTGACTCAGGCTAAGTTGGTGATACTCTCTGAGCCTCAGTTTCTGTTTCTATAAAATGGGGATAATGATCATTTGCAGGGTTATTTGTATTAGAAATAATATTTATAAAGGGCCTGGCACCAAATAAGTAGATCTTCTCCTTAGAATTGCCCCAGTCACCTGGGACATCTTTAATTAAGTGAATATAGTAGCTAATTTTTTAAGAACACTGTGGGCTGTGTGTGTGGGATTGAGACAGGCCAGGAGCATGGCAGGGGCAGGAGACTGGTAAACTCTCTGGCGCTAAGGCTCACGTAAGAGGAGTTTGTGTCTACATTCCTGGAACGTCTCAGGCTCCTGGGAACTCCTTGAGTTGTATGGGAGATGGAAGGGTGCACTGAGAGGCTCTCTCAGGCCTGAGAGCACACACACTTCAGGGTTGGAAGACCCCAAGCTGGGGGGAGTAAGCTTGGGTTTTTCACCCAAAGAGGCTCTGCAACTTAACCTCGTGGGATCTCCCTTTTGCCATTTCCAGAATAGGAAACAGAAACTGAAATTACTAGTCTTTATCAATATGAGAGTTTTGAGCCTGGGGTGGGAGTCGGGGTGGGTATTTATGTGAAAATGGCAGGTATCTGGGGAAGGAACCAGTGAGCGACATTTCCAGAGCAGTCACAACAGGGAGTGCCACCCCCGGCTGTGAGGATGGCTGGGCAATGATAGGACAGTAGGTGGTTCCCACACACCCCACAGTTGCAGGGGATGGACAGGTGGAAAATCGGAGGCAGCTGGTATCCCCCAAACCCTTCCTCTTGAGTCAGGGCGGCCAGCAGCTGATTAACCTTGCTGATGGACTCAAGTCAAGCCTGGACCATGGTGGTAAGGAAGTACCTGCCTTGGCTCCTTCCTTCCCTCCCTTCCATCCTTCCTAACTCAGCTTGAGTGCACAGCATGTGTCAGGCACTATCCTAAGTGCTTGTAAAACGTCTGTGGGCAAAACTGACAAACAGTCCGTGGACCTTATAATGCGTATTAAACAGTCAACATGATACATAAGTAAATTATGTGGTTTGTTGGAAGGTGATAACTGCTATGGGAGAAAAAGAGAGCAGATAATAAAATAAGTAGTCCTGGGTGGAGGTGACAGAGCAGGTTGCATTATTGAACTGGGTGGTCAGGGGAGGCTGGACTAGCAAAGTAAGTGCGTTGAGGAAGTGAGTTGAAGGAGAAAAGGACTGTCAAAATGAGTCTGCCATCTCTTAGCTCACGATGTCTGGTAGGGGAAGGAAGCAGACAGCCAGCATTGGAATTCCTAGGATATAATTTCTTCCTAAGAAATTGGAGGAACATGGCTGCTAGAGATGAGGACTGGCCGTGCCTGCCTGCCCTTCCTCACCTGTGTGGCTCATGGTGGCACCACAGTGCTTGGTATCACATGAAGATGGGGAGGCAGGGTGCAGAGCCAGAGCTGTGTAGCCCAGGTAGGTTTGATGGGTCTCTAGTGATTGAGAACATTTGTTGGATGAGGGTCGGAATGAATGAGTGAGTGAATGAAGGACAGAGGTACTTTATGAATGAGCAAATCAGTGAAAAATGAATGGGTAAAGCCTAAAACTCCTCTCTCTCTTAAGAATGGATTATTTACGAATTGACACCCTAAGTAACTAGTTGAATATTTAGCTTCAGTGGTAATTGTTTAAGGTGCTTTGATTTAAATGTAGGCATTTACACCCCTGAGTAAATTTTCAAATAATACATTGAAAAATTATCCAATTTTCTCTTAGTATGGATGGATATCATGGTATAGTCCCAGCTTGGTTTTCACATATACCAGTAATCACAAAGGTAAAGGGTGTTCTAGGACCCTACAGGTGACCTCCTCTTGTATTTCAAGTGAGAACAGACTCTGATTGATAAGCTTGTTAACTGCTGTTCCTCACTTGTGGACAATACCTATTATTAGTCTTTAATCATGACATAGAGATGGAGGCTCTGTGGATATCATTGGATATCTGTTGGGTGAATCTCCTGATCTTCTGGTTACCAACCTTGCATGTTATCGGAAAGTCCTGGGGCAACTTCGAGATGGACTGACAGACTGTGTCCACACTTCAGGTCTGTTGTCAGGCGTGCCAGGTATGGTCCCCAGCATCTGTGTTTTTAAGTCCTGTCACAGGTGATTTTGTTGCAGATAGTGTAGAGCTTTAGGAAACGCTGTACCAAAGTCCACTTACAGGGTAGAGACTATGGCCTCTTCTTTTCAAGTATTTATTTTATTGGTGTCTATTTTCATACAAGAAAAGCAGTAAATCTTTAGTGCCAGAAGCCAAACAAGACAGATTCACCTCTCTCTATTCAAGGTAGCATTCCAGCCCCCTTCCTTCTTCCTCTTTCTTTCTTTCTTCCTTTCTTTTCTTTCCTTCCTTTCTTTCTTCCTTTCTCTCTCTTTCTTTCTTTCCTTTTCTTTCTTTCTTTCTTTCTTTCTTTCTTTCTTTCTTTCTTTCTTTCTTTCTTTCTTTCTTTCTTTCTTTCTGTTTCCTTTCTTTCTTTCTTTCTTTCTTTCTTTCTTTCTTTCTTTCTTTCTTTCTTTCTCTTTCTTTCCCTTTCTTTCTTTCTTTCTTTCTTTTTCTTTCCTTTTCTTTCCCTTTCTTTCTTTCTTTCTTTCTTTCTCTTTCTTTCTTTCTTTCTTTCTTTCTTTCTTTCTTTCTCTTTCTTTCTTTCTTTCTTTCTTTCTTTCTTTCTTTCTTTCTTTCTTTCCCTTTCTTTCTTTCTCTTTCTTTCTTTCTTTCTTTCTTTCTTTCTTTCTTTCTTTCCCTTTCTTTCTTTCTCTCTCTCTCTCTTTCTTTGTCTTCCTATGTATATTTATGCTGTTCAATTTTTCCCCAAACATAAGACTATTCTATGAATATAACTGTACTGTTTTCTTTCTTTCAATAATACATTATGCACCTCTTACCTTTTTAGAGCTACGTGATATTACAGAGAATGCAAGTCACCCCATCTTTCCAATTTGCTGAAACCCCTTGCTTTACTCCGTGCTTTCCATATAGAAAAATGCCCATAAACCTTTGTTGCTTGAGTAACTGGGAGGCTAGAGCTCTCTTGTACCATCCACCCATATCTGCATTCCTAGTCTTAGGGCAGAGTAGTCCTTGTTCAAGTCAAGCTCTCTCCATTCCCCCAAAGAAGCTTTATATTGAAATAAGTTGACTTAGTTCTCTTCTCTTTAGGGAAGGTGTGGGCTGTGGTGAGAACCCCTCCACTGTTGGGGTTTTGGTCAATTGGAAATGGAATTGTTATTTCACAAAGTGAAGGAGAGAAAATCAGCCTGTCAAAAGTGTGGATGCTGTGGATCCTTAGATCCTGCCTTCGTGGAGTAGAAACCATTTAAGAACTCTGTCTACCTAGAGATTTAACACCGTGATACAAGGCAGTGTCTGGTGAGGGTCATGGAAGACAAGGCAACCCCGGAGCTCCCTTTGGACTGGAATAGAAAGTGCCAACTACTCAGAGAGCTCAGAGAAGGCTCTTGGTCACTTTGCCTTGTCCATGGAACGAGCTGTCCTGCCTTGGTCCCACCACCTTAGGACCAACTGGCTGATACGTGGGGCTCTTGGAAACCAGGTGGTTAAGGAGCCAAATAGAGTAATCATTCCCTGGACCCTATGAGAGGAGGAACAGCCACTATGGAAAGCTCTGCCCTCAGCCGAGCCAAGCTCCGAGAGCCCCTTTCACAGACACATAAATATTTAATAATCATCTGTCTACAACCAATCTAGGGGGAAAAAATCTTTAAATAGACTGCTCGAAAGGCCAAAACCTGAATTTTAATTGAGGTACTTTGAATTACTCCCATTAGTCAGTCGCTCTGACTTTTTCTTAGCAAGGGGTGGATTGTTTTTGAAAGGGGGTTCAGAGTTATTAGCAGCCCTTAAAAAAAATAAAAACCTGCTGTTCCTACTAAATAATAAACTAGGCTTCTTTTTAAAAAGATGTGGCATTTTCAGAGCACAAAGCGAGAGGGCAGAGTGCAATGAGCCCCACATATCAGAGGTGCAATTTGAAAAGCATTAAGGGCGTTCGGATACCTCGCTGAGCATTTCCTTGCCGAATCACCTCTGTGGTTCTCCATGATCCTGCTGAAGTTTTCAGGATGGAGGAGGCGCGCTCGCACGCGCACGTATGTGTGTGTGTGTGTTTATATATTTATTTTCCCTTTCTCTGCCCCCTGGGCCCAGAGTCTCCTGCAGCTCATGTAACTGTCCTCTTTTGGAGGTACCCCTGGTGTCTCACGCTAGCCAATTTCCACAAAGTGCTCAAATTGAGCCATTTTGTTCTCTGTAAAATAAACCCCAGGCCATTATGCGTGGCTTTTCATTCACTCGCCTCCTTGTCTCCCTTCGCTTGGCCCCTCTCTGCCCACCCTCCCTCCCCTCCTTTCCCATCCTCCACCTTTGTCCCCCTTCTGTAAATGGAAGGGGAGGCGGACACCCTTGAGGGGAGCACTGTGTTCGGTCCAGGCACGTCAACTCCACTTGGGCACAATTTGCTTTGAGAGCCGTGTCATGGAGCGGGGCCGCAGGGTCACCCCCACCACCATGGATCTTGCTTATTCATCTGCTTCCCGTGTATCGCCCTCATTCCGCACTGGCCTTTGTTTGGTTAAATTGTCGGAAGATTTACTGCGGTGCTGAGAGCTGCCTGCCCCAGTGTCCCCGTCGCCTGTCGGGGGTGAGACCATGGAGTGGCACTTAGGGAAGAAAGTTCTCCTGCCTCCCCCCATCCCAAACCCTGAGGACATCTCCCAGTGTCACAACTAAGGCAATTTCCAGACTAATTTACTATAGAATCACTTTGCACGGCCCCTTGTGCACCGGCATGAGAAATGTTAATTGGTGTGTGAGCCAGAGATGCTCTTCCGCAGAATTTATTGTCGTAAGCAAAGGAGGGGAAGAGGGGAGCCGCGTCCGTCTTTGTGACGGCTCTGAGTCCGCACTCACTTGCTCCCGATTATTTTTAAAACCAATGGTAATGATGGATCTGAATCCAGTAATTTATTCGATTTTGGGTCATTAACCCTTGTTCTGCTTATGGCAGCAAATGACTTCATCGTCAGAGATGATGAGTGTTCCAAACTGTGGGGTAGTTGGCTCTCTAGAGCTCTCGTCTGAAAATCAATTTTAAGCAAGTGGCAGGCATTCGAAATCCTCTCTGCTCATGGGTTTCTGCAGCATCGCCTCTAGGATATGAAGCAGCGGGGTGGGCAGCCGGGGGAGAAGAACTCCCCTAAAGACTTCTCTTGGCAAAGAGTGTTTGTGTTGGGGTGGCTAATGTCGTGAAAAGGCTGCACAAAAGCCTCTGTCAAAATGCATCTCCAGGAGTGGGGAATGGATCGCAGTTTGGAAATGGGGGAAAAGGGAAAGAAAGGAGCAAGTCTCCATTTAAGTGATCCTGCCTGTAGATAGAATAAAATAGCTTGAAATCATTGTTTTGATTCCCATTGACTGAAGGCTGGAGGGGCTTTACTGGTTAAGCTTTTAAAGCCGCAGCAGTTTAAACACTTTTTTCCCCCTTTTTGTCTGGTATACCCTCTCTCCAATTGACCTTGAAACATATTAACTCATCTTTGGAAAGAAACAAAACACCTTTGGCCTTCCAATCCGAGGCTGCCTTCTGTCTTGGAGTGCTACATTAATAGGTGGTATTGCCCAGCGTCCCTGACTGCGGGGCACAGAGGACTGGTGGGGTCTGTGCTGGCCTGGCTGCAGGAAGGGCGAGTAGACAAACACTCTGCAGCTCCCGCACCGCATCCCTCCGCCACACTGGGCCAGCAGACAGCCGTGTGCGGGGTCAGGGAATTCCTCCCCACCTTGGAGGATGGAACCAGTGTTTGAGCAGTGCTGGACCGCTTCTGACAATGAACCCATCTTTAAGGACTGTGTGTGAACCCTTAAATGTGGTCACTTGCAATACCTTCCACTGCTAAATTTTCAGGTTGAAATATATGGGGGAAAATAGGGATTTTTTTAAGACACTCTTCAGTGGAAGAGATTTAGCGACTATTTAGCCAATTCCTTTGGTTTTGCCAATTGCCTTAGTTTTGCAGATGAAGACTCTCTGGCCCAGACATGTCAAGTGCTTTGTCCGAGATCACACAGACTGGAGAGCACAGATGTGGTCCTAGAACCCAGGTCTCCTGAGCAGTGGTGTAGCTGGGGATGGGGACAGCTAGCTCTGGGTGCAGGCCGTAAGGAGCTGCTGTGTCTGTGGAGGACATAAGAACAGTAACAAAGCCCCTGCCTTTGACTTTAACCACCACCATGAGCCGACAGTTCCAAACAGTGTCAGTGATCAGATAGCCCTCCTCCCAGGGTGGACGCTCCCACGAGGCCCCTCCCCACCTGTTTGGTACACTGCTGCTCCTGATTCCCTATCCATGTCTCTCTCACTAAACTAAGATGCGTCCCCATCAAACAAACCACAGGCAAACAAAGAACAAGTCCCATGTGAGAAGTGTGTACCCTTCTTTCAGAATTCAGTCAGGAAATTAGCCTTGGGTGAGCCTACTTGAATGAGGGACTGATGCAGAAGAAATGTGATGTCTTAAAATCTGCACGTGGGGGACCCATAAGGGCAGTGCTGGGCCCGGCCCCCCCGCGGCCCCCTGGTGCGCTGGTGCGGGGTGCGGCGCCCTGCTCTCACCGAGGCTGGGCCCGGAGTTCCCGGCCCTGGGTCTGGGCTCGATCAGACAGAGCTGGAGACTGTCTGCATTAGTGTCTAAACCTAATTCTCTCCCAGATACTTAGAGCCTTCGGGGAAGTGCTTGGTGGTCTGAGGGCCTGACTGGCTTGTGTGTGTGTCTCTGTGTGGTCATGTTGGCCAGACGAGCTGCTGGCAGGGCTTCTCCCAACCTTGGACGGGGTAGGTGGATACTCCAGACTGACTTCGGCTGCCGAGTCATCAGGTCTGACAGACAGCTGCCTCTTTGCAGCACCGCCCCCACCTTCCCTCCCCGCAGACCCTCATTTCATCTTCCCCCTGTCAGAACTCACCCTTTGGCAGAAATCTTTCCCCAGAGCTAAATGTGAGCCTCAAAGAGATGCCGTCAAGGTATTTTTCATAATTTTCGAAAGTAGTTTCCTTCCCTCCTCCCACCTCCAGCCGCCTTCTCTCCATTGTAATTATGTCTTAGCAGCAACCCAGACCAGTGCGGCAGCCACCCCGTGCCCTCCCCCAAGGGAGAGCCTTTCCCCCCACTGCTGGCCTGGGGAGGGGACGATTCCTGGGAGAGAAAGGCTGCACAGACACAGCTTCCTCACCGTTGGCTTTAGAGACAAGGTGTTGAAGCTGTTTCCCGTAAAGAAGGAAAACTTAAAACAGTCTCATGGCATCTTTGCTCCAGCAAGGACCTCGAGGGACTTCCCACAGGCCAGGTCCACAGTAGTCTTTAGGAAACTCTTAATCCAGTTCATGGGTGTCTCTTTAAGAGTAGCTGACATACATTCCAGAACATTCTCTGCTGCTTCTTGACTCTCCCACCCTCTTCCTCTCAGGTTTCCTCACTCTTTCAGGAAGGAGACAAGGGAAGACTTCATTTCTTCTCTCTGTACCTTGGTACCTTGATCTCTGCCTCCACCCACGTCTGAATCCTTCCTGTGGCTGCTTCTTAACAGGTGGCCTGGCCACAGGGGCAGGAGGAGGAGTGATCTTTGTGTGTGTGTGTGTGGCCCTCTGCAGAGACTGGGTCTGGCCAGCCCCAACGGAACTGAGATCCTGGGGGTAAATTATCCTCCAAGAGGAATCCTGGGACTTGACATTCAAAAATTCTATTCATTGAAAACAGACACTAGCCCTGAAAACCTGGTTTACTAGATAAAATCTGTAACCACAAGAGGATAAATCTAGTTTGGCTTGTTTGTACTGGTCTAATTTAATATGATCTCCCTTGGAGTTTCCAGCGTCTAGATTTTCTAGATCATTAAATCCATTACTTTTCAGCGTTTGCTTTTTTTTTTTTTTAAGAGGATGGGGTAGAGAGTGGATATATATTTTAGTGGCATCCCACACTAATCAGGAGAGCCTCATCAAAGCCCATTTGGGGTCTGGAGTGAATCATTCCTGGGCCTCCAGCTCTAAAGGAGCATTTCTAGCCATTTAACACAAAAGATCCCCAGTGGTCGAGTCAGAAAAAGCATATTCTTGCTGCAGCCACTGGAGTCGTTGGGCCCCCCAGGAGGGGTGGAGGGGACATCCCCCACCTCCTAGAAGTGCTGGGTGCCAGCATGAAGGGTGTAGTGAATGTGGCCATCTCAAATCCCCACCACTGGGTGTCAAGACCCTGGGAGGAATAGCTATGGTTAATGTGTGACCTTGAGCACTTGGGCCACCTCTTGGATCCTTAATAACCCCATTGATACCAGAGGACCACTGCTCACACCTGCCTCCTGGGGTCAGTGGGCTGAGGTAGATGAGTGCTGTATGCACCTCACACAGGGCTGGAGAAAGCACCCGTCACCGTTGCATTGAGACTCACCCCTTCCCATCTTACGTGTCACATCTGCAAGAAAGAGATGGCATGGGATTAAGTGAGGTTTGAATACCCTCTTCCCTTTCCATGTACACTTGTGCCAAGTAGGTGCTGAGTAATAGAGTCCCAGGTTGCTGTAGCCCTTAGTCTGTTCCAGGTTACCCTCCTCCTTGTTGGAAGTTGTCTTGCCAACTGGATTCCTGTCCTGCTTCTCTGTAGTGAGAAGTGCTTGCGGGCCTTGGTATGTCTCAGAAGTTCTGGTCAGGGCTGCCCTTGCTCCATGGTGGGGCTCCAGCTCAGATACAACACTGAAGCTTCCGTGTCCCCACTCCCACGGCAAAGAGCCAAGGGGGGCGGGCTGTAGAAATCATTTGATTGGGAATTTGAATCCATGGCTAAATAGTTGTATATGTGTCTGTGTGAGTGTGTGTGTATTTTCTCCCAAGTCTTTTTTCAACTTTGATGAAATGGTCCTGTCTTTAATTTTTTGGCATTATCTTTTAAATAGTCCATGTGGATTTCCCCTTCTCCATAACCCCTCCAAAGAAAAAGAAAGCATGGGGATGGAGCAAGCTAGGAGGCAAGTTTTGCAACTTGTCAGTTTGTAAGTGCATTTGTACGTGTGTGCGTGTGACACTGGAGTGAAAACTTTCATCATTAATGTATGTCCTTCCTTGGGCAGAAGAAGACGCTGCACTGTGTCTCTTCCTGCATAATTGGACTGTCTGTTCATACAAGCCAAGATGCTTATTTCATGAGTATAAACCCCTGCACTCGCCATAGGTCAGGAGCGATAGTAAAAACCTGTTGTCTGGCTTTGTATTTGGAATAAGAGAGTCGCTAATCTACTTGATCGGGCCAAGTCAGATAAAGAAGAAAGTGAGGGATGCCCGTTTTTCAGGGATTTCTTTGGGGGAGGAGGAACAGGGGGAGACACACAGGAGGAAGGAAAAAAAAAACGAAGCAAAGACTGTTGGAAACCTTTTAATTAGTACTAATTACCTCAGCAGAAAATGTTGGAAGCTTGAAAGGATTTGTGTCAGCAAGTGAAAGATCAAAGATTGCTGGGCTCGCATTTTAATCTGTTGGCTATAAAAAGGGACGAGGGGGGTGGTAATGGGACCCAGGAGAATGGCTGCCCAGGTGGCTCGGCCCTTAATCCCTTCTTGACTGCTGCAGCCTGAGGCCTAGTCCCAATTATATAATAAGATGATTTAATTTAATTTTCTTGACTTTAGCTGGGGTGTAGAGGAGGGAAGGGTGGGTTTTCCCTCCTTCTTGTGGATGGGGTGGGTGGGGATCCTAGACTCTGTAAGTACACGATCCCTTCTGTTGATTTTCCCGATCTCTTTCCTCGTCCAGCCAACTGACATTTTAATTTAAATTAAAAAACTAAAATGAAAACAAACTCCACACAGAGGAAAGGGTTCTTTAAGGAGAAATGAGTCTCTGGTGTACTAAGGAGGTGAGGTCTGTGACGTGGTTGGACGGTGGTTAGGACTTAACTGGGGCAGCAGGTAAGCTGTGTTACTGGGGAACTCTACTTGCTAGATTCCTCACTGTGATAGCCCCTTCAAAGTCCAGTAGGGCAGAGAGGGAGGGAGGGAGGGAGGGAGGCAGGGAGGAGCACAGTGTTGACAGCCTACACCACCCATCACAGAAGGCCTCTATCTTTGCCCCTTTCCTCCTTTCTGTCACCACCCTCTTCCTGTCCTCTTCAGAATGGATTAGGCTGGGATGGGGTCTGTGTGGCTGTGAGTGCTCTGCCCAGATTCCCTCGGACTCCCCCATGTGCACCAGTCTGCAGCTCTGGAACCTGCTCGGCCCTCAGCCCAGGACTGATGGGAGGAGACAGTAAGTGTCCCAGCTCCCTCACCCCTCTTGGAGGGTTTGCCAAGGAGTGATCCACATTTCATCCCATGCTACGCTAGAGCAGGAGTCAGAGCCAGGGCCCTATCTGGCCCGCTCACTGTTTTTGAAAATAAAGTTTTATTGGAACACATGTGTGCCCATTCATTCATCTTTCACCTGTGGCTGCTTTCACAGAGTTGAGCAGCTGTGACAGAGGTGATATGGCTCTCGTAGCCTAGCATGTTTATTAGCTGGCTGTTGACATAACAAGTTTACTGATCCCTGCCCTAAGGAGGGGTTGAACCCCAGTTGCCCTTGGCACTGACCTACCTCATGAGCCATCCTTTATTCACTTTTTTCCCTTTCTTCACTTTCTGATGCTTTATGTGATCACCTCCCAAGTAAAAGTATTGCTACCACGTCCTCATCTCATAGTCTGCTTCTGGGAACTCTAGCCTAACACCTTATGTGCAGGCTCATGGGCTGAGACAAAATCCCTGCAGTTAGTTCTGGTTTGCCCCTGTCCTTTCCGGGGTCCGACGTGTATAACTTCAGAAATGTCATGAAGCAGAATAGGAGCTCAGCTTGGAGAACTCAGAAATGCTGCAAGTGTTGCCACTTTAACAGAACGACATGAGCTCAGGTCATTGAACCTTTGATTTATCAACCTAGGCTCATGTGTAAGCTTTTACAAAAAAGGGGAAAAACCCATGTGGCAGAATCCAGACTCCTGGTCCAGATTCCTGAGTGTGGCTCAGCGCTCTGGGGAATGACACTTTAAATTTGGAGTTATGGGAGACCTGACCTAGAGTGGCCCAGCTCCATTTCAGGTGACCATTGGACACAGCATCTAGACACCTACTTCTCTAGGACAGGCTACCAGGGGAGGCTTGGGGCCCAGGTCACCTGCTGTTTAGCTTTTATCTCTTTAGTCATACATGACAGTGTTAAGTGCCTGACACCTAAAATCTAACATACAACCCCTACTTGTGTGTAAGTATTTTTGTTATGTTCTGTTTTCCTTTATCACATGATCTTAGTTACATGATCTTAGTTAATTCATTCTGATATCCATTCATCTTGAGGATGGAGAGAGTCTTAGTTGGCAGATTAGAGAAATAGATGCATCTTCACCTTGCCTTTTGTATTGGTTATCTATTGCTGCATAACAAATCACCCCAGAATTTAGCAGCTTAAAACAACAAACATTATCTTTCACACAGCTTCTATGGGTCAGGAGTCTAGATGTGGCTTAATCCTGAGTCTCTCACAGGCTGCAATTAAGATGATAGACGGAGCTGTCATCATCAAGGCTCAGCTGGGGAGGATCCCTTTCCAAGCCGATTCACATGTTGCTGGCGGGATTTCATTCCTCACAGGATGTTGGAATAAGGCCCTGGTTTCATCCTGGGCATTGGTTGAAGGCCTCCCTCGGATACTTGGCCTATAGGCCTCTGTGTAGGGCAGTTCACAACTTGGTAGCTTGCTCTCAAGGAAGTGAGCATAGGAGAAGGCCAGCAAGGCGAAAGTCATAGTCTTTTTGTGACCTGACCTCAGAAGTAAGATCCCATTGCTTTGTGCATTGTGTTCATTAGAAGCAAGTCATTAGGTCCAACTAACACTCAAGCAGAGGGGATGACGCAGGGACATGAACACTAGGAGGAAGGGATCACTGGGAACCATCTTGGAAGCTGTCTCCCAAACCACTGACTATCAATCCAAACAGCCTGTCATTCTAGGATTATTTGAGAATGAGATCTCCAGCGTAATCCCATTTTACTGGCTGTCTTTAATCATCAAATAACGCTAGTTTACTTTTAGGGTAGGAGGTCATTAGGTCTATTTATTTACTTATTATTAGTTTTTTCTTTTAATGGAGGTACTGGGGATTGAACCCATGCTAAGCATACACTCTACCATTTGATCTATACCCTCCCCCCCAGTATTAACTCTTTCAGAAAGAAATCTTCCTAAAACTTCTGCTACCCATGCCTCTGTTTTCTTAAAGAGATTATACAGAGTATCCTTCTATAATTCTCAAGTCTCAGCTCGGCATCTACATCTTTGAAAGTGTCATTCCTGGACTTCCAGCCTAAAGTAATCACTCCGAGTTTTTGTAGCACTTATTTTCTATATTGTTTATTTGGCACATAATCATGTATTGCTTTGTGACAGTTCTATTGTTATCTTGAGTTACTCCTTGAATCTCGTATTGTTTAATTTCCACATGTCGACATCTTGTCTGTCCATGAGAATTATAAACAATTTGAATGCAGCAACTCTCTCTTACTTCAGGTAAAAGCAATGGAGGTTCTTTTTAAATCTGTGTTGGTTGGCTTATTTTCCCCTTGGATGCTGCGGATTTCTGATTTGTGACCATGACATTTGCTGGCAGCTGAAGGGGGTGGTGCTGATTACACACATGCCGAGTGGTTTATTTGTTTATTTTGGTAGTTGCTTTTGTTTTAGTTTCCAATCTGTTTTTCTTCTGGTGTCAATACAATAGCCATTGCTTCCCTGCCTTTTCTTAATTTCAGCCAAAGATTAGGAAATAAGAATCTTAAAATACTGGTTTGTTTGACAGACCTAGTTTTCTGAGTGGATGCTTAAGACCCTCTTCTATGATATCCTGATTTTGTGACATCATCTTCAGGGCTGAGAGGGGAAAGAAAAAGGAACAAACCTTTATTGGACATGGACTTCCTGCCAGCATTGTTCACGTACCTCTAGGTTCATGGCTGTGTCTCAGAGAATGAAGATGGATGCAAGTGTGAACTTTGGATAAATAGTGTGCTGTATTTTTAAATTCTGAATGATGGTTGTGTTAAACCAGGAATAGGAGGCCTGGTCTGTGGAAAAGGAGAGTGAAAATGAATATGGCTTAGGAAGCGTGGGGCTGACTCCTGCATCAGGGCATCTATCCTGAGTTCTCAGTACCTGGCTCCAACAGCTGCTCACAACAGTCTCCTCCTCAGGGTGTCACTTCCTTGGGCACCGATGAGAACCTTGACCCCCTTCATGGGACTAGTAATCACTTAGGAGATGCTGTAGGTTGAATTTGTCTCACCCACATCACATATTGAAGCCTTAACCCCTTGTACCTCAGAGTGTGAACTTATTTGGAAACAGGGGTGTTGTAGACATAATTAGTTAAGTTAAAATAAGACCATGCTGAAGTAGGGTTACTTTACACGGTTATATTATATGAAAATACAGCCATGTGAAGAGACAGACTCCCACATAGGGCAAGTGCTGGGGTAGAGGCCTGGGGCACACCTTTGCCCAGTGTCTGCAGAGGGAACACAGCCCTCTGCTGACACCTTAGCTTCCAGCCTGCACAACTGTGAGACAAATTTCCATTGTTCTAAGCCACCCAGATTATGGTACCTTGTTACAGTAGCTTAAGGGAACTAATTCAGGAGGGATTTCTGACCCAGTTTCGAGGCCCTTGCTCCTCATGTCCTGTCTTGGTCTGGAATCAGTCCCCTGGTGTTCTGACCCCTGCTCTGCCTTGGTCTGCCATTACCTTCAGGATTCCCTGTTCTCTAAGGGATGGGGTCGTTGTCTCCTGCAGTACTTCTGGCCTGGCCGCTGCCTCCACGTGGGTAAAGGAGGCCATGGAGAGTGTGGAAGGGGACCTCTCTGCCCACACCCCGGCAGCTGCACTGGGGCAAATCTGAGCTGTCCAAGGGGCCCTGTCTCAAGCCTGGGACAAACCCTTTCAGCATGGGTGGTTTTCTTCTTGGGTTGCCGTGGCTCCCCAAGAAGTGTGTACATCTTCCAAGGATGTGCACAGCTGTAGAAGTCCAAGGTCTCCAAGTGCTAACGAGAGCTGCCACCTCCGGCTGTCTTTGGATATGTTTGCCGTCACTTTCCTTCCTAGCGATGATGGAGAAGGGAACAGTCACACGGTCTGTCAATCCTGTCTTTTCCCGTGAACCTGGGAAGTGCTGTTTACGTTCCTCGTGGAGATGGACAGCCGTGCCTGCCATGTCTCCCATTGCTGTGATGGCTCCTTCCCCCATCAGGAACTGGGCCAGCAGAACTTGGCTGTCCCCCTCAGGGGCTGTGGATGAGGGCTTGCTGGGACAGCTATGAGTTGAAAAGGAAGGAGTGCGGGTCTCCCCACAATTGAGAGACCAAAAGCATCATTTTTCGTCTCATACGGGGTTTCCCAGCTTCGGCAGTGATGACGCTTTGGGTCAGATAAGTCTTTGTTAGTGGGCTGCCCTGTATGTTACAGGATGTTTATTTAGCAGCATTTCTGGCCTCTGCCTACTAGGTGCCTGTAGCACCACCCAGTCATGACAACTGAAAATGTCTTAAGACTTTGCCAAATGTCTTCTTGGGGACAAAATCATGCCTTGTTGAGAACCACTGATGGAATCCTTTCAGACAGTTATAGGGATCCCTGTGGGGGTCTGCAGTGTTCTCTCAGGAGGGGGCCCAGACCCCTCGTATTAGGAAGGGGTAGTTTTGGGTACATGCTAGGCAGTTGTGGAGAGTTAGAGGAACTCTACAGGCACAAAGATGTCATACTTGCAGGGAGTTTTAAAGGCATTAGAGTGAAAAGTAGCTTTAGTTGATGTATGATGTTGTAGATCTGAATTTCAGAATTAATCGGGCTCTGGTCTTCACATGACCTGGAGCTTGCCATGCTGGCTCATGGGTAGGTTAACTTCCATCCCAGTTTGCCCAGGATGATTCTAGTTAAAGCCTGTTTTCCTGGCATAACCAGTAATAATAGTGTCCCTCCACTCTGGGAGATGCCCCAGTTTATATGGTCGTCCTACTCATGGGTCAAACGCAGCCCACTGACGTTTGTGGACCACACAGCTATGAATTTGGATGCCTTTGGGTAGAGGGTGCACTCTGATTCCCTCAGTCCTCACTGCTCCCTGTTGTCTTACCTGCATTTTTTATATCTTAGCATTTCTAAGATGTGCTTTTCCCCCCACATTTTAACATCCCTGAATCCATCTCAAAATTGATGGTTTCTTAAAATTACCATTGGCCAGGAGGCAGCTGTGAGATCTTTGTCAGTATGCACTCCAACTTGGTTATAGTTTGTTCTTATTATTTTCACTTGGCTTATAGCTGTAGATACAGATACAGTCATAGATATGTGCCAATTAAAATTTCCCTGTGATTTGGTATTAAAAGACAAAATTGCTATCTATATGGAAAGTGCATAAACTTGATATTATAAAGCAAATATTTGTTTTTGGAGTAATGGCCTTGATTCATTCTTGAAAAGCAGAAAGCTTTTTTTCTTTCATAAAGAAGGAAGAGAGTGCCTGAGGCATTTTAAGGTAGGAAGCATTGGGTGATTTTTAACTGACAGTGGTTTTTCTCTCTTACCAATACATGAAATAATGGTGTGTCTGTCATTGATAAACTTTGGATTCACTGAAATGTAGGGTATCACCTGACGGGCCCTTGAACTTGTTTGGGCTGAGGGGCCCCCACTGTTTCTCACCCTTTTGTGTACATAGAAGTGTTGTGGGTATCCATGCTCTACCCACAAAGAGCGTGGTTTGTAGGCTGGGGTGGACCTTGGCATCTGATTTTTTGAGAAGTGTCTCAGGAGACTCTGCTGTGGGTGGTCCACAAACCACCCTTCTAGACATGCTGATAAAGTATCTTCTCTTTCTTTATTCCACTCTGAAGGAATTTGAGGTCCAGAGAGGGGAAGGAAGGTCTCTGCCTACACACAGTGAGTGGAGTCAGCTGGGACTGAAGTCCACTCTGCTGAGCCCCGGGACAGAGCTCGTCCCTGATGCCTCAGCACGCGCTTTTTAGCTGCACCAAGGGAGGACTGCTTGGCTGCGTGGCCCAGATTGAAGCAGGTGGGGCTCCCTCGCCTGGCCTCTGAGCTCTCTGTACTCTGTGGGTCCAGAGCCTTGGGGCATGGGTGTGCAGCTGTGTATTTGTTTTCCCTGCATAGGTGATGGAAAACATGTTAAAGAAGATAAAAGCATTTTTGAGGAAAAAGGAGTGGGGTTATTTAGGAGAACAGATAGGGAGAGAGGAGCAGGACACAAGAGAGAAAATGTCAAGGTGCCCGCGGCAGGGGGAGGAGGCAGGATTGGAGCGGGATGACCACTCCTTACGTATCTCCAGAGTTCTGTCACTTGTTTCCTGAGCGCTGTCCCTGACTTCCATTTGCACATCCGGGTTTGAAGTGGGGGGCAGGAGGGTTGCCTAACATGAGTGCTGTTGATGCCCCCACCCAGTGCTGCCCCTTTGAAGGGAGAGGACATTTGGGAGGCCAGGCAGATGCACCCATGGGAACTGGATGGGAACTCCTTCCTGGCCCTTGTGCTGAGCTGCCCGCTGGTGTGGCGCCCAGACACAGCCTGTCCTGAGTGTGTCCTCCAGGCTCCCTGCCAGTTCCTCTCAGGCCCCTCACCAGGCACCCTCCTGGATGGTGCTGAGGGAGAGAGCTGCCCTCCTGTGCAGGCCTCCTCGTAAGAGCGGGTCTCGGTGAGAGTCTTTCTGCCATGTAGCAAACCTGAGACAGAGAAAACAGAATACAGACTGTGTGGGCATGTGCACCAAACATCCTTATTTAGTCACCGGGGCCTGAGGAAAGGCAGCCTCGAGGCTACCGTGACTTCCTCTGAGTATCTTGTGCCTTTCACTATTCTTTGCTCATTTTGTCTTTAGAAGTGGTGTTTTCCAAGCTACCTGTGAAGAAGTAGTTTAATAAGCCTGTATGATAAACACTTCTGGGGCTTTTCTTGGCTTTTTCTCCTGGAAAGGAGACAGGCCAGGACTTGGGCCTGCATCCAGGGCAGGTAAGCAGGTTTTCCCCTCCTCCTACTTAACTGTCACTAGGGGAGATGCAGAGGTATAACCCATTGTGCCTGTGGTACCCCCATAGCTTAACTGGCTGTCAAGGTAACCAGAGTACGACACCTAGGATGGTAGAGAACAGACCATCTGTGGGCCACTGACGGAAGGAGTATGCAGTGTAGGAGGCTTCTGGGAGGTGGGCCCAGGCATGGTCCACCCGGTTTGGCTCAGGCTGAGAAGTTGTCTCCAAGGAGGTGGCGTTGAAGCTCCACCTTGAACTGTGGGTGAGATGTGCAACAGCAGAGGACAGGTGGAGGCATTTCAAGTGACGATAAAATGACCAGACAGGTTACTCCGTCTTCCCGCAGGTCTTGGCAGGTTCTTAGAAGGTGACAGGAATAAAATCTGGAGGTCTGACTTGAAAGCCGGGTCAAGACGGATCAAAAAGTTAGCTGTGTCAAAGGCTTCAGGCCCACTCTTACCTATAGACAACCCCTGGTGATCCCAAGTCATTAATCCACCCGGAGGCCTCTCCTGACCTGAGTTCCCTTGCTTTGAAGTGTGCTGTCCTCTGCAGCATGAGGAAATAATTTGCTGCCTGCTTCAATGAACCATCAGGAGAGCCAGCAGACCTAATGACATGTGAGAATATTAACCTTCTAGCACGAAGAACTGTGAATCTTGAGCGGCAGTCTATAATTCACCCTGGACTCCTGAGCCAGACCTCTCCGGCTTTCTCTCTCACTCACTTTCTCACTTACACCCAGAGAGAGAAGGAGAGACCTGCTCATAAAACTTTATATTCTCCAATAGTGTGAACCTCGCTGAGCTGTTTAGTAATGAGCAACTTTCCTTCTGCACTTGGGGGAGAAAGTATACTCTCAGAGGCGGGAAGCAGGGGGAGATTTTTTTTTTTTAGGTTTTATTTTATTCTACTTTATTTTTCACTTCCAGCATCATTGATGTAACTGAGATATGGTGCTGTTTCAGCGTGAGATGTACAGCATAATGATTTGACTTACCTACATCATGAAGCGATTACCACCATAAGTTTAGTGAACATCCATCATCTCATTTAGATACAGAATTTAAAAAAAATAGAAAAATTTGTTTTCCTTTGTGATGAATGAGCACTCTTAGGATTTACTCTCTTAACAACTTTCATATGTAACACTCAGCAGTGTTAATTGCCTTTATCATGTTGTACATTTCATCCGTAGTACTTATTAATCTGATAACTGAAAGTTTGTACCTTTTGACCACCCTCATCAAATTCCCCCTCCCTCCCCCTGCCTCTGGTAACCACAAATCTGATTTCTTTCCCTACGAGTTTGTTCGCTTGCTTGTTTGTTTTGAAGTATAACTGACCTACAGCACTATGTGAGTTCCTGGGACACAACATAGTAATTCGATATTTCTGTACATTTCAAAATGATCACTGTAGTAAGTGCAGTTACCATCTGCCACTGTACCAATGGGGGAATTATTTTTAATGTAGCATACCCCCCTAATATGGGAGAAACGAGAGGTATCTTGGGGGTGACTGTTAGAATGCTAGGATAACCAACCTTCTTCGTAATTCTGTATTTTGTCTTAAAAATCAAAGAAAAATGGAGGTTGGGACACTAATCTTAGGACATGTGGGTATTAGAAGGGATCTTAGAGCTCTTTTAAGGTCACCTGAAGGCAGAGGGACCCCTTACACCACATCATGTCAAGGCTGTGTGTTTTGCCCTTGTTTCATGAGACCTTGGGCCCTTTGAGGACACCATATCTTCATCAGGTTTGTTCTCCCAGGCCTGTCAGAGTGTTTGATCTATCAAGTCCTCAAATAATGTTGGTCAAATGATGGAGCAAATCACCTGCTCCAATCCCACGTTTTGCATATGGAAAAAGCCAAAGTCCACAAAGTGATCTACTCATAGGAATAGTGAGAGACTCCTAGGGCTGAAGCCGGCCCCTCTGGTTATATGATGGCTCCCTTGGCAGTAGGACACCATTGTGGCATTTTCATAAGCAACGGTTTGTACTAATGGAGATGATCTGGTCAACTTAGTGAAGCCAAGCACAAATTAGGGCCAGAAGACCAAAATCAAAGAATAAGTATGGAAATGGAAAATTAGTCGGGGAAGGGGCATGTCCAAGGCTGTACATTCGTGGCTGCCTGACAGAGACCACATAGCACAGTAGGAGTCCTTGGACCAGGAGAGTGTTCCTCACTTTGCTAAAAGAGCCAAGCCCGTTAAGCTTGGTGGGTGGGAGCAGACCTATTTCATTCACCCTAGGCCTCCGGAGGGGATGCTCAATATTCACTGAAAGAGGAATAAATGAATGACTGAATGATCTATTCTGTGCCTACTAGGGTATTTTTCTATTCAGCTAGGGATTTGATTTCTGTATCTCAATGTCTCTGCACAGTATTGGGCACAGATAGGCTTTTTGATGACATGCAGATGTAACCAAGTCACATGTCTTCTCCCTGCTGACTTGACTAGCCCAGGGGATGGAAAATCCAGTGGTTAGTAGCCACTTGGATATTTATAATTCTCAGCCTCTCTGGTCTCTCCAAATTGCTATCCTCTTCCTTCTGCCATTTTGTTGTTATTCTTCTTTTAAAAATTAATTTTATTAAAACCAGTCAAATTAAAACTGCTTCTGTCCAGGGCATCTCAAGGTCCATTCATTATGGCTTCTTATCTTGGCAGGCGATCGACACGGAAAGGCAGCTCAGCCATTATGCACATACAAAGCCCATCACTTCCCTACCAATGGCCAATTCATCAAACATTTATCTTTTGCCCTCTGAGCACTGTGTCACTTTGCCTGTCACTCCCTAGTCTAGGATGCTATGAAAGATGGAAAAATACAGGGGTGGGCAGGGGGATTTTTTTCTCCCCCAACTTTTCCCTCCCAGAGTCCTTGTTACTCAGATTTCATACTTGAGACTTGAAACTCTCCCTCGACCACTGCCCTCTGACCCCCATCTTTTTGGCCATAGGAAAGTTGGGGATGGCCAGCCACATTTATGCTGAACTTTTTTTTTTTTTAATGAAAGCATAGTCGGGTTACAATGTTGTGTTAGTTTCTGGTGTACAGCATAGTGATTCAGTTATACACAGGGGTGTGTGTGTATATACTTGTGTGTGTATTTACATGTGTGTGTATACATGCGTATATATACATTCCTTTTTATTATAGGTTATTATAAGATATTGAATATAGTTCCCTGTGCTGTACAGTAGGTCCTTGTTGTTTACCTGTTTTATATACAGTAGTTTGTATCTACTAATCCCAAACTCCTAATTTACCGCCCCCCCCCCCCGCTCTTTAATGAACAGTGGCATGATTAAGGCAGTGATAAAACTTCCGTTTAGTTTGGGAGTTTTCCTTCTGCAACCCACTTGAGAATAGAGAATGTTACAAAAGGAAGAGATGTCTAAAATAGAGTCCAGCTTCCCCAATTTACAAAAGAGTAAGGGGCAAAGATATGACAGAAGCATTGCAGGCAGCTAGATAGCGACCAAGGCAGGACAAGAATCAAGTCCCCTGGTCATTCTGCAGACCAGGATTCTCCCAGCCACCTGTTGCCAGATGATTCTGAACACGTAGTAATATCTGGTTGAAAGCTTTAGCTACTCGCTTCCTTTTCTGTGGTAACTTCTTACGTCTTTAGGAAATAGGCCCATTATTGTTTTCAAAAACAGTCTTTCAAATATCAGCAATCCTTATATTGATCTAGGGTTGTTTTCACATACTTCACCTCATGTCGCCCCCATTCCAGTATCTGCAAAGTATACAGGTCAGGGATTTTCCTGCCACCGCGATGGATTAGAAAATTAAACCTGAGATGTGTTATTTTTCCAAAGTCTGACAGCCCATCCAGGACTTGAAAACAGAGCTCCTGTCCCCTAACTTAGACGTCTTACCTTTTGTACCTACTTACTACATTGGTGTTTGGCTTCACTGAGTTGATGAGACAGTCTCCATCAGAACACCGCATTCCCTGGGAAAACATCCCCAGGAGGTTCTGCCCTCAAGAGCAACGTAATGAGAGAGGCAGACAAGGATGAAAGAACCTTCGTTCAGTCTTAGGAAAATTTCCTGTTCATCTCTGTGCATCCACAAGCATTTGCTCTCTCCTCTTTATCCCTTGCACGTCCCTTCTGTTAGGTGTGGGTCCTCTGGACCTAGAATGTCCCAGTATGTGAAATGGACTGCAAACCTAACAGAGTTGTTCTTTGAAAGGTTTTGCAAAGCACAGGGCGAGGGCTGTTTTGGAAGAAGGAGAATGGCCCCGGGAGCAAGCCATTTTCCAAGGTCACCGTATCTTCCAGGGCTTTCTTTCTTGGAGGAGATATAAAGCTATCTTGTAGTCTGGGACAGAAAACATGTTTTCACCTTCTTCAGCCAACTGGGACCTCACAGCATCAGCAGTTGGCACGTTTTTGCTGGTTTTCCTGGCCTGCTTCCATTCCAGGGGGCTCTGCCCGTGGGGAGCTTGTCTTTGGGCGAGTATTTGATGAGGGCCCCGCTGGGTCCCAAGGGCTGGAGGCCCAGCCATGTAAATGTCTCCTTTTCTGGTTGGTTTGCAATGGGTAGACACCATCTGTTGAATTCAAAATTCCCTTTATGGAGGGTGGTGAAAGGCCCATGTGGAAGAGACACTGTTATCTTTCAAGCAAACAGTTCATGAGGTTGAAGAGCTGTGTTCTTGGCCCAACATGTGTTTGCCCACTGGCTGTGGGCGCCTCCCCCAGCAGGCGCTGAATTCCGCCCCATGGCGACGGGCACACATACCGCGGCTGCAGCGCACCATGTCCACTCCCTTCCATCTCCCTGGTAAAGAAAACCTCCATTTATAGAATCCGCCAAACAAGCTCACTTTTTAGACTCTTAAAAACAAACAAGATCCCGAGGCCACAGGCTCCATGCGTGCATGTGTGGTTTTGTAAAATCTCAAGCCGTGAATCAAAATAATTTGAGAGACATAGTCAAAGCCCAGAATCAAGCCGTCACCAGGGTGGGAGAAATGCTGGAGAGATGGGCTAGGGGGAGAGGAGGACAACCAGATGGGCCATGATGGGAACAGGATGTGAAGGCATCGAGCATGCTCATGGGGAGGATACCTGACTCCTCGCCTCTGTGCTTAGGGACTCACTTGCTGTAATAACTTCAGGACAAACATGGGAGTGTGGGCTAGAAAGGTGACCTCTCCAGCCCTTCTTTCTTTTCTCTCAACATCCAGAGCCCATCTTGCCCACACTGCTGAATAGATGCTGTCCTGTATGAATTCTCCTGATTTCAAGTTCAATTTCTTTCTCTTTTCCCATAGATGATAAACCCCCTGGGAGCAGATGCTATGATGTGTGCATCTTTCACATCCCCAGGTGGAGTTGCTCACTGAGAACCTGCCATTCTGGAAGTGGATGTCACATACATACTTCTTCTGCTGCTAAATTAGCTTTTTGAAATGTCAATTACTTGAATGCCAGAATCATGTTATCCCTTCTTCTAAGGTGCCTTCACCACCAAATCTGGCATACAGTGTAAGCAGAGGCACAAAAGATGAGAATTCAATTGGATTGAGACTCAGCTCCAGCCTGTCTCCTCTTTGAAGCCTCCCCTCACCCAGCCCTCCCCATCCTCTGAGCAGTGCTTATTATCCCACTACCCTGCATTATATGGTAACTGCTTTCCCATCTGTGTCTCCTACTTAACATTGGGGGCCGTGCCTCAACCATCTTTGTAGCCCCAGAGTTTAGCTGAGTACCAGGCACCCAGTTGTTACTGAATACATTTTTGTAAATGAATGAATGAATAAAGTATAGAGGTAGCTGCCAAGGGGACCATTAGCTGGTAAATTTCAACTCAGCTCTAACCTAATGCCAACTCAACGGCATGAGCCCCACAGTAACAGTAAAACAAAACAAAACAAAACAAAAACTATGAGAACTAGTTCTTCAGGGGATTGCTCTCAGAGGGTCAGGAAGGGATTGTAATCATGTGGATTAAAAGGCAAAATAGTTTGAAGACCATCTAGGTTGATCATACAGTGAGGACATGCAGTGACTGGATTACAAAGCTATACACCGTGTTTGGATAAAGGATGTGGCAATAATGTATTTTCACTTCTAGACCTTCACTAGAAATTATTCAGAGTTAGTTTATCTTGGTTTAGTTGAGGGAACACTGCCCTGTATGTCCAAAGTTTCTAGACATGGGTTAGTTACTCTTTGTGGTTGCCGGTAATCCACTTTACCTCTCTGAGCGTGTGTTACTTTCCACGAAGTGGAGGATGGAACACCCTAAAATTCCCTTAGGATTCAAAGTCTATGAGTCTATGAAGATGACTGTGATGGGATGTATTACATGCAGACAGAGCTGCGGCTCTGACATCTGGTTTACTGGCTGTAAGAGGCTGTGTGTTTAACATGTGCCTTTGTAATTATGGGGATGTCCCCATCATTTGGGAAATATTAAATAGGCCTTGCACAATCCTAGCCAGAAGATCAGAATAAGGTATAGAGTTTAGTGTGATGGGGAATGACAGAGCTAGAACTCTCTGCTGCCGTCTTTCCACCAGGCTGAGTCATAAGGGACCCTGCCAGCAGGGAACAAGCGCTCTTGGCCATCCTTGTAAACCGTGGTTACAGCGGGAGCTCCAGTTGGAGAAGCACAGTATCTGGATAGAATATCGGAGGTCACTGACTCTCAACATCTACTCTTGCCGAAGTTCCCTGTAAACATCCCTTATGGTCTAGTCTCTGATCAGATACACACAGTGACTCCTGAGGCAGCTCAATCCTTTAGCGAGCAGCTCTCTATTTTTTAGGAGTTTTTTAAAAAAATTGACTCAAGACGTCTCCTCCCAATTTACGTAATTTTCTCAAATCAAAAATTTTTACTTGATTCTGCCTTTTGGAAGGCCATAGACTTAGGACTTTTAAAGAATTAAGCCCCTCTGCTCCTGATTAGATAATCTTGACTGTCTCAGTCACGCAGTGTTCCCTGCACCTTCCGAACCGCCTGGTTGTTGTTGTTGTGCAGGCTTTCTTGACGCTGATGCCCCTTGGAATCTGGCTGGTGCCAACAATTGAGGCAAAGCTCCAGGCAGAGTGGCTCAGAGGCCTGGAGAGTGGACCAGGATCAGATTAGGTTCTGTGGTGGCAGCCCCACCTGGAGAGTCACACTCAGCCCTCTTTATACACGCTGCTCTTTATCCCAGGGTCCTCCACCTTCTGCTTGGGGAATGGTCTTGTTCTAGTTCAAAGTAATATTTACTGGAGTTTTCCTGATTATAAAATGCTTACTTATGATAGGAAGTTTAAGAACTAGTGAAAACTGTAAAAGAGAAGGAAAGAAACCTTATAGACCCTTACGCAAGAGATAGTGGTATATATCTGGGATCTGTCTATCCATCCAAGCACCTATAGACATTTGTGTAGATACATGAGTGTATGTATGCAGTGAAGTGTATTTGTATGTTCAGAATTGTCATCAAGTCCCTCTGTACAAGATTATGTATTAACAGCAGATTATAAACTAGAAACAACTAACAAAGACTAATGGCTCTTAACCATTGATGTGGAAAACATGGTACAAATGAAAATTTGTGTGGAGAATGGAGGAGAACATATGGATGACTCTTAATTTCTGTGCGTGAGATCTCAATGTGTATACTAAATGTATTATAACCTAATTTAGGTGCCTAAATAGATTAACATGACAATGTTACTGTATCAGTTGATATCTGCCTAGAATATCGTTTTAAATTGCTGCATGGAATGTCATTATACAGATATATTGAGCTGTATTTACTAGTTCCCCTATCATTGAGTATTTAGGCTTGTTTACAGTGTTACTATAAATAATGCTGTAGTGAACATACTTAAACCATACACACGTCTTTGATATTTGCTGAGTAAATTCTTGGAATTACTGGATGAAAAGGTGATAATTTTTAAGGCTTTTAATACAAACTAACATCCAGAAACAGTTGCATTCTCCCATCAGTGTTGTGTTAGTTTGTTACCTTGAACTTTTGATGAGACTATGTTAAGAGTTAAGAAAACAGTGCATTTACTAGTTAAGGGAAAATACTTTGTTTAATTTGAATATTTTGAATTCCCCGTGAAGCTCAAATTTTATCCCTCATTTTCATTATTGACCATTTGTATTCCTTGTGTATTTATTTCTTGTCCATGTCTTTGGGTCATTTTTTCTCTTAGGGCTTTCAGCTTGTCCTTAATGATTTTCAAACACTCTTTTTATATGAAGGCTGTTAAACCTTTGACTATCAGAGAGATTGTAAATGTTAAATTGAGATAGAGCCTACCTCATGATACAAAGGGTTTGAGCTAGCTTATTAGAATTAATAAAACAAAAAAAAGATATAAATAAGCTATAAAAATTTTATAAGCCTAGACAGTGAATTTCATGGAGGTAAGTTTACAATCTTACCAATCCAAAGTTTGCAGAATCTCACCTCCCCTTTCAAATAACTGAAACTGCAGGCACCCATTTCTGGGCTTATAGCTCCTTACTCATTCTCCGTAATTCTTTAGGAATCATAGTTAACAGTTTATTTAGTGTTATTTACTGTGGTGCTTGATGGCTTCAAACTTGACCTCACTTAGAGTTAACAAACACCTAGCTAACTACCTTAGATTTTTGACTGGTGTTGGATTCAGATGTCTTACACTAGTGTTGAACTGTATTCTTTGTAGCTCAGGGATCTTCCATCCTGACAGGGGGCTCAGTAGGGCTTTGAAAGTGACTTTGATAAATCCCAGGTGCTGTGCTATCACCTGTGTCAGTACACCTGTCTTGCATAGCCCAGAGCCTTTCCCACAGTCCCCTGTTTGTTTGTTTTTTAAATCTTACTTACTTATTTTTTTATGCTTTTTTTAAACTTTTTTATTGAGTTATAGTCATTTTACAATGTTGTGTCAAATTCCAGTGTAGAGCACAATTTTTCAGTTATACATGAACATACATACATTCATTATCACTTTTTTTTTTTTTGCTGTGAGCTACCACAAGATCTTGTATATATTTCCCCGTGCTATACAGGATAGTCTTGTTTATCTATTCTACGTTTTGAAATCCCAGTCTGTCCCTTCCCACCCCCTGC
This sequence comes from Vicugna pacos, assembly GCF_048564905.1. NCBI lineage: Eukaryota > Metazoa > Chordata > Mammalia > Artiodactyla > Camelidae > Vicugna > Vicugna pacos. The sequence continues at coordinate 47,357,479 of NC_132997.1, read as the reverse complement.
CCCCTTGGCAACCACAAGTTTCTATTCTATGTCTATGAGTTTGTTTCCGTTTTGTATTTATGTTTTGTTTTGTTTTGTTTTTAGATTCCACATATGAGCAATCTCATATGGTAGTTTTCTTTCTCTTTTTGGCTTACTTGACTTAGAATGACATTCTCCAGGAACATCCATGTTGCTGCAAATGGCATTATGCAATCGGTTTTTATGGCTGAATAGTATTCCATTGTATAAATATACCACTTCTTCTTTATCCAATCATCTGTTGATGGACATTTAGGCTGTTTCCATGTTTTGGCTATTGTAAGTAGTGCTGGTATGAACATTGGGGTGTAAGTGTCATTTTGAAGTAGGGTTCCTTCTGGATATATGCCCAGTAGCAGGATTCCTGGGTCATACGGTAAGTCTATTCCTAGTCTTTTGAGGAGTGTCCATACTGTTTTCCACAGTGGCTGCACCAAACTGCATTCCCACCAGCAGTGTAGGAGGGTTCCCTTTTCTCCACAGCCTCTCCAGCGTTTGTCATTTGTGAACTTTTGAATGATAGCCATTCTGCCTAGTCCCCTGTTTTTTAAAGACACTTTCATCTTCCACTGATATACTTACCATATATACAATTGATTAATATTATTATTTGTACACATATCCCTGGTTATGTGACCTGAATGGTAGAAAATACATAGAGCCAACTATGCTGTAATACTGTGTCTAGTAATATATGATTATACAGTAATACAGCAATACTATGTGTAGTATAGTATGCTGTACAATGTGTAGTGGTGCATATAATGTACAGTATCACTGTACATTACTATACAATACTACATATAGTAATGCATGGTAGTGCTATGTCTAGTAATACATGATTATACAGTAGTAGAGCAATGCTGTGTGTAGTATAGCACGCTATCCACTGTATAGTGATGCACATAATACTATACAATACTACATATAGTAATGTATGGTAATGCTATGTCTAGTAATATAGTAATTGCTATGTATAGTTATATACATATAAACTATATATACTATTCTATCTCTCTAAAACCATTTAAATAGGCTATAAAAAGAGTTTTGTGGCAGAAAGAAAAAAGGAAAACCTCTCGTGGGTTAGATGAACAGCCTTTCTAAAAGTGTCTGTGCCACCAGGCCATTTTCTGGGGATAAGCAGTCACATCACAGTTCTCCTGTTCTCCTCTGTCTTCCTTTATTCCCCACATGTAGCTCTGTGTTGTCTGTCCTATCCTTGTAGCTTTGGTCCCAGCCTCTGTTGTAAGTCAGTGTGCAGACGTTTCCCAGGCACCAGCGGTGTGCCAGGCACTGCACTTGGCATGGTGGGGGTAGAAAAGGGTACAAATTACTACTCCTGCTCTCAAGGGTGATGTATAAATTATTTAACAACTGCGCTGAGCAATGGGGAAAATCTTGGCTGGAGCAAAGTCCTTGGAGGCCCTGGGCAGTAAGGGTGAGGGAGACTTTTAACCACTTAGTTGTTGAATTGTGGAAAGGTCTGGGAGCTCTGGGGAGTGGCCAGGGTAACATGGAGGGGCACTCGGGGTACTGAGAGCTGCAATTTTGGACTAGCCAGTAAGGAAGTATTAAAATAGTTTAATAACTAGTTCTGGTGTACGGGTGCAGATTTGCCGAGTGTCACTTCTCCTTTGCTCAGACACTTGGACGTAGGGTAAAGAGAGGGAAGCATTCCGGCCTCTGAAGGAATTTGAATTTAGGGATTGCCCTCCTAGCTCCTGGCCCGTCATCCTGAGGCGTGCTCTCTGTCCTGCCCTGGGGATACTGTCAGCAGCTTTTCTCTCCGCAACTCACAGGTCCCTGGCTGAGCAGTAGTCAGTTGGCAAAGAGGGACTGAGACTTTACTGTGCATTTGACAACTTTCCAGGTATTATGGAGGTTGCACTGAGATCCTTTTATGTTCGGGGCTGAGCAGACAGGAGTCACCCAGAAAGACCATTACAGAGCAGGCAGTGGCCGACCTGTGCTGGTCTGCGGGACTAGCCAATGTGGTAGACATCAGATATAGGGGCTAGGTCCTCTAGAATTTCCATAACCTCCCCACTTTCTCAGTTAAAACATGTATATGGATAGTTAGGTAGATACAATAGAGCGACTAGGTAAAGATCTTAGTGGAGATCTTATTTTTTTAGTTGGTTTGAGAACGTCCCGACCTGTGGTTCTGAATTTGAGGCAACTCTGGTTCCAGAGAGAGACATTACTTTCTCAGGATCTGTGGTTAGCTGTCTCCCTGTTTCCCTGCCCATCTCATGCCAGACAGAAATACCATCCCTGCTATAGGCTGGGAGCTGAGGACAGAGGGAGCTCATTCTTACCACAGCCTGGACCCCAGGAAGAAGATTGGCAGTTCTTGAACTGGGGATTCTGGATTGTCCTCTGGTGATTTTTCTGGCTGGATTTTTACTGGGCAAGGGGCAGAAAGGGGTCGCCACAGATCAGAACCTCTTCTGCCCCAAACCTCCCAGCCCTGCTCTGGTCCAGGCCCCCCTCCTTCCCCGTTCTGATGAGTGGCTAACTTTTGGGGCAGGGATGGAGAACACTGAGCATGCGCCCACCCAGGAACAGAAGGGATTGGGGTTCAGGGAGTGGCCCCTTTGTGGGGTCTGCTGCCCGGCCGGAGGCCCCTCCCTCCATGAGGGCTCACAGCCACTGGCCGGGCTTGCAAAGGGCGAGGCCGCCTGTTTAGCGCCGCTGTTTTTATAAGCTAATGAAGGCAGAGTGTGAGCCACGGGCAATGATGCTGGGATATTAACTCTGACAGGAAGCTTGATCATAATTATCTTAACGAGGATAGGGTTAATTACAGTGGAAACTTAAAAGTTCTCTCCGTTTGAATCCGCTGGAGCTGAATGCGTTGTGATGTTTTGTCATTTTGATGTGACTTTGGAAGAGGCACTGGGACTCTCCCAGCAGCCGCAGCGGCTCCTGAGGGAGCCCAGCCAGAGCCCTGCGAACGAGAGGCAACGGAGATGGTACCTGTGGGTGAAATAATGGGCAGCTTTCCTGCTAGTGGAGCGGGAGGCAGGCAGCTCACAGTGCGCTTCGGAGGTGCTGATTAGGTTTCCAGAGCAAACCACCTGCCACAGATCGGACCACGCGCCGGTCTGCCTGGCAGCCCTTGACATCTCTTTACTGGGCTGGGAAGACCTCTCTCCAGCTGAAGCCTTGCCCTCCCCCTCCAGCCCCTGACCAGGGCACTCATGCTTGCCTGGCCTTCCTAGCCCACTCCTCTGACAGCGGCAGCCACAGACACCCAAGCTGGTGAGTAGCCCTCCGGTGACAGTTACCCTCCTCCACCAGGGCTCTTGGGTCTGGGGTACATTTTCCTGTGCCCACACAAGGTTATAGCAGAGAAATTATGCTCCATAGTCTTTCCCCTGTAGCTACCGCAGCTGTCTCGCTACACAGCACAGATCTTAAAGCCTTTTTTGCCTTGTCATTTTATTTAACAGCACATGTCTCTTTGCAGGCGTCTTGTATATAGGGGTATGAACTCAAGGATGGACACTAGTAATTTCTTTCCCCTCCTCCTTCCAGAAAACAGCAGTAGCAACAACAGCAATAACAACAAAAGTAAATTTCTTTTTAAGTAAAAAAATAGAACCATCTTCCAGTGTGTGTTTCTTGGCCTCTACATGCCAGCCAAGCCCCAGAAATCCTGTCTTCTCCAGTTTTACCCTTCATTACGCTCTCTGCCTTCTGTCCCCAGTCCCTCAGCTCTGAATTTAGCTGATTAAATCACCAAGTGCACACCACACTGATGACATGAAGACAGGGATTTATTAATTAGCAACCCCTCCACGTAACACAGTTCCCTTTTAACTGAGCAGCTAATAACATGATCTGGCAAAAAAGATCTCAAGGCAGACAGGTGACAGGGGATTGGAGCCTGGGCTTCCCAGCGGCTCTCTGAAGTTCCCCTCCTGTTTTGAGCGCTGCCTCAGGGCCCACCCTGGAGGGAAAGGCATCTCTGGGGGCAAGCCTTCTAGGGTTCCACTCTGTCCCTCTCCATGCTGTGTCATTTTGTTTGATGCCTCCCCTGAAGCACTCTTGGAAGGGAGCTTTCTTCTGCTTGCCAGTTGCCAACCATTTGCTGATTCTCATGATAAGAGTATTATATTTGCATAACGTCAGTTGGGAACAATTTGTATTTGGATGCCGCCTTTGACCAGAGCCCAGCTGATGTTTGTACCCAAAGGACTTATTAGTCACCCATAAGGTGCCCTGATGGGGAGGTGACCTTGACTCCCCTTGAGTAAACAGGGTCCAGTCCTGAAAAGCACTTTGGGATCAGCACTCACTAACCCCCACGAAGGGAGGGACTTCAGGAAAGGCTGAAGTTTCCTTGCAGAAGCCAGACTTACACTGCTCTTCCCCCTCTGCCCACCCTCTGCATCCTGAACCCCAAACCTGCACCCCAGGTCAGGGCTTCCAGAAAAAAATTAATGAATGAAAGGAGTGAAAAGAAAGAAACCATTTCTTACTAGTAACTTGTTAGTTCTTACTCACTTATTCTCCATAACATTGTGTGAGCTTGGAGGCAATATAGAAGAAGGGAGTTCAGGTGGGTTATTGAGTTGCCCGAATTCACACTGCAAGTAAGTGATGGAGCAGAGGTAGAATCCCAGGCCTTCCTGACCGCCTGTGTATAAATTGTGTTTTGTCTTCCTGAAACACGAGGAGGAGGAGGAAGTGAAACCTGATGACCCATTGATCCCTGACCCCAGATGTATTTGGTATTGCCCCCCTGCTGTGGGGCAGGTATGGGAGCTATAGGGTTGGGTGGGGCCTGTGTGCTGTGCCCTGGGTGGGACCACCTGGGGGTTTAGGGGCAGGAATGGGGCTGCTGGTGGAGCTCTGGGCCCAAGGGCATCTGGGGATTTCACTGCTTCTTCATAATACATCTTTTGCTTCTCAAGTATTGCCTCCCTATTTTGGAGTCCTTTTGGCACGGGCCCCACAAGGAAGAGATGGATGTCTCCAGAAAGGTGTGGTGCTAAAGTTCACACTCACATCACAGGGACAAGCGCTGCACACGCAAGCAGGAGGGTCTGTAATGGACCAGCTATCAGTAAATGCATAAATAGTGCAGACAACATCTCCCCGATTGGTTACATTTTATAGAACAGCCAGGAGATCCCGAGTGAGTCCACGCTCTGGTCAACGTCGTAGCTCAGCTGTCAGCCTGTGCAAGCTCAGCACAGCTCTTGGGTCTGGCAGGTGAACGAGCTGGGAGTGTGTTTCGTGCGAGTCCCTCCACCGGGCGGCTTTCCTTAATTAACGTCTGCGTGCACCCGGGCAGGCGCATGCGCACCGCTGCGCCTCACGGCTTCCAACCCCAACACCCCTGCGCCCCTAACGCTGAGTTAACTTTTAGCCGCTCAGCTACGTCTGTTAACAAGGCTCTTTTTACTTTTTTTCCCTGAGCCGGTGCTTAATTCTTTCAGATGCCTGTTTATTTACTGCCTCGACATCGAACATTGCTGCGTTTGACACTTGTTTCAAAAATAAAGTGAGAAATCCACTTTCCATACATTAAAACAGTAAACTTCAAGCCAAGAGTCTTGAGGCAGAACTTCCGCCAACCGCCTCCTTACCTCACCCCCTAAACAAAAACAAATACAAAGAAATCAGGAAAGAAAAAGAAATGGCCTCTCAGACTGGAGTGATTACGTGCTTCCATGGATGCCTTGCCTTTTGGGGCCGCCACAGGGACACTGGGCAGAAGCAAATTAAGTGATTAGTAAAGAAAAGGGGAAAAGAAAAAAAAAAAAGCGGAGGGGATAAAAGTCAAAGGCAGTGAATGCAGAGAAAAAGGAAGCTTTCCTCTGCGTTTCCTAGGACTGTGCAGAGGAGAACCACTAAGAAATGATACTTGAAGTTATATTTATTATTGTAAGAGGGGTATGATATTTCTGGGCAGGAATGATGGATGACAACTTAAATTTGTGTCCAGGGAATGAAGGTGAACTGTGACAGAGTTATTTATCTTGGGAATGGAGGTTAGGGTCAGCCGAGGCTGGGTGCCTGAAGGCACAAGACATTGACAAATTTATCCTGCGGGCCGTATCTGAAGCCCTTTGTTTTGGATCCTGGCTACTCACTAAGTGACCCTCATCCTTCATGTTGGCAATGCGTGAAGGATGCGGTGAGTGCCAGCGGCCCCTTCTCCCCCGCCGCCCCCGCCCCGGCTCCCGCTACTAATTCTTGTCATTCACTTTGCTGACAGGCACCAAGCCCAAACTATTCCCAGTCCTGAAAGGGAAGGTTAAAATATTTATTTCGGCTCATAATGGCCTCCCTGATTTAGTGCAGGATCATTTTTCCTGTTGCCTTTGTCATTGCAGGTCACTGGAAGGACTGAGCGCGTTCGGGAGCCTGGAGGAACTCATCTTGGACAACAATCTGCTCGGGAACGACCTCGTGTTGCCAGGGTTACCCCGGCTCCATACCTTAACCCTCAACAAGAACCAAATATCCTTGGCTCTGCTGCTGCCCCCACTCCCTGCCCAGCCCCGCAGTGGTCCCCTCCCGCAGCACCCCCCCACCGCGCACCTCCCCCACAAAATACCTGCAAAATGTCAAATGAGTTTTATGTGTCAGCTAAATTAAAGTTATGTGAAATACAGTCCGTGGGCAGACAAAGCGTTCTGTCTCCTGGCACTGGGGACACTTCAGAGTAATTTATTATAGGTCATTCATAAATGAAATGCACCATTATATCTTCCTGTTGCTCCATTTTAGTGTAGAGATCTAAGTTATGGCTGTGAAGAAATCTTTTTAATAGATAAAAATAGAGAAAGAAAATAATGTCACTGCTGCCGAGAAGGCAAAGCCGGGTTCTTTTCACTTTGGGCTTGTGTGGGAGGGCGACCTCTGGTGGGAAGTAGGGGTTAGTGCCGCTAAGCAACCTTGGCATTCACGGGGGTTTCCTGAAGGCTCTGGCGCAGACTTGGGGGAACACTCCTGGCTAAAGAGAAGGGGGAAGAGGCTAAGGTGGAGGATCAGTGTGAAGCCCACGCCTAGCTCTGCCCTCCGTGGTGCTGATGGTACCAGGACGATGAGAGAGGCCTAGGAGAGCCATTCTGGTCTGCGGCTTCTTAAGCCGGTGAGGCTCCAGCAGCCTGGGAGGTGACTCTGCGCTCTGTAGTGAGGCTGGGAGTGGAGTCAGGGCCTTAAGCAGTGTCAGGCACAGGGCGCCTCCAGACTTGAGTTGTGCATCTCGGTGCCTCCCTAGTGCCAGCTGGCTTAGGCAGGAAGTTTGGTTGGTTTTATTAACTCCTGTGTCCTTCACACCTAGAATAACATCTGGCACAGAGTCAAGGGTCAATAAAGGATTGTGGGATGAAGGAATCACTATCATCAGCTGACCTTTCTGAGCACGCCTGTGGGCCAGACTCTGTGCTAGAGAACTCTAAGTGCATTGTTTTTCATTCTTACCAAACCCTTTGAGAGGGGTGTGTCTTCAGGTTTACCTAGATGAGGAAAGAGGTTAAGTACAGGCCCACTGCCAGACACTTCACAAGATGCTGGGTACAGAATTTAGTCTCCCCTGGGCCTGGATCCGGGGTTCTTATCATTTTACTGTGTTGCTTCAGAGTTGAAGTCCAATCACCTTGTTTTATTGCTGGAGACTTTGAGACCAGGCGTGGCTTCGTCACTTGTTCATTGTCACGTGAACGGGAAAGGGATCAGGGCATCTTCTCCTAGAAGATAAAATGAAATCAAGGCAGATGCATATGTTAAAAGTAACCTATATGTTTCTGTCAGCTTTAATAATGATTTGCAAAATTGTTTATTAGCCACTGTTTATACTTCAAGTGGTAAGTTGATAGTTTCATTAATCAGTAAAATATGCTATTTGTGGTCATTATTAATTGGCATGTTCTTAGAAGAAGAAGGCCTACAGGTAAATGTCATCCTCATCATGAAATATTGATGGATTTTTTTCCTCTCTTATCCTTTGGTCAACCAAGTTTCCCAGTCATCATTTGAAAAATTATTATAGTCAGTGTCTTATGGCTTCATTGGCTGTTCGAGATGATCAGTTGGATAATATCCTCAAGTAAATTAATAATAGAAAGATGATTAGACTAGAATTTGGATGGTATGGTTTCTCCTGTGGGCCTCAGTCCTCACATCCTGTGTACCATGACCCTGAAAGGATTAGAGTTGTTGGACTTGGGTTCATGAGTCAGCTTGATCATGGTTAGCAGTGTAGTCATCGTCAAGTAATTGTCTAAAAACCTCTTTCCTATTTGTGTGTGTGTGACATGACAGCTTTCACTTGCCTATTAGGAGAACTGAGCAAGAGGAATGTGTGAAAAACTTGTTTGTATGTTAGAATCAGACTATGGTGATGTGAGCAAAGACATTTTCTGCATGGCTGCAGAATCAGCTGCCTCTGCCCTGGGTATGGTCAAGAAGGCAACAGAAGAAATGGTGCAGTGAGAAGGGTTTCGCTAACAGCCCACCGACGAAGCCACAAGGACTGTACAGCAAATGCCCTGCAAACGCTAACCCCAAACTCAGCTCCTCTTCTCACTCAGCACACTTCTTGGCCTCTTCTCTGTAGCATTGACTGGTGCATACTGAGAAATGCAAGCTCATTTCAGCACCAGCCTAAGCAAAACAGTTAAAAGAAGGGAACACCAACTGTGAGACAATGTCATTTCATGCAGGCTCAGTCTGCAGATGAATTAGTGGGTGAGATTTTTTTTTTTGATCAAGCACTGATTTGTATATTAATCGATTGATGGCAAGTATTTGTTGGATACCTGTGTGTCTAAAATAGGTAGGTGATAACATTGCTTTCTTCCATTACCACTGACAGTTGAAGAGATATTGAGTAAATACTGATGACTGGCAGATTGCCTGGTTAGCCTAATTAGGTTAGATTCTACTAAGATTCATGCTTCATGTGAATTTGCTAAATAATTGTTGTCTCTCATTTTAGAGGATTCATCTTTATAACCTGACACAGAATATGCTGAAAATGCACAGTGATCCAGTCTAGATTTTATTTATCGGTTTATTTGTTGATTTTATTTAAACCAGTAACAACAGCAACAACAACAAAAATGGCTCACCGTTTCTCCTGGCCCCCACCTCCTCCCTCTTTGGGCAGCCCCGGATCTGTTCTCTCTCTCTGAGGTTGTTTTTGATGTTGTTTTTGTTTTTAGATTCCACATATAAAGAGATCATACAGTATTCATTTTACTCTGTCTAACTCATTTCACTTAGCATAGTGCCCTTGAGGCCCATCCATGTTGTTACACATGGCAAGATTTCATTCTTTTTAATGGATAAATAATATTCCATTGTGTCTGTGTGTGTGTGTGTGTGTGTGCGTGTGTGTGTGTGTGTGTGAGAGAGAGAGAGAGAGAGACAGAGACAGAGACAGAGACAGAGACAGAGACAGTTTCTGTCTCCATCTGTCCATGGACACTTAGGTTGTTTCCATATCTTGGCTATTGTAAATAATGCTGTAGTGAACAGAGGGGTTCATATATCTTTTCAAGTTTGTGTTTTTGTTGTCTTTGGATAAATATCTAGCAGTGGAATTGCTGGATCATATGGTAGTTCTATTTTTAGTTTTTTTGAGGAATCTCTATACTATTTTCCGTAGTGGCTGCACCAATTTACATGCTTACCAATGGTGTACAAGTTTTCTTTTTTCTCCACATCGTCGCAAATCCTTGTTATTTCCATGAAATGCCTTAGACTTGGACTCTGTCAACTAGCTTTGCTGTGTAATAATCCACCCCCAAAATTAGTGGCTTGAAAGAACAAATATTTTGTTTACAATTCTTTACGTCCGTGTTGGGGCAAGGCTCTCTGGATGGTTCTTCTGCTAGTCTCGCCTTGGGTTGCTCGTGCAGCCACGGTGATTTGGAGGTTCATCTGGGGCTGGGTGACCTGAGATGGCCTTGCTTATATGTCTGGTGGTTGGTACTGGTTGTTGACTGAACTACACGTCTCCAATAGGCTAGCATGGGCCTCTCAATATGGGCGGGGTGTTGCAAGAGCAAAGCTCAATGTACAAGTGCTTTTCAAGCCCTTTTTGCATCATGGGTGTTGCTGTCTCATGGCTAAAGCAAGTCATATACCAAATGTAGAACAGATATGAGAAGGAGCTGTACAAGGTATGAATACAAAGAGGCATGACTCATTCCTGTAAACATCTAATACTCAGACCTTGGTATCTTGTCTCCTTAAGATTTTACTTTGTATTTGTAATAAAGGGGGACCTAGAACCGAGTAACTATTGATCTTCTAAAAAGGTCAGTGTTAACTCTTTCTGGTAAATTAAATCTTTTAAACATATTAGCGAGCTTGCTGTCAAATGGGATTCTGCCTCAAGTTCTTTTAAGTTTTGTTTTGTTTTTAATTTTTGGCTTTTTGGCATACGTAGAATGGCTTTTCAAGCCCATGCCCCATCCATTTTATCTGCCTCGCAAATCTAGAGTTTTCCATTTTGGTTTTGCATGTAGTTAGATGTGTCTATACCATGGTCTGTGTTCCTGGACCCCGGGAGCGTGGGTTGTGGGCTTCTCTTGTCCTTTAGCAGGAAGCACTGTCACACAGTGGTGAAGAGCAGCAGCTCTGAAGCCACACTTCCTGGGCTTGTACCCAGGTCCACTGCCTACTGCGTGGCTTGGACAGGTTATCTCATATGTGTGTGCTTTGGTTTCCTCTGCGAGTTGGGGGCAGTAATAGTACTCACCCCATAGGTTGTTGTGAGGGTTACTCTAAGAATCTCACAAATATTAAGTTACTAAGAGTAGCACAGTAAGTTCTGTGTAAGGGTTAGTGTGACTGCCATTGTTAATATCCTGGAGTAATGACCTGAACTGGTCTATGTGCACCATGCTTTAACCAAGGCCAGAATATAGATTCAGAGTGCTGCTTTGACTTTTATAATTTAATATTATCCTCATCTCATTCTATGAGTTGAGGACCATCAGTAAATAATTTTCATTTTTATGAAAAAAACTGAGAGAGTGTGAACTTTGTGGAGTCACATGAATGGTCAGTGGTGGGGCTCAGACTAGAACCCAGGTGTACTCATTGCCAGCCCCAGACTCTGAAACCCAAGGAAGGGGCTGTCACTGCACAGGAGGAGGACCTGAGATGCAGGAGGAGTCAGCTGCTTGAGCCTGGTCCCACAAGGCCCTGCCCTCAGCTGCAGAGGGAGCTGGAGAGGCATTCCAGAGTCCAAACCACGCATCTGGCAAATTTCTTCTCAGTTAACCAGTGCCTCCCTTCCCAGCTGCACACGTCCTCCTTGACTTCTCTGCCCTTTGTTGCACTTCTGTTCAGCCCTCAGCTTTGGTGTCCTATGCTGGTCTCCCTGTCTGCCTCCTTATCTCCTGGTTCAGAGATGATCTCTCTCTCCTTCCTTTGGTTCATTTAGACTGGCCCCATAGTCACTGGCCATGGAATTGACCTCTTCATTCTCACCTGCTCTCACCCATGAGCATGTACAGTCCCAGCCACATCGTGTCTGAATCCCCAACCCCAAATAAGGGAACAACAAACATGTCAGGAAAATGGAGATATTTAACCTTTGCACAATCAAATGATTCTCCCCTCCTTTCCTTGTAGGGGTGGGTGCAGGGAAGGTTATGATAAGCTGACTGCATTTTAAATCATGCTTCATTTCTTCATCTTTTTCTTTCCCTTTTTACTTCAGCACATGTATTAAGAGACAGTATGAATTGTAGTGTCAAAAGCAGGAAAGAATAGTGCTACATGTTACACAGCTGGGCAGAGGGAAGGGAACCAGTGCATGGAGTCAGAAGGCAGTGCTGGAGCTTCCATAACAATTTACTGTGTCATCTTGTGGAAGTCTCTGTACCTTGTCAGAGGCTTCATTTTCTTTATCTGTAAATTGGGTATTATACATCTGGGAGTATTGTTGACAGATTGTCATGGCATTTTATATGTGTGTGTGTGTGTGTGTGTGTGTATGAATGAAATCACTTTGTTAACACCGAAAACTTTACAACTTCTTTGTGGATTTTACTGTTAGCCAAGGCTTCAGTGCCTTAAAGGAATAAGCTCAAATTGAAATACCTAAAGTACAGAGCCCAGCAGGAAGACAGCATCTTATGATCTCCCACAAAAGCAATTAAGACTCCTCATTTTTCAGTGTTTTGAATGCTCTTTGTGTTAGGAAATTACGAGTCCTATGACCCCTAGAAATATCAGTTCTTAGGACCTAGGTTTGTGACTGTATGACCTTTGAACCCAGTTTCCTTCATTGTTATCTGAACGTGAAAATATTTCTAATACGTGCATGTGTGAATCAAATACATGATGTAGACTGTTTAGTGTTCAAAAATCTTATAGTAGGATAAGCTCTGGTAGGAATACTTCCAGTGGTCATAGATGCTGCCCTTTGACCTGGAGCTGAGCCCAGAGGGAGGCACATACCCATTCTCACCTGGGAAGCAGCTTTGGACCTGTGCAGCTGGACGTGACACCACGAGACTCCCTTCCTCCTTTGGGCTCCAGACTTTCAGGGCACAATGTGGCTTTGATCGTGGGCTCTCTGCAGAAAATCTCCCTTGGCACACCTAGCCTTGACAGCTGGGCTTCTCGAAGGCAACTTTCTGTCGACAACACTGAAAAAAATCTTAATGACAAGCTCTGCAGAAGCCTTGAGGAGGGAAACCAGGTGTGTGCGGAGAACCCAGCTGGAGAGAGCTGAAACTGTGCCAGGTAGCTTCATATTTTGAAAAGGGGGAAAAACATAAAACCATCCTTAGGAGAATCTATGAAATTGTCCCCACTGAGGAGGTCTTGGTTGGCTAGGGGCACCATGTTCCCTCCCCTGATTGCCTCTGGTTAATTTCTAGGCAACTTGACAAAAAGAAGTGTGACAAGCTCTGTGTCAGAGCTCGCAATCAGACAAGACAGGGCTGTGCTCGTCCTTGCCGACCTAGGAGACCAAGAAACCAATTAAGGCTTGTTCTCGTGTTTCATCCTCTGGTGGTGGCATCAACATGATGATGACACTCTGGTCAGAGCTTCCATGGAGTAGGTGCTCGTGATTCCTGGCTGGTGTGATTTGTGGGGACCACCTGGCTCAGCCTAGGTGATCATTTATTGGCAGTTGGAAGACTTAGGAAGAAGGACTCTCTTCTACAGAACATATTCTAAAGAAGGCAGGCTGAGGGGCTCCAAGAGGTTTGCCATTTCTTGGATTCATTGGCACAGGATGGTGGAAGCTTCTGGAAGCCTGCAGACCTTTTGCTCAAGAAATCCCCGTGATCAAGACGTAAGAATGAGTCTACATCTCCACGGCATCCTGCTCAGGGGAAGATCTAGGCTGTGTGGAGTGTGAAACATACATGATTCGAGGTGACCCTCTTATTGGCAAAGACTATACAATTACAAATACAAAATTAGTGTAAGAATGAATGTATCTTTGGGATAAAAAATGTATCAGAGGCAATTAAAAGTTTTTAAAATTGCCAAATGCTACACATTAAAATATTTAGAAAAGGAACAGTCTCTTTTATACTGAACATGTCTGTTTAAACACTTTTTTCTCACTTCTCTAATGCAAGTTCGCTTATAACCTCATTACGTAATTAAATTTTGTAATATTTTCTGTAGAGAGAATGGGTAATTAATTCCATCTAATTGAAAACTGATTTTTATGTTTAATATTTAGGGTTGTTTCTTTCAGTTTCACCACTTATTATTGGTAGAAATTTTAGAGTTACTAAATTTGGAAAGAAATTCTTACATACGTCTTTCATACATGAGCTAAAAGATTTCAGGATATTTCAAGTTGGTTGGGTTTGTGTGTGTGTGTGTGTACCCACTCAGCAACTTAATCTTAAATATTCTCTGAATTGGTAAGCCCCTTAACTTTTTTATCATTAGTTTTACGTTGGCCCCCGCGTGTTTGTGTCAGCATGGTAGGTGGTAAGTTCACTGGAAGCCATTCCTATTGATACTGTTGTAGTAACCAGACCCAGAACCCCCAGAGATGGACCCCACCGCATCCTAATTCAATGCCACTCCTTCGCAAGTTTCTCTTAGACAGGTCCCCAGAGTTCCCATGGCCACTGCAGCACCACCCAACTCAAGGAGAAATGTGACAGAAGAAGTCCTACTGGAGAAAGACAGTGATTTTAACTGATGGCGGTTTAAATAACCTACTTTTGCAGGTTTTACAAAAATATGTGACCCTGTGAGTATAACCAGGGCCTTTCCAGGGCTCTGGAAGGGACCTATCCAAGCAAGCAGCCCTCCCTCACAAGCTTTATTGGCTCTGTGATACATATGCACGTGAAGATTTACTCAATTTGAACCAGGCCACCTTCCCTGGATGGTAGAATGGTAGGCCGCCCGTCACTGGTCGCCAAATGTTGAGGAGTGACGGGGAGTTAAAGTCAACTCTATTGCCCAGTGTTTCCTAATTTGAGAATCTTACTGGTTTTGAACTCCATTCCTTCATGTTCTCACCTTGGGGTTGTAGATGAAGAAAAGACGAAGGCTGAAGGAGACTTGGCTTGGACTCTGCCATCCGTAGTAGAAAGGGCTTCCCCTAGGTTCTCTAGGGCCAGTGTCCACATAAATAATTTGAATCACCTCGTATCAATACATCAGCACCATTTTGGCAGCCTACTATCTTGCAATCTCACAAAAGAACCTAGAACTCAGATCTGGCTTGAGGCTTCCGGACAACCTGATGGCTGTGAGTCCTGGTGTTCTTTGGAGCATCCAGCGGTCCCCTGTGTGGGATGGAGGACTGGAGAAAACCGTGAAGGGGAGAAACCAGGACTGGGACTGAGGCCCATGCAGATCCAGGTCAGGGCACGGGGAAGCCTACTTGAATGACACTGTTGGTCCCGGGCCAGTCCTGGGTACTGGTTTGTGTTTTGAAATTTTGTGTGGAAGGCATTCCAAAGCACAGGGGTCCCCAAGGAGCCTCTACCAAAGTTGATAGGCAGGACTGACAGAGTACTGGCAATATTCTTTTTTTTTTAATGTAGAAAGACAGAAACTGCTAGAAAAACCAAGTTTTCCCTGAAATTGTTCACTGTCATCTTAATTGGTTTTCTTTAAATGATTTTCTTAAAGACTATGGTGACTGAACTTTAATTTAAAAAGTAGTAGATGTGTTTCGTCTTCAGTGATGAAATACATAGATGTTTTGACTCCTGGCCACTCACCTGCCATACTTCAAGCTTCGCTCCTTGGTGGGACCTGGTCTCTAGTCTTCACCCCGTGACCCCATTCCCATCACCCTCCTTCTGGTGGCCCTTGTGGTCATTCCTGGATGTTACTTGTTAAAGATGGGAAGGACTGATAACTTTGATGTCCATTGTTCTGTCTTTGTTTAGGAAATGGGGATGATGTTGGCAAATTGAATTCCCCTCTGGGTGAGAGTGTTCGAACCCTTCTTTTACTAGTTTTTCCCTCCTTTCTTCTGCTCTCCCTTGTGTCTTCTGCATCTTACTCCTCCTGGAATACAGTGTTTCTTCTTGCATATGGTGGTGACAGAGTGTGTGTATGAACAGTGATAGAAGGAACTGAGTTTGGAGAATGTAAGTTTGAAGGGAGACATGAGCTTCAACCACCTGAAAGGTCATCATGTGGAAGAGATGAGTGGCTTATTCTTTGTGACCCCAAATAGCTAAATTGGGTCAGTGGGTGGGAATTCAAGGAAAATTCAATTTCTGGGGAAAGAAAAACTGTCTCTTAGGGTTGTCAGAGATAGAACGAGCTACCTTGTGGTGACTCTTTGGAAGATGTGTTTGGGACTAGATTCAGACATTGGTTGGAATTGGAGTTCAGCTGAGAAGCTGAACATGAGAAAACTGGGGAAACATCCCAGAGTTAGATAGCACCCTCACAGCGTGAGGGTAGCCCTTTTATTTATTTCATGAGGCCATGTGGACCTCACTCAGTTGTACCCGAGTCTTTGACTCTTGCTTGCTGCAGCTGCCCTTGTGTGTCTGTATACTCTGCCATCATTCCCTGGCCAGGAGCCTGCTCTGTCTGCTGATCCTGGCTAACTCCTCTCTCTGATGGGCTCTTGGTAGTTGTGGACTCTGTTCACGGACTGTCGATGAGCTTGCCTGGGGCTCCGCTCATCTATGTGTGGCCCAAGCCAGGAGCCATGTGTGGACTAGTCCTCTGACTCTGTGACTCTTGCCTTCTGTGGTTTGGAGGTCTCAGCATTTATCTTGACCGAAGACTGGGTCCCACAGAGGGAATGGATCATGGAGTGATCTCAACACCAGGCCTCACTTTTTCTCTTTCATTCTATCCTCTATAGAATATTTGATTCACAGCAGATTCTCAGGAAATGCATTTTGACCTGCCTGGCTTCACTAAACCCATCCTAACTTACCCCGTTTGTCTCCTCCTCCTAGCTTTGTTCTCCATTCGCCCAGTGCAAAGTCTTACTCCCACCAGTGAGGCCACTGGGCAGTACTTAGCTTCACCGCAGCCTTTCAGATCATAGGGGATGCCAGTCCCTGTTGGCATCCATGCCATTCCCATGTCTTAATGATAAATTACCCCTTAGAGGAGGAAGAATATATTTCTAATGAGGCCTTTGGAAGTAATTTCTTGCTTTGATTACTAGAAAAAATAGTTTTATGGATTTGCCTATTGTAAAATATTTTACTACGTGGCATCTACCCTTCATTTAAAACAAAAATAGAACTGTATAGGAAAGAAATATACAGTAAGAAACAATTAAGTTCATTCAATCTCTCTTAAGTGATCTAGACTTAACCTCAACTGCCCAGAGGAAAAGCTGGGTTGGGTCCCCAGGAGTAGGGATGAAAAGCCAGCCATGTGACACACCCACAGCAAGTTGATTTGAACCCTCACCCAGGTCATCATGGGAGCAGACCGGACTCATCAGCCGCTCGGCTGTGCCTGTCAGTTACAGTCTGTGCTTCTTGCTAAGCCTTTTGTCTTTCGAGACCAAGATCCTTAACCTTTGTCACATCACTGACTTGGAGTGTCTGCTTGATCACCTGGCAGAAGTGACGCCAGCTCTGGAGTACCTCAGCCTGCTGGGGAATGTGGCATGTCCCAACGAGCTGGTCAGCCTGGAGAAGGATGAGGAAGACTACAAGAGGTACAGGTGAGTGCTGAGGGGTCGAGGATGGTGTGAGAGAGGGAAACGGCATCTTTGGGGACGTAGTGTTATCTTCTGGGGTACACAGGGGTGTTGCGCAAGTACCAGCGGCCTCCTCATGATGATGTTAAACTTTCCCCCTTGGGTGCCCTACAGCCATTGTCTCCTCTCATTGAAGGTAATGGAAGCCAAGAAAGGTAATGGAAAGATGTTGAGTGGCCTCCGTCAGGGGTTGACAAACTTTTTGGTAAAGGGCAAAATAATAAATAGTTTGTGTTTTGAAAGCCATATATTTTCCTCCACAGCTATTCAACTCTTTTGTTCTAGTGCAGAAGTAGCCATGAACAATTTGTGAATGAATAGGCAATGCTGTGTTCCAATAAAACTTTGTTTACAAAAACTCGGGGCAGGCCAGATTGGACCCGTGGGCTCTGTTTTGCTGGCCCTTGCTCTGTGCTGTAAGATCTTCCTGTTTGCTTCAGAGTTACTATTTGGAGCAAAAGTACTTCCAGTGAAAGTTTAGGAAGCTTATATACAGTCCCCAGAGGAAGTCCTATAAGGCCCATGACTTTGTTCCATAAAGCTTTGCCTCGGTATTCACCAACCGTGTGCTTTGATGGGCTCCAAGTAGAAATAAATACTTTCCTTTCTTCTTCCTCCTTCTTAACCATCTGCTTTGAAATACGTGATCCACACTCACCTCTCCTTAGGGAGTCTTCTTGATCTTACCCATTTTACTAAACTCATTTTGTTTTCCTTCTTCACTTTGAATTCTGTACGCTCTCATTTGTGATTGTTGTTTTGTAAATGTTTTTAGTGATCATTTCCTCTCTATTATGATCTAAGCTCTCGTGAACACTCCCCCCTGAATCAATGTGGGAGGGAGGGAGGGAGGAAGGAAATATAAGGCAGGTGGGGCTACTGGAAATAAGTTTGGCAGAATTTGGAAGAGAGGAACTGGATCTCTTGGGGCTCAGATTTTTCAGTCCGTAGTGACCCACAAAGAGATGTAGTTGGCAGCATACATTTTGTATAAAGGCAAAGCCATAAGAAATAATGAAGGCTATTATTGAAAATTGTATATTAAAAAATTAACATATACACACACATAGGTACACACATACATGTTAGTAAGGGTCCAGCAGAAATTCAGTTGTATTTCTTTATTGGGAAGAATTTTGTACCTTTAACCTCATTTTCTAGGTTTCTTCATTAGTTTTGTAGCTGTCTTAGACTATTTTTAAGCCGTCTTAGAATAAAGTTCCTCCCCTACTTTAAAAGAAATGTGTTAAGTCTTTTTTCCTCATGAAGATTTTTATTTGGGGTGTGATACTGTCGATTTAAATGTGAGTTCTATTAGAAGAAATATGGCTAATATCCAGCGAGTGAATAGTTAAAATTTCTAAATCAACCTGTTAGGTTGAGCACTTGGAACTTAATTTTCTTCTTTTACACTTTTATCAACTTTGACACATTTGACAGCTTGATTTTAGTTATGAAGGGGTTGCTTAAAACATATTTTATCTTCTCACAGCAACTTATTTATAAGATATGTCTTGGAAAGGTCAAGGGGGTTCAAGAGAGTTCTCTCAATTAACATTTTTAGTGAACCAAGCATTTTGGGGGAAATCCTCATTTGTTTTCTGACACTTCTCTTTAGTTTTCCAGTTTTAATTCTGTAAAATTGCCCAATGAATTTTATATGCATACGTATGTGTGCATGTGTGTATATGTCTATGGATGTATGCACACAGTCACCCACATGTTTGTTCATTCATTCGCTCATTCATGGAGCTATATGTGTGAGTCAAACTGAAGGTACATTTTTTGTTGCTGTTGTTTTGTAATGAAAGAAGTAGAGCCAGGAAAGTCTTCAACTCCACCTTATTCTGTTCAGTCTCAGAGAGAAGACTTGTAAGGTTGTAAAAGGACAAGAAAAGCCAGCAGTAATTTTTGGTATTGTAACTAGTTTGCAAAATACCAGTTTTGCAAAACTGCAGTGATACTAAGACCCACGATGTAAAGGGTCAGATGTAGGGTTCAGCTTTGTCAGTGGGAACTTTAACATGGGGAGGACACTTTAGATCAATGACCCTTAACCAAGGCTGTATTTCTGAATCATCCAAGGCATTTTGATTCATTTAGTGACAAACGCAACAAAATAGTCAAAATTTGACATTGGTGCTAGGTTAAGAACTATTGGACTAAGGGGTATTTACAGTCCCTGTTGGCTCCGGCACTCTGAGATGCTCCCCGCCTAAGTAGTTAGAGTTCTGCTTTTAGCACCTCAGCCACTTTAAATATTCCATCTTGTATATTTCTCTCACTACTTCATATATGTCGACATCCAGAGAATGGCTTCCAGCAGGTCAGGGCTGCGTTTTTGTGCCCTTTGTAGCCTTAGCAATACCTGAAGCAGTGCTGGCCATAGGGGAAAGGTTTGGTAACTGTTTCCTTCCTTGAAATTACCCTTCCCTCTGAAGAGCTGAGTACTTAAACACGGATGCAGGGCCCTTTGGACACCTCAGATGCTCACTGCCCATTTGGAATTAGGTCCACTTGGATGTCAACAAAGACACCTAACAGGCAAAGAACTGTCTTTCAGACTCCACCCAAGTGTTGGTTCTCTTAGGGAAGCCTTGATTCTGGAAGAGTGGGCTATCTCATGGGCTGACCTGGGTACCCTCCAAGCAGATCCCCCCAACTCCAGATCTGTTGCCCTGGAAACCATGGAGGGATGGGGCTGGGCAGGCTGCATGCTAGGGTACATATGGCAAGATCGCCATGAGGAGCTGGATTCTAGAGGCTGCACACAGCTGAAATCACATCTAGTCACAGTTACCTTAGAAAACCTCCAGGTCAGCTGCAACAATAGCAAGATGCTCATCCTCTGAGAGTAACAGGGGCTAAGAACAGTGGGAGGGACGTTACATCTGCGCCCACCCAGTTACGCGTTGACTGCACAGCTTCTGCTGGTTGAGTGGAATGGTAAGCCTCTTCTCTTTCTATTCTAAATTTTTTATTCGTTTTACTTATTTTTTATTTCTGGTTGAACAGGCACTCTCACCCTTGCACGGGGATCAGATGCATGTGTGCAGGCTGCATTCTGTTCTACGATCTGTAAGCAGCTCTTCTTTGTTCATCCCGCAGTTTGGGCTTCATCTGCCCCTGAAAAATTTTAGAGTTTGACAATAAGACTTTTGAGGCCTGTGTTGCTGTGGCATTTATGTTTCTACAAAGCAATGAGGCCACCTCTTTTTTCCCCGTTTGGTAAAATATTTTCCTGGCCCTTCATCCACAAAGCATGGGGTCTGCCTTCCTTCTAGCTGTTACCCAGAGCCTAATAGTAGGGCCTCTATGTAAATTTATGTGACATTTTTCACTAGAAAATTGCTTAAAAAATGAATGCTGTTTCTGCAGTTTACTCTTTTTCACTTTAAGTACATTTTCTGACAATATGTCTTCTATTAATCATTTAAGCAATAGTAGGAGCCTTAAAGGAGTGTATTCAGAAGCAAGAACCCATGGTTCATTTAGTGCTGTCTAAAAAAATTTCTTATTGATTGGCATCCTCTGTGGTTATGTGATGTAATATTTATAATATGTCACCCAGCCATACATCAAAACAAGTATGTCTGTTGTTTCATTTCCATGAGAGATGTTGATTTCAGAGAGGTCAGCCCAGTTTTAGGTCACATTGTGGCCAAACCACTGGACCAGAAATGGGAAGTGACGAGATTTATGGGGCTGCTGGAAATGGCTCCTCAGAAGCTTCAGTGAGTCTTTCCTCCCCTCCCCCCACATCACCGTTTTCCTTCCTCACTTACCCCCTGTGCACCCAGTTGGATTTTCTTGGCACACATCCCCACCATAAAATGGGCTCATTAAATCTGTATATAAGCATGAACATACTACCAAGTTGTGAGCAGTGCCCAGGTCCTGCTGGGGCAGAAGCAAAACTGAGCCTGGAGTTTCTCTCCACCATTCATCATAGTTCATGGCTGAAAGACGTCCATGGCCATGTTATTGCAGGAGCTTAAACCTGCCCATGCTTTGCTGAGTGTGCACACTGTGCCGCTATTTTGGAATCAATGTTGAATGGAAGTGCGTGTGATCAGCAGCAGCCTTCAGGACCGGGGCAGGGAGAGAGCAGGATGGCAGAGCTGAGCTTGGGGGACCAGCATCGTGCTGAGGATCCACTTGGGGCCACCTGTGGACTTCACCACTGGCCAAACAGTGAATCAAGTAGGGGGAGCTCAGAATGGTCTGCTCCTTGCCTTCCTCTGCAGTTCTCTTCTTTCCTCATCCTGCAGGAGAGACAGAAGAGCGAAGGTCAACAGGACCCAACTGCTGGACCTCAGGTGTCAAATAACTGAGTTGGTCTCCTGCCAGCAAATCCTTTGTCATTTATTCTTTTTTGCCCCTCCATTCGCTGGTTGGCCTCTCCTTCCTCCCTCCTCCTCAGTAGGCCCCTCTGTATTCCTTACAACTTTAAATTACTTAAAACGTGCTCCCTTTCTTTGTTTCCTTGCAGGGGGCAGCCATGGGCCTGCCCAGTGTCCGCAGCACTCAGCCAAGGGGCAGGAGGGAGGGCTGGGGCCATCCTGGGCTAGCACCATTTCCCAGCCCTGGAGGGGGAGCCATAAAACTTGTGGCTTACATAACCCAGCTCGAGTTCTCCAGCTAATCTCCAATCTGGGCTTTGAAGATCACAGGAAAGCAAAGGTCACGACCCAGAGATCAAAGTGACAGAAGCCCATCGAGTAATTGCTGGCTACCCTCCGTAGAGGGCCCTGGTCTGTCCTGTGGGTGTATTGTTTGCCCTGAGACTTCAAACGTGCTGCCGGTGTGGGTGAGGGAAGTCAGCTGGCCTTGGCTCGTTGTCCGGCGTACATTAATGCTGTAGGTGAGCTCACTTCGGCTCGTTAGAGGAGCATCGTTGTCATCCCTCTGAGCATGCGGCCTTCTTCCACTCGCAGGGTTTGTTCCTTCCTCTTTGGTCCTTATTGACTCTTCCTCACAGTCCTCCTTTACCTGGAGGTGTGAGGGGGTGGGTCGACCAGGAAATTGGCGTAATAAGAAAGGAGGATATGGATGTGTTTACTGTCAATTCACTTAGAGGCAGAAAGAATTCAGGCTAAAGCTTAAAAGAGACTGAGGCGGGACCTAGCTCACTTCCTTCCCTGCACAGCTGGAGAAACCGAGGCTCAGGAGGGCGGCAGAGACTGAACCAAGATGGCCCAGCGAGTGAAGCTCAGAGCCTGGGCTCTTCCCTCTGCCCTGCCAATCCCCAGGCTTTTTGTTTTGAAAACCTCCCCTATTTTTTTTTCACTTTCTGCCCCCCCCCCACCTTAGAGCTTCGGTGTCTTCAGTAAGCCACGGCTAACTTTTAAAAACACGTCAGACACACCTGCTGTTGATGAGCACTTTTGAGCAGCATGAGGTAAGCAGTGTTTCCAAACAGGGTTGATGTCATCCGGTCAAAAGCAAGGAAGCCTGATGTTTTGTTGGCCTGTTCACTCTACTCTATTAAGCTTTGTGAAAGGTTGAGAACAGTTCACCCATCAACCATGGCTGCCCTCAGGGGGCCCCTCGTGGGGCGCCAGTCACTTCCAGCATGTCTCCCCACCCACCATGCACAAGGGTGGGGAGGCAGCAAGAAATAACAGGAAGAAGCACAGAATGCTGTCAGTGCAAGGATGTAGGCGGAATCCCAGTGACCCCGCATCCTGAACCCTCGGGATCTTGAGTTAGAGTCTCCTCAGAAGAAGAAACAGGACATCCAAACCCAGGAGCAGACCATGGAGATCTGCCTCAGTGCTTCTGGGGTTGTGCAGAGCTACCGGGGCATGGCCAGGTCCCCTGGGGTAGCAGCTGTGGGCAGGAGAGAAGAGCATCCTCCCCTCCCTTTGGAGTCGATTTGAAAAATGCCGGAGCTTTGGGATTTCAGTAGAGAAGATGGATTTGGAAGCAAAAAACAAAAAAAACAAAAAAGGCTGTCTGCTGTTCCTTTTCTCCCCCTAGCAGCTTTAGGTGTCTCCTTAGGGAAGTTCTTTAAGAAAATGGAGCATTCTATATGAAGAGAGAAGACCTGAAAAGCTCCGTGTGTGGGTCTCGCTGTTAGAGAATCTGTTTGCAGACAGAGACAGATGGGCCTTTTAACACCTTCCCAGGGTCCCTGGTCTCCTCTGGATAAGCTCACCTTCCGCAGCACAGCCTAGAGCATCCCTGATTTCCACTCCCCACCCCTGGCCCTGGGGCTTTTGCCCAGATGCCTTGGGAAGGTCAGGAAAATTGGCGTTGCCCTCTGGAGCTGGGGACGTGAGACTTAGAACGTAGACGGATCTCTTTTCATTAAGCAGTGCCCTGGCTTAACAAGCAGTTTTATAAATCTGAAGCTGTCTCCGGGTGTCGCAGGATTTATAGACGGGGGTTTCTGCCATAAAGTGGTTTATGATGGCTGCCTTCTGTGTTATTAGTAGCTGTCTCTTCCTTCAACCATTGCTGTTTGATAATAGCCTTAAAACACCCAGAATTACTTACCTGCAAGCCCCATTCCCGATAGCCCCTGTTGACAGTCTGAATAAGTTTACTGCCCTTTTGTTGTACTTTACCTTCAAAACAAACTGATTGAACCATCAATAGCTCGTGGAGGCTGACAGAGGCATGTCATCTGGACTAGCCCTTGTGACTGCAGGTTATCTGGGGGAGTTAACCTTCCCGCATTGTTAACTGAAATGTTTTATGTACTATGCAACTTTAGGATACGGCTGTGATAACCCCGGTAACTAAGTCATACATCACAGTAAAGAGATTTTGGTGCAACAAATAACCCTGGATTAAATTTACAAGGGTTGAATTGATATTGTAAAAGCCTTCATTCTGGGGCTTCGGGAATCCTCTCTTGTATTTTTATGGCAAACTTGTATTACACTCAGGATTGAAGCTGCAGCTTTTGACACCCAGACATGACCTAGAACAAAAGGAAATAGATCTCCCAAGACCAGAATGGGACAGGCAGGCGGAAAGCCCACTGACTTATCACTTGGCAGTAGTGTTTGGAGCCAGTTCCAAACCACCAAAGGGCAGGAAGTTCTGGTGGACGTGGCTGCCGTCTGGGTGTTGGATACCACAGACACTGGGGCAGGGCAGACCACGAGCTGCAGTGGGAAGGAGACTCATTGCTGCCTCGCCAACCTCCTAATTCCAAAACTATTATTCCTCGTGGTGTTATTTTTTTTAACATTTTTATTGATTTATAATCATTTTACAATGTTGTGTACAATTCCAGTATACAGCACAATTTTTCAGTTGTACATAAACATATATATATTCACTGTCACATTTTTTTCTCTGTGAGCTACCATAAGATCTTATATATATTTCCCTGTGCTATACAGTATAATCTTGTTTATCTATTCTACAGTTATGAAATCCCAATCTATCTCTTCCCACTCCTCGCCCCCTTGGCAACCACAAGTTTGTATTCTATGTCTGTGAGTCTATTTCTGTTTTGTATTTATGCTTTGTTTGGGTTTTTTTTTTTTTTTTTTTTTTTTAGATTCCACATATGAGTGATCTCATATGGTATTTTCCTTTCTCTTTCTGGCTTACTTCACTTAGAATGACATTCTCCAGGAGCATCCATGTTGCTGCTCCTGGGCACATATCCAGAAGAAACCCTACTTCAGGATGACACCTGCACCCCAGTGTTCATAGCAGCATTATTTACAATAGCCAAGACATGGAAATAGTCTAAATGTCCAACAGCAGAAAGAAGATGTGGTATATTTATACGATGGAATACTACTCAGCCATAAAAACTGACAACATATCGTGGTGTTATTTTCATTTGGACAGTGGTTCTCAGCAGGCCTAGCGGCATGGATCAGCCTCACCTGGAAACTTACTAGAAATGTGAACTCTAGGCTCCATTCCGGATGTAGTGAATCAGAAACTCTAGGGTGGGGCCCTGCTATCTGTGTTTCAATAAAGCCTCAGGATGCTGATGCCCCCCTCAGTCCGAGAACCATCGTGCTAGAATGTAGACTCCTTGAGAGTAGAGACCGTGTCTGTTTTGTGCACCACCTTACTCTCAGCCCCCGGCAGAGTTCCTGGCAGGTGTTAGCTGCTCAATATTTATTAGTTGGTTGAATGAATGTGTAAGTAGATGAAACAAGACTTGTCATAAGGGATGAGCTTTGGGCCCTGAGCTGGGTCTCAGACTGAACTATGTGAGACAAGCTTTCCTAATGTCCCTCAAAAGTCTTGAAGCATCAGCCACCTGGTGGGTGGCCAGCGGGGTGGAAGTCAGTCCACCCCTAGCTTCAGGGGTGACTCCCAGCGAATTTCATGGGTGTTTCTTTGGTTCTATGAGAAGAGAGCTCTGAAAACTGTAGCTCTTTGTCATCTAAAATTTTTAACTAGCTTAAAAGCCAGCACCTCTCTCTCTCTCTCTCCTTTGATTTCAGGGCTGAGATCCAAAGTGGGGCAAAATGACAACGTGCTGTCTGTTGTCACCGGGGTTCCTGCCAGCCCCGTGAAGACATCTTTCATTCCATCATTAAACATTGGCTGATTTTCTAATACTGATGTTTTCTTCACCTGAATATTCATCTTTCCCCACCCTACACTTAGTGGGTGTCTTTACTCCTTTGAGCGTCACTCCTGACATATTGTTTCTGTCTGTGCGTGTCTTGATTTGAAAGAATCTGTTGTCATCAAGACTTTGCTGCTACAGGCGAAAGATGGAAGTTTTCTGAGACACTGACTAAGGCCAGAGGGAGTTCTCCTAGAGGAGAGAAAGGTCATACAGGCCTTTGTGGAAATCTTCTGATTTGGGGTAAGCTGAGGTGGCATTTAGAGAGGGAAGGGAAAGGCTCGGGGAGAAGTAGGAGAGAAGGAAATGAATAGATTCAGGCCAGGGAGGAAGCAGGAAGTAGTCAAGTTTCCAGACTTCAGATGTTGGTGTGGCTATTTCTGGGGGAGGAAAAGGATACCACAAGAGAATTCAGAGATATTTTAACTTTACAAGTGAGGACAATGAAAGCTGTGAGTGGAACCCTCTAAGCGATTGTCTCTGACATTTGGGTGAAAAACAGTCTCACCTGGACGAGCACCTAGGCGGCCACTTGGTGACGTGAAAACACCTGATGAACCCAAGGCTCCCTCGCGGAGGGAGGCCTGCTGCACACGCCAGGTAACATCTGCACTGAGGAAAAGCTCAGCGCTCGGGACTGCCTGAGGCCTGGGTTCTCTGAAGCTTTCTTAATATTTCCTGTTCCTCTTTCTCCATACTCCCAGAGCTACTTTGTGCATAACCTCAGTCTGGGCACTGAGCTATGCTGGTTTCTAATTTCTCTGTGCAAGTGTGTCTTCCTCATTCCACCGAGAACCCCTTTAAGAGCAGGAACCATGTTGTAATCACCTCTGTATACCTGGGGCCTGGCGCATAGTAGGCGCTTAAGAAATATTTGGGTGACTGAAATGAACTGGTATGCTGTGGAGTCCATTCTAATGCTGCTGTCCAAAAGGGTATGAGGGGGAGAAAGAAAACTGGCCCCTCCCTTCAAGAAGCTTATCCTTTAGGTGAGGAATAAACTGGACACCAATAAAACAATGAAAAAACAATAAAATGTTAGATTGTATGGTGCTGACAGTGTCTCCTGAGAGCGTGGAGAAGGGAGAAGGCGATGTGGACTGGAGGTGCCCATCAAGACAGCTTGATAAGGGCTGGGATTTGAAAGATGAGTGAATGCTGTCGGAGCTGGTACAGGAAGGAGAAGTCAGGTTCCCCGGGAGGTAACTTACTGCTCTTGACACTGGGTACTCACCTCTTCTTCCTAGACAGGATGCTGTCTAGACAGTTGCTCCTTTGAGTGATGGAGTATGGGGGCCTGATGGAGAGCATCTGGGTGGGGGACTGTCACTGAGGAAGAAGTAGAGGCAGCTGTCTGTACCTTTCATGTATTTATTTATATGTTTTTATACCTATTTCCTGGCTGAGTGAATCTTCTTATCAACTTCATACACCTGCTTAAGGATCGTTCCTCACACAAGTAGCCAGTCATTGGGTTATCCTTGGTGGCCACAATGGATCTAAAGACTCTTTCCAGGGGAATGGTGAGCATATAGCATTTTTTGGCTATTAATGTCCTCTAGGCACCATCTCCTCTTATTTCTCCTCTTCCTAATGCCACTGTAGCGGTAACTCCGTGACGATGAGAAAAAAAATCCTCAGGACCCCTGTTTGATTCCTCCAGGAAGCATTTCTCAGCTGTATGTGTTCCTTACTTCCATCCCAAAGTCATCCAGGTTATTACAGATCCATTGTCCTGATGACAAATCAAAGGCTCTTATCTCATCTTCAAAATAAAGACTTACTATTATCTCAGAGATGAGAATGGTCCAGATGACGGGTCGGAATGGCAGTGACATAAATGCTACGGTCAGGCTGTAGGTTATTTTCACTGAGAACTTCCTGTGTAGCAAGGACGTTGGGTCCGTTTTCCAGACTGGGACGGAGACACATTGATAGATTCTTCTTCCAGGGGTGTGTGTGTGTGTGTGTGTGTGTGTGTGTATGTGTGTATCTACCTTTGAGTCAAGAGTAACCATTAGTGAATATTTTAAAAGTTTAGTGTACAATATAACCACTTGGATTTCCCCAAAGAGTCATTCTTCATTCTTTGTGAGAGAAAAGAGGAGAAGCAGCAGATAAGCTCTAACTCTGCAAAGACCTCATGGTACAGATTCCTGAGCATCAGACAAATTGCGTGAACCTTTGAGGCCGTCACCCTCAGCCTTCCTGAGCTGTCTCTGACTGATCTCTTTCCAGATACTTTGTTCTGCACAAGCTGCCCAATTTGAAGTTTCTGGATGCCCGGAAAGTCACCAAACAAGAACGAGAGGAAGCTTTGGTCAGAGGAGCGTTCATGAAGGTGGTGAAACCCAAGGTAAGTGCTCCACTCACTGTTTTACAAGAGGATTTATGTCTCACCTGTTGAGTACTCTTTGAGCCTGGAGGATGCCCTCCTATGTGCTGAGAACGGGGAGATCTCACAACAGGATTTCATCCATGAACACACTGTTGGCCAAATAAGGAGGAATACTGGGTATAAACTGGGACTTCCAGTGACCCAGTCTAAGTGATCTTATTCATAAGGTGATTTCATGCCGGTGGCTCTTTTATCAATGAAGCAGCATCATACGCAGCCCGATGGTGACATTCCTGGGGGGGGATTTCAGACCACCTTGAACATGTTTCATTTACAGGGTGGGGCCTCTGCTGGTCTGGAGCTGAGAAAGGAGAAAAAGGAAAGCAGTGGGCACTGACTGTTTCTCAGGTGGCAGGATTCGTCACGTGCCTCGTAGGGGGCCCTTTTTTCTTGGGACCAAAGGGTATCTGGGGGAGAGTGACTGTCTTCTGTTCACAGGTGAGGGCTCAACAGCTCTTGGAAAGGAAATGTTATCAGAGAAGGCAGTTTTTCTGGCAGTCAGTGTGACCTGGGACTGGCTTGTGCCCCCTCCGTATGTCTGTCCAGAGTTCACAGGCATGCTATTTGCCGACCTTTCCTTCATCAGCTGAGTCTGCATCGAGGCTGTGGGACTGGACATGGTGTCGCCTTAATGACAGCGTTGATGAGGCGGGGGAGATTTGGCTTTGGGTCTTGGATTCAGACACAGGGAAATGATTAAGGACATGGGCTTGGGAGGACGGGGGTCCTTCAGTGTAGCCTGAGGCTGGGGAATGGACTCAATGACCCCTCTGGAGGTCCACCCCGGCCCTGGAGCTCTGTGGAGCTACAGTCGCTTCCTGTGGGATCCTGTCTGGTGTGTTGAAAACACTGGTCCAGATACCCTCGAGGTCCCGTTTGTCCTCACTGATCGACTTAGAGCGCTCTGCACGTGCATTGGAAATGATTGAGAGGGAAAGAGGAAAAAACAAACAGAACCAAAACAGAAAAATGAAACCTCTTCCATCAAGTTGAGCAGCTGGCAGCAGACCTCAGGCCACTTCCTTTCCCTGAATCCATGAGGTGCAACTTATTTCCCGTTTTGCTGAATAAAATCGCTAACAGTTGTGGAAATATACGATACGGAGAGTATAATCCTGGCAGATAAATGTATTGTTACCTGTTTCAGCATGCGGGAAATTAATTGAGTGATTCATTTCGTAGCTGTTAAAGTGTTAACAGTTTTCCTTATCGAGGCACCGATTTGATATATTGCTCACGACTGCCTTTAGTTATTCCAGCTTTGGTAATTTTGTCCAAATGAAGTAATTTATTTCTTGGCCTCTTTTTTTTTTTTTTTTTTGGTTAAGAGATTCCAGAGACAGCCGACATCACCAAACAAAGTACAACAAATGGACTGTTTATAGTATCTTGGGTTCCTGCCCACTCTACATTTCTCACCGTCATGTATACGTGTGCTTTATGCAGGAAATACCATTTCTCTTGCTCTCATTGTCTTGGACAGGGAACCTCCATGTTGTCAGTGGAGATCTGGAGGGGTCTTAAAGGTAATAACCGCTATGTTGGGGTGAGGGGCTCAGTGGTGTCCACTGAGGGTCATTGTCTCCAGTTTTGTGAATCTTCACATAACCCTTTAGTGTGGAAAAAAGGATGCATCGGCTTCCTTCACGGATGAGGTACCTCGGGCCTAGAGACGCTACTCGGGCTGCGCATGTCACCAGCTGATGAGGGCTGGGGCCCGCGCCTTCCCTGGGTGTCTGACCCCAAGCCCGCTTGCTTCTGCTCTGATCTCTTCTGACCCCTGGAGCGTCGAGCTGCACTTTCTCCCCGTGCATCTCTGCTCAAACAGAACCTCCAAGGGAGGCCTAAGAAAACAGGTAAAAGCAGGACTGTTGGGTTAGAGGAGAGACTGGAGGAACTGAAATCCTCCACTGCCTTTGAAAGCAGGGAATGGCTCCTTAAAATCCAGTGGTAGCTGGTTCTCTTGAGTCATGAGCACCATCAGCAGAAATGCTCTCGGAAGCTCCAAATTAGTTTCTAATCAATTACAGAATTAGCTCATGTTTGTGTGATTGACTGTAGCATCTTTACTAACTGTATTAAGCTTTAAAATGTCCATTAATTATGTGAGGAGAGACAAAAGTCCTCGGAGCAAGCCTGAGGACCTTGGGTTGTTATCCTTTTGCAGAGTCACGTGGCTTCCAAACTGGCAAGGGCTTCAGAAATCACCTGGTCTGCGTTCTCATTTTATGGGCAAAGAAACTGGGAGAGGATGTAGTTAGTACCCTAGGGCCCCACAATCCAATGGAGGCAGACCTGGGACCAGAACCCAGCCATCTGGGCTCCCAGTGAAGTGTCCTATTTGCACCATGATCTTTTTAGTGCACTAAGGAATTACTCTGTGTTTCTGGTTTCGTATCAAACTGCATGCCTCTCTTGAATGGCAGGCAATTGCCTTTTGTCTGTTATTTTCCAAGAGATGCACTGGTACTTTTCTTGCAGATAGAAAGAGGCCAGATGAGCTTCTTGCTGAATTAATAAACCCATGTGAAAGAGGCTAGTTCTCACCTGCTCACAGGATGTACAGATGTGTGTTTGTTCCTTGCAGGTGTGTATATATACTTTCCACATACATATGTATATTCTGGGAGCTGCACGTACATCCGGAGTCAGCTCCTAAGCAGAGAGCAATTTCATCTCCATGAATTGCCGACGCTGTGCTGGGCACACTTGGTGAAGACCTATTTTTCATAACAGAATGAGAATCTCAACTTGGCTTGTGTCCTTTCCGAGGCAGTGGAGGCCTGTTGTGCTTATTCAGCAGAATGCGCTGACGGATGATCAAGGGGCCGTGATCTGGGGAGCTGTAGTCATTTTACTCCTGACATAAAGTATTTGGGAGGATGGAAAATGCTTCTCCAATCATGGCCCTTGCCTTGGTGGTAGGGAACGGGCAGTCTGGGTGTTCTCGGCTGACGCAAATGCAGAATCGTCCAGCCACTCAGAAAGCCTCTGTGTCACAAAGGTTTGATTTGGTTCCTGGAGGCCCTGGTGCTTCAGGTGCGAGTTCGCTCTCGCCGCCTCTCACGATGACACATTTCTCCCTCACTGCTGCCTTTTGGCTTTTGTTGTTTGAAAGCTGCCTTCTGTCTGAGCTCTGATTGTTCTACAGAAGAATGCTGTCATTCATTAGGAAGTGGTAGCTGATGTTACAATGGACTCTTCTAGACCCTGTGCACGTGTGTATTTACTGAATGGTCCTATGACAGCTCGGCTTTGCTCCTTTCCCAAAATTTTAAAGAAAGTATATAGCTTTGTCAAGTATTGGCCATTGGCTCACACTGTTGTCAGCACAGAGAGCACCAAGCTGGATGTAGAGAAGGTTGTAACCCCCAGAGAAAGGCTTCTGTAATGACCAGACTGTGACCCCCCCATCACTGCTCCGGGAAAACATAGATCAAAGCCGTGCAGAGGGTGTGTGCGGTGGGCACACCAGCCCTGCACATCAGACACAAAGCGCAAACATCTGACAGTCAGGATTGCTTAATTATGTCCTAGCTTTGTAATGATTCATCCCTGTTTGGGCAAAGAACACAGTTGTCATTTTTTTGACATAATTATTTAAAGCTGAGCCCTCTTGTTTGCAGTGGTAGCTGGTTAGGAATATAGGAAGCCAACATATAGGAAGTTGGCTACCAATGGTTTAATCTTCAGGAGAACACAAAAGTGAAGGGGAGAGCAGCTCCCAGGGCTGCTGGACTGAGAACCACAGTCTCCGTTAGAAAGTATTTAGACACGAGCGTGTTTGCTTATGATCATGGCCACTTTCACAGAGGTAGGACAGGGTCATAGGTGTGTTCCTGAGTGTCAGCGTGTCCTTGAGCACACCCTCTGTATCTTAATGTGGGCATGTCTGGAATTCCTATTGTGTGTAGCTTGTGTATGTGTGTAATTTTGCATAGCTACACATATTTGTGTGTGTGTGTGTGTGCAAGAGAGAGAGAAGGAGGGAGAGAGAAAGAGAAGGAGGAAGGGAGGGGAGGAGGGAGATGTGATGTGTTAAAGGAATAAATGTGTGCCATCTGGAAGTCTTCTGTATATTTGTCCTTAAGCTGAAGGTTGAAAGCTATTTGGGTCCAAAGGTCGCTGGCTTCACTGATTATACTACACAGTTCTGTTCTTGACACATGGAGTTGGGCCCAAACTTTCCTGGGTACCTTTAGTGTCTTCCTTCTGTGTCTCTGTTTCAAAGAAGGCCACCAAGGACCTAGATAGGGCGTGGAAGCTTCTGGAAGCCCTCAATTTGCTGGGATAGTGCAGCTGCTCACATACTGGGGTGTCAGCTCCGTCAGGACAGGAACGTGGTTTTGTTGACTCCTGTAGCTCCAGGGTCTGGTCTGTCACAGAGACTCAGCCCAAACTCATCAAAACAATGAACTCTGAATGGAGCATTCTGGAGGCTCCATCACGAAAGGTGGTCCCTTTTTTTATTGCATTGCCTCAATATGGTTTCTGCAGAAGTAGGAGAGTGGCTTTTGCCTTAAGAAAATGTGATAACTTGGATCTGTGTGTTAGCAAGAAAAGAGAGAGAGAGAGAGAGATTCTGTGGTGCAGATTTGTTTTTCCAAAGGATTTACCCTGGGATTACTTACAGTGGTGCAACCCACAGCCTCCGTGGTCCTGGGCCGTGGCTTCTCCGCGGGGTGGCGTGGCTGGGGTCGGGCAGGGGTGCCTTCAGAGTTCATGCTTCCTGTCATTGCTCACGTGTTCTCTGAGTCCTTCTCTCTGCATCCACTGCTCAGGTCAGAGCTTTTAGGAAATAAAAATTAGCTTTTCTTAGAAAACGTGTTGGAGTGCTCCACAAGTCTGGGTGCAGTTAAAATGCTTTTTCCCTGTCTCAGCTGCTCTTGTATTTTTTGTCTTTGCCACAAAGAAGCACTGCCTCGTGGCTTGTTTGGTTCACTTAGTTGTTTTTTATGCCTCGCCGGCTTCTTACTAAGTGCCCCCTTGTTCTGAAGCACCGTGTGTGTGCCTTTCATATATTCTCATCCCCCTGAGCAGACAACTGCAAACGTGTGAAAGCTTATCCAAAACTACCTTTAGATTGGTTGCAATGACTAACATTTACTCTATAGACTCAATATTTTTAGGACTATCCATTTTACATAAAGCCAGGGAATCCCTGTAAATAAATATTGTCAACCCCGTGTACACGCAGGTAAATAGACAACAAGCCAGTATACCCTGAAAGTCGTCTGCTGTGCCGCACATGCAGAAGAAGCTGAAAACGTCAGTTGGTTTTCTGGATATTCCTAACTACCTGAATATGTTAGTGTTTTCTCGTTCATCTCTGTTTTCACACAGCTGTTTCTTGTCTAGAGACATATTCAGATTCTATTTTCAGTTATTTTATGGTACATTTTGAAGGAAGGAAAAAATTTTTTAATTAATCTCTTTTTTGGAAGTTGCGTAGGCGGTGTGTTTAGAAACAGCTTCAGAAGCCCTGCATTTGCGGTTTGTTTGTTTTTCATTCTGCTTTCTGATCTCATAGTTTGCCACATTTATTTGATGGGGGAATCACTTAAAGATTTTGTGTTTCTTCATTTTTAGTGCCATGGCGTCCTGTGTCTCAAATAAGTGCTTTCAGAGTATTGCTTTTTGGAGACAGTTTGATAGGTTTTTGTGGCCTTGCTTTTGGATAGCAACCCTCTGAAATCAGAGACAGACTATTGCAGGAAAGTTTTGTCCCCAGCACCCAAGCAAAGCCCTAGAGATAGAAAATTGAAATCCACAATGGAAGGAAAGTGAAATAGAACTGTAGGGGACGGTAGCATCCTGTCTGAGCCACTCCCAGAAGTCCCCAGGGCCGGGCCAGGTGCTGAGCGCATGTTAGGTATCTGTCTACATTAAGCCCAATGCCTGGTGCGATATTCTTATGTCTCTGGTGGAGTCATTGGCTTTCACTGCACCGACATGGCCCAGCTCCACATTCTCCCTCTTTTTGGCCTCCACCATGCTTGCTTTTGTGCAAAGATATTTGGACACACATGCCTAAAGGATCATGGACGTAAGTGGCACTTTGAGGGGAATGAGGTAAGCACCCCTAGGATCTTTTGTACAGACTCTGGAACCTAGCAGTTGGGAGAAGTGTGGTAGATTCTGTTTCCCTCTGCCCTTGGCATGGATCCCTGTCTGAGGCAGGAGGATACTTCTCTACCCCATTGACTTTGGCCTTGGCCACGTGTCACTGTAGCCAGTGGGATGTGAGTGGAAGTGACAGCATGCCAATTCTAGGCCAGAGCCTCATGGGGTACTGTGTGTTTCCACTCATCCTTCTTGCACATCTGCCATTTGCTGTGGAAACAGCCTGAGGTGCACGTTGAACAGACCTGAGCCTTGCCGAAGGCACAGCCACCCCAGCCAGCCACAGACCTCTGCATGACAGCGACATGCTTGTCATAGCCACTGGGACTTTGAGGGGCAGTGTTACTGCAGGAACCTGACTCACAGATGGGCCATCCACGCACACCTTCTGTCCTCTGGCCCTTCCGTGGCTGCCTGAACCAGGGCTCTTAAGTGGGACATGATTTAGGGTTTAGTGAAGTTAATGGCAATTTTTGGTGTCATTGCACCCATTTTGGTAGGCTTACTGATTGCTTAACTAATCAGGGTTGCAAGGCCAGCCTCAGGTCAACTGGCTGCCTAGTGGTGCATTATTAGCTGCAATGAAACTTCCCTGATATGTGAGTCAAAACAACAACCAGCATGTAGTAAGCGTCCACTGTATATTAGATACTGTATTGGCGACTAAACAGTATTATCTCTCAGTTTCTCCTTGAACTTGAATCTGCAAATGACGATCAGGGAACTTACATATGTCACCTAAAATTACAGAGTAATGTGGAATCGGGCTCTTCCTCTGGCCTGTCCGTGCCCCAAAGCTCATGCCCTTTTTCCTGTATATCTTAAATTGCGTCAACCAGACAGGGAGATATGATGCCAGTCAGGACTGAAAGAGCAGGAAGACCAGGACATGGAAGGGAGCCAAAGGTAACTGTAATTTTCAATGTTGGCCTTGTGACCATGCCCTCCAGCCCATTTTGGGGAAATACAAGGTTAGGCAGAGAATTGCAGGAACCAGGCGGTGGAGGGCTCTGTTTGTTAGGCCAAATTTGCAACTTAATTTGAGGATGACGAGGAACTTTGGCATGACAAGGAACTTTGGCAGGTTAGAAGTGGGAGGAAAGTCTGGGCTGGTCTGCGTTTGGATCCCTGGGTGTCTGGGAGGGGGAGCAACAGTGCTCTGTGCACAGCACTTGTTTTGGAAACAGTGCAGAGGCAGCTTGCTTGCCTGAGGCTGCCTGTGTTCAGAGCACCCAGGCCAGTGTTGGTGCTCAAGTGGTCACAGGGGTCAAAGAGCCCTCTCCCGGGGACTGCCGGGAGGGGTCTGGGTGGTAGCAGGCCACTCAGATACTGGGATGAGGAGAAAGCTCAGAGACCAATCGTAACTCACCTGGCAGTGGGTCCCTGGCTTTCTAAAAAGTCCTTTGACGTCTTCTTATGCAAAAGACCCTGTCCTGTATGGTGTCAGCTGCCTTAGTTTTAAGGGGGTGAATTTAAGCCTTCTTAACTGAGCCATTCGAAATCCTCATTTGTGTGATCTCCAGTCATGATTGAGATGGAGTCTGATGAGCCGATTATGTCTGTAATCTGTACATTTCCAGCTTGACATTTTCTTGATCCACTTTAGAAGATGGTTTTTGGTATTTTGCTTTTGCAATTTAGGTTGTTTTTATTTTTAAAAATTAAGCTTTATGGAAAGAGAAGAAGAAGAAAATAAAGATGCTTCCTGAAAAAGTGGGATCTCAGGAAATGAGTTGGGGTGCTGGTTTAAAGTTACCCGTGTTCAAAGCTGAGATTTGCCTGTGTTCTGCGTGCGGATCTGGGCTTGAGGGGGAGCTGCCCTCCAGCAGCGGGTGCATGGTCAGCTGGGTCCACACCTTATCCCTAACACGCTTTCCTCCACTTCACTGTCCCCCTCCACCCGCCTCCCGCTTTGACACAGACATGCAAATTCCTTGCTTTGAGCCTTTGAGCCTGATGATCCCAGGCCACTGACGAGGAGGAATGGGCTGGAAGTACAGGGCCAACTTGCCTAGGAAAGCAGAGGGAAAGGCCAGTGATTGAGGTCTGAGTGAGGGAGGACCATGGCAGCCCCAGCGTTCCCACCCTCAGCCAGACCAGGGCCTTGTTCTGACCTCTGTGGCTTCATGAATCTTTGTCTTGCTTAGATCGTCCCTTCTGGGCCCCTGGCAACACCAGAGGGTTGTAAACCCTCAGGCAGACAGGCATCCTCGAAGGCAGGGAGGCCTGCAGGATGGATGGCTCACTAGGGAAAAATGGGAACATTGTTCTGAAGCTAACTGATTACATATTCATATTACCTGTAATACCATGGCCAAGAGAGGAGGGGAAAATGAACATGGCCTGGTCCCAGTTTCTGCTCTTGAGTTCTTGTTATTTCCAAGCTGCCAGCAACTAATAGCAGATGTACCAGTCTGTTAGGGCGGCAATGGCAAAGTCCTGGAGGCTGCGATTCTGAGATTAAGGTGTTGGTGGGGCTGGTGTCATCTGAGGCCCTTCTCCTTGGGCTGCAGGTGGCTGGCTTCTTGCTGTGTCTTCACATGTGATGTGCATACAGAGCCCTGCTCTCTTTGTGTGTCCAGATGCACTCCTCTTAAAAAGACACGTCACGTTGGATCAGGGCCCACCCCATGGCTTCGTTTTAGCTCGGTCACTTCTTTAAAGGTCCTGTCTCCAAACATAGTCACACCCTGAGGTACTGGGGGCATTAGACTTCAACATATAAACTTTGAGGAGGGACACAATTCAGCCCCTAAGAGCAGACAAGAAGAGTGAACTTTAACAAGATATAAAAGAAAACTCATGTTTGAGTGATGAAAGGCATGTCTCTGATATTTAACATTTACTTGTTCTTTTCATTGTCCCCCAAAGCCTAAGAAGCAAAGTTAGTGGCTAGAATAAAATAGTGGGGTAATCTTAGATTATCCAACTTGAACGGCAGTAAAAGTCTTCCCAAAGTTCGATGAAAATAGAAGTTTGATGAAGAATATGATGAAGAAGAAGAATATGACCAATAGAGACTTCTCAGGGTCTCATCCAGGTGAGTGCCAAGCAGGTCTGCCCAGGTAATGACCGGCATAGGTGGGGAGCACCAGTAATGGTACCTCCTCCACACAGTTGTCTCAGCGAGGAGCCTGAATCTCAGAGGAGAGCTTCTTCTCACGTGAAGTAAAATTGCACTTCTAGGGGTACCCTTTGCCCCAAGTGGTTCCTTGAGGAGTAGAAAGAAGCTCTTCCTGGTTACAAGGGAAGAGATTCCTGCCACGTTCCCACTGCTCCCTGACTGTGTCTCCAGAGCTGATTTCTCCCTGTCAGGACTCCCTGGAGCATCCAGTTCCCAGGTAGCTGTGGAATCCCACTTGTGAGCTTGTTCTGAGTCTCTAGGACACATGTGTTTGCCTCTTGGTTGTTTTTGTCTCCCTCTGGTCACCGCGGCTGGCTTCCGGGGCCTGTGCACACACTCCGACTCCAGATGCGTCACCGCTGCCCCTCTGACCAGGCAAAGTGATGTTTCGCAAGCGTGATGGGGCAGGTCTGCCCGTGGGGGCTCTGAGGGCTGGCGGTACAATTAGCTCTTTTATTTGCTTTTCTGCTCCTTACAGTAGAGTGTCATAGAATAACAGACAGGGCGCCATCAATAATGCACAGATGCTCTGTAATTGGGGCTTCCTTTGATGTTAATTTAGCGAAGTTCAGTGCTGTTGTCAGTGATAGCAATTAGGCTCAGCCTTTTCACCAAGGACGTTTTTGGATGATGTTATTTTTCATGTGCATTTTAAAATATGGCAGTGAATTTTGAGCTACATTACCTGAATTAGAACTCTTTATTTCTTTTCAACAGCGAACTAACGCTCTCTGTCTAGGCTCCAAAGCCCTACCTTTATTTTCAGGTTTTGAAGCAGAGAGTTTCAAAGTGGAGCCTCTACCTCATGAAACTTTTAACTCATGAGTGAAATTTCGAAGTGATTCCCTTGTTTTTCGCTGTTACTGTTGCTGTTGGCGTTTTGAGTTGTCACAGAGGCGGTCTGGCTCAGCGACCTCTCCCGTGTTTCCGTAGGCCCAGGTGTATTCATTCCTTCCCACCACCCAACCTTTATTTTTGTTCTTGATGTGATTCAAGAAGTGGCCTCCAGCTGCTGTTTTGGGAAGGCTTAAAATCTGAATTCATTGTGGCCCCTGCGTTCTACGGCAAACGTGTGATTCTGACTTTGTTCGTGGGCTGTTGTCAGGTTCGCTGTTCCATTTGGGGGCCAACTCACTCCAGGTTTCAAGATTGTATTTAGATTTGAATTAAAGGCCACGCCGCCACCTTCTGCCACCTGTTCCTCCAGTGTTAGTATGGGGAACGGCACATCTCCTTTCACGTTTTGGGGGAGGATTAAGGGAGATAATGTCTGTAGGAAGCCAACACTGTGTCTTTGGTATGTAGCTGGGGTTCTTCAGTGGGTCGTTTCAAAACAGCTCTGTTTTTGTGGCATTGCTGTGTCTTCCGATTGTGTGGGTGAACACGAGGAAGGTAATTTGGGCTTGAGTTGGGGGGTGTACTAGTTGTCCAGGGCTGCTGTACCGGAACACCAGGAACTGGGTGGCTTAAACAATAGAACTGGGTTTTCTCACAGTTCTGGAGGCTGGAAGGTCCGGCTCGGGGTGCCAGCTTGGTCAGGTTCTGCTGAGAGCCCTCTTCCCAGCATGCCGATGGCCCCCTCTCACTGTGTCCTCACATGGTGGGGGGAATGGTGGGGGTGGTGAGGGAGCCCATGCAGTGTTGATGGATGGACTGGGAGAGCTTCCTCTTTTTATAGGGTGACAGTCCTACCAGGTCAGGGCCCCACCCTTATGTCCTCATTTAACCTTAATTACCTCCCAAAGATCTTATTTCCAGATACAGTCACACTGGGGGTTAGGGCTTCAATATATGAACTGTGGAGGGGTGTGTAATTCAGTTCATAGAAGGGAATATTGCCCCCATGTTCCTGGTGAGTTTTCTGGGATTTATAGTTAAATGTTTCTAAGGTTTTACTGAGCGTCTACCTCCTGATGAGAGCAAAACACTCAAGAGAAAGGATGGTGGGAGGAGAAAAAGAGCCTCCTGTTTGTCCCCGGGGGGCCGGGCCCCTGTTGGGGGGTCTCTCCAGGCACTGCACGGGATGTTGCATTCTTGTGCTGATGGTGGAAGTGGGAAACCCAGGCATAAAGGAGGTGCAGGAAAAGTCAGTGTAGTTCTGGGGGGCACAGTAAGTCCCATGGTCACTGACGTAAGTGGAGAGTATCGTCCCCACAGGGCCCAAATCGACTGCAAAAGCCAGCCCTACGCCCTTTCGTCTTGGTGACCTCGGGCTCAACTCTCTTACTCCCCCTTTAGCTCCCTTGGCGAATCTGGAAATCAAGGCCAATGTTTAGATCCTGGAATTTGTCACTGGGCTCGATCCCCATCTGCCCTGTAGGAAAATGGAGAAAACCAGGGAGTGAAATCTGGGGGCTGGTCGCATGTGTCCAAAGAATATTGTCTCATCCTTAGAGGGGCTTTGAAAACCCAAGGCTGAGGTATGAGATCTCTGGATTTTAGAAAACACCGTATTACCCTAAGCCACAGTTTTTTTTTTCCACCTGAAAAATCTGTTTTAGTTCAGTATAATGTTAAAAAAAAAAAAAGTCTGATTTCTGCACTCATTTTAATTTTGAGTCATGGGATGTTTTGGAAAAGATGAAATTACAAATTATTTTTTCTGTCTTGTATTCAGAAAAGCTTCACTACCAACTAGTGACCTCTGCACTTGGAGGTGACAGGGGCCTAATCTGAACACTGGGAATCGCGTTTGCTTGGATACAAATGGGTAGAGTAAGTAAAGCAGATGAAGGAATGAAAAGTGGTGCCTCCTTTGCTTTCCCTCCCCTCTTCTTTTCCACATTATATGACGAAATGTGCAACTTTGTTCACATAACTGCTACAAACAGCTCACTGTGTAGGCCAAACGGTCTCTAATGCAGTAAAATTAAGAAATAATATGCTTTGAAAGTGATTTATGAGTGTGGTTAAACTGCCAGATTTACAAAGAAATAGTTCAGATCTTGGGAAGCCTCAGGAGTCACGTCAAAAATGAATTTGACCATGATTTAAACTGCTACTTTTCTTACATGACATTTAATATGTGTACTTTGGAGGCCCATATGTCTTTAATAAAATAGCATTAAGTTTTAAATATGATATGAATGCAGCCAGTTTCTAAATTCATAACCTTTTCCACAACTCCAAAATGCTAACCAATAAGGGAGTCATACACGCAATAAAACATAAACCTTAGAAAATAGCTTTTTATTAAAATGGTTAGACAGTTGGCAGCTGGGTTGCAATGTAATAAATACTTAGAGCATTGTGGGTTTCTCAGACGTTGTTTACCCTACAAGCAGCTGGGGCCGGACAACTAATCATAGCCCCTGCACAAAAGCAGCTCAGCCTGAGTCCCCCCCCACCGAGTGTATCACGGAGGCAGAATAGTTGTGTGGAGAGTCCTGGACTTGGCTTCTCAGGGAGCTGGGTTCTAATCCCTCTCCACCACTTAAAGGCATGTGACCTTGGCCAAGGCACTCCATCTGTTTGGTTTTCCCAGCCTGTGTCACGAAGACAGTACCACCTGCCATGCAGGTTTGTTGTGAGGATGAGAGGGAAATGCACACGGGGCCCAGCCCATCGTAGGTGTGCAATAATGAGAAGCGATTCTATTGAAAATATTCTTCAAAGAAAAAGTAATTTAGGCAAGGTCATCAGCCCTCCTTGTCCGGTGACGTTCTCTTACAACACTAGGATGGACTGAGAGAAGGTACTTAGCCAGAGATGAGTGTAAGCCTCACAGAGAATGAACGAGAACATGTCAGATATGACAGGAAGACACATTTGGTTCAGGGCTAGCAGGAGCTGCACTGGTGGCCACCGTCACTTAGCTGTTCCTGGAGGTGGAAGTGACGTGTGCAGTGTGGCCTCCTCCTGCCTCCTGGGTTTCCAGTTCATAGAAAATGAGAGTTATTCTTGTGAGCTGTATTGCATCACAACCACAGGTCTTTCGGTGATGCTTCTGTGTGTGTGTGTGTGTGTGTGTGTGTGTGTGTGTAAACAGATCTCTCTGTGGCGTTGTTGCAAAGTAAGGCTTCCCATTTTCCATGTTTCTAGCTGCTTATGTGCAACTTGCTTTTCTGTATCTCAGAGGAAACAGCCAGTCTGGCAATGGTCTGATTGTGTTTTCTCCAGGCAACTAAATACAGCTACCCTCCACAAACTTCCTGAGGAAGAAATTCCTCAATTTCCTACAGGGGGAATTGTCAGTTATGTTTGAGCTTGGCCTTTGAATCTCAGGGCTTAGACTTACGTGTGGTAGTCAGAGATGAAAAGGCCCTGGGACCATTTCGTTTTGTTTTATTTTGTTTTTATATGTTTTTAAAAACAATGTTATGATCCCATTAAGGGAAATTAACAAAGGAAATCTTTCAACTGTATTCCCCACATGCTAACTCTGTGCCTTTTCAGTTTGCTCTGTTTCCTTGCAAACCTTATCCCTTTCTGTAGGCATTTTGTGTGTGTTTAATGCTCTACTTTTTTACCTAACATTTTTATTGTGCTACTTTGTCATCTTCAAATGTGTGCTTTTTATGGACTGTACACTTCTTCACCAAACTGATAGAAGTTCCATCAGTTACCTGACCATTTTCGC
Organism: Vicugna pacos; assembly: GCF_048564905.1. Classification (NCBI taxonomy): domain Eukaryota; kingdom Metazoa; phylum Chordata; class Mammalia; order Artiodactyla; family Camelidae; genus Vicugna; species Vicugna pacos. Next base: position 47,315,510 of record NC_132997.1, on the reverse strand, counting down.
ACTGATTCTAGATTTTAACCTTATGCATAAAGTACTGCTCGTTGTCGTGTGTGTGTGTGTGTGTGTGTGTGTGAGAGAGGGAGAGAGAGAGAGTGTGTTTGTGTTTCCTTAGGATGATTCTCCAATGATCATTAGGTTTATTGGATCACAGGGTCTGGGCAGAAGAACAGTTTTTGGCTCTATACAAGAATGCCCAGGTGCCATTTTCAAGTTGGCAGTCCCTCCTGGATGAGTCAGTGCACCTACCCAGGCTGGAGGCAAAAAGTGGGTCAAAGGGGACACTTAGCATTTCCAAGGCTCTCTTGGGAATGGACTTTGCGAAGTCTTTCTGGTCGGTATGGTCCAGCATCTGCAGCAGCTCCCACAAAACATGCGCTGACTTGCTAAGTTGTCGTCCCAGGGAATCATGGGTTCCCTAGAGCAGCTTGAAAATTATTAACAGCGTGCAATCCTGATCAGTGTGAATGTGCCTTTAGACTTTTAGCCAAATCTTCACATAATACCAATCATTCTACCTATAAAAGCACAAATATGTTATTGTTCTCAATAGGCAATTTAATGCAGCTTTGGGGAGGCAAAAAGAGAAAAGAAGATTACAAGCTGGCTGATCTTGCTTTTATTTCTCTTAAATCTATCCACACTTCTCAGGGGTTGTACTTGTTTAAAGATTGTACGCAACTGTGCAGTCTGTGTGATTTGGAAAGCAAATCAAACTAAATAGGAAGTTTTCAGCATGTGTTGTTTTTAAAAGAGTTCATGCATTTATTTCAAATATACATTTCTTCCCAAGTGGTGCAAAACCTATAATCTTTTTCTTGTTACTTTTCTTTTGGGGGGAGGGAGGCCAAGAAGGTGACTTAGTTTTGGAGTGGAAGGTTCTTATTAACATCTACCTCCTCCTTGTGCGGCATTATTCACAGCAGAGCTATTAAGGCTAATTATTTTCAGGTTTCTATCATAGGGGAATATTTGAGCTGACAAAAAAAAAAAAAGGCAGCATTTATTGGGAAGAAAAATAGCCTGTTTAAATAAGAAAGGGATCATTGTCATGTGCATCCTAGCTCCCCCTCCCAATCATGAGCTTGTGTAAGAAGGGCCCAGGAGACCCCATGGGAGTCTGGGAGAGGAGATTCCAGGGGGCTGTGCTCACAGAGATGCTCGGTACCCCAAGAAGAGGCAGTGCGTTTCCCCCTCGTTTGTCTGTAGCCCATCTGGGTTGCTCATTGACCTTGGAGCTGGTGTCAGTCTGTTTTCCTTCTCCTCTTGGGTCAGATTCACTGACCCTTGATATGTAATGGAAAGACTGTTGGTTGAGGAGCTGAGTGTATCAGTCAGGAAAGGCTAACTGCTGTAACAAATAGCCACCGAGTCTTGTGATGTAGTCCCTCACAGTCCACTGAAGATTTCTGGATGGAGATTGAGGAGCATCCTGTCTGTAACCAACCTGGATCTCTTCTATCTAATAGCTCTGTCTTTTTCTTGGGCTTGGAGTCCTTCATGGGATTCAGCCCATGGATGGAACAAGAGCAGGAGCGTGGAGAAGTGTGCAAACAATGTATGGGCCTGGTTTTGAGGTGACACACATCACTAAGGCCCCCATTTCAATGGCCAGAACTCAGTCAAATGAATAGTCATTGCTGCAAGAGAGTCTGGGAAATGCGGCTTTTAGGGGCTGAATCCTGGCCCCCTGCCCAAGTTCACACAGTGAAGCCCTAACTCCCTGTACCTCAGAATGTAACCATATTAGGAGACAGCACCTTTCAAGAGGTGATTGAATTAAAATGAGGCTGTCAGGATGGGCCCTAACCAAATATGACTGGTCTTTATAAGAAGAGGAGATCAGACACACAGAGAGACACCAGGGGTGTGTGCACAGGGGGACCACCATATGAGGAGGCAGGAAGAAGGCAGCTGTTTGCAAGCCAAAGAGAGAGGCCCCAGGAGAAACCAGCCCCACTGACACCTTGATCTTGTACTTTGAGCCTCAAGAACTGAGAGGATGAATTTCCTTTGGTTAAACCGCCCAGGAGGGTGTTTTATTATGGCAGTCCAAGCACACTAACACAGCAGCCCTCATTGGGTCCCAGAAAGAAACGTGAATGTGCTTGGAGCCCATCTCTGCCCCTCTGAGCCCACGTGCATGACATCCACTCGAGCAGTCAGCTTGCTGGGTGCTCGTGGGCAGTCTCTCCCTCCAGGGCTCAGATTCCTCATTTCCAGAATGGATGAAGAGACTTAGATGATCTCTGAGGGTCTCCCTGTGATCTGATTGTGTGTGCAGATCCTCAGCCTGACATCTGGGTTGGTTGTGAGTTCAGCAGAGGTACCTGAAGCTCCCGGCCTCTGGAGTTGCAGGGGGAATACCAAGGGGCCATGCTGAAAACCCAGGCTTTAGGGTTTGGCAACCTGGATTCAGATCCTGGCTGTTCCAGGTGCTGGGTCACTTTGGATACGTTACTGCCTCAGTTACCTCATCTTTAAAATGGGGTTCATAAAATAAGTATTGTTGGATTAAAGAATTAAAGGAAATGATAACATAAAGCATTAATCCCAAGATGTGGTACAAAACAAAGGCTCAAAACAATTTTGTCTCTCTCTCCTCCCCTCCCTCTCTTTTTCCCTTTCTTCCTTTTCCTTTTTCTGTTTTTATCTTCTTTTTAACTATTCTCAATTTAAAGTCCTGAAAGTGAAGATGGACAGAAATTCATTTTGAAAGCTTTTTCATATACATGATCTCATTTAATCCTTGATACACTCCTAAGAGAAAGGCAGAATAGGTGGTCCCTTGTTTTACAAATATGGAATAGTAAGATGGAGAGGTGGTGGCAATCACTGAGTATTCTAGAGAGAAATGAAAATCAGATTAGAACTCTTGGCCCAGTACTTTACTATTATACAATATATAGCTCAGCTCTTCTAAGAATTTCTGGACTTAGGATGAGAAGACCTTATTCAGGAAAAGACACTCCATGGTTGTCTGTAAAGTGTCCTCACTGGGCATAAAATGGCAATGGCAGCTCTTGCAGAGGGGCCACCATGGACCTCAGACCACTCCACACCTCCCAGAGTAGTCTACCGTTTTCTCAAGGGCCAGTCAGTGCAGCTTTCTGATGTATTGTGCAAAAACAGAGAGAGAGAGAGAGAGATACAGAGAGACACACACGGGGGGTGGGGGGGGATGTATTTTGTATTTATGCCCAGGAATAGAAAGAAAAGCAGGTTATGTGGTTAGCTTCCAAATGGTCCCAAGTCTGCCTAATGGAACTATTGGGTTTTTTTGTTTTTTTGTTTGTTTTTCCTAGTTTATTTTATTTTATTTTTTAACATTTTTTATTGAGTTATAATCATTTTACAATGTTGTGTCAAATTCCAGTATAGAGCACAATTTTTCAGTTATACATGAACATATATAAAATTCATTGTCACATTTTTTGCTCTGTAAGCTACCACAAGATCTTGTATATATCTCCCTGTGCTATACAGTATAATCTTGTTTATGTATTGACTACGTTTTGAAATCCCAGTCTGTCCCTTCCTACCCCCCGCTCCCTTGACAGCCAGAAGTTTGTATTCTATGTCTATGAGTCTGTTTCTGTTCTGTATTTATGTTTTGGGGTTTTTTTTTTTTTTTTGAATTGCACATATGAGCGATCTCATATGGTATTTTTCTTTCTCTTTCTGGCTTACTTCACTTAGAATGACATTCTTCAGGAACCTCCATATTGCTACAATTGGCGTTATGTTGTAGTTTTTATGGCTGAATAGTATTCCATTGTATAAATATACCGCATCTTCTTTGTCCAGTCATCTGTTGATGGACATTTAGGCTGTTTCCATGTCTTGGCTATTGTAAATAGTGCTGCTATGAACATTGGGGTGCAGGTGTCTTTTGAAGTAGGGTTCCTTCTGGATATATGCCCAGTAGCAGGATTCCTGGGTCATATGGTAAGTCTTTTCTTAGTCTTTTGAGGAATCTCCATACTGTTTTCCACAGCTAATGGAACTATTATTATTGATTCGACCTAGTTTAGGACCACACTTTCCTTTTCTTTGTCCTTCACCTCACCATGACTCCCCTCCACCCTTCTGGGAGGCAGGGATGTGGCCTGGGAATCACACTGGCTCTTGTGTGTCCAGCTTACAGCAACTTCCATCTTCAGACCACCAGTGTTTGCTTTTGTAAACTGCAGAATAGGAGCCCAAAGTCAGAAGTTCCCACCCAAGCCATAGGCTCAAAGAGAAGGGCTGAAGCCAGAAGGGCAGAGTGGGATGGAGACGAGTTTGTTACTGTCCTGGTTCCACGCACCATGCTTCAGCTTCAAGACCAGGCCACTGGCCTCATACCCAGAACTCATGATGACTGGAAGCTGTTTTAAGAGGAAAATTGTATTTCCCTTCACTTTTATTCAAAACAAGCTCCCTAGCAGGGTGAAATTTTGAGATGCACTCCAGAGAGCTTAAGAGCTTCAAGTTACAGGAGAATGACATTGTACTCAAGCTTTCTGCACACCCTGTCCTGTAGGGCAGGTCCTCTGTTCTTGTCATGGCTAATGGCAGTTTACAGTATCCATGACTAAGGAGAAGGGAAAATATTCATATTTTGTAAACGCACCGAGACAGAGCTCTTCTCAGTCAGGGACATGATCATGCTAGAAGGAAGGAAGTTGAGTTTCCAAGGTCAAGGCTTCTCCGTCTTTACTGAGAGGTCGCCATTTATTTATGATCTTATCATTTGAGTTTAAAGACGAGGGATTCTTCTGGAATCTTGTTTAAAAAGAGAGTTTATAGTGATGAGGGCAAGAGAACCTGATTGAGCCTCTGCTTCTCAGGAAATAGGGAACTTTTTAGCTTTGCTAAGCACCTGGAGGTTTAGATGGAGAGAGACATGGATAAAGTCTCAATATTGGAGGAATAAAGCTGAATCTCCCAAACTGAAGACTGGTATGATCAAGCCAGAAAATAAGGTGATTTAGGTTATTTCTCAGGACGTAGACTCAAGTATTCTTGGCCCAGATGTGGAGAACTCTCACCTCTGCCTCCCACTCTAATAATGGGAGTTGGGCCCCAGATATTCCCAGCTCTTGAGAATCATTCATTGGAAGGAGGAAAACCAGTACTAGGTAATTAAAGACATTTGTCAAGGATGTGAGATAGTTAATATGGAGAAGTATTTCCCTTTCTGCTTAACCCATCAAACAGCCAAAAGGGGATCTCAGGTTCATCCTTGGTGGAGGACTTTCTCTGTCACCCATTCTCCAAAGTTTGTACCCAATTACCTACAAGACTCGCTTTTTCAGTTCCTTCTCCCACCCATGTATCCATCCATCCATCCATATTATAGTTACTAAGTGTATCAGGCTCCTTGGAAGGCTTTGAGATATAATTGAAGCAAGTGAAACAGAGTCTGAACCTTCACAGGGGCACTTCCTAGGGAAGAGGAACTTGAGTTTTTCTTTTGTCTTAATACGTTGACCTCTTCTCCAGTGCTTGGGTACCTATGCATTTTTTTCCTCTGAGTGACTGCTGAAGTGTACGGATGCTCTACATTGGATACTTTAAGCAATTTGACCTATATAATTTATTCTCTTTTTATTAATCACATTCTGTTAGAGTCAGATGGACACAGTTTTTCAAGGGTATTTTTAGATTGATTTTTTATTTTAGATTTGGCTCCTGGAGGAGGAATCGGAGAGAATTACCATTGTAGTTATGTGCACTTCTGGATGGATGGGCACAAAATGTGTCTCCTGCCTCTCCCTGGGCTGCCCACATGGACTCAATAGGGAAAGAACACAACCCAGTCAGAGGAGAGGGTCTCTTCAGGTGTACAGGGGTCCTTGTGTGAAGAGTCATAAGTGGCTTTCATTAGTAAAGTTTCCAGTGAGTTGGGGCAGTTTGGAAAAAGGTTAGGGTTTCAATTAGATGGATACCACAGGGACAACATTTCATTAGGAAAAGAAAAGTCTTGATGTCAAAATATGTAAACCAAAGAGAAGGACCTGAGAACAATGGGAAGGAAATAAGAAAATGAGCAAAGTGAGTAAAAATATTTTCTCCCAGGACATCAGAGTACACAGAAACCAGGCTATGACTCAACTCTAGTCATCTGGTAATAGTGCAGATGGCTCTCTTAAGAACGGCTATGGATAAGTCATCTTGTTTCAGGTATGGGGATAAGGGAAGGGAACCGACTTCATCCTGCTGATCTTTTCTAGTTGGGTTGGTCCTGCCCTCGTGAAGACTTCTGTGAACTTCACTGCACAGAGTCTTCTGTGTGCAGCGTCTGCGGTCATACAATGCTAGCTGTGACTTTTGCATTGTGATTTCTCATCTTATTTCCCACTGATCTTCAGTAAGTTTTCAGTTTGCCCAGCTCAGTCTATGTCTCAGGTGTTTCTTTTTCTTCCTCCTTCCTTTCCATCAACATAGAGATGCTGTTTTATTGTTGCTGATCCTGTATCCTCATTCACTCATTCTCCTTCTAGCGAATATCTTTCCTTCCCTCCTCCTCTCATTAATTCTTCCCATCCTCCATGGCCCAACTCAGACCTTGTTCTTTATGAAACTCTCTCATGGAATTGGGGTCTGAGTCATTTCTATACCCCAGAACTTCCGTTAACTAGTCTCCTGCAAACCATATTATATTTTCTAGGTATTTGCATATATCCATCTTGCTTTCTCAACAGGAAGTGTATGAAATGTATCTACTGCATCTTCAGTTGTATCTCATGGGGCCAAACATAGGGCTGGTCTTAAACTATCCTTGGTATTTATCACCTTCCACTACATTGAGCTACACTGAGCTAATTACTTCCAGCCAATCACCAGGGAGGACCTGGCATGTACCAGCACTCAGTTTTCCTATCAAGTGGTACTCTAAACATGTTTATGAGACAGTGGCCAGCCTTTGGGCCAGAGGGAAATTCTACAGTTTATTTGGATGCTTGCTGGAGGTCACACCACAAGGCCACTGTCCACATATCAGCTTTGTCTCTGGAGCTGACTCATGTTTTTCACATAAATCATAGTGAGTTGCCCATTATAAACACCTTGTAAAACTCAAAAGGCTTTATGGCTGTTATTAGCTACTGCATTGTGATTTACTAGCTAATTCAGGCTGATGTGTGGATGAGTGTACCCAGGGCACCATTTGTCCCATCTACACAAGTCAGAGAGGAGAACTGGCTGTGCACTCAGAAGCAAATGCCTCTTCTAAAAGCCTTTGGCAAGTCAGAGTATGCTTATGTTTTATTTTGTTATTTAATTTTTATTTTTATTAAAAATTTTTACTGAAGTATAGTTGATATACAGTGTTATACTACTTTCAAGTGTATAGCTTTGTGATTCAGTACTTTTACAGATTATACTCCATTAAAAGTTATTACAAGATAAAGGCTATAATCCCCTATGCTGTATAATATATCCTTGTTGCTTATCTGTTTTATACATAGTAGTTTGTATCTCTTAGTCTCATACCCCTAACTAGTCCCTACTCCCTTGCCTCTCCTTTCTCATAGTTGGTTTTCTTTATCTATGGGTCTGTTTCTGTTTTGTGATATACAGTTGTTTGTATTATTTTTCAGATTTTACATATAAGTGATATCATGTGGTATTTGTCTTTCTCTGACTTATTTCACTCAACATGTTCTCTAGGTCCATCCACATTGCTGCAAATGGCCGAATTTCGTTCTCTTTTATTTGTTTCAATTATAGTCAGTGCCTTTGCTCATGGATTTCTGGTGTGATGAGCCAGAGCTAGGTAGGCTTCGCAGTGACTGAAAGAAAACCTGGCTAGCATTTTCCATTAGCTGTTGATTGCTCACCTAGAACTGGTTTAGCAAATATGTATGGATTAGTTACAGGAAACAAAGCTAAATGAGATCAGATGTATTAGAAATCAGAGAAATGTAAAATAATATAAGAATACATTTTAAATTTGCACCTATTAGATTAGAACAACTAAAAAGCCAGATAATGGTAAATGTTGATGGGATACAGGGTTATAGGAACCCCCATGCACTGCTAGTAGGAATACAGGCGGGCGCTATTGAGTTGAATTAAGATACTCACACCCTCTGACACAGAAATTCCATTCTAAGATAGACATTTCAATAAAATTCTTACATAAAGAAGAATGAAATATTGCCACTTGCAGCAACACGGATGGATCTAGAGAATATCATATTAAGTGAAGTAACTCATACAGAGAAGGAGGAATATTACATGGTATCACTTTTATGTGGAATCTAAAAAAAATAATACAAATGAATTTACTGCCAAAACAGAAACAGACTCACAGACATAGAAAACAAACTTGTGGTTACCAAAGGGGAAGGGGCAGGGGGAGAGATAAATGAGGAGTTTGGGATTAATAGATACACAATACTATAAATAAAATAAATGAACACAAAGGATTTACTGTATAGCACAAGGAATTATATTTAATGTCTTAAAATAACCTATAATGGAAAAGAATCTGAATATATATATACACACACACATATATATATAACTGAATATATGTATACATATATACATGACTGCATCACTTTGCTATATACCTGAAACTAATATAATATTGTAAATCAACTATACTTCAATACAAATTTTTTTCAATACAAATGTAAAAAAATGAACAATTGTTAGCATTGTTATTATCAGAATTATTAATTCTTTCTCAAATCTTTTATGAGGACTAATAGCAAACATATTCACTACTAACTAAATATATTCACTACTAACTAGATGAACATAGAAGAGGCTTATTCAAGGTCATACAGTTCATACCTCTTAGCAGAGCTGAGACTGGAATCTGTTTCTCCTAGGTCCTGGTTCAATGTAATTTTCATTATACTCAACCAAGATTCCTTTTGCCTATTTCATAATTAAAGGAATTTGGCAAAAGCTCTTTCGGTGTGCTGAACGGACCACTTCATTGTGGTGTTGGAGAGAGCCATGTAATGTGATTCAGAGGCACAGGGTGCCAAGGGATTGTTGTGTCTGTTGTGTTCTGCATCCTTGTTAATAACTTAGAAAAGGTTATAAAGTATATGCTAATTAAATCTGTATGTTGTCCTAAATGGAGAGGCATTACAAGCCCCACCAATGACAGAGATATGACATAAAGGGACCTGGAGCTGTCAGGCATATGGACAGGAAATCACTAGATGAGATTCAGCTGCAGTAAATGCATCCTAATACATCTGGGGACAAATAATCTGAAACACAGATATTCAATGGGAGGAAGATATTTGGAAAGCAGTAAATGCTGAAGGGGACCTGGGGGATAGTGGACAGCAAATTAGATATGGGTTTTCATTGTGTTAGGCCAACAGAAATTGGTAATGCAATCTTGCACTGTGTTTTCCACAGTCCCCTGGAGCAGCTGGGAGGAGAAAGCCTCTTTAGCTAGCCAAGAACAAGTCTGCTCGCCCCACGCATGCACTCCTGAAGAATGGCCTTGCTGGGTCGGGGGTGGAGGCAGGGCCACTTGACTGCCCCATGACTCCCAGCCCACAGAGGTGGTGAAATTTTGCTTTCTCTTTGCTTCACCACCACCCTGTGTCCTTGGAGATCAACTCTCTGTCCTGTCACCTGCCATCTTGTTGATGTGCTTTCCGGGGGTAGCCAAGGGAGGACAGTCCTGCAGGGGAGACCCCTCTGGTCTGCAGGGTACGATTTGACTCCAGGCGTTCATTTGTCTGTATCCCAAACATCTGCCATCTTTCCTAGTGATCCTGGCTCTCTCCCCTGCCTTGCCAAGATTTCACCAGAAGATAGCCTGCCTGCAGACAGAGGAATGGTTGAGCAAATACGGGCATCTGCCCCTAGCTGCTCTTCCCACCCCTGGGGGTCAGTAACTGATTTTGTCCATCCCTTCCCCCCTCCACTCCTCCTCCACTCTGCCTGCCCCTCATTTTTCAGTCTTTTCAAAGGCTTCCCTTGACCTGTATTAAGCCAAACTTCCCTACTGGGGGCCAGTAAGCACTCATTCTCATTTTCTTCCAGCCCCCACCCCGCCCCGTTTTCTCAGGAAAGCCCAGCCCTGCCTGAGTTCAGAGCATGTCACTGCCAGTGAGGTCTGCTCGGTGGGGGAGTTTAACCAGCACGTCCTTCCAAACCTTCTCAAAAGTGTCCTGCTCTTGTCTGTCCCCCTCTTTCTTCTACCTTTCCCTCAGTGGGAGATCCTCACCTTTCAGGAAATCCTGCAGGGGCTGCTTGGCCATAACTCTGTCAGTGGGGCTAGTAGGAAGCAGTAAAAGCCTGAAGCTCTTTGCAAGGCTGGGAAACTTTCTGCTGCTTGTTTCTTCAGCAAGCGCTGGCTTCCTGCACTCAAAATGTGCTTCATCCTACTCATCATTTGGGTTTGCATCTGGGTCATTTAGCTTTGGCCTGCCATTGTCACTCAGCACTCAGGAATAAGTGGCCAGGCTTAAAAGTAACTCCCTAAATATTTTTAAGCATTCCATTCCATTAAGTATTCACTGAGTGCCTTCTCTGCGCCTGCCGCCCTGCTAGGTACTTGAATGTGGGGATGAAGGGATGGGGGCTCTACCCTCGTGGAAGGTCCTGAATGAAGAAGGCATCGCCATGGAAGAACTTGAACTTTCAGTCCTGGGGGGTCATGGATATAAATGGATGGCAGCTGCCAGCACGAGGATTTATGAGTGATGCTCCCAGCCAAAGGAAGTCAGGCACACGATGGAACTGCAGACTGCTGTGTACAGGGCATCTTAGTATATTTAGCAAATGAGATTGCAAACCACAGAAAAAAAGGCTGAGTGGGCGGAGAGGAAGAACATTCTCTGGCCAGAAACTTGCTGAACTCTGAGGGCCAGCGACCGGAGGCTTTGCAGAGGTGGGAGAGATGTTCTTTGGCTTGTCCTAGACATATAAATCACCACTGAGAAGAGATACCAAAGGCCAATTATATGGAGTGTTTTCTTGGAAAATCATCTCCCAGGCCCTGTAAATCATCCCCAGCGTTGGCGGGTGTTCAGATCTGCCTGGGGTGTGGGTGGTGTGCCAGTGCGCCCCAGTGTCAGGTGGAGGAATTACATAGGGATGCCCATGTGATCACTAGGACCTGATGTGTTCTCTCCTGTCACCTTCATCCAAGGAAGCAGTGTAGAGCAGAACTAATTGCTCTGCCTTGAGAGTTTTAAGGCTGGAACTCACCACTGGGTTTTTCCACTTACTTGCTCTGTGACCTTCAAACTCTCTACAAAGTAGAATGAGGACTTGTTTCTCTCTAAGCTTCCTGGAGGCTCTGACACTAATTGTATGCCCTCATATTTTTTTTAAACTTCCATATAGGATGAGCATATGCGTCTCATACCCTATCCTGGTGATGGTCCCAAGGGAGGTAAAAAAAAAAATCCCCATCTACTATGAAAAGTCAGTCATATAGAGTCTTTTTAGGGGGATGAATGGGCACTGCCAAAGCTAGGTCAGCAGAGCAACTGTAGAAAGAGCTAGAGACATTTAGCCTGGAAAAAAATAACTTAGGGGGATGCTAGAAGGGCTGGGTTCATTATCTGAAGGGCGTCAAGGGGAGAGGGCATCACCATCTGCTGTCCCACTCCATAGGCCGGAAACAGGACCAATGAGCCCAGGACACCCGGACCCAGGTCAAAGCCCAAAAGGAGAGAAAAGGTAAGCCAGGGATCATCACGCCACTGCGCAATGACACGGACTCTGATTTGCCCAGTGTTTGAGCGTATGGAAGGAACTGTAACTATCAGAGCTGTCCCACAGTGGCATTGAAGCCTGACGGAAAAGAGACTGACCCATTGCTGCTGTCATCTAGCAGAGGCTGGGCGACAGGGTTACAGCAGAGAGCTCATAGTTCTGTTCCTTCCAAGCCATCTTCTCTGTCTCTGGAATAGGATGTGACTGCATGACCAAAATGAGGAGGAGTTCCCTTACCCAGAGTACCTTCCTCTTCCCTACAAAGCTTTGTTCCTCTGTTTCAGGGTGGATTCGTTTCTTTCTAGGTGGGTTCTATTAAAATTTGTCTACTCTTTGAAGTGACTGTATCTTGAGACTTTGAGGGTAGGGTTTTAACTGGTTTCCAGCAAGCAGGAAAGCCCCAGGGGGATGGAGTGTGAATTAGGAACTGACACACCATTTCTGAAGGGGAAGCCAGGCAGGAGGGAAGGGAAGGCAGAGCTTCAAAAGGGAAGTCTGGTGGGCATCCAATTTATTTCCTAATTATTTATTTTGTAAATGCCCAATTAATTCCTTATGGGTCTATCGTTGGTGAGTTGACATAAACCTTTTTTTGGAATGTGTTCATCTGTTCAGTCTGCACCAAGTCAGAGGGAAATGAGTTTACAAGGTCAATCAAATAATTCTTCTGTCATCTTAAAATGTACGTCTCCACTCAAGCTTCAGGATTCCCTTCGTCCTTCTCACAGTCTGGAATAAAATGAACTAGTGTTTTTATTTATCTTCATTGTGATTCTATTGATTCTGATGGGATCCTTCCTCAGTCTTTGACTTTCTTTCTAAACAAAATTCTCCTTGATTGTCCTCATTAGTTAGATATGACAATCCTTCTGTCCCTGTGATTAATTCAACATGCACTGAGCTTTTATTAAGTTCCTACTCTCTGGAAGTCATTGAGTGAGACACTGAGGCCAAAGGTGAAGAAGACTTGGCATTCTCTACACAGGACTGTAGTGGGGCCAGGTGGGCCCTACCGTGTAGAGTGCTGTGCCCTGGCGTGGAGCACATGTACTGTAATTACTGACCATTGCTCACAAGGTGGCTTTTATCTCCCTCCTGTTAGGGGTGAAGTCACTGAGACTCTCAGAATTTCAGTGACTCCCCCCACGTTCCTAGGCTGGTAAATGGCAGAGCTGGAATGTGAACCTAGGTCTGTCTGGCCCGAAGTCTGCATCCTTTCCACTGGGCAATGCTTCCTTCCTTTATTCAGCTGTCAGTGGAAATACAGGAAAACGTATGCTTTAAGAATGAGTTGAAGTTAAATGCATTGGTAAGAAAAAATGAAGACATTTTATAAGAAACCAATAGGAAGATGGAGCAGGAAGTTTACCATAGTCCTGGCATCCTCAGCAGCCCCTCTGGGTGGGAATCTGAGCTCTTGGTATGCACGGTCAGCGTCGTGGCTCTGTCTGGCCCCAGACATAAAATGGTAGAGTTGACACAAGGCTCCTGCTCAGTCATCCTTGTCTGTTATGTTTGGAGGCAATAGCTCTGCATGAACCCATTAACTTGGAGATTTCGGCCAAATGGGAGATTTTTTTTTTTCCCCAACCACCAGGCGGACGTGCTCCGTTCTGCTCGGAGATGGTCGGCTTTCCGTGTGTGTGGAACCACCATCGCTAGCCTCCCTGTCTTTCATCACCTAAATGAGGGCAGTTAATGCTTAAGAGTCGAAAATAGGGAACATAATGATGAATAAATTATAAGTTTGGGGATATGAAAAGTCAAACTGTGTAAATATGTATTTGAAACCACAAACAGAATGTTAATGCGCCTTTCCCATTAACTCACTAACTGAAATTACAGAGTGTAATGTGAGCCAACGCCCACGGGTTGGTTATGATGTTTTCAGATTGAGAAAACAGCAAATGATAAATGGCCTTCCCTTAGACAAAGAAGCGATTGACACAGCTTTTCAGTGTAGTCACTGCAAATGTCAGCGATGGAAAATAAACTGAATGCTGGGGGTGGAGAGAGGTCGTGAGATATCTGGGGAGGTGTGCGTGGGCTCGTGCTAGACTCTGCAGAGGTAACGAGGAGCATCCCTGAGTTGAGGGCAGCCCCTCCCCATGGCGGGGCCCCAGACCTGGTTGCCTGGCAAGCCTCCCTGCATCAGAGGATGAACTTGTTTTCTTAAGCAACAGCTCTGTCTTGCTATGGATTGGTGTCTGGCAGCCGATGTGAAGCCAGTCTCGCCTCGGCTAGGTTTGGTTCGAGGATGTATGGTTAATTTGGCAGCCATTCCATTGTGAAGTTGCTTATGGGCAGCAGTATAAAAGAGAGGTTAAGAGGATGTGGAGAAATTGGAATCTTTGTGCATTCTGGATGGGAATGCAAAATGCTATGGAAAGCAGCATGATGGTTCAACAAATTAAAAATAGCATGGTAGTATGATCCAGCAATTCCACTTCTGGGTTTATCTATCCCCCAAGAATCAGAAGCAGAGTCTCAAAAAGATATCTGTACACCCATGTTCATAACAGTGTTATTCACAATAGCCAGAAGGTGGAAGCCATCCAGCTGTCCAGTGATGGATGAATGAATAAATAAAATGTAGTGTATACATGCAATGGAATATTATTCAGCCTTAGAAAGGAAGAAAATCCTGACACATGGTATAACTCGGATGATCCTTGAAGACATTGTATCAAGTGAAATAAGCCAGTCACAAAATGACAAATACCGTGTGATTAGACTTATATGAGGTACGTAGAGTAGTCAAATCTGTAGGAACAGAAAGTAGAATGGTGGTTACCAGTGACTTGAGGGAGAAGGGAATGACTGGCTGTGCAACAGTGTAAATGGGCTTGACACTACTGAACTATCCACGTCAGTTGGCATAAGAGTGGAGATGAGCTCGTGCTGGATTAGGGTGGGCCCTAAATTCAGTTAAGATGTCTTTATCAGAGAAAGGAGGAGAGGAAGATCGGGATGCAGAGACATGAAGATGGAAGCAGGGATTGGAGTGAAGCAGTCATGAGCCAAAGAGTGCCTGGGGCCACCAGAAGCTGGAAGAGGCAAGGGAGCCTTCACTTTGGTATTAAGCCCACCCCAAACTGTCCCTGCTTCAGTGCATGATGTGTCCCCTGAAGGAAATGTGCTGGCTCTGTGTGTGTGTGTGTGTGTGTGTTTGTGTGTCTGTGTGTCTATGTATGTGTGTGTCTGTGTAAAACCTTTGAAATTACCTATGGCTGCCTTTTTGGACAAAACTTGGACTCTGTTAATCTTTCTTCAGAAAGGCTAGTTCACTTCTGTTTGACCTTTCCTCTGAACTTTGTCTACGTCCCCTCCATGCCTTTAGTTGAAGGAATGAAGAGTAGATGGAGTGTCCCGGAGAAGCTGAGGTCTAAGTTAAGTGGGAGGTGGGTGTTTGGGCGTTTGTGTGCCCCCTTCTCAGCCTGGTGGCCACGGGCAGCTAACTAGCAGACACCGAGGAGGGGAGCTCATCCTGCTCATCCTGCTCTGGGGGGTGGCTGCCTTCCTGGGGCCCCCTCCTTGCCATGCACCTCCCCCCTTCAACTCCCTGCATCCCACCCTCCCTCCCCTTTCACTGGCTTCTGACACTTATGTGGCCTCTCTAGGCCTTGAGCCAAGCAAGCCTAGAACATATTTCAGAAGTGGGGTGTTGGCATTTCCGGGGCTCGTGGCACAATTTGGCTGTATGCAGGTGGTCAAGGGTCATTTTTCCTTGAAGGTTAAATAGCGACCTTGGTCAATGTTTAGCCAGTGTTCACTTAAATGATTTCCCCTGGTTAATGAGTCATGTGGCAAATTAGTTGAGGACTTTCACACCCTGCAGGTAAGCTGGGGTGGAAAGAACTGGTAACCCTGAAATTGCATTAAGTTATATCAGCTATACAGTGAGGGACCTGCTTGGGACACCTTTCTGGCTCATGAATCCTCATTTCAAAAGTAAATTAGTAGGGTAAAGGCTGCTACAATGGAAAACTACTAGGTGATGGCCCAGATGCCTGCTTTTCTTAGTCTTCTCAATATCCATCCTCTCCATCTTAGGAGCCCTGTATCCATCCTCCATTCATTCATTCGTTCTTATTCTTATTCCGCCCACCCCCACCCCATAGCCCTGTCATTCTCAAACTGTGCTACAGCTCCCTAGAGGGCCATAGTAAAGTCACAGGGATGCTATTGGATGTTTTAAATGTTTGAAGGCAGCACAGCAAAGTGCAACGTGAGTCAGACACTGTGTGAACTGCCCACTGAGATAATTCACAGGTTTACCGTTAGATCATGCTCCATATCTTTGGATAATATCGTGCAAAGGTTCAAAGCTGCCTTTTGGTGTCTGTTGCTATGACGAACAGTGAGTGCAGTGTCAAATCAATATGGAACAGGAGATGGAAGTGGCAGTGTCCAGTGAGAATGATTCCAAGGTTTGGGGAGTTGTTCAGGGCCCAACAGGTGCACACATCCCCTTAGTAAGTGTGAGCCTTGCAGAACAGGATGAAAATGTTTTCTCTCAATCTATGTGAATTATCTTTGTCCAATGGGTTAAATTGTTAGTATATAAATACATATTAAATTGTTCCATAAAATGGAACTGTTAGCTATTTCTTTTGGTCTATGAGCTCTCCATTAAAAAAACACTACTGAGACACTAAGGACACCATGAACTGAGAAAGTCTGAGAACTTTTGCTTTAGTTGAGATAAAATATCCGCTCCCTCCCCTCCATCAACCATTTGCATTTACCAGCAACCGTCTTCCTCCTGGACACAATCACTCTAGCCCTTAACATCTCTTTCCCCTACCACTGACCCTTTCTCCTACTTGAAAGATGAAGTTTCATAGATTCTTTTAAATAAAAGAAAAGAAAGCTTTTCCTAACTTTGCTATCACGCCTCCTCCAAGCTCACCCCTTCTCCCACCTCCACCTCTTCTTCCTCCTCCTCCATCTCCTCTTCCGCCTCACTCTGGTCTTCAGTGCCTTACTTAAAAAGCCTCACCCCAACCCCTGTACCTCTCACATCACACCCAGGGTCCTAGAACTCACCTGACTTCTTTCCCCGGTGCTGTATAGACACAACTCTCCCCAGGGCCACATCCAAGTTCCAAAGAACCTCTTATAGTCTCTCCTTGGTCCCAGTGTGTTTGCCTGCCATCGACCGGAGCTTTCTTCTGCTTACCTGTCCTTGCGTTATCCTTATGACCTCCACCTCCCCAAACACCTCTTAGCCTCTCTGTTGAGTCTCGTCTGCCTTCCACTCGTTCACACAGACATCCACGAACCTCCCTTGTTCGCCTGCCTCTGCTGCCCTTCCCCTCTGGCCCTGGTCTTGTTTGGTTCTCTGTTGGTGAGTGTTATTTCCTCTTTCAACATAAACTGTGCAGGTGACCCCCTTCTCCACCGGCAAACTCCATCACTGCCCGTATCCATCCAAATCTTGCCCGTGGCCTAAAATATTGACCTCAATATCTCACCTGCACCTCAAACTTTGAGTCACTTTTTTCCCCTCCTTCCTTTGTCATCGTTTATCTATACTCAGTTGTGATGTTTGAATGGCTGATACCTCACAGGGCATCCCCTTGTGTTCTCCTCTTTCCATTTATCCTGCCCCTGTTAAAATCCTACTTACCCTCCCTTCAGATAACTGGTCCACCACCTCCAGATTTTCCCTGGACCAGCCCCAGGACTCTACACAGTGCTACCCACACAGCCAACCAAAGTGCGACTTCACATGGCTCTGGTGGGTCTGTCTTCCCTACATACATCTCCTGTGGCTTACCAGTGCCCACAAGCCCAAACTCCTCATCTGAGCCCTTACTGCTCCTTGTGACATGGCCTCAACTGATCTTTCCAACCCAGCTCCACTCAGGCACCTGCATCAGAGTCACAATGGACTGAGGTCTCATATTCCCTGACCTGCAGCTTTGGCTCCCTCTGGCCCCTGTTCCTAGGACAGCTTCACCTCTCCCAGTCTCTCACTGACTTTAACAATGTTGATGGCTCATCCTGGGTTTCCTTCTCCCACAGAGTTTCTGGGTACCTCAACCTCCCTCCCCATGTCACCCCTAAAATGCTCAGAGGTCTTTGAAGCCACAGGCTGTCTCATGTATTTTTGCACCCTCTGTAATATCTGGTGTAATACTGCATACATGGTAGGAGTGTAGTAAAGAAGGCTTTGAAAGGAGCAGTGCTTTCTGGAAGAGGTGGTCGAGAATTTGGCATCCCAGGAAGTCCTACTGGCATATTGTGAAAGGACCTATAGGTCTTTGATGAACTTGGCCTCTGAAATGGGAAGATGGATTCCAAATACCCCGTTCCCTTGACTTACTAAGTAGAGACCTTTTTGTTCCCCATTGTATAATTATAATAAATTAGAAAATAAATACCAAGAAATGAAGTGATACTTAAATAGAATAAGCCTACCTAGAAATAATTGTTAGTCATATTTTGATGTTTTAATTGCCAGAATGTTTTCTGTAAATACATATGAAAGATAATTTATTTATGAAACAATAATAGAATTATATTTTACATATTCATTTACAATCTCCTTTTATTACTGAGGAACACTGTGTACTGAAAGGGAATAGGTTAATAAAGTGCATGTTATTATATATTACATACTGTAATACTGCTAATTTGTAACTGTTTAATTTTTAAAATATATATTGCATCTTTATTC
The DNA here is from genome assembly GCF_048564905.1 of Vicugna pacos. NCBI lineage: Eukaryota > Metazoa > Chordata > Mammalia > Artiodactyla > Camelidae > Vicugna > Vicugna pacos. The sequence goes on along the minus strand of NC_132997.1, from coordinate 47,297,134 downwards.
TAGGAAATTATCTATGCAAGTTGTCCATGGACTGATACCAATCCAAAAATTATTAAAGGTCCATGAGAGAAGTACTGAGATTTTAAGTAAGTGTTCAGAAAATTTTAAAGGAATGTAACATTTCCATATCTAATCAATCATTTTAGAAGCTATTTTTCATACAAAAATATTACATGTTAAATGCTCATCTTAACAGAAGTAACTACTAGTAAAATAATTCAAGATTTTATGCCTACATGCTAACCCTACTACCTCCCTATGCAGTTTTTCACATAAATGGGAAGACACAATTCAGATTACTTTTCCGGTAGCTTTTCTCACTTAGTGGATATCTTTCTAAGACATATATAAAGTAGAGATTTATTTAAAAGTCAGATTTATTGAGGAATGATTTACATATAGTAAAACTCACCCATTTTAGTGTTGAGTCCCATAAGTCTGGACAAGCATGTACAATATGGTAATTGCTACCACAGTCAACATAAAGAACAGTTATATCTTCTGACAGATTACTTCCTGCCCCTTTGAGGTCAATCAATCCCACTATCCTCAGTTCCAGGCAGTACTGATTGGATTTCTGTTCCTAAAATTTTGCCCTTTTGAGAAACAAATGGAATCATACAAATGGAATATATAGTTAGAAATCTGGCTTTTTTGTTTATTATAATGCACATGATATGTATCTGTGTGTTGCACATAACAGTTCAATAATTTTCCTTGCTGACTAGTATTCAATTGTATGGATATACCACAATTTGTTTATCCATTTGGGAGTTGGGAGACATTTGGGTTGTCTCCAAATTTTGGTGATTATGAATAAAGCTGCTGTTAACATTAGTGTACAGTTTTTGTGGGAATATGAAATTTATTCCTTGCTATACATTTCCATTTTTGGGGGGCAAATACCTGGGAGTTTGATTGCTGGGTCTCATGAGAAGTGTATGTTTAATTCAGTAAGAAACTGTCAAAACTGTTTTCCCAAGTGGCTGCCGGCCCTTCTTTGCACTGTAGTCAACAACATCTGAAAAGTCCAGTTGTTCTACATGCTTACCAGGACTTGACATTGTCAGAATTATGTTGTTTTTGTTTTAACTTTTACCATTCCAATAGGTGTGTAGTGATATTTCATTATGGCCTTAGTTTGCAATTACCTAATGACTAATGATGTTGACCACCTTTTCATGTGCTTATTGAAATTCATACATCTTTGGTGAAGTGGCTGTTCAAATTGTTTGCCCATTTTTAATTGGGTTATTTGATTTATGTTGATTGAGTTTGAGAGTTCTTTACATAATCTGGATACAAGTCGTTGATCACAAATGTGTTTTGTAAATATTTTAGCCCAGTCTGTAGCTTGCCTTTTCTTTTTGTTAACATCATATATTTTGAAGGGCAAAATTTTTCAATTTTGATGAAGTCCAGTTTATCAAATTTTTCTTTTGGTATCATATCTAAGAAATCTTTGTTTAACATAAGATCAAAAAGACTTTCTCCTGTGTTTTCTTCTAGAAGTTGCATAGTTGTAGGTTTTAGATTTAAGTCTATGATCCATTTTTAGTTACTATATTTACATGGTACAAACTACAGGTCAAGATTTGTTTTTTACATATAGGTATCCAGTTGTTTCTGCATCATTTGTGGAAAGGTTATTCTTTCTCCATTTATTTACCTTTGTACTTTTGTCATGATTTATTGACCACATATATGTGGATCTGTCTCTAGACTCTTGACTCTGTCTCATTGATTAATGGGTCTATCCTTTTGAAAATACCACACTGTCATGATTATTGTAGCTTTATAGTACGTCTTAAAATCAGATAGTGTAAGTTCTCTAATATTGTCCTTTTTTCAAAAGTATTTTTGACAATTCTAGCTCCTTTGCTTTTTCCTATAAATTTTAGTAATCAACGTGTTGATTTCTATAAAGTATTTTACAGGGGCTTTGACTTGCATTGTTTTAATCATAAAGAGTGTTTTGGGGAAATGGACATCTTAACAATATGGACTGCAAGTCCATGAACGTGATACTTCTATTGATTCATTTAGATCTTTGATTTTTTTCATTAGCATTTTGTAGTTTTCAGGGTAAGGACATTGCTCATATTTTGTTAGATTTATACATAAGTATTGTTAGGTTTTGTTATTTTAATTCATACTGTTTTTAAAATTTCAAATTCTAATTGTTCGTTGCTAGTTTATAGAAGTACAATTTTTTGTCACTTCGCTAGGCTCACTTATTTCTTGGAGCATTTTTGTGAATTATTAGAGCTTTTCTATGTAGACAATCATGTTATCTGTGAACAGGTGCAGTTTAATTTCCTCTTTTCAGTCTGTATATTCTTTATTTATATTTATTGCTATATTTCACAGCTCAGAACTATAGTACTTAGAACGACAGTATCTTACTACCATGATTCCACAATACTATGAAAGCTAAGAAATATAGTAGTTCCTCCTTGTCCATAGTTTTGCTTTCTGTGTTTCAGTTACCCTTAGTCAACTGTGTTCTGAATATATTAAATGGAAAATTCGAGAAATAAACGATTCATAGGTTTTAAATGGCATACTATTCTGTGTAGCATGATGAAATCTCACACTGTCCTACCCAGGATGTGAATCATTCCTTTGTCCAGTGTATCCTGCCAATTAGTTACCTAGTAGCTGTCTAGGTTATCAGATCAACTCTGGGTATTGCAGTGCTTGTGTTTAAGTAACCCTTATTTGACTTAATAATGGCCCCCAAATGCAAGTGTGGTGATGCTGGCAATTCAGATATACCAAAGAGAAGTTGTAAGTTGTTTCCTTTAAGTGAAAAGGTAAAAAGTCTTGGCTTAATAAGGAAAGAAAAAAAAATCATGCTGATGTTGCTAAGATCTATGGTAAGAATGAATATTCTAGTCATAAAATTGTAAAGAAAGAAAGAAAAAATTGTGCTAGTTTTGCTGTCACACCTCAGACTGCAAAAGTTACGGCTTAAGTGCGTAAGCGCTTAGTTAAGATGAAAAAGGCATTAAATTTATACAGTAGCTATTTTGGGAGAAACACCACTTTCACATAACTTTTATTATAGTGTAATGTTATAATTGTTCTGTTTTATTATCAGTTATTGTTGTTAATCTCTTACTGTACCTAATTTATAAATTAAAATTTACCGTAAATATGTATGTGTAGGAATAAACCCCTGTAGTATATAGAAGGTTTGGTAATATCTGCAGTTTCAGGCAGCCACTGGAGGTGTTGGAACATGTCCCCCACAGATACAGGAGGGCCATTGTAATGAGAACAGATACCTTTGTCTTGTCCTCAATCTTAATGGGAAAACATTTAGTCTCTTGCAACCAAGTATAAAGTTAGCTATAAATTTCCTCTAGATCCTTTTATCAAGCTGAGGAGGTTCCCTCTCTCTTGAGTTTGTTGAATGCTTCTATCATAATGATGCTGTATTTTGTCAAATGTTTTTCTAGTTTTTGAGGTGACTATACACTTTATCTTCTTTAGTTTGTGTACATAGAGAATTATACTGATTGTTTTCAATGTTGAGCCAGCCTTGCATTCCCTGTATATATACTACTTAGTCATGATATGTTCTTAATATACTGCTGGGTTTGATTTGCTAATATCAGTTGAGAATTTTAAATCTTGTGTTCATGATGGGTATTGGTCTATAGTTTTCTTTTAATGTTTTCACCTGGTTTTGATGTCAAGATAATGCCTTATGAAATGAATTGAGAAATATTCCCTCCTCGTATTCTATTTCATGGATCGATTTCTATCTAATTGGTATTATTCTCCATCTACATGTTTAGTAACGTTCACTTATAAAGTTACCTGAGACCTATAGGTTTTTGTTGATTTTGTTGTGGTTATTGTCAGATTTCTAACTACACTTTCATTTTCTTTGATTAACATAGACCTTATTCAGGTTATCTTTTTTTTTCCGGGGAGGGGATGAACTTTGATAATTTTTGTCTTCAAAAAGATGTCAGTTTTATCTAAGTTGAATTTTGAGGTCTAGTTTAGAATATTTTTTCATCATCTTTTTAATATATTTAATATCTATATTATTAATATCTCTGTTTAATTCCTGATGTGAATAACTTGTATATTTTTTTATCTTGTTCTGCCTAGAGGTTTATCAATTGTAATGATCTTTCAAACAACAGATTTCTGGTACTATTGACTTTTTTCCATAATTAAAAAAAATTTTTGCTTTAATCTTTGTTAGCTTTTTTCTGCCTGCTGGCTTGGCATTTAATTTGCTCTTATTTTTCTGGTTTCTTAAGATTATTAATAACCAACTTAGATTATTGATTTGATATTTTTCTTTGTTTCTAATATAATAAGCATTTAGTCCTATGAATTTCCCTTTGATCATTACTTCAGCTAAAGCCCACATTTTTTTTGTCATTTTCATTCAATTAAAAAAATCTTTTTTTTAAAGTATCTTCTATATTCCATTATGACTTCCTCTTTGAGCTATGTGTTCTTTATACCTGGTTTTCTTAGTTTCTGTATAGTTAGAAATATTCCAGACATCTTTTTGTATTCATTACTAGTTTAATTTCGTACAGTCTTATAACACAGTTTGTATGCCTTAAATTCTTTTAAATTTGTTGAGGTTTGTTTCTGGCTCAGCACATGGTCATTTTAGTGAATGTTTTGTGTGCATTTGGAAAGCGTGTATATTTTTACTTTTGTTTTGTACAGAGCTTCATAATATCAGTCAGGCCAAGTTGATTGACCATGTTATTCAGGTCCTCTACATCTGTACTGATTTTGTCTACTTATTTTATTGATTACTGAGGAGAGTGAGGAAATCTCTACCTGGAATTGTGAATTTGTCTACTTTTCGTTTCCTTCCTTTTCCTTTCCTTTCTATCACTTTTTGCTTCTTGTACTTAGAAGCTCTGGTGAAACTCTAATGTAGGATTGTTATGTCTCCTCAGTGAATTGACCTCTTTATCCTAATGGAGTATCTCTCTTTATCTTGGTCATCGTCTTTGCTCTACAAGGGGTGAGACTCGCTCGGTGATGACCCCTCCCCAAACTTAGGAAACCTTTAGTAGTCTGGGCCCAGCATGGCGGCCTGTGTCTCCCCATAGGGAAAGGGTCTTTATTCTTTTACTCTTCCCTGAAATGCAGAGGGTCTTTATCTGCGCCCCTGCATGACAGAATTTGCTGCAGAACCCAGTAATTCAAAGCCTTTATTCCTTTAAGAAAGAAGCTACTGTAAAGAGCTCTGTGTTTTCCCAATAGCAGCATCACTCCCCTTCTCCAGGCCTGCACCCTTGACGACAGTTACCCTGCACCCCAGTTCTGGCCCCTGAGTCCTTCTCTAGGAGCACACAGTGACGTCCTTGTAGAAGAGCAGGTGTGAACTCTCCTGGGTCTGCAGGTCCCAGAAGACTTTTAGTCTCTCCTGCCAGCCCATACTTGGATTTTAGCAATCCACCAAAAATTTGAACTTACTCTTGCCCACTTGTATGGAGGCCTCATCTAATAGGTTTTCTAATAGGATGAAGACAATGATTTTGTAAATTACCCAGCTCTGTCGTGTTGGTGGTACATGAGTACTCTTTCCAGCCTTCTAGATTCTAGGTGGATGCTGGAAGTCCCAGCAATTCATTTTTGTTTTACAAAAGTATTGACCCATAACAGATTGGGAATTTAATTCAAAATAACAACAACGATAAAATTTCTCCTCCACAACAGATTGTTTAAGAAGCACTGGTCTGTGCCTTCCTGAACCAGTTTATGTCCTTATCTGGTGTACCTTTTGGTGTATTATGTTCTTGGGTTTGTTACCTGGTAGTAAACCTAGCTTTACCAAAAATTCTAATATGGTAGAATTTGATGACATCTATACTCATCCTACTATTTTAACTCTTCTAAAATAATTTATTGAGATGAATCCATATAATATAAAATTAACCATTTTAAAGCAAACAATTCAGTGGCATTTACAACACTCACAGTGATGCGTGGCCACCACTTCTATTTCCAAACTTTGTCATCATTCCAAAGTCCCTTATCCATTAAGCAGTTCCCCCCATTCCCTCCCCTTCCTACTTTCCGCAATCACCAGTCTACAGCCTGGCTTTGTGGATTTATCTTTTTTGGATATTTTCTATAAATTGAGTCTTATAGTATGTGACATTTCTTGACTGGTTTCTTTCACTTAGCATCATACTTTTGAGGTTCATCTACATTACTGTGTATATCAGTACTTTATTTCTTTTTATGGCTGTGTAATATTCACCTGTGGGAAGCTGGTTCCAAGATCCATAGATATTCAAGTCTCTTATATAAAATGGTGTAGTAGTTGCATGTAACCTATGCACATCTTCCTGTATATCTTAAATTATCTCCAGTTTGCTTATAATACCTAATACAATGTAAATGCTATATAAATTGTTGCCTGCATGGGAAAAATTCAGGTCTTGCAATTGGGGACTTTTAAGAAATTTTTTTCTCCAAATACATCCTCTCTGTGGTTGGTTGAGTTCACAGATGCAGAACTCGTGGACAGGGAGGGCTGATGGTATGTACAACAATTTACCCGTTTATTTGTTTATGCACATTTGGGCTGTTTCCGTCCTTTGGCTACTGTGAATAGCACTGCTGCGAATATACCTGTCTGTGTACTTTTTGTACCATTTCCCTTCTTTTGATTATATCCATAGGAGCAGAATTGCAGGGTTATATGGTGATTCTGTGTTTAACTTTCTGAGGAATCTGCTATCCTCTTTTGACTCTATGAATTATAATCATCCCCCTTTTTGAGTTTAAGCCTTCCCTGAGGGCCCTGACTTTTCATTTATTGAAACAAAGGAGGCATGGAGGTCATCTTGACTATTCTCACACAGTAGCCTTCCCGGCTGCTCCTAGGATGATTTTTCATGTCCCCTTTAGACCTTCTCGAGCAATTTCATAATCTTCCTACATGGACGATATCACGTGGCTCAGCGCAGTTCAGCATAAAGAAGATGTTTTTAACAGTCAGAGCTCCCTCAGGAGGTAATCAGTTTCCCACTACGAGGAGTGCTTCAGGGTGCAGTGGGAGAGGCTCCCCATCGTGCAGGTGTTGGACTACCTGACCTTTATAGTTCTTCCCAGGTCCAGGGAGCCTTTGTTCTCTCACTGTGGGTGTAGCGTGTGGAACTGCTGAAGCATTTCTGGCTGTGGGCTCGTATGTGCTGGTTTTGAACAAGGGTGGCTGAATGAAATTTGTCTTATTCTCACTTACTTCCCAAGGCCGATGAACATGTTTTCAACCTTTTGGGTTGTGGTAGGACATTGCAATGATGTGAGAAGAAGTCCAGGCCCTTTCCCCAAATTGTAGTGGATAGCTGTACCCATTTTCTGATTATTCAAGCCAAGTGACCGTGTGTTTCCTATCAGAATCTTAGCTGCCTCAGCAGAATGCAGACTGGTGTCTACTCTTAGGCTAAAAGCTCCTTCCTATTCACTTCTTTCAAGGAGGGGTGGATTTTATTCTAGAATCTGCCCCCCTCTTTTTTTAAGGGTATTTGTTTAATGTCTGTCCATCACCAGAATGTAAGTGCCGTGTGGGCAGGGACTGCAGCTCTCTACCCTCCATAGACTCGCCAGGGACAGCACTAGACTTGGCTGTGTCCCTTATTCTCTGTCTGCCACCCCAGGCTATCTTTGTCCCTCTTTGCCTTGCTCTGCATCCATGCGGTGGGCCCTGCCCTGACTTTCAGGCTCCAGTGCCTTCTGGCTTCTGTTTGGGTTTGGACAGTGAGTGTACCACCTGATCAGAAAGCTGGAGGAGAGAGCAATAGGGCTGGTTCTTGCCCTATTCCCGCCTTGCAGTTTGTGGTTCTGGCTGTGCCCATCCAGGACTACAGTTTACATCCCACAGTCCTTTCCATATTTCCACAGCTCCAGATCTCACATGCATCTCAGTGCTGGGTTTCTGCCATTGCTCATCCTGGGCTTTCAGCATCCCTCTTGGTTTTCTTTTACTTGCCCATCTTCCTATAAATAAAATTCTTCCTTCTTTTAAAAATTCCAGCTGATGGTGCCTTCTGGTTTTTGACAGACACCTGCGAGGGTCACAGCCATGGGCTGAAGTTTGGAGTAGATGAGTATATGGTTGGAAAGATACAGCACTGTATTTCTGGGTCACTCTTCCATGTTCGTCCTGCACTGACTTCCCATTTCACTGGCCTCTCTGGCTCCTCTCCCCTACACTCCCCTCTTCTTAATCTGTTCAACCACCCTGGCTTTCTTGCTGCTTCTGTAATATAGCAAGCAAGGTCCTGCCCTCAGGTCTTCATTCTAGCCATTTCCTCTACCTGTAAGTCTCTTGTCTCTCATATGCATTTGGTGAAATTCTATTGCTTTCTCCAGGTATTTCCTGATGGTACCTTTCCAGTGAGGCTTCCCTGAACCACTCAACTTAATACTGCAAACTGTCCCTGATCAGTTTCAACCCAGGAGTCAAGGGTCCTTTTTACCCTGCTGCACTTTTTCTTTTTCTAGAACATTTACTACGTTTTAAGGAACTACATCAGACTTATTTATTATGCTTAGTATTTGTCAGTTGTCTCCCCTACTAGAATCTGAGCTCCACAAAGGCAGGAATTATGTTACACTTTTTCCACAATGTGTCCTAAACCCCTAGAACAATGCCAAGTTCATAGTAAGTGCCTATAATAGGTTGAATAGTGACCTCTCCAAAGACAGGTCCACAAGGGCCAGTGAATGTGACCTTGTTTGGAAAGAGTCTTTGAAGATGTAATTAAGTCTAAGAGTCCCAAGATGAAATTATCCTGACTTAAGATGGGCCCTAAATTCAGCGATAGGTTCTTACCAAAAAAAAAAAAAAAAAAAAAAAAAAAAAAAAGAGCAGGGGAAACAGACACAGAAACACGGGGGAGAAGGCCAAGGGAAGATGGAGGCAGAGACAGAAATGATGTAGCCCCAAGCCACGGAATACCTGCAGACACGAGAAGCTGGGAGAGACAAAAAAGGATTTTACCCTAGAACTATCGGACTGCCAGTCCTGCAACCACCTGGATTTCAGACTTCTGGCTTCCAGAACTGTAAGAGAATAAATTTCCTTTGTTTTAAGCCACCAAATTTGCAGTGAGTTTTTACAGCAGCCTCAGGAAACTAACACAGTGCCCAAGAAGCATGTGTTGACTGAAAAAAATGAGTGAGTGAATGCAAGCCTGTTGACAGTGCTTTGACCTCCATTTGAAAGAATTCTTCTGCTTTCAGTAGTTATCAGTGCCTGTGAATAAATGTGATCGCGTGTGACATTTAAGAGGTATTCCAATTTTGTGCATGGTACACTTCTGCACTACACACCTAAGCTCCTAAAGATTTTCACCGGCTACACTTAAAAGCTTAAGGTCTTACTTAACCCCCAAATAATTGCTTTCCCTCCAAGCCCATCATAGTGTACTGAGAAGGAATTCACAAACTGTTTGTTCTCCAGGCAGTGGATGGGAACCCCTATTGGTCTCTAGCCATAAAATATCCCTGTGTCATTTCCCCAATTCCATCCTGAGTGTCTCCTGCTGTATTTAAGCTAATTCTCTGTGATTGCGTCCTTGGAGGAGCCAGTCACAGGTCTCTGTGTGATCACCCCTCGTACACTTGACAAGGGTTATTTAGTGTCCCCCAGGCCCACTCTTGGTGCATACTGGGCTTATGATGCAGTGTGGTCCTAACCGTTGGTTCCTTGTAGAAGACGGAAGGTAAATCAAATTGAAAACACCCTTCCCGTGTAGTGCATCTTCCAAATGTCCTCAGGTCTCTATTACATCTTCTGGAAGCTGCCAGATTCTCTGTGGGACAAGAGGAAGCTGGAGCAGCTTCTCTATAGCAACAGAAGGTGCCATTAGCCGAAATACATCATCTCCCAGTGGTGTTTGCAATAGCGGAGTCCTGGTCGTGTCCATTCTTTTGCCAGACTGAGGAGAGAGTCCTCAGAGGCAGAGGCTGCTGCTAACAGAGTCTCCATCATTCTAAAATACGCCCCCCTGGAGTCTTAGAGCAGCAATTTCTGCCCGGATGCAGCCAGAACTTCAGGGAGCTTATTTCAAGTGTTGGTCTTTTACAAGAGTTTCACTGCTTCCCAGATTCTGGGCCTTCTCTAATCTGGGGGTCAGAGGAGGATGGGTGCAGGGGGATGGGGCAGAGGCCCCCACTTAGCTGGCCAATTGGCCTGACTGGGCTGGATCAGTCCCTCCACATGTTGCTCATTAGACTTCTTCAAGGCAACCTTTTAGCTTCAAGCAGTGGTTCTCAAACTGCAGCTTGGAGGGCTTGTTAAGAGAGGACTGAGACCCTCTCCCAGAAATTCTAATTTAATGGGTCTGGGGTGGACCCAAGAATTTGCATTCCTCACAAGTGCCCAGGTGACGCTGAGGTTGCTGACCCAGGGACCAGTGTGAGAGCCATGGGCTTTGATGCCAAGAGATGATGTTCTTGTGCTCTGTGCCCCCTGGTCATGGCCTCAGTCATCCCATCAGGCAGTTTGTTGGGCCTTCGGGGGTTGGGCCAGCCCGTCACCCTCACCCCATTACTAGAATACAGTGAAAGCACCTCTTGGTGGCTTACAGCCCGTCCATGCTGGTCACCTCCATCTCCCCCGAGGAACGGAGACCTTCCTCCATGCCCCTGGTTCTCCCTGCTGTCTGTCAACAATGTTTCCTCCCCTGGGCCCTTCAATGCTAAGTGGTAACCACTTCCCCTCCTAGGTATCCCCGCGTGCCTGCCTGCCTCCTCTGACCCTGCCCTTTAAAGTGTCCTTTCTTTCATGTTTCTTCGTTTGAACCACTTGTGTTGAATTCTGGTTCCTGTGAGGACCCTGTCCTGGAATATTTTTCTGCTCAGGGGAAAAGAGTCTTTTCTAGGCAGAGACCTTGCCAGAGTCATTAAGTCTTTATCCCAAGAGAAGTCTTGTCACCCACAGTATAAGGTAGAATTACTGCTGAGTCTAAAAGAAATTGGAGAAGTGAGACATTAATACCAAATGGGAATATGGCAGCTTTATCTGTGTTTATTTCAAGCTTGGGGAAATACCAGCCTCTAAATGTCTTGTCACCAAAGCCAGGGAAGGGAGAGGGCTTGCTTACAGCCTAGACAGGTGTTTTTCAGTAATATGGCCTCTGATCCAACTGATCAGTCAACACATCTGTCTTTGGAGAGTCACTGGGGTGCCTACCCTGGGCCCAATCCACGATGCCCTCATGATTGGACGAGATGTGGTCTCTGGAGATGGGATCATGGGGGGAATTCACGTCTACACAATGCATGTCTGTCACGTAAAACAACCGTCAGTCTTCATGTCAGAAAACCAGGACACTACCTGGAAAACAAGAGACCTGGGTAAACAGATCCAGGTTCTGTCTGGGTGTGCACATGGTATGTGTGTACATGCACATATACACACCCACACATGTGAAAATTAGAGAAAAGCGAGTAAGGAAAATTACTCAGATGTTAATCATGTTTATCTCTGGATTCTGGAATTGCAGATAATTTTTGGTTTCTTTATATTTGTATTTCTATTTTTTTCAATTAGTATTTTTTATTATTATTAGGAAAACAATGTTAAATATAATGTAGGAAATAAGGCTCCATGCCCTGCTCTCTACTTAACACCAATCCAAATCCTACTTAACCTGCCATATGGCTCAGGTTCCACCTCTTCCAGGAAGCCTTCCCAGGCCAACCATTTCCCTCTAATCTTGGAAAGTACTTTTGCTGAGTTAATATTCTTATTTCAAAGATGTTTGTCTTATTATTCCAATGGCTCGATGAGTTATGCAAAGAGGACAGTTATGCTTTTGACTTTCTCCCTGTTTCCCACCAAGGCAAGGGGCTCCAGCTCACTGTTGGTGCTGTAGGGCCTTAGGGCACATCCCGAACTACCAGTGGGCCTGGCCGTGAACTATCCCTCTCTCCTCTCCTTCCACAATGCTGACCACTTTGCATCAAGCCCAAGGAAGCCGTGCTAAGTATCTGACGACTTTAACGATGCCAGGGACAAGGCCTTCTTGGATACCTCTAGGTCTGCTGATAAAAGCAATGTTCATTCCATCTCCTGGAGAAGTCTCTTGTAGGAATATACAGCAAAATCAGTCCAGTCTTCCTCCTGCATAAGGAAGGATCCCTCTGGTGGAAGCAGAGCCATTTTTTCCTCCTGTATCTTGTACAGTCATCCTCTCCTTCACTACCCAATCTTTCTATCAGATTCTGAGGACTCTTAGAACAAACATTCTACCCCCAGCCCTCTATAGGTCTTTCCCTTCTCTCCTTAGTGTCAGACTTTACAAAAATTGGCCTATTCCTCCAGTCTCCATTTCTTTACCTTACTCAATAACTAACTCCATTCTAGATAATTGTGGGTTTTGAACCCATTACTCCACCGTTAGCATAATTCCCAGGAACCTCCAAGTGGCTAAATCCAATGGACCCCTTAATATGTTTCTTGCTTGGCTTTTTAGCAGTAGTGAAACTTACTGTTCACACCTTCTTTTTGAAACACAGTCTTTCCTTGGCTTTTGTGACCCGTGATCCCTGTGGTTTTTGACCATCTCTCTGGCCACTCTTACACCATCTCTCTACAGGTTCATCCATGTTTACCCAGCCAGTAAATGTTGAAATGTCTCTGCCCAAGGACCCCTCTTCTTCTCAGTCTGAACTTTCTTTTTCGACAGTCTCATCCATCCACATCAGCAGTTTCAGCTAACACCTGTGTGTACCCAGGGACATGTCCTCTGAGCTCCAGAGGTATCTCTTGGCCTTCATGACCTTCAGGACCTGAGAGCTGACCCACTGGTCCTGACACCCTGCCAGTTTTATTTCCTTGCTATTTCTTAAAGCCATCTACTCTCATTCTTCACCCTCATCACCCGAGTTCAAACCATATCCTGTTTGTGGTTTGTATTTCTTAAATTCTGGACTACCGCAAGGGCCTCCAAACAGATCTACCTTTATCAGCTCTTGACCCCTCCCAGTCTACTCTGCTCCCTTCAGCAGAACTTTGTGAAATGTAAACAAACCAGGTCCTTCTCCTGCTTCATGTCTTACACTGGTTTAGTCTTGCCTTTAGGATAGAGGCCCAACTCTCTAACCTGGTCTGCACCACCCTGCGTAGTCTGGCCCTACTACTGACTCTCCAACTGCATTTCATACCATCAGCATCCCTCACCCCCCCCCCACTCCTCCACCCCACCGCCACGCACACCCACACACCTTCTTTTCAGTCCCTCTGAAGTGCCTTTCTCCATCCTACCATTGACCTTTGCTGTTCCTTCTGCCTAAAACATTTGGAATTCCCTGTCTTAGTAAGCTCATTAACTTTGTCATTCTTCTCCTCCAGTTCTCACCACACATTATTACTCTCCCGGGGAAGCCTTTCTCCAGGACAAAACCATATCCTGCTTTTTTTTTTTTTAATGGATCCTCAAAGCAACATGTACCTCTCCTTCTTACCCCTTGTTGCCTTTGCAGTTTAACACGAATGTCTACATGGGTTCTTTGGCGTATTCATTTTCTTAAATAATCTTTAAGCTCCTCAGGACAGGGACCGTATCTTTTTTTGTTCATCGTTACATCCTCAGCCCCCAGCATCATGCTTGGATCAGAGCAGGTTCTCCATACATGTGTATCAAATGATTAAAAGCCTTCAGAAGAACACAGTGAAATCAAGCAATGGTCATAGAAAGCTGGTCCAGCAGGCCACCACACCTAAACGTTCAAACTCCAGTCCACCAAGTCAGAACTGAGAAAGTTCATTTGAAAGTCACGTTTCTGGCCTCCTGCATAAATTATATGCAGTTGTGCAAACATGTCCAAGTTTAGTAAATTGAATTTGTTTAATGTAAACAACTTTTGACCAAAATAATAACACAGCTTTAGAAAAAGACATTAGGCACCCACTTTTGAAGAGTTTGTATAATTTAACACACAAGAAAACTTTCCTGTAATTATATGCAGACGTACACAAAGGATAAATGTTATTTACTTGCTCCAACCTCCATAAAATAAACCTCCAACCATGCTTCAGCTTGCTGCATTAATCCTAATTTGGAAATCACCCCCACCGAAGTGGCAGGGGAGGCTCAGGGGGCCCTCATCTTTTCCCAGTGTCAAAATTAGCCATTTAAATTAGAACCACGTTGGGAACGTTGGTGACGCCAGCGTCGTGGCACCAGTGCAGGGAGCCCTTAAAAGTGGCCACCTGAAGTTGATTAAAACCTTACCTGTCAAACCCAGTATGGCTACGTTTGAAAATCTTTAATGTAATTAAGAGAAGCACATTATGGGAGGTCAAGTGACTTTCTTTTTGAATTCCACTTCTAATCTGTCGTCAAATGGATGGAAATTGCCAGGCGGCTGGGGGAGTTAATGAAAGCTGCATGAGTGAGCAGGGGAGGGGGAGGTTGGCAGGCCCGGCGGAGCTGGCGGAGGCAGGAGGACCAGATAGGGGCTCTGTCTCCTTGTTGTTGTGAGCACTGAGCCTGGGGGAGCCCCCCAGAGCACCCTGCCTTGGCCAGGAGGCTCTAGGTGGGAGGCTCACTCAGCACCTCGCTCTCAGCACATCGGGCCTGCAGAAAGGGTCAAGGGGCATCGACACAGCTCCTTGCCTATCGCTCAGTGAGATCTGGGGCCAGGACGGCGGCGGCCTGGGCAGAGTGGAGCTGGCGCCGGCCCTCGTCACCCTTCACTCAGAGCTGTCTGATTACCATCAGGGTTGAGCTCTCCTCTTGTGCTGATCCCCCAAAGATCTGGCAGGGTGCTGCCCCCCGGGGCCTCCAGCTGTCCGGCTTCTGACCCTCCACCCATCACAGGTCTGCAGGCTTTAGCCTGTTGGATCTGGGTAAGACTCAGGAGGCCAAGGCATTGCCCTGAGTTTCTTCTTGGGCGTATGGGTTCCTTGCCCATTAAGCCCACCTCTCAGTGCATTGAGTGTGTCTGGGCTCCAGGGATCCTGTGTGTCTCAATGCCAGAATGTTGCCTTGTGGAGATGAAATTACTTAATGCTTTGCTGTGTGTTCTAGCCTGAGGGGGCTGTTGACAGAAGGCAGAGTTTTTCTCCTCCGGTTGCTGTCTCCCTCTTTGTTTTCTTGTGTTGCATCTGTGTACATTAGCAGAGGTATCTGTGTTTGAAAAAGGATTACATCTGTCAGAATGTTGCCACTTAAGATTTGCCCCCTTCCTTGGAGACTGACATGCGAACAAGCATCACGTTGCATCTTCACAGGGTACCGGCATGGAGAAGTCTCCAAACCAGACAGGACTTTCCCCCTCGGCCCTCTTTCAAGCTCAAGTATGGGCAGAATGCATCAGTGCTGGGAGAAGAGTTTAGATCTTCAAGGTGGGAAATACCCACACTATTCCATGGACAAGGTTGTGTGTCTCCTGTGCGGGGCAGTGCTTAGGAGTTTTCTGAAACAGAATGGAAAATCTACGGAAAGTCAAAATACACAGCCAAGATTCAGAAGCATCTCAGTGTCTTAGAAGATCCAAGATCTGCTCCAAGAGTCTTAACAGGCACCCAGGGTCTTCTCTTACTAGAACTGTGTGAAGAGGTGGCAGATGTAGTTGAAGGGATGGGATGCAGAGGGACAAGAGGGCCTCTGGAGGCTGCTCCTTCTTCACTGCGTTTGAATTTCCTTGATTTAGAGAATTTTCAGTCACTGCCCCATTTGAAAAATGGAGGAGTTGGGTTGGAGGAGAGATGAGGGGGGGAAAAAATCAGCCTGAGAGTAATTTCAAATAAGAGCAGAGCGTTGGTTAAAGTCATCTTCCAAGGGTCCTCCCTCCCTGCTGTGTTGCTTTTTTTTTTGACCAATGAAGAGCCCCCTTTCTTATATCCTCCCCACCCCCAGTTCTCATCCACAACAGAAAGGGCTATGTTTCTAAAGGGAACTTTATCTCTAGGAAAAAGCTGTCCTAAGGCAGTGGCAAGGGACACTGTGGTCCCAAGGGTCCATGGGATGCTGTGTTTTCCTCCCCAGGCGCAAGTTCACAGGTAAAAGTGAAAAGTTACTCTGGGCTTCTCTTCCAAAGAAAGCTGTCTGTTCGCCATGGCAACCTCTTCCTGGGGTCTCGGCTGTTGAGAACAGGGTGCAAAGTTCACAGAATTCAGCATTGTGCCCTCCTCTCCTCATGTCCTTTTTTTTTTTTTCCCTTTTTTTCTGAAGGGATCGAGGCTGGTTTGCAGCACTATTTAAAGCGAAGATGCCAAATGAAAAGTTCCTCGTTTTAAGTTGGTGCTTATACAAAGCTGCTTTGTGGTTTTTTTCGGCCTGTCAGACTTGTCAGGCCTAGTAAGAAAAAGTATATTGTTTCCAGCACTTGGAATCCTTTCCCCCTGACATCTGCCACTCTGTAAAGATGATAAATTCCTGCCTCATTAGCCAAGGGTGTGGGATTACAGGCTGACAACACATTAATCACCAGCCTCTGTGGCAGGCTGACTAGCAATAGGCATTGTTAACAAAACTTTTCTAATATGTCACTCTTCTCTATGACAGCCTGTAATCAATCATTGTGATTGACGGCGCTGATAGATTACACTATTTATACTTCGTGTAATGAAAGATAGTGTTTCCACCTACTGTCATTTCTGGGCTAGCGGTGGAGGATCTGTGCATAGAAACAAACATCACAACAGGGCAAGCCCTTGCCACCCCCAAAATATCCACAGAACACCTTCCCAAGTCCCAAGCCTGGCTTGGACAGTTGGCGACGGGAGAGGCAGCAGGATGGCATTGGGGCCATCACTCTGTGATGAGGGGTCGTGGCTGTGGGGGCACCTGGAAGGGAAGAGGTGTTTTGGATTTTGACGGAGAGCTCCGGGTATTGATAGGTCAGGTTGACACAGCTAGAAGATTCCCCCAGCATCTCCTCTCCTTGCTCTCAGCAGCTTCCATGTGTACAGCTGAGCACTCAGCCCCTCCTCCCCCGCCAGATGAGCGATGATTTAGATGTTGATAAAATATTTGTTCTTGCCTGGCTCTGAGGGCAAATATTATCCTTGTTTCCCATGATCGTACAGAGCTGCGAAAGTCAACAGCACCCGCGGAGCAAGTACAAAACCAACACTCGGAGAGAAGCCCTTTGCAGAGGGCCTTTGCTGGGACTTGCTTTTTCCCCTTTGAAGCCCTGAATATTGCAAACAGGATAAGAGTGAATCAGCTGAGCTAAAATGTATCCTGGTTTTCACGGACCGGGTATTTTTGGAGGGTCCTTTCAGTAATTTTTATTTTGGTCTGGAAAGAACTTGTAAAGGATACAGGCTATTTTTGACTGGCTGGAAGCTATAATTTCAAGAGAGTGGCAAGTGAGGGTGATCTGGGCTGGCATCCTCGGAGGCAGAGCGCCTGTTATAATGAATCATTTTTTATTTTTATTTATTTTTGGAGGGGGTAGAGGTAGTTAGGGTTTTTTTTTTTTTTAATGGAAGTACTAGGGATTGAACCCAGGACCTCATGCATACCAAGCACATGCTACCACTGAGCTGAGCCCTTCCCCCACCATGAATCATTTTTAAAATGATGGTTTTATTTAATTTTCCTTGCTCTTGATCAAGTACAGGAAAATTCTCCTTTATTAGTTCTTTGAAGTTCATATCCACGAATTGTCATTTGCCTCTTGAGCACAGGTGTAGGTCTGATTTCCAGCCTTCCTGTTAAATGGGTTTTTGATCTCCATGTCTCTGAACCTAGTATATGAGTTGGAGGGCAGAGAGGGGAGAGGGGAAAGGAAGTAAGGAGTCGCCCCCTCTCCCTGCATGTTGTGGCCATGGTAGGCATCTGACACTTAAGAGTCACCCTGCCAGTTGGCAAAGCAAAAGGAACCCGAGAGGGAGCCTGAGTGAAACTGCTTCGGAGGAGGATGAGATGGGAGGAGGTGCAGGGAGCCAGCGGAGCTAAACTTTAATCTCTCTGTGAAGTTTGAGTGAGCCCAGGATGATTAATGAGAGAGCAGACCATCTGATTAAGCCCCTTCGTGTCATAGGACATGATTAGTAGGTGACAGAGACGGTAACAGTATCCAGCCAAACCCTTGTTTCTTTCACGGCTCCGGCTGTTATATGATTAATGTCCCCAAGGGCTATCTTGGGGTCAGGCAGGGGAACCTGTCAGAACAGGTGGAAGTGACAAAATGGGCAGAAACTCCTTAGGGGGGCGGGAGTGGTGAGGGAGAGAGTGGAGGGGGGCAGGGTGGCCAGATGGAGCCAGTGACCTTTCTCTGATCCGAGCAGGCTCAGAGAGCATCATGGGAATGGAAAAGGGGAAGAATCACAAAACTGCAGATGTTTCCCAGGTCCTGGATGCAGCAAGTACTGCCAGCTCGGACGTGCAGAAAGCACAGTGTGACATGGCGAGTTATCGCTCCTGTGCTGAGATGGGGTAGGATGCGGCAACTGGGGGCCCCAAGGGTATTACTGTGAGATGCCCACACGTGTGCCTGTGTAAGCTCATGTGTTCCTTCAGGTACACCAGAACAAGGGCTCCGTTCTGCTGGGGCATTGAGTACAAATCAAACAGGTAGAGCTGACATTTCACATTATTGCTTTTGGGGGCCAATGCATATAACCTATCTTGAATGCTCTACTTAGAAAAGGTAATAAGGAGGGTTAGAATGACTTCAAAGAATCACACCTTTCTGGATCTAGAGTGAACTGTAGACATTTTTAATTCAGGTAACCCAGGTGAGAATATTGAGGCTCAGAGAAGGTAGATGACTTGCCCACTGGAGGTCAGGACTAGAACCCCAGTCTTTCTGTTCCTAGTTTCATATAACACACCCTTGATGAATCAGTTGGTAAAAAGTTTCAGACATTTTTATTAGATGTGAGTTTCCAAGCAAAACGTTAGTCTTACTTCCCTTATCATATGCCCACTCTCCCTTCCCAGAAGTGCTTTGATCTTTAGGTCAGAGGTTCAAAACCCCATGTGAAGTGGGGTCTCACTGAGTCCCCTTGGGGCAAATGGTCTTCCCAGGTGGCGTCTGTGAGAGGCGAATATGTTCCCATGGCAGCTGTTTTGATGGACAAGGTTCCTGAGGGTGACTGTTTTGACATGAAAGAGGATCTGGATTTTGTTGAGGTTCCCCTAGCAATTGTAGCTTCTCTCTTTCCATATTTCACACTCTTTCTGTTCATTACTCACGTTCAAGAGCCATTCAAGGACTGTAATGGCATCTGGTAAAACTTCCATCTTTCACCATTTTCTAGGGGGCTCTCGAGCTACTGGTTTCCCTCTCTGCTATACACATCCATCTGATAACTCTTGCTCTTATGTTCACACAATAATAATAACTGGGTTAGCACTTGGACTGGGCAGTAACCAGATCCCTGTACCTGCTTGATCCAATGCAGGAGTTTGCATATTGGGAATCTTTGCTAGGAAGGAAAAGGTCACCTTACAGCATAGTTTTGTCCGTACAAATTTAACAGGCAGTCGTCTTGAGTGAGCCACAGAATCAGTAGCAAAGCCAAGTTCAGTGTCCTGATCACAAAGGATGGACATGGGAGAACAGAGATTGTATTGGATTATACCAGCAAGGGACTAGATTGGGTAAGAGAACCAACCAAGGCATGTTAAAGCTTCAGTCTCCCCAAAGTGGTTTATATTATGGCGTTTTTTATGTGGTTATTGTTAAAGAGTGAAGTTCAAAGGGCACTAAAACCTTCCCAGGGTTAATAGAGTCCCCAGGGCAGCATTACAGAACAGGTGCCTTGGAGGGAAAACCCTCCTAGAGCTGACTTCTCCCCAGGTTGGGGGATCCACTATGGATAAATAAATTATCATTTAGAGTGCTGGTACATTTTGATTTCTGCAGCCCATTTCACCCGGCATCATACAGCCTTACCAGGCCAAGTAGGGAGTGAACTGGAGTCCTAAGAACAGTCATTTGAATTTGGCTCTTGTGGTCTTTGAGGGAATCATACAAAAGCCTGGGTCACTTCCAGGGAATCATCCAGGACCAAATCCTTTTCTGAACTGACAAGAGAGGTTTGAGGAAACGTTGGCAGACATGGCATGAGGAGATGTCCAGCCCTTGCTCTAGCATCCAGCATGTTGCGGCGTGATGTTAGTGGTGGGGCCATGATGTTTTTCACAGGACAGAGTGAATCAGTGACCTTGGTGGATCATGAAGTCCTTGAGCCTTTCTCTTGTTCCTATGTAGGTTGAGATGCCAAAAATCAAGCCTCTCTTGACCTACAGAAAGAACCTACATTGTCAAAATGTTGACCTGTTCTCTCTGTGTGCTCTGATTTATGCTGGAGATGAAGTCTTTATGGGGGAGCCATGATGCTGAGGAGTTGGCTGTAGGCTTTGCTGTTGATAGACCTTGGGGTCTTACCATGACTCAGTGGTAAAGCTTGGGAATCATTTTATGAGAGAGGCCAGAAGCAAATGTTGACCAATGATGAAATACTGAAGTTTGCAAAAGATGAACAGTCATCTAAATTAGAGTAGATTCACATTGCCTGTCTTCCTCTATAATTTCCTGAGCAGGGAGGAAAGAGTACAGTTAATTTACTTCAAGACAGTGTATCTCACCTTAAGTGACCTCCTGGGAGTGGGTCAGGCTCAATGAAATAATTCTTCAGGTATTTTGGCAGAGAGTTGTTTGAGGACCACTCTATTAAGATGTAATACGCTAATGTTCTTACCCATCCAGAGAGCGTGACAAATAGTTTCATGAAGAACAGCAAATATTCTGCATGGCAGATACTTCCTTACTTAAAGACAAAGATGAGTTATACTCAAAATTCAGGAAATGCCAACCTCTGTTCCTTTGAGGCTAGCACAAATACAAGATTCTTCCTGTTCACGAAGGATGAAAACGTGAAAAGTTTAGAGTGCAGGAGATACTCATTACCTAGCAGGAATGACCGCTCTGTAGCCCCATCAGCCTGGACCCCCAAGCCCAGGATGCTATACTCTCTTCTTATTCCCTTTTAGATGGAAAAATATCACAATCTTCTTTTCCATCCTATTATTTATTTTTTTGGAGACTTTCTGAAAATGGATTCTTTCTGTGTGTGTGGTTGTTTAAAGAAACCAGACCAGAAAAATCAGGCTAAGTAACACTTTTTTTTTTTCTTGAGCGATTTTCTCTTTTGCAGTTTGGAACTGGAGGCAAACGAAGGCCTTCCTAGTGCCCTGGGCGCTGCAGTCCCTCTTTTAGCATTTTTCCAAAGGGCACAGGCCAATCTGCCCATAATGAGCTTGGAAAGTGAGGATGAAGTTCCTGATAATATGACACAAATTTCTTTACTTTTGCTCCTTATTTCATCTTAATTAGTCCCTGTAGAAAGGATTGATTTTTGAGAGGCTTGTAGTGAACATCTGTTGGTATTCCTGGGGTCATTCTTAGCCTGTCCTGTGTTTGACATTTCTTGTAAAAGAGGAGGCATTTGTTCATATTGACATTAGCTGCCTCTGTATCTCTCGGTGGTACAGATGGTCTGTGAATAAAGACATCAAGCTAATAGGCAAGATGACAAGCTTCAGCAGAGCTGGGGCTCCTCACACTTAAATGGCAGGGCAGCCTAGATTGCTTTTGCTGCTGAGGCTGGGGTCTGCGGGTAGCAAAACATATGGAGTAAGTTAAAAATGAAGAGGGGTCCTGGGAAATGACTAGAAATCTCTCCCCGAGACTCTCAGGGCTTTTATTATTATTTTTGGTCCATACAGCAGGTCAAGCTTCCAAGGCACGCAGAGTCAGGGAAGAAAGGCGGAAACTGGATTTTCTGCCTGTCCAGCTACCATGCATCTCTCTCCTCTGAATTGGCCATGCAGATACTAATGGAGGTTTGCAGATCTCAGAAGGGAGCTATTGTTCTTGCTTTCTGGGTGAAGGATGCTGGTGCTCCTGCTCCTATCATAGGACAGCTATTCCCAAGTCAAGAGGCTAGATTTTTTTTTCCCCCATGAAACAGTATTTTCCCAGAGGACCTCCAGGAAATCAGCACTCTGGAACCTAATAATTCTGTTCATTCCAGAGGTTCTGGGCTTTCTCCCAAATGCACATCCTAGTTTATTATGCTAATCCATCATGGCTTTGGCATGTGTATATTCATTTCAATTTATTTCAGTCCATTTATATTTTAATAGTGAACCACTTATTAGGACAAAGAGGTTTTTCGGTTGATTGTTTCCAGTGTGAAATGCCACAAGTCTGAAGGGCAGCCTCCCAGCTCTGGTGTTGGGTGGACAAGATCCCTAGTGGTCCAGGTTTCTTTATCAGTGTCTGTTTTCTCCTTTCAGCTTCTATCTTCCCCGATGCTGTAATTCTGATCTTTTCTCCCCATCCTCATTGCAGTAGCCCCCATGGACTCAATTACATGAATAGCCTTTCTTGTCTTCTCCTGGGAAGTCTTTAGTTCTATTACACATTCTTTAGTTTCCATTTGTGCATGGGTGACATGTCTGTATGTATGCATTGTCTTTCAATTTTGATACCCTACCTTATTTCATGGGTGATTTGAGGTGCCTTGTAGGAATAGAAACTGGAAAACAAAAATAAAAATGGGCCCTTACTGGGGCAAGGGAAAATATTAAAAAGGGGATAATTGCAGAGGAAACACTCTTCTACAATGCAAAGACCAAAACAGCGCATGCCGTTTCCAGTAGGTTGGTGTAGATCAGGATTATTTTGAGCTCATGCATAGCAAAGACCTTAATCAAGACCAATTCTTTTATGTGGAAAGAGAAAAATTAACTATGAAATTTGGTAGGCAAATAAAAATGTAACTTATTGCATGTCTGATCTTTATTTAGACATTGATTGGGTTGAGGTTTTAATGTATGTCCCCCACCCCACCCACACGTAAGATCTCAACTTGTCAACTCAAGTTAATGAATTATGGTGTTGGGAGAGTCTTATGTAGAAAGAGAAGGAGATAGGAGAGAGAAGGGAATAGGGAGAGAGCAGAGAGGAGTGACAAGAAAGAGGAAGGAGGCGGAGGGAAGAGTCCCCTAATTAGCCTGGATAACGGTAAGATTAATGAGATGCTCTAGTTAATGAGGCAGTTAGCTGGCAGAGATGGGGGTTCAGTCTTTCCAGTGCCTCTGTGTGGGCTTGAGGGACCATTATGAGAAGCTGAATCAGATATTCAAGGAGGAGGGAGAGTTGAGTTTCTAAAAGGCTGAAGCCAGAAAACAGTCCACACATAGTTGGCTGGAGTCAGTTTGATGCAGGTTGAATAGGGACATGGCCCTACTTTTGTTTCTCCATGAGTACTGTGTCCTGGCCTCAGAATTCAACTCTCCTGACCCTGGAGTAGTTTGTAGGGACATGAACAGAACCTTCTCCCCTTGCTTTATTTTCGCATGTCCCATGACAATTTTTTTTTCTTTCTTTTAGCTCCCAGTCACTGGGAGAAGTCATTAAGTCATTGTTCCTGCTTCCCCCATTATGGTGAATTCCTCAAATATGGAGACCATGTCTCAGCTCACCTCTAGATGGAATTTGTATCTTTCTATCAGACTGGGAGCTCCCTAATGATGGGAATCATCATCCTTTACCTTATTTTAAGAGCTTCTCAAAGGGAACAGATGATTCCTTTCCTTTTTTCTCCTCTGAATTCCACATATATTTTACTGAGGACCCTGCCTCTCTTCATTCCACAAGTGTTTATTGAGACCTAGGATGTGCTGGGTACTGTTCTAGGCACTTGGAGATACAGGGTGAACAGAGGCTGAGTTCCCTGCTCAAGGAGTTTACCTTCTGGGATGAGAGAGGCAAGAGAGACAGAAAGTAAGTTGACAAATAAATATATGTCAAGCAGGCTAACATCGGTGGGGGATGAAGGGATGGAATGCTGTGTCATGCGGGGTAATCAGAGGTGACCTTTCTGAAAGGTAACATTTGATGGCTGGAAGGAAGACATACAATTATTTCAGCAGGAGGATAAGAGTTCCAGGCAGAGGGAAGAGCCAGTGCGTTTTCCCTGGTCTCTGGTAGCTCCAGGGGAATTAGTGTGACTACAGCAGTGTCTTCAGGGACCCAGAGACACTTGATCACCCTACATCTCAGAACCAGATGCCCCTGCGTCTGCTGTTGATGCCACATGATGCTCACATGACGTCAGCAGCCCTTTTTAACCCATAGGCACCTTCAGGGGTCTTGCTATTTTTGCCTGTCTTGGAGCTTGTTAGGACTCCACATCCAGATGATTTGGGTTCAAATCCTGTCTGTGCCACATATTACTTGTGTAATGTTAGGCAAGTTATTTAGCTTCTTTGGGTCTCCTCATCTGTAAAATAGAGATAATAATTGCCCCTAGCTTAGAAATCAAATGAGTTCATACATAAAAATGCTGGGAATATAACCTGCACAGAATAAAGGCTTTGCCCATGTTAGCTGCCATTTTTGGTTTTGTTAATGACTTGTTTTAGCAAATTAAAAAACAAGCATCTTTCTTATATTTTAAGGACCTCCTCTTGGAGCGCTCATCCTCTGGCTTGCCTACAAAATGAGGAGTGGGGTTGGACATGAGCTAGGCTCTCGGGTTTTCCTGCCAGGCTGGCCTCTCTGGGTTCTCCACTGAACCACAGTGAGCACATGTCCCCCACCCCAAGGCTGCAAAGCTGATTCTGCTCTTACAGGCCTTTTTCCTCCTCATGGTTCATGGAGACTGGTCTTTCCCCCTCAACTCAGACTTCCTCTAGGGCAGGGATGAAGGCTCCACCTCTTTTATGATTCCTAACTAATCTTGGACAGAACTGAAGGATGCCTGGATCTGTTTTACTCAGTGCTTACTGGGAGTTCCAGAAAAATACTTTCTACTCTTGCTATTTGAAGTGCAGTCCTGTGATGCTGTTTCCTACTCTTCGGTGGGACCCTTCACTCTCCCTGTTGTCTTCTGGTGGAGGCGATGAACAGAGCTCAGACTGGGATCCACACTGTCTGAGTTTAAATTCTACTGGCTTTGTGACTTTGGACATAATAATGATTCCTATGTTCTGGAGAGGGTGAATGACTCGATAAAGCACTTAGAAAGTGTCTGATGAGTGGTCTAGAGGTGTTAGCCATTGATATTATTATTGTTTACTGTTATGACTATTCTTTCAGTATGTTTTATACATGTAACAGTTCCAGATTTCAGGTGGATTAGGGTGGTCCTTGCTCATCTGAAGACACAACCTGGAAGGCTTTCTTTCCCTAAAGGATGGATATGAGGCAGCATTCTGCTGTGTCTAAGAAGCTGGTACTTATCTGAGGTGCAGGATGCTGGATGAGATGAGTGGCATGCCACTGGTCTTGCCTCAGGGGCTAATGAGTTGTTCAGTTGTCTGTGACCTCCATGATTGCAGATTTCTTGAGGATACTTTGCCATCTTCCTGTGTACCTCAAGCCCTGTGTCATATTAGGGGATCCAGCAAAAACTTGCAGAATTAATTAATAACTGGTTAGTTGGATGGTTGGATGGATGGACGGATGCCTAGAGTAAATGAGAAATGAGCCTTCTCTACATCATTATTATTAAAACTACCAAAGAGATGAGCGTCTCTTAGCTTGCTTCTAACCCCCCGCCATCTTCTTAACCTTTCTTTGGTTCTTGCTTCCCTCTGCCTTCCCTCTTTCCTTTCCCCCTTGCTTTCCTCTCATCTTGTGCTACCGCTCCATTGTCCCTGGACCCAACCATAATCCTCCTTGTCTACTATTTTTTCTTCTATCCTCAGTATCAAGTACCGAATATTCTCAAACCCCTTAAAGGTCAAAATCTAGAGTGTTGGCAGTGTGGTGGCCCACATAAAGGAGCTGGAGTTTTGCTATCTCTTCCCATGGTATCTGTTCCCCGGGGTGACCCAGAATTGTTTGCTGAGGCAATGAAACCACGAGCTCCCCACTTCACTTCGATACCCTCTGCGTCAGTGTTTTGCGAACAGACTTTGCCAAGCATATCCATGGCTGAAACTGATGCCTCCAGCACACATGAAACTCACACCTCTCCTCAGGCTGCCTCTCTCTGCTCTAGACTTACTGCTGTTTAAATGTCACTGCTGTTGAACAAAGAGCGGAGTAATGTGTCTGGGAAGACAGCTAATGCTGTATTTTGGTAAGTTCTTATCAAAATGCCTCTGGCAAACTATTTGCCCTTGATATAAAGAATCCTGGTCTTGCTGGCAAAACTCAGTAGTAATTATATCTGGCTGAACCCTTGGGACTTAGGTCCCTGTGGGAGTCCTAAATCTAGGCCCTTTGGCCACAGGATAAATGGAAGTTGGGTCACTGTCCTTAGCGCCAGCAAACCTAGACCTAAACCTAGTTTAAATTCTTATCAGGAATTGATGGCTCTCCATTATCTCTAAGAACCACTCACTTTGGGGGCCTCAGTTTCACCACCTGGGAAGTGAGCATCTGTGCTCTGCTGCCCCACTCCTTCAGCAATCTCACCCAGCATCAGTGGAGAATTACTTGGTGGGAAGGTCACGAACGGCAACTGGGAAGTGCCTAGTCCCCATCATTTTCATCATAAAAGGAGGGATCTGGGGCCATGTGTTCAGTGGAAAAATTAGAGGCATGACCATTATTACTTGTGATCTTTCTACTTCTCTAAGGAGATATTTCTAGGAAGTAGCTATCTAATCAGAAATTTTAAGAAGCTGAAACTCAAAGGGGATTAGAATCTAGATTATTTTTCTGTTTCAAAGGATCTAAATTTTCTTTTTTTTTTTTTGGCCTTTGAAGAAGGCAAATAAGATAGTATTTATTTCTCTTATTTTGCTCCTCTGTAAACGCTTAACTGATTTTCTACTGCAGTATTTCTACTGCAGTAGAAATCATAGCCAACAAATTGCACTTAACTTACTCCTGTTAACACATTTTTTTCTTTCTTCCTTTATTTCTCTTTGCAGGAGGGTAGCATGGGTCAGGGCAGAGGGAAGCAAAGAGAGGCCAGTATCTTCCTAGGTCTGGCTGTAGGGAGTGTGGAGAATTTTCATTCTTCAGAGGCTCCTCTTTTTAACAACCACAACACTTACGTAATGAAGTTCTTTTCCATCCAGCTACACCCTCATGAAATATTGGTTATGAGGACAGTTTGCTATGTTTAAAAAATGTATATTTGGAAGTTATATGTACTAAATAGATCCTGAATATCTTTTTTCTCATGGTATCACACTTGAAATGATGAAAGATTCTTTAACAAAAAATATTCAGCATGCATCAATGACAGAGTGGGTACCCAGGGTAAAACTGCCTACAGTCTGCCAAGGCAGGAAACTAAGGTGAAATGAAGATGGGGGGTGGGGGAGGAAGGTTTCCAACAAATATAGGCCTCCCCGCCATTGAGGGGAGGGTGTAACAGCTGGGAGTGATGGTCTGGGTTTCTGGTGACCACGTCCCACATCATGACCACAACCAGCTGGAAGGTCAGAGCCTCACGCCAGCCAGCTCACAATGGAGCAGCCCTACAGACCATGTTTCTGTGACAAACCTGTCCCCTCACAGGACATGAACCCAGCGTGTGTTGTGTGTTCCGCTCCTGTAGGTAATTTTGTCCCTTACCACTGCTCAGTGAATCAACACACAGTC
The DNA here is from genome assembly GCF_048564905.1 of Vicugna pacos. Classification (NCBI taxonomy): domain Eukaryota; kingdom Metazoa; phylum Chordata; class Mammalia; order Artiodactyla; family Camelidae; genus Vicugna; species Vicugna pacos. The sequence goes on along the minus strand of NC_132997.1, from coordinate 47,269,579 downwards.
CTGGCTGTATGTCCCAACTTCTTCGTCGAGGGCTTAAGGAAAGAGGAGAGAGTAACAGAGACCCTACTTTGAGAAGCCATGTCCCTTTCCCTGCAATCTCAGACAGCTATGGAACACAGTAGAGGAGAGTTAAGACCTTCCCCTGGCTTCTCCATTCAAACCCTACTCATACAGGTTGACTGAGAGAAGGGCTCTCCTGTCTAACGAATCCGTGAATGGCCCCCAATGTGGAGCTTCATGAGAAAAGCCAGCTCTCTGGCTTGTTTGACCTCAGGAACGCTGAGCTTATTTGTGATGGAGCTGGCTTTTCCGTTCACCACTGATCCAGTTGGGTCTGCCCTCTCTCTCCTTCCCATTCTGATTGAATACCAATCTCCTGCCATAATTTTGACTTTTTTGTTTTTACTCACAATTACAGATAATCTGTATGTATTCTGTATGCATCAACCTCTGATTTTTTTTTTTCTTCTTGAGAGCATTCTTTGTTCAATGCTCTGTGGCTGCAGGGATTATGGAACTGCTGGTAAGGCTCTTTTAGGTAGAAAGAGGAATATAGCACACAAAAAAATACAAAAGACCAAAGAGTCTGCAGTGGGTCTGTCATCCCCCCTCCACCTGCCGAGTGTTGTGCCCTTGTTCATGGCCTTGCTCCCTCTGCGTCTCTCATCCTAGCTTCTGTTTCTCGGCTCCTTTGTTTCTCTCCTCTTCTGCCCCCATACTATTGTCTTTGCGACTCGTGGTGCACATGGCTCTTTTTGTTGCTCTTGTGCTGGCGATCTCATAGGGTGCTGACCAGCCTGTTGGAGAGGTTGCTTTTAGTTCAGGTTTTCATGAGCCATTTAGCTGTGGGCAGAGATGTGGAGTTGCATGTAAAAAACAAAACAAAACAAAACACAAGAGAGCTATAGTTATGAAAGGCTCCCTGCATGGAACAAGGAAAGAACGATCTCGGGCAAAAGGTTCTCAGCATTCTTCCTGATACCACTGCCAGCCAGAACCCACCGTAAGCAGATTGTGCCGAAGGTAGGAGACTCCTCAGACCAGATACCTGGCAGAATGTTTCCCTGAAATTGAGCCTGGGGAGAGGACTCTGACTTTTCAGTCCACTTGTTCACACAGCCAACTGTGTGGATACAAAGTTGTTTGCTCACCTAGGAAATGCCAAGAAGTTGCTGGCTATGCAGCCATTCTGGGCACTGACATTTGTTGAGGAGGACATCAGGGTTCTGGGTACCTGCCTAACCATTGTGGCTTGTGGCTGGTAGAAATAAGGTCATCTGTTTTTTCATGTTGATATTTGCTAAACAGTCTTAATGAGTTCACTAAGTACATTCTCTAAAACTAAATCCCATCTCAAAAAATGTGTATGTGTATACATATACATACACACACACACATAGACTTACATGCGTGCATACACACACAGCAGACGCGTTCTACTTAACCAATTTGCATTTCACCGAGCGGTGTCAGTGCCAACACCTGCCATCCCTCCATGGAACATGCTGGCGGATGCACGGTCCCTCTGCGTACACAGAGCTGGCAAGCTCTCTCCTCATGTACCCAGGCACTTCTGGTCCCACCAGGTGAACTGTGTATTTACCATGAGTCAGCTAAATCTGTTCCCAAACCTGCTTAGGTTAGTTATGTTTACATTATAATAATGCAGTTTAATTAAATGTTATGAAACCAATGACACATGAGAGTGCAGAGATTTTTTTTTTCCATAAAGGCTAAGGTGAATATTTGAGGAAGACTCAATGAGGTTCCGTTATTTTTTAAAAATACAATACGTTAAGTGTGGACAAGAAAGCTGAAGAAGCTTTGGAAGGAAAAAAATCATGAAATTCTAGAAAGAGTCTGTAGTCAGATTGCCTTGCAAGAGTTTTAAAGTTCTATTTCTCCTTTAAAGAAAACAGGGCATTTTGGAATCTATATGATGAGAATGGTATGTACAAAATAGTCCACACTGAACTCTAGTAAACAGACCCATATGCAGAAGAAAAGGTCTAAGCCTATATCCAAAGATCAGCAAATTAGTTTAATTTGCATGATTTAAATTAAAATAAAATGCTTAAATACAGGTGTAGCATTTCAACCAGCCTTGCTTTAACTAGATAACCAAATACTGGCTTGGACCAAAGCACATAAAGTGTTCCTGCTCTAATACTTGCCTATAAAATTGAAGGCTGGTAGTTGTGTTGGAAGGAGAAAGCAGAAACTTGGTCATGAAAATGGATTAATTCAACAATTTGTCAGCTTTTTTCCTTTTTTTAAAAAAATGTTATTTTTTATTGAAGTGTAGTCAGTTTACACTGTTGGTTTCATGTGTACAGCAAAATGCTTCAGTTATACATATGCATACATATAGTTGGTAACTGGACACAACTTCATAGAGGTTGTATATGGAGTAAAATAAGGGATTCCATAAGGGTTTCCTGTTCCAGGGACAGCTCCAATGTCTGCCCTCCCACCCCGTGTTCCTGCCATAAGCACACCCCGCTGGCATTCCACAGCCTCCAGGGCAACACAGATGGAGCACACTGGGTTACTGGTGTGGGTGGGAACAATGAGGAAGGGGAGGTGGCCAGTCTGTCAGCACTTGCCAGATCAAGAAAGTTGGAAGTGGCTGTGAGCCGGCTCAGGGATCTGGCCCCTGACGTCAGCCCAGGCAGCTCGCTTGTCAACAGAGAGCTCCGTGTTGCAGAAATTAAAAGCAAACTTTGCCTTTGACTCAAAGAATGTGTGGGAAATGGTAGCTGCATGGCCAGGTGCTGCATAAGCTCAGTCAAGCCATTTCCTTAGCTATCTGCATGGACAAGATTGATGTTTCTGCTCCCTGATGAGAAAAAAAGTGCAGTGAAATTCACCCCTGAGGTTCTACCGTCTATGAAGGTGCCCAAAGACTCAAGAGTGGTGTTGGAGCAGTCCCTGCCAGTAGCATGCCCTGTGTACAAGCCCAGGCCTTTGTTTTGTGGGTGTGATTCCCCTTTGTCTCGCCCAGGACCTGTTAGGGAGGCGCCCATTAAAGAAGTGTAACCATCGGGCAGGACATGTTCCATGCAGTAGGAATTAGCTGGTGGGAGGACCTCCTGTCTCTGTTCCAAGGAGCATCTACTGTATTCTGAAACCTGTGAGGGATACCCAGTGGAATCCAATTGGAGACTCATATACTCCAAGTAAAATAAACTCTCTTTTGCAAGTAGAAGAGCGATAAGTAACTTAATGTAGTTTTTAAAGTATGGGTGGTTCTCAGCTTCTCCCCTTTTGTGGTTCTTTCCTTTTTTAACACCTCCAGGTATCCCCTAAGGAGGGTCACTCTGTTGGGGATTATTCCAGTCTGCCATTTAATCAGTAGCAGTGGTGCCAATGCCACCCACTTCACCAATGAACTCTGATCTGGGCCAGTGGTGCTCTCATGACTGTCACTCGTCTCTGGGCTGACCTCCCTTTACTTTGCTCGAGCTTCCAGCTTGGCCACTGATGGTCCTCCACCCTGGGAGGCTCACTGCTCGGACTGCTAGGACTCTTACCTTCTCAGTCCCAGTGCCAAACTTTTCTCCCCTGCTTCTATTCAGGTTGCTTCCCAAATCACCATTTCCAGTGGGCAGAATATTATTTCTAGCTCCCGCTGCAAAATGGTTGGGAGGTTTAACATTTGTCTCCTAGAATAGACTCTTATGTTAGAGGGATCTTATGCAGGGCTGCTCAGCTCCACCCCTCTCCTGCTGGGGGATGTGCACCCCACTATGCTGGGTGGCTAAGGGTGGGCTCCAAGAACTCTCCGGAACTCCATTCTCTTGTAGCCTCAGGTCCTGTCATGAAACCAGGCTTGTTGGTTGATGTTCCTTCTCCAAAGGTGAGCATCCTCCCAGTGCAGTGCCCCGTGGTCCTGCTTCTCACCATTTCATGTCCTTTTGTCACCCACCCCCAGCACTCATCCCTGTACACACCCACGCGCGCGCGCGCACACACACACACCCATCACTACCATGCTGGCAAATGATCTAAGAAGTATTTTAGCAGGAAGTCATCTAAAGTAGAAGTTAATAGTAAGAGATCTTGACCACATTACCTGGCTTCAGTTCCTGGCGCTATCATTAACTAGCTTTATTACCCTGGGGAAATTACTTAACCTCCCTGATTTCCGTTTCTTCGTATGTAAAATGGGGTAATAATAGTCCCTACCTTATAAGGTTATTGTGAGGAATAAACGAGTAACTATCTGTCCTTTGAATGGTGCCTGGTATATAGTGAGCGCTTGATAAATGTGAACTATTATCATCAGTGTATCTGAACACCAGTTACTGATACAGCTCAAATCTTTAGGACATTTCTCAGAACTATTGTAAATTAGTAAATATAAAAATACACAGGGTTCACAGTGGGGGTAATCATGTTCACACCCAATGCCATTTAGACTCATCCAGAATACTTTTTAAAAACACATTTAGCCATAATTATTCATAAATTATGGCATGTTTCTAGGCCCCCGAGTTATTACTAACTGACCCCAATTGGGCAGGATGTTAGAGCAAAAATTCACCTCTGTTACTCTGAGTAATTCCGTGTATTTAAAATGTCCTAGAATTCCATAGATCTTGAAATTTTAATTGGGGGTTGGTAGCAGGTTCTGATAAGTTGTAAATAGAGACTGATCATTTGTTAGCCTGGGTTTTGGTAAGTAGGCTTTCCTCCCTGATCCTCTGATCAGAAACTGCTGTTGAGCGAAACTAAGCCAGACCAGGTTTCCCCTTGGGTGCTAGTTGGGGGTACTGTGTCTCCCTGGATGGTTCGCACAACCATCGTGACACCCCAGCCTGTCGGGCTGCCTGCTGTGCCACCCGGCCTAGTCTCACACACAACACAAATGGAGTGACCTTCCCATGGCCCAGCTTTGATCAGGTCTTCTGTCACATAGAAAGGCAGCAAGGGCTGCCCGTTTGCCAGCCCAAAAAGCCAGCTCATGGCCCAGCAAAACCTGGCACAGCTCACTGGGGCCAGAGAGCTTCATTATCCACCACCCTCCTCGCAGTCTCTGTGCTTCCGCCACGTCGGACCTCTCCTTTGTCATAGATGCTCCCTGCTGTCCTCTCTCTCTCTGCCCTTTCCTTCCCCACCCACCCACTTTCCAGTGTGTCCTCCGGACCAGCATGCCACAAGCCTATTCATTTTTCAGGACTTGCATTAAGCCACTTCCCCATCGTGAATCTTTCCCTAATTCCCCTCAGCCAAATTCATCACCCCTGAGTTCTGTAGCTCCTTATCTCCCATCATGCACAGATCATTTATCTTTTGTGCTGTTGGGTATCAGGATAGTTTCAATGGATATTTTGATGTTTAATTTTTTTTATACCTCTGTCCCTTTAGGAAAAGTTCTTAGAAATATTTAAGGCTTTTGATTCCAAGTTGCCTCTTAGGCAATATGAATCCATTTATTCTCTAGTGTCTATCAGTGCCCGTCTGTTTCCCCGATACTGTCTATAATCCTAGGTGTTATTTTTATTTTTCTAGTCCTTTGTTATTTTGATAGGTTTAGGAAATAAAGAAAAAAAGAAACTCATTTTAATTCATGTTGCATTGCTCTAATTTCGAGTGAGGCTGAGCATTTCAAAAATGTGTTTATTAGCCATGCACACTCTTTTTGAATTGTCTGTTGACAGGGTACTTGACACTTTATATCATAGTATTTTCTTGAACTTGTCAGCTACCAAGAGTTTGTAGGATAAACAGCTATACTTTCAGCCTCAGCCACTGTGCCTAGCACATGTTACAAAGTAGCATAGTAAACATTGTTGAAAGATTAAGGGGATGAACGTGTGGCTGATGACGCTTAGTGTTCTAGATTTTATAATGAGTAGAATCTAGTTGTATCTCCACTCCGATTTTTACATTTAAAATATAAGCATTTAAAAATATCTAGAATATTTTAATTTTTCTTTAATATTCAGAAATATCTAGAATCTAGTTATATCTCTAGTTCAAAATACAAATTTATCTGACTTCACTTAGCATGGTAATCTGTAGGTCCATCCATGTTGCTGCAGGTGGCATTATTTCATTGTCAATCAGAGGAAGACAAATATTGTATGACACCGCTTATATGTGGAATCTAAAAAAAAAAAATGACACAAGCCAACTTATTTACAAAACAGAAAGAGACTCAGTAGACATAGAAAACGAACTTATGGTTACCAGGGGGGAATGGGGAAGGAGAGATAAATTGGGAGTTTGGGATTGGCTGATGCAAACTACTATGTACAGAAATAGATAAACAACAAGGTCCTACTGTATAGTACAGAGCACTATGTTCATTGGCTTGTAGTAAGCTGTAATGAAAAAGAATATCTGTGTGTGTGCGTTTATGTGTGTGTATACACATACATACATACAATTGAATCAATGCTGTACACCAGAAACTAATACAACATTGTAAATCAACTATATTTCAATTTAAAAAAAGGGAAAAAAGATACAAATTTGAATATAACCTTCAGCGTGATCAGAGCACTGCATCTCACTTCATAAGTGCTCCATTTATGAGATTGGTTGAGAAGGGCCCAAGGTTTGATTTACAAACATGAAAAAGAATTGGAGTAGGGAGCTGCTTTAGGGGAAGTCTGTGATTCTGGAACTAAGGTGCTGTGTTGTTTACACTTCTGGGCCTCTCCTAAGGAGGGAGAGGGACCTTTGAGCCCTGGGAGCAGGAAGCCAAGGCAGAACAGACCTCTGCTTTAAGCAATGTCTGATTTCAGCCTGAGAAGGTATAGTGACAAATTTGGTGACAGGCACCTAGCTATTGGGACTTAGTCTTCTTAGATACCAGCTATTTCCTTGTAAAAAGTGAAATCCAATAAAATTTGGTTCATCTGTTATTCTAATCAAGCAGAGCATTTTTTTTTTTCACAGCATTGTTTTTATACAAGTGACCCTAAGACACTGCAAGGTGATGTTCAGGGTCACTTTGAAGTTGAGTCTTACGGATTATACTACCATTCTTTTGAAAACTGGTGAATGTGGTACATGTGGTAATTGTCTACTCACCAGGATGCCCTCATCACCGAGAGCAAAGATTTCTGCAGAGTGGGAAGGTTGTGTGTATATGGAGAGGGGGGGCCAGCACATGGGTGTGAGTGTTGGAGGTTGGTGATAGAACCGTGAGTTGGAGTCAAGTAGGAGAGGGAAATGTAGGGAGTCTTGACCATTCATCAAGACTCTTGGATTTCACCAGCTGACAGGAACCTTCTAAGGTTGACTTAACCTTGGAATTGTTTGGTTGAGGCAAGGGAAATAAGGAAACCAAAACCTCTTCAACTCCGTGCTGGAAGTGTTACTCAATCTCATTTCATAAAGGAAATATGGGGTTGGATTATTTTTACTGTTTTTTTTTTTTTGTCTTTAAGTAAAGAAAGCAGTAAGTGGTTTCTTCCTTGTGTACAAGGAGCACCCTGCCAACCAGATCCTGTTGACAGATAATCGCCTGACAGGCGAGCCTTTGATGTTAAGCTTCACTTAGGCAGAAAGAAAGTTTCCCTGCGCCTCCCAGGCCGTCCTGGGTGGTCCTGTCTGCTTTGCTTCCCCGGAGACTTGCCCAGCAGACTAAGGGGTTCAGGGCCCTGGGTGGTGATAGGGTCAGCAAACCCCCAGCCACTCTCCCAAGGGTGGAGGGCAAGGAGGAGCCCGCAAACTCCACTTAAAACACACAAGTGCTAAATGAAAAAGAATGTTAAATACAGATCAGCTGCTTGGCTCCTGACAGCAGATTTAATTCTTCCCTCCTCTCACCTGATGGAGCTTTGCCTGCAGGGTTTGCATCAATTATCTGTAGACATGTGGAAAATGACTGATGAGCTGCCTGCGGCACTGGAGTACACTTTGTCAACCACTCATCATTTATCCATCTTATCTCTGCCAGAACAAAAGATAGGACAGCCTCACGCCAAAGCTGGGGATGGGAAGGGGGAGATGAGAACGGGAGACGAGGGAGGCACGTCCGGCAAATCTAATGGGTGCCAACTGGGACCAGCTGAGATGTGGAGGACCATCGCTGAGGGCTCTGGGCCATCTGCTCAGGCCAGCTCTGCCCTTGCCACAGGCTCTGGTTTTGCCAAAACTCTTTGACTGTCCCCTCCAGCAGGGCCTGGGAATCAGGGAACTGTGTGCTGTTTTAATCACAGCACCATTTCAGGGGGGTTGAGGAGCATGGTAGTCATGGCTGCGGCTGACCCTTGGCTTTAATCAGCCACTCAGGAGGCAGGGTTTGTAACCATCCCTGACAGAGATGAATCACGTCTGGTGGATCCAGCTTCTGAGAGAATGTCAGGGGAAACTCCTAGGTATCAGCTGGCTTTGGGGAAATTGGCACATCTGGTCATGGTGAGACTGGACAGTGAAATTCATGGTTCTTTGTTTGTTTTTTAAACTTATTCCCAAGGCTGAAGTGAGGCCCAAATATTTTTACTCAGATGGCGACAAAAGGTTGAGGATGGTACTAACTCACCTGTGGCCTTGCTCTTAGGACTCAGCCCCATGCTAAGAGGTCAGCAAGAAGTATCAGCTCACAGAAGTCTTTCTGTCTGTGCCCGTCTTCTCTCTCTCCTGGAGTATAATAGTCACAAACCCAGGTGATGACCTAACAATCATTTCTGGGCAATAACTGCTGAAAATAGTAATTCTGTTATGGGCTGATCACTATTAATTCACTCTCTATCAAAAGCATCCCATTTATTGATTTTTTTTTCTTTGGAGGGGAAGGTACTGACAAATATCAAGTCAAGTGACCTAGTTACATAACTTGAGTGACAGGCACAACAGATTCCTTGGTAATTGGTCCTAGGGGGCGGGGCGGGGTGGGGTAGAGAGGCATTCGGGTAGAGAATTTCAACTTTATATGATTTTCCCCCAATAAAATTTGATACACCACTTATTAAATTGTTAAGTGATAAATAAGAATGAATAACGAACATACTTACGGACTGAACTCTAAAAGCAGGAGATAGAGCTATGAGGGAGTTTCATGTCAGAAAGGAGGTGATGAAACATAAGAGAATGATGAAATGGAGAAAAAAAAGCTCAAGACCAAAGGACGCCATATCCAGGAGAATAATTTAGTGGCCCTTTAAAGTTATAAAGCAGTATTTTGAACCCTTTTATAGATTTTTGTTGATACCATTGGATGAAGAGTTATCTCCAGCTACATTCAGGGGTTGGCAGTTGAGGTAACAATATAGGTAGATGATCAGCCTGACATCCAGTGTTTTCATGAGACCTTGGTTGACCATGAATTACCTACACAGAGGGACCCCTTTGGACTAGGGGACAAAGGTGGACACTCAAGGGCCCATGATGCCCACAAGTACTCCAGTGACGGTGGACCACACACCTCAAGGCCTCTAACCAATGGGGCCTCTGCCTTGGGTGAGAGGAGGTTTTTATAGGCTATCTCTAACCCTGAAATTATAAGCAAAGAGTAGCTTTAAAATCCTGGAATCAAGGACAGGCACACTCAACTCAGTACAGATGCATGAACAATCAAGTGACACCACCAAATGGAGAAACACCTGTGGCCCCTTTGAGGCGGATTATACTTTAGGTTTAGGTGGTAGCTTCATCCCCCACCATAACTGAGGGTTTTTTTTTTTTTGAGGTTTTGTATTTATTTGTACTTTTGATACCACTTCAAGACTTCTACCTTGGTAGACGGTCCCCTGTTTGGTGTTAATCATAAGAGTTTTGAAAGCTATCTGTATTAGTTTCGTGGGCTGCTGTCACAGAGTCCCACAGGCTGGGTGACTTGAACACCAGAAATTGTAGTCTCACTGTTCTAGAGGCTGAGTTCAAAATCAGGGTGTTGGTAGGGCTGGTTTCTTCTGAGAGCTGTGAAGGAGAGCCTGTTTCACCAGTCTCTCCTAGCTTCTGGTAGCTTCTGGTGGTCCTTGGCAGGCAGTTGGCCTTCTCCCGTGTCTTCACAATACTTCCGCTTTATGAGTATCTATCTCTGTATCCAAGTTTCCCATTTTCATGAGGGCGTATTGGATTCAGACCCACCCTAATGACCTCATCTTGACTTGATCACCTGCAAAGGCCCTATTTCCAAACAAGATCATGTTTATAGGCACTAGGGCATTAGGACCTCAACATCTTTTTTAGGGGGTACAATTCAACCCATAACGTTTATGTGAGAATTTTCACCTTATGTGCTTCATCTCATGAGTTTAAAGCTTAGATTTCTGTCTGGAAGAGGGAACCCTGTCGTGTCTCATCTAAGAGTGCATATTAACTACTTGATAAATATTTGTTAAATTTATGAGTGAATGAGACTTTAAACTTCCTTGAGGGGAAAAAGGCATTTTTTTTTAATGTGAAGTTTACATTTCTACTAGAAGACTAATTTTCAGTTTATAAAGTCAATGAACTAATTACAGAGGGATCAGAAACTTATAAAAATAATTTCCTTTAGAAAAATGCATCAAGTGAATCTCTGAGTTTGGCCATGTATAAGGAGTCTCTATAAATGGTACCTTGGGGAGAAGAATCCCCCTGCTAATTCTGTTTCTGAAGAAGTCAGTGTCTTGAGCTGGGAGTTTATTTTCTTGTGATACATTTTCACTTGGGGAAAAAAAATCCCCATGAAAACCTTATACTGGAAATTTGTTAAAACTGGCTCAATATTTGAATTATCTAGTTCAAATACTGACATAGGAGGGACATTCAGCGTCTTGAGTGGACAAATGTTTAGTACACGCAAACGATTGAATGTTGAGTTAGTAAGGAGGGAACTTCTGTGTCTTCTTTTCCAGAAACTTTTCTTTACAAACAGGTGACTGTTTTACAGAGTTTAAAAAAATAACAAAGCAGCAAAAAATTGACTGTATGTGATAGTATCTTGTATGAGAAATATAAAAATACAGAAAGCTTAAAGGTAAGAATATTCATTCTATCTTCCATTTTACATAAATAAACATTTGCATCCTTAAATTTTTCTCTCTCTCTCTGTATTTTGGAGAGTTGTTATCAAGTATAGTCAATATTTGTTTTTTGAAACCACATGGCTAACCATATAAGGTACCAGGCTGAAGGTAACCAGGTGTATCAGGAGCCCAAGGCAGCCATTCCGTGAGGTTTAGCACAGATCATACATGTCAGGCTCCCACCCAGAGACAGTGTTGTGACCTGGCTCTCCAAGGTCGTGAAATTTAGAGAAGATCCAGGAGGCAAAACCAAAGAGCTGAGCTCAGCGATGCCTGCCTAGCATCCTGCACAGCCAATCCCTTTTTATGTTTCATTTTGCTTTCTGAGACCAACTTATACTGAACCATTTGTAGCTCCACGCCTTTGGTTATGCTGTTGCACCCACTTTGGAAGGTCCATTCTCTGCTGCTCTGATGAGTTAATTACTACTGGTCCTTTACGTTTCCTGTTCAAATCCCAACCCTCTTGCACATTTCCATCCTATGTTGACTGCTCTTTAAGCTAAACCCCTTCAAGTTACTGTAATATGCTTGGACGCTGGTTTCATATCAGCCACTCCTGTCTCTAGCTATAAGCAGTTCAGCAAAGGAGGGTATCTCTTTATTCCTTGGCTGTAAATAATGTTGAATAATTGATCTCACTTGATGAGTACTTACTTAATGAAAGCCCCTAATTATTCAGCAAGATGAGGCAAATGGTGCTTTTCCATTGTTCATACAGGTTAGAATAGAAGGCAAGGGCCTAGGGGAGGAATCTAAGGTAGATGGAATTTGCTGACGGAATGCTATTGACTTGGTCAAAGTTTCCAGTGATGTTGGTAGCTACTTGGCTTAAGAGGATTAAAAACAAGAAAGATTCTCCTGGGAGTCAGGGGAAGTGATGAAATGTGCTCTAGCTGAGCCCTTTCTCTGAAATGGAGTTTATGCCTTGGGCAAATGATACAAAGATGTGCTCAATGATGACGGAAGCCCATAATAACAACAATAACAGCAAATTCATTTATTTTAAAACTACCATTTTGAAAAACAAACTCAGTCCCTGTAGCATTAAGAACTAAACGTTAACTTGGGGCAGCGGGAGGGGATATGCTGGGCTCCCAATGAGGTTGAGTATCCCTTTAAGTGATTTGATCATAAAAAGACCTTGGCAGACATCCCTGGGAATGGTGATTCTAAAGTTGGGAGCAGGAGGAAGAACTGAGGAGTAGTGAGAATTAAATTAGGGGAATGTGTTGGGAAGATTGTAATTTCAAGAAGAATAGCCCAGGAGAGTTGTATATTGCCCTCCTGCAACTGTAGACATTTTTCACTTTATAATTCCTTGTTTAAACCTGGACAACTTTAATTTGGGATTAAAAAATGATGGCTGAAATGCAGAGCAGTGTTCTAATGATGAAAGGCTGCAATTTACAGACCAATTAGAATGGCATTTGTTTTCATCCTGCAGCAACTATTCTCTCCTCTCCCCCAGTGTGCCCCTCAATAACAGGAAAAGAGATTCCTGGGTCCAAGGGTGGTTTTCTAAAGCTGACAGCTGCCATATGCCCTGAGTTGGGAAGTAGGGGACAGGATCCGGGCAACTTCCAGAGAGCCACCTTTTGCATTCTGCCCATTCTGTAGAGCCACTCTCTCTGCAAAACAATACCATTTAACTTCAGGCTCTGACACCTTGCCTATTTCTATTCCACTATAAATAAAACTGCCCCCCCTTCTCTTGCCTCCCCCAGGTCAGGCATTCCTCAATTATAGTCTTAAACCTGACCGAGCAAGAACAAATTGTGACCTTAAGTTATATCTTAAAGTCCTGCCTCATATTGGGACGCAGAAAGAGTTTTTTTGGCATTCTCTTTGACAGGCTGCTTGTAGATAGAACAGTTTTCCATAAGGAATTGAAATCATACATCAAATGTATTGTTTTATATGTAAGCCACTGGAGACCAATGAAAGCAGTTGGTAGAGCCCAAATACCATTACAGATAGATTTATTGTAGTGTGTTTTCTCCCACCTTTTTCTAGAAGTTATTACTTTAATCTTAAGAATTTATGTAAGTATGCTCGTGGCTTTTATATGGCTTATGCATTCACTTTGGAGACTTTAAGCTATTTAGTGGTGAGGTGTTTAAAACAAGTGTTATCAAGGAAATAATTTTGGCTTTACATCATTTTTTTTTTATATTTGCCTCTGAATACTACATATAGAATAGCCAGTCAGCAATATAAAAGAGTTACTGTGAATGTCATGGAAACTTATCTTTCCAGTGCCCTTTAGTTTGGTGTGTTCATCTGCACCTCCAAAAATCAAGCAGAGATAAACATGCAGTATCCTTTTGCTGCCAAATTAGAAAAAAGCTCTGTTCCTTATTTCCTGAACCATTTCAAAGAAAGAGAACATTAGACTTCAGAGCAATTAATTACTCACTCTAGTTTACATGTGCTAAAATGTCTGGGAAAAAAAAATTTCTTTTGCCAGCTCTACAGTAACAGAGCTATTTGAAAATTTAAAAAGAAAAATCTTGAATGATGTTCTTAGAAGATGAATCAAATGACCTTGCAAGACCTATCTCATTTATCATATTAATGTTTCAACGAAATCATATTTAGTTTAAAAATGGTTTTGCATATTTTTATCTAGTATTTAACTTAATTTTTCACATAAACCCCTGTTTAATTTACCACCTTCCTCTTCACACACATATATGTGCTTATGCACATAAATGGATTTAAATATTCTGCATAATCTGATTTTTTGATTTGGTAGCCATATTCTTACATCCATTGATAGAAACTTGTCAGTCATCTCCAATGCAATATGTTCCAACCTACTTGTGCTGATAATGTGTGATGATGTGGTGTATCTAGTTTTTATATAAACATTGTGTATCCCCTCTCTGACCCCTCCTCTTCTACTTTTTAAAGAATTTTACTGGTTCATGTGGTTCATTTTCTGTATCTGTACTTCCAAAACTTGATACTGATGGGGAACTTGACTTGATTCTTTTTTAATTTATTTGAGCTGTGAAAGTGTTTATCTCAGTAAAGAGGAGTAGGCACAACTGGGGAACCCAATGAGACCTGACTACTATGTCAACTGAGTGTAGGCACCGTCCTGCTAATGTCACTGAGATGAAGACATAGGTTAGCAGTTCCCTAGACCACATCGCATCCTGGAGAACAGTCAGAGGCTTTTAAGTCCCTCTGCATGAGTGTTGAAGAGAGACATTACCTCTCTGGGGATGAAGGTTCGCTCCAGTTCAAATACTGTTTGGAAAGTGGGGTGACTGAAGTCAATTTTTAAATTCTGTTTAGGTCATCTTTCAGAAAAGAGAGGATTCTTTTCATGAATTCCAAGATTGGGTTTAAGATCCATTCCAATCTGAGCCAATCTACCCAGTTGACAGCACTGACTTACGAAAAAATATTATGTTCAGAGCACAGTTATAATACTTTGAAATACACCTAGTAATACCAACTAGTGGCCCCAGGTTGAGGACCTCTTTTAATGACTAGTTGAAGATCATTAACATACTGATTGTTATAGAACAAATGAATGTAGATATGCACGTCAACTTTGTTCTCCTAAATAGGTTAAGTATTCCCTACCTGATGTGTCTCATGCTATTAACTTGTTGAGTAAGTACTATTTTCATAGTTGAAAGATCAGTTCATTCCAGCCTGATTATTCCAGCTATTCCAAATTAGTTTTGTTCAAATTAATGAGACCTTATTAAGTTAGAAAAGAGACCCAGATTAGAGATTATAGTCTTGTCACAAATTTCTCTGGGGATGGACCTCTATCCAGTTTGTGAGTTCTTCTGTCTCAGCCCCAGTGTGGGAGGCCTTGGAAGGCTTGCAAACTACAGGGTTTTATTTGCCCCTTTGATTTTCACTTTTAGCCACCAACTTGACTTCAGTGTGCCTGTCTCCCTGGTTCTTCTCTGTCTCATTTAAACCTTTTGCTTTGCCTGGAGCTTCAGTGCCTCTGCATGCCTTAACTTCCACTGCAACAGGTTATTTGAATTACCAATGCACTTGAGTGTTGTCCTCTTACCTAGATTTTACTCTTGAGTCATAGTGCTTCCCCGGTTGGGCAAGTTTCAGGAGAAATGGTTACCTCAACTTTTCACCTTGTCTCTGTCCATGGTTTCTCTGTCATCCCAGACTGATGGAAATTTTTGACTTAAACGTCAATACCGAGAGACATCTTTTTCTGCTTAAGGAGTTGGCTTTCTCGTAATGTAGATTTTTTTGGAGGGTGGTGGTGCATGGAATTGAATTAATCTTAACTCTTGGTTTGTGCTACACTATCATCAATTAGTCCATTCATGGCCTTTTTGACTATATGTGTGTATTTGCATACTTTTAATAATGCAAGAATGAATCAACCTAAGAGCTAGAGAATAGATAACGCTTTTCTACATGGTCTTCTTCAAGAGAATCATTATCTTAAATTTTGTATATAATATGCCCTTTAATTTAAAAGAGGTTTTTAGCACACACACTTTATATACCTAAATAAAGATTGCTTACTATTGGCTATTTTACATTTTCATTAAAAAAAAGATGTCACACAGGATTTTTTTTCCTAAGAGTTGCTTTTTCAATTCAACATTATGTTATAAAGCTTCTCTTAGGTTGATACTTGTAGCTGTAGTTTGTTCATGTTTAATGCTTTATAATATTCCATCATATTGAACTATAATAGGTTATTTTCTAGATTCAGACTGCTACGTTGTTTCCAGAATTATTGTATTTTTTTTGGCCAGTGCTACATGTATAGCCTGGTACATATGCACTAGAGTTTCTCTTGAAACAGATTGCTGTATCTTTGGATAAGCATACCTTCAACTGCTGGAAAATTCCAAATTGTTTTCTCCCCAGCTGTTTCAGTTTTGCATTCCCACCAGCAAAGATAGGAGAGAATCTGTGGATACTCCCCTTCTCCAGCACTTTCTGTTATCAGACTTCTTGTCTTCTAACAATTAAGTGGGTGTAAAATCCCCTAGTGGCTTGATTTGAATTCCCTGAATACTCAGGTGATTTTTCCAGAACTGCTGTTCGTAGTAAGTTTTCTGACTCTAACATGTTAGCTTTTAGAAGCTCATTTGAGACTCAACCACTAATCATGGGAGAGGGCAGAACTAATATGTTCCCCACTGCTTCTATAACAGACACTAATTATACTTTCTCAGTTCACAAGTTACACTTTCAACACACTTGAAACAAGCTTTTGTCTTGTCCCACCTTGATTTTAATCCCTTTAACATTTCAGCCTAAGTAACCAATTAAGTCTTAACCAAAAATACAAGGTGTGGCTATAATTTTGTGGGACTAATTTTCCTGTAAACAGGTATTGATGGTATGTATATAGTAATCTAAAAGATGCTTTGAACAATGGAAGCATTGCTGCACTTTCAACCTATTTTGTTGTGTAAATTCTATTTTCAAAATTGTCTCAATATTTCATAATCAGTTTTTGTTTCTATGACAGAACAAATTTTAACTCTTGAAAGAGAAACATCCCATCATTGACACTACTTCTATCCAATGTTTTGTTTAAAATCAACTGTAACTGTTGCAGAATCATTGGTATAAATGGTTTATGGGCTTTGGAATTGAATAGACTTGGGTGCTAGTGCTCAGTTCCACTTTTTTGACCTCTGTACCCCAACCTGAGGGAGAGGGTTACTAGTCTCCTGGGCATACCTGGTGAAATGGGAAGAGTGATGGAACCCGCCCGCAGGGCTGTTGAAGGACCAAATGAGATGATGGGTATTAGGTGTTGAGCTCACTGCCCGGCACAATAGGCTGATTGTGACCACCTCCCTCCTCGTTGCTCCGTTTGGAACGGAGCCACAGTTCATGAACTCCTCCAGGCTTACCGAGAGCCCTGAACATCATACACCTGGGGTGGGGGGGTGTTAAGGTTGGGAGCAGGCCAACGAGCCTTTTAAGAGTCTTAGAAGGGAAGCCTGGGGCCACCTGGGTGAAAAGACACGTGCGGGCGCTGCATGCTCCGCCCACCACGCCGCCGCTCCGGAAGTACTTCCCCAGCCTTCAGAGGGCACCTGGTCAGGGCTGAGCGAGAGAGGAGAGCGCGCCTGACGGCGTCCCGGGAGCGTGAGAGGCGGCGGCGCTCAGGTAAGTCACGTTTTATGTACGGGCGGTAGACTGTGCGTGATTTAAGAGCCCAGAGAAAAAGCACGTGCGAAGGAGAGGCGTCCCCAAGGTTTTCCTGACGCATACGGTGATTCGGGAAACAATGGCGGACGAACAGGAGAAAAGTTCAGCTTCGCCCTATCATGTAGCTTGTCGGGGCAGAGGCCTTGGTGGTGCGAGAAGCCGCGGCGTCCACGTGGGCCTCGCCGCCTCGTTTCTGCAAGGTGCGCTGCGGGGGCTTAGAAAAACGTAGCCTGTTCTTAGGCAAGCAGATACTAGAAGGGAAAACCTCCTGGAGTAAGAACTCTGTCTGCCGCTCCCTCCTCTTGACTACCAGGTTTAGAAAACAGGAAACTGAGACTCGTCCAAAACCGGTACTGGGGAGTGGGGGTGGGGGAGGGGCGTGGAAAGGCACATTTGAACGAGGTTTTCTGCTTGGGCTGGCTTGCAGAACTGAACCCTGAAAGCCTCACTCTGAAGCAGGGTGGAGGTTTTGCCAGGTACTTCGGGGAAGGAAATTTCCAGAGCTTCTTCGCTTGTGTAGAAGTCCTAGGGAAGGCTGAGGGTCCGGACCCAGCTGCCCCTCCACCGCACAGACTGGCAGTGGGACCAGGCAGACAGGGTGGGATGCCGCCAGCCCTGGGAGTCTTGATGGGAGTGTTGCCCCTGGGTGAGAAGCGCTTCTGCTGGCAGATGAAGAGGTGGTGTATGAGGGAGGGCGGTGGGAACGAGCCGCTGCTGCTGCCGCGAAGCCTGCACAGCTGTAGAAGCTTGAGCGAATCCACGCGCCCTAGTCTGCGAAGCAGGCGCGCGTGGGCGTGTCTATGGAGAGGCTGCTACCCTCACCGCATGCCGGCTCATGGGGGCCAGCGGGGGAGGCCCTGCCAATAGCTGGCTCTGCGTTCTTAAGTCAGAGGCCTACGTAGCGTTACTAATGCTCATGCCTTGGTTTTCGCTCTTGTCCTCCCTTTCCAGTTCAAGCTCATGCGTGTTAGAGGTTGACTTTCGAGGTGAGAGAACAAGCGTTCTTCTGTTAAAATCTCAGCTAATCTCAAATGCTGGCGGTGGGTAGGGGGCTCATAAGGGCTAGTACTTCTCCTTCACAGGTTGCGGTCCCCACCACTCCCCACTGAACCACAGCCTTCTTGGGACTCTGCCCTCCAGGTTCTCTGATACCACTTGAAATTCTCCCTTTCTGCTGTTTGAGGAGAAAATAGAGATGATCATCCTAGCGTTTCAGACTGAGAGTTGTAGTGGCCGCAGTACTGAGTGTGTCAATCAGTATGAAAGCTCATGAGAACGGGCCAATCTGAGAGGGCTGTGTAGGTGAGTTGGAGTTGTCTGGGACTGTGGAAAGAAGAGCCCGGCTCCTTGGAGCCTTGGAATTGGAGCAGGCACAGCCTGCGCCACATGCTGGCACATGGGGAACACCTAAAATTGTTCAAGAGGCACCTCTGGACCTTTGTACGTCCCCCAGCGAGCCCTGCACAGGCCTGGCTCCGTGTACTGCATGGTATCCAGAGCCAGTTACCCAGGGCGAGCTCAACTAGAAAACTGCGCTTTGCCCTTCTCCAACTGAGCAAGCTTGATAGGACCTGTAAGAACAGGCCAGTTTGTGGGGCTGCGTTTCACCTTGGTTGTCTTGAACCTTTTTCCTGATGGGAGAAAACCTCACTACAGTGTAGACCATAATTCAGTGATTTGAATTATGTTTCGATTTGAATTTCCCTGAATACTTAGGTGACTTTTCTAGTACTGCTGTTCATTTCCTTTGAACGGTAGTTCACTTTAAAGCTACATATTTTTAAAAAGGACCATTTGCAATTTAGCAGTCAAGATGTGATTAGGATATGCTCTGAGGACAAAAGAAGCGCCATTCTTAGAATGCAATAGAAAAAGTCTGGGCCTTGGAGCAAGAGACTCAGCGCCTAATTCTGGCTCTGTTAGTGATTCACTGAGTGACTCAGATGAAGACACCATTTTTCAGTGTTTCTATTTCTTCATCTGTTCAGTGAGGGTGTTATGTTCTAAGGATATGTTCTCATCTAATTTTTCAGCCTTCAGTAAATTATAGCTATCACGTTGATTCAGGTGTTGATCTTTAAAACTTTGACATCCATTTTCTCGTGATCTTTCCAACACTTGAGTGACGTAGACAGAGAAGGGGTGAAATCAAAGCCTACAAATTTTTGCAGAGGTCTGTGTGGTGTGTGGACTCGAGTGACTATGGGGAGACCAGGAAGTTCATCAAGCCCATAAACATCTCTCTTCTGGGCTGCCTCAGAGCCTAAAATTCCACAATTACTATTTCATTGTTACAGTTCTTACAGGCCTTTGGGTCTGTTAGTCCTCTATTAAAATGCAAATATCCCTAGAGGAGGTGGGGAGAACCTTTAAAATGATTATCACCTAAATCTTTCACAGAGATTAATTTATCAGATCCTTTCCCATCAGACACCTGGTTGGAAACCGGGCCTGTGGGAATGGGCACCTGCTTGATGTGGGAAAGCCCTCAGAGGGAGAAGAATGGTTAGAAAAAGAGGTGGAGATGTGCCCCAGAAAGCCAACCAGGACTCCCTAGGGTTTGGCCAGTTGCTCCTCCCCGCCAGCTCATCAAAATCAAACTGGCCAAATGCATGGGGCTACTGCTGCATCCTTGGAGGAACTAACTGGACGAGAAGGTGTGAAAAGGCTGGCAACCAGCAGCCGTTTCTCCTGAGCCTGCAAATCACAGCTGAGAGCCAGCCTCCCAACTCTCTACCCTTTAGAACAGATGCCTTTGAGTAGAGCTTTCTCATCCAGTCCTCAGTCCCGGCCCAACCTATAGCGTGGCCCTTGTGAGGCCTGGGCAGGCCTTGTCAGACGGCTTCAGCTGGGACGTTTGTATTCCTCATCTGCTTTGTGTGACATCCAAACAGCTCTTTAGAACGTCAACTCACAAAGGGGGCCTAAAGGGTGATGTTTAGTGCATTGGGCATTCTCTGTGTCCCTTGGTCACCCACACGGAAATCTGCCCCCTCTACCTCACCGATGACTCCCCCCAACGAAGCGTGTTTCTGTCTTGGCTGACCCTGGCCTCTTAACGCGTCCACATGTGAATTTATTCACACTATGGCTGTCATAACGCAAGGGTAAATGAAGTCTTCAGAACCTGTCCATTCAACAGATTTCTGTGTGTGTCCTTCTCTGCAGCCTCCCTCTGGATGCAGCTTGTCTTGGTTCACGGACAGCCGAGCTGTGGGCCTTTGTCTTTGTTCACTGTTGTGTTTAATTCTAACCCTCATCCATTAATCATCCCTTTGCCTATTTATACCGGTGGCAAGTGTAGCAAACACACTTAATGCCTGCTTTTGTTTGGGTGGCACCCTTTGTAAGGACCAAGGCAGAGCTAATTATTAACTGCAAAATGACGTTAAAACTCTTAGATAAGAGCCAAATGCTGCATCCACTGAGATGCAGTTTTGTTTTAACCTTTAAGAGCTTATGGCCAAGCAACTGGGGTGGCTTTATTTGGCTGTGGGTCCAGAGAAGCAGTGCCAGCGCTTAGATAATTAATAGAGGCGCCCTGTTAAAACTCAGCTGGGTGGCTGGATGCAGGCACTCCGTGTACATCTCTATACAGCTCGGTGGGGCACCAGACCTCATCAGGCCAAGCAGGGAGGACACCTTCAGAGGTGGGGTCCACACAAGCAAATGCCAACCTCTCAGTTTCTATTTCCTGTGATTTGAAGACCTTGGTTGTCAGCTGAGGATAACTTCTATATCTTCCCGTCTGACTCTGATTTCCCTTAGCTATTAGATGTCTCGTGGAGCCCATTCTTTTAGTTCTAGTTATTTCAGCTTGTTAGCCTCACCTTCCCAGAGAGATTTTCTGTGACTGCCTTTTCTAAAGTAATCCTCTGAGCCCACAACCAACCCCAGTTACATTCTATTACCCAGTATTTTATATATATATATATATATATATATATATATATATATATATATATATATATATATTTATTTATTTATTTTTTTATTGAAGTATAGCCAGTTTACAATGTTCTGTCAATTTCTGGTGTAGAGCATAATAGTTCAGTCATACATGTACATACATATATTCATTTTCATATTCTTTTTCACCATTACTACAAAATATTGAATATAGTTCCCTGTGCTATACAGTATCAACTTGTTTATCTGTTTTGTATATAGTAGTTAGTATCTGCAAATCTCGAACTCTTAATTTATCCTTTCCCATCTCCTTTCCCTGCAATAACCGTAAGTTTGTTTTCTATGTCTGAGTGTTTCTGTTTTGTAAATAAATTTGCCTTTTTTTTTTTTTTTTTTAGATTCCACGTATAAGTGATACCATATGGTATTTTTCTTTCTCTTTCTGGCTTACTTCACTTAGAATGGCAATCTCTAGGTCCATCCATGTTGCTGCAAATGGCATTGTTTTATTCTTTTTAATAGCTGAATAGTATTCCATTGTATAAATATACCACAACTTCTTTATCCATTCATCTGTAGATGGACATTTAGATTGTTTCCGTATCTTGGCTATTGTAAATTGTGCTGGTGTGAACATTGGGGTGCATGTGTCTTTTAGTATTAAGGTTCCTCTGGCAATCCCATTACCCAGTTTTACTTTTTTCCATGGCATTTGCCACTGTTTGAAATAATTTTATGTATTTGTTTATTTCTTGCCTGTTTGACTCCTAAAAGAATGGAAGCCCCTGTATCCCTAGTGTTTAGGATAGTGCCTGGCACTTACCAGGAGCCTGATAAATATTTGTTATGTGACTCAGTGAATGAATAAATGAGTGAATGAGTGGAGAGACTTTTTTCCAGGAGAGAAACCATTTTTTTAATTGCCCCAGTAGGAAACCTTGTACCCATTAGCAATCACTCCCCATTCCAGCTTCCTGCCAGCACCTGACAAATACTAATCTCCTTTCTTCCTCTATGGCTTTGCCTATTCAGGACATTTCTTACAAATATCTGGTCTTTTGTGACTAGCTTCTTCTATTCCATGTAGTGTCTTTAAGATTTATTCATATTATATTATATATCAGTAGTTCATTTCTTTTAATGGCTAAATAATACTCCATTGTATGACTCTACCATATTTTGTTCATTTATTATTTGACATTTGGGTTGTTTCCATTTCTTGGCTTTTATGAATAATGCTGCTTATAACCATTCTTGTATTCTATTTTTATTTAATGTTTTATTTTCTACCTAAGAATCTTGCATTTCTTTTGTTACTTTTCTAGGTACTTATTTTTTGTTTGAAGTTGTAAGTTGTATAATTTGAATTGCTTTTTTGTTTGTTTCCTGCTGATGTATAAAAAAAGCAGTTGACTTTTGTGTTGATCTTTTTACACGGTTTCCTAACTTAACTTTAATTTACTCAATAGTGTGAGTTTTCTGAGTAGACAGTCACATCAAAAAATTAGAGATTTGTTTTTCCTTTCAATTTCTTAGTTTTATTTCTTTCTCTCATCTTACCACACTGTATAGGGCCTCCAGTACAATGTAGCAGTGATAATAGAGCCTTGGTTTTTTTTTTTTGCTGTTGTTGTTTTTGAGATAAAATTCACAAGAAAATTCTCATAACACAAAAGTCACTATTTTAAAGTGTCAAATTCTTTAGTTTTTAGTATATTTACATGATTGTGCAACCATCACTGCTATCCAATTCCAGAACATTTGCATTTTCCCAAAAAGCAGTCCTATAACCATTTGCAGTTATTCCCCAGTTTCCCTTTTTCTTCAGACCCTGACAGTTTATAATCTACTTTCTGTGTCAATGGATTTGCTTTTTCTGGACACTATAAAAATGGAATCATACAATATGTATCCTTCTCTCTCAGTTCTTTCACTTAGTATAATGTTTTCCAGGTTCATCCATGTTGTATCATAAGTCAGAACTTTATTCCTTTTATGACTAAATAATATTTATCCATTGTATAGATATTTGTTTATCCATACATCAGTTGATGGACATTTTGGTTATTTCTACTTTTTGGCTATTATAAATAATGCTGCTATGAATATTTTTATGTAAGTTTTTGTGTGAATGTTTTCCATTCTACTGGTTAAATACATAAAAGTGTAATTTCTGTGTCATATGTTAACTCTGTATTCATATTTTTGAGGAACCACAAAATCATTTTCCATAGATGTAACACTATTTTACATTCCCACTGGCAACATATGAGAGTTCCAGTTTCTCTACCTTCTTGCCAATACTTGTATTTTTTGTTATTTTAAACTCATTTTGGTTTTGGTTTTCATTTCTCTGACTAATAATGGTGATTATCTTTTCATGTGCTTATTGATCTTTTGCATATATTCATTAAAGAACTATTCAAATCCTTTGCCTATTTTAAAATTCAGTTATTTGTACTTTCATTGTTGGGTAATGCATTCTTTATATATTCTAGATATTAAACTCTTATGTGATAACACAATTTGCAAATGTTTTCTCCCATTCTAGAGGTTATATTTTTTTCACTTTGATTAGTATCCTTTGTGTAAAAGTTTTTATTTTTGATGGAAATACAATTTATCAATTGTTTTCTTAGATTGTGCTTTTAGTGTCATGTCTAAGAAACCATTGCCTAATCAAAGGTCATGATACTGTTTTGTTATGCTGGGGTGCTCACCTTTTGGGACTTCTTGTTACTGTAGCATAGCCTAGTCTGTTCTGATTGTTACATTTAGCAAGTATTTATCAGCCTCCAGGTATGAACAGAAACATCAATTAAGGAATCCTGTAATGAACTAGAAGTAGGAAATGTCTTTGCTCTCAAATACCATATAATATAGTTAAATTGTCCAATTATAGCAACTCAAGGGTAATCATAAGCCAAGTCTAATGTAGAACTGTGTTCTTAAAACAAAAGAGTGATTAGTATTGGATGTGGTTCATCTGGGAAGACTTCCTCTAAGGAAAAAAAAAATTACTTTCTCCATCTGTCCTGGGGGAAGTAACTGAAACACAGCCATGAAAAGTGGATTTGTGCAATGTAAATGGCTAAACCTGACAACCTCTGGCTAATTGAAAGTGTCACTGCTACTGTGCTTAGGTTAATGGGGCCCTTTAACTTCTTGTCTCAGCTGTTCCTCCCAGAAGCATAGCAACTGTCCATCTCTAAGGCTCAGAAACAGTGAGGGCATCTCTTTGGGGCTGATAGCCTGCAGAGAGCTCATGGGTGATGGGAACTCATAGTGATGCATTTCATTTCTCTTGTGTGGACAAGGCAGATAGTTTCCTTCATGAATCAGAGTGAGCTGAAAACCTTGAGGGAGATTTCATTGCCTCCTCTGTGTCTTTTCCAAACTGTCATGAAATGTGAGCAAGAGGGTGGACTGAAGGACCTCTGACTTCTGACCCTCCTACTAGAGCCTGGTCTGCTCTACCTGCTTCCCTTCTCATGGCCGCAGATAAGAAGAGCTGTTGCATACATGTGGCCTTAACCAACGTTCAGGAACCAATGCTGGCCTAGAGGTCCCTGAGCTGCATTTTTGATTAATGGTATTAGAGAAGGGTTGCAGGCAGTTGATTTAGATTCTTCATGATAGCATTGACATGGCATGAAATATCAGCTGGAACTTTAAGGCTCATAATATGTTAAGGTGACAGAGCATTACGCTTAGACGAGGCAACAAATGACTGCCAGAATGATGGGACACTTATAAGAACAGGTAAAGTCAGATTCCTTCTAGTGTACGCTTTCTGTTCCCTGTAGAGGCTTTGTCATTCCACAGGCCCTACTGTGTTTCCTTCCTTGCTGGACTAGACACTGAGCAGGGGCAGGAAATGTCATGCATTCACCCCTGGGTTCTTGATGCCTAGAGGAGAGCGTGATTCATAACTGGTGCTCAGGGAATAATGGTTGTATTAAACTGAAATAACTGAAAGTCTTTGGTCTGGAAAGGAGAAGACTGGGGTGTCATGATCAAGATTTCCTAAGTCCCCCATGGAGTGATTAGGTTGAAAGGGGAGTTGGTTGCTCAACTCTTAATTACTGAGTCAGGACATTCCTCTTTGAAACTGAATCAAGATAAATTAGGACTAATGAAAAGATGGTCCACTTTCCACATCAGGAAATAACGTCCTGGCTTTCATTTTACAATAGGTGATAGTGGAAAGAAATGAATGGATATTTTCAAAAGTATATTTCAAATTGAAAAGTGGCCCTTTGGTGTGGACCTTCAGGATGGGACTGTCTGAGCCTCCAGTGATCCTTCTGTAGCATCTGTGATAACAAAAGTGGTTGGACTGGTCAGGGCTTGTCTGCTTGGTGTGGCATACAGAGCCCTCCACATGCTCTCTGCTGCCTCATCTTTGCCCATTCTCCCATGTGCACTGCGTATCCTTGAGACTTTGGTCTACACCAGGTACTCTGGACAAACCACTTAATGTTTCCGTAGTCTCTACCTTTCCTGCTTCCTTTCCCACCTCTTTCTGTTTAATATCATTCTTTATTTCCTGTACAAAGTCTGCTAAAGCAGGCCCCAGTGATCTCTGTCTTTCTACAGACTAATGGCAGGTCTAGATTCTACCAATGATTTTCTGTCAACCACCTTTAATTATTATTTATATTTTAGGCATTTATTCTACTTCTCCAAATTTAAGGTGAGGAAATACATGATCCTTTGTGATTTAGCTTGAGTCCTTAGTTCAGGGTCTTGCAAAATGAAAACTGATATATACATATATATATTTAAAAGACAGTGTTACTAAAAATGTAATAGAAGACATTATTAGAAATGTCAAAATCAGTCATGTAGGTCACCACCATTAATATTACTAAAGATACAACCATTTAAAACATAGATTCAATGAATTGACTCATTGAATATCAAAGCTGAAAGAGACCTTGAAGATCATGTTGAATTCTCATCTCCTGCTGGTGGATATATAACACTGAGACAGTCAATTTAGCAGTAGTTAGAAATGTTATTCCTTCCAGTAATCCAGCATTTCCCACACACAGCTGTTATGTTCTAAAGTATCTTGCATAGACACATAAGGTGACATTTATAAGGATGTCCATTTTAACACTGTTCTGTGAAAATTGGAAACAAAATAGATGTCCATTAATAGGGGATTGGATAAAATGTGGTCTATTCATGAGGTGGAATTCTAGACAAATTAAAATGGATCAAGGGGGAGAGATCTTAAAGTCACATGGTAAATAGAAAATATGTTCACTATCCTACCAATTATTATCAAAACAATAATCTTGTTTCTAGATAAACATACATGGTGAAAACTTTAAAAAATAATTTGTGTACTTTATTTTTTTTAACTTGGAAAAATATTTTAAGAGTTTGTGCTAAAAATAAAATAGTTATCTTAACATTCTTAGTTGCAAATGAAGAAAGTCACATCAGGAGTTGTGCTGGCTATGTGGACAGTGTTTAGGCCCTATATTTGACAAAACATTTTAAAAAAATTATGAGATTCTCAGGGAAATTTGAGCACTGAATGAATATTTGATATCAGAACTTGTAAATTTTAAAGGTGTAGGAATGTTATATGTCTAAAATGTAGATGCCCTTATATCTCAGAGATTCCTAGATGTATAAATGGAAGAAATTATATGAGATCTGGGATTTATTTAAAAAAAACAAAACCTACTTGGGAGAAGAGATAATGGATGGTGGGTATAGTAGAAGTAAAATCAGCTGTGTATTCACTGTGGGTATATGGAGGTTCATTATACTACAATCTCCATACTTGTGAATACAGGGTTTTTTTTGAAATTCCCCAAATACAGAGTTTTAAAGATTGGCCTTTATAAGCAAAATTGGTTTCTAGGACCAGTCTTTTCTGTCCAGTGTTTTTCGCAGTACATCCCGCTGAGACCATATTTGGTCAAACTCCCAGAACAAGCAAAGGTACATAAGCAGGTTTTGCTTAAAATCATTTTTGTACTAGGGAAGGTTTCACACAGAGAGTCATGTTTATATATCAAAAGTAGTCCACCGTCGAACCGTCTGTTCTGTCTGGAGTGTAGAGGTGTTGCTCAGATTTCTTTTTCTTTCCAAACGTGCCAAAGGAACAAAGCCGTGTGATTGAGAGTGTGGGGCCTGAAATATCTGTAAGTGACCATGGAGGGCTTGGAGGTTACTCATTCCAGCTTTATGATGTCCTGAGAAACTGTTGCGATAAGAGAAAAGGCTAAAAAATAAATGAGAGATAACTGAGATAATGGAAAAAACAGAGGGGAAACGAGACAACACTCAACTCTTTGGCTGGGGAAATTTATTATGCCAAGGAAGATAAATTGGAGAAACATGAAAAGGGAAAGCGATCTTGTCTCTGCCTCATGTATTTCTCTTTAAGTGAATGAGCAATAATACAGAAATAAAAGAGTTCAAAACAGAGCTGTGTGCTCAGCCAAATTCATGGCTCCTAATGATTTTCAACCTTGGCAGAAGCTTCACACGTTATACTTGAGCAGTTTTCTTGATTTTGAATTATATGTGTAATTCATCCTGATCAGAGCATAGCCTGGAAGCCAAGATCTATTTGCCAGTCAGAAACAGGAGTGCTGGTCACGTGCTGAAGCCAGACTTCCTTCTACACTCAAAAATATCTGTGGTGTCGTCATTTGGACAGTTTTGGGAAACACACACACACAACTTGTGGACTCTGTTGTTCTGAGTCATCTTGGCCAATAAATTGTTATATTCCTTATTTTCTTTTCCTATCAGTCTGTTCTGATATTAGAAAGACACTGTCCAAGACATGACACAAATGATGATGGACGAGTGGGTGCTGATCAGGCCAGGGCCTGTGGGTGTCCAGCTGGCCTTCTGCCTTGTCTTTCAACAGGACAGAGGAAGACGAAGGGGAATGAGAGTTAGTGTCTTAGAAGGTCTAACCAAAAGAAGAGCCACTGTTGTTGCTCAGGGAATGCAGGAGGAGGGAAACCAGATTCCAGCATGCTTCATTTTGAAAGAGCAGCTCCGCTTTAGTTCAAGTTTCTGAGAGCTTACTTTTTTAGGGTGTAAAAAAAAAATACTCTGATAATTTTGTTCACCATTTCTTTGCCCTTGTATCTAAATAACCCCAGCTGACAGGTCATGCCTGCCAATCAGTGCAGTTTTTCTTGAGTTTAAGATGATAACCTAGAATGTCTGTCAATCCTGCAGGTATTGTTGACATGTCCATAAGTTTTGTTAAGGTACTCAGTGTTGTGGTATGTACTTTGGGACAGAACTAAATTGTTGTGGGAAGATACTTTCAAGAAACAGATTTTTATAAGAACAAAGTTGTTTGTTTTCTAAGATAGATAGATATATAGGTAGGTGGGTAAGTGGATGGATGGATGAGGGCAGGGAGGGAGGGAGGAAAAGGAGGCAGATGAAGAGGGAAGGGGTGAGATCACCAGCAGAGTCAGACAGACCCGTGGGTTCCACTTTGGCATCTGCCATTCACTAGCCCTATGAATTTGGGCAGTTTATTTAATAAGCCCCTTTGAGCCTCAGGTTACTTACTTGTGTAGAAAATGCAGATAGTCATATCTGCCTTGCTGAGTTGTTACAATGTTTATAGATAACGGTCCTTTTTTTCAGAAATAAGAAAATGAAAGGGAAAGCTAATGCATTTTTAAAGTGAAAAATCACTCCCCCAAAGCAAATATGTTCACAGACCTGTCATTCTAATTCCAGATTTTAGCTTCATAAAAAGTTCAGAAAAGACCAAAAGACAGTTCTCCGATCCCAAATAAACACAAGGGAAGTTATGTTAATAACAAACTGTGAGCTTCTTGTGACAATAGTGACATTATTGGAACATAAATGGCAACTCCGTCAGCATCTCCTTGTAACTGTATCAAAGAAAGACAGTTGTAGCTTTGTTCTCAATGTGACCCACTTGGGGTTTGGCTGCTTGTTGATGGATATTATCATTTTTAATGTCAGTGAATAATGTGATGTCAGATAAATGACCTGTTTCCTTTCTGTGGATAAAGCTCATTTATCTTTAGGGAGCTTGAGTGAGTAGAGAAATCTGGGCGGGACCAAGTGTTTCCTGAATATGCAGAATGGGAAATATCTTATTAATCCTACTTAACGTGAGTCCCGGGCAGTTGGGTTCAATTCTAAATACACATCTGGTAAATCAATGAGAGTGTGTGCTTTTACCATTGACTGTGTCTAACTGGAGAGAAATGGAAAATAAACATTTTTTTTCAATTTGAAGAAAATGATACTTCTTAGCAAGCATTACTGTACAATTAGTATCTTGAAGACATTCAAGATAACTCAGACCTGGCTTAACCCAGTCTATTATGACTTTGAGAAATGATAATGATACAAAATACAGGATCAAAAAGATATATTTTAATAGACTTTACTGTTACTAGCTTTGGAGATCACAAAAATAAATATGGTAGTGTTAAAGAGGTTCTGGAATCATAAAACATTCTCAGGATTTTGATTCCTGGTCTAAAGTGTCTGACTCCTTCTTGAGATGACAGCTGAAAAAGCCCGCATGTTTTATTCCTGAGGATGTCTATGAATCCATTGTCTCTTTTTTTGTAATGTAAATAACTATACATTTAGCTAAAACTACAGTAATCCCATCTTCTGTGATGGAAGATTTAGTCAAGGCAAAATGAGGACAGTTAGCTTTTCTGGAGACTATCAAGTAGGGTGACAGTCATCCCATTGAGTTTCTCTTAATGCAGTAAATGTGACTTTGGAGCAGCTCCTTAAACAGCCCTCTAGAGCTTTCTAGATCCATCCATGGAATCTTAGAGAACAAGGCTGGACATTTCTTTAGAGATTATTTAATGGAATTGTTTAATTTTTTTTTCTAATGAGAGATCAGAGGTAAGGAATTTGCTCTAGGTCACAAGGCAAGTTTGCAGTGTAGAAGATTGAATACAAAGACTCTGTCTTTACTAAGACAAAGTTTTGTTTTGTCTGAAATGTCTGCTAATGATTTGATGATTTAAAATCTGTTGGAAAATTTTTACAGATTTATCTTTGTCAATTCCATCAAATTACAGAGTTGGCAAGGAGACTCTCCAGTGAGTAGTTTCCACAAAGACAGACTGTCCACCTGTTTATCCAGAATAGGGGTCAGCAAACTAAAACCTGTGGGCCAAATAAGACTAGTGGCCTATTTTTGTACTTCTAAGCTAAGCTTTTATATTTTTAAAAGTTTGTTTAAAAAATCAGGAAAGAAGAATGTGTGAAATAAGTGATAAAGACTATGTATGTAGCCTACGGTGTTTACTGTTTCACTCTTTACAGAAAAAGTTTGCTGACCTCTGGCTAGACTGTTCATAGAAGGAGGCTCTGTGATTTTCCTTGTAGATCACACAATACTTTTTTGCTTTGTTATTTTACATTTTTAGAATTAGCATCATAGATTGCAGGAACATAGAGGGCCTGATTTCAAAGGGTATCTACTGAGGGCCACCTTTAGGAAAGGTTTTTTGTCCTCAGGAGTAATCCACCTGCTTTAAGAATTATAAATTAAATGCTGAGCTGAAACGTGGGCAAATCTCTCTCTCTTCTTCCACACAACTTTTGCTGACTTTTTAACCACAGGATTTTTGAATTATACGTTTCCTCACCAAACCACATCCATTTCCTGAACCACCTCAAAATAGCTTTGAGCTCCAGGAGAATCTGGTTAAGAAGTTCATGTACCACATTACTGGGAATGCATCTGGGTCATGCTGTTTCCCATGTCAATTAGGAGACCATGTTTTGGTGTCTGTACCGAAAATATGCCTACGGGTAGGATTATATGCTGAAATCCTTGTGACTTCAGTTTCCAGAGCGGGGCAGTGGCTGTCCTCAGCTTCCTAGCCATTAGTGTTTTGAACACCTTTGATCAAATGTAAGCATTATTCTGGAACTTGGTGTACTTGATGATAGTATTTGGCAGTTTGAGTTTTTTTTAAAGGCATTTTAACACATTTATTTGGACTGAAAATGAAAATATGACATGAGAAATTCCTTTAAGAAAGGATAATAGACAGTTACTAAGGAGCAGAAAAATTTGTCTATGTATATCTTACTATGATCCTGTTTTACTAAAAAAAATTCAGTGTAGCTTTGCTCAGTGATAGTATCATAGCCAATGAGGTTTATGTGAGGCATGGTTATTGCTAATTGTGTGTGAAACTTTTGAAAATTGTAAAGCACTGTAGAATTTAAAGAATCTTTCATTCAATAAAAAAGAAATTCAATGTCAAGTCATCAGATCTATTTCCATATCCATCATCCCCACATTCCTCTGCTTCACATTCTTAAAATTTAGATCTTATTTTAACATTGGCTTTGGAATTCTAACATATGTATGCATTCCACAAGGCTCACTGAATCTTCTTAGAGCCAAGACATAATGTAGAACAAAATGAACTGAAATTAGACAGGCATTCACTATATGGATACTTTATGAATTGTGAATGACAAGGTAGAGAGGAAAGAAAGAAATACAAGGGCAGAACAAGATAACATGTATCATAAAACCATATTATGGGGAGTTAAAAACTGTTGGTAATCCATCTCCCAATCCTTGGAGTTGGTCCTTCCAGCCTGTGCCATAGTAATCCTAAAATTATTGACAGGAAAATTTGGTACACATACTGCAGTTGTATCAAATCTGTTGCTGATACAATTATTTGGCATAAAACTAGATCTTGTTGCTGCAACTAACCATTCCTCACTGTTTTCAGTTCCCAGAATAATTCAACTCAAGGAATTGACATTTATTCTTGACATATATGTCTGAATCCATTCCGATCTTCATCCTGTGAGAGAAATTTCTCGAGTAGTCTTTCAGCCACAGTCTTTGGATCCTCTGAAGCATTCTTCCCCTCACAGAGGGGAATGACTTTTCCTGCTGCCTGTGCTGTTGGAGCTCCTCTTTCTTATCCCACTGTTGGAGCAGCCCTTCCATTAGAACAGAAAATTGATACTGGGACCGATAGATAAAGAAGTGAGGCTGAGGCTCTATATTAGCATTTCTGAGGAAGAAAGATGTAAGTCTAGGCCTTCCTGGGAATTGTCCTCAGAAATCATTTGGGGAAACTCAGAGGCAGGGTTGGTTTAATCTCTGTGGTAGGTTTGTGTGGATCTAGTCATAGCCGGAAAGTCCTTTTGGATCATGGGTCTTGAAAGTAAGCAAGCTCAAGGTTTGGTCAAGTTCAAGTGTTCAAGGTTTTAGAACTCAGAGAAAAAAGATTTTGGCCTAGTTTGATGAGTAGAACTGGTAGACTCAACAAATGGTTTGTAATAAGAGAAGAAACTCCAAATTGTCATTTCTGGTAGTTCTTCTGCATGGGAGGCTGCCCCATGCATTCCAAGAGGTTTACCCACCATTCCTGTCTGCTGACTGTGAGCAGTGCTCCATGGCCATTGGAATGACCACCACCAACCAAAAATCCCAACAAATTTCTTGTCACCTCCTAGTGGAAAAATAATGCCTCTGGTTGAAAGCCAGTGTTAGGGTCTCACCTCTGGATGATGGCCATTTTTCCAATGACGTTTACTATATATAGCCTGTGCCTGAGGATATCCAAAGAGGAAGCTGAAAGGCAAAATAATCAGAGTTACGCTATAGACTTTGAACCATTTGTTCAGTTGATTCTGGTCCTTGTGCAAGTTGCAGGTCATTTTATTGCTATGTAAGAGCTCAGCAAGGAATTGGGACTGGAAGAGTAAGAGCCCCTCACCAAAGAGTCCAGGAAGGTAGGGACTAGCCTGGTCAATGTGTCTTAGACTCAGAGAAATTCTGAATTTGAAGAAAACTTAAGCTAATTCATCCAGCCTACCCTACAGTGGAGGAATGCCTTGGTAAACAGACACGTCCTTAATATATTTCCATACATCTATCTTCCATTCTAGGCCAAGGGTGTATCTTAAGGTCCTGGAGATTCTTGTGTTGGGCCTTTGGCACTGGTCCCTAGGAGATACGGTGAATTTGTTCACAGTAGACTTCGGTTCATTGATTTAAGAGTCAGACTGTTAGAGTTTAATTCCTGTTCTCTCTGTATTGAGCAAGTTCCCTTCTCTGGGCCTGCCTCAGTTTCCTGTGTATCAAGTGGAGATAATGCTACTACTACCAATCTCACAGGTGTTTTGACATTCAGTGAGTTAAAATATGTGAGGTGCTTAGAAGAGTACGTGGTACTTGGTAAACATAAGAGAAATATTAGCTAGTATGAGTGTAGGTATCAAATTCAAGAGGAGATTAACATTTAGTTTTGTCTCATAGATGACAGTGCGTTTGCTTCCTATGAGGTGATAAATAAATTGTGCTGATTTGTGCAGCTGCATCTGTATCTAAAGAGAGAAGTTGGTTTTAGCTTTTGTCCCTAAGTTTGTAAGCCTTTCTTGTTTAATGGAGTATTTTTTTCACTTCATCGAGATATAGGTTGGTATAATTGACTTGCAACATTATGTAAGCTTAATGTGTACAACATTTTGATTTGATGTATATTGCAAAAGGATGACCACCTTGGTGTTAGCTAACACTTCCATGTCACATGATTACTGTTTGTGGCAAGAACACTGAAGATCTCTCTTAACTTTCAAGAATATAATACATTATTGTTAAATATAATCACCATGCTGAACATTAGATCCCCAGAAGTCATTATCTTCTAACTGGAAGTTTGTACTCTGACTCATATCTCCCCATTTCCCTGACTCAGCACTTTCTGGTAACCACCATTCTACTGTTTCTGGGAGTTCAGCTGTTTTAGAGTCCACATATAAGTAGTATCACATGGTATTTGTCTTGCTCTGTCTGAAATGTGAGCAGTGAGTCCTGGAGGCAGTGGGTGATCCTTCAAGGAGGTACTTCCCCTTAAGGGATGGAGTCAAAGCCTCCTTAGTAAGCATATCTTAAAAAGTGGGCCGTTGGATTTCTCTTGGTGGCTGTGAAGTAGTAACAGGGACTAGATTTACCCTCCTGTCCTATAGAATTAAAAAAACTGGACAAAATATGTGTAATGACAATTTGCAAACATTGGACAGTCGGCAGCACTCAGGATGAACCCTACATTTGCCCAAGTCTGCTGTCTAGAGAGTGGATTGAGGCTGGAGCACAGGGAGGGCAAACTCAGAGAGTGCTGGTCTCCCTGTGTTGAGGAGATGGAGTTGAGAGTTAGGGGAGG
The DNA here is from genome assembly GCF_048564905.1 of Vicugna pacos. Taxonomy (NCBI): domain Eukaryota; kingdom Metazoa; phylum Chordata; class Mammalia; order Artiodactyla; family Camelidae; genus Vicugna; species Vicugna pacos. The sequence continues at coordinate 47,235,306 of NC_132997.1, read as the reverse complement.
CCAAAGTGGCTAGAATCCTTGGAGAAGAAATCAAGAAAGGAGAGAGCTGATGGAGAGGAAGGAGTTGAATAGAGAGAAAACTCCAGAGAGCCTTATAAAGGATTCCCATCCTGGCCTCAGCAGATTCTTTACCGATCAAAGCATGATGTGGACAAGCTACTGGAAGTCAGGAAAGATCCACAGGAATAGAATAGGCAGAGCAGCCCTTGGGTCTCACACAGGAGTAGTGCTGTTCCTAGCAGCTAGAGTGGAAACAGTGTAATAGACAGGGCATCCAGGAACATCCTCAGGGGGGCATTGCCTCAGTAGGAGGGCAAAGTTAAAGATGACTCTGGTCCCACCTACCAAAACTTGAAAGCAAGCGTCCAAAGGACCAAACTGTTTACAAGTGACTGTGTGCTGGGGCAGGGGAAGGGAGGACCTCAAGAATATTTAAATAAACACAAAAATATACAGGCTTCAGCACAATCACCTTTATGATGTATGGCATCCAGTGAAATATGGGAAATATGACCCTTAAAGAGGAGAAGAGTCTACAGAAACAGATATTGGTTATATAATTAGCCAAGGTATTAAATAGTTAGAACTATATGCTGTGTTTCTAATAAGGTCAAAGAAAACATGAGCATGTTAAGAAGTGGTATAAGAAGATAGGAAGTAAGACCCAAAGCTGACTTCTAGAGATGAGAATACAGTGTCTAAATGAAAACTGCATTGGGCAGGATCGACAGCAGAGTAGACGACAGCAGTAGAAAGGATTAGTGAACCTGGCGCTACATACAAACTATTCAAAATGTAGCACAGAAAGAAACATCGGGGAGGAAAATGAACAGAAACCGTGAGCTGTGGGACAGCTTCAAGCAGAGTAATGTGCCTGTAATTAGAGTTCCAAAGTTATCAGAAGAAAGAAGAAGATTCAGGCAGCACTCAGTTAAATAGAAGAGAGGAAAGGAAAAGACAAAAATCAATGAAAACAAGCTTGTTTTTCTTGAGAAGATTAATAAAATCAGTAAACCTCCAACCAGACTTACTAGGAATATAAGAAAGAAGGCTCCGACTACCAGTATCAGAAATGAAAGAGGAAACATCACTAATGTTAAAAATGTAATAAGGAAATATTACAAACAATAATAAACATAACTTGGAAGAAATGGACAAGTTCCTTCAAAGACATAAACTACTGAGACTCTCTCAAGAAGACATAGATAAACTCAGTAACCATACATTATTTTTTAAAATTGACTTTATAGCTAAGAACCTTCCCACAAAGAAAACTCCAGACGTAAGACAGCGTCACTGGTGGATTCCACTAAACATTTAATGAAGAGCTAGTGCCAATTCCTTAAAAACGTTTCTAGAAAATTGAAGAAGAGCCAACACTTCTGTTCATGTGCTGATAATCAGCATTATTGTGATACTGAAACCAGAAAAAAAAATATGAGAAAAGAAAACTCTGGACCCTCATGAACAAAGATACAAAAATTCTTTAAAGATTTTTATAAATCAAATGCAACAATATAGAGAGTGAATAATAGTGCATCATGACCAAGTGGGGTTACTTTTTGGAATACAAAGTTGTTTTCACATTCTAAATGTGGGCAAGGATCCTTGAGTAAAAGGAGGATTTTTTCTTCTCTGTCTTGTTCTCGTGCTTGAAAAGCACTGGACATGCCTTCTCACTGTGATGAACAGGGAAAGACCTCAAATCTTGGAGGACTTGCTAATGGTACCAGAACATACCTGTTCTTATGACCTAAACTTGTGACCATAGGGTAGCAGGTTAGCAACAGTCTGGGACCCATCAACCCTCAGCCAGGGTCTGAGATTTGAGACTAGTGGGAAGAGCTTGGGTTTTGGAGTCCCAGAGACCTTGATTCAAATCCGAGCTTCACCATTTACTGAGCAAATTTCTCTAAAGCTCAGAGATACTGAGATACTATGAGGGGTAAGAGTGTTCTGAGGCTTAGAAGTAAAATACGTAAAGCACTTGGCCCACAGCAAGCACACAGTACATGTGATGGTGGTGATAGTTCATTTTGCTGAGACAACTATCTCGTGATGGTTAAGAGTTATCGCTGTGGGTGATGACAGCTTGGATTCTAACATGAGCTCTGTTACATCTCTCTCTGTGAGCTCTTGCCTAATTTCCTAGTCTTTGAAGTAGACTCACAGTACAACTTGTCTCACAGAGTTGTTGGGAGGTTCCTTTGAGTTCATACATGTATAGTTCTTGGAACAGTGCATAGCATGCAGCAAGTGTTCAGTAAGCATTAGCTGTTATTATTAAAGTTATTTTTTGTTTATTTGGCCACTGATGTCACTGTTGATGTTGACCAGCTAGCTAAGGCTTCAAAATCCTAGCAAGAAATGTACCTGATAATGATTCACCATCTAGGTGAGAACAGTGGGTAACAATCATGGAGCCCTTGAGTTTGCCCAGTCACCAGTTGAAAACAGATCTTCCTGGCTTTGACAGAACAGGGAGAGGTGATTAGCTGCACCTGGGGGAATAAGCTTTTGGGGGCCAGGAGCAGGGCAGGCCCTGATGACAGTCTTTTGGAGACAGGGATATTTTGGTCGGAAACATGCCTGCTTGGCATTGAAGCATCCTGAATAGTGAAGGGATGCAGTATCAGTGGAGCCCTGGGCTGTCATGAGGACTATGTTGCCCTGCTGCAGGAAGGTGATGGCACCTGAATGGCAGTGTGACAGGGAGCAGAAACACGGCCACAGCCAGCCACTCAGCTTGCCATGGTGATGAGCACCGTGCAGATTTCCACCCGCTGGGAACGAGTCTGGCCTGGGGAGGCCTGCCAGACAGTGTGCTGTGTGCTCCCAGTTTCTTTCAGCACCTCCTATTTTGCCGTTCATAGCCTTTTGCTATTAAGCAGACGGAACAGCTCATATCCTGTGGACAGATGATAGATCTGTCATCTTTCTGAAAAATTGTTTGTCTTCCACAGGTGTATGGGCTTCCTTCTCAAGCCGTCAGGTCACATGACACTTTTCAACACTCTCTCCTCTACCAGCTTGGCATCCAGCGTCTATCAAAAGGGAAATCTTTCACATGCAATTATGACAGAAAATAAAGGTGATGAGGTGTGGTGTACCAAGAAAGGGATGAGATCAAAAGGCGGTAATGAAAACTGATTATAATCACAGGACAGCTTCGACTCCAGAAGTTGTTGTGGGAGTGCCTGGGCCCTTACCCTGCTTGGGGGCACACACACCGCCACACACTGGTGTGTTCACAGACGGTACAGCCACAGATCAAGTCACAGGCGTGGTTTCTCTTCAAATAATAAATTGCTTGGCTGAGCCTAACCTAAGAGGGATTACAGATAACGTGCAGTTGTATCAAAGCCATGCTAAGGCACCTCCTTCTAAGTAATTTACACAAGACATGTTTCTTCTTTTTTTTTTTTTTTTCAAATAGAGGTTCTGGGGATTGAACCCAGGACTTCATGCATGCTAAGCAGGCTCTCTACACTGAACTATACCCTCCCCCCACAATAAGACATGTGTCTTCTAGCAAACATCCATTTAGTGGCACCCTTTCAGACCTCCAAGAGTCTAGTTTACATATTGAGGCTGAGTTTCCAATAGAATCTTCCAGAGCACAGAGCCTGGACACCCAGAGGCTCATTGTATTTACTGAACTCTGGGAGGTCAAGGGGAAAAGCACAGGCTGTTGAAGTTAATGAATGAGGCTGCTTATCTTTGGAGCCTTCACAGACATGTGGTGTGCCCATCTCGGCGGCACCCTTTTTAATTGGAGAAGAATTTCTCTACTCGACAAGCACATTTCCTAGCAACTGTTATCATTTTGAAAGTATATATCACATGCCAGCATTCTAAATCCTAGAAAATGACTTGCCCAGGTCAAGTTAGCAGAGGTTTTTGATTTTATATCCAATCTCTTATTTTGGAATGCTACAGGAAAGCCAGCTGTTTTTCAACTAATTGTGGGTAGACCAGTCGGAGTTGATTAAAAAAAAAAAACACCCCCCCCACAAACTCTTAATTATGGATTACATAAATAGAAGTATAATTGTATTAGTTTCAGTAATGGTTAATGCAGTCATTCAAAGGAAGCTAACAAAGCTATGTCAAGTATCTTTCTGTTTTCTTGCTTTAATGGGAAATCAAGTATAGTTTATCACTTGTAGTAAGTAGAAATTCAGCTATTTGAAAATGGCTCATTTTTCTAAGTAAATTCTTAAATTTCTTAAAATTTCTAAAAATTCTGTTTCTTTCATTTTTAATACTGGGTAGATTAGTAACCCTTTGCCTGTAAAGACAATTGGGAGAGTGTCCAATGTCACAAGTGAAGGTCTCTGTCAATGAAAATGAAGGTATAAGGAAAGGGAACCAACCTTTGTCAGATGTCTATCTTATTTAACTTCACGTCCTCAAAAAAAAAAGATTTGATGGAGATGATATAACCATTTTTAAATGAGGAAACCAAATGAAATAAGTTGACCAAAGTTCGACAGAAGGTGATAGAACTGGCCTTGGATTCCTGTTTTTGTCTAGCTCCCCAGGTGGCCACTTTCCTGTACTGCTTATTAACCCACTTATGCTGTTTGTGATAGGCCGCCTGTCTCTAACCAAAGGCTACTGTCTGGTAGCACCGAAGTGCTTACTCAAATGCCTTCTGTTAGCAACCAGAATTGAGATTTCACATGAAATGTCAACCCACTCCCCAGAAGAATGGTGGCCCTTGCAACCCTGTATTTTCACAGCCCTCAAGGGCTCTATGTTAGAAATATGAGCAGATATTTATAAGAGTTCTCACTGGGTTTAAGTGAGTAGTGTGTCTTGCAGAAGACTTTGTGTTAAGCCAGACTAACCATGGAGAGGATGGTCTGGCTACCTTTGAGTTAGTTGGAATCTGAGGGGGTCAGAAAGGCTTCCTGATTCAGATTCTTGGTCTCAGTGATTCCTGTGGTTACCGTGGCCCTTAGTTTTCCATCAGTGTCCCCATTGTGGCTTCACAAATGCAGTGCCCAGCTGTAATTGGGTAAGTGAATCATTGGGCATTTCCACCCATTAGTACTTGAGCATATGTCATTAGAGTAGAGGAGGGGGCTCAGGAAAGGTGAATTGGAAGAGGAGAGCCATCAGCAGCCAGAGGAGATTCCAGAGGGTGCTGGATAGTAGAGGGAAGAGAGGGGTCCTGTGAAGTTGAAGTGGGTCTGGGAATAGGAGTTCAGTAAAGAAGCTTCCCTTACTTGACAGCTGTGCCTCAGGCCAGCTTTGCTTGGTAAAAGTCACGGGATCATCTTGCTCACTTCAAAGGATCTGGCCCACCAGAAGAACAAAACAGTTATTTCCCTCTGTGGCAAGTTGACGTTGCAGCTGTCATCACAGCTGTATCCAGAAAAGCAACTTATTCAAGTGGCAGCTTGTTCCTTGAGGCTTGTCTCATCTTCAAGAAATGCCCAGTGACACCTCTCAGAGGAAATCCCTCATTCCAGGGCTGCTTGATATTTTCTGCACCGGCAAGTGCTTTAGGAATACGTTCCTGGGCCCAGTGAACCTTTGGAGAGTGTTCACTGGTATCTGTCCACCAGAAAACCTAGTGTGGTCTCTTGGAGGTCAGATGGAACTTACTGAGCACAGCTCCAGGTAGCACCGAGCAATTTCTGGTTGTCTTATTAGACTTTCAGGAGCTGTTGATTGAGGACTTATTGAAACCAGTCTTTATGTCCCCACCCTCTCCATTTCCTTTCTGTTTATCCTAAAGATTGCTCTTTACTATGGTAGAATGGAATTGGTGCCTGATTTTAAAAAATATTTCTCCAGCCTTAGATTACTTAGAGAGTAGGGTGCCATCCAGGAGGAGGGGCTGGGAAGTAGAGAGGATATTTCCAGTTTTCTGTTATCCAGGCCTGGGCTTCATAGAACCTTAGACCTGGAAGGGTCTTTATTGAAGCGAGTGAACTGGCTAATTGTCAGACGCAGCAGATAAGAAAACTGAAACTTAGAGAAATCTCACAGCTGGTCAGTGGGTAATCCCATAACTGGAATATGTTGTTCACGTCTGCAGAAGTAGTTGAAAAAGGCAAGGACACACTAAAGCAGGGTAACTGGATGATCAGGGGTCATAAGTGGCCATTTTGAAGAACTTGGGGGGATTTTTGGCTGCAAGTAAGAATATGCATCAAGAAGTCACAAAAACCATCTTCAGATATCTGAAGGGCTGACGCACTGGGTGTAAGGAGATTTATTCTTTGTAATGGGAAATCATCTGCTGAGGAATTTATTATTCTAGGTCTACCATGGACCTTGGGGTCATTTAGCTTTAGCTGTTGTAGGGCCCAGGGAAAGTAGCTTTGAAAGGAGTGCCTATTCTGTGGATATGTTTTAGGGTAAAAGTAGAGCTGTGTTAGTTTGTTCCAGGGTCAACCTGGTGATAGGAGGGATAAAAGCAGTGGCTGGGATACCTACTATAAGTGTAAATGTGGCAAATTATTCTTAGGATGGAAAGACTTCTGTGAGCCTAGCAGAGACAAGGCTTCAGAGAGCCAAGGATACTGGAAGGGACTATTTAAAGATACTTTTATGGTTACCTCTGAAATATAAGGGCCACTAAAAAGAGGATCCCAGGCACTGAAAGGCCTGCTCCCCATACTGGTCTGGATTGCCCTTTGTCTCTCTCAGTAACCTGGATACCTTTTAAGGTCCAGATTCTTGACTCTCATTTGTCAGGATGTCATAGCTTATTTGAAATCTCTGATTCTGGAAGCTGGGTCTTCCAGAAAGCTTTTCCCTGGCTCATCAACCCATACTGGAGTCCTCCTGCTTCTGAGTTCAGGGATCGGGGATGGGTGGTAGAAGGCACCCCCCCCAATAGGTGTCAGGACGCCAGGAAGTCTCTGGGATAACCTGGTCAGACTGGGTCAGTGCTTGATCTGGGTCCTGCTGGTGACCATCTCTAGCTGCCTTATGAATGTCATTGTGAGTCCCCTCGAAGTTCTTCCCCTTAAATGCTTGCTGTTCCTTGTCATGCTCCCTGGTAGGATGGACCCTGATCCCTAGCCCATTGGAGGAAGCTGTTCCCAGGTTTAGGTGAGCCCTGTCTCTTTTCTCTTTTTGGGTTCATTTCTTTTGGATACCTTCCTTGAGGACCCACTGACCTCTTCTAGGTGGGTGATGTGCACCTAAACCTTTGAGTTCATACTCCTCAGGTCATTCAGTCCATGCTCTGAGGGGACTGACTTTGTCACTGGCTTTGTTTGTGCTTTGCCCCACCATCTCTGCTGGCTATAATGTGTTTCGCTCATCCTCACCATTTCCTGATTTCCTTCTAAAGGCACCAACATTTTTTGCCAACTTAACATTCAAATATCCCATCTGAGTTCCTCATGAGAAGGGAAAAGCCTGGACATAATTTGTTTTCCCTCAAGTGTTGTTTGCTGCCTTATAAATCTGAAAGGGAAGGGTCATCTTACTTGGAGAAGCTCTGAAATATCTACCCTTGAAGAGTGTTTATGTTGGGGATGAGAGAAGAGTCTGTGTGCCCACAGGTACAGGATCCAGGACCTAGGACCCAAGATCTGGCTAGAGGCCAGAGATAAGGAACTCTATCTAATCTTTGCTGCCAGTAGAAATAGTCAATAAATCAGAACTGTTTATTGAGTGCCTGCCATGTTCAGACAACAGGGAAGTGTTGGGAACAGACAAGAACATCTTAACTGAAAACCTATGAATTTCTTCTCATTTGTTGGAGAACTTTGTGACTACATCAGGTCATGGTGCTATGTGTCCAGAAATTGAAAGTCGTAAATCATCTCCTGCTTGGCGCTGGAAAGCCCTTTACCATTTTTATTAGATGGGGTTGCATCTTAGAATGGTAGGAATAAAACCTGAGCTTTCTACATGGGACTTCCTACATGCCTTGGTAGGATGTGGAAGACCCTTAACCTCTCTGAGACCATTTTCTCATCTGTTAAGTGAGTCTGGCCATACCCATGTTAGACTGTTGTTCTGAGAAGTAAATGAAGCATGTGTTAAGTGCTTGGCATGGGGCTGGGCACACTAGGCACCAATGAATGAGGGCTGTCTTGTAGCTGGACCATCATTGCTGGGGCTCATCGTGAAGAAGCTAGAACACATATTGTTCATGGTGTGGCCTGTCTCGTCCTACAGAAAATCTCAGTTTCAGGTTCTTTTATTTTTGCCGTATTTTATACTGCTATGAATCTGGCACACTGTAGAGAAGCCACTTGGAAAATATCTGATGTGCCGAGGAGGGAGGAGGACACATCTCTCTGACGGAGCCTTTTGGGCTCCTGTGTTAATTAAAACAGTAAAGAAATGGGGAAGGAGGCTAAGCTAAGTGTCCAGAGGGTGTGTCACTGGGGGCAGCCGGGAGAGGCAGGCAGGAGAGGAGGGGTTGTGGTCCCAGAAGAGAATGATGATCTGCATCTAGCTTAGTCAAAGATGAACTCAAGAAGGACAAACCAATTACAGAATATATCACCTGTGAGAGCGAGGCTCCACCTTTGGTCCTAGTCAGCCGCTGGAACCTACAGCCCAGATCCTGCGTGGATTTAAAGGGACCAGAGGACAGTCTCCCCATCTCAAGGCAGGAATTCCTCTCATTTTTCTTGGAGACACTCTCCCAGTAGGCCCTCAAAACTTTCTTCACAAAGAAAATGTGCCATCATTCTTTGTGATGTGCCTTAGACTTGCCTCAGCTCAGTAGCACTCATTTTTGAAAATGCAGAAATTGTTCTTGTTAGAGCAGTCTGTTCCCAAGGAACAAAGGTCGCAACAGGCTGGCATGGTCTTGGTTTTTTTCTGTGGCCCTCTCATCAAAAACAATAATAATATTTCAAATAGATAACAGCGTGGTTAATGAGATATTTTACAGTGCAGATGATCAGAAGTGAAGAGGCCCAGGCATTTATACTAGTTGACTGGCAAGATTAACTTGATGAACTTTGACCCGCCTTTGGAGAGAAAAAGACCTCTATAAATTTCAAAGAAAAAGGCATTGTTTATTTGCATCCAGATGGCACTTTGAAATTCAGAAAACTGAAATCAGCCTCACAGACAGGACGCAGAACACTACTGGGAAGAGAGTGAGATAGGCCAGATTTACATTTATAAATGCCTGCGATGGCAGTGAATGGACATTGATCCACGTGGGTGCAGGATATGAAGTCTCAGTATGCTACATTTATGAAGCTTTCATTTGAATAAGGAAGCAAATGACATTTTTTTCATACTGAGTTGACAGTCCTTAGGAATGAAGCACTAGGTCTTGAGTCCCTGGTCTGGTCAACAGAGATTGGGGCAAACAGTGATCAGTTGCACTCAACAAAAGAGGAGAGAGAATGTATCAGACACAGCAGCTGTTCTGTTAAAGCAAACTGCCATCTCAAGACTCTCCTGTGGCTTTCATGAAAGGATTTTGAAAGGATGGGGAAAAGGGGTGGAAAAAATAAAGTTTTGTGAGAGTCATGGAAGAAGAGAGGGAAGATGCTGGGAGGGTGATCTGGGTGTAGAGATCACACTGTTCCACTCCCACCTCTTCCCCAAAAGCCCATTCTCATGTCAGTGTGTTGCATTTCTTAAGAGAGGAACCTATTCCCTACTTTAATATTCCCACTAGGTTTCTCCTTTTCAGCTTCCCAGTGTGTGTACTAATGACCCAAACAAGAAAGAATTAATGATGGATGGTACTCATTTAATTGGCTGAAATTGAGTGATGGGCACTTTCTGAATCCCGTTAATTCTTGGGACTAATCTACATATTGGCAACTTGTCATAAGAGACGGGTTGCAAATGCTGAATCAAAACTTCTCAGGGCTTGGCAGTAGTAAAATGGCAATGTGTGAAATGCTCTCTTAGGAGACTGGAGAGGAACTTCTGCATAAGTGTAATGCAGTCATGCTAAGATAATGGATTAAGTGGCTTTCTTTAAGATACTGGCTTTGTGTATCTTATATATTCAAGAAGTAGCCTTTGTGGATTTTAGTGTGACTATTTAGGCACAAACAAAATAAATGGACAATGGTCAGTGGTGAGTTATTGTGTTAGTATGAGGGGGTGTTAGCAGCCTGTTTTATGCGTCCAAATAGCAGTCTGCTCTTAGGTTTCCTTCTGGAATTCACTAGGCTTCATGGCTAAACTTCCCACTGGGGTTAGGACAGAAAATTTCCCAGGGGACCACACAGGGATTTGGATCTAGAAGAGCAGGGTTATTATAGGATCTTTCCCATTTCCCACTTGGGAGATATTGGGAAAGCCACTGAAATTTGTCTCTAAAACTGTGGATTATAATACTATGTTTTGCTTGAAGAGATTCTGAGGACTGGACAAAATGATGGTTTGAAAAGATTTCATATACTGCAAAGCTGTGTGCAAATATTGTTGTTATGACTACAGGAGCTCTTCCTGGTCTGTTAGAAAACATCTTCCCCCACCCCCGTCTTTTCTATCAGCCATAGTGAATATCTGTTGATGCTTAGCATATTTATACCAGGGATAGGTGTAAGTCCCAGTGTCCTTCTGTCCCTCTGTTGGGGACCCAGACTGGATTATTATCTGGGCATATTGTTATCCAGGCATTCTTCAGATGTTTTGAAATGGGTCTGGTAAGAACCAAAGCTATGTTTTCAATTAATTTTCTAAAAACACAATTTGCTCGAAGTACATTTAAAAAAAAAAACAACCAAAAATTCCACAATGAAATATGGCTTGCCAGAAATTTGGGAGATCTCTGTGGGTTTCACTGATACCAAAGGCTTCTATTTAATACGACTTTGCATTAAAGTGGGCCTTACTATCAATTTAGCAAAACCTCTTGTTTAATCTCAAATTTTGTGTAGTTTTTATGAATCCATTGTGCCTTGGTTAAAAATAGCTCCAGATAATGCAACATTTGATTAAATGGGACTTGTTAATATGGCCATTAGCTGGAGGGATTTTTTTTTTTCCATTTACGCATTCCAAACTGAGCCTGATAAGATGCCACTAACATTTAGCCTGAGGTGTGGAATGTTAATAGTGGGATCTTGGACAGTTGTTTATTCTTTATTTATTTGCTGAATGTGCCATTCACAGCAATGTGCCAGATAGGGTCCTAGAAGGCAGAAGGTCTCTGTTTAGCCTCAGAGCCTCAAGACGCTGGCAGATGAGCTCTCACCCCAAGGTCAGCACCAGCCTGGTAGGAAAAAGCAGAGAGTAACCTTAAGCCAGAGCTGAAGTATATTTTTGTTCTCTCAAGAGTGGCTTTCAGGGCATTGTGAGTGGCATGTCAGGTGAGTCTTTATCCACCATATTTTCTCTTGGGTTAAGGGGACAGATGGCCGAGGATGCTCTGGTCCTCGTGAACTCCTTGAACCTAGCTGTCCTGGTGGCTTGGTTTTCCTCTGCTGAGAGGCCCTGCAGCTCTTATGGTTCAGGACCAGCTGATACCAGGCTGGTAAAAGTAACAGAGAAGACACTCATTTACTTTTCCTTGAGCCATTTTACACTGACCAGTTTCCTGGGAATACAGAGTACCCCAGCATTCCCTCAGTGCATGCTTCTTTGGCACCAGCTGCATGGAAGGCACCATGCTAAAGCCTGGGGATAGGGCCGTGAACAAGACAGACTCGGTCCCTGCCTTCATGGACCTTACATTCTAGCTAATAACTTGCTGCTCGTTAAGGATGCTATGTCTGTCTGTTGACTTTATGATTTGATCTCCACCCTATTGAGTTGCAGCTCACTGAATTGAGTTTATGCCCTGTTGACCCCCATTTTTCCATTATTATTATGCTTATAAGGTTATTTTTCTGCTTACATGTTAGTTTTAATTCCTTAAAGATAGAGATTTGGGGTCCATTTGATTTAATACTGATTTGTTAACTGCCTATCATGGGAAAGACTCTGCATTTTCAGAATTCTTCCTCTCTCTCCCAGAATGATTAAACATAAAATATTTCCCTCCTTTCAGCCTAGGCCATCCAGGGTCATGAGGGAAGGTAGAACAGGTTGTGCACTGCACGATAGTGCCACATCTAAAAGGAGGCTACCCACATCATGGAGACAGCAGGTTTGTACATCTGTATTGATGATTTCTAGACAGGTGACAGTGCCTAGATATAATAAAATCATTGTATATTAAACATATTAAGAAAATTTCTCTTTGTATCTAATGGGTCTTGACAGAGACACCTGTTTTAACTTCACATAAAGACATTTTGTAAGATGACAGGCCCATTGCTCCTTTTCTGGTCATATCAGGGACAAGGACAATTCCTCTAGTTAATTAGGGCAGTAGAGGACAAGAGACTGGAGTCAGAGCAGATTTCAGTTCTAACTCTGTAAGTCAACCAGCTGTGTAGCTTCGAGCACATCCCATAACCATTTTGAGCTTCAATTTCCTCATCAGTAGAATGGGGATTATCTCCATATCTTATGGAGTTATTAAGATCAAATAAAGTCATTCTGGGAATATGCCTTGTTCCATGTGCTTGGACTCAATAAATGTTATTTCAGTCTGGTGGCTAGGATGGGACAGGGGTGAGGAAGGGAAGAGGGGGCATGAACCTGCTGAGAGACTTTATGGAAGGCAGATTTTACTTCTGTGTTCTTGGGGGTGACTGTGGGGTGAGGTTAGGGGACCATTTTGTCCCGGGAAGGATCACCGCTGAAGACTTGAAACTCCCTTCATTTTTAGCAGCCCAGAGAAAGGCATTCAATTTTCCTTATTTCCATCTTGGGGATTGCAATCTACATTTGCAAGAAAATGAGGGTGTCATTTTCCTAGTTTCCAGGCACCTAGGCTGATTCATTGCAGCATTAGAAGTAGTTAATGGCAATTGAGGTAGCAGCAGTTTTTGGCGGCAAACAGGACCCTGCCAGGGACCCTGGGTAACTCTCAGGTGTTATTACAACCTGTCTGGCTTTCTGCTGCCCTCACTGGTTTTTCCATCAAGTTATCTGTCAGTCTCCTGCTTTCATTTCCTGGGCAGAGATTCAGAGGTCACCGGAAACCTCTTCACATTGCTGCAGAGGGACTGATGCACTGATTCTTTTATTTGCTTCTAATCACAGATTGAAATTAGATTGCTTCCTTTCCTGGCTCAGGTTGTAATAGCACTCTGTAGTTTAAGAAAAATTATTTACTGTGCATTTTGTTTCTTGAAAAGCCTGGTAATTTGTTTCTGTCCTCTACTCAAAGAAAGTAGGTGGAGGACTGGCCAGAATCCAGAGGTAATGAGGTGTTGGTTAGAAAAACACCACCCAGAGTAATGGATCTTTATTAGACCCTTCCTGTGGTGATGGTGGCAATATTGCCGAGCTCAAGGGGATGGGTCTCTATTTCCTTATGGATTGACTGGGGTTGGCCAGTTCCCCCTTGTGGGGCCTCTCTGTCCCAGATGGTGGAATGTGTCTAAGTTTGGCAGCCCACTTTCACCTGATGGAATAACACTTACAAACTGTGCTTGCAACTGAGAAGATGAAGGGGGCTTAGCGTTCGGTTGTGGATCGTGTGTAGATTCGTGCATTCATTTTCAAGTTGTCTTTGAGCTCCTCCAGGGAAGATCAGTGATTTGGGGAACGTGCTCTATCTGTATTTGTAAGGAGCTTCCTGAGGATCCAAGGCCAGAATCCTTGTGACTGGAGCTTGTTACAAAGACTGAAGAAAGAGAAGGAGGTGTTTAGATCTAAGAGGAGAAGAATGGTTTCCAAACTTTCTCAGCTCATGGCACCCTTTGTGTCTGAGTAACTTTCATGATGCCTCTTGGTATGCGCGCGCGCGCGCGCACACACACACACACACACACGCACACACACACACAGTTCTGTTTATTAAGTAGTTACATGGATCCAAATAAGTATCTCCTAACAACTTAGTGGCCATTTGGGGAGATACCTGTAAGTTGAAAGAAAATATATTTATTCTTAAATAACTGCAGTACTGCCCAGTGGGATGCATGCACCTATTGGGTGCTGTACAACTTCTCAAATCTAGAAGTTGGGCTGGACACTGCCAGCCTCGTGTCCTTTCCACACTGATTTTCATGCAGTGCTTGCTTTTTATCAAGCAGCCACTGAAAGTTTCACAAAGATAGGACACAATCAAAAGAATGTAGCATGATCTAATTTTGAAACTGAGGACCGCCTTGAGCTAGGAGTTTGCAGGGTATTTGACAGCTCTTGAGGGTTGCTTTGTTTTCCCTGAAAATTTAAAATAATTAAAAATTAAATTTAAATTCACTTTAATTCATTTTAATGGAAGTATCCCCCAGTGCCCCTCTTGAGTTGGCTGTGGTGACCCTGGGATACCTCAGCACATGGTTTGGGAACCTGAGCCTTGGGCAGGAGATGCTCTTAGATAACTCATAAATCAGAGGGAGGGAATAAGGGCTTATCTAGTTGGCTCTTTTTGTAAGCACTTCTGACCTCTCCTCTGACCCACTGCTCAGGGAAGGTGCCAGAACCCTACCTTGCATGCAGTCCATTGGATTTTATGATGCTAGAGGGTGATGTGAACTCACCACACCTCATCACAACTCGTAACTGCATGGAGTTCCTTCTTGGCAGCCAGATCTCAAAATTCATTACGATGCCACAACCAACCCCGCCACTCACAGAATGGGGCTTTTTTCTTTTTATGATGTAACTTGGCTCTCAAGGAGAATGCCATTTTGGTGAGATTCTCCTATGCTTAAGGTAGACATTGATTCTAGTCCAGATGCTTACAATTCAGATTTGACGTTTTGCAGGATGATGTTCCACTTCCCTTGGCACAAATAAGAGGAATTACATTGAATTAAATAATTATTGGATTTAATAATCAAAAACTCTTTCAGTCTCCACTTGATCTTACCCAAGTGGCACCATGTTCAAACCCAGCAAGAACACACTGGAAGTGCAGAAAAGGACTTCTCTGCAAATTGATAATAGAATCCCTAAATGCATGTTCTCTGTTCTGAGGGCTTAGGACCTAAATAGGGATCATTTAAATGGAAAAAGTCCACTTGGCATCCCGTAGAATGAAATCCTCTTCCCACATTGACATTTCTGATGATTTTGGTGAATCTTCATGTTACAATTTGGCTGCCAGTGACTGGACATCTTTCCCTGGAGGCCTAGGGCCTGACCACGTTCTGTCAAGTTTATTACCCAAGGAAGAGACTCCTTTCAGTCCCAAATGGGTGTAGGGTAGCGGGCTGGGAATTGCCATTGAAATGCTGGGAGACCCTAAGTCCCTTTTCATCGATCTGAGTGTTGGTGGCAATACAGAAATGCATTGAAGTGTTTCTAACAAAGCTGCCCTCCCTGCCTGGCATTCAGAGGGGGAAAGAGGGTATTTTGCACCATGACAACAGGTGACCTCTATTTGGAATTGTCAACAAACATTAATAGGCTTTCCAAAACACATATGCTGTAAAGTAAGAGACTGGCTGCCTGAAGGGAGGACCTGGTATTCAGCAGCACTGGGGCAGTTCTTACAGGATGTCAGCAGACGTGGTTAATTGGTAATGATTAGGGCTGTCTGAAAGCTGATTCCCTGAGTTGGGCGAACACATAATTGTTGTCTGTAACCCAGAGCAGCTTTGCTCTTTCATCTCTATGAAGAGATCAGAAAAGAGAGATTTACGGCTTAGGTTGCCCCAAGCCACACATAGCAGGCTTAATTTTCCTTTCCAAGGGAATTTGAAGACCGCTGTTGTGACTAGTTCTCTGTGGCTTATGTGGCAGGTTGAGGTCACTGCAAGTTTTTGTTAAATGATTGATTGACTGAAATTAATTATTCTGTCAGAGCTGTAATAGAGGTAAGATCGAGGACACTGATAAATACAAAAGCCAAAGCGATCCTTATAAATGCACTTATGTCTCTTTCTCTTTAAATAAATCAGACAGACCACGTATATCCTGGATGGTGTTGGGTGTCACCTCCCTGTTTTCCTCTATAGCCCTAAGCTGTTTTCTTTCAAAATCTGAAGCTTTGAAATGAGTGGCCGTTGGTTCAACTCCCAACCGTAGGATATTTGAACCCTTTGTCACTTCATCCCTGCTAACCTTTCCCCAAACACCTCGGCCCCTGTTAAGAGACTGATTCCAGTCACTGCCTTAGATGAAATCAGCTGAATTCAGAGAGGTGTGTGAGCAGATGGCTGAGCAACTTGGGGAATGTGGCTGGTGAGTTGAGGAGTGGGTGGCAGGCAGGTGGTTGCTTCTGAATGTCAGATTTCTGAGGGATGGAAGCCACTCTGGAAGGCCTTTGAGGAAGGCAGTGGAAGCAGCTGTTTAGTGACAGACTGTCTGAAATTTGAGTTCTTAAATCCCACGAAGGGAATCCAGTGGCCAGTTAAGGAAATGCCCACATGACTCTTGATTACCTTTCAAGGGGCAAGAGATTGTTGATAAGTGATCTATCAAATGTACTCCTAAGTCACTGGAAACAAAGGCTAAAAAAGCCATTTCCTACATGGGTTCTGAGCAGCACATAGGTAGCAGGGCCTCTTCCTAAAGTGGCACGAGGTTCAAAATGAGCAAGAACACTTTGGAAGTGCAGAAAAGGACTTACAAGCAAACTGACCAAGATACCAGAATTACAAACCCATGCTCTGAAAGCATGTCTCTCATGTTGTGTGTCCTTTCATGAAAGTACATATGAATTAGGGCTATGTAGTTCTTTGCATAAAAAGGAAAACACCACAGTAATTAGGTTGATGTCTTTGCAAAAGCTGTCACTGATACTCATGGTAACAGATCTGGGAAATACCCAGCAGCCACTAGGTTCATTGATTCTCACATTCTGGTGTGCCCTTTTAGAATCATCTAGGGTGCTTGTTGATTCAGATTCCAGGGAACCAACCCCAGAGAGTCAGTCTCCCTAGATGTGCCATAGAATTTGGGGATCTTCATTGTTTTTAAACAAGTTCCAAAGTGATGATGCAGGTTGTCCCCAACCTACAGTTGCCTTGTTTAATACATGGTAAGACCAGGGGCCAAGAGAAGAAACTACAACTGCTCCATTTGACAAGAACAGCCCTCTGAAAGGCCCATGACTAGTCTATGGGCAGATTGCGGATGGAACCTCTTAGATTTGAGTACTTTTGTTCATCTTAAGACATGCTATGGCTATTTCAATACCAGTCATCTTACGGTATACCAGCTATAGAAGGCATGGACTCCTGAGTATCTTAGAAAATGAAATAATGGAAATAGGTGAGATCTGGAAACTTGCTATTTCTTGATGATGCTTGAAATTTCATTGGCTGGACATAATTGAAGCAACAAAGCAATAGCCATGTAAACTGTCATAAATTGAGTTAAGACATCCCATTATGGAAAGAAATTTTAAATCCTTCTTTCTCAGAAATCTCTAAAAGGAGGAGGACTAACTTGGAACTCTTTATACTCATTCCTGCTAGGAGATGAGAGATGGTATCCCCTTTCTAATTTATGAATCTGTGGTTTACTTAGGTAGGGCTCATACGTAACATGCTTCAAATACCGTGTTTTGTTGGGTCCAGTTTAAGGCCTGAAAATGTTTGTATATGTCCCATCACTTCATGAACATTATGATACCTAGTACTTTAAAGTCTACCTGAAAACAAATTAAAGACTTTATAAAATCTTTTTTTCAAAGTGCCCTCCTCCTCTTTTTAAATGTGTGTCCCCTATAAAATGCTTTGGAAAGTGGTCATCACCAAACTAGGGCTAGTTTGCATAAATATTTAGTTACAGATGTGAGTGTGTTTCTTGAAGTTGTGTATGTATCAGCATTTCCTCAGCTGTTCCTATGAAGCCAGGCCTGCTTGCAGTGTGGTGGAAGATACAGGAAAGAGGGGGCCAAATGGAAATGCAGGTCATTGCCAGGGACAGAACTGCATTGAATCATCACTGTTTTGGTTCTGTTCTTAACAAAGTTACACAAGTCTTTGATTAGAGACTATTTTCAGTTGTCATTTTAAATAATAATTAGACCCCCTGCTCTAGTCAGTTTCTTTTAAGGTGGTTTTAAAAGTTCATGACTGGAAAGACCCTGTCTTTAGAGGAGAGATATGTACAGGGCCAAGAATTGGTTGTTTTCATGTGGCCAAGAGGTCTCCCAGAAATTCATCTGAACATTCATTGGTCCTTTCAGAATATCGAGTTTTGTTTTACTGTTGTTTTTAATTCTAGCTGTTACTGATTGTGTATCTTCTCTGGAAAGAGGGAGGGCCGAGATGATGGTACCATACTTTTTATGTACTTCTAGTAGCTGTGCAACCTTCAGTGGCAGTAAACAGCATACGACCATGACACTTACAGAGAAAGAGGGAGGAATTTGTAATCTTTGAACAAAAAAAATACCGAGATCTAGACTGTGCTGGGCACTGAAGTTAAGCACTAGGTTTTAAAATTGAATAAAATGTAGCCCTAGGGAGTGGCAGGTCTAAGCAGACAGTTACAGTGAAACCTGATACTGTACATGTATAAGAGGAGTCGTAAAGAAGGAGGAGCTAAATTCTCACTGGGGTTTTCAGGAGAAGCAGGTGATCAAACAAGGGATGAGAATCTGTGAATTCATTGTTGAGCTTGAGAGCTCTAACGTACATCAGTGCATGCTTGATATTTTAGTGGTGAACAAATGAGGATGGTCATTCAGGCAGAGGGTAGAGGCTGTTCAAATGTACAGAAACTTGAGCGGACATGTCATGTTGGAAAATTGTAGGTGTGCAGTGTAGCTGGGGCATCATTTACAAGGAGGCTGAGGTTACTGCTGAATCGAATTATGAGCTTGACTCTCACATGGGCTCGTATGTCCAGACATCGTCATGCTTCTTCCAGAGTTTCGGTACTATTGAAGGGAGCCATAGAGATCCTGAAAGTGCAGAGTCTCATGTTGAGTCTCTGAGACTTGGTTCTTTAGCTTATGCTGTTGGAAAACATGAGGCCTTATTCTTTCAAATGCTTCAGTTGTTCATTGAAGATGATCTAGCCACCAGGTCAGTCGGCCCCTAGAGGTCAACAGTGGGTCAGACACCTGAATGAAAAGTCTAATATGTGTTTCATCATCCAGATACAATTTGATTCTAGGTGTCTAATCAGCGTTATGTGAAAAAGAAGATTTTTAGCAAAAGGTTTTATGAAATGTTTGGTTAAAGTTAAGCATACTTCCTTTCTGTAGGGGTTCCTAAGGCTTTGATTGTCGGAGTACAATATGAATCCCTAAGAGGATGCTGGAATATGGCCTCACTTCCTAAAATTATTTGTGAAAAAGCCTCTTGTGAAGCTGGAATGCTCTTTGGGCAAAGCCATTCTTGAGATTCATTTAGATGGGCCTCCTAATTGTACATCGAATGGAATTTCCTCCCTCAAAAGTTGTACCTGCTCACTCCCTCAACTAACTGCCCGTGATGAGGGGGTGAAAACCACTCCATTCAGGAAACACAAAATGTGCCCCCCTGCTAATTGTTTGACATCATGTTGGTGAAATAAAGGCTTGCATTCCTCCCATTCTAATAGGTCACTTTTGCGGAGACATAGCCTCAGGCTCTAGTGGGCAGCATGGGGTCTGCTGGGAAGGTTCCAGCAAAATGCAACTCTTCTTGACCTTGTACCATTTAAAGTCACAGAGCTATTAAAGTGGCAGCCAGGGCGTTCAGACGAGCTGTGACTAGGCATAATGTGCCTTTAGAGGGTGACCATTCATTTGTCCATCTAATTAGCACTCAACACCTTTGGCTGCCCCCACGCATCTTTTTAAAAAAAATCTCAAGCACATGGGGCTCTGGTGCCTGGATTGCAGGGCTCAGATGAAAATCAAGGCCTGGCTTTGTATTTATGGTGGTTTCTTCTTTCTACTCTGTCTTACCTATTTCCTCAGCCCTGTTCTCAGTAATGCCTGCCACAAAGAACCCCATAAATTGAATGTTTGCAGCTATAAGTTTGTCATTCTTTTCTTGAAATAAGATCAGGGCAGTATTATAAAACAGCAGAAGGCTGAATGAAAGCAGCCGGCATATTGTTGACTGATTCATTGGGGGCATTTAGTTCTTCAAAATGGAAAAACAAAATAGGGTCTAAAAAGCAAACACAGTAAATTAAAAGAATGTTATTCTATGCATAGAACAGCTGTTGTAATACTTGCTCGGTACAGTCATATGACTGACCCACTTCTAAGATAAAATATGTCTTCCTTTAAGGTTATTATTAAAGACACATGGAGACATTTACTTTGGTCTTCATGTCAGCATTGTGCCACATTTAAAAAAATACCACCATTTGAATTTGGTTTAGATCTATTATTTGCATGAAAATGATAGTTAATTGTGTCCATATGATAGTAATTAGTGTTTAGCTAAGAGGACTTTGCCATTGGGCATGAGTTACAAAAATTGTACTGGTAGTAGCTGTTTTCTTTTAAGTGACTGTCTAGCTCTGTCTGTTTTGCCAACGAGGAAAATGAATGAACAGGAAGTGAAAGATTTAATGGCTACAAAAGGTAGGATGTAGTGTTCCACTGTAGGGAGAAAGCTCCACGTTAGGCCTTCTTTGCAGGTTGGATGATAATTATCTCCTTTCTTAGCAAACATTGAATGCCTACTCTGTGTTAGGATCTGGACTATTCATTACACACTCAAACTCCAAGAAGGCAGGGAACCCGCAGTAGTGTAACTGAAATCTGTTAGCTTTAAAGTCTGAACTAGAAGTCTGCTAGCCCACCTGAGGCTTGTCCACCGTCGCAAGGCTGCTGAGTGGCAGGACAAGAGCCAGATCAGATCATCTGCTCCTTCTCCAGCTTTCTCTGTGTGCTACTTCCTTAATTTACTTTGCATGGGTACCCATCATCAGCAGTTCTTATTAAGAGACTGGTTAGAGTAGAGGAGGATGCTGGGCCAGATGCCCGTCCTGTCCCACCTAGTGTGTCCTGGCCATTGTGGATTCTCCAGTCAACCTCTTGCTCTCTCTGAACTTCTTAAAGGCCAAGACCAATTCTGTTTCAGCTTAGAACTTGTAATTCTCTTTTGAATTATGTGCATGTGGTTATATTACATCAGATAGGTAATAAATACCTGTTGAAAGCACGAGTGGTAGAGTGAATAAATGATCTTGTCTTTTTCCAACTCAAGGCAGGGCCCTTTGTGCCCTCTCTGCGATATGTGATTATCCAGCTCCCTCTTACATGGTCTCCTGTCAGTGAGGTCCCTGCTACCTTATAGTACCGCTCATTTCTCCATGGCCAGTTCTGACCATAGAATGGTACCTCCTCTTCTTAATCCCCAATCCACTATAACATCACTGGTTCGCTCTTTGGAAGTCACACAGAATAGAGTTTTATTACTCTTTTTCATGGCCCTTCAGGTATTGCAGGACACCTGGTATATGCATCTCATCTCCAAATTCACCATAACAGTTTCCTAAGTTTTTCCTCATAGGACACAATTCCCTCATGTATCTCCATCATGGATACTTTCATATCAACATAGTTAATTTATCCAGTGTTTTTTTCTTTGTTTTGTTTGTCATTTGTAAGTATGGGACTAGAACTGAGCACAGTATTACAGGAAAGAATGACCAGAGCAGAATAGGGCCAGAACATTGCCTTCCTTCATCTGAATGTCTACTTACACTATTTCTATAATTAAAGAGTGTACTCTTTTTTATTATATTTTATCATTAGCGGTCATGTGGCTGATTTGATTCATATGAACTACTGGACATCTAAAGCAGTCGTTTCCAACGAGGGATGATTTTTCTCCCTGGGGGTAGTTGGCAATGATGACTGGAGGCCTTTTTTATTTTCCTTACTTGAGTGGGTGGTGATACTAACATCTAGTGAGTGGAAGCTACGGATGTTGATTAGATCCTACAGTGCACAGGACAGCCTCCCACAGTAAAGAATTATCTGGCTTAAAATGTCAGTAATGCTGCTGTTGAGAAACTCTGGTCTAAACTACCTAGTCCTTCTCTTTGGTGCTTCAAGGAACAGACCTTGATCCACTGTTACAGAGTTCTCTCAAATCTTTGAAAGTGACTCAGTAAGACGTCATCTCTCCAGGGGAAACCTTCTCAGGCCAACTGTCAACCATTTCTAAGATTGCCAGTTTCTTAACCTGCTGGTCACCCCCCACCTTGCAGTTAGAGCAGTGCTCCCAGAAATGATCCATGTTTGGTTGGCATCTGAAACCTAGGACAGAGCTTCTCAAACTTTCTGTTGATGAAAATCATCTGGGAACTTTGTTAACCTCAGGCTCTTGCTCAAGAGATCGGGCTAGGGTTGAGACTCGGCCAGTCTAACAGTCTCGCAGGTAATGCTGGTGGAGCAAGGCCCTTAGCAAGTTTCCTATTGGTGTTGTTTGGATGAGGGCTCCTTCTGGTCCCTGTTAGCAGAGTACAGTGTCTGTGGCTGGGAACCTTGGGCTGTTACACTCGGTCCTGGCCACAGGCAGGACAGAGTCAACCAGGCACTGTGAAGCTATAACAAAGGAAGGCTAATGGTCTGCTAACTGCTGAGCCGTGCTTATGACTTAGAGGTCCTTGCTGGACCATGTTCCAGGAGGAGAAACAACAGCAAAGCAAATCCCTTTCCTAAGTGAGAGCTGGAGGTGGGAGTGACGGTTGAGGGGAGCTGCCCCCAGCTGCAGACTTGGAGGAATGCAATATCCTGTTGTGAGTTGGTTTTTCCAGATTATGCATATGTTTATAAATTATCCTAGAAGTTCCTTTTCCTCATTCCCTTTATTGTAGAGTGTATTTCTTTAAAGTGACAGGTTTAATTTTTTTCCCCACTCTGTGTAGATTTCATGGATGATGTAGCTTAATAAATCAAACTGATTTCCACCATTGTATCAAGACTCTTTAATCAGTTCTTTGAATTAATGCAATCAAACGGTTGAATTCTTACATTCATCTCTATATTTACGGCTCTGTTGTGCTTTTTTATTGAATTGGAAGAGGAATATCTTCATTCACTGCCAAAATAAAATAAATCTAGGCAGGTTATCTAGTAAACTGACTGGGGCGTATGGTGTGTGGTGTGTATGTGTGTTTGTGAGTGTGTGTGCACATAAAATACAGAAGTGATCAGTATAGTTGTAATATTAAATTTTGTGTTGGGACTTCAGATTCAAGCAGCCAGCATTGTATCAAGTTCTGTGATAATGATCCTATTTTACCAGGTCATTAATTCAGGGATTCTCAGAGAGCAGAGCGTTTGGAAGTTATGGTACATTTTGAGGAATATCCTGGATTTCACATGTGGAATATCCTGGATTTCACATGTGTTCTAGTTAAGAGCATAGAATCTGGAGTCAGGTTGTCCAGAGAAGATCCCTGTTCGTCCATGGTCTGGCTTTGTGACTTCATTCATGTTACTTAACCTCTCTGTACCTCGTTTACTTTAAAATAGGAAAAGTGTGAATGTCTCATACAATAGTTGTGAGGATTAGAACCATAGGCAGTGGTACCCATGACAGGCACAAGGCAAGTATTCACTATTTGTAGACTATTACTAATAACACCCTAAACTTAAAACAGCAAACATGTTTTCTGCCAAACCAGAAATACTGTCTTATGGTATATTCTCTCAGTGACAACAGTAAAAGGCAGTAAGGATATGACAAAAATGATTAGAAGACAATCATAAAATTGAAGGAATTCTATCCTTTTATTATGGTTATTTCCCTCCCACAAATTGGGAAACTAACTTCACTACTGAGTTTGGTTCCGTGAACCCAGGAAACATAGAACCCAAGATTTTGCTGAGACAGAGTTTGTATATCAATCTTCCCCCAATTACTTTCTCGCATGTTTTGAAATCTCTTGAGTCTGTAAGATATAACACACATTGAAAACTCTTTCCTTCTAATTTTGCAAAACTCTTTCCTTCTAATTTTGCAAATCAGCATGGTACACTGGTCAATTAAAAAAAACTTTGTGAAAACATGTGGAACAAGACCCTGCTTTTCAGAACATAATGTGCATATGTGTGAATGTGTGTACTTTAATGGAACTAATGATAGATACTTTAGGAAGTGATTATTCTAATTACTAAACAGTTCACAGTAGGGTTTCTTAACAGCAAATGCCTTCCATTTCTACTCTTTTTGCCAGTCTATAAGGTGCTTCATAAACACAAAAGCTCCATATCTTAAAATTCTGATGACATTCATTGATCTAGGTGGGTGAGTTTTTGTTTCTTGCACAAGGAGAGGACTGGGCTGGAATGATCAAATGGGTATACAGACAAATGGAAGCAGCAGAGTGGTTTTAAAATCTTGTTTTCTGAGTTTGGGCCAGTAGCAGCAGCCTGATTACTAATCAGCTTTGTCGTAAAAATCATACTTAGTATTCTGTAGCACTCTACATATAAATCACTTTCACATGTAAGTTTTTAATTTTTTTCACAGGACTTCTGTGAGGTAACTCTTAATGGCCCCATTTTATTATTGAAAAAAGAGACAGAGGTGAAAGGACTTGTCGAAGGTCATACAACTTGTAAGTGCCAGGGCTAGGTCTCCAACCAAGTGCTTCTCCCTCCAAATCCACTGGCCAACTAGGGTATGTCTGAATCCATGGTAGGCACATACTGTAATTGTCCTAAGTGTTCCTTGAATGGGTCTCAGTGCGCCTGCTACCTTGTTTCTGTATCTAATCTCCACCTCATATTTGTTGGATGCCTTTCTCATGACGTGCAAGGATGCTAGGGACCCTTGTGTCAAGTATCTCTTCAGGGCAGAAGCCTCGTAGCTCTTGGAAATGAGCTGATAATCCACATAAAACTGGTGGATTTGTTCTCACAGAGACAGCTTCAGAACTGCTAAATCAATTAGCTTTTGCTGAGTAAGTAACCTACCCACCCCCTCAAATTAGTGGCTTAAAACAACAAGTATATATTTATTTCCCATTGGTGCAGATGGGCATTTTAAGTGAGACTCGCTTGGCCAGTACTCTGGATCCAGAGTGGTCTCGCTCTTCTTGGCTGGTCTCCTTCAGAGGTCTCAGCTGAGCCCCCTGGAAAGGCTTGCATGACTGAGGGCTCTTTTCATGTGATCTTTCATCTTCCAGGAGGCTAGTCCCAGTTGTGTTCATGTGGTGGTTCCAGAGTTCTATCAGCAGCAAAAGAACAAGGTCCCCAGTGCACCAGCCCATTGCAAGTCTTTGTTTCTATCATATTTGCCAAAGCAAGTCACACAGCCAAGCCTAGAGTTAGTGGAAAAAAATTCCTGGTGACAGGAATACAGGGATGCTTGAACAGATTGTAGGTCATTACTGCAGCAGTCTACCACATTGCTGTAAATGTTTTTCCTTCCTTCCCAACTTTTTGAGTGGAGTTATAATGCCCTGAAAAACCAGAAAGTTCTTTCTCATCTCCAAGATGTTTCCTTATTGCTACTCCCTCAACACTCTGTCAGCTCAGTAAACTTGGCCTTTTACAAAGCCCTGGCTTCTCTGAGGGACGCTGCTCCGCTTCCTTCCCATGGGATGGCTTGGCATTAACGCATTGAAAGATTGTTCTTAGTCAGGGCTTTGCTGACTTTTTAATGGTGTGCATGTAACTTCTCCTTGTCAGCTTTCCTTTTAGAAATGCATACATTTATTTTGAATCCAGACGCTGGAGTTTGCTATTTGGGAAAGAATTTTAATGAAGCTTTATCAGGTGTTAACTAAAATGAAGGGGAATCTTTTGTGCCCGGAGAAAGCTATTTGGCAGTCAAGAGCTCCTTTAGAAAGAGGACTGCAGAATGAAGGAAAGCTAAACCCTTCTTTCATGATTTTTTTCTCTTTTTAAAACATATTACTTTGCATGAGTGTTTGTGTCAAGGAGTTCAGCTCATGGAAAGGGGAACTTAATGATGTGCGATCTGGAGGAAGGAGCGGACACTGGATGATAATTCCCAAGCAGATGAAAGAGAATATTTCACATTGCTGAGACACATGTGACTTCTTTGGATGCAAATAACAGAAAGGATGATGACAGTTCTACCAGTCCCCTTCTTTGGGGAGAAATCACCAGCTTAGCAACACTAAATGGCAAGGCATATGTGGCTGAGTTCTTTCCCTGACTAATTGGAAACACATCTCTCTATTTTCCTGTTGTTGAGAAAGAACTGCTCTTTGGTAAATGGTATTCAGTAGTGTACTTTCATAAAAACTCAGTCCTGGGCTGGGCTCTTGGTCAAAAAGGAATGGAAATGCTTTCTAGTGCCAGAGAGCATCGGTATCATAAAATGACTGGTAGGTTTGGAGTCCCAGCTTGGTGGAATCTCACCAGTTCTACCCTTAGGAGCTTCTCAACCTGAACAAATCCTTTCCCCTCAGGCCTCAGTTCCTTTGCTTGCAAAATAAGAAGAATGGAACATATGATCCCAAAGTTTTCATCCCTGTCAGAAAAGCCTATAATTCAGAAAGATAGGCAATTACTTTTTGATTGTAAGTTTGGTCTAGAGAAGGCAGTGTGAAATACTGACTGGATTTAGGACTGGATACACTTTGTAAAACAAAGCAGAGCAAATCCTGGGTCTGTACAAATTGTTCCACCCATGTAGCCATGAATCCATCCACATACCCGGCCACCCAGCTCCAGCATCCTTGTTTTCTTCATTTGTTCCAGATATTGGTGTTCAGGTTCTTTGTGCTTACCTTCTTTGATCTTTCTAGCCCATGTGAGAAAATAAGACACAATTTTCAAATAGACCTATTTAACAGATAAGGAAAGTTAGGCCATAAATCTATGTCATATATCCAGTGTCACTCAGCAGAGCAAAACCAGGACTAATCTCCAACTCTGCACCCAGGGTTCTCTCCCTATTATGCACTGTTCTTTTTGTGTGTATTCAAAACTATCCTAGAAAACCCGGAACCTGGCATTTGTTTCCTAAGATTGGGGTAGCCTAAGGCCATTTCTAGGGATTAATCGTTCATGAAAAGAGAGAAAAAAAAGTCCCTTCCTATCCAGAAGAATCTTATTCAAGCTTCCACCCTCCAAGGTGCATCAATGTGATGTTTTTAAGCAATCTTTGGAAGAATCATGAACATTTTGGGGGACCCAGAGAATGGGGAAGACCCTGTCTTCCGCAGTTTGATAGCAGAGTCTAACATGTTTTAGGTGGCCCTGAAAATGGTGTATTGGCAAATGAGGGTCCCACAGAATAAGCAGTGGTTCCCACAGGATTTAAGAAAAGGGAGAGAGGTGCATAGCAACCCTGACAGCCTCTAATTTCCAGTTGACTTAGCACCCAAGAGAAAGAAAGCTACCTCCTCCTGGGAACTTACCCTAGAAAGCTGTGATATCTCTTCATGGGGGCTCAGGAAAGGAGTTGTTGAACCTAGAAGAGTATATTTCATGTAAATCTTGGGGTGAGAAGGCAGACCAGTGGGGGTGCTTCTCTGGTCTCTTTACAAATAAAGATATATCCTGGGTATTGAGGTAGATTCAGTTCTTTAAACAAACCCCATCATCCACCCCAGGCAGTTTTGTTTGATCCCAAGTTCAGTAATGTAAAGGAAAGTTTCCCAGACTTTAATGGCTTAAAATGAAAGAGAATCATGTTTTTCTGTCTGAAACTGGAAATCCAAAGAGTTGCTCCATAAGACTGTTCATGCTTTTACCTTGTGGCTCAGCTACAGGAAATTGGGAAATTTGGGTCAGATGCTTTGTTCACATTCCAAGTTGATAGAGGGTGGGAAAGTTTGGAGAATTGTCTGAATCATAATGCTACTCAGAAGGCTAGAAAATACAGTATTGTTTTTCCCTAAATTGCTTTGAGAGATGGGAGGGGGTTGATGGAGAAGTTGTCAGTATACTGTAGGTGGCTGAGCGTGTGTGCTTTATTTTAACAACAGTTGCATCTTTGGATGCAAATAACAGAAAGGATGATGAATGTTATACCAGTTGCCTGCTTTGGGGAGAAATCCAGATTTTAGGGGGTGGATTCTACAGGTATAGAGATACTGGTCTTCATTGTCACAAAGTCGTTCTGAGTGGAAATTGAATGACAGTAGAATATCCAGATCTTTGCTACTTAAAATGACCAGTAGCGTATTATCACCTGGGAGTTTGTTAGGAATGTGGAATCTTAGGGGCCCCAGTTACAGACCTACTGAATCAGAACCCACGTTTTTATGAGACTTCCAAGTATTTCATATGCAACTTAAATTTTGGGAAGCCCTGGCCAAGATAATAAATTCTCTCGGATGGTGCAAGGCACTTACTTTCTCATAGTCTAGTGGATTGAAAGACATGTGTCTGGATTGGTTTCTTGATTTCTTTTGATGGTAGCCTAAGAGAAAGTGATTTTAATCTCTAGGAACTGAACGCAGCAATGAGACACCCCAGCCTACCCCTTCAGCTTCACCTACCAGATACCACCCATTCCAGCCAGCCTAACTTCCTCACTGCCCCCTGATGTGTTAGAACCTTTCACAACTCTGGGTATTTGCATGTGCTCTTCCCACTGCCCTGGAATGCTTTTTTCCCCTTTCCCTGCTTATCAAACTTACCTTTTGCGACCTTGTTCACATGCAGTCTTTTCTGGGAAACAGCATTTTCCCCGGATTGATTAGAGACCCTGTCTTCTGTGTGTTTATTCCCCTGCTACACTACACTAGTATAGGAAAGTGTAAATGCCCACGTCTCTTTCTTGACCATGAACTCCTGAGCATCTTGAACTCCTTGTTACCATGTCTATATCCTCAGCACCTGATACAGAGGCATTCAGTCCATTTTATAACTAAATGAAAATACAGGTGATCTGGCTGGGAATTTCTCATTCCTCCAGGCAGACATGTGGGCTGTTTTTGTAACAAGTGTCTGACTGCCTGAGGCTCCTGGATCAGCACTGAGCAGAATCAAGTGGGCCAAGTCCATCCTAGGGTCTCTCAGTTCCTGTTCTCTCCTCTCATATCCAGCACCTTTATCATGCCCCCTGATTGCCCCAGACTATCATTTATTCCCTGCACTGGGGCCTGGACAATATCCCAGGTCACCCATTTCTACCCTTCCCAAGTCAGAACCTCACTATCTCCTTAAAGGGTCAGCTACCATTTCTGGAGGGCTTACTACGTACCAAATGCTCTACACAGAGTACTTGACACACGTGACCATATTTAGTCCCCAACACACTTTTCTGTAAACAAACATTTCCATTTCATGTTGAGGAAACTGTAGCTCACAGTGTTAAATAATTTGCTCAAAACAAGGTGGTCAGGCAGGGCTGGGATTCAAACTCAAGCCTGTCTGACTTACTAATTGGTGCTTTGAAATGCTGGCCTGTGCCACAACAGGAGTAATGAATCAGGCAGGGTAACCCATGAAGGTGCTAACCTACCAGTGTCTGTCATTGATCAAAACCGCTGCACTGAATGGTGTGCTATTTTAGATACATTCACCAGGGTGAAGAGAATAATTACAAGTGACCATGGTAGATTCCTCTACCTGGTCGATTTTAACTTTCTCAAGCTCAGACCAGTCTTTAGGGCACTTTGTTTCTGAGATTGAGGGCGCTGCCACCAGACGTGGCTAGCTCAGGCATCCCACAATCTTTGAAGCCTTGTGAAGGGGACGGGGCTGCCATTTTGCTTAACTTTGCCTTATAGATTGAGAACTATGCTATACTTTCATTGATTTATGTTTTTATTTTTGATTGGGGGAATGGGGTGATCAGTTAAAAAAACAGTGCCAAGAATGTATGTTACTTCCTCCCATGGACATACAAGTTACTTCATGTTTAGTAGAAACTCTCTTTGCTCAGCCCCCATCTATCCGTTAGCTCACCTTCCCCATCTTCTTCCAAAAAAGATGCACTGACAGTGTCCATACTCTAGTGAGGAAGCCACTTCCCCCTTGTGTGTCCATATACTTCTGCAGTTGTTTACTCCCAAACTGGTTTATGCCCATATATCTTGTACAGTGTTTGTAAATTTACTTTAAGTAAATATTATAGAAATCAGTGAACCATGGGTATAAGACAAAAGTAGCTGCTGGTTTTGAATTTAGAAAAGAAATGTGACTTAGTTTTTTTTTTTCCAACTAACAAATTGTATCAGGGTGGGTAAGAGAGCTAAGAAAAAAATAAAAAGTCCCAACGAAGTCTATGCTCAGTTTGCATTTCAAGAGTCTTTAAGCTCCACTCCCGTTTTGAAGAAACCCTACCTGGAAATTGTGGGTGATGTTTTATAACTATTTTGGGTCAAGAGAGATGAAATAAGACTCTAATCAGATGGCAGTCAAGGGGGAAACAAGGACCTCAGTCCTCAAGCCCAATGGCACTTGATTCTGCCAGCAACCTGAGTGAGTCTGGGAATGGATTCTCCACTGGAGCTGCAGAAGGAAACTGGCCCAGCCAGCACCTTGATTTTGACTTGGGGAGACTAGATGCAGGGAAAACAGCTGAGCCCACAGAACTCTTGACCCCCAGAATTAGCAGATGATAAAGTTACGCTGTTTGAAGCCACTAAGTCTGCAGTAATTTGTTAAGGAGACAGGAGAACATGAACTCAGCAACCACCCACTCTACCTACCTGTGCGTATGCTGGGGTCACCTTTCCCATTTTGTCCAAGATGTTCTTTGTCACAGATGCCTCAGCCTGGCATTTTGGACCCTACACACTGGTGTTGCCTCAGCCTTACTTTCAAAACTCCCCTCCCAGACAAACCCACAGCCCCAGTCTTGTTCTCGGCCTAACTGCCTATGCAAGTCAACCTTGTCTTTCAAGGCCCATCTCAACAGAGCTGCAGGTCATTTACTGCTGTGTCCACCGCTGCCTTCGGAGGAGGCCTCCATGTTACCCACGTGGCCTTTGTCCTGTCTGACGGTGCTGGCTCTGCCCTCTGTTGTCCTCTTTTCTCTCTACACTGATGACAACCCTTTTAAAGGCAGGGAGTATGTGCATTTTGTTTCCTCAATCCATGTGCTTCCTTGAATGATGAGTTTTATGTGAGAGAGCCATGTTCTCCGGGGTGAACGGCCTCAGAACTCTTTTGTGGGTACCGGTGAATTTCTGGGGCCCTTGCCTCTGAGAGATGGCCCCTTCAATATCGACACAGACTTGGTCTCTCCTTAAAGTGTCTTCTAAGTGGTTTCTGTCAGTGACCCTGGCAGTTTGGGTTCTGGAGGCGGGTCTCTCCCTGGACACAGAGACTGGCCCCTTGGGTTTGCAGCTGTTTCCAGGGCTGACATGCAGCCTGTGTGCTTTATGAGCACTGACTTGGATCTCTTCTGGGCCAGAGTGCCCTGAAACACCAGCACAAGAGGACATCGCCCAGAGTTAGCAGGAAGTTGGTGTGGGGAGAAGTAGCCAGGGCATATGTTGAAAGCGTTTGATTTTTTTTCCCCCTGTAGCTATCTGTTCTTCATTCGTTGCTAATAGGATAATTTGATCAATGAATGTGCTGGGAAAAGGCAAGAGATGCATAAAAAGTGTGAAAGCTCACAGCTACAAATGAGTGGGCAGATTTACCACCTTCTCCCCAGAATCAAATCTGTCTGCCATCCGCTCTGGGTATGAGACAGGCAGATCCAAGCTTTGGCTTAATTACACGTAATTTGGGTGACAGCTGAAATGCAAGCCTAAACATTCAATCAGTTAAAGATACACAAAATTAAGCATTTCACACACTGTCCAACCCCTTCCATCTTTATTAATACTTTAATTATGTTAATTATACTGTGGTTTCAAGCCTTGCTACTACAATAAGCAGGGAGTGGAGGTGGGGGAAGAGGCAATCCTCTGAGCAATACAGCTAAGTAATGAGTGCATTCGAATTAAAAGTACGAATGGAATGCAAAGTAGCAAAGAATCACAAATACATAATTCAGCAGTGTGTCCATCCTGTTCACACTCATTTCCTCCATAGTGACTGACAGTGCGTCGGGAGGGTGGGCCCAAGTCTGACTCATCCTGAGTGCAGTGTACATAGTATATGCTCAGTAAACATCTATGAATGAATCTGGAGTCAGAGATGATGAAATTGTATCCATAGAAATAGAAGGAAATGAGCAGATTTGGGTGATACGTTTTAAAGGTGACAGAGACCAAAATTATTGCAGACACCTGTTCGTGGGATCAGGCCGTGGTGGAGGGGTGGGGGCAGGAGGAAGAGAGAGGAATGGAAAATGACCAGGGATGCGGAAGTGTACCATTGCTTCTCATGTCTCTTGGGGCTCCAGTTTCCCCCTCCATCTCTGACAAGTGAAAAGGAGGCTGGACCTTAACAGTTTCCACATTCCATACTCTTAGGTAGTACTCTTGAGGAATCTATCAGGAACTTCACAGTGTATGTATGTTGGTGGTGGGGGAATGCTTTTATTTATGTATTTTATGTATTGAATGTCTAGGATTTTCTTGCTAAAAGTTGCTAAGAAGTGATTTGAAAGCTCCTGGATATGATGACCTTTCCAAGCTCCAGCCCACCCAACCACAGAGCAGTCTCCTATGCCTTACCCCTGTTGGGGGTCTTCCCCCACTGGTCCAACTCTTCACCTGTTCTTCACTTCATCCTGGGTATGTGGGTCCTCCTGGCTCATCTGCTTTTCTGCCCCTTGTGATTTTATGTCTCACCTCTCATGTCTTAGCTCATTTTGTATACCCTGCCTAAAATCTCCTTCCTCCCTCCTCGAACCCATTGACATCATAGGTCACTAAGCCAGGGCCATAGCTGCCTCCCCTGGCAAGCCTTCCCAGACTGCACTAGTCAAAGGTACTTTCTTCTTTTTATGAGTTCCTATTGCTCTCAGTTTCTGACCCACATTCTCTTCTCTTCTTTTTTGTTGATATGTGTACATCTTATCTTCCTAATTAGATTATCAGTTTCTCAAGTTAGGAACCATTCAGTCTTCTTTTGTGGTTTTTCTTCTACTTTGCCTTAGACTACACACATAGATATCTACTCCATAAGTCCCACTTAACCTTAACTATCTAAAAGGTATTTGAGAGGGGGTTAACCACATAAAATCAAGTGATCCTCTAGCCAGAGAGAATGCAGTTCCCCAAACTAAAACAGTCAATATAACTGTGCTTTAGGTTTTTGACTTCATAATTTGATGAGCTGAAATAAAAATGTCATTGGAGTGACTTGTGCAAGAGAGGTTTTAGGCTTTGGTAGGTTGACGCGTGCAGAATTGTCAGTTACTGGGAGTGTCCTGTTAATATCATTGGAGAAAATGTTGGTGATCGGTAAATCTGGAATAGAATTGCAGGGCTTACTTCAGAGAGCAGTTTCTGAGTTTTGTTTGTGATGACAGCTGTCTCTGTGACTAGCTCTTTTGCCCAGGTAGCGTTAGCTAAGCTCAATATCTTCAGAACTGCACAAATCATTCTCATATTCTCTGATGATTGCCACTGTAATCCTTTTAGAGCGCATAACTGTCATTGGACCTCTCCAACCAAGGTCTTGGACGCCAGCCTGATTTGCTGTCTCAGCACTCCTTCACCATGAATCCCAGAGGTCACCGTTGTGGGGGCTGATGTGAAAAAAGGTATCTCCTCACTAGTGTCTTAGTCCAGAAGCCAAAAAAACAAGGCTCTTCCTATCACAGGACCTCATGAATTATCAAAAGAAAACATGGCCCAAGTCCATTCCTCAACAAATATGGACTATTATTTCAAACCAAACTTTGTGTTTGTTGGAGTGGAGAATACAGAAGTAGCATGGTACCGTTTCTGCCCTACACACTTTTCTTTTTGTATGGTGCAGAATTTATTAACACAACCACATGTAGAATAATATAAAAAAAATGACCAAGTGCTAAATGGGGTTCCTAAATACTACTGGAATTCAGAAAGGGGAGAGATCACTATGGAAACTCAGAAAGGGTTAAGCACTTTAGCCCAATTTTTTTTAAACTCAGATTATTTTTATTATTTCCTACTCCTGGGCCTCCATGTTTTGGTGATAAAGTACACTGCCAAAGTACATTGACTAAGCAGTAATTCATCTACACGCCACTGAAAATATGAGTATTGCCAATTAGCCCTTCTGGCACAAAGAAAGAGAACCAGAAGGTCCACACTGAACTAATGACCATTTCAGCCGTAAAGCAGAGAAGCTTCATGTTTTCATTAGCCTTTGTGTCTTATGACAAGTGAATGTAGGATTTTTTTTGGATTTTTTTGGACACTGAAATTCACTTTGAGAAAACTTGGTGACTACATTTTGGGAACTACAAGGAATCTGCAACCTGGATCGGGGATCCTGCACCCAGGAGTGTGCTAACAACCATAGTAGAAGGAGTGAAATAGTAAAAGATCAAGATATGTTGGTGGAAGTGATGTAGGCCTTGCAATAACCAGGACTTGGTCAAGCAGTGGCGGGAGGCAGTGGGGAGGCCACGCATGGCAGGATTCATAAATTCAAACCTTCAGTGCACCCTTGCTGACTGTTCTAGGGCAGCCATCTGACTTCCTTTCCTTCCTATTTTTGTGAGCTGTTACTTTCGTGAATGTACCAAGGTAGATCGTCATCTTCTGAGTTGTGCTCTCTTTGCACCCCAAAAATGTACCCTAAACTTAGCATATGGGATCACCGGCCATGTTTAACTGATTTTCTTTCTCAACCCTGGACTCTTTCACATCTTTCATAACAGCCACAGCTTTGAAAAACACTATAGGTGATTTTGTGGATGTCACTGGCTAATTTGAAGGCCTATTTTGCATTGGCACCTGTACCACCATCTGTCAGGAAGGTACACCCTTGTGTCAGTGGTTTTCCAGACTGTATAGGAGATCTTGGTATGCACTTTGACCACACTAATTGTGGATGGAAGATTCTGCCTTTGTGATGTTGCTCAAGACCTTGGTTGTATCTTTTTAATGAAATTGGGCCATGTTTCAGTTGAGAAGGATAAGAAGTTATCTCCTTTAGTTGTTATCTTCTTAAATTCAAACACATGACATCAGGATTTCTCCTCAATGGCAAAGTTACACACTCGGTGGTTAATGAAACATCTTTTCTAATCAAATTAGCTTTCATTTTCCAAGGAGAGGTTTTTAACCTGAAAGTGGGTCTGAGACATTGTTTCTTTCAGTCATCACCTATGAAAGGAAAGATAATGTCCCTTCAAAAGGCTCCTCCAACAGTGAATAATTATTCTTTGTTTGACTGCAAATGCACATTCCTGAAATAATAGATTCATAAAGTTTCATAAATTATTTCAAGATGTATTAAAGAGTGTTGGAAATCGTTCTTCTCCCTACAGGAGGTTGCCAAGAATAAGTTTTGTCCTTTAAAATTTGAAACAAATTATTATTCACTGGGGGAACATTATTGGAGCTTCCCCCAGCTCCAGCTGACAGGGACAATTTGAAATAACTTGTTAATGGTAATGCTTTTAAAATTTAGAGATATTCTAAGCAGAACAATTTTTAAAAATTAAAACCATAGCTGGGGGTATTGCCTTTGGAGGTCATGCAACATTAGGGACATTACACATTTACCTGAATCCGGGCCTGGATTCCAGCTGTCCTGGTTACATGTGACGTCATGGCCCTGTGGAGGTGAGGGGTGACAGGTATGTCTCTGGTGGAATTTCACTAAAATGCTTTCAGGCATAATTCTCCTGAGACTTTCAGCTTGGCCATGAAATACAGCATACTATACAGCACAAAGGCTACTGTACTAGAAGGGAGGAAAATGGAGTTCCAGTCCCAGAAGTCACATACTTAAAAAAAAAAATTCCTCATCTGTACAATGAAAGGGTTGGTTTAAATAATCTCTTATCCCTTCTCATGTTAGCATTTTGTGTTTTTACTATAAGGTGGCCCTTGAACCAGATACTTATAGAGTCCTTATTTTATGCAAGCTGTTTACCCCATTTGACATCTACCAACCAAGGATCATTGCTGTCCACTTGGAATATCATTAGCTCATTCTTTGTTTCACCTGAGAAGTAATACCTAAATATTTAAATTATATATTAAATATAATAATACTTTGAAGATTTGTTGAGTAGGATGGTTGTGGTAGGGGCAAGCCTCATTTCCCCATCTGAACTGAAGTCCTTTTGAGCAATGCAAGAAAAAGAAGGCAAAGGAAACTCACACTTACTTGGGCACTCATAATGTGCCAGGAGCTGTCGTCGGTGACTTTGTACCTTTGATTTTCTGTCATTGGAGTCGAGAGCAGTGCTAGGAACACCAGAGTTCTCAGTAAATTCTGCCTGGATTAAACAGAACCACCTGCTGCATAACAAATGGGGCCAGGGTTGAGAAAGAAAATCAGTTTCTTTGCAGCTGTTCCTACAACCTGCCCATTTTTCTAACTCATAAAACTAGTTCTAAAATATTGTCTCACAGCCAGTTAAAATGGTAAATGAGAAGCACTTGGGTGAGGATGGTGTATGTAAGGGGATGGTTGAGGGAAGGGCATCAGCCAACATGCAAAGACTTGGGCTTGAGCTGTTTCATCAGTTGGCTGTTTTATGCCTTTGCTTGAGCAGGGATGGGAGTGCACAGGACCCAGCGTCTTTGATTTAAACGGGTTGAGCACGCGAGGATTTGGCTCTTCTAGTGATCCTAGGAGGTGGTAAGGTTTGTGTTAAGGCATGGAAGAAGGTGTACCTAACTCTACCAGAGATGATGATACAAAGCACATATATGGCCATTCTCAAGCCCTAGGCAGGGATTGCTAACTGATCATGGTGCTCTTTCACCAGAGCGCTCTCAGTGGTCATCATCAAATGATAGGTGTTGGAACAGGAGATGAAATCTGTTGTCAAGATGTGGGCTAAGTTGTGGATTCTTAAATAAATGTGTGCATCTGTCACATTTTTTAAGTGCATGAAAGGAATTGACTTTATACAAGTACAGAGTGGTAATCATTTTTCTACCTCAGAAGTTAGCCACTTCCCAATTCTACTTGAATACTTCATTCCTGGGAAAAGGGGATTAGGGGGAAGGTTTGTGAGTTGATCGCATTATAAATTGTCTGGTTTATAAAATTGGCATAAGTAAGAATAGGTTTATAAAATATGGTGTATCCACAGTATTAGAAGCAGCAAAGTAGATGTATCTGTCACAACACAGTGAATCTTAGACTCATGTGACTTCTGTGACAGAAGAAAGATGGCACATATAACAATATGATTTATATAAATTAAAAATACCTGAGTGTGAAACAAGATTTTTGAGAAAAGACATGAAAAGCGTTGACTATAAAATTTTGTTACATTTTGGTCTATTAAAATGAAGAAACTTGTTAAGCAAAAGACATCTAAAAAATAGAAAAG
This sequence comes from Vicugna pacos, assembly GCF_048564905.1. Classification (NCBI taxonomy): domain Eukaryota; kingdom Metazoa; phylum Chordata; class Mammalia; order Artiodactyla; family Camelidae; genus Vicugna; species Vicugna pacos. The sequence goes on along the minus strand of NC_132997.1, from coordinate 47,198,131 downwards.
ATACGTTACAAACTAGGGAATATGTTAATTGATAATGGATCAGTACTAAGAGTATATAAAGAATGCCTATAAACCAAAAAGAGAACTACAAACAACTCAATGGAAAGTGGACAAAAGATAGAGAAATTTTGTAGAGGAAATCTCTATGGCAAATTAACGTGGGAAGACATATTAATGATTAGGAAATTGTAAAGAAAACCCAGTAAGATATTTTTCCCATATATGACTGGCAAACATTTTTTTTTTCAGGGTAAGTGTTAGGATGTGGCTCTGTAGGAACCCTCATATATTGCTGTCAGGAGTAGAAATTGGTACTGTGCTTTGGAAAATTATTTACGTAAAGCTGAACATTAACATACTCTGACCAAGAAATTCCACTGTGATGCATGTACAATGGGATACATGTGAAAAAAGTCCTTGAAATTACTATTTTTAATAGCAAAAGCCTGAAATTGTCCTCCATATTTGCAATTGAACATTATACAACAGTCAGAACAAATGAAGTGACATGTAATAACGTAGGTGCGTCCTAAAATACAGCATAAAGTGAAAAATGTATTTTTCAAGGATTCATACGATAAAAAGATCCACACAAAACACATTAAAGTCATTGCCTTTGAGGGAGCAAATGAGAATGGGAAATGATATAAAATAAATGTTTTACATTGTAAATGTACTTACATGTGCAAATATATTTTGTGTACATTAATAAATATATATATGTGCTGTTAGAGTGTATTTTTCTGTCTTCCTCAGCATAATTGTGTGGCTCAGTTGAGACAAAGGAGCACCTTTCTGACATTGAAGAGATTTTACACAAAGTCCCAAAATTGCGTTCTTTATACATGGAAACTATACTTTCCAAGTAAAATTAACAGTGAATTCTTTTAAGCCAAGGCCTCTTGTCTTCAGGAGTGACCTCTTGATTTGTTCTTAAATTAGACCTTTCGCAGGCCTTCTCTGGTGACATGGATTATTTGGTGACTGAGTAGAACCTGGGAGGCTTGGGGAAGAGAGTGATGAGTTCTGGTGGGGGCAAATCCAGAGTTCCCTGTAGACGGAGAGCATTGTTGGCAGGGAGGACACAAAACAACCCTCGGAACTCCAGGGAGCCATGAAGACACTGACATTGTGAGTGGGGGAGAAGAGGGAGTCTTATTTTCCATTACTTTTCTTATTTCTTCACCACAAGTCAAGGGGGAGATACATTGGGAAAGGGATGGGGTAGGAAAGGGATGAGGGTAGAGCAATGGGAGAATATGAAGAAGTGATTCTTATGTTTCCACTAAGCTGTCGTGAGATTCACACCCTCACTAGGAACCTTGTCTGATTTTACTTCCTATTTTAGAATGCAAACTGGATTCCCCCTCTTTTCTCACTTTTGTAGGTTATATGATGTGGGGTCTGGATCTCTCAGGAGGTACTTTGGCTCTCCCAAGATGGCTGTTTCCATGCATAAGAATTTCAAACTCCCACCAGTGTCTGTGAGAACCCCCCCCCCTCCCCGGTGTAATGATTACAAGGAAGAGCCAAAGACACAGATCTCCTGCCATCTTGGTTACCTCCCCACCTCCCAGAGTCTCTCCCTGCTTACCTTGGAGTTTTCCATCCTGACAGTATCCAATCCAGGGATATTGAGTGGCCATTGCTTCTGGAGTGGGGGGCCTGGCAGGCTCTTGGAATGCCTCTGTTTGGAGTGGAGTTGGCTATTGCAATACTTAGTGAGTGGAATTTCATTAGGTCCTTATCTGTGTGCAGTGAGGAAAAGAGGTCCTTTTACACAGTGCTTGTAATGGAGTGGAAAATTGCATTTCCCCCTCGCCTGAACAGTGCCATTAGTGGGGAGGCAGACTGTCTGCAGAGAGCGGGAAGCCACCTCAGGCGGTGAAGGGCTGACAGTCCAAATGATGGCAGTGCTGAGAGACCCGGAAGATATTAAAATAAAAACAGGTTGTGTTGTTCTTTTTGTCCTGTAGCAGTTCTTCCCGGCAACGCAGGGAGTGATTGGATTTGAAGCACTGAGAAAAACATGTTAAGTAAGAAATTGTTTAAATAAAGTTGTTTGAGTTTGAAACTCTCCCCTAGGCATGGAATGGAATGGAGTTAGCGGCCTACAACTTAGAGATATCCAAGAGGCAGTCTGTTTTTGAGCCAGGCAGGTGTGTAGGGAGCTTGAAAAGTGCACTGTACATTGAGTCTCCTCTTTGGCCATCCAGGTGAATTCCAGCCCCACTGCGGGGTGGGTGGACACTTGGATGACAAGTCAGTGGACTCAAGTCTCCATTTTTATTTTTCCTGGATTCTGAGAATTGCCTGGGAGACCTGTGAGGCGTAGTACAAAAAGCAGCAGGGGAACCCACTCAGCTCTGGGAGAGTCTTGTTCCTACACTGGTAGTTCCTTCCTGGGAGGATTGGTGTTAGACACCATCCCAAGGGAGCTGCCGGGGTGATGCTGGAGGGGTGCTCAGCCTGTCCCAGGCCAGAGAGAAGACATACCCCAGGCAGCTCCTGGGCAGAGGTGAACCCCAGATACAAAGGGGTGCATACTAGGAGCATTGGGAGGAACTGGGGGTACAAAATCATTTGTGAGCATCCCAGGGCATTGGAAAAGTAGAAGTAGGAAGAGGCCCCTTAAAATGGAATCAAAAAATCATTAGGATACTTGATATTCGAACTGCCCAAGACCTTCAGAATTATCTAGTCCAACCATTTCTTACAAGGATGAGGAAGTTCTTTCTCCTGAGGGGGAAGTATCAAAACAGAGTCTCCTGACGCTCCTTCCACTTCCATCTCCTGTCTACATCCCTTCAAAGTCTCTTCTCTATTTACTTGTCCACTCTTTACCTTTATCCTTCATTTCCTCTTTTGGGGAATTCTCTTTCTTCTTGGGCATCTTTTGACCTTAGCCTCATGCTTCTCAGACATTGAAGATTTTGAGGAATTTGCTGTCTGCCAACCATTCTGTCCCCTTAACATGTCGTCTGGTGTCCCTTATGGGTCAGAGTTTGGAGGATATGGTCTGTGCATTAGTAGGGCCCCCTCAGCATTACAGAGGCTGCTCTGCCTTGTCTTTGGACATTGTCATGTATAAATTTCAAAAATTAAAAAAAATATGACTCACACAAACACTGTATGAACACATATACCATTGTTTTAAACTATTAATGTATTTAAGTCAGTAAGGAGGGTACTAATGGTATGAAAGAGGTGGGTCCAACAGCCTTGGTGGAGCTGGGTATTTATAGGCACTCAAGGGAAAAAAGTTAACCTAGGAATGCTAGATTAGATGCAAAACTGATTGGTGTCCCATAGAGCAGTAAGATCCTAACCTCTGGGGACTTTTTACTTTAAACGGTATAAAAATCTACAATTTAACATGTGACTTCACTGCATCTGGGCTGTAATCAGATTGTGAGCAGGAACATCAAACATCAGTATAATCTCCTGAGGAGTTAAGTTGTTCTTGGGAGGACCTGTCAGACCATGCCCCAGCAGGCTGCTGAAAGGCTCTTCTGTCCTTCCGAGTTCCCCCTACTCCCTTATTTCCAAGTTTTGGATACTTTTTCTTAAATACCTAATCCCAGCCTTCAAATCAGTGTTTCTTTGAAATGCACCAGTACTTGGTGTACCTGGTACTGATAAGACTCTACCCTGGAGTAAAGTCCCAACTAGTATGTTAAGCATTCACTGATTAATTTAACTTTTAACACATTTATTGAGTTGTCTGTATGTGCTAGGCCCCATGCCAGACTTCCATGTACACTGGTGAGTAAGACAAACAAGGCTGTTAGGTTCAAGATAAGAGAAATACACATACTAAAGGAAAAGAATGATAGAAAGCCCATCGCACGCCTCTGCCTGGTGTCTGAGTCACAGGATGGGTGTGGATTCCTCGGGCCTTTGCCTGGATTCATTCAGATAGGCAAGAGCTGGTTATGTTCTATCAAAGTCTTTCAAGATGTGAGTGGCAAAAAGGAATTTAAGGTGGCTGTTGGTGGGGGTGTGGCGTTGCATACTGTGTGCCCATTTGGATTTAGTCTATCCAATGAGTGGACTCAGTTATATAAATTTATCAGTAATGTTAAAAACCAAAATCAACTGAGTAAATTTTAAAAAATATTACTGGGCTTTATTCAATAATTCAAGAGTCAGGCAGCATCCAATCTAGCAGATAGGAAGGAGCTCTGAGAGGCTGTATAGAATGAGAGACTTCCATGGCAGAAGGGAGCAGAAACAAATTTATACTAGAGGAAAAAAACTCAAAAGATTTATTATTGCAAGGATACTTTCCTTTAGGGATGTCTGTCAGGCAGATTAACTAATGTTGATCATGTGATTCCTGATTGACATTTAAGATTCCATTTCTGGGGGAGCCAAAACTGTAATCAAGTTGTCTTTGATGACATGGGGCTTAGCATAAATGACTCCATTTTAGGCCTGTTGGTTTTTTATTTTATTGAAGTACAGTTAGTTACAATGTATCAATTTCTAATGTACAGCACAATGTCCCAGTCTTGCATATACATACATATATTCATTTTCATATCTTTTCCATTAAAGATTATTACAAGATATTGAGCATAGTTCCCTGTGCTGTACAAAAGAAACTTTTTAAAAATCTATTTTTACACATAGTGGCTAACACTTGTAAATCTCAAACGCCCAAATTTATCCCCTCCCACCCCTTACCTCAGCAACCATAAGATTGTTTACTAAGTCTGAGAGTCTCTGTTTTGTAGATGAGTTTATAGTGTCCTCTTTTTTTTTTCAGATTTCACATATGAGTGATATCATATGGTATTTTTCTTTCTTTTTCTGGCTTCTAGAATAATGATCTCTAGGTGTGTCAATGTTGTTGATGGACATTTAGGTTCCTTCCATGTCTTGGCTATTGTATATAGTGCTGCTGTGAACATTGGGGTGCGTATATCTTTCTGCGTTAGAGTTCACATGTTGTTTTTAATGGTAAAATATACTGAATCACTGGCCATGGATTTTTAAATGTATTTCTTTGTTTATCTATTTATTTAAAGATGTAGATAATAATTCTAAATCTATTCCCAGGCAAGAGTCATAGAATAACATATACAGTTTCTTGGTTTTCTCCCCCTCCCCATACTCCACCAGTGTGATTGACAGCTGGCTCCAGGACCAGGGGCACGCTGTACCAATTGTTATTTTTTCCTTAAGTAGGAATCTTACTTCCATTGTAGATCCTTAGACTTTGGAAGGCAGGGTGGGCAGTAGTCAATTTCCCAAAGCCCCAAAATTTTAGGATGATTTTTGTTTCTCAGGAAGCTCTTGACCAAGTTATAAATCTGTCCTTGTAATCAATTGAATTCCTTCTTTGAGATCATCCCCAAGGAGGAGTGGTTAAATGACGGCACCAGCCAAGGAATCCCTGGGCATATCTTCCATTCTTTAAGGAAGACCTCACAGTGGCTCTCGAAGAAAGGGAGAGGGAAGAGTGATTGTCTTTAAAGTCTAATCAGCATGTGCCGTATCTCAGTTAAACAGTGGCCAAGAATAAGGCACCCTTAAGCCATGAGAGGTGTAGAGAGATGTAGATGGCTGAGGAGACAAGAGATAGCCACAGAGCACAGAGCTACCTGTGGAAGAGCATGTGTACTGAATCCCAAGTGAGTGCAGGCTCCCAGGGCTCCAGGAGTTCAGGCAGTGTAGACTGTGGAGGGCAGGAAAAGTTCTTATTGGAAAATGTTAGTCATGATTGAGTGCATGAAGAATAGGTACCATCCAGATTGCATGGGAGGGAGATGTTGAGCGTTCTAAGGAGGATGGAGATAGGAAGCAAAGCTTTGGACAGTCATGTACCAAGTTTGTCTTTGTCAGTGGGGGTGGAGGTGTCATCCAGGCTGGGCTCAGGATTTTATTGGGCTCCTCTTTGGTAGTTCCTGTAGAGGTACCCAAACTGGGATACCCAGTGTTATTGACTTGAATGTCCATCAGTGGCCTGTCTTACAACTCCCAGCTTTAGGTTGTTTATTCTGAGTCTGCTCTAACCCATAGAGTTAGAGTTACCTCAGAAATCGAGCAATACGAAGCAGAAGCAGGGAATGTGCTGCCCCTTTTAAAACAGATGAAATGTTTCCCATTAATACAGTTGCTCCCACACAGATTAGAGCTTATATCAGAAATCAAGCTGTTCAGCAGTTTTTGAATCAAATACTAAACATGGCATCCCTCATGTGAGGTAATTGTGTGTCTGTATGTAAATTCTTGGAGAATATATTAATTTGGGTATAATTCCAACTGTAGTTTTTGTTAAAAAAAAAAGTAGAAATCTGGAAAAAATGAGTAAACACAGTTAATTACATGAGATATTTATCCTTAGCTTAAATTAGGAAAACTACTGAGAGAAGCTATGAAAATCTCAATTAAAACAACCAGACTGACTTTATTTTTCACTGTTAAGTGGACCAAAAAAAATGCATGAGTGAAATAAATATATATTTGGGGATGACACCATCTTGGCATTTCTAGGCATTCTTTTCTAAATATATTCTTTATCTGAGCTGTCTTGCAATACTTTTAATATAATTAAAAGCACATAATGAGTGCCAGACTTGTCAATTTCAACAACAAAGTGCTGAAATTTGCAGTGAAACTGAGAGCTCCATCTCCCACACATTGTAATGAATAGGTTCATAAAAGGAAAATAGTTTAATTACATTTTAGTTCATGGATTGTTAATAGGCTGGAGTATCTAAATTGAATAATGTGATTCTGGTAATAATTATGTGTAAATGAACTTGTTTAAATGATATTTTACAGCTTTTTATAAAATTACAGCTAGAGGCAATCCAGTGATAGACAGACAAAGGCCATGCAAAAATTATCATAAACTATTAGCTTGTTTGCAAAGGGTTTTATGTTAATCTTTTAGTACTTAAAGCAATCTGCAATTAACATATCATGGGGAGCTGCCTCCGAGCAAAGGCATGCAAATTGAAGTGCTTAGATAAAAAGCCATTCACATTGGGGGGAAGAAAAAAGAAAGGGAAAAAAAAAAGAAGAAAAAAAAATCAAAGAAAGGGTGGCAAAGTACTCAAGAGGGTGCTGGTTTTATATTTGAGATTAAGGAGGTGTAATGATTGTGTTATCTAACTATGGCTGTAATTAAAGCTTTTCTCCTGCAGACATGACAATAGATACTGCATTGATTGCGGTGTTTTAATTGTGGAAGTCATTTTATTTCAGGGCAGAAGATATGAATAGCCTGAATCAAAGGGCTGGAAGATTGCTTTGTTGATAGTACTTGTTCAACAGCTGCCTAGCTGCTTAATACACAAGTGTGGAGAATGCAGAGAGACCCAGGGAGGTGCTGGGTATTGTAATTCTCCTGCTGGTTTCCTTGCCTTTTATGAAAAAGGCGAGGATCTGGGTACTGATTGTAAACAAACAGCCTTTTCATACCTCACTGATGTTTTTCCTCCCCAACTTTACAGAACAAAAGAAGTCATAAAGGGCCCTGAACTAACTTTACTACTGCTCTTTTAAGCTACAGAAGTTTATGCAAAGTAATAAAACCATTCTTGCTAGCCGAGATATCACCCCTTTAATGGAGAGCAAAAGTCTTTAAGTGGCTGCTGCAGTTAGTATCACAGAGAGCCTTATGACAGAAACAGTTTGTTGGGGAGAGATTGTATTATTTACATTAAGGACCTATCCACAAAATCTCACACACAGCTAGTTTGAGATTACGACTTTCTTATCAGTTTCTATATACAAACTGCAGGCAGGAAATTAAGTGAAGGGTAAATCATATACAATCTTAGAGCAAAGAGGATTCTCAAGGGAATTCTAGTAAAATGAAGATGGTGTGGACTTTTTCAAAGCATCACATTTTTGGGTATTTCTTCCATGACGGTTGAGAGTGAATATGATTTCTAATCACTCCATTATTCAGTTGACATACCTCAGTATCTTGAAATACTGAGTGACATATTTCAAAGGTCCTGAACAATAGATTTGTTCTGAGGGATATTAGTCCGTTTAAGTGATGTAGTTTAAAATAACCAGATAGCAGTATCTGGCAACAAGAATAACATCAATAATCATTAACTGATTGTTGGACTAACCATATTTTTACATATATTACTCACCTCCACAACAACCCCAGAGAAGTTGATGGAATAATCTTCAATTTATAAAAAGAAACTTAGGCTTAGGTCAAAAAGTTGCTCAGATATAGGTTAGAACCTAGGAAGTCTGGCCTCAGAACCTGCAGATGTAACCACTGCAGGAACAAGACTTATACCAGAGAACAGATAACAGATGCCAGCAGTGTAGATTGCAAATAACCAGTTGTGGACTCATAGCTGGAAGGACTGGAGATCCTGCCAGGGTCCTTAAACAACTTTTTGGTGCCTGGGTCCCTTTGCCAGTCTAATAAAAACCCACAGACGCCTTCTTAGACTAATGATTTTTAAATGTGTAAAATGATATGTATAGGATTACAAGGCAAACTAAGTGTATTCAAATAGTGTTCTCAAAATATTTAAAAGTCAAATGTATGACAGTAATTTATCTGCTTCTTTATTAACACAAATAATAAGATCCAAAAGCAGGTCTCAGAGCTACTATAATTTCATAGTGTGGTGAAGGTAAATGCTATTTCAGATTTCTGCAGTGATGTGACATGAAAATATCTTATTGATGATATTTTGTTGCCTACATTTATAATGAAAGAAAATGTTAAAGATCCCATGGAAGTTAATGAAAATAGAGCTATTTTTATATCTTTTTATATAATATAAACTATATATTATACAAATGTCATTACATATTTTATGTATAAAATAATTTATTTACCATCAAGTTTCATAGACCCTTGGATTCTGTAGGTGTGAAAGGCTCAGTTTAAGAACACTCTTGGTTTTACACAGGAGGAAACTGAGACCAGTAGAAGGAATGAATGAATTATCCACAGTTATCAGTAATTAGTGCTAAGATGTAAATTAGAGCTGATTATACTTTGAGAATTTAAGGAAATTTAATATACTCTTTATTGCTCCTCCCCACCTCCATGACTTTGGTAGCTTTTGCTTACTTACATTCTCTTAGAATGTTGAAACTTTGTCTTTGCAACATTGTCTTTTCCAAAGTGGGAGCACCAGGCGTTGTCTTAGCCCCTCGGTCATCTCTTGGCTGTGATGAGGGTCTGGGCAGAGCTGGGTGGAACCTGGGGAGCCCAGCCACAGGGACCCCAAGGGAGACGGCCTGTGATGCCAACCTAAATTTGAGAACTTTCTACCTAAGGGAACAAGAATGCATACTTATTATACATTACTTCTTACAAATTCAGGCGGTTTACCAAGCTACCTTAGACTGGGTGGCTTAAAAAACAGAAATTGATTTCTCACGATTCTGAAGGCTGGAAGTTAGAGATCAGGGTACCAACGTGGTCAGGTTCTGGTTGTGGACAAAGAAGTGTTATCTGTCATTTTAGTAAACAAAGAAAGTTGCCTGCTATTCCGGGGAAACTAGGAACGTAGCCATCAGCCAGCCATCAGCCGCTACAGCCTCCCCAACAGTGCACCCTGAGGGGGATTCAGGATGGAGAGAAACAGGATACTGGCCCTACATAGTTAAAATGCATATCAAAGGAATAATTTTAATGATCGAAGACTTTTGCATCTTCCCATACATAGAAAAGCACCAAAATTATTAACTTGAGATAGATTTGTGTGTGTGATTAGCAGCAATCTTTTGATGTTCAACTATGTGTTCTTTTTCCTGACTCCTCTCTTACCACCTGGGAAGAGTCCCTCAGAGCTGAGAGGCTGTCTCCCGTGCTCTAGTCCTCAGTAAGCTCCTCAAGTAAAACAACTCCCAACTTGTAGGCTGTGTTTTTTTGGGGTTTTTTTGTTTGTTTTCAATCAACATGGTGAGAATTCTCTTCCTGGATTCTTCATATGGTGGAGAGAGAAAAGCTAAGCCCTCTGGTCTTTTCTTCTAAGAACATAATAGCCCTCATGAGAGCTCCACCTTCATGACTTAATTATATCCTAAAGGCCCCACCTCCAAGTACCATCACACTGTGCTTCCTAAAATGAATCTGGGAGGGACACAGACATTCAATTCTTGTACCCTGTGCATGGCCTCAGTATATCCTCTTGCACTTAATACTTGGAGAGACCTAGCTAGCATTCTCTGTCCCCATCTAGAAAGGAAGAGAGAGGCTCGTGGTGAGCCAGCAGCCAAGTTGGAATCCATCTGTGTCGTCACAGCCTTTTGAGGCAGGCATCTTGGTCCCCAGTTTACTTATTAGGAAACTGAGGCTCCAAGACATCCAGTAAGAGTACCACACTTATTATTTATTAAGTGATGGCACCAGGAATCTTAACTGGGTCTGTTGCCTCTAATGTCTATTTTTGTTCCCATACCCTGTAGCCTTTACTTTGAAGGGGTAAGTACCACCAGCCTCCCCACCCAGGTGCCTTGTAAACAGGTGTTTATTGCAAACCTGTTATGTACATAACACTGTCCGAGGTAGGCATGGAGGAGGAGAAACTGGAGGATAGAGAGAAATATATAATGATATCCTTGTCCTTGAGCTTACGTTCCTACCTCTCCTAACTAGATGAATAAATGTAGCACAAGGGAACACAGAAGACATTCAATGACAAGCATGTACAACACCAACATCATTACTGATGATGATGGCGATGACAGTAGCTAACACTTTTGAAAGCATGCCAGTTTAGGCATTTTCCTTAAGTATATCATCTGACCTCACATCCCAACAAGTATGTGTGGTGGCAATACCACCCCTATACTACTTACATGCGGCAAGAAGGACTCTGCCAAGGTCCCCACGTGTCACAAATACAGAGGTGTATGTTTCCCTTATTGATTTTATAATAACGTTTGTGCTAGTTTTGGTTATGAATTGAGCAAACAGCTGTCACATGAGAATGAGAGGTGAGCTCAGCCAACCAGGTCAACCCCCTAGGGGTCTCAGTAGGAACGTTTTCCTCCCTCATGTCTCAGTTTGCTGACAGAATTTTTAGGCACCTCTAAGCAGTTCTCAAAACTATATACCCTGAGCGGAAGGAGTGTGGTTCACTCCCTAGACCGTTACTCTGGGTGATTTGGGGCAGCTAGCTTTCAACAAAACCAGCTGCTCACTAGGATTTCAAGGGGAGGGGCCATGATTTTTTTCTTTTCCTCCTGATCTCAACCCAAATATCATATTGTTGTGTCCTACATAATTCACTAAGCTTCTCTAGTGAATAAGGACCATTTTCCCCTTACACAAAATCATCATGTCATTATCTCAACCCCCTAAATTAACAAGAATCCTGTTGTATTTTCTAGTACCCAGTCCATATCTGATTTCCCCAATTATCTCAAAAATATCTTTTAGCATTGAGTTTGCTTGAATTAGGATCTAAACAGCACAGCTTATACGATGTATTTGGTTGCTCCGTCTCTTTGATCTCTTTTCTGCTCTCAGTTTCCCTTCTCTTCCTCTCTTCCATCTTCTGTCTCTCTCTGTCCCTCTGTCTTTGTGCCTTGAGGTTTTTCGAGGAGTGGAATCAGTTTCCTCGGGAACAACCCACTTTCTCATTTTGGCTGGTTTCTTCCTCGCCGTGTCATTTAACCTGTTCTATTCTGTGTACCTCTTTTCACCTACTGTACACCAAGAGATTGCTTTGATTCAAATCCAGTTTTCTGCACGTGGTGCTGTACGTTTCCTAGTTCATCACATCATCAGCTGCATAATTAATATCTGATCAGTAGGTTTAGACAGTGTCTGTCGGATCCTTTCATTTCAGTTTCCATCCATCCTTTCACTTAGTGTTTGAGCATCTTTTGATGGTGATGACATAGGTCCATTATTTCATTACAGGTTGTGGAATGGTAATTTTCAAATTACGTCATCCCTTTGGCATACGTTATCTGGAATTCTATGGATGAACTTTCTGTGGCAGTAGCAGTGGTTTTAAAACTTCTTTCCTAGCATCAGGAATCTTGGTTTAAACCTCTGTACCTGTGGTGGATGTGGAGGAGCCCTTGGGCTCTGGGCCACACCAACAGGGGATACTCTGAGGAATAACACTGCCACCACCCTGCCCTCATCAGGCTCACAGCGTGAGTGCTTCCAGTACTAGAGAGGCTTACCACTCCCCAGCTCTCAGACTTCAGAGCTGGTAGCCTCAGTCAACCTGCTTTCCTCATCTGTAAAGGAGGAATAAGAGTACTAACTTCATAAGTCGGCTGTGAAGATTCCATGTGCTAAATGCATGTAACACGCTCCGTCTGGAACCTGCCGGGTAATAGTGCTCAGAAACGTGACCTTGCTTATTTTTACAGTAATCAACCGTCGTATTGGTTTCTCTAGGGCTGCCATAGCAAAGAGCCACAAAGTGGGTGGCTTAAAACACCAGAAGTTTCTTCTGTCAGAATTCTAGAAACTAGAAGTATGAAATCAAATTGTCAGCAGGGCTGGGCTCCCTCTAAGACTCTGGATAGTCTTTTGCCTCTTCCTGACTTCTGGTGGTGACTGGAAATTCATGTCTTTACTTCACTTACAGATGCATCGTGCTGAGCTCTGCTTCTGTCATCACATGGCCACCTTCTCCCAGTGCGTGTCTTCACCTGGCTTTCTCTCTGTGGCCTCACATCGCTATTTGTAAGGACACCAGTCATACTGGGTCAAGGGCTCACTCTACTCCATTGTGACCTCATCTTAACTAATTACACTGCCTTAACCTTGTTTCTTTTTTTTTAACATTTTTATTGATTTATAATCATTTTACAATGTTGTGTCAAATTCCAGTGTTCACAATTTTTCAGTCATTCATGGACATATACACACTCATTGTCACATTTTTTTCTCTGTGAGTTATCATAACATTTTGTGTATATTTCCCTGTGCTATACAGTGTAATCTTGTTTATCTATTCTACAATTTTGAAATCCCAGTCTATCCCTTCCCACCCTCTACCCCCCTGGTAACCACAAGTCTGTATTCTCTGTCTGTGAGTCTATTTCTGTCCTGTATTTATGCTTTGTTTTTGTTTGTTTTTGTTTTTGTTTTTTAGATTCCACATATGAGCAATCTCATATGGTATTTTTCTTTCTCTTTCTGGCTTACTTCACTTAGAATGACATTCTCCAGGAGCATCCATGTTGCTGCAAATGGCATTATGTTGTCGGTTTTTATTGCTGAGTGCCTTAACCTTGTTTCTGAATAAGCTCACGTTATGAGGGGCCAGGGTTTAGGACTTCAGCATATCTTTTGCAGGGACACAGTTTAACCCCTAACAGTTACATAACCATTCAATACAAGGTGCTATATCTTTACCTGGACCAGCGTTTTTTCTCCTTTACTGTTTGCTATGAGCTCCTATGTCTTGCATTTTACCACCTTCCTACTGATTTTCTTTCAGATATGTGATGCCCGGTAGTGCAGGGTAAGAATAGGATAAGCAAGTCTTCCACATTTAGACCGAGAGAAGTGAATAAGTCATTCTCCACCTCCACATACAGGGTGGGAGCAGAAAATGACAGCCAGGGCATCTCCTGTAAATAGCAGCAGAAGAAAAGCATCTTTAGAAAGCCGTCCACATCTCAGCACGCCATACTCAGCACTGCCCTGGCAGGTGCCCAGTGCTACTCCCCTCCACATCAGGACCAGCCTTGGAGTGAACTGTTTATTTATCAATCCTTAATTGAATTGATGTTTACTCATGATTGCGGGTGGATGATTAATTTATTGTAGAGTTCGAGGAGTCAGATAGTGAGGAGATCATTATAGAGAGGGATTATAATAGAGTTCTCTGCACTTGTGAGTCTGGTAATAAAAGATTGACTGATGTAATTAGATGTGGCTTGGTAACAAAGACTATTACATTATGCCTGAATCTTATTTGAATGTATTGGCCTTTTATCTTAAACTTATTAGGGGATGGCTATAGGTTACGTTGACACCTGATAGCTCTTTTACTCCTGCACGAGGAGGACTGAACTCAAAGAGTCAAATGGTTTTGATGCTGACAGGCAAAGGCAAGGTGTCTTTCAGGGGGCAGTTCTCCTTCTTGGTTCTTAGGACAGTAGCAGGACTGAGGGGGGCTTATATTTCAACAGTCACTAACTTTCTGGATCAGTCTGGGCAGTTGAAGAGCTGTGTTCTCACTGTTCTGGGCCCCTGGCTCTGTTGGCATCTTTATCTTGGCTAAAGGCGTCCTTGGCAAAACAGATAAAGGAAAAGACAGGAGATAGCATGACAGTGTGCTGAGAAAATGGGTTATAAGTAAGAAAGGCTTGAACTGAAAACCCAGTTGTAGTGGGTTGAGTGGTGGTCCCCCTCCCCCTGCGAAAAGATACATCCTCATTCTAATGCAACTAAACTATGACTGCGACCTTATTTGGAAAAGGGGTCTTTGCAGATGTAATAAAGGATCTTGAGAGTATCCTGGATCATCCCATGGGTTCTAAATCCAGAGAGGAGAGACAGGTAGACAAGAGAAGTTCCTGGGAAAGCAGGGGCAGAGATTGGAGTCAGGGAGCTGCAAGCCAGGGAATTCCTGAAGCCACCGGAAGCTGGGAGATCCAAGCCAGGATTCTCCTCCAGGGCTTCTGGAAAGATCACAGGCCTGCTGACACCTTGCATTCAGACTTCCACCCTGCAGAACTGAGAGAGAACATACTTCTGTTGTTTAAGCCACCAAGTTTATGGTAATTTGGTGTAACAGCCCTAGGAATCTAATATACCAGCTGTTCAACAGATTCCTTGTATGACTTTGATCTAGTCTGTTAATCTTGCTAAGCCTCAGTTTTCTCATCTAGAAAATGTTGGTTATTATCCTCATCTCTCAGCACCGTGCAAGCCAAATGCAGTGAGCCATGAGAACTCAGCCAGCCCGGTGCCTGGTACCTGATAGGCATTCAGTACAAGTGGGATTCCTTCTCTGTCACGTCCCACCCCTTTCTGTACATGACATTTTAACTTAAAATCTCTTTCATCTTCTCCTCCTCCAAAAACGCCTGCTAAACCAACAGCCCTCCCCTGAAGAATGTTCTATTCTTCAGGAGCTGTTCTTATGACTGTCAAATTAGAAGAGAAAGCACAGTACAGCTGGTGTGCTTAAGGCAGTTGGTTGAGAGCCATGTAGATATAAAAATTTTTTCCAAATGCAGTTCATTGAACACAGCCCTATAGTGGAGCAGCTGAAGTCCGTATTGGAGTCCCAATGTGGTTGGCCAGCTGGGGTCTGTTTCCTTCACAGGAAGGGGGTCTCAGGGAACATTCTCAGCCTTGTGAAACAGTCAACATGCAGGATAATCTGTGCTGTAGAAAGAAGCTGATGCAGATGGCTTTTGCTGGATGCATTCAGTTCATTGATTTCAGATCTAGAGGATCATGACTGATCACATCCCACCCAGCATAGGCTGGAGAACTCCCTGTTGGAATTCAGAGCATGACAGACTTGAAGACGTTTTTAGAGGCACATGTTCTTCTGCGGCATCAGAAAGATGAGAAATGAAAAAGAACGCAGATCTAGTTCATTTCTGCCCTGGACGAGCTACAGGACCTTGGACCAGCCATCCAACTTCTCTGTGGCTGCATTGTCATGGTGAGGTTGTGGGAACAGCTCATCTCAGCACTAACACTCTACAGTTTCATGCAAACTTGGAGTCTGGCTGTAGGTCCTTCCAGCCCATGCCTTTTGTCTGGCATGCTTGCTGAGAGTAGTAGAATTGCAAGGGGCAACAAGGGAAGAAACATTTAGAGGAAGTGTGTAGAATGCTCTCATATATTCCATCCAGAGCCTCCACAGTCATCAAGGGGAGAACCAGAGATTTCCTAGAGGCTCAGAGACCTCCATCCACTGGTTCTTTTGAGGAGCCTGTGTTAACAGTTTAGCCCTCTCTCAATGGCGCTGAGAAAACACTGCCTGGGTGTTGAGTGGGCGGGGAGAGTTTGTTGGGGATGTGACCCCACTGTGTGGTCAGTGGTGCTCAGTGGTGCTTGCCTTTAGGACCCTGAACCCTCTTCCTGTGCCTTTTATGCCGGAGACTGGTTTCCTCATGCTTCTGTGTCTACTGGCCCCAGTCTGATCAATTTGTTAATGGTGAGTGGGATGGAAAGGGAAGGAGATGAGCATCAACTGAGTGCCTACAAGAAGCCCCTCACGGGGAAGGGTCTGTCTTCATAGCCACCTTCTCAGGCAGTCCCTTGATCCCCATTTTATACTTGATAAATCTGATGCTTGGTAAGTTGGCCAAGTCACCAGTTATTAAGAGCCAGGCACTGAACACATGTCCATCTTAGAGCCTGTGCTTTCTTCATTGTGGCACCTTCCCTGTACTGTGATGTTGGGTCCCACAAGCCGGCCCCACCTCCGGGTGTGTGTGGTATACAAGGTGCTCAGCTCACAGCGGGGTGGGAGTGGGGGTAGAGGAGAACGGAGTTAAAGGAATATAAAAATGTATGTATCATCCTTGCTCTTGACCTTATTATTTAATTAGACAAATAAAGTGGCCATTAAGGGAATTCATAAGACAAGGTAACAATTTTATTTTCTCCACAACGTAATAGAGACATGATGATCACAGGCAATATTATTCCACTGTTACTGTGTACCATGTTCTAAAGATTCGGCAAGGATTTTCTCACTGAATCATCAGCACAGCCCTCTGTTGGCCTGTCACAGATGAGGAAGCTGACATAGAGCGATTCAGAAACTTGACCCAAGTTCACAGTGTTTGGCTCTCCAGTGTGGGGGCCAGGATTCACATCCTGCGATGCTCTACCGCTAATATTGTTGCTCATCCAGCAAGGGAAATGAAGACCCCCTCTTAAGGCTCCCTGGTAGGAGAGATGAGCTTGGTCTGATGTGATCCTGGGGGGCTGCATGGAGGAAATGGAACAGCCTTATGTCATAGTAAAGAAGGCATTTTGGAATGTAAAGAAGCCTGTTTGGAAGCAGACTTATGTCATTGTAAAGAAGGCATTCCTAATGATGCCGTTTCCTACCAGCTTAGAGGGGGACCTTGCAGTAGTTGTGGGCTTCCCCAACTCCTCCGATCTCGTATGTCATAGGAAACAACCTGTTTGCTTTTGAATTCCAACCTGAGAATTCCCCCTGAAACGAAGGGGTAGAAAGTAGATATTTTCCAGACATGTTTCCCGTGAGGGAAATAGTGCTTGAAACCGGGGGCCCAGAGAGAGTCATGCTAATTCGTAGCTGATTGTGAGACCCTGATAAGATCTGAGAGTGTCAGGTCTTGTAGCCTTTCCAGAAGCACAGATAGGAGTGAGTGTGGCAGAATTATGGGCCTGGATCAGTCCAAATGGCATTACTTATGTAAAAGCAAGAGCCTTGTCAATTGCAATCCCACTTTAAAGGGTGTGTGAGATGGAAACAAGATGGTTTGGAGAAGGAGACCAGGAGCTGTTGCGCTGCGTTTTGCATTGCAGGCAAGCACTCCACCTCCCATCCTGAAGACCAGGGGGGACTTGATAACTTCATGACAGGAAGGGTACAGATGAGGCCAGTTGGGAACCAAAGCAGGAGAGGCAGCAAACAGCAGAGCTGGGTGGTTAATGAGATAGTCTACTCAGGAACTGCAATAAAATCAGATGTTTTAGGGAAAACAGTGCATTTATTGCCATTAACAGGATCTGCGCCATCCGGGTTCCCACACCCCTCAGGTTGTGCTGTTTTGCACCAGCCGGCTTCACTCCTTCAACTCACCATCTTGTCTCATCTCCTCCACCTCTCCCCCTCTGTCCCCTATGCCTGCTCCAGCTATTCCAAAGTCGTTGAACTCCCTGATTTTGCAAATCAGGAAATTGTGACTGGGAGAGAAGAGACTTACCCAAGTGATTTACATAGATAATTGGTTCCTGTTTTAGAATGTGAAACCACAATTTCTGATTCCTAGTTTGACATCTCCCCACAATGTTGTACTGAAAGCTGGATTTTCCTTTCTTGAAGGCATAGAGAGAAGGAAGGGGGATCTTGGGACTTCTCCTCTGAACTTGAGTTTGATTTTGAGGCAGTGTCCTTAACCTTGGGTGAGATGATTAACCATGAAACTCTTAAGGAGTGGGCTTGGTTGAAGGGTTTTGAGTTAGTTCAGACCCCAGTGCATCAGCGACAGCCAAAAACAGTTGCTATTTGGAAAACAAATACATATCCTTTTGAAATGTTCAGGTGTGGATAAAACTGGAATATTCTGGCTAGAAAAACTCCTGCTACGAGATCTGTTCACCTAGTGTGATAGATTGTTAAAAATGGCTATATTTTTTCCTGTCTCTATATGCATGCACCTTTGCACTGTGACTGTAAGATTCCTCTCATCAAGAGTGGAGGAGACTCTCTGTCCACCACTTGTACCCAGACTTGACCTTGTGACTAGTTTTGGTCAGCACGGTATTAGCAAACATGATGTAACAGAGGCTTAGAGAGCATTTGCATATGGGGGCGTGCCCTCTCGCTTAACACCCTGGGAGTGCCGTGCAAAGAAGTCAAGCGTCCACTGGAGGATGAGAACAAATGAAACAGTAAGAAGCCATCCTAGCAGGGACCCCCGGGGCCAACGAGCCCCCAGCCAGTCTGCCACCTCATTTTCATCACATGAATGATCTAAGATGGAACATGAGACCCACCTAGCTGAGCCCAGCCCAAATTTTGACGGAAAGAATTGTGATCAGATACAGCAGTTGTTTTGTGGTGGTTTGTTACAGCGATAGGTAACTTGTGTGCCTGGCATTTCTTCTAACAATGATCTGCTAGATACTGACTCAGTTTCCCAAGAGTTATTCAGTAACAGTCTCAGTCTAGACTCCCTCCTTCCCAAGTTTAACTTGGTCTGGGAGGGAGGGTTGTAGGAACTTGTTAGTTTTTCTTTTGGAGGAGGTCTTTCCCTCAGCCTAATTTTTTTCTCAGACTCATCCAGTTGTCTTTCCCTCGGTGACTCATCAGTCTGAATTGCATTCAGTTGTCCTTACAGTTGAACCTGATTATTCTGTTGGTTGGTTTTCTATTTACTTTCAGATCTGTTCTCAAACCCTGCTCTGTTCTGTATTATCATCCTCCTAAACTGTGTTTCTCTGGCTCTTTTGTCCACTGGATTAGCCGGGTTCAGCCAGTGAGAGGCACTGGTGAGAGATCACAGGTGGGCAGCAGAGAGAAAGAAGCCAGGGTCTTTCTTTCCTGTCTGCTCTGCCATTCCTGGCAGTGGCTATGTCTCTCCCATGGCTCCATCTCCTATGGGAATCACTTTCCGTCAGTGGTTCCATTTCCTACTGCTGGTCCCATTATGAATCAGACTTCTGCCTGGGGTTCTTGGCTCCCAGATTCCAGCAACACCCTTTTTCCTTTGACTCGCGTATAGAGGAGGCAGTAACGTCCTGAAGTTGCTATGCTCAGGGTAACCTTCTCTTCTCTTGTTTGTTATTTCAGCTCATTGAATACCTTTGAATTCATACCCCATATTGAACTCCCTCTCTTAAATTACCCATTCTGAGTTGTGTTTTCTGGACTGACTCTCTGACTTCCACAATATGATGCATGTTCTCTAAAACAGAAAGAGTGAAGAGTGTAACAAAACCCACCTCATGGAGAAATGTTTAATGGAGATAGTTTTCTTTTTAGCTTTGCAGTGATTGACTTAATTTTAACCTTACAGTAAAGGCACCTTCATTTTGGCTAAGAAGCACTACTTGAAGAGTGCTGCTACATGTAGTCCTATAATGCTTCCTGAAATCATGGGAAAAAGCTTTGGGAATTCTGTTTGCTAAAGTTATCCTGGGAGAGGAACATCTCTTCCACATCTGCCACAGCTGAAGGCTTTGCACGGGGTGGTGTATCATTGGCTTGAGAACAGAGTGAGCAAGTGCAGATGGGCCTGTAATTTTTAATATGACATTGGCCATCATTTATCATGTCATACCACCCACTCACAACAGGACCATCAAATGAAATGCTAAATGCCTTCCTTATCAACACTTGATGGGAAAATGCTGTTCTGGCATCTTCCTCCAAGGAAAACAGAAATCTAACCATGTTCCTTGCAGCCTAGAGCTCAGTGCACAAGATCAGATTTGTTTTTCTCCTCACAGATTTATAGGCATTTATAAGGAAGCACATCCTGTTTGGTATTTAGAGGGGGCAGTGGAGCAAGGGAGAATTATTTAGTGAGTTTCTTTTTCTTGAAATTTGCTCAAGCTGTTTTATGACTTAAAAAAAAAAACAAACCTCATGCCTTACTCCCATTTTTATGAACAGCTTGTTTTTTTCTATTCTGATTTCCCCACTGACTTTTTTTGGCTGAACCCATAGACCAGTTATTAGAACTCCTTGGGCAGTGGGTATTTCCTCCATTTAAATGGGTGTAGTCATAATATGTTGACCCCAGAAAATGAGAGCTCCATTCTGTGGCCCAGGGTGAAGTCCATGTATTACAGCTCTGTTAAAGACTCAAGTCTTTGCTGAGAATGCCAGGACTGGATCCTCCTTTCCTTGTGCCTGGAGCCTCTCAATAGCGCAGACTTTCTGCAGAACTCTGGTGCTGATCCCAGAGCGAAGGACTGGTGGGGCAGTGGGCTTGAAAGAGGGATACAGTCTTACGGCATTAGAGTTGTATGGATCCTCTTTCTCTCTTTTTATTTTTTAACTGAAGTATAGTCAGTTAGTGTGTCAACTTCTGGTGTACAGCATAATGTTTCAGTCAAACATAGACATACATATATTCATTTTCATTTTTTTTCATCAAAGGTTACTACAAGATACTGAATATAGTTCCCTGTACAATACAGGAGAAATTTATTTTTTAATCTTATTTTTATATGTAGTAGTTAATATTTGCAAATCTTGAACTCCCAGTTTATCCCTTTGCACCCCCTTTCCTCCTGATAACCATAAAATTGTTTACCATGTCTGTGAGATTGTTTCTGTTTTGCAGATGAGTTCATTAGTGTCTTTTTTCCTTTTTTAGATTCCACATATGAGTGATATCATATGGTATTTTTCTTTCTCTTTCTGGCGTACTTCGCTTAGAATGATGATCCCCAGGACCATCCTTGTTTCTGCAAATGGTGGGATTTTATTCTTTTATGACTGAATAGTATTCCATTGTATAAAAATACCACAGCTTCTTTATCTAATCATCTGTTGATGGATATTTAGGTTGTTTCCGTGTATTGGCTATTATATATACTGCTGCTGTGAACATTGGGGTGCCTGTATCTTTTTGAATTAAGGCTCCCTCTGGATATATGCCCAGGAGTGGGATTGCTAAATCATATGGTAAGTCAATTTTTAGTTTTTTGAGGAATCTGACCCTCTCTTACTGCTAGAATGGAACTCAAGAGCCAAGAGAAAACTGTTTCTTGCATAGTTCCTAAGAGGTACATAATTGGAAGGAAAACCTGAAACTTCCAAACATTTTAAGAAAATGGAAATACTGACTTGTTTTAGACATTTGCCTGGGTTTGACCATTAAATAATTTTTGATAGGTCACAGTACTACCTTTCTAGGTGAGATCAACTAAAATGCTCAGGGAATGAGTTCTGGTTAATTTAATTTTCTAGTTAACTTAAGGGGAAAACATAGATTCTTTTTGACTCAACACAGTGAAATCTGACTTCTGTGACTTGGGTTCTCATTGCTGAGTCATCATTCTCAGACAGAACCGGGGAGATGGCTGGGTGAGGATGCTCTGATCCCCAAATCATCCCTGGCATTTCATGAAGCATGCCTGAAAGATGGATGTGGAAAAATTCATTACCTTGGCTCTTTTTTAAATTGCATTCATATTAATTGAGGCTTTACTCACTGGAGGTGGTTGCAAAGATTAAGAGGACGTAATGAGTCACAGAGTCTGGTCCTTTGTAAGTAAATGGTTGTAAGTTATGGATGTTATTATGTGAATGTATTTTTATTTTTAAGCGGGGATTTTTGTAAAATATAATGGTATGTGTCTAGGCTGACCTTGAAGGAAAGTACTCACACAACTTTGTAAAACCAAAATGTGACTGCAAAAGGAGTATCCATTTGTTGCCATGAATAGTTTTCACATCTCTTATTTGGAAGATTTAAATGTAGGTTTGAAGAAGTAGGACAGAGGTCACGTCTTCCCCTGTCGGATGTTCTGTCTGATGAATAAGTATTAAAACTGCTTTGAATTTGGTTTCCCCCTCCGATAAGGATTTATTTTTTCCATACGGTCTTTTCTTTGCACCTGAAGGAGCATTGAGGGTGAAAAATAGAGGCCTGTTTCCTGCTCCTAACTGGAGCCCTCGGAAGGTTGTCAAACCAGAGCAACAACTCCATGGGATTTATGCCTGGGACCTGTCAAAGTAAAATTATCATAGCAAACCCTCTCTGCCATCAATCAAAGGGGTATTGGGGATGGCAAGGGCAGGCATTTTTCAAATTTCTTTACTGTGCATATTTAGTTTTGTGCCTGGGGGAGGAAGAGCTCCTTTGAACAGTTCTTGTAGATTTCTTTTCCATCAGATGGCAGCTCACAAAACTACTTAATCTTCCCCAAAGGGCTTCTCTCATTGGCCCACTGAGAAAACAGCCAGGGAGGAAAATGGGGGGTGTGGGGGGAGGCAGAAACAATCTACTAGCAAATCCTGAAAAAGGACACACAATGTGACTGGTTGCTTTGATGTCCTGCCTTACAAAGTCCACTGTCTGTTGTAGGTTATCTGCCCTCTCTTCTTGAAAGATTATGTGGATGTTTAGCACCAAAACTACAGAACGACACTGTGGTCATAGCAATGGGAGGACTCTGTCCTCTGCAGCCATTTCCCACATTTGTCAAGGCAAAGGTTGAAGGGGGACAGACGAGGGAAATGGGGCACCCGGGGCATTCATTCCTGTCTGTCAGAGGTTTGCTTTGTCATGATAACATTCAGGGAGCATATCCCTCTCCTGCTACTGGAGGTTAGGGCAGGGGGAACAAAAAGTAGAGGAGAAATCCTGTTTGAAAAGTTTACAAATCCTGCCGTGAGGGCTGTAAACAGAGTTCAGCTGGTGGTGGAATGTGTAAAATACTGCCACATTGATAGGGACCTGATTCCCCAGCACGAGAAATCCACTCTTGTAAACAGAGGGACGGTTGCTGAGAATCGGGTCTGTTTTGGCTTAAAGTCTGAGGAACACATTGCCTTCAAAGTGAATTCTTAGGTGTCACTTCCCATAAGTTATGGCAGAAGATTACAAAGCTACTGATATAACATATTAGTTTGATGGACAGAATTATACCCCCAACGCTTCCTGCTCTCCCCAGTGACGCACACTAACTTAGTGTGCTGTGACAGCTGCCTTGATTTACCACCAGTCCGGGAGGCCAACCCGGAGAGGGAATGTTCACATGGATGCAGGCAGGGCCTGAGACTGGCCCAGAGCCTAGTTTATAAAGCTGCCCTGTAATTCACTACAAATGTGTCACCA
This sequence comes from Vicugna pacos, assembly GCF_048564905.1. Classification (NCBI taxonomy): domain Eukaryota; kingdom Metazoa; phylum Chordata; class Mammalia; order Artiodactyla; family Camelidae; genus Vicugna; species Vicugna pacos. The sequence continues at coordinate 47,174,686 of NC_132997.1, read as the reverse complement.
TTAAAAGAGGAAAAAAGGATTGCAGATAATAAATACTCTCTAATTTATTAGCTAACAACAAAGAGATCAGAGCCAGTTGTGATGTGATTGTTTGACATAATATTGTCAAGGAAAAAAAAGCGAAGTTGACCAGAGAGGTAAATTACACATTCAAGCAGATGTATCAACTCTTGGCTTGTCACAAGCCCAGCTAAACAAAACACCAAACAGAGGAGAGAACTGGCAAAGAGAAGAGTCATTTATCTCCGAAAGAGACATATTCAAGAGCAAGTGAAATAAGACATAGTTCTTTTGGACTTGGGCAGAGGCCAGGTTTTAACTGTTATAAATTAAATGTTTTGTGTATCGGATTTGGCAATTCTGGTTGCTTTTGTCATGGTTGGGAGATGTTGGATGTTTCTGCCTGTCTTAAACTCACAGTTTGGTCAGCTGAGATGTGAGTGCTTGCAACTAGTTATTGGAGGACCAGAGCATTCTGGTAATTAGAGCAGATATGAGAAAGGCTTTTGTAGGTGGCCTGTTAAGAAAACCAGTGGCTTTAGAAAACGTTTTAAGCACCCTCTTTTTCTGTGTTTTCCTCCTTTGCAGTTATTCAGTAATAATCCACTAGGCAAGGATTCACAGTCATATTAGAGTCATGGGATCTTAGGATGGGAAGAAATGTTTCACCTCACATCCCACCCAGGACATGCAGGTGATAGTGTGGTCTCGGCTGGAGGGCTTCCAGGGACTCAGAGCATCGCTGTGTGTTGCCACAATAGAGCTCAGAGTCAGCCAGTGCCTGCTGGGCTTTTGTTATTACGTAAACTCCTGTCCAGACAAACTCCCCCATTCCTTACTTGTTTTCAGACATAAATGGGCTCTTTTGCTTTGTTTCTTGTTTTATTTGTCTTTGGCTTTAGCCTATTGTGAGAACAGAGATTTCTAGGTTTTATTCAACAGTTTGGAGGCAAGGTTGGAATACAGTGGCAAGGCTCAGGGAACCTCTGTTCTCACTGGTATTGATTCAGGGATCAACGGGTATTTTTTGGTATATGTGGTTCATTTGCTGTGAATTGACTTGGACTTTTTTTTTTTTGGCCGAGCAATATATTGAGGGATTTTTGTCAGATGCCTCACCAAAATCAATGTATTATGTCTGTCGTCTCACCGATCTACCTGCTCAATAACTATTTCCAAAAGACAGAAAGAAAGTGGGGGAGAGAGTAAAAAAAGAGATTCCTTTGGTGTTACTCATCCTAGATGAAAAGGCGCTAGCTCTCAGAAGTGATTACTATCTTCTCTAAGTGCTCATATATATATATTTAATACAGTCTCTTACATTTTTAGTGGGACTCTATATCTTAACTGTTTCCAGAATGTCCCATTCCTCAAAAAAAAAAAGAGATTTGCCTAAATATGCTTTGTTCCACATGATTTTTGAAATACTAGCAATGTTACTTATATGATCAGATGTATAAAAATTTGTTTTGTTTATGTTATAAAATAAAATACTGTCTGTCTGGATCTAGAGACCAGCCTCATGTGTATCATACACTCTCTAAAGCTTCCTTCTTTATTTCTTTTTTCTTTCTTCATTCATCTTTTCAACTTGAAAGTATAATTTCATGATGGAGAAAATAAGAAAACAAGAGCTCAATCGCTGTGCCTTCTCCTTGTCATTTGAATTTCTCTTTCACCCTCTCTTTTCCAACAGTAGACTTGTTTTTTTCCTTTGGGCATTACTTTTATAAGTAACTTTTTAAAACCTGAGTTCATCACAGTGTTTCCCATGCAGTCATATTGGTTTGATTTCTTTGGCTGTTTCTCCTTCCTTCTTGCTCTTCAACCTCTATTAGTTATATATCCAGAATTTCATTTTTTGAGTGGCATCCTTCCTTCTTGAGTTTCATGCCATATTCGGGTCACTGTGGAAATTCTTATCTCTGATCTAAAAAAAAAAGTACTAAACAGATCAAAGGTTTTTGTATGTTTCTGTTCCTGTCTTAGTCACTCACTCTGATGAGGCTGTTCGCTTTCTTTGAGGGATAGCCTTACTTCCATACCACCAGTCTTTTTATTTTGTGTGTTTGATGGTATTAACATTTGTTATACTCTACAGTCTGTATTCTATAATGTCACTACTACTTTTTGTATGTTCACTAAATGTATTCCTGCTTAATTTTCCTGGTTTCCAAAAAGACCCCCCCCATCTGATGTTCTCTTCACTTTCTATTGGAAATACCTTTCTTCTGAACAAGGTGTACTCCACCATTGCCATATTCTGAGCGTGATCACTGCCATCATGAGTTTATTTCAAGTTCATTTTATTTTAGGAAGTTATGACCTGTTTTATAGGAACAATGTGCTTTTATCATGTCAACTCCTCTCTTCAGAAATGTTCGGGGGCTTCTTCTTGTGTTTGAGATATGGCCACAAACCCTTCGCCAGGCTTCTGAGGCCCCTTTAACCTTACCCTTAATGCACTTTTTCAGCTTTACCAGCTAGAATTTCCCTAAATCATTTCTATGGGCTTCTCCCCTCAGCCTTTTCTAGTCATGGTTAGAAGGCGAGTTGCCAAAAGGATCATTAAAATGTCATGTCTTTCATTGCCTTTTGTTTTTTGCCTCTGAGAAATAAAATAATTTTATTGTGCAAAGCGAATTTTGAAAGTCTGAGAACATAAAGTCTAGGGCCAACTGAAATTAAAAATGTCTCGTAATTAATACTACCAAAGAAGGCAGTCTTCAGCTGTTCTCTTAATCAACATGATTTATGAGAGAGCTTGGTTATCGTGTACTGCTTTATATCTGTTGGCAGCATTACCTAGAACTTCTGAAGCATTGGATTCATATGAAGGATGTGAGGATCCTGCAGTTACCCATGTGAGCACTGAGTACCTGAATACACTGACATTCCTACACCTTGCAACTTTCCACTCTTAAACTCTACAGTCCACAGCCATTGCCAGGATAGATAAAAAGCAAGAATCGTTTCACACCACGCTGGGGAAGTACATCTCTCCTTAACCAAGAAGATGGAGTATGAACCAGATCACATGGCCCAGTGGATGGGACTGGTGAGGAAATAGATAGAACATACAGTACCTTTAAGGCAGCATGGAGCAAAATAGATCTAAATCATTCTAAAAGAAATAAATCCTAACTATGGATACATTGTGCCAAAAGAAATGAAGCTCACAAAATAATTGATTAGGAAGTGTACTAAATGGAATAAAATGTAGTGGAAAGGCACATATTGGAAAGAATAGAATATGTTTCAGTTCAAAGGGTACTGGATTTATTAAGATGCAACTGACCAGCTATAAAGCAAATGAATATAATACATAGCCAAGTCAGATATATAGTCATTGAGAATAGGTTAATATAGATCAGTGGTATCAGGTGATCAGTCACATCCTTACAGTTACATTATTTGTTATGTGATTTCTTTAGATCTTCCAAGAAAAGCTGGGATTTTATGTGATTCTTGACAGAGGGAACTCACTTTAAAGTGGGTATGTGATTAACTGGAAATTAAGCAGAAATGAGATAGTGTTTGTTGGCTTGGCTTGGTCCAGGGAACCTAAATGATTTTCTGGAATTAGAGTGGGATTTTACTATAAATTGCAAGGATATTATGGTGCAGGCTATTTAATTAATTACTTGTCCATCCAATGAAAAGTTAGTTCTACCTTGTTACTGTGCTAGAAGACTCAGAACCATCAATTATCTTCAGTTCTCTTTCTAGAAAATTTGTAAATTTTAGGTCAGTGTTGACATAATTGGATCTGTATTCCTGAAATCACCAGGAATTTTCTCCTGCATGCAGGTATACTCACTGAACACATCTGATGCCTTTCAATCAGGATCCTTTGGAGAATTTTTATTTCACGTATAATTCTCAGCATTAATGAAATTTATTTTCAGTACTATTTGCAGAAGGACAGAATAGCAAGAGTGGTCTGCTCCAGGGGTAGATAGTGAAGGGATACATTGTCTATGGAGAGTTTTAAAATAATAATAGAACCAACTAAAATTCAATCTGCATTTTACCATCAGCATATGCCAACAAGTCAAGCAATGAAAGTGATAAAATATATTTGTTTTCCAGAGAGGAGTATTTTATCAGTCTAACTTAGGAATATTTGCTATGAGTTCTTTTGTATTTGAATGCTATGTAATTGCACTTTGAATTAACGTACTTAAAACATTCCTTTTTAATACACGTTGTGTTCTAATTTAGAGAACTTCTATCTATTCACACAACCTTGGCACATGTGAAGTCACCTCTGTATTTGAGAGTATGTTCATCGTGGTGTGACGTCATTGGAGATTACTTCAGGCAGTGAATATCTTCAAAATCTTGGTAGTACTTCTTCCTACATTTCAACCATGGATTTGAAATAAGCAGTCATAGCGCAATGATTGAAAGGTGCAGAAGCAGATCTTGAATTATTTTAATTCTGTCATTTTTTGAGACCCTTGAAGCACTTGTCTTGTATTTAACACGTAAAACACTAAAATAGAGTACAAACCATAAAGTATACTGTTTTTTCTTTGGTAAGTGCAAACTTTTGTTCTTAGGTAAAATATTCTAATGCATTGGAATATTAAGTTTAAAATTAATGTTTATTTTTCTTTTCAAGTGTTACTTATTTAAAACTAAAATACAAATTTAAAAATTATTATAGCGGAAAATAAAATTTTTTGAATGGAGGAAGGGATGTTAATAGCTATCTGCTCCAAGTGTCAAATACGCTAGGTACCGCACTGGGTATTTGTAACTTTTGGGTTATAAGTGATACAAACTCAATTCAAATTGCCAAAGGGAAAAATTACATTATTTAATACTCTGTCAATTAGCTTTTGCTTTGTAATAAGTCTCCTTGAAATTTAATGGCTTAAAATAATAGTTTTTATTAGGTAACAATCCTGGAGTTAGCTGAGTGGTTCTTACCTGGGCTGGCTCTGTATGGACTACATGGTCAAGGATAATCTCACTGTCTGGGGCTTCAGCTGGGATGGCTGGATAGCTCTCCATATGGTCTCTTTTTCCAGGAAGCTAGACTGGGCCTGTAGGCTTGTTGCCAAATTGTTCTTCTGGTGGGGGAGGACAAACTAATGCTCAGGTACATTTCAAGTACTTACTCATATTAATGACATTTGCTAGTGACTCACTTTGCAGAACAAATTGCACAGTCCAGCCCATGTTCCAGAGGTGGAGAAACAGACTCCACCCCTCAGTGGAGGAGCAGCCAGGTCATATCACCAAGTGGGAATAAAAGAAAAGATGGCAGTTATGTTTATGAGAAATCTATCACATACCCTCAGAGTTGTGTTAGGCTCAAGGGTTCAAAAAACTTGATCAGTAATTTATTTCTCCATGTCTCAGGTCAGCTTTCCTATGTTGTTCAGGTAGGTTTTTGTTTTTAAACAAGTTTTTGTAAGACAGCCAACATCAGCTAAAGGGTTACTCCTGGCCAGTTTAGCAACCCCCACTGTAAAGAGGCTCTTTTCCAATGGCTGAAATAAAATTGCAAGAGTGACTTTCATTGGCTGGATTTGGGTTGCATTCCAATCCATGAACAAACCACCAGGGTCTGGCCCATACCACATACCAGGAGATGGGGTCAGCCTCATCCAAACCACATGAATGAAGGGTGGGAAGCACTGATTCTCCAAAGAAAATTGTCACACTGGTTGTTACCCAAGAAGAATGAATTAATGCTGGACAGTCAGAACCAACAGCCTTTGATTGTAGTGATTTGTTTATGTCACAGCATCAAGGAGAGAATTAGATTTTGTCTTGTCTACGTAGGTTTATTGTTGTTTAAACTCAACTCCCATCTCATAAGCCTTGAAAAGCAGCACAGACACCTTCAGTAATAGGTCTGCAAGGTTGACTTTAAGTATTTGTTTTGCATGTTTTTTCAAAGTCATGTATATAAATCTTTTTATAACAAATATAAGAAGGGAGGTAACGTCTTTACATAAATGTCACCTTAAGTGTCACATTAGCACAATAGGAGGAATATGACCAAAACCCAGAAATTCAATGACATTTGAGCAGTGTAGGCAGATTAAGAGGATTGTTGGAGAAGGAAGCATGTTAATGGGGAACAAAAATTTTGGTAATGGAATTAGAAAATGAACTCCAAATGCCTGATGCATAGAGTGAGGAATCTCTTAGATTCCCAGTGATTGAAATCTCCACCACTATTGTTCACTCATAGCTGCCTCATGTTCCCAACCTACTCCACGCCTGCTTTCAGATTCTCATTGATGTGCTTTATTGTTTTGTGGGTGATTTTTCAGTGAAGAAAACAGTAGGGGAATGGAAAACACACTTACCTATATTCAGGTTTAAGTTCTGGCTCTGCTGCTGGGTAGAGTTGGTAAGTCCTTTCCCCATTCTGGGCTTCAGTTTCATTATCTTTCAAGTGATGGCTAACTGGTCTTGTGTGCTTGGCACCTCCATCTTCCCTGCTTGGTCTGGGGTCATTCATCTCTCTTTGGTGCAACTTACTTGGCTCTTGGTTGGGGGAATGTGCACTGACCTCTCCTCTCTGGATTCTCCTCTGGGCTCCATAGCTTTTGATTCTTAGATTCTGCTGATCCCCACTTCCCTCCCCAAAGAGAATCTTCTTGACAAATTCATGTTTTCCAGCAAGTCCATTGGAGGAATGGTGTTGGCCAGCATGACTTGTGCCCTGTCATTGGCACAGGTGGCCCTAGCCTTGCCTTACTTCAAGGGGCACACTCTGCCTGCTAGTCATTTGCCCTTCCTTAATCCCTTGAGTTGCATTCTCTCTACCATATATATAAATCTACCCTAACAAAGTTTCCCACATAAATATGTATGATCATTTTCCTGGAACTTAATTGAAGATGTTAACATTAGCATTTTGGGAAAATTCTTCTTCGTGGTTGTTTATAAACCCATTTTCAGAATTAAAAGAAAATCCAACGTCATTCTGCTGAAGGATACCTTGCAAACTTAGAACAATCAGTCTTTGGAAGGAAACTTTGAGGATGTTAATTTCAAACCAAGCTTGTTTCTAATAAAATGTTTTAATTTGTTTTATTATAATCTGGGGCTGCAAAAGGGCCTTCCAGAAGAAGTAGCTGATTTTTTTTTTTATGTTCATAGATGTATCTTGTTCTCTCTTTTTTTATACTTTTGCAAAATATCAGTTAAAAGCAGTGTGGAGTTCAGAGAAAAAAAACCAAAAAGTCTTCAGTTTGAGAAGGAATTGATCTATCATCTGAAATCAGCAATGATTCTGCTGAAGCATTGTCTCCTCAGGTTTATGTGATGGTCACTTTACCTTTTTGCCTTTTAGACATGGATAAAGCATTCTTTCAGAACACATTGCTCAAGCTTCCACATAACTCATCTTACATATTTACAGTGTTTCCTCCCCTTCTAGACTGTAAGTCCAGGCAGGGACTGTTGCTCATTCCTGAGTACCCCCCACACAGCACAGCATTGCTGTGTGGTGCAGACTCAGTGCAGTCATACTCATTGTGTGTTCAAATGGAGGAATAGCACCTGGGGTGAGATGTATCTGTTGAAAGGCATAGGTGTCGAAAGAAAGAACTGAGTTGCTTTTGGTGACCCGCTATCCTGAGATAGTTAAGGTTACAACTGGAGGCCCTCTTTTGTTACAGTGGCAAAACTATCAACTCTGATAACTCTACAGGCTAAAAAGGAATGGAAAGCTCTACACAGCATCTCAAAGTCTTCTCTCACCATAGTGATGAATTTGCTCTCATCAAAACACACTCATGGATGATCTTGCAAGGGCTGAACTTCTTACTGCCATTTGGAAGGGACCAGTTCATGCTAAAAGAAATCTGAGAATTTAGGGTAAATTCACCCTTGGTTCCTCCTTTTAGCAGTAATATATTCATTTACCTTTAATACTGAAAGGAACCATGTTTTTCACTTGCAAGTGAGATGGTTCTTTTAGTTGTAGGAATGTAGCTAACAAAGTTTTGAATCAGCTAGGTTGCGTCTCACAACATTTGCTGGGCGGCAATTCAGCATTTAAGATTTTGCTTTCTTAAACTGCAGAAACCCATCAGAGAGCTGCAGATCCCTGTTCCTTATACATGGTCTGTGTCTATTCCTGGGGAGAGGAGTCAGAGTAATGAAGAGAAAGGGACACGCTGAAAAGTATAGAACATATTTCCAGAAACCTTTTGAGAAAGGAGAATTTAATCGGACACTCTAGTAATATGGGAAATGGAGAGAGATAAGAATCATGCCCCATGTGTAACCTTTGGGACTCATCCTTGCCAATTTATATGTGCAATTTGGTAAATTAAATAAGCTCTCCCTAGCCCAGCACAGACTGATAGCATAACCCTTCATTGTGGTGTCACAGACAGACTTTCAGTGTACAAGACAGGAACCTGACACCTTTCAAAAGTGAAGGAACCTGGGGCAATTTTAAACATTCCAACCATATTAATTCCAGTGACAGTTATCCTCTAAGTCACTTGAAATGGATTCCCCCTTTTTCAACTTTTGAAATTTGTATTTGATCCTCATGACCTCTGGGACCTGCATAGAGGTAGTGTGTGTGTGTGTGTGTGTGTGTGTGTGTGTGTGTGTGTGTGTGTGTGTGTGTGTGTGTGTGTGTGTGTGTGTGTGTGTGTGTGTGTGTGTAGCAGGAGGCAGAAGCAGGGGAATTGTTGATCTAGTCCTATTTATGCTTTTCCCCATCGCTTAGCTGTTCCCTGTACTTCATTCAGGTTTCTATGTAGAAACCTCACATTTCCAAAAGAAAGGTTGAGTGGTGTGGAGTTCTTTCTTTGAGGGCGATGTTTTTATTATCACTGTTGCATTTAGGCTGAGAGTTGAGTATCACCTGTGAAGCTTCCAGAACAAGGACCTTCAGAATCAGTACTGGGCTCTGTGCTTTCATTCAGCACCATTGGCCACTGGTTAAAAAAGTCACTTGTCCTCACCTTCCTTACACCCAAGGCAGCCAGCATCTGCCTCCTCTGTCCTGGGAACACTCTAGGACATGTGCCCTTCTCCATGGTGGACCATTCCCAGGAAGTATTCCTCATTTTCTGCAAGGGCAGGAGCTGCTGATGTCTGTAACAAGCACAGGGAAGGGTTAGTGCGGAGCCTTGTGTTTATACATACGAGTGGGTTGGAGAGAGGTCAGAGGACACTCTTCTGGGCTGAGTCTCAAGGTGACTGGACATTTGTCACTGTGAGTGAAAAGTCACATCTCCAGCTTTGCATGTGTGTTGGTTTGATGTTGGTTTGATTTGTTCATCCACAGTTAGAGATGATTTGATTAGTTCATCCAGAAGAGTCTGACTTACAAACCAGGAAATGAATGTGTTACTTGCATTTGGGTGAAGGCTAGTGATCAGGGAGCAAAGAGACTCTGCACATCTGTTTTCTCAGGGCCCCCTTTCCAGGTATCATTGTAACTGGAAAAGTACCTTAAACATCTGTGAGATTTCTAAGTGAGCATGGATGATGGCATAGTTGTTAAAGTTACCAGCTAGACTGCCTAGATTTTGAATCTTGGCACTAATCCTTACTCTCCATGTGATTTCAGGCCAGTTACTTCCCGTTAGATTTAACTGATCTGGAAAATGAGCTACTAAGAATACTAATACTTCATAGAGTAGCTGGGAAGATTCAACACGATAATCAAGATTGTATCTCAGAAATGCTTGGCACGTACTAAGTGCACAATAAATGCTAATACTAGTAGTAGTGGTAGTAATAATAATTGTTCTTGCTCCAGTACGAAAGTAATTGGATGTTTGTCCAGGCCATTTCGTCCTATGATGGTGGAATCTGGAGAATTGCTTCTGCATGGAATACTTCTTTACGGGGACAGGATTGCCTGTTCCTGGCCAGAGGCACCCTAACAATTTCTTGCTCGCCAGCAATTCTTTGTCTAGAGTCTCTGTTGCTTTGTCTGTGTTGAGTATGTATTTAACTACCATTTATGGGGTATTTGCTACATGCCAGTCATATTGTCCTCTTCCTCACTTTGCCTAATTTAGCTCTCACTAATGAGGGAAGATTCATTATCCCAATTTTTCAGGTTAGAAAACTATGGTCCAGGTAAGTACTAAGAGTTAGGCAGTAAAGCTGCCCTTAAACTTAGGGCTGTTTATTTAATTTCATGTTGATAAATAACATGAGACTACACTGCCTCTTCATTTGTTAACTCTGTATGTTGGACCTTGAAATACCAGCATGTATTTGGTACAGTATCATTACTAATTTTATATTTGGCGCAATGTGGCATTTTTAGTAAGTTTTGGAAAGTACCCTAGTATCTTTATATAAATTGAGTGGGTGACAATTTGAAACTTGATTTCCAACTTCTGAGGTATAGAATAGAGAAATTTGTTTGACTCCAGAGTATGTTCAATCTCTAGGTGATGATCCAGATTCACATAGTTTGGAACTTCCCAGATATGGCTATTCTTAGGGGACAGCCATGTAAGAGGGACACATCATCAAACTACTGGTAAGTTCAAATTTTAACAGACCTCTCTTGGATGGATCCAAGATAGTCATGCCTCATTCTTCAGGGATTGTTCAGGGACATGATGAAACAGATGATTTGACATAGAATGACATTCCCATAGAGAGTAAGAATTTCTCTGAGTCACTATCTGCAGTCTCATCTCTCTAGCCCAGAATGTCCTTTACTTCATGTACATGATGTTCTTTGTTCTTTTTAACAGTTTTTTTGAGATATAATTTATATGCCCTACAATTCACCTGTTGATACATACATGTCAGTGGATTTTGCTGTCTTAAATTATTAATTTTTTTAATTAATAAAATATATGTAACATAAAATTTACCAATTTAACCCTTTTTAAAGGTGTACAGTTTAGTGGCAGTGATCACATTCACATCATTGTCCAGTCATCACCACTATTTATTTCTATAACTTTTTCATCACCCTAATAGGAACTGTTGAAATATAAAGCATTCCCCATCCCCCTTCCCTGAGCACCTGGTAACCTCTGTTCTATCTTCTGTCTCTCTGAATTTTCCTGTTCTAGATGCTTCATGTAAGTGCAGTCATACAGTATGTATCTTTTTATGTCTAGATTATTTCCGTTAGCATCATGTTTCCATGAAGGTTCATCCATGTTATTCCACATATCAGACTTCACTGATTTTCATCAGGGCTGAATAATAGTCTCCTATACACATGATATTCTTGGATGAAGATACGGATTCTGTCCATGACTGACGATCTGTTGAACAAAATAATCGATTTTATTTATAAACGTTTCATTTGACCAAATTAACTTGGGAAACTCTTTCAGTATATTTCTAGGATAGTACTTCACAATCCACAGTCACTTGTACTATTATTTGCTTAATGTTTTTCTTTAAATTCACTTCTTTTTTTTACCTTGAATACTTACTATATTTTGTCCAAAGCAATGTTCATGAAATTAATTGACATAAATACTGTATGTTGCTACTAAGATAATTTATACATTGTTGTTTGTATAGCTCTTGAACTCTCTCCTGTATCTCAGCCTAGTATATGAGAAGATTCACATCCCTAACCCCCATACCTGGGGGGCAGGCTTTTATATAACTACTGGAATAAATGTGGAAACCCCCACAGAATCTGGAATGAAGAGGAGAGGAGTTGAACTGTTACAGTCTGGTGTCATCATGGCCCAGGGGGCTGAACTAGGAGTTAATTAGAGGGTTCAGGTTCTGAGCCAAAACAGCCTGATCAGCTGTGTGATCTTGACATTGTCCCCAGTGCCTTAGCTTCCACTCTGTCCTGAGCTTGGGATTGCTGATCTCCTTTTGTCCTGCTCCCTCATTTTTGGGCTTCTTTCCCCTCTTCTGTTCAGGAGTGACAGGGCTAGCGTGTGTTTCCCTACTTCTCTTCCACCAGCCTGTCCCAGCAGGATTTTCACTTCCCATTTTTCATTTCTTTCTGTTGCCACCCTCTCCCCTTTTGCTTCCCTCACACCTGTTAAGGTTTGATCAAACTCAATCTGATGTAACTCTTAATGATTTCATTTTTAAGTAGAACATTAGGAGAGCCTGCATCAAGGACATCACTTACCTTCATTTAGAACCATGAGCATCTGTACTGTGTCCATTTCTAGCAGCGATAAAATGGCAGTAAATCAGAAAAAAAAAAATGCCATGCTCCTGAGAGCTTTGAGAATGAGCTTTGGAGCATTCTGCTTACAGGGATGTCAGCCTGTCAGTGAGTAAATCAGCTCTGTCTTTACGCCCCCATTGCATCAGGGAAATCTCTGACATTGTGGGATGGGCTTGATGAGTCTGTCAATCCCCCCCCCCCCCGCCAATCTGAGGTTGAGAGCATATCTCTCCCTGGTTTCCTCGCAGCCTGTTTAGTGAGCTTATTGGTCCCCTAGGTTTTATTGCCAACCACAGCTTAGCCCTTGTCAGAGAGATGATTATATGAACCCTCCATGACTACTGGCTGCAGAAGGGCCCTGGATTTACATTTTTGCATTCCAAAGTCAGAAATATAAATGACTGATGGAACACTGGGCCACCGAATATTTATATATCTTTTTTGAAATTTACATTTCTCCCTTTCTTATGATGGGGTTTGCTGCTCCCGGGGTCATAGTTGATGGGCCAGGAGCATCAATGGTGACATAAAGCAATCATCCGGGAGAGTGCTTCCTAGCCTGGGTGGCACACTGTGATGTGCTGCTGGTTATTATGCTAGCAATTCAGCAGTCATCAAACCCTCATCTCTTTGGCCCTCTCCCTGCACCCCTTTTATGATGTCTGATAAATTTTACATGCTCCAATTTGCCTCATCCACCAACCTAATACTGTTTGAATCAAAGAGTCTCTTCCGTAGCCTTCAACAATGGAAACTTTGCTTTCTCCATCCAAATTATTCATGAGGGCCACTCATGAGTACGCTGGGAAGGGGGCAGGATGAGGCAGATGTGGACAGTGCAAATTTACTGGTCCGTCCAGAAGATGAGGTTGCTCTGCTGTTGTACTTGTCGACTACAGGATATATTGAGATAGAAGAGAACATATATAGATTCACGCTGTTATTTTGGATGAATAGATTGTGTTAGATTAGAAATTTTTAGAAATGCACACACTTGAAGGTGCCTCCATCCCTGCTACTTTTCATTGAATATAGTAAGAATTAACTATAGCAGTAACAATAGCAACATTCCTTAAGCCCTTACTACTTAAGCACTGAGTTGTTCTAAGCCCTTTTGCAGACACTTTAAGAGAATTTTAACAGTCCTTTGGGATTGGTTTGTTCTGTGAACCCATTTACAGAAGTGGAAACTGAGTTCCAGCGACGTTTAATAAATTGCTCGAGGTCACACAGCCAGTAAGCGACAGGGCTAGGCCTAGATGTCATGTTGTCTAGTGCATGTTCTGAACACTATCCAATACCACCATGTGGGGTGAGCCAGAAGTGGCCATGAGATGCATGTTACTTAATTTCCCATTCACTTAATCCACAACCCTTTATTTTTTCCTGTCAGTATTTATAGAGCATCTCCTCTGTGCAGGTGCTGTTCTGGACCCTGAGGGTATAGCAGTGAAGAAGGCAGACAGTTTCTGTTCTTGTATAGTTATTGTATTAACAGATGCAGTCTGGTGAAAAAAAAAAAACATGTAGGCAAATAAACCATGTACTTCCTAACGTCGGGTAGTGCCTCAAAGAAAATGCGTTGGACTGATGTGATAGCAAGTCTCCTGGGCGGGAGAAGGGCTGCTTTAGCTAAGATATTCACAGAAGGCCTCCCCGAGGAGAGGACTTTTGAGCCCAGGTCTCAAGATAAGCTTTGTGGGGCTAGGGTTCAGGTAGAGGAAGGGCAGATGCAGACACCTAGTGCAGGGACCAGGATCTTGTATTGGCGAGCTAGGAGAAGGACCCATGTAGCTGAACCATTAACAGCCATGGAAGAAGGGTGGATTACAAGTCAGGTGGTTGGAAGGACTCAGGGCAAAGCAGGGCAAAGTGTTGGGATGCTGTGGTGTTGACAGTCTTTTTCAATCAATATTTTACTGCCTGCAGCCTATTTTCTTTTATGGCCTGTCTTCTTTATCTTCTGCCATGACTCGAGTCTTACCTCATAATGGGCATTTTAATCTCCTCTGTGATGCAACCCTGTGGCTTCCTGCTGGGCTCCTTGCTTTGTTCCAGCCCAGGGCAGCATTAAAAAAGAACAGAGGAAGTCTCCAGCCGAGTAGGGCTCAGGAAGGAGGGCAGGTTGCAGTCTGAAGGCTCTAATGAAATCAGTGCCATCATACATCCTGTCCACAAGGCTTGGGGCAGTTGCACACTGTTTACTGACGCTGTGATCTATGCTTAAGAGTTGTGTGACTTCACAGGAGCAATTATGTTGAGCTGTTGAGTCAGTGGTAAAGCCATCATCAATAATAATAATTATTTTTATTGATTTGATAAGTGCAGTGGAAAGAATCACGAAGGATAGCTGGTGTCTCTTTCCCTGTTGTCCTTAGCGAAACATTAGGTTATCCAGGTCAAGTCAAGACTGACCTCTTGTACAATCTCCATGCACATGTACATGCAATCGAGAATTCCTGCCTCACAAAAATTTCCATGCTTTCCAGTTGAAACAAGTTTTCAGCTTTCCCGTCCTTCATATGGTAGCAAAGGAATGCTCCCAAAGTTAAGTAATTAAATAGGCATTTTCTCTTTTAGCCTGATCGATCTTCTGTGTTATTTTCCTGTAGGTCAGTCTGTGATCTCATTCTGGCCAGAAGCATAGTTTCAGTGGACATGATACAGGCCTGGACATTGCTTAGTTGTGGACGCACACGCAGTTCCATGATACCAGAAAATCTAAAGGAAGATCTAAGAGGAGTCAGAATTTTGGGAGCTGTTGTTACCCTCAAACTGTTGTTATATTTGCCTAATTAATTCCATGTGTGTGTGACCAAGGGAGAGCTGCAGACTTTAAGTGTCTCTAAAAGGGGAGTTCAATCTTAGGTGACAGAAGAGCGAACCTTAATTCAGGGGGAAGGAAGGGGCCCCTAGCTTACACATGGCCTCCCTTTGGAGTCATCCAGTAAGAAAAGCTAAGATCCTTCAAGGCTTTGTCCATTTCCACCCTCCTAGCCTGAGAGAGCCATGCAGAATAGGAAAGGATGGAATAGGGTTGATTTTCCATTATACTCCCCTCTGAGGCTAGTCTGTCATCCTTCCCACCTAACCACACGTGAGATAAAAGTCTCAGGAATCCTGGGTGACAATCAGAGAGCCCCCTGGATTTGGGGCTAAGAAGCTGTGCCCAGGGAATGAGGGTTAGAATGTGTCCACTGACATTCAAGCCTCCTCCCTGGAAGATGAGCCCCTTAGTGCCAGAGTAAGACTTGTACAGCCATAGCTATGACAGTTCTCATCCAAGGGATGCTTTCTTTCTAGATTTCTGTGGCTCTTCATGGAACCTGGAAACCACGATCCGTGAGGGAGAAACAACGTCCCAGATTGTGTCAGGTGGATGTTTGTATGGGATGTTTGTATGTGTAGCGTGAAGAAAGGATTGTTATCAAAAGGTATGGGAAATGCTCTAAGTTTGATTTCTCTTTTGGACATTCGTAACACCTACTAGCACATGAAAGACTGAGATTCTAGAGTAATTTCATAGCATTCAAAACATACTCAGTCGAGGGATTCTTTGTCATAGCAGCTCTGTTCCTTGAGCACATGTTGGAAAATGCTGGTTTAAGACCACTTACTTTTTCCTGTGGGCTTGCATATACATGGGATGATCATCTTTCATCTTAATGGCAGGTTTCTTAGTGGGGGATTCCATGAGAGTGTTATATAGATTATTTGTATGTAAGAGATCTGTGCTACCAAGTTTAAGTATCTTAACATATATCCTATCTAGATCATAAATTCCTAATCTGGCTTCATGAAAGGACTTAAGTCTTTTAGGCTAGAGTGTTTCATGAGATCCAAGAACTGTGCATCCTAGAACTTCTTTTGTTGACTTTTATATAAATATTTAGGATATATATGCCTTGATAGTCATCAGGTTTAACCTTTTAAAACTGATACTTATCTGATATTTATAGTTATTAATGCCACATACCTATCAGTGAATCATTATAATCAGATATCAGCTATTTCATTCAAAGTTTGTTTGAAGTATATTGCCCTTATTATTTTTAAATAGGAAGATATCTAATTGTACTTGTACTATTAGGCACTTAATACGTATGCCAAAGCCCAGTGATAGGCCTCTTCAAAAAAAATTAAAATTTGGCCATAAACTCATGATGCCTAAATTCTCAGACCTGTTCTCAAATGGGAGGTGAGGGTTGAGGATGTCATTCAACCCCCTGTCCTGAAGCAGGGAGGGTGGAGGCAGAATCTCCTGTCCTCCACTAGTTGTCTCATTCAATATCTCTGGATCAGGTTAATAAAAAAGATACTAAGTAATGGGGGTAATTCAGGATGAAATTAGATGATCATGTAGTGTTACTAGCGGAGTGTTTACTATATAGAAAGTATCCAACAATTACTTCTCTTCTTGTGATTTTTATTATTTTCAAGTATCTTATTTTCTTTTATGGATTTTCGTAAACTGCTTTTTTTCGGATAAAGCAAGATAAACGTTTGTGAACACGTGAAGACATCTATCACTATCATTTGATACTCCAGTTCTGCCACCTTAGTGGTATCTGAATCATTCATAGTGTACCGTAAACTGTTTCAGTATCACAAGTTGCAGTTGTTAAAATAAGTCCATTGTATGAGGTTTTTATGAAGATCCTAAAATAAAACCTACCAGGAAGAGAAATATATTTGCACATATTTCCTTCTCTTTAGTTAATCCTGTCTAAAGATACTGCGTGCTGATTGGAAGATTTAAAGAAATGAGTTGAGAAAATACATTTCTAATATCAGAAGAGATCTTCTGGCTATAGTGGGCTTAGGGCACAAGCTGTATACATTCATTAGAAAACCAATTGGGATATTTCTAAAGTAATCAGATCCATAATAGTCCAACTACTTATCAGGAATAGGTAGTGCATGGCCAGATATTAGAGGTGGATATCATGTGCATTTGTGTTTGTGTACGTGTGCTTCTTTGCAAAATCAAGTAGAACACTTAATTACCCTTCAAATGTGTGTGGCTTTCTAGGCAGTTATCTTGTTTAGTTAGAACATAGCACTTGTTTAGTTAAAATAGATTTTATTCTTGTGGGAACTGCTTAGCTATGTACAGATAGAATGAGAGAATGATAGAACATTTCTACTTCTACAAAAATAGAATCAACAATTACTGGTAAGAAAAGAGAGTATACACATTTTGAGATTGGAGTCACTTAGGACCACTGAGTTTTTATTTTGAAGGATAAAGATTAGAGCTTCTACCATTCCCAATACTGCTTAATTTTCCCTAGTTATATTTATTATCTTTATATTGTCAATGGCAGTTGTTTTATCTTCTGTAACAGTGCTCTCCATATTTGTTTGATATTGATTCTATACTTAAATGAACTCAGGGTTCATTACAAGTTTTTTTGATCATTTTTTCACTCCTAAATTCTTATTCAAACCCTGATTGGCTGGATTTTCTTCTTAGGATGTTTTTCTTTTTCATAAAGGGCTCACGAGTACTGAAGTTATTCAGTGTTGTGTGTCTGTTATATCTGAATGACATTTTAGTGGGGTATAATATTTTTAGGATGTACATTGTTTTTTAATACAACTTGAAAAGAAAAATAGTTCTGCATTGCCTCCTGGAATTGAATGTGATTCTGGAAAAGTATGAAGTCAGCCTGACTTTCCTTCCTTGTATGTGATATTATTTTTTTCTAACTGAATGTGTGAGGAAGAAAATTTCCCTTGAATCTCAGTAGCTTCATTAAGATTTATTTGATTGTTGATCATTCTGTGTATGATTTTCTTGAAACTTAGTAAACTCTTTTGATATGCATATTTTTCCTTCATTCTGTGACTGTTTTGTAGTATATATTTGAATATAT
This sequence comes from Vicugna pacos, assembly GCF_048564905.1. Taxonomy (NCBI): domain Eukaryota; kingdom Metazoa; phylum Chordata; class Mammalia; order Artiodactyla; family Camelidae; genus Vicugna; species Vicugna pacos. The sequence continues at coordinate 47,156,683 of NC_132997.1, read as the reverse complement.
TTTCTGTTCCTTTTTTTTTTTTGTAAGAATACAAATTTTATCTTCAGGATTAGTTTATGTAATTACATTGTCTTTCTTTTTTCCTGTGTGTTCACTGAGATTGTCATTCTTTTGCTCTATTAGTGATTTGATTTTTGTGTGGCCCTTCTGTTCCTTTATCTTTCCAAGCTTTTTAGTTCTGAATGATACTGTTTTTAGTCTTTTCTTAGGTCTTTCAGTTCATTCAATTGTTTTTTTGTTTGTTTTTATTTTTTTGTTTTTTGGCTGAGCTTCTTGAATCTCTTACACTTTGTTTTCATTAAATTTGGTAAGTTTGTGCACATTATTTCTTCAGATCTTTCGGCATGATCTTTTCTTCCTCTCACTGTCACTCCAGTGACACATATCTTAGGCCTTTTGATATTGTCCTACAGATTCTTGAGACTCTTCCTTTTTTTTTTTCTCCCTGTTCTTCAGCTTGGATAATTTATTTTCATCTGTCTTAAAAAGTTCACTGGATCTTTCCTCTGTTATCTCCATTCTGCTATTGATATCACCCACTTCACATATTGTATTTTTCAGTTCTAAACATACCAAATTGTTCATAATTTCTATTTCTCTCTTTATGTTTCCATTAATTTAAAGTGTGTTCAATTTTACCTCATTAAGCACATTTACAATAACTTCTTTAATGCCTTTGATAATTCTAGCATCTAGGTCATCTTGGGTTGATATCTACTGATTATCTTTTCCCTTGGGCATTAGTCATGTTTTCCTACTTTATATACTAAGTAATTTTTTAAATTGTGTTCTGACCATTTTGATCATTATGTTTCTTTGATACTGGGTTGTGTTGTAATCCTAAGAAGAATGTTGATTTTTCTTTATTTTAGTAGGGGAATCAACCTCATTACTTTCAGTCCACAGATTCTGTCTTGCCTTCTGTGGGTTCCAGTCTCAGTTTAGTTTTTAAAGTCTTAGTCATCCTCCCTTGATTTATCTTGTGCATATACCACTCCAGACCTAGTATGAAACTTTGGTGGTAATTTGCAGTCTTAGCTCATTTTTCAGAGGCCTTGCTAAGCTGTTTTGGATGTGTCCCCCATATGCACAACTCAGAGGTGATGCAGAACTGTGTGTGGTTTCATGTATAGAACTAGAAGTTTCCTTTTTCCTGCTCTTTCCGCTATGGAATTGCCTCCACACCCTCCCAGTTCTTAAGGGCCCCCTTTTTCACCTATTCAGCTCAGAAGTCTGGGATAGAAATAGAAAAGAGGGTTTTAACTTCCCATGTGGCTGCTCTGTCATACAGTTCTATGACTGGGCCCTCCAAATGATGGGGGAAAAGTCACAGGATAAAAGAGAAGTAAATCTACACATGTAAAAGCATGATATGATCATCATTTATGTCACCTGTACCACTTATGGGCAGCAGGTCAGTTTGAGGGACCAGCTTTATTCACTTTCCTTTGTTCCACTGCCTCATCCTGACCTTGACACGCAAGCAGCCATGACCCTCAACGAGATAATCTGACAGTCAGCAGTGACTCCCTATAGACTACAACCTCCCTTTGTTAGTAGCACTCAGACAGCATAGAGATAATTCCCCCAACTTTCTTGTCCATTGTCTCTGTGATAAAACGTTGTCTTTTACAGAATTCTGAAACTCATTTCACAAAAGCTTTACTGTGGAACCTCCCCTGGCCTCTTTTCCTCCTGAAAGCCAGTAGTGTGTGTTCTTAGTTTGAACTCACAAGCTAATTGAACTTCTGTGGAATATTCTTTTATTTTGCCTGAAATCACTACACAGTGATTGGGTGCTATGGTTATATCCACTCACTAAAACTGTTGCTGAGTTGAAAAAAGTAGGTATGATAGAGCTGGATGGGTTTGAACATATTTGGATTTTTTAAATTTGAATGTGCTTTTCATATGTATTTATACTGTTTTAATTATCCTTGTTTTAATTATAAGGTACTTGAGGGTATGAATAATGATTAAAACTGTTCTGAAGAGTGGAGGATGAGGGAGGACGTGAGCAATACTTATAATATTGTAAATGGGAAAAATACAGTGATAAGAAATCACTTGCCAAATAAAAGAACACAAAATTGCAAGAGCAATTAGTTCGAGGTTGGACAATTGTCACTGGGTGACCTTGGATAAGTTACTTAACCTTCCTAGATCACATCTATAATTTGGAGATAATAAGAATATTTGCCTTCTGTAGAACTATTGATAATGAACGTAAAGTGTCTATAGCAGTGCCTGGAACATAACATAGACAAAAATTGTTGTCTGGTGTCATCACCACCACCACCACCATCATCATTTTATTGTTACTTTTTCCTTACAGCTGCAACAGGGTAACGGCAGGACAAATAAAAAGAGAATAGAGTTTATATGGCTTGAAGTCAGACTATGAGATTTACTATGCCAAAAGTTGATACAGGCTAAGGATTAAAAATAATGAGTACTTCTTATGGGCATTGTTTTAAAATGTTCCATGTATTATCTAATTTAATACTCATAACACTATGAGGTAGGGACTAGTTAGCCCCATTCATCCTGTTTGTTCAGGATATGCTATAGGTCACTGTGTGACTTGTTTCCGTAATTAAAACTGGCCTGGGGGAGAATGTATTCTGCCTCCTGGAATTCTCAGAATTCTAGCAAAGTGCCCTGAATATAATAGGCACACAGTCAGTGTTGTTCATGTGGCTGATAATGTGACAGCAATGTGTCGAATGCCACGTGAAATTGAGTGCAGCAAGTATGAGAATAACTCCATAAAATCAGCCCTCAATAATTTTTTAGAATCTTCTTTTAAAAAAGGAAAAAAAATACAGTCTTTGTGCTGAGAAAACTGTATGAGTGAGATGATCGCTGCCTTCAGGAAGCTTACTGACAAGAGTACAAGTAAGCGTCATAGAATTTAGGGTCCTGGGGTTGAGAAAAGCTAACGGTCCAGCTCTGCACACACACACTGGGTCCCCATTCCTACATCCCCACCAAATAGTGTTCTGGCATCCTCTTGAACATTTCATTGACTGTGAACTCATTATAGCTCATTCTGTCCAAGGAAGAATGATAGCTTCTCAAGCTTTGTGTAGGAGGAAATGTCTTGATGTGGAGCCAAGGTCTTTTCTAGGCTGAGGAAAAGCCATGGTGATGGTCTTAGAGATGTGAATGTGGTATGTTGAAACATCCTTTGTAGGAGCAAAGTTGTAGGAGTACCAAAGTGAAGGGCACGTTGTAGGGACACCACATGTCTAGCTTGACCATTTAGCGACAACACCTTGGAAGTCGGGAGCAGGGAATTTCTTAGACTGGGGCTTTTAATTGGAAGGACCTTGAATGTCCTCTACATTTAGGGTAGACAATGGCCCTAGTGAAAGGCATAACCCTATGTTCAGCGTGTGACTGGCTAAGTAAATTAGTGTTAGCCATCCCATCTCATGTGTTCCCCACATCCATATCCTTTATTGCCACCTGAAGAACTACCTACACCCATGAGATTTCTTCAGTTCAGAGACATGGTTAGAGCAGGAATTATGAAGGGCCCTCTGCTGGTCTTATTTCTATGTAGATCTGTTTTAGTTGCATAGTAACCCTAAGGGGAAGCTTTGTCAGTCTGTCCCAGAGCCTTAAATCCTCCCAGTGCTGCCTCCACTACTGGACATGTGCTGAGTGGCTTACAGCCTCAGAGAGAAAGCGTCCTGATTCTTGGGGTATGGAACTTGAGGGACAATGATAAACAGGTCTTTGCCTGTTACTGTCTTCTCCCATGATAATGAACCCATCACTAGCACAGGAATTTAATGCTGTGATTTTTCTAAGAGCCATCCAGCCCTGTTGCAGCCCTGCCTGAAAATATAAATACACTTCCTGGGGACAGATTTGCATTTTTTGGTGAAAGAAATTCATCTATATGGCAAAGATGCCTCTGTAATTATAGAAAGTTTATTTCTGTCCCCAGATGTCAGCAATCAAATTCCACATAAATATATTTTGTGTAAATCTGTCGGCAGCTGGTCTTCATTCAGGTTTCTGGAGATATTAGCCTGTCTTGGAGTTTATGACAAAGTTAAAAATTATTCATTAAACTGACCTGCAGTATATTCAGTAACTGGAAAATTGCCTTGCAGTTCTATTTGGTTTGTAGATGTGATCACAAGTAAATTTTTAACTTAATTAATTGGCCGTTTCTGTTGACAAGAAATTTATGTGGTAATAATTTGCTCGAAATAGATGCCGACTGTAGGAAATGAGATATCCATCATAGGCTTGTGTTCCACCAGCTGCACAGTGGCTATTATGAAAGTATTTCAGCCTGCGCCGACCCCAGTGTTTGTGCAGTCAGGATTATATATACCCACGATCCATAGCCTGCCAGAGAGGCGCTGGTGGAGGTCTATGATAACAAAGACTTTGTGATTTATGGCTTGCTGTGAAAGCCGAGCTTGATGAGATTAAACAATTTCATAGCACAAGTGTTTCTCAAGACCTGATTTGTAGTTGCAAGCTGATGGTAAATCACATTTATATATCTGCAAGCGTGCTCAGCAGAGGACTGCAATTACAGTTTAAGACAGCTACTTTTTATTTAATTTTTATCCTGGTTTTGTCTCTTTTATATCCCCTTCGTCTGCAAACCATTCACCTTCACAAGTCCTTTCCTGGTTAGAAGGCCAAAGATTGGAGCCAATGATGATGTTCTTGTTTTTGTGCCAGGCTGGGATAGAAGGGAGTTTAAGGGGGGCTTTTTAGAGCAGGACAGACTGGTTCAAACTGGCTTTGACTGGCGTGTGCTCTTTGTTCCATTCTTCATCCAAGGAGAGGTCTGTTTCCTGTTTTCCCTGGGCGTGCAGCTGATGCTTGAACTTCTTGGTGTACAGCTGGAGTCAGAGGGGCCTTCATCATCCTGGGACATGGGGCACCTCTGAGTACATAATGCGAATGGGGGCTGAAGTTTAAACTGATTTAGGAAGCTCCACTTCAAGGTCGCAGAACACCTCAGGGGCGTACAGCTGGCTCCCCTTTAATGTGCAATGCAGAATTGTGTTTCCCCTGCAAATCTGTGGGGAATAAACTCTGAAATCAGTTTATTTAGCCAGTTTATTGATTATGTACTGTGGACACATCTCTGCACTCAGTGCTAGCATAGCAATCTCTGCCCTCAAGCAGTTTGTAATCTACATATGGGACTTAACAAAAAACTAACAAACTAAAAGTGGCAGGATTTCATATGACAGCCTTAAATGGGTGGTACACACATTGTTGGAGGTCAGAAGGGAGGGGAGAGAGAGGACTCCCAGCTGGGAAGGCAGAGAAGATGGATAAAATAACTGCCCAAATGATAAACGGGATTTCAAGTAGGAGGGGAGCGCGTTCTGGGAATTTCAGTTATCTGAGCCATGCTCATGGGGACCTCCAAAATACCCAGCCACAGGTTCAAGGACAGGCTAGGTGGCTGGTGATTTAATAATTATAGTAACAGCATAATAGTTACTTTTGTTGAATGCTTGCTACGCACCACAATAAGTGTTTTTTATGTATTGTCATGTTAATCCTCATAATAAACCTGTGAGGGTTACTGTGATCCCAATTCTGGGAATGAGGAAACTGAGATTTAGAGAGGTTGAGTTACTTGGCCGTGTTCATCCAGATGTGGAGTTGAGCTGGTTCTGAAACGCTGATGTATTTCACCCCAAAGCTGGTGTTGTTAACCGCTGTGTTTCCCTGCTTTTAGGAAAGGAGCTTGAATATTGTTAGAGAGGCGACACCACTGCTGTACCTTCTGTGCCTGGGAGGGTCATACCCTCAAGAATTCAGGGTGTTTTCTTTTTCCCTCCAAGTACCTAAAGTTTGAGATACAGGTATCCCCTTCTTTTGAAAATTCACTTTATGTCACTTTGCTTTTATGGAAGACCTACATTAGTGCCTGTTTCTGCTAACTGAAAGAAATCCAAGGAGGACTTTTGCTTTTAGGGGAAATGGTGAAAAGTGTAAATAGCATTCATTCTTAGCTTTGAGGCTAGTGGTTCTAGAGGCTAGAACCACTGCACCCTGACCAGAGAGTGGCATCGCCAAGCTCCTCCCCCAGAAATACACTCAGCATCTCAGCATCAAGCCACCACAGCTTTGAACTGTGAGCATCTGTGCTTTATCATCACTTATTTTTCCTAAGGGAATATTTTTTTTACTTTATTCATTTTGGTTTATGAAAGGTTTCATAGGAACACTCTACTTTTGGAAAGCAGGGGAAACCTGTATTATATTTGATCTTTGTGGTCAGCTGAATGAGGGCCACCTAAGTCAGTCCATGTCCTAATTCCCAGAACCTGTGACTGTTATATCACATGACAAAAGGGAATTTGCTGATGTGATTAAGTTACGAATCTTATGATGGGAAGATTATGTTGAATTATCTGGGTAGGTCTGATGTAAACATAATGGTCCTTGTAAGAGGGAGTAGGTGGTGTCAGTAAGAGGAGGAAGTGGAGTGAGGAGGAAGCAGAAGTTAGAGCAGTGCATTTTGAAGTTATGAAGGAAGGGGACACAGGACAAGGAACAGCACTCAGGCAGCCATGAGGAACTTGAAGGCAAAGAAGTGGATCCTCCCCACCGGGCTTCCAGAAGGAACCAGCCTTGCTGAGCCCTCCCTTTTATCCCTGTAGGATTCATTTCAGAATTCTGACTTCCACTACTTTAAAACATCAGGCTCCTGTTGCTTAAGCCCCTATGTTTGTGGTAACTTGTTACAGCAGCAACAGGAAACTGCTACAATCTTGAGCAAATTCCAGCCAGCTCTGCAGAGAGTTTAACCCTGACTTTAATGAAGTACTGTTTTATTTTATGTTGATTGGTTTAAGGAAAGGGGTATTTTTTGATTTCTGTGTTCTTCTCATTCTCCTGTTTGTTGTCATGAGGGCAGTGATTATTGATTTCATTTATCCATGAATCTCCAGTTTTTAGCATGGTTCAAAGCATATAGTAGGTGCTCATAAATATTTACTAAATTAGTAAATGAGATTACTTCATCTCCAGGATATAGGTATTCATTCTGTCTAGAATCTAGTTTTTTTTTTTTCTAGAGCCTAACCTGCTGGAGTGATACAACATGTTTTTATGAAGTCACAGAGGAAGTAATGAGGGACCCTGCTTCTTGTCTACTAATTCGGAATGTATCAGTGTAGTGAGAGGGCCAGTAGGGTGCCTAGAAAAGCCAAGACTGGCTTAAGAATCTCTAGCAAGTCACTGTGAGTGGTTAATTGGGCCAAAATATTTAAAAATTTGGTGAACCTTTATTCTGATAGCAGAGAGGTAGGAGGGCTTAATAGAAAGCGTATGTTCTCTGGGGTCATCCCATGCTTCCATCCCGGTGTTGACTTCTGTCTTTTATTTGATAGTTAGGCAATTTCTATTTGTTTATTATCCCTGGTTTTATGCCCCTGAGGGTCTTTTAGCTGGAGACTTATGGGCATAGTCCTGCCCACTGAGCACAGATGGTAAACTCACCCATGAAGCTCTTTATGAGGGGGTGAGCCAGTTCAGTGTCTTTGGCCTGGATTCTAGAGATCTGGTTTAAAAATCTGGGGAAAGCTGTGAGCTTCGTTTCTCCCTCTAGGGTACTAGTGTATTAGCCTCCCAATAAAAGTTAATTGAATTTAATTTTATGTTTTAAGTGTGATGCATTTTAAAGTTCTCCCCAGTGCTCGAGTCCCTCTTGAAAAGGCAGTAAATTCATATTATTAAACTACCAAATGTAATTCAGCTCAAATAAGCATATTCGGCAATCTTCACTCTGGATATGTGGGACTGACCTTGTGTTAAGACTAAATCATTTCATCCCAGACAAAGTCTGTTTGGAGTTAATTGGAGAAGCAATGTAGATGTGCAGTAGGTCACTCTAAGCTTTTTATTCTCTTACTGGCCCTCATTCAAAGAGTCGTCATAGCATACATTTTCTGATGTCAGTTCTTCCATCATTTTATAAATACCAGTATTTGACACAGTATGGAAGGTGAAAAAGACAATGAACATCTTCCCAGTAGAGATTCTTTATCAGACTCCCTGCTTCCTTATATTATTTTAGAATGGCTAATTTATCAGCTCTACCATTGCAAGATAGTGTGGGGCAGGAGACAGCACATGGGTCTGGGGAATCAGATGATCTGGATTCTAACTCCTGCCTGTTCATTAACCAGCTCACTGACCTTGGACATTTCTTGCCTTTGAGCCTCAGTTTGTCCACATTCTTTAAATAAGAGGGATGAAAGGAAATAGTAGTTTTCAAACCTCATTCTAAGATGTACCAATATGTTGAGTTTCTTGGCAGCTCTGCTGTGAGACCAGAAGGAGAGTTAAGGGTGAGACTAGCCAAGGGCTTTAGGCCCTCATTCTCTGTTTCTGTCTAAAGTGAATAGCTTACTTCAGCAACAGGAACCCTCAGCACACAGATAAGTCTGACTTTTTTCATTCATGTAATTTTAGTTTTGTCTCCTTAATCTCTGTCCAAGGGCTAGATCAAATTTTATCTTCCTAGGAACTCGTGCTCAGCCATTGTAGATTTCACAAAGATCCTTTTCTGAATTCTTTGAGAACCTAGTTGGTATTTAAAAAAAAAACTGTTCACAGTACACAGTACAGTGCATTGTGTTCTGTATAATAGGTTCAGGTGTCTTAATCTAACTCAACACTAAGCTCTCTGAGGACAGAGATCCTGCAAATCTTTGGTACCTTCTGAAGTGGTAAACATTTAACAATAATAACAAAACATTTTATTATAATAAAATAATAATTGTGCCAGCCTGCCCCTGATAGGAAAGGCAGTGCATTCTCAATATGCAGATATAAAATGTGTTTTGTTTTGGTCCACTTTTTAGCATTATGTTCATGAACATTCTCTGATGACATCATTGCTAGTTCATTTCCAAGGGAGGAAAAAGTGCTTGCTAAAACTGGAACTTTGCTCTCTGAGTCCTCTGAAAAGACCATCAGATAAACAGATCTCTTCTCAAGGAACCCCAACCACAGCCAAACCTGCCAGATTTAGTATGAGCTTTAATTCCTTTTGAATCTTCTTGCTATGGTGGGATAAATGATTTGGGATTGGTTTGGCAGTAGGAAGTAGAGAAGCCCCCAGAAAATAAACCTGAGTTAGACTGGTTCAAAGAGCTCAGCCTCTTGGTTTAAATTCCAGTTCATTCATTTGGGTAGACTTCTTCATGAACTCTTAAAAATCTATGACCAGATTTGCAACTCTCCCTCCCCTGCAGTGTGAATACACTATAAGAAGATACTCTGGTTCCTATCAGGAATCTCAGTGTTGAGGTAAAGGTATTTTCTCTTGTGTAGTAGACAGATATTCTTAGAAAATCCCTTGAAATGTATAAAGTACAAGCCAGTCAGTCATTCAGGAAAGACGATGATCTGCCAGCCTCCATGCAAGTCAAATGAAGTCATGTTCTCTGCCCAAGAGGCTCTCTTTCGGGGATAGGTGTCCTCCAACAAAGAGGCAGTTATTGACACAAACAGACGTAGAAGATACTTAATAAGAGTATGTTTAAGAATTGAATGAATGAATAATTTACTTAGAGTTTGCCCAAGCTAAGGGAAAGAGAGTGCTCTGGTGGGAAGATGGAGGTGGGATGTTTGGGATGTTTGACTTGCATAAACTTGAAGACATTGATGGGGTCTTTTTAAAAAAGGGGTAGAACTTGGCCTCTGTAGTACTGAAGAGGATGTTTCTGAAGCTTTCCTCAATAAAGAGTAATTTGAAGGAGAGAAACAAAAGCTGGACACAGACTTTACTAAATTGTTTTCCATTCCCAAGCTTTTAATATGTACAGACAGAAAAATAGATAAGTCTTTTTGATGGTCTAAGTCATACCTGCCAAATCATCAGAGTGGCAGAATCGGCCTCTGAGAATATGAGGTCACCTTCTTTCATGACTATTTCCAAAGTATTTTTTTTTCAACACTGCCTTCTTAATGTTTATAATGCAGAAAACATTTCAAGGGCCCCACAGAAATGGAGCATTTGCCTTATTCTGTGTGGCATTACAAGGAAGTAGATTTCAGGGCCATATAAGAAACATTTTCTAATAGAGTACAGTGTCTCATCTCCCTATTACAGAGGATATTTGAACAGATTTGGTCTTATCAGGAAGTGCTGGATCTGGTGTCTTAGAGTTCTTTTAATCTACCAAAAATCTGGTATTTATTTCTCAAAAGTGTCTGATGACTGATCAGGCAAAGTAGATGAATAATTGTTCCCATGAATTGATCTTTAATTATCCTCTTTAACACTGATCATTTTGGAGTATCTGATGGGGCCATGCTATTGATCGCATATCTTAGGTTTTTGAGAAGGATTGTTCCAAAGAACCAGGCTAATCTAGAAAGGAATATGAGAAATTTCACTGATTGATTCTCGGAGAAGAATTTTGAAGGGAAATATTTACATCAGGTTCTTTGGTGCCTGTGCCTCTTTCACTTTTCTGGTTGGTCCTAATACATTTTTTAATTCTTAGGATTAAATTAAATTGTATCCATTGTTAACTGGGTGTATTGTTAACTGGATGTATTGTTGACTGTATGTTTATATCTAATGTTAACTATTAACTCTTAACTGTAGGTACACACATACCAATCTCTGCCTACTTTGGGAGAATGAATTACCATTGTATGTAGCAGAATCACACACATACATACCTATAGGATATCCTCAGTACTCCCAGACTTGCTCGTTATAATCTCCTTAATGGGCCTAATCCTTCATGTGAATCAGCCGGTATATATTTAAGTTAGGTATATTAGCCCTAGAACACATTTCCCCAAATACTTAAATCCTAAAAGGAATTTGCTTCCTTGGTTAAGACTTGGTTGAAAAGCATGGTTTTGCAAGCAAGGCTAAACTATTTATATCACTGGTGGTTATGACCATCTTGTAAGTTGTGATTGTAAAATTTAGGTTTCTTTTCTTTCTACATGAAATGGTCATCCGGGACTCTGTCCTCTATTCTGGTGTGGGGATGGTTGGAATGGACTGCTCTTCTTTTGAGGAAGCTGCCACAATTCTTGTAAGGGGATGCTATACCTTCAAGTTGGAGACATGCTGTGCACATTTAGTATGCAGTGAAGATATGACAGAGGAGGTGACATTGAGAGGTAGTTGTAGGTATGTGTGACATGAATAAGAGTCACGAGCTACTTTTCTAGTTTTAGAAACAAATTAGCATTGGACTCTGATGAAAACTTTTCCATTAGTTCAAAGAAGAATGAGTACCATAACATTTTAGAAGATGGTTTCAAACTTATGAACTTGGGGGTCCTTTTCTTTTTATACTTCAGCCTGAGCCTCTAAAAACAAAGCAAGGATTTATTTTGCCTCGAGGAGAAGTGAATGAGTATTATTGCAAAATGAATCTAAAGTCTTTCTCTGCCTCAGGAGGGATGCAGCAGCCACAATTTCCATTTCTCCACCTTCCTCCCTCCCTGTCTTTTGCTGTTGGGTCTCAAAATAAATAACACATGCACTTCATCTTTAACTTGATATAATCAGAGTCGCAGTCATCTGGGATATTGTGATGAACAGTGTACATTTTATACACATGGTGTCATAATAATTTAAAATGTCATCTTAATCTATTTATGATCTTCTAATGACTAAAATGTTTTACAATTGTGGGGGATATTTTATAACTGAAGTTTTAATGGCTGAATCACTAACACCTGGCTGTCTGGAATGCTTTTCTTTCTTCTAGGTAGGTATTTAAATGTATTTCTGGAAGGCCCAAGGGGTGGGATGTGACATATAAGCTCTTAAAAGGAGGAAAATTAGTTCTTGATACCTTAATGATCAGTCAGGTGAACGTTTGCATACTTAGCATTAATGCTCTTAAGTGGAATAGCTTCATTAAGACCCTTGGTAGGTTTTTTTGTTTTTTTTTTTTTCCTTTTAAGCATCCTTTTACATGAGATTACAGACGGAAATGCTGCCCATCCCTTAAAAAAAAATCTTAAGATTTCCCACAAGTACGCGTTTTCATTTTCTAACTCTATTTCATTGCTTTTTACTTTTCTACCTTTGGTTGGTTTCCAAGACAATCAAGTTACTTCTTTATTGAGAGTTAACTAGGTATTCTTTCTTTTACTGCACTAAGTTATATATACAAATACATACCTGTCTACATACAGGTTCTTGTCTCCAAATGAAAATACAGTTACTTAAAGAAGACCAGAAATATGCTCATGAGAATGTCAGTGAACCGTACAAGCCAATGTGTAATTAAGCCCAGAGCAGGCCCCTGATGGATGTTTACTAATGACAATCGTGGCACTAGATTATCTGGCACAGGCCAGGAGAGGTCACTGCAAGGTTGCCCAGTGGCTTGCATTAAACAGTCACAGAGATAAGACTGCATTTTAGTTTTTCCTATTTGTACCACGCGTATACAGCCTTCAAGGGCAGAGCCCCACTTAATCTCCATAGTCATCGTGGAAGGAATTGAAGGTTATATTTATATCCACAGTTTTGCTGAGGAGAAAAGGAAGGCTCAGAGCCATACGATGACTTACCAACCAAGCTCACATCGCTGGGGAACTGGGAGAGCAGAGTCTGGAACCCAGTCTTCAGAATCCTCTCTGGTTTTTTCCCCAGATTGCTTCCAGTCTCAGGGTTCCTAGCAGAGTGGCTTGAGGTCAAATTGTTGCTTATTTATAATGGATAATTTGCTTGAAATGTGGCTGGATGTGAACTATCTCTGCTCATGTGATAGCTGGGAGTACAACGGCCAATCTGTGTATATTTGTTTCCAATGAAGATTGACCAGACTGATGAAATAATGATAGGCTTTACTTCCATTTTTTATCAACTAATGGCGTTCCTGGTGACAAGTCCCCATGATGTTCCTTTATGACCCCTAATGCACACATGTTTGTTTCCCCTGCTTTCTAGATAGATTCTGCTTATGTTTCTCCCACAGTCTTGCTTTGACTGACATCAGAAAGCCCCATGTGACAATTGACTTATAGATTCATCATTGGACAGTTAATACTCTCTGTCCTGACAGGGCATTAAGATGGCACAGACACTGATAAACCTGGTTGCTCCATCTCTTTGAAAGTCCACTCTAAAACGTTGGGAACCTAAGAATTGGGACTCCTGTGCTTGCAAATTTGTAGAAAGGGAAAACAGGCTGTGTTTTCATCACTGCATATCTCTAGGCAAATATTTTCGTTTGTCTCTCTGGCTCCATGTCTGTAAAACGAGAGCATTATGCTTGCCTTCTGTTTCTCGTGGGATTGGTGAGACAACCAAAAAAGGTAATTTTGTTGAAATGTTTAGGAAAGGGTGAAGAATTATTCAAATAAGGTCTCAGTGTTTGTATTGATGTCATTTCAGACTTTTACTCCTGAATATCTTCTTAGTGGTATCACTTAGGTGATTATAGGGAACTTGGCCTATGTTGGTGGCATCATAATTTAGCTTTGGGTTTCAAGAAGCATGTGGTTTGTTTCTTCAAGTTTAAGCTCATTTAGGGAGATAATTATTAGAAGTTAGGGGTCTTTATAATTAGTCAAATTAATATCCCGATGGCCACATGTAGTGAGGTCATCTATGATTTCTGCTGACATTGTCGATTTCCCATGTTATCTTGTCTCTTAGATATGATTCCAGCTGAGCTGTGAAAAACGGACAAGTGACAATCTATTCCATATATTTATCTGTGAGAAGTAACTTGGGACCCTTAAATCTACTTGCTGTCAGCTTTGTTGTAAAACCATAAAATTTGTCTTCAGGTTGCTCACTCATAATTAGGCAGTTCACACACATGGTCTCTATTATTGGGCATGATAGCCATTCTTCAGCCAAAGGACTATGCTTGGGGGTTGTTCGGGATTTGGTTCTTAATTACGCTTCTTTGAGCTTTTACTATAAATGCACCTTGTTCTATGAGAGTTGGTGAGCATGGATGTTTTGGTGTGAGTTGTGTGAATATTTGCTTATAAATCCACATAGCAATCCCTTGGGGGAGAGACTTATTCTAAACCTGGTATCAAGTTCTTGGGCCAAGAACTTGTGTTCTTTTTTCCAAAAGCTGTGGGCTAACTTGGATAGTCCTCAGTTTCTCTTTTTAAATTTCTTGACTAAGTTGAGAAAGTTCATACTGGAAATTCTTGGGTTGTTAGTCACTCCAGACCTAATACACATAGTTTTCAAGGGGGGAAGAAAAAGTAGCATTGCTCTTCTAAGTGTTTACCTACACACTAGTGAAGTCACCTCTTGGTATCTATCCTTACCCTTCCCAGAGAACTTGTAAAATGTCTTATCTCCTTTCCTAAGCCTTAGGCTTTATCTGTATGTCTTAGCTTCAGACTTGAATTTGTCCTTGTCCCTGACCTGGTAAACAATTTTATCAATAACTTGTAATGAGCTGGAAAGAGACCTTGCTTATTAACTTTCAAAATACAAAGTTAGGGAGGTCAGAACATACCAGGGGTTTTAGATCATAGTTCTAAGTGGTTTCAACAAGCTAAAACATTGCCTGACACCTACCAGACAAAATTTAATAGAATTGTAAGTTTGAAGTCCTAGCTTTCTGTTTTAAAAAATCAATTATAGAAGTGTGTACTTGAAAGGTCTGGCTTGGCAGTGTTTCACATCAAAAGTATTGGGATTTTGTACTTGACTGAGATTTGATGTGCACCACCCTCATATAGCTTGGAAAGGTATTACCAATTTGGGTGTAATGGAGACTTTGAGTCCCTGTTTTTCAAAGTGAGTGTCTTCTTGAGATCTGTACATTTCATATGTCATCTAGAGGACTACATTCAGTTCAGGGTTTCATGTTTTAAGAGAAACAGGAAAACTGATGGAGAGGGACTAGGCTGTTAAGTGTTATGTAAATACTTGGCCTAGAATAGAAGAGATTAAGGTGACACACAGAATCTTCTTTCAAATAGTTGAAGCAGTGTCATGTGGATGAGGACACAGGGTTGCTCTGAGGACAAATCTAAGACCTGCGGGTTAATGATACAGCAGGATAAGTTTTGTTACAGTGTATAAAGGAACTTTTATGAAGGGATCTTCTTAAACAGAATGAAATGCTGCCTTGTGCAGAAGTGAGTATTGAGTGTCTGGAAGGGCTGTGGCCAGAGCTGGAGGACCATTTTAGCAAGGTGGTGTCGAAGAGACCGCTATAACTGTGGGAAAATGAACAGGTCAACCTCACAGCGAGGATCCTTTCTAACTTAGATTCACTGTTGTGCTGAGAATTTCAAGGTTTGCCCACAGCTCTTCAGTCATTTCCTTCTTTCTATACAGGCTGTCACACAGAATTCCAAGTTAAGAAATCACATGGTCACTAACCTGGATACCCAGCAGAGTTTTGATTTTCTCAAGTTTGCGGTATCTTTCAACTTCTTCTCTGGCATTGCTGCCTCTGTGGGCATGCTCTCTGCTTTCCTTCTTCTGTAGTGAGATGGGTATGCACTGGTCAATTCCAGCTCTCCTCTCTTATACCCCTTAAAGCCCTTATAACCAAAAATGCTAAAATAACTAACAGTATCCTTATTGTCTCTCACTCCTCCCTTTTCTTAAGCTATCCGTGCCCCCTCCCCTAGTCCCCTTCAGTCCTCACCTTCAGATTCTCTCTTGACCCTTAATTTTTTCCTTGAAATTATCTAAGCCCAACCCTTCTTCCAAAGCACAGCTCAATCCCATTTTCTTCCTAAATTCCTCTCTTTATTAATCTTCACTCATCCCTTTTCTTCAGGCCCCTAAACATCTTTGGAATTGCACAAGAGAGTGCTGAATTGTACTCAGATTTCCATGTCTCTTAATTTTATCTCCCCATCTTCATGGTGTATAATTTGGGATCAGTGACTTTGTCTTACTTAGTACTCTGGTAATACTTGTTATTGACTTACTGATTGGACTGCAGATAGGATCACAAAAGAGAACCCACTAGTTCAAAAGGATTGTACCCTGACTCTGGCTTCAAGGTCAAAAGTAACCAACTTATTTAAGTACCAGAAGTTTAGGGCATCACATGAATCATATTAATGTGTCAAAAAGCTAGTTTATTTATTATGATGGCATCCTTCTTAATCCTACCCACTTCTTGTCCTTTCTGCATGAAGTTTGGATTGCACATTTAGAGGAGGTTCCTAGAAGGCTGTGCAGCAAAGCCACATGCTAGGGTTCCACTCTGGCAGATTCATTCAGAAGGTGAAGAGAATTTTTTTGCTAAGTCTCTGGTTTCCCTTTGCTGCAAAGTGTCTTCTAAGATTAATCTCCCGTTTAAATATATTCAAGGGGTTAACTTTGACTCCTTCACCAAACACAACTGTTAATGCTTTTAATGGCATAATGTGTTAATAGCCATACAGCTGTTGTTTCTCAGCCTCTTCCTTTATTGAGTTAGGCACCATTTAGGAGGCTGAATTCAAATTGTAAACAAATTATTTTTTCATATGGGTCAATGGAAATTTAATATAGTTGATTAAAACTGTGTATTGGACCAAGGAATGCTGTTTCCTCTCATGAATATAAACCAAACTCATTAGGCTGACCCATATTAACTGACTCGCAGGGAAGGAAATATTTCTGGTCATTTAAGGATTATTTTGGTTCAGCAGATGGTGGGCGAGCATCAGAGTGTAGTTTTTCCTACTTACTAATTTATTTGCATATGCATACATGAATGATACCTAAAGCTCATCTAACCCAACCTGCTTCTTTCTAGTGCCTAGTATGCTTCCTGGCATGGAGTAGGAACTCAGGAGAGTTGTCAAATGAGGGATTGCAGTCCCAGGTGCAGAGATGTGGAGTGATGTGCTCAGAGTCATGCAGTTGGTGAGGGACAGAACCAAGAGCTCACAGCCCAGGACTCTTATCCTTCCACTGAACTGTCCATTGAATCATTGCCTGTGAAATGTCTTAGATGTTCCACAGATACCTTCTGCTTCTTCTCATGTTGATCTCCGTTTATGTTGCAGAAAATGTTATCTTAATCTCAACTGATTGATGAGTTCTGAAAATAACAGCATGACCAAGGTTCCTGCTCAGATTGTAAATCACCAATATTTGGCTCTTTGGAAAGTGTTTGGGATGATCAGCCAGTATTTCTCATGCCACTCACGTAGCTCAGTTGTAGTTGGAGGAACCTGAAGGGCCTTTTACAATGTTGGTTATTGGGTAAGTTAGAGCAGGATGCAGGCAGTCTGTGATAGAAGACCTAGACTCCAGGACATGAATATTTCTCTGTAGATTTGGAATGAAAGCAAAAGAGAACTAACATGGGCCTGCTTTTTTGGCCCTGAGTGACAGTGGTTGGGAGAAGCCATCCCTTTGGACAGAAGAACAAGTATGGAGATGCTCATTTCAGCTTCCTTATGTCAGATTCACTGGCAGGTGGGAGGCAGTTCTGTTTGGCTCTGGCTGGAACCATTCACTCTGTCTGGGGACCTCTTATTTCTGTCATTCTTCCTGGAAAGTAGAATCCTAAATATGGGCAGCTGGTTAGGACTGGAGCCTTGGTGACTTCTGAAAGTTATAACAAATGGAAGTCATTATCACCATTTGCCCCCCTTTACCTTTGTGCTACTTGAGGCAGAAAATGATTATTTTCCCCCCTGGTTTGTTTTGGAGTCTTTCATCCAGAGAGAAAGGGATTAGCCGATGGCTACAATAGTGCTTTCAGGGCCTTTTGGCGTGCTGCAAATGTTTACTTATCCAGGTACAAATAGGTAAAAGCACATAGTTAAAGCTCCCAGCTGCAAGGTCATTTACCTTTTTAAAATTCAGCCGCATGTGCCGACCGAAGTCGAGGGCTTGCTGGTATGAGCCATTAACTGCCTGTTGTACGTAACCTCTCCTTGTCTTACACACAGCTGCGTGCGAGCCGCTGGTGCCTGCAGCCAGCCCACCATGCATGCCTTGCGAGCAACAAAAGCAGTTTAACTTGTGATCGCTGATCATATGATCCACTTACAGGGTGCAGGCTCAGTCAAGTAGAACTGGTAAATCATTAAAAATGTGCCTCGGCGCTGTGCCTGCTGAGTAAAACATCATGCTAACATCTCTTCCCCCACCCTTCCACCCCCAACCAGTTAGCAACACAGGGAATGAGCTGGTACCAGCTGCGTGTTGGAGAAATCGCATGTTGCTTTAGCCTAACGTGGTGAGAGATTGTCAACTGCTTCCATGCAGCATGGGGGCAGGAGATGGGAAGGCAGAAATCATCTGAAATGGCTGCCTTCCTCTTCCCTTGTCCTTTACTTACGCATTAACTTCAACCTGTGCTAACTGCCCTCTGGGTGTTAGGATGGGTCTTGGTACCTAGAGTACAAAAATGGGGAAAGTAATGACTGACTTAGAAGACTCTCCCAGTCTGCCAAGAACCCAATTCACCGCCAAGGACCTTAACATAGGCATCTACCAAGTGCCACGCAGCCCTTAGAGGCCTGGGAAAGCCAAAGAGGAGGTGATAAGCTTAAGTTGGACCTGGAAGGATGAACAGAATTTCATCAAGGAGACATCTAGTAGAGGAAGAGAACTGGGGCTGTGCCTTAAAGCCTTGCTTTCTGGGATGGTGGAGGGTATAGCACAGTGGTAGAGCGCATGCTTAGCATGTATGAGGTCCTAGGTTCAATCACCAGTACCTCCTTTAAAAATAAATCAATAAACAAACAAACCAACCTAATTACCCCCCCAAAAAAGGTAAAAAAATAAGATCATTTTTTAAAAAGTGGGGGAAAATAGTTTAAAAAAAAAACCCTTACTTTCTAGAATTCTTTCCTCTCTGAAACATACCTTTTTACTCAATTTCTTACAGGCATTAAAACATTGTTCTGTGACTCCATGATGGGAGGGCCCAGCGAATACTCTCTTCTGACCTCCAACTCTTACTTCTATCTCATTGCTTCTGGCATCAGATTATCCGACTATATCATACATCTGGGAAGGGACCCTATCTCTATAGTGTTCTTGATTTTCCCAATAGCTCCAGAAAAGTTAAGAATGTATTGTTCATTGATAGCCCTCCTTGTATTTTCTCATCAATCAGTTCAAAGCCAAAGTCAAACTGCCATAGAGCAGACAGTGGGACTCAGAGTGGACCAGATGCATGTTCTTCCTGCGCACACACCGAAAGGTTTGCTGTTGAAGGAAGGGAGAGGGAAGAGCCTTTTATGAGCACAGGCGCTGTATGTGTTAATGCATTATATGTGTCCGTATGTTCTGAGATATTCAGGTCTCTCAGGAGTCCTGCAGTTTGCATGGTTGATACAACCTTAAAAAATGACTTGGATCTCAAGAGGCCCTCGAGAGTAGATTTAATAATGTGTTCATTCCTATAGATATGAGGCTATGCCATTTCAGTTCATCCAGGTACCTCATCTGTTATCTTCCAAGTAATCAAGTAATTGCAGCCCTTAAATACTTTCTGTTTGTCTCTCAAAGGGTTTAACCCAGGCCTAGAAGCCCACTGTATTGCCAACTAAACATTGGGGAGAAGACAGATGTAAGATCAGGGCATCTTTCCTCTTTATTAACCACTGGTCTGCTTGTCCAGTGGTTAGTCAGTTACATTGTCTCTGAACCATCCCTTCCTTTGGGGCATCCCTGCAGAGATAGTCAGTTCCTGAAAAATAACTCTGATTCCTCTTAGGACTATTGTCTGGTGACCCAAACTTACTAAATACAGAAATGGCAGAATTCCTTTAATTGCTGATCTTCAGCCTGTGTCCTATTCTAAAATACTAGTAAGAGCTACCCTTTGGCTGGTTGTGGGGTGAATGGGCTCATCCCTTAGAAAGATGTCCATCCCCGTAATATAAAGGAACAGAGACCTGGGACTCAAGCTTCGTAGAATTAGGAGTCAGAAATGGATCAGTTTACTCAACTTCTCGTTTATATCTACGTAAAGAAAAGAATAGTCCCCATATTCTCCCATCCCCAACTGAACCTCCAAAGAAATGAGAGAAACCCTAAGTCCATTTAAAAATCAGGAGGAGGAGTCATCACATATTTGATGTGAAAGATCTGCTATCTCTTCCTGGTACAGAGGCAGGTACTTAGTGGTAGAATTGAGAATAAATAAAACAAATGTGTATTTTCATTAGAAAGTGATGTGTTACTCATCATGTGTTTATAAACAGTTTTTGATTTGGTGGTATTTTAAGAATTGTGAATTCTTATAATTAAAAATAAACTGTGAGATCATCTCCTCTGGGGGGCCACTGTGGAGGCAGAGCCTGGTTTTGTTTTGAAATCTAGAAATGTCATACAGCTTCTTCTGGGGGCACTCGGGGCTGATGGCACAAAATTTAAACTAAGGCTATCATTACAGGAGAATAAAGAGAGAGCTCTTTAGTGGGGAGGCATTTTAGAAAGTCAGGATATTGTTATCATTGATCTTGGCAGGAAAACGGGCAGGAAGGCTGTGTTCTACCTTGGGCAAGTCATCAGTTCTTGGGAAAGGCCCTTGGCTTCTTTAAGTCTTTGTTTTCTCATCTGTCTGATAGGGATATTAATATCTCGCCAACATACTTCATTTGTGAAAATCAAATCCTGTCCCAGATTCTCTGCCTTTCTCCTGGAACAGATGAAATCTCTTCCCTCCTTCCGCTCCTCCACCATTCTGTTTGGACTCCCTCTCAGAGTACTTGTTTTAATTCCTCCTGTTACTGCAGTTGTCGACTGACTCCCTCCCACTCAACTGTAAGCTGCTTTAAGTCATAGCACGACTTACCTCTCAGTACGATTCACAGAGACGGTGATTGAGTCAGGCTGCTTTGAGAATACAGTGGAATTACTTGCTGGGATCCAGCTTCTCCATTTCCTTGATGAGACCACTGTGAATGTATGTGACTGTTCCACGGAGTTCTTTTGGGCATTCAATAGAATATCTTATGTGAATATGCCTGGTACATACTAGGTGTTCAGTAAACACTGGCATCTTTCCTTCCTTCCTTTGCAAGTAGTGGCAACTTAATACACTTTCTGGACCAACTGAAATTTTGAAGATGAAGAGGAAATCCATGCCTTTGTTTTTTCTTGTTAAAATGTTCAGGAGAAAGATGGCCCTGTGCTCACAGTTATATTGAGATTTAAAAAAATTACAGTTTTAAATGTTGACATAAAGTGTTATCGAGGTTTGCAGAAGACATAATGCAAATTTTATTAAATTATCATTATCCATGTCAGTGAAATGAGTGCATTTTTCTAATCGGTATCTTCTGCAATTACAGACAACAAGGAAATGACCCACGCTGGTTATATGAAACAGCTTATAAATTTTTACATACATGTGAGAGGAATCACTTGGAATCCAAAGCTGCCAAGAGGAATAATTAGGAGCCGCAGAACAGATCTCGGTAATGTGACAGCAGCTTCTAAAACATCCCACAGGACACAGAAGCTCAAGCTGGCTTGACCTATATCTTTAATAATACAGACCATTGCCCTTGGATTGAATCTAAAGGGTAGGACCAAGTGCTTGCTTCATCATGTTTTAGGAAAAATTGCCGAAGTTTATTTATGAATTCTCAGCACAATGGCCTCTCGCTTTGATTACGAACTGACAGAGCTTTCTAAGTAGCAACACAGCATGCAAAATTAAAAGCAAAAAACACACACACAAAAACCACCCCCCCCAAAGCCAACACAGAACATAGTTTCTTATATTCTGTCATGCTTGGCAAAAAGTATTATGTAAGACCCAACGTAGACAAATGGCTTTGTTAACAGTAGAAATAACCTTTTGTTTAATTAGAAAATAGGAGCTATATGGGGCAATAAAAATGGTTACTGCTGCCCTCCGTCACTGTTTAATAAATACGATCGTGCTAGAGATAATGGTGAGTGTTATTTATTTGTGCAATATCACAGACTTAGTAATTGTTCATGGTGTTGATAGTTATCCTGCATAGAGATCAGAGTAGTTTCCGAATTTGTTTCCTTTGATCCAAGAAAAGAAAATAGCAAGTTGTTTACTTAAAATGCCCCGGGCTTCCCTGGGCTAGAATAATGTATCTGCATATTTTTAGACCCTCTGTTGCAAGAGCAAAATCTCTGCTGGCGTCTGGTGCATATTGAGAACCGGTGGGTTAGTTTGAACTGGCTCTTTTTTTTTTTCCCCAGAGCGCCCTCAGGTCCCCATGGAGCATACTTCTCAGCAATGCCATTTCATGTTCAGTTCATACTTCCCAACGTCACTAAATTTAGTAGGCTTGCTGGAGGGAAGACATGGGGCAAAGTTTCCCACCTGAGGATGTGTTCATGGGAAGAGGAAAAATCTCTTCTGTTGCGCCCTCTTGAGAACCAGCATATGGGATGAAGATCAGACTGAATTTCACAGCATCTGTTTCAGTTCCTTCCCAGGGGGTGAGGGCGGTGGGTGATGGGGAGAAAAGGCTGGAGGTGTTGGCCAGGTTTCAGGGTCAGTTCCATTTTGTGTTTTACTATGAAAACTTGAGTTCTGAGACTGTACGTGTATTTGGGGTCATCCGGCTAGATTTATTTCATCGCCCATGGCAGTTCACACTTGGTTTCTTTTGGAGGGGATGGGGGTTTCTTTTTTCTTTTGTGTTGTGTTTGCTAGAGTTGATGCTCCATTTCCTGCCTTTTAGGAAAAAAAATGTTTGTGGTTTGTGATGTTGGATGATTTATTATTGTGGCAACTTAAGGATTGTTCACTCTTGACTTTGGTGAATGTGAGATATTTCCTCAGACCCCTGAGCTAGTGTTAGGCTCTCCTTTTAACTGAGAAATCCACAACAGTGAGATATGGCGCAAATTTGTGTAGAAGTGTTTGTATGATGGCCTATCTCTGTGAGTCCTAAATAACCCTTTCTAGAAGGGTTCCACACACTACCTTTATAAAAATATAAACAGTGTGTCAAAAAGAAAACACAACCCGACAAAACCCCTTTTCTCCACACAATTTATTTTAAGCTTCAAAATCCCTGAAAATCCCCAATCTCCTTTTGCCGTCTGGTTCCCACTCTCTAACTTTCCTCATCTCCCCCTGAAAGAAAGAAAAAAAGCGTTTCTTCCAGGGACCGATAAGTTGTAGGCGATGCTTAGCAACAGCATTCCTGTGCTTTAAGTAGCTGCAAGCCCCCTCGCAGAACTCTTTGATGTGACTGTCAGGGCAGATTTATTTTGTTTTAGCACATTGTCTACTTGTCCAGATGTATCAGGAGATAAAAAGGAGTCATGTTTACACTCCTCCCTTTTTTTTTTTTTTTTGGAAGACGTAATTAAATCGTGTTTTTGATGAGTCTTGGGGGAGCTTCAGTTGAAGAAAACAGGAATTGGCTGGAATCAAGGGAAAGAGGAAAACTTGCTGGGCAGAATGAGCACCTGATTTGGTCAGAAGATAAAGCAGGAGGCCCAGTGGCTTGGTGCTCAGCAGCTGGAGGCTCCGTGCTGATTCTTCTCTTCCACCACGGGCTGCCCTTCCAGGGCTCCCAGGCTGCAAAGCCGTTTAGTCTGTGGTAGTTTCTTCTTTTCTTTCTTACACGTACCTCTCTTGTCTTACCTCTGTCCTTCCCCTCTTTCCCCTCCTGCCTGCCTCTTCCTTTCTCCCTCCCCCCGTATACTGGGTAGTAAGTCTGTGCTAGACAGTTGCCACTTTAAAGCCTAGGAGATTGTTGAACTCCAGTGATCTTGGATAAACAACTCTCCATTGATCTGGTGAGCTGAGTTCGTACAAGTGGTACAGTCACATCTTTCTGTGTCGTTTTGTTTCCTTTGGTTCTCAGTGTTTTGAATGCTCACACTTAGGGAACACCATTCTGAGTTCTGTTAATGGCCTGCAGTGAGCAGTGACAAGCAGGAATCCAACATTTAGGGCTGCTGAGGCCCTGCCAGGCGGCGGCTTTAATCCGCAGCTCACAAAGTGCTCCATTTGCATCCTAAATAGGTTACACTGCAGCACCCCCTTCTGCCGGCTGAGCCCTGTGACAGGCGGCCGCGCTACGACTCAGTTTTCTCCCTGTTGACAGCCCTTGAAGACCCTGTGGCAGCTTCCTCTGTCCTCCTCAGACCTTCCCTCTCAGCCTTGAGGAGAAGAACTGCAGTGATCACGGAGGCTCACCTGCACTCCACGGATCAAGCCCCTGCCTTTACTCTGATTAAACACTTTGTTACTCATTCATTAAGGGAAAGGGGAAAAAAGTCATTAATTGAAACACAGGCAAAGACAGGTATAACAAAAGGAAAGCTGGGAAAGCCTGTGCTACCTGGGAACATTCAGGATGGGGCTCCCTCCTTTGCGACCCCAAATTGTATATAGACATCACTTGAAAACATCCTTGGAAACTGTGGCTCGTGTTTTGTGTGTCTTTTCCTATTTATAGGCCAGCCTGAAGTCGACAAAGTGAGGTTTCCTTTGTTCTAAACTACCTTTGGATGACTCTTTTGGCATTAAGTGTACCCTGTAACTTAAAGTCCTTTCATGGATGCGGAATCATTTGTGGTCTGCTTGAAGTGAGCATGCGCCTGGGAAGTAACAGCCTGAGAGGGGCTATGGGCACCATCTTTTCTACTTTAGGAGCTCTGTGGGGCAGAAGGTCACCTCAGAGGGCAATGTAGAGGGTGATATAGTCTGAAAAGATGTGTGCCGTTGTTATCTTCAACTCTTAGAGCCTGGGGAATGCTGTTTAGTCAATGTTTTAAATCCATTTATTTCACCGTTTAAGTATTTTGAGAAGCTGCTGTGAGCCAGACTTTCAGGAGGTGTGGAACGCTGCCCTCAAGGAGCAAACTGTTTAGGAACATCATTCAAATATGCTAATAAGATATAATTCCAAACTATAATGTGTTCCCTCAGGGAAATACGGGGTCGTTGGAAGTATGTGTAAAAGTGATGTTAGAGAAATCTGTTTGAGGTAGTGATGCATGAATTAATATTTGAAAGGTAAGAGATAAACCAGGCAAGAAATCTTGAGGGGAAGAGGGTAGGAAGAAAGACCAGGTTGTGCAAAGATTTTGAGCCGTTTGGAGCTTAGTACACTGAGGAGCAGGAATCGGGTCAAGTGCTGGCTCACAGAGGGTGGGGATGGAGGGGGAGATGGGCTGGACAGCCAAGCTAGGGTCAACGCAGAGGGCCATCTGGGCAGCAGGTGGTGATTTTCAGTTATCCTGAGAGCAAGGTAAATCATAATGTGGTTTTTAAGCAAAGGAGAAGGCATGGTGAACTCCTGGTTTTAAAAAGGTGGTCTAAAGATGGTCAATTTGAGTAGGACATTATGCTCCTTTGCCAGGGTTGAGTCTTCTCTAACACAAGTTCATTTCAAGTTGATTTAAAATCAACAGGAATTCTCTGATAAAGGTGAGGATGGGAAGAAGAGGGGCTGGTTTTAGAAAATACAGCAGAACTTGATTCATACTGGCCAAACTGTAGGCCCACCTTCCCTAATGAATCTTTATAGAGTACTTTTGTTCTTGGCCCTTGGTGACCATCCAGGTTGAGTGCCTTTGTTGTGTTTCCTACCATAGTGTCATTAACTTTCCTGTAAACTGGTTATGAATGTGCAGTTGCAGGATAAATGCAGGAGCTCGGGAAGGCACACTTGGATTGTCTTTCAGAACCTTAGGAATCCTAGATGAGGAAAAAAGAAAGGAGGGCTTATGAAACATGGAGGGGCTTTCCTGTCTTGTAATTTGTAGAAAACATAGTTGATATAGTAGAATGGAGTGAAGAAAAATGGTGGAAAATTGTTTATGGGATTTCTCATTTGAGAAGTAACCCCTAAACATCTTTTTTTCCTCTTTCTTTTGTTTTTAATTTTCTTTTTTCATTTCTTCCTTCTCTGTTCCTCCCCCTTCCTTTCATTTTTAATTTGTGGCATTTGGGCTGTCCTAAGTATCACATAAACCCAGAGTGGAATTTACCACTGGGGTTAAGTTCATGCATATTTTGTCAGAGACTGAAGCCTGCTAGACTCCAGTGTGTGCCAGTAGTTAAAGACTAAGATTTTTAGAGGTTTGTGGTGGTATTTCTTTAGGAAATAAAGCTGTGAGTCAGTTTTGCATTGTCCTTTGGCCCCAAAGAGAATAAGGGCTGCTTGAATGGGTAGAAACATTGCACAGGACGTAAGACTTACTGATTATGCTACTTAGTCATTTTTCATGTAGCTCTCTCTCACATATTTGGATCTGGAATCTCTCAGGGAAACAGCTTTACACGTACATGTTTAGATGAATGAAACTTTGGATGTCAACAATTATTAATGGCCTAAAATACATAAAAAAGGCCTTTTTCATGAGTAGCTCTGTGAATGATTATCAAATAATTTGGGGGGGGAAAAAGAAAGGAATAAAGATGTTTTGAGGTTATTTCTCAAATGACTTTCCATCCATGAAACCGTTTTTCTTGACTCCGTTCTACTGTATCAAGCAGAGTTTGTAATATAAAGCATGAGTATTGTCAAAGTTAATATTTAATAATGTAGAGGTTACACGTTCACATCAAGAGAGTGATGAGGCTCTTTGGTGTTCAAAATAGACAGGCATCTGGTTTCCGCTACTCAGGAGAACATAGGACCAAGTAAAGTTCTTACCTAGAAAGGTTCACAGACTGGCGGTTAATACTAACTTTGCAAAGGAAGACTGTGTTTGGAACTTGAAGTTTTTTGTATACTCGTGCTCTCCTCTATAGTCCCCATGCATGGACACATCCACACGCATGCAAGCTACAGCCCTTTCAGGATTCTAAATGTCAGCATCCAGGCTACGTGGATTTTCTTCGAATTTTGTCTATCCTGGTGTAGACAATTAGGGCATGTGGGCTGTAGCCCAGCAGGAGATTCACTCGGCCCCTCTTTGGTCACTGCAGTGGGTGTTGTTTGGTGAATTGCTAAGCAGAGAATCTTGCCTCCTTCCTTTGGATCTTTAGGAGGATCTAAAACTCTAATAAAGTGGTATCCAGTTCTCAGTCTGCCAGAGGCCTGTTTTCACATGTGACACAGGTCTTTGGGGAATCACTTGAGCTGCCCAGAACACAGCGTCCTCATCTAATAACTATGAACCTGAATCCTTGAATGCATTCCGGGTGAGCACCTTCAACACCTCCTTTAGAGAGGTAAAAACAGGACTGAGTGACACAATGACAGGAAAATGCCTTTGAGATATAAGAAATGCACATAAGAATTTATTTTCCCAGACATTTGAAGTTAAAAAAGTTCAGGATAAAAACTTTTTAGGATGTTGTTCCTGTAGCACTAATCTGTACTACTAATTCATATTGATCATGTGTTTTCTTGTGGTGTTATCTGTTCCATGTGTGGACAAAGTGAGAATGATGTCTCATCCTGGTGACCAGGGCCAAGTGTCTCCTTGATACATGCTAATGAGAAATTATACCACAACTTCTTTATCCAGTCATCTGTCAGTGGACATTTAGGCTGTTTCCATGTCTTGGCTATTGTAAATAGTGCTGCTATGAACACTGGGGTGCATGTAGCTTTTTGAATTAAGGTTCCCTCTGGATATATGCCCAGGAGTGGCATTGCTATGGTAACTCTAATTTTAGTTTTTTAAGGAATCTCCGTAGTGTTTTCTGTAGTGGCTGTACCAAATTACATTCCCACCAGAAGTGTAGGGGATTTCCTTTTCTCCACATCCTCTCCAGCATTTATTGTTTGTGGACTTTTTAATGATGGCTGTTGTGACCTCACTCTGCTTTTGATTTGCATTTCTCTATAATTTGGTGCAGCCAAAATATAAAATTAAATATGTAATTCCTAACTGATACAGGAAATATTAAACTGATTTTAACTTTACCCTACTGACATGTATATGTGTGAGGAGGTGGAGGTGGGGAGGATGTGGTGTCATTATTCTAGAGGTCTACTGTGATGTCATGTTTTGTGGTTCAGTTCTCAGTCTGATTTTGGTCTCCTTTTTCTGTGTTGTGCTGTTACCCCAGGTCTTTTGCCCTCCCCTCATGCTGCTCCCTTGAGATTGCTATAGCTTTTTAAAATCTTCTGGGGGGTACCCAAGCTTGTTAAAAAATAATTGTATTTTAAAGCCATTTGGTGCCAATTGAAAGTTGGAAATATTTAAAAAATATATCTGGAAGCCTTTGTGGGGAGAATTTTCTGGATGTGGAGATCTTTTATTCATGTTGGTGATGACTTATAATTGGGCTGTTGAATAGCAAGTTCAGTTTTGCCCAAAGATGGTGTTAGGGTGTTTTGAATGTCTCTAGTACACAGTGAGGGGCTTCCAAAGACTTACATAGGAAGTTGTCTGCTTTTGAAGGAAAAATTGCTCTTTTGGCCTTTTTGGTGTCTCTTCCGCTATATTCTAGAGAACAGATTTATCTCTGGAGCCACCCCTCACCTGCCTTTAATCTGTAATGCTCTGATGGGCCAGTTGCTGCCCCAGGACTAGGAACGGACCATGACTGAGGCTCAGTCGGGCAGAGTGTTCCTTCTCCTGGCCACAGACGTTCATTCAGGGATGGACATGTAAGCCAAAATAGCTTGTGGATTCCTAGATTTTGCTTGGAACTTTGAGGAAACAGAGGCTGTTTCTGTTGTCTTTGAAGATGATCAGATGTAGATCTGAAGTCCCTGGGAGGTCACCAATGGGAGAAACTAAAGCTGGCAGGAAGGAGAGGAAAGCTGAGAGACAGGAGACATGATGATAAGTTTGAGCACCTGGCTCCAACCATACACCAAACTGTGTAGCTTTGGACTCCTTAAAGCCCCTCCTCCCCATTCATTTTCCTAAAGAACTTTGAATTGGATTTTATCATTTACAGTCAAGGAGGCAATCTTTTCTTTCCCAACTGTTCAACAAGGTAGAGTCTACAACCTTTTCTGGAAATGTGTGGTCAGTTACCCCAACATAGTCATATCAGTCAAGAATTCTGAAGTACATACTACTGTAATCTCGTTTTCTGACAGTCTCTCTGTAGTGAGAACAACACAGTAACCCTGCCCCTAAACCCCCAAAATCCAAAGACAAAAACTTTCCCTTTGTAAATACATCTTCATATACTTGAATATTGACTTTCAGTTGTCCCTTCAACCTTCCCATTAAATATTTTCCTTACTATGCAACTTCAAAATTATTTACTTTTCGATACGTATGGCAAGTGTAAACCCTACCGAGCCATGATTCAATATGACAGTTTGTTGTTCAGCCATCTCCAAAGCCTTTCTTAAAGATTTTACTGTGAGTCTGTTGTGGCGTCTGGTACTAAAAGATGCTGATGGATGGACAGTGGGGGACCTGGTGCCTGAGTCACGTGTGAGGTCTTGCTGGTTTCTCCTACTAAGACCAGTTTAATAGATGGGGACTGGTAATTACAGTTACTAAGTGACCGGAGAAGATTCCAGTAGCATTGGCTAATTAATGTAAACACAGGTCTTTCTCTGCGAAGTCACTTTTGCTCCACATCAGAGACAATGGAGCCGCTTCTCACTTCTCTTTCTGGGGCCTTCACCTCTGCTCCCTGCTCCAGGATGGAACAGGCTACAGCAAGCAGCCACACTGCCCACATTCCCTTCTTACTGCACCTTCTCCGCACAGGGATGTTGGAATCTGCAAATGGCTTTGCTCCAATTAAGACATAAGGAAATACATAATTTCTAAGTCTCTTGACTTTGATAAAAATATGCTGAGTTGGGAAAACAAGTGTTCAGCTTTTCTACGCATCCCGGCACTGCCGTCAAACAAATCAATTCAGCCTTCAGAGAGGCATCCATTGCCTTGTGATTATGTTTGTGTAAAGTCTTGGGGTCTTTGATCAAAGAATGGCATTTCAGGCCAGGCCCTAATCCTCACTGCCTTAAGGTGCTTAAATGAGTTTAAAAAAAAAAAGTTGATAACAGCTGGGACTTAAATTTGCCTTTGCCCAGCTTTTGTTTTGAAAAGGCTTCTATTATCCATGGCTTCCCTTTTCGAAGCAAAGATGGATCGTTGGGTAAACCAAAAAGGGAAAGAGGATATGGGAGGAAATGGGCGGAGACTCTGAATTAATCTTCTGAAGAAGAATGTTTGATCAGTGGGGAGGAGAGGATGGAAACCTCTGATGCTGACAGCAGGCACCTTTCTGACCAGGGTGTGATTGGCACCTTTGAAGCTTCAGTCGGGAGCCAGTGTCCAGTGGGTCGGGGCTTCCTCTGTCTGTGGGTGGTGGTGTTAATAATGTGGCAACTGGAAGGATTAATTGCGACAAGCAGCAGGATTACGAGGAGGGCTCCTTAGCTCTAAAAGGAACAGTTCGAGGAAAGCCTCTGATCTGTCAGCCTTAGAGGAAATTAGTGAGAGCAGACTCTAGCAGACTTTAAAAAAAAAAAGGCATTTAGGATATTAAAGCGAAATGTGAAGAGGATATTGAAATCGGACGCAAAGGGTAGGAGCGCTGATCTCGGAAGGGAGCGTCCACTTCTTCCTATCGGGAATTTCCTCGCTCGGTCCCGATTTCACACATGCCTTTTCTTTGTGGTCCAGCCGAGTGGACCATTTTACTTGCATTGCAACAGGTTAGAGAAGGGTTACAGTGTCTTCGTGGTGGCGCCCAAGTTCCAGTGCAAAACTTGTTTGCTCTCCACCACCTGGCGGTTTCAGAATCTCCTGAAACTAAGCCTCCCTGTATAATTTTTAAACAAGTCAGAGCATTAGTGACACCTTATCTGCATTAGCTATCTATTGTATATTTTACTTCTTACCCTTCTGGTTCAAGTCGGGATGTTGCCAATAAATCCTGTGTTACCATTAAAGAGGCCATTCATCACGCTTCCTAATGTGATTAATCAAGATACACCACAGTACCCTTAAAATGAGATCATTTTGATAAATCATGTATGACATGAAAAGACTTTATTCCTTTTAAGTGCAATTTAGACTGTAATTTTTTTCCTCATTTATGATTCATGGGAGAAACATGGATAAAATTCCCTTCCACAGTTACACCTTATCTACAGCAATAACTCAAAACTGCTTTTAGATGAAAATTCAGGGTCTTATTCACCAAAGCTGAATGCCAGCTCATTATTTTCTGGCGTTCAGTAGTCCAAAAATAATGTCCGCACATTAAGCAGCATTCTCAAAAAGTTGAAATTGGCCAGGCACCAGGCACATCAATTACACTCCATCATCCTTAATAAGGAAGAAATATCAGATGTCCTCTTGGAGTTTCTTTGCATCAGTAATGTTCAGCCTTCACCTTCCCAATTTAAGATGATTTGGAAACAAAAATGGGAGTAACAAAAAAGTAAGGGAACTTCAGCTGCTTTACATGATTCTTTTCTCCTGTTGCGTGAAGCTCCAAGGAGGTATTTTTTTCTCCTCCCATCTTGTTCATTCCCCCCCTCCCCTTTCTTGTTTTGCCAATGAAACTACCATTTTGTTAGGTCTGAGTTGTGTGTAAGCTTCTCTATCTGTGATGTGGGCTTTCCCCTCACAGCTGTCACAGTAATCTGGGAAGCTGTATTCATAACCTCCAATAGAAAAATAATTTGAAAATGTGCCTTCTGGTGAGATCCATCAAGTTTAAGGTCACATTTTTGGTTAAAAGGCAGACACTGATGCTATTCATTAAAGTGAAAAATGACTTGTTTTCCACTAATATTGAAATAAACTCTGGATGGATGGTAAGTCATGCTGGCATGCAGTTACAGAGAAAGCAAAAGAAAACACAGATATATTTAATTTGGACATGTAAAGTCAACAGAGTTTCAGGTCTTTCTTGATGACAGGGAACCAGGAAGATGGGCCGAAACAAATGTGAACAATGAGAAGTTCATTTGCCTCTTTCAGAGGACACAAGCATTTAAAGAAGGATTCAGTGCCTAAGAATTACAGACTCACTTTGTTTTTTCAAACACTGTTACCTATGAATAAGGACATGTAATTTATTTTGCTGCTGGTCTTAGGGATTTATTTTGGGCAGTGGATCAAAACCCTGTATTTGACTCTGTGCTTGAGTAACCCAAGAATGCATGTACCCTATCCAGACAACACCACAAAGCAACAAAACCCAAGTTTATTTGGGATATCATATTCCTGCTGGTGTCTCTCTACCTTCATCAAACAGAAACTGACATCAAAGATTCCTTGTATATTATTCACATTTAAATAAAGTTTCCCATGCTTTTATTTGTTTCCAATATAAAGAGTAAATTAAGAATATAAGACCATTAATGCTGTACTTGCCTTGGTTAGGTAGGTTTCCATTTCACATTTATGACTTTCTATTTTTGCTAAAAAAATGACCTGTAAATTTAAAAAATATGCATGTATCTCATTAAAAAACTTTCCTACTTCTAGCAACACTCAGCAAATCTCTAAAGAATGCCGGTTTAAAACATAAATATTTTAAGGCCCCATAAAATTGGCAGTGAATATTTTTTCCCCTTAATACCATGTTCATTTCATTCCAATTTACTTCCGTGGTTATTTTTTCCAAAGTGGCTTTTAATACAAGACACAATTATTTCCTACGGGGTTGGGTCGGTCACCTCATTAAGCCTGCAAAGATCAGGCTCTTGTGATCCCCACCAATATCCTTGCATTTATTCCTAATTAAAACGGCCTTCCTAAATTGTCTAAAGTTGATCTATACAAATAAGTAGCTAAGCAAAATGGCCGCAGTTGGAAAGTTAGTGGGGGCAAGGTGACCCGGTCCCCAGGCCTGAAGCCGGGCCAGCTGTGGTGTGTCCGCAGTGGTGGCCTGCCACCTGTTGGCTCTGCTGACACATAACAGGGTATTGATGTCCCTCTCAGCGGTGCTGTCACCCTCTCTGACCCCTGTCCCAGTTCATCACCCCCAAGAGAAAAGAAGGGGCCGTTTGAGAATTTCAGGCCTCCTGATGTCCCCCATCATTCATTTCATTGGCCACATGTTTCTTCTGCTAACACTAAAAATTTATGGCCGAGCACATTCAGGGCAGCACAAGTCCTTCCCTTCTTCTGGATTATTTCAGAGTTTCCTGTCATAAGGAAATCCAAGAAGATGTGTCCTCAGCGGATTGTGTGTGACAGCGTCTGCTTCTATCTCAGGAATCTGAGGCATGATGGATAAACTGTCAGTTTTGAAGGATGATGTTTTCTCCATATTTCCATTATGAACCAGGCTGTCATCTCCTAATAAATTTCTTGCGTTGGTATCAATCTATTTTTACAAGCAGAGGGTCTGATGTATTTGGGAGAGGCACTGACAGCCGAGCTGGCCCAGCTTGACAGAGCTGGCTCCACCTCATTTTGGAAAACGACTTTGGTTCCAAGGACAGAACTTGACCTGCAGCCTTTGAGAATAAAAAACTCTGGGAGAGGAAGAGAGACACATGAGGCAAGTTCATTCTTTTAAGCCAAAATAAATCAAGCCTGTAGGACTACCATGACATAATATTATTTCTAAGACAGCCTTGCAAACCCAGATGAGAAATGCCATATGTAGTTATTTACTAAAGACAGACCATCCCAGTCATGCAGGGAATCTATGATGAATTCAGGTTGTAACTTGGCTAAAGATCTCACGACTTGTGCTCTCAGAAGGGATCTCAGTCGTGCTTTTCTGCTTAAGTTGTGAGGAGTGGAGTCCTTCCATGTAATAAATAATTTAGTTACAAATGATATGCATGTCACAGTCGTAGCTACTATGAAGAATAAACCATAAAACATTAGCCCTACCTCTCAAGAAGCTTAAATCTAGTTGAAGATGTAAGATGTTATGCAAAATGAAAGTAAGTCATAGTTAATATTTAAGGAGTATTGCTAAGATCTTTGTCTCTTACCTTATTTAATCTTTGCCTTTAATGGGAAGAGAGGTGGTATACATTATGATGGTTAAGGCGGTGGCGCCTTGAGGCAAGCTGCCTGGATTTGTGGCCCAGCTCTGCTATGTGCTAGTAACCCAAGAACCTACTTAATTTCTCTAGGCCTCAGTTTTCCTTATCTGTAAAATAGGAAGAGTAGTAATAACTGCCTCATGGAACTGTTGGCAAAGATTGAATGAATTCATACATGAAAACTGTTTAGCATAGTCCCAGGCACAGAGGAAGCACAAATAAGTGTTAGTAATTTTTAACTACCATCATCATCATGATTATTATCACTGTTACCATTTTACAGTGGAGGAAAGTATGGCTTTAAGAGTTTAAGCAGATTACCCAAAGTCACACAGCCTGATGGAGCTATGATCTAAATCTCATTGAGGCATCAGAGCATAGGGAAGAGAAAGTAGAGGATATCCAGGTTGTAAGTAAGTCAGGAACAGAATCCTTGAAGCTTAATCAGCGTTTTTCTTACTAGCCTTTCCATTTCTAGACTATGGAATAGTCCTTTTCGCCATAGCCCCACACTATGGGGTTATCAAGTTAGATGTTAGGGTAAAACTCTTGATAAGGATAATATGTAGTGGTGTGCTGGAAATGTTTAACAACCAGCTCTCTGGGGGAAAAAATGTGAATGTGTATGTGTATCTAAGCTTACTGTAATTTTTATGAATTTAAAGGATTAGTAACTGTATAAATAAAAATTAAATATATAATCCTCTTTGTTGTAAATTCCATTCAACCAGTTGGTCCCAGAGAGTATTTTTGATTATTTTGACCAAACTCTCATATTCATGACCAGCCTAAGATTGTCGTGGACAAACAAGTGTAGTTCTGACGTGAATATCGGCTACAGTCTTTTCTCACTGTCAGAACTTCACTGTTATCAGCATGAACAACTCCTTTACTGAATCAGATGATGCTTTTTGAATCTTAGAAGACTATTTCCCCAAGTTTGTGGTGCTGTTCACATTGGAATGGCTACAGACACAATGTAACTTTTAAATCTAATCTGCATAATTAACATTTTCCCATCACTTTCTCAATTAAAAAAAAATCGATAAGAGGATTAACCCCTAAATGGTAGCGTTTGCCAATCCTGCTGCAAATAGTCCTGTCATGGCTGATGTCAGACTACCAGAGTGCCATCACTGAAAAGCTGGGACGAGAAGGGAAGTAGCACATCACCATTTAGTATTTCCATTATGTACGTGTAATAGACACACATCATTTCAAGAGGATAAATCATGGTTAAGTTTTGTAAGATAATTGAGAAGTGCTGAGTTTTGGTATAAAATACCTTTGCTTTTAATATAGTTTATCCAATCGTAAGTGTACGAAATTTAATTTTAAATAACAACTTTAACAACTTATGACAGTCCTGAAAATTTAACCATTGCTTTTTGTGAGCTGCACAGGTTGACCAAAGACATCCGTGGTTATGTCATCCCCAAAGAGCTGAAGAGACCTGAAGCACTGATACACCTGTGTTCCATAGACACTTATTTATTAATAAATTAATGGTTTTATTTATATGTCAGACCACACACATGTTGCACATTCATATGAATTTTAACATTTCACTACAAATATATTACCTGCTTTAGTATATGTACTAAATCTAGGAAAGTTTTCTTTGCCAGGCACCTTCAAGCATCAAGTTCATTGTGCAATGGTTGGGATTCAGGCTGTAAAATCAAGCTGTGACAGTTGGAACTCTAAATTCTCCATATACTAGCTGGGTGCTCTTGTGCAAGTAATTTAACCTCTCTAAATCTCGGTTGCCTTATCTATAAAATGGTGAATACATAAAATAATGGTATTCCTATCTTAAGGTTGTTGAGACAGTTAAGTAAAACAGTGTGCTTAAAATGCCTGAATATAATTAGTGCTCAAAAAATATGTAAAAACACAATCATATATATACCCTCATTCCTCAGAGGTTATAATATATTACATTATGATTGCATCCTGTTTGACCATATGACACAGACTATATCCTCAGCAAGGATTAATAATTAGCAGCAAAATACTAACTTGTACTCCATCGTATTTCTGTGGACAGAGATCATTATTTGTTTCTTTAAAGATAGAATGTTCTGCCTTTAACATTACCCATCCTGTTAGTAAATTCCCTCTCCCTTGAGAATCTTGTCTCAGTGCTCAGAGAAGTAGCTTTGTTAGGGGTGATGACGCATTCACCATCAATTTGGGTCTTGGCCCCTGCACTCTTGAAGTCTACAGTCCTGCAGAGGGGACCAGACATGTGCCCAGCTGACAGTGGTGTGAGGCACAGTGGGGTAATGGCCAAGGAAAAGTGTCACAAAGACCTGGGGCCTCTCCTGCAGAAAAGGTGTGGCTCTGGGGAGACTACTTGGGGTGTGGAGGTCAGGCTGATGTGCTTAATCCCACCCTGGATTTCAGAACCAGGCGACTGACCCTTTCTGTGTGTCAGTTTTCTCCTTTTTCAAATGAGAGTATCGTAGGACATACTCATACACTGGAAAACCATTAGCACTCAGGATGCATTAAAGAAACATTTGCTTCTCTTCCCCCTCTTCCCCTTTCTTTTCTCTCCCCTTCATCTGTCCTTAACTCCTACTATAGCTCTTTCCTTTTCCACCTCTCCTAGCCCTCTAATGGGAGAGATTGAAAAGATACTTGATGGAAAATATAGTTTCATATTAGCCCTGGTTGGATTTTAATTTTTAAAAATTTTAATAAGTTTTAAATATTTCAAACTGCCAGAAGCAGTGGCACAATTAATGTTAAATAATCAAATCACCCCATACCACCTAGTTCACAAAAATCTTTCAGTTTTTGTTTATTAACTTCTGCCTATTGCGAATTTTATCTTGTTAAAAATTACAGCGTATCTACTATTCTAATATTTACTATGTTCACTTACTATTATGTAATAAAAATCTTTGCATATTTGTGTTTCACATTCTAATTTTATTTGGTTACTGTAAGAAATTGTGATTATTTCCACAAGGCCCAACATTTAGATTGTTTTAATTTTTCTTGTTATAAAAGCGCCTGCTAAAAATATTTTGGGAACTACTGTTCTTGATGATTAATAAGGTCTTTTTTTTTTTAACAGTTGTTGCATTTTATGATTTGATGACTTGTGTAAAGGTCCACAAAAATGTCCAATCCATAGCTCTGGTTCTTTGTTTCCATCCCTGGTTCTTTTCCTTGCTACCTGCCTGCCTTCTTCCTGTGACTGTTTCAGAACTACCGCCCTGGGCCTGATGTCATTTTAGGCACTGGCAGCACCAGACCCCCTTAAGATCAAATAAATGGGAAACTTTGGAGGCTGTTTTGCTTTAACAGGGCTTCTATTTTCCAAAGAGCCTTTGGCACAGCCCTCCTCTGCACCCCACCCATTTTCTAACTGACTGCTGGTCTGAATTAGCCTTCTCCTCCCTCCATCAACTGGAGGCTCAGCTTTTGCCCAGACTCTGTCCTTTGCCCGCTTAGGTCCTGTAATCTTGGTCCCTTAGTTGCTGACTCACCCTTCTCCCACCGTGCCTTGTTCTCTCAATTTCCTGGTTTCTGGCTCTGGACAAGCATATGGTTTTTCCTGTTCCCCTACCTGTCTGTCGCTTCCAAGGCAGTGCATCTGTGGTGGAGGCTGCCTGTGTGTCTTCACACTGAAAGATGTGGTGCCTCCACCTGTGAGCAGGTCAGAAGCCTCCACCTTCAGGCTGGTTCTTGGGCTTTTAACTTAATCCTTCAGATGTGGCCAAGTCTTGACACCTGATTGTGGCAACTTGGCTCATGCTTTTGTGTTGAATTACAAGCATGGTCTGTAGTTTTATCTTTGACATTAAAATGTTTTAGTGATTCAAGCATTATGCATTGACTTCTTTCTGTGTATCTAGCAGCATGTTGGTTACAAGGGTTGATAATCTAGTTAATCTTGAAAAGTTAATAGAATTAATCTTGGAAGCTCTCCGTTGGTATGAAGAAGAAACAAGGAAGGATGTAATTACTGTTGCATGTGTTTAGCTGTCATCATAGAGGTCAGGGTCAAAGTTCTGTGCTGCTGCAGAATAAGGGCATCATGCTATGAGCCGATGACTCTTCCTAACCAGTATTAATCATGATCATGTTTTTTTTTTTTTGATGAATTGGGAATAAAACCAAAGTCCTCATTTTATTTTTCTTGGTATTCTCAGTGCAGGGCCTGGCATGTAGTCGGTAGTTATTAAATACTTTGATAACTAAATGAGCAATACTTTTTCTTGTGAGAGAAAAGAATGTTTTTAGAAG
This sequence comes from Vicugna pacos, assembly GCF_048564905.1. NCBI lineage: Eukaryota > Metazoa > Chordata > Mammalia > Artiodactyla > Camelidae > Vicugna > Vicugna pacos. The sequence continues at coordinate 47,118,616 of NC_132997.1, read as the reverse complement.
AGCCAGCTTTATACCACAGTTTCAGGGAATGAATTGTGATGAAAAGCAAAGATTGCTTTTACTTGAAAGAGGCTGACAAATTTCCCAGACCTGGGATCACTTTATGCGGTGTATGATTTAGGGGTGAGTGAGCATGCCAGAGCGCTCCACTTGAGCTGAGTGATGGGGAATGAGTTGTGGAGCTGTGGTCTTAGATGGTATTTTGTGAAAAATAGTGGGAGATTTATGGCCATTAAACAACTTTGTAGCTGCCCCCTTCTTGTTTTGAAGCCTGCCAAATCTCTCCTCCTGTGGTCTGTATCATGTTCCTTCCGGGCATCCATGATGTTCAGAAATACCCACTGGAATGCAGGTTTCCATGGAACGCATCCAGTGGGAGGGGGCTTGACATTTACACATTCATCTGAAGACATTCACTTTGCAAAGCTTTTGTACTGTACTTTCATTGAATGTTTTCCAACGGGGTTGCCAAAGTTCTGCCTTCCTCCTTGCATTATAGAAATTGCAGAGCACAGTGTATTAGTGACTATTATCATTACTGATGTGAGTTTAAAAAATTAGCAACTCTCCAATCTTGAGTAGGAGAAGAGTACAGAAACCTTCAGTATGCTTTTCAAATCTTAAGCAGAAGGACTTACCAGGCTGGAAGAGGCATTTCAAGTCTTGGTGTGAATGGGGATATATATTTACTACTATTTTTCAGCTTTTTCCATTCTGTTGTTACAGTCAATAGCTTTAGAAGAATTAGAAATGGGATATTTCATCACAGAAAGCCAACTCACGGTGGCCTTAATCCATGTCATGCAAGTACTGGAAAATTATTAGAGGAAATTTCCTCTAATGATGGGTTTTAAATCAGTGTAGGATTATGGATCAGAGAGGAAGCAGGAGTCTTTATTTTTTCAATTTTCATGTTGAGTTTTGAGAAATTCCCAACATGTAGAAAAGTTTAAAAAGTAATGAGCACACTGAGCTACCATACCGGATGAGTATTTTCTGACATTTTGACACATTTTTTTCTAAGTCTTGTCAGTAAATGGAAAACCTTTGCATGTGCATTGAAGCTCCATCTGTTCCTATTTGCACCATTCCTATTACCCTGCCCTCTGACAGAGGCACCCATTTTCCTGAATTTAGCGTAACTTTTTAAATTTTTAGTTGTTACCATCCACACGTGAGATCGAAGAACTACATATTCACACAAATAATATTACACTACATTTATTCTTTTGGAAAATGCATTTTTTCACTCTGTTGAATTTTTAGACCTATTCAAATTGGGAAATATAAATCATCTTGATTGCTCTTAAATGCTAAATATTATTCTGTCATGTGAATGTACAACATTTTATCTATCCATTTTCCTCACTGATAGACATTTGAGTTATTTCCAGTTTGTTCTGTTGTAAATAATGCTGCAGTAAACATTGTTTTATGTCCCACCTTACAGACCTGAGAAAAATTTTCCATAGTGCATATACTTTCAATGGTGTTGCAGTACCAATTTTCAGTTTTATTAGATACTGCTCAGTTACTCTCCAAAGTACTTGAACTACTGTACATTTCCACTGGCAAGGGGTGAGAGGCTAAGAGTGTTGCTGGCCTTCAGTCTCTGTAGCACTTGTTATTGTGAGACATAAAAGTTGTCCAGTTCTGATGGATAGAAAAATTGTATCTTATTGTTTTAATTTGCGTTGCCCATAGGACTGGTAAATGTGACCATCTTCTCTTTTATTTATTGACCACTCAGGTTTTCTCTTCTTTAGATTGTCAGACATTTCCTTGGTCCATTTTTCTATTATATTTTTGTTTATTTAGGGACATTGGTTTTCTGCATGCTCATGTTTTATTGTAGATGTTATAAACATCCTCCAACAGGAGTGATTTAAAAAGTAAAGTGTAAAATCATAGTTGTTTGCCCTAGGTGGTTAGAAAATTTGGCAAGGACTCAAAGATTTGAGAGTACTTGTAGTTCTGAGGATTCAGATTTACCCCAGTTTCCCTAGTCCCATTTTAGGCATAAAGACATGAAGACTTAATCCAGGTAAAAGAAGACATTATTTAAAATTTTCCACTTATGTTTCTATTATCTCATTCTTAATACAATATGAGTATTTTGCTTTAATTTCAAGGGGAATTCTTTATTCCTGGGCAGCTAGTGTGCAAATTTAAACATTGTCCTGTCCACTTCTTTCATCTTATAATTGTACTTTTCTGAATCATGCTTCTAAGCATAATTTTCAACATCACTATTGAAAAGATCACATGGACTTCATTTTGCTAAAAGCCAAGTCAAAGAACTGGTAGTTAGACTCTTGGTTTGTAGCAGTTTCCCTAAACATCCAGCCATGAAAGTTTCACCAAAAGGCATAGTTTGCAAAATTGTCGTCTTCCTGGATTCTTTTCCATGACTTGAGTTTATAAATGGACACTGAGCAGAAAAGTAATTAAATGCTAGGCATAGAATGATGACTGCAAAACAGAACTCAAGCCACACAGTTTTCTGCTTTGACTACAATTGGAAATAAAACTGAAATAGCTATTTTACTTTTGGTTACAAAACTCTAATGTTCTGCCCAGTCCTTTCCTTCCAGTAATCTTAGGAAAAGCTGTCATCAGATTATTAACAGCCCGAAAATTGAGATTTAAAAAAAAAGTACCAAGAAATATGACAGTATAGCAACCTTAAACTCATCTTGGAATTTTAGGCTTTTTAAACAACAAGGTAGAGCAGAAACATTGGCAGAGAAAGAAGTATGGCCCCTTTTGGAGGAAGCATAGTTGATCTGTGGAAGGACAACCCCACTTGTCCACTCCATGTATCTTGCCTCAAGCATTGAAGAGATGCTGTATTTAGAACACTAACATTTTATCTCATTTATCATACAGCAATTACAGGGGACCTTGAATGCCAAGTGGGGAAACACCTGGTGATTCTGGTGTTTGAATTTTAATCTGATTTCCTACTCCTTTACATTGTTGCAGCATCCTAAATGTCTAATGATGTGGTACTGAGCAAGTCTTATCTACTTTTGAAAGCATTTTTTTCTTGGTAACTGAACTTTGATCTTTCTGGACGCAGTCCCCTTGGATCAAGCTTTAAACACTGTATATTTCCCTTGCTGCTGGCGTGACGTAATGCTACCTGAAATCGGTCTCTACCTTAGGGACAGAGCTTCCAATTTTGTGCCATTCAGAACTCTTTCTGTAAGACTCCACTGAAAGCCGCTTAATCAAACATCTCAAATGTCAGAAACGGGGTTTAAAGGGTTTTTCTAGCAAGTAGGTCTAATCTCTGACTTAGTTTTGATTCCTATAATGTAGATAATCTCTTCAGAGAAAAGGGCTGCTCCTACCAGGGCAAATATATCCCATAGAATGTGTTTCCTTTTTCCAGGAAGAAAAATGTAGTGTTAATGAAATTTACTTTTTCATGAAGCTTGGAAAGGTTGTAAGCTTAGGATTTTGATCCTAGCAGATGGTCCTTTTTGGATATTAAAAAGAAAAGTAGGATTTGGCTCAGAAGTCTGATGTGGAGTGGCAGTGATGATGCTGCTTTTTCCACGCAGCCGCACTCTGAATGAGGCAAACTGGCCATCAGCTCTGAGGGACAACTGACTCCACAGCTGTAGTCCCTTGCTCCTGCCTTAGCCCCCATGGGTGTAGACTTAGGGAAAGAGGAATTAGCAGCCTGGGTCACACATCTGGTGGTTAAAGAGCTGTGTGTACAGCAAAACAAGAGGGGGGGAAAAGCATCTTCTTAGATAGATTTCCTGTCATTTTCTTTTAGGCCTTCAAATGGCAAAGTTTTGTTGATAACCACTGTATTTCAAATTTCAGATGGGTTTTTCAGTGCACCTGTTCAGTTTAGCCAGAACTCCAGTTGCACGATTTGCGATGGTTTATGTCCTTCGGTAGGGTCACTTCATGCTGCTGGGTCTTATGTCTTCAGCTTCCTACTGTCCCCATGCCACTGGGCCCCATAAACCAGCCCTGTTTGTCCCACCCTCCTGGAAGCAAAGCTCAGCCTGTTCAGTGGTTTCCATAAAAATTATGCACAGTGAGCATTTAGTCTGTAGGAATTACTGGAACAAGACCTGTAACAGAAATCTAAGTCAACATCATTTCCTGCCTTCAACTTCTCTTTTCCTGATCTTCCTCCTCCTCCTCTCAGTTCAGTACAATAAACAAATGTCCCCATGTCTAAGAGTCCCTCCACCTGTACCGAGTCCCCTCTAAGCTCTGTGTTTTCCCCTACACTTACCAGAATATCATCTCAATGCAGACAACTATTGCTTCCTGAGAAGAGTCTCAGTCCAAAATACTTTCTCCAAACCCAGGTCCCAAGGACATAAGTTTGGGAAAGGAAAATATTTAGTGTTTTGTGTTGCTTCCTTTGATATATGTGCTTTTTTTTCTTTTTAATCACGTAGGCTTCCAGTGACAGTGTTGCTGTCTCTCCAGAATGTCACTACACACCCTTGCCGTCTGCATCCAGGGAACTCACCAGTCACCGAGGTAAGGACTCTGCTTTTTATTGCTCTCGATGGCTGCCGGGAGGGACACTTGGCTGCGCAGAACTCTGGGCTCATTACTGCTGCCTCGGCACTTTGGAAGGAACATAGTGCTTTTCGAGTCCTTGATGAGAAAACCACACCTGTCAGGCCTAGTGATTTTAACTCATATTAAACAGAATTTAGTGGCAGTCTAAGGGGAAGGCAAATAAATCCATGGTGGAGTATAATTTTGATTTTTTTTTCTTTGAATAAGGAGATTATCATACTTGAACATTACTAAGTAGATCATTACCTCCAGAAAAAGTGATGGAGAGAAATTGGGAAACTCACCAGTATTTGTAAAAATATCATTGTTTGGGAGTATAATAGTTGAAATCTGTAATTTCCAAATGAATGAACTCTACATTACAGTTAAAAGGAATTGCAGTTTGCCTGGCAACATTGGAGAGAATCATTGTGCAGTTTTCCCTGAATTCTCTGATCCTCGAAACATTAGTTTGTCTTACTCAGTTCTTCCAAAGCCTTGAATTCTGATTGCCATCTCTAGAATCTGCAAGGAATATAATTTAAACATTGTTTATCCCTAACCTGGTTGTCTGAGCCAAGGACTATGTGATCACCTTTGTTAGAATTGGTTAGAACAGGAGGAGGCCATGTGATGTAACTTGTTTTACCCCATTTTATTCTGGTTATGACCACAGCCATGTTTTGTAATTGTGAATCTACCTTCGCCGTGTGAGTAAAAATAGGCTTAGGATGAGGGCATTACCTGCTTTAAACAGTGCTTCCCCCAGCTGGAAACTCCCCTTGTCCATACAGGGGACACTGAATGAGAGCTGTCCCAGCTTTGTCATCCAGGCTGCATTGCAGGATGGGTGGGTAGGAGCAAAGTCTGTAGAGATGAGACAGTGGTGGAGCTGGTCCTCTAAGGCTCTGAGCAGATATCCTTATATTCTGCAGGAAATGACCAAGAGAGTAATGCAAGAGTCCAGGTGTCTGTGACTTGGACCCATGTTGTCTGTTTGATGTCGAGGCTCAGGAGAACTTTTCTGTGTTTAAATATGTGGTGATTCAATTAGGGTTCGATCATGATTCCATTTAGTAAGTGTCAAATTTGTGAAAATCAGTTTTGCTCAAAGTCAGGTGGAATAAATAGCTGCCAACGTGTTATATTTTGAGGGGCATAAACAGATCTCTTTTGCTGAATGTCTTTATGGAGGTTTTGAGTGTATCCCTTTAGAGACTGTTTTTTGAGGGGGGAGGTGGATTCCTCTTGGCAAATAATAATGCTCTATCTAGAAGGAATGACAAATTAACCCTAGCATCATACTCTCATGGATTTATTTATTGGTCTCTTGTATTTGAGTAGGGGTCATTTTGCTGTGTAGCTGGTTGATTGCACTGCATAGGAATTGAGGTCTTAGATCTCTTAAGCCTGCTTGTAAGAGTTGATCTGGCCATGAAATTGAGATTTCACTGCAGGAAGTCCTGATCAGATAAATGATAGCCATTGGTAATAGTGCAAAGGTCGTCTGTCACTGTAACAATGAAATAAGAAATCTGAACCTTGAAGAAATGGAATATAAGACAATAAGTTTTGAAGATATTTTAAGTAATACTTGGAATATGGAAAAATGCCTAACATGGTTAGAGTGAAAATAGGCACCCTCATTATTTAAAGGGAGCCAAGAACAGATGTCTCAGTTTCACTAAGCAATTAGTATGCGTTTAATGCATTGGTTGCGTGATCAGTACTAAGTACGTGGATGTTGAAAAGAGCAAGTCAGCATCATGAAACGATGACCAGGTCCTTTGGGCTTATGGTCATGAGGAGATCGGTAAAGAGAGAGCCGGAGAAGCTCATTAGGCTGAATTATTATTGGACTACTCCATGTAGGGAAAATATGAGACTGATGTATTTCAGCTTGGCATGAATCATACAAAGACAAATGAGGGGAGCCTTATTTTTCAGCATCCAGAATGAAACTGCTTAATGCTGTCTTTTTTTATATCTAAGTTAAAGAAATTATTCTTAATTTCTGATCACATAAATCACCTATTTGAGTGTCATTTGTTAACATCTTCATGGAAACAGTCTAAAAACGTTTATCCAGAGAGGTACTTCCATATTGTAAAGACAGATTACATCAATTCTTTCCCAAGAGAAGTCTTCCATGATGTCTGAAACTTGGTCTCTAAACTCCTAAGTGGACATTTTATTTGCAAATAATTGTTGATTCATCCAGTTCCCAATCTCTCTTCATTCCACACCAATGACTACACAAACCAGTGGACAGTATTTCATGTGCAGATTGCTATTTTTCCACACATGCCATTTTCCCTTTGCATGTCCTTTTATGTAACTTCCAATGTCAAGTGTGATAGGCCCAAGATTCATGTCCTGAGGACTGTAGATTCAAAGGCAAAGAAGTCTGGGCCCAGAATAAGGATCAGGAGACAGGGGACTCTATTTTTCTGTCTGTAACTTGAAGATAATCCAAACCTCATAGGGATAGTAATGCCCAGCACTTTGGACTCCCTGCGTGAATTTTTTGCTGATTTTATCTGTATTGACTTTTCCTCTTCGAGGTACTCATTATATTTGTCTTTCTCCTTAATGCAGTTGCTCATCCTCTGCTTTCTGTGATAGAGGTCAGATATACCAAAGTCTGGGACTCCTCGTAAATGAAAGCTCCCTGAGGGGCAGGACAGATTCTAACCGTTCATCTCGTTCACATCACTGACTCCTGCTCATTCTTCAGGTATCAGCTCAAATACCACAGCTCCAAAGAAGACCCCTCTGATCCCACCCTGTGCATTCATAGTAGGTCAGTTTTCTCTGTTCAGGGACTGTCTTCCTGGACAGCAGCTCTTGGCAGGGGGAGGGGTGGAGCAGCAGAGGTAATAGTGTCTGTTTACTCACCACTATGTCTGCAGTGCCTGGCACAGAACCTCCTGATTAACCAGAGAGCAATAAATATTTGTTCAGTAAATGAGTGATAGAAGCCTAAAGGAAAGTCAAGTGCTTAGATGCCTCTTGTTGGTATCTAAATACTTGATTGCACGTAAATTGGGAGGTAACAATTGCATCTGAGAAAGAAAACCCATCTGCCTTTGAGGGTGACCTCGCACTGAAGGGAGAGACTGATCTTGGGGACGTCACACCTCAACTCTGTTGCTTGCAGAAACCTAAGCCATCTTGAATGGGAGCTGTATCTGTTGGTTCATTGCCAGGTGGGATTTAGCCATATTGCATAACTTCCCAGTAAATAATTATTTTTTGTCATAGATTTCAAACTCTGGCATTTTGATGGCAGGAAAGCAATAGGATGAATTGAAGCAACTAATGGAATTATTTCACTTGAACAGAAGCTCTCAGAGAAGAGGCTGGATTCTCAGTAAGAGGCAGGTTGTGGTAAAGATGTGGTTTTAGAATGGTCCTCTTGAAATGTCTCTGAGAATTCTCTAGGTCTGAGCATGTCTTCAGTGTATGAGGGGTAAGGGGGTGCGTCAGTGATGCTAACTGCTACCTAGTGACAGTCTGCATGCTATCCCTCACTGAGTAGCCACATGATGAGGAATGTTGAAATGTTGGAGAAATGTCTCTTGAAATACATTCCATGCATAGGACATAGCCCTGCGTGCCAGGTACTGCCATTCTTTATCTGGTAGCTGTTAGAAGTAGAATTCGCATCTATATAGACCATTGTGTCTTTTGGGAAAACATTTCTATTTGGAGCACAGACCATACTCATCATCCTTGAGACAACTCTATAAAGTGGGGAGGGTAGATATTTCCCATTTAACAGAGGAAGACATCACCAAAAATTGCTAGGGAAAACTGAGTCATTTAGCAACAGAGGCAAGGAAAAAAAAAAATCTATGTTGTGTCCTTGATTCCCAGGCCACCCCAGACTTTTGTCCCTTACACAGGACATGTGAGGCTAGTGTAGGACTCACTGTGGCATCATGCTGGAGGGAAGAGGAGAGAAAGTAGTACAGGGAGAGGCTCAGCTTGGAAATGTCTGCTGCCAGGGGTACATTTCCAAAGCCTGTGCTGAGGCTATGGCAGAGCGCAGCATCCTTGCCTACTGTGTCAAAAAAATAGCCTGTGACTTCCCTCCTGCCACCCTTTTAAAAAACTTACAAATCTATACATTTGGGAGCAGAGAAAGTTTGAAAAACTCAGAGGGGAAAAGCTATGGTATCAGCTCGAATTCAGGCAGGAAAAATAGAAGGCACACTCTGTATCCAAACTATGAAGGGCTTTAACAAGGAATGAGAGGCTTTCACAATCACCGAAGGACTGACTGTCAGGGAAGGTGCCACCCAGTGTCTCAGCCTCAGCCCTGAGGTTGGTGATTCTCAAGAGCTTGCTGAAGTTCCTGTGCATCTCAGGAACACCCAGTAGTCTCCTCCTGACCTTCTCAGTCTGCAGCACCGGTGGGGCAGTGATTCTAAAGAAGTCCTTCAAACATTAGACTACCCATTCACTGCCCTTCCCCTCCTTCTCTCTGGATTTCCAAGTCATGCTCAGTGTCTCTCTCTGGCCCACACTAACCGTGAACCATATACTGAGACCCATTGAGGGAGGGAGTTCTGGGAAATATAGTTTCTATTTTCTCCTCTGAGCTGCAAAGAAAATCTCAGAAGGGGGTGGCAGTGATGCCCAGTTAAAACAGATTAAGCTAGCAAGACAAGGAAGCAACCTAAATGTCCATTGACAGATGAGTGAATAAAGAAGGGGGTGTGTGTGTGTGTGTGTGAGATGAAATATTACTCAGCCAAAAAAATAGTGAAATAATGACATTTGCAGCAACATGGATGGACCTAGAAATTATCATATTAAGTGAAGTAAGTCAGACAGAGAAAGACAAATGTATGATATCTCTTATATGTGGAATCTAAAAAAAAGATACAAATTTTATTTACAAACCAAAAATAGACTCATTAAGATAGAAAACATACTGTGGCTACCAAAGAGGAAATGGCAGGGAAGGGATAAATTAGGAGTGTAGGATTAACAGATACACATTACTATATAAAATAGATAAACAACAAGGACCTACTGTGTACCACAGGGAAGTATATTCAATTTCTTGTAATATATAATGGAAAAGTATCTGAAAAAGTGTATGTGTGTGTGTATATAAAAAAACTGAATTGCTTTGCTGCATACCTGACACTAACATTGTAAATTAACTACACTTCAATAAAAAATAAAATTCAAAAACAAAACAGAAAAACAGACAAGCTGGCAAATCAAATGTAATCTTACCTTGCCAACCACTGTCACTTTGAGGGTCCTATTCTGATTGTTAGCACACACATTTTGCAAAGTAATTGCAACCCCAGTGAACATCCCTGAATTACTACTTTTTTCCCCTGATGCTTATATATTCTTGGAGATATAGCACAATTAACTTGTCACATTAAGCACTGGACTTTAAATGTATGAAAGAAAGAAAGCAAGAAACCGAGAGGAAATCTGCTATGAATACTTGCCTGCAGATGATAACTACCCTACCTCTCCCCTTTGTTGGCAATCTTGCCACTGTTTTTATTGACACGGTTGTTAGCTCATCCTCTTCTCCAACCAGGGGCTTGATCTATTTGTGTTTGAAATTGATTGCTGGGACTGTCACCGAGTGATTTACATAGCAACTTATCATAATTAGTTATCGTTTGCAGTTTTCTTAATGTGAGTTGCATTTTATGCTTAGCAATTGATTTTTCTGTATTTCTCCATGAAGCAGCTCAATGTGTGTCATCCAGAAAAGAAAAAGACAGAAAGAAAAACTGCAGGTGCTCTTTATCTTTATTTTTTAAACAGTTTTAGCCTGAGATATCATAAAATACATTTTCACAGAGGCCATAAATACAGAGTGTTTCGCTTCAACTCTTTGAATAAGCCAAAGTGAAATGAGTAAGAGGAAAATGAAATGGATATGGGTGAAGATGTGTCAATGTAGGCAAAGATGTTTGGGATGGGGAGGTGTCGGCCAGAAAAGCTGTATGCCAGCTAGCAAGATACTTCTGGGAGGGCTCAAGATGGGGCCGCTTGATAACCCCAGTTTGTTTTAGGCTTATAGGATTCGGAGGCAGTCTGTCTCTTTCAGAAAATTTAAAATTCTTTTTCTATTTTTTATATTTCTACCCTCTTGCTATGTCAGCCCACAGGGAGTGTGAAAGCTTATGGAGGTTTGATCGTTATACACAAAATCTACATGGAAAATAGCAAAGATTCAAGGAAGATAGGTGCATTGATTTGGGTTATCTTACCAGTTCAGCATCCAGGAGTCTTTTTGCCTCTTGTTTGTTGGTTTTTCTTGACCATTTGAAAAGATAGAATAAGCAATCTGATGATTATGGTGACTTTGTCAGGTAGATCCCACCTGAGATCAGATCCATGATTCAAGCCATCTGTTTATTTGTTTCCATCTGTCTTCCAGAATATTTTGATTAGTCTTTCAAGAGCTAACCATCAGATAAGTTCTTAAAAAAAAGTGACTGATTTATTGAAGATCTCCAGAAACACAATGGTTCCAACTTTCTTCTATGGAAAGTGTATTGAAAGCAGTGGAAAAAAAGAGAGAAGGGTGGGGGGTGCAGAGGGAGAGGAGGAGAGGAAGAAGGAGAGACAGAGAGAGGGAAAAAAACAGAAAAAGGAAATCACACTGGCAATTGACAAGGAAGCCCTCCTCACTGATGGGCAAACGATTGATCTGTGGGTCCTGCCAAGCAGGTGTATGACCTTGGCTCCCCGTTTTCAGACTCTGTGCAGTGGCTTTGCCCTGGCTATGTGGCAGATGAGTGTGTTGGTTCCTTGTGCAGAGCCGTTATTAACATTTTATAATTCTGTAAAATACTTTCCTCTGATGACATTTGCAGCAGAAGTCTTTACTTTAGTTTTTTCTTGCCTTCATAATGCTTTCAGGGGCTTAGAATCTTGGTGGAAGTCTCAAATGCTGGGAGATGCTAAAATTTCCTTTATTTAATCGAGGTGACTAGTGATTTGACAGTAGTGGTTGACAGGTTTATTTTATCTGTGTAGCAGCTGGAGTCTATTTTCAGTGTGTGCACTCTGTTCCTAAGTAAAAGGACTTTACTAAGTGCTGAATAAATTGTAGTTTCCTTTGATTCTAGACCTTGCTGAAATGGTTTAAAAACTCTAGTCTGGGTCATCAAATTCATCTCCCTGCTGCTTTGCAGGGTCAATAGCTTCCCTCTGTACGGAGCGGGGCTGGGTGGATTGGAATGGAGGGTGGTGTAGATTAAAACTTCCGCATATATATAGATAGATGTGCATGTGTGCGCTCGCTGTCTGAGAGGGTGGCAGTGATGGAAGAGCAAGCCAAGTGGAATCTGAAGATGGATGAATCTGTTAGACTATTACCAAGACTGGCATGGACTTTAGCCAGGAACTTCAAGCAGCCTCCTTGAAGCATTTGAAATCCATAGGGGTCCATTTCCTATCTTTTTTCTCCAAGGATGATTTTTCATTTGCAGCCTCCATGATTGCTTTATTTCTACTCTTTGGACAGAACTGTGGGGCTACAGATTTCGTTCTACCATTCCAGAAGCAAAGCAAGGAGGGAAAAATGATATCTTGCTCCGCCTTCGCCCTCCCCCCGCCCCCAGTAATAAACCTTCTGTAGGTTGAGAGGTCAGAAGGATGACCCTTCCCCCAACACACAGTCCAAATAAAAAGTAGCGGCAAAAACATGTCCGTCTGTTTAAAAAAAAAAAATGGAGGGTCTGGAATGGGCAGGGTTGAAGATTCTAAATGTCCTGAAGTTTGAGAGTCATGGGCTGTTTCTTCTCCCTTCTGTTGCAAGGGAAGAGCTGGGACGTGGTCACACAGGACTCCTGAAAGGACAAGTATCGCCTTGGACACCATCATTTAGGGAGTCCTCCAGCATGTCTTTCTTTAGTACCCACTGTGAACAAACTCTACTAGGGTCTGTGGAGAATTCAGAAGCAGAGAGCATCTTAGACCTGTCTTCTAAGAATTTATGGTTTGATTGAGGAAATACTAAAAGTGAAGCAATGCCAACCCACCAAGATAGTCTATGTTAGATAATTAAGAGTCATTGTACTTGGTAAAAGCCATAAATGCTAGGAATGTTTAGAAAAGAAGGGAATCAGTAAAGGCTAGAATAGTCAGGCATAACTGTTGGGAGGGTGTTGGCCTTGAGTTTTGAAGGACAGATAGGACATGAATAGGTGGAGGGCAAAAGAAGGGCATTCCAGAAAAAGGAAATGGGTAAAGAAAAGGTAAGAACAGATAGAACTGACTGGAAAGAGGGACCCAGTTTTGAAAAATTCAGAAATAAGTTGACTTATGTGGAGTGGACTTGTATTATGACAGGCCTTGAACAAGCAGAAGCATCTAGATTTGATTTAAAGCTGTGCCATGTGGTTATTAATCTGCAAGCAGTGTGCAGGGGGATTGGAAAGAAAAGAGCCAGGACTTGAGGAGGCCATTGTGGGGTAGCACTGAAGGGAGTTTGGTCCAGTTTGAGAAACTTTGAATTTCTTGACACCACATTACGTGACTACAGATTATTCTGCCTCCAAAGAGCAGGTTTCAAGCAAAGGTAATTTAGGAACCAACTTGGTAACAGATGGGAAGGACAGCAGGGGCCAGGACACTGCTGGTGGAGCAGGGGTGTGTGCGATGTAAAGGGAAACCTACAGCCCCAGTGGAGTTGTGGTTTGAGGTTGCTGATGGTTTGGTCACAGGATATCCCTGCCTCAGGCATCAGAGAAAATAGATAGTCAGTGCTTTTCCTCTGCATGTTCAAAAGCAACCTTTAGAGCCCAGCATCAGTTGGGATGATGGTGAGATAATCTTGCATTGGATGCTGAAGGTCTGGAGTGCTTGGTTGGCTAGGGGAACAGAGAAGAGGGGAGGAAGTATGAGAACCATTCTGCAGCAAATGCAGTAGACCGACTTAATGACTGATCATGTCTAGAGGTGGAGAGTACCAGAGAACAGACAGCTGTAAGGGAGCCAGCATGGTTCATGGGAAGCCATCATGTCTGCCTGAAGCCCTCTCGCTTTGCAGAATCCTGCCAGGGCTCCCCTGACCACCACTCATGCATGAGCTCCCATCTGGCCTGGGAAGTGGGAGGGAGGCCACCGGAGTCACTGCAGTGGAGCTCGTGGCCACAGGGACAGACTTAGACCTAGCAGGCAGAGTAGCCCCAAGAATCTATTCCCATTTTGGTCTTTGGCTCAAAATGAGCACCATTCGTTTAAAAACTAGTAAGAGCCCAATGTGTTTTCTTCCCCAGTCTTGGGTTTCTGGAAGGGGAGCTATTTGAAGCCAGTGCTTTTGGTTTAGATGGTTGTGCTGAGAGGCTCTGCCCAGCCTTCACTTCCCAGGCCCAGTTCTCCTAACACATTTCTTTCCCTGTCTCTTAGAGAAAAAGTTTCCCCCTGCCCCAGGTTTTTCCTCATGGAGTGATTTTTACAACCTTTTTGGAACAAATAAACAAACATCTGGAATCGTGTGGTACATTTAATTAAAAAGTTTGCGTTTGGCCAGAAATGGTAAAATCATGAAAAATGGCCTGTCGGCAAGCTCAAGAAAGCCAAGTGGTGACGTTGTTGGCTGCAGGCGGACTGAAATGGAGTGAGGTGAACACCTGCTCTGTTCAGCTTTCTGTCCTTCTGCCTCCCCCTTCCAGCCATTAATATTTACTGCACTGGGTCTTTATCCTTTCTAATGAAATTTCTGGTTGGGGCTGGTCAGGGGACAGGGCTGTTACTTTTCCAATAACCTCGGATTTGTTGGGATGTGTGTACTTTATGAAGGGTGCGGAATTGGGCTTTTTGACATTTCAGTTCCCTTAATCAGAATTCCATATGCCTCAGGTCACTGCAGGGGCCTATTTCTGTTTCTTCAATCAGTTGGCCAACCATACTTTCTTTGAGAGGAACCCTGTTCTAGGGGGTTGTGGGAGATGCAAACATAGAAGCTGTGGGCTCTGCCTTCAGGAATCCTGTAGTCTAACTGGAGAAAGAAGGCCCTGCACATAGAAAGCAAAGGGCAAGCTAGATGCATGAGTGAGAGAAGGGGGAGGTGAGTGAGGATGGAGGGATGGGGAGGTGGACTTGGATGAAGGTGAGAACTGAGTTGGGAGCAAACAGGTGGAAGGAGAAAGTTGCTTTCTCTTACTCGTGTGTAAGAAAGGGCTTTACTTCCCCCTATTCCATTCTCTGCTTCCAAATGTCTAGAGCTCTTTCTCCTCATCACCACGTGGAAGCCTACAAACTGAGAGAAAAACCTGTGCTTAATACAGAAACACAGCTTCAAAACAAACCTTCCATCCCCTGCCTCTCCACTCACACACACCCCCATTGTTGCTTCTGTGTACTTTGAGTATAAAAATTCTGAAGCCACCACTGGCATGAAACCATTTGTCTAGGTGAGAAACCTGGAGAAACCCGCCCTGGGCCATTTCAGAGTGTGAAAGAGAACCTCGAGGAGAGACTGAGTAGAGTTCTTGTTTAATTTCTGGCCGTAATCCAGATAAGGAGTATGTGTGAGAAAGAACCTTAAAGCAAGGTATAGTTATGATGATTCTGCCTCTCTGATTAGCTGCTTCTCTGTGGGGCATGCCTGTGGTGAAATAAAATAGAAGTTTCATTTGCATATTAGGAAAAGAACATTGAGACTACTTGGCTTTGCAGAGTGCAGTGCTCTGGTCTGTCTTCTACTTGAGAATTTAATCCCAGGATCAAGTTATACTGAAAAAAAAAAAAGATGAGAAGTTTGTAGAGAATATAAGGGAGGTAGCTAGTGGGCTGAAAATAAGATAAGATACTGTTGAAGTCAGATGTGGATTCGCAAGGGAGACTGGGAAGTCACCATTCCCTAAGGCCTTTTACTTAAGGGTTTGCTCATCTGCCTTTGAGAGTTAAATAGTGTAGCCTGAAGAAAGTGAAATGAAATTTATGCAACTCTCAAATCCAATCAGGATTTGTAACACACATCCGGGGTTCTCTATGTCATTGCTAGTTCAGTTTAAAGAAAAAAAAAGAAACACAGGTTTCACCTTGACCCTTCTGGACTTCGACGAGCACAGACAGATACAAGACCATGCTGGAAAAACACTCCACTGTTGTTAGAGGAGTTCTTAGTCCTGGACTCCTTATTATTCTTGTGCATCTGTTTCTTTAAATACTCTCTGCAGAAGCATTAGCATGAAAATAAAAGAGTATAGCAACTTGGAATTTTCCATTTGTAGCTTCCTTAGTCTGTGGGGTCAGAGTTCTGTCCTCAGGGATGCTAATGCAAACTCTGTGTGCTGTTCCAGGGCAAATGTTTCTCAACTAAAGACAAAGAGGGGGGGGAGCCAGGAAAATAATGCAATGCTAATTCCCAAACACAGACTGCCTGGAGATTCCAATTTAAATTGCTGCTCCCTTACCCCTATTCCCACCCTCCCCCAAAGAAAAAAAAATATCCTGTGTTGTAAGGACAGACATCTGTTTAAGAGCAATAAAACAGTCTTCTCTCTTGTGGATTAGCTCTTTATTCCTTTATTTGTCTTGCTATACCTCATCAGTTTCTCCCAAATCAAGGAGAGTCAAAGAGGATAAGATGCAGTCCCTTTCTTTGTTTTTGATTAAGAAACTCATGTAACCATTCTCCCACATAATTTAATTCTTTTTCCTCCAGAGAGAGCTTTCCTTCTTATGTCTAATTTTTCCCTTTCTTCATCGGCTCCCCTGGAATCTTCCTAGAACTTACTTCATACAGTATACAAATCAAATAGCTAAGGTCCCTTGGAGAACAGGTTAGACCGGGCAGTGAGTGCTGGCGTATCGGGGAGATTGTAAAGCATAATGAGCATGTTCCACAGCCTCCTTTTCTTCTTCTGAATCCCTAGAAATGTATCATGTTTAAGAGATATCTGCTGAGCATATACTTCGTGCCAAGCACTGTTCTGAACATTAGGGACAGAGAGATGAATCAAGCAGACAAAAAACTCTGCCTTCAGAGAGTTTGCATTCTGGTGAGGAAAAGGGTTGATAACTAAGATAAAAAATAAAAGTCCCATCGACTATGTTACAAATCAGTATAAGATGAAAACAAAAGCAAGCAAAGGAGATTAGGGATTGTGTATTAGTAATTTGAGGCTTGACAGCCAAAGAAGTCACTGCTGAGAAAGTGGCTTTGAAGTAATAACTTTAAGGAGGTGGGAGATGGGAACTTGAGACTATCTGAGAGGAAAGTCATCCAGGCAAAGGAAAGAGCAAGTACCAGGCCTTGAGATGGGAGCATGCCTGGCATACAGTAAGTAGAGGTAGGAGGCCAGTGTGGCTGGGGAAAGCAATGTAACAGGGGAGGGCTGGTTCGGGAGGAGTGTAGATGAAGTCAGAACAGTATCAGAGGTCATAACTTGTGGCATCTTGTAGGCCATTTCCTGTGACTAAGACACGAAACCATCTTGACGCATTAGCAGAAATGGTGGAAATGATATTACACTACTCCCTACAGGGGAATTAAAAAAAAACCTTTAATAACTAGTGGAAAAACAAGGGGTATTGTCCTTGATCAGAAACTATGTAGATTTGGTGCAAAGTAGATAGAAGGATAAGATTGAAGAGGTTAATCACAGCCCAAAATAAATGCAAGAGAATTTTAAAATGTGGGACTGGCTTCAGGAGTTCTCTGAACACAAGGAACCACTAGGGGCCTCATAGCAGTCATCACGTTAGTCCTCCTCAGTGGGTAGTCACATCTCCAAGCCAGAGTAATTATAAGTGACTAGAAGAGTAAAGTAAGATGACAGGAGTTGGTACAAACGTAATAGTCATAATATAACGTAACAGAACTAAGACCCATCATGTTTGTATCAGGACAAAATGTAAATGTGCTTAATTCACCTATTTAAGAGACTATGAGAGTGGATCATAAGGCAAAACTCAATTCTGTGTGTCATACAGAGAAACAGAAACAAATTGACTCAGAAAAGTTGGAATGAAAAGACTGGAACAAAAAGAAAGCAGGAGCTGGCAGTATGCATATCACAAGGTAGAAGTCAAGCAGAAGAGCATTAAGAGAGACAAAAAAGTCATTTAGTGGCACAAGACAATAGTCTATCATGTTCACTGATTCTGAAGGTCAGGATTCCAAGAGAGGACAGTGGGAATGACTTACCTTTATTCTGTGATGTCTGGCATCTCCATAGCAGACTAGAAGTCTGGGAGCTGGTATCATCTGAAAACTCGTGTACTTGCTTGATGGTTGATGCTGGCTATCTGCTGGAAGCCTCAATTCTTCTCTGGTAGTCTTCCTTGGTAGCCTACTTAGGCCCAGGAACACCACAGCATAGTGGCTGAGTTACAAGGACAAAAGAAATTCACAGGAGTAAGACTCAAGCAGAAGCCATATCATTTTTTATGATCTATGTCTTGCAAATCATATAGCATTACTTGAGCTGCATTCTGTTCTTCAGGATAGTCACATAAGTCTTGCTCAGGTTTAAGGGAAGTAAAAATAGACTCCACCTCTTGACAGGGAGTGGCAAAGTTCTAGAAGAACATGTGGGACCAGAAATAGTGCTCAGACCACCTTTGTCAAATTCAGTCTTCCGCAGTAATACACTTGGTCACAAACAAAATTTCAATAAATTCTAGGGAGAAGAGGTAGTATTAAAAACTCTAAGGTCACAGTGTAATAAAACTGAAAATTAATAACAAAATCAGACTGCAAAAAGCCTTTCCACCCAGAAACGTTCTGATACTCTTAAATCTGGAGTTGTAGTTAACATACAAGCCCAAAATGTAGAGTAGTCAAGAAAGTTTGACGATGAAACCATTACTTGTCAGAACCTATGAGGTATAGCTAAGGCTACTCTCAGTAGAAAACAGCTTTAAGTACATATATTAAATTTTTTAAAAAGGAAAAACTGTAAAAGATAAACTAAACATCTGACTCAAACACTAAGTGAAATAAACTGAAAGTGGAAAGACTACATGAGTAAAGCTAACAAACAGCAATAAATACAGTAATAATACTGTAATAAAACAAATAGTATAACAAATAAAGCAAAAGACAAGTTTTAGAAAAACTAAATCATGAACATAATCAAGGAAAATTGAAGAGAATGTAAATACACATTTGCCTATACATAGGTAAAAAATTACAAGCCACAGAAAGAAGAGAAAATTAAAACAATGAAAAGAACTAACTTTGTTCAGTCTTCTGCAAATCCCTGAAAAATCTAGATCAAATGGATAATTTGCTAGAAAAATTCCCCAAAACTGGCTCCAGAAGAGGTAGAAAATTGAAACAGATTGATTTCCACAGGCAAAATAAAATTCATACAAACCTATTACTACCCTTAAAAAAAGCACGAAGTCCAGGATATTTTATCAAACATTAGAAGAGAAGATAGTAGTATTCTGTTAAATATTTAACAACTGGATCTCTGTGAACACACACACACACAAACACACACACACACACAGTCCTTCCCTCTGTGTGTAGTGTTTGACAGTTTCTGTGGCATGAATATTCCCACCATGGTTGATTTTAAGCTACATACGTGATATTACTTAATGTGGACTTGGGAAGATACGTACACAGTCTGTTCTTGTGAGTCAGTGCAAGCTGGGTCCTGCATACCACAGTGATGATTCCAAATCTATTTAAATTGTTCTGGAGCACAGATAAATAAGTACTTCCAAATTCTTTTTATAAAGTGCATAAAATCTGTATAAAATTGATAAGGATTATAGAGAAAATAGCTGCATACTCATCTGACTTACGAATACAGGTGCAAAAAATCTTAAAATGATCCAGCAGCATAAACAGAAGAGTAAAAATTATGACCAATTAAGGTGTATTCTAAGTATGCAATGAAGTTTCATTATTAGGATATCCATTTATTTATTTAATCTTTTTAATAGATCTAAAGAGGAAAGCCATAATTCCATAAGTGGACAATTCATTAACCATCCTTGATTAAAAGTATACAAAAATGGATGTACACTTCCTCAGCATGATAAATCACATCCATCTCAGTCCAAAAGCCAACATCAAACTTAATGTGCAAACATAAGAGGTATTCCTATTAAAGTAAGGATAAGATAAGATATCTGTGACCACCACTGTTATTTAATATTTTACTGGAAATAGTAACCAATGGAGTTAGATGGAAGAAAGAAACTACAGGCATGAAAATGGAAATCATAGGGCAAAACTATCGTGTTTATAGATGATTTTATTTGATTTGACAGTTGGAAGCTGGAGAGGACCAACTGAAGGACTAACAAGAGAATTCAGTGATAAAATAAGATATAAGGTTAATACATGGAAATCACTAACCTTTTAACATTAAAATAGAAACCAGTTAGTATTTTTAATTTAAGACTCAAGTTACAAAAGCAACATAAAAGATAATAAATTGGGACTATTATAATAATATATTAACCAAAACATGTAATACTTTCATGAAAAAAACTTTAAACTCTCCAGGAGGACATGTAAAAAGGCTTGAAGATATGAAGAGACCTACATTCTTTTATTAGAAAACTCAAGGCCATAAATATGTCAACAACCTCTTTGTTAAACTAAAATTCATTGTAAAACTACATAATTACCAAAGATTTTTTTTTCTTTTTAAACTAGAAAAAAATAAATCTAAAGTTAAGATGTGAAAATAAGCAAAAATAATAGCAGGGATCATTTGGAAAAATAATTGTAGTAAGAGGAACTTAGATATCAAATATAAAGCCTCAATAATTAAAAATGTGGTGCTGGTATGCAAATCACCAAACAGGCTATGGAATAGAAAGGGAATTCTATAACTGGACTCAGTTCCATCTGGGGGTTTAGTATGTGATAAAGTTGTGTCTTAAACTGATGGGGGAGGATAGACTATTCCATATATGTTCTTGGGGCAAATGAATAGGTATTTGGAAAATAATATTTGAATCAATGTCTCGTGCCTTACACCAGGATAGATTACAGATGAATTAAATTTTTAAATGGAAAAGAAAAACCTTGAAAGTCCTAAAAGAAAATAGAGAACTCAGAATTCAGAAGCCCTAATATAAAAAACAAAAATTGAAAAAAGTAATCTTATTTAAGATACTCTTGATTTATTTAAAAAAAACTATTACACATTTAAAAAAATACTTTTGACTTAAAGTCAAAAGACAAGTGAACTTTAAAAATGTTTGAAAATCATATTACAAGGATAGATTATATGTATTTCTAATATATAAAGAGTTCCTGGAAATTGATTACAACCCAGTAAAAAGTAAGTCAATAATTGCACTACTAGAAATAATTGCATATGAGTTAAATGACACATGTGCAGTTGTATTTATTGTAGACTAGATGTACTAGCTAAACACTGAAAATAGCCAAATATCTATCAATTGAGAAATGGTTAAATAAATTATGGTATGTCCAATCTCTGGACTGTCAAAGGAAGTGGGAAGGTCCCTGCATACTTACATTAAGTCTATGCAGTATATATCATTAAGGGCATAACACTATGTACAGAACAAGATGCATAGCATACTACTATTTATGCATAAAAGGTGGAACAGAAAGAAACTGTTTATAAAAAGATAGTGAAAGATGACTGGTAATGGTGACTACCTATAGATCGGGACAGTGAGGAATGTGGGAAAACTAGGTGGGAGAAAGACTGTTCACCATACACTTGTATTTACTTTTAAATTTTGAACCATATTCAGAAATAAAGAAATCAAATTTAAAAGACTAAAATTACTTAAATAAAATTTGTATAGCCTCTAACCTAATAATTAGACATGTCTAAGGGGAAGCATGCAGAATGATGTTCATTGCAGTGGTTTTCTATTCCCATCAGGAATGGCATGGTTAAAGTATGGTAAATCTTGATACTGAATACTGTACAGCAGCTTTTTTTTTTTTAAAGTTAAGAAAAATAAGATACTAACACAGAATTCTCTCCAAGATATATTTTTTGTGCAAAAATCAATTTGAGTACAAAACATTTGTGCGCTATATTAGAATTTATGAATTTAAAAGCACAAAATCATATACACATAGATTTAAACACATACATGTGTGTACATGCGTAGAAATAGTTTTGGAAGGGTGGACAGAAAACTCCTAACAGTAGTTACTTCTACACTTTGGGGAAGATCCAAATTGAAGTGGCAAAAGAGTAGAACAGGATCAAAAAGACGAGCTTTTTCAGTATCTGAATTTTTATAAAAATATGCTGCTATTTTACTCATGTATTTAATAGGAATAATAAAAATAAAATATTAATATAATAATAACATTAAAATAATAGCAAATAGTAGTAATAATAAAAATAATATACGATCCAAGAGGGTAGGAGCTTAGGGTCATTTATAACTATTTTGGAGACTAAAATGTTATTTTCCCAAGTCCAGTAATAAAGAAGTAGTTCCTTTGAAAATGTTCCTTTTCTTCAAGTGTAAATAATCTGGTGCTAAGAATCCATATTAAACTCTGTACTCTGTCACTGTTGGGGGCTGGACATTCCTATAAATTAAGGATTCAGGTTAAGAGCTACAGAGAACAAAGTAAAGTGGTAGGTATGTACATCTTGCATGGCTTACTGGTTAACGGAAGGGGAAAGAAGATGTCAGCCTTAGTAAGAGCTTCTATTTATTGAGTGATTTCTTGAGAGCTAGGCACTGTGCTGGTATTTTACATATGTTCATGGTCTCATTTAATTGTGGGATTATCTCCTGAAGCTGGATATCATCCCCATTTTATATGTGAGGAAATTGAAGCTTAGGAAGAGATTGTGTAGTGTACCCCTATTCCCAGTGCAAGTAAGTGTCCTTTTTGAGATTCAAAACCAGGTCTGACACTGAAGCCTGTGTTCTTTATTTTGTTCAGTGCTGTCCCCACAACAAAATGCACTTAACACAGTAACTACAGTGTCTACATTTTCGTCTGTTTCTTGATGATTCAAGAAAGCACTGCTGAATTTTTCTATATTTCAGGAATCCGTGATGAGCATCAATTATCAGGGTACTAGTGAAACATGAAAATGATGGCTAATTGGAATAAAGGAGAGCCATACTGCACTTAGTGAACTTAGTACTTTTCACACTAATAAATAAAGGTGTCACACCCTCACTGGTGTGATTTTTGCATAGCCCCTTTGTTATTATTGACCTGCATATTCTGAAGGCCTTTATTCCCTATATACCAATTTTCACATGTTCTGTCATTTTCATCACATATCAGACCTTGTTTTTCTGTTTGTTGTCCTATAAATATTGTCTAGATGCATGATGCAATTTTCCCCCAGTTGGAATCTCACAGCCCAAGATCTGATCTCTGTAACCTGAATTAACATGCAAACTGAGTTTAGGTGTACTGCACTGATGGCTTCATAGATGACCCCTTTGGTTATAGATTATAAATGCCATTTAGAGAAAGCAGAAGATGGCTCCTGAGTGTCTAGTAAACTTCAACAACCACCTGAGAGATACCTCTGTGTGACTGCATAAAATGTAAATAAAGAATGGCAAATAACCCATTGACTATGCACTTTCTCACCTGCTGAGAGCAAAACGCAGTCCAATGCAATTTTAGTACTTACATGCCTCTGGGGAAAATAGACCCCTAAAAACCACCGAGTGCAGCACTGGAAAAATTCCTTAAATTTGTGCTCTGCTTGGTGTTTTAAACCCCAAGGAACCTTAGACTTTCTCCTTGAGTAAAATCAGCTGGCAGTTTTGTTCCATTATATTATCCACCAGGCATAATGATAATGGGTCACATGCAATTTCGGAAAAAATTAAGTCTAATAAGAAAAATCTCTAATAAATACTAACAGCATCTTATTGGTATTGTCGTTGATCTAAGCCTCCTATTAACATTTGTTTTTACATATTAAATGATCTGAAATATGTTGAAAATGATGAGGGCAGTAAAAATTAAAGCAAGCATTCTCATAATATATCTGTGCTACAAGTGTTTGCATGCCTCCTCCCTCAGACAGGTACTAGGAGGGCTGGTGCGTATTAGGGAGTAGTACTAGGCTATAACAGGGGATTCTTGATTTAGATATGCTGAAAAGTGAAAATGCTCAGTGTAGGGGGTCAGTCCGTCATTAACCAGGAATGTTACCAATTCGATAAAAAATAGAATTCAGCCCTGAAGAAAGGATACAATTAATTATCCCCTCAAGTCAAGCTGCTTCTCAACTACTGGAGGAGAGTAGAAAAGCTTAGGGAAGCTCTGGTACCCAAGCAAAAAAGTGGAGGGTCCCTTGTGTTGTTAGCTACCTGTGACAGATGATGTGGTAGATTGAGGGTAGGGCTAGGGGAATGTATTTGGGAAGCTGTCATTAGATTTGTGCTTCTCAAGCCTACATAAGAATCTCCTATGGAACATCCAGAGGATGAAGATGCTTGAACATATACTTTCAGGGTTTCTGACTCAGTGAACCTAGGGTGACACCCTGGCTTCTGATTTATTTCCTTCCTTCCTTCCTTCCTTCCTTCCTTCCTTCCTTCCTTCCTTCCTTCCTTCCCCTTTCCCTTTCCCTTTCCCTTTCCCTTTCTCTTTCTTTCGCTCTCTTTCGCTCTCTCTTTCTCTCTTTCTTTCTTTCTTTCTTTCTTTCTTTCTTTCTTTCTTTCTTTCTTTCTTTCTTTCTTTCTTTCTTTCTGTATATGTATATTTTTATTGAAGTATAGTCAGTTTACAGTGTTGTGTCAGCTTCTGGTGTATAGCATAATGCTTCAGTCATACATGAACATACAATATATGGCTTCTGCTATTGTTAATGAGTTCTGATGGTTCCTCTGTATACAGCAATTTAAGAACCACTGCATTAAGTGATATTGACAAGGAGTCTTTCCAAGTCCTCTCAGCCATGAGGTGAAAGAGAGTAGGAACTATTTCCAACCCTGCTGACTAGTGCAGTGGCAGCCACTAGTGTCTTATGTCCTCAGTGAACTTATCACGCCCTCAGTGGTTTCTGATAAGGACTGAGCAGCCTACAGGTGACTAAAGTTATTATGCAGGATTTGCTGTGCAAGGCACTGTCCTGTGTGCAGAAATGGCAAAGGTCCGTGCCCTTAAGGAACTTACAGTTTAGGTGGAACTAGCAGACAAAATGCAATGAAATGTTACAAGTGCTGTGAAACGTGGGGACACCAAGGGCGTGGTCATTAGGTGAAGGGTGGCCTAAGTCAAGGTAAGGCTTGAACCAAGGACTGGCAGTGGTTATAGAGAAGAGGACTTCAGAGGAGTGGTGCTGAGCAGTTTGAGTACTGGGGTGGTGTCCACTGGCTGGTCCTAAGTGATGAATAGGAGGGAAGACCATGAGATGACCCCCCAGGTTTTTGGCCTGAGTACTTTTGTGGAAGTTGGAGACATCTTCTCAGGAATGGCATTTGGGAGGAATAGATTCAAGGGAACGTGTTGAATGTGAGGTGTCTGTGCCTGCAAGTAGAGATGTTCCAAGCATGGGTCAGAAACGTTTACTATAAAGGGCCAGGTAGTAAGGGTTTTAGGCTTTGGAGGCCAGATGGTCTTTGCTGTGACTGCTCAGCTCTGTCACTGTAGCATAAACGTGTTCATGGGCTGCGTGTAAGCAAACAAGCCTGGCTGTGTGCCAGTAACACTGTCTGCAGATGCATGCGGCAGCCCAGATTTGGCCCAGGGCCTTAGCTGTAAGTGTGAATAGAGGATACAGAGACATACCGTCTCCTATATGCCTTGTACATGATGTCTTAGTGTGTGACCACAGACTCCCACCTACTCTATACAAACACTGCATTTCATGGTTATTTTGAACAAAGAATTTTCATACTATGCAAAAATTGTTCAGTGATAAGCTATAAAAACAATTAAATTTGGAAATGTAAATTAAAACTGTAAGATACATTTTATACTCACTGGTTCAGCAAAATTTTAAAAGCCTGGCAGCACCAAGTGTTATAAAATTATAGAGCAACATAAACTCTAAAGCTACTTGTATGGGAGTGTGAATCAGTGTATCTACTTTGGGAAATAATTTATTATTATCTGGTGAATCTGAATATATGCAAACCCTAAGATCCAGCAGTTCTACTCCCCAAATGCCTATTTAACCCAGGAAAAGCTATTGTATGTGCTTAAATCAACGTGTGCTATATTGATAGCATTTTCTATAGAAGGAAAACAACACAAAACAAAAAACAGTCAGAAAAACTGGAAACAACCCAAATGGTTCATTAAATAGTTGAGTAACATTCAACATGGATGAATGTACAAAATCTGGAAAGAAACAAACTTGTGGAATGAAACCGTATGCTATCGTTATATTAAGTTCAAAAATGGAAATTAAAACACTATTTTAAAAGAGTCCTTATATAGGTGGCAGAGCAATGAAAAAAACCATAGGAATGAAAACCTCAAAATTCAGGGTTGCTTTTAACATCAGTGGTAGGTGGAGGCAAAGAAATCTATTCTGGTTAAAAAAAAAAAAACCCACCAAAGAGATTTATTTATCTCTAAGCGTGGTCATGAGTACACAGTTATTTTTAGTTACTGTTCTCAATACTTGACCTATGTTACATCAATTCTTTTGTAATGGAGCAAGCCTTGAATGATAATGAATAAGAAGACAAAAGCAAAATCTTACTGATTTACCAATTTTTTCAAGAAATAATGAACTCATGGTTATTCTTCTCTAGAAAAGAAATGTTAGTTTTGGGGACTGACTTGTTATCTGACTTGGTGTCTGCCAATCATGTCACCTCCCCCAGTGACTGAAGGCCAGCTGGCTTCTAGTGTTTCGTCTGGGCAGAAGGCAGTGGGGACTAGGGATAGCATGGCGGAGGGGTGCATGTCAGGAGGCAGGCTCAGGTAGCTGGTGTAGGGTCATTTGAGTTCCCTGTCTTAAGGAGAGCAAGCATTGTCTTTGGCTTAGGGCAGAATTTGGTCAAATTCTTCCCTGTCACTCAGCAAGTGATTCCACTGCTATCTTTGTATTATTCTAGTCATCTGGGTTTACAGGGACACTGTATAGTGGTTTTGTGGTGTGGAAGCTATTGCTCCCTAATTTTTATTTCTTGAATATCACTTTGTAGTGTCATGATTACAAGGCTTGGAAGAAGATAAACTCTCTGTCCATTCTGAGTATAAATGGGCACTTGAGATGAAACCACCTAGTTAATTTCCCCTTGTTGCCAGAGTAGAATCTGAATCCAAACCACAGCACAACCTAGACCCTAAATCTCTATTAAAAACCACCTTGGGTAGTCTGGCAAAGCTTTATTTAAAGTCAGCAGAGAATTACAAAGTCAAAAGTGAAAAATGGTGCAACAAGAAAGAATCATAAAAAAATACTAGATCAGTTAAATGTAGTCAAAGGCAATTTAGTGTGTTCTGGCACCAGTCCTTATTGATGCAAAGAATGTGATGTGTCAAGGGTCGGCAGGAACATGGAGGAACTGCGGAATTAAGAATGCAGCTCCACGCTTGACTCTGGGGCAGCCCCACAGGCCGTGAAGGATGCTCTGCTCTTCTTTAGTGCTAAGAATTCATGGAGACTATTCTCATGATCCCAGTCTGGACATATGTTCCTTCTTTCTTGATGTTGTATATTTTTTAAATGAGAATTTTTTTCTTTCATAGGGATAAGCTAAGCCAGAGGCTACATACCTTGGGTCGGACCAAGGAGGTGGGTATTCTTCATCAGTCTTTTTGTATCCAGTCACTGCATTGATCTGTCTTTTCACATCCACACCCAAAGCTTTGATTGTTTCTGCCTCATCTTCTCCGGCTCCTTTAGTTACTATTATAGCTGATCTAATTAGTAATAACCACAGCTACCATGTTAGGCACCTGCCATGTCTAGGTGCTGTGTGAGGGCCTGGATATACATTATCTCACTAGTCCTTGCTAAAACACTATGAGGGAGCCCTTTGTATCATACTGATTTTACAGATGAGGACCACTAATGCTCAGGGACTCAGAACTCATTTGAGATTACACATTGAGTAGCAGAAACAGGACTCACCAAGCCTGACTCCTAAGCAGGTGCATTGCTAGAAAGGTTGCTTCTCTAACCTAATCACCAGGCACTGTACCTCTGGAGAGCATAGTTGTGGTCTAGGATCATATTGAGAATGAAAGACTAAGGCCAGTGTTTGAATACCAGCTTTGTCACTTACTGGCTTTGTCACCTTGGACAAGTTACTTGATTATTCTGTATGTCCCTCTCTGTAAAATGTGTATAATAGTAATACTCTCCTTAGTAGGGTTATTGTGAAGATTGTCTGAGCTGTTATAAGTGTTTGAAAGAGTTCCTGGCCCATACTAAGTGCTATATGCATGAATGTTATTACTGTAGTTGTTACCATTTCTTTTTTTTTAAATCATGTATTTAAAAATGAAAATCTGGAAACACCCAAAATATATAATAATAGGCATTAAAGGTGGCATGGGGTCTGTGGAATATTTTCAATCACAATGCCATTTATATTATCAGCATTATTGTTGTTACTGGTTTTGATATATCTTCTGAAGACAGGATGCCTTCCTGGAGAGAAGTGGGATTGGCTAAATAGGAAGTGAAGTGTCAGCCTCTGTGGCAGGTCAAGGGGGTGAATATACTTAGGCAAGGCACTTAGTACCCTTCCAGTCCTACCTTGTGGGGTGCACTTTTGGTAGACCCCCTTGTCACAAGTGAAGTGGTTTTAGAAGGTCACATGTGGAAGCTGGATTCCTCAGGTCCTCCTTTTGGATACTTGTACATGAGAGTCAGGTTCTGGGGCACCTGCCTTCCTTTGCCATCTATAGTTCGACCTCTAGGAAAATGGGAAAGATGTTTGGAGACTTCCTTGGTTCTAGCAGGTCTTACCAGAATCTCAGTTGTAGATTCAAGAGGAGTGATTGGTTTAATGTAAATGCTTTAAAGGATCTGAAAGAGATTAGAGAAACCTATTCCATAGGATAAAGGTAGGGCAGGAGGGAACCATTTATCTCCTGGACATTCAATTCCCTAAGAACTTTTTTGGGAATGACCAGAAACAAGCCAGGCCATATGCTGTCCATTTGCTGTGCTCTGAGCTGTGGACTTTTTCTTCTTTGACAGATCGAGGCCGATGCTATTGCCTCATTTAAGATGGTTCTTAAACTTGAAAAGGAACTGAAAGGTTGAGGCTTGCATGCAGAGTCAAAACAGATGATTTGACGAAAGGAGTCCTGACAAACACCAGGGCTCTCCCGATTGTCAGAAACAGTCTGATGATGACAT
Organism: Vicugna pacos; assembly: GCF_048564905.1. Classification (NCBI taxonomy): domain Eukaryota; kingdom Metazoa; phylum Chordata; class Mammalia; order Artiodactyla; family Camelidae; genus Vicugna; species Vicugna pacos. The sequence continues at coordinate 47,089,838 of NC_132997.1, read as the reverse complement.
GTTCGAAGCTTCCCAGACTGGCTTGCGTTTTGGTAAATATGAGCAATCGGGGAAGACATAGTTATGCTGCGGAGAGTTCTGAGCTGTGGAGAGAACAAGTTAATTGTTCAGCCTCAACTGAGACCTTTCACTCAAGTCATTAATCACCATGCAGAGTCTGGAGCCTTGGCCCTGGAGTTCGATTTTTTCGGCTGTTCTCCCTCTCCAGATGAAGGCTTGCTCCAGGTGCTGGCCATTTGTGTTTCCCTCCAACTGGCCTGATTTATGGACCCAGAGATGTATCCTGGTTTTTCCAAATTCTGTTCCATTACTTTGTAATAAAGGGGACATGTGATTTCTGGTTTTGTGCAGGTCCTCAGTTTTGACATCCTTAATACCAAAGATTTTTTCAATTAGTCTGTGGCCTGCCTTCTGTGATCTAGAGGAGAGAAATGCTGTGCTGTGTTTTGAGTATCAAAGTGAAGACTTCAGAGACTCCCTTGTTTCTTTCCTCGTTGGCTAGAGTTGAAGATGCAGAGTCCTGCACGAGATCTTGTTCCTGCATTCAATATCTCAAGGCAAATTAAGACTTGGGAAACCTTAGTGACAATAGCTCACCACAGCTGTTGGAGTTATCCTCATCCCACCCTGACACATATGGTTCAGGGTATTATATCAGGAAGCCTTCCACACTTGGGCCAGGTCTCCGGTGACAGTGTAAGCCAATATTGAAGACTTCACAAGAGAATCTGAGTGTCAGAGGAGGACATTGTAATACTGAGGCTAAACAGGGCACTGCTGAGTGTTACCTGCTTGACTCAAAGGTAAACCCAATCTGTGCTGATAAGGGGCAACAGATCCCTTGGGAGTTTTCCCAAGTGGCAGAAATGTGTCACAGAAAAGTAATTGGAAATTGATATTTGACATATCACTGGGTTAGTTTTAATTCCTGATAACACCAAAGGGTTTGGCCAAGAGTCGCTAGTAACTAATGCATGAAATCCTGCAATCCACTGCTGAAATCCAATCTCTTTTTTTGTTGGAAGTTCAGCAGCTGCTTTCTGATCCTTTGCTTCCTAACTAGCACTGCAAGTATAGACGCCCCTGGGCTTCATTTGGGTGAAATGAATGGTGAATATACCCAGTCATGCCTTTAATACTTCTCTGAAGCAAAGTCATCACTGGCAGTGGAGTACTGTCCTTAAAACATGATTCAATCTAACAGATACTTGTTCAAAGCCTACTCTGGGCTCTATATTGTGTTGTGTGCCATGGGACATACAAAATAAATATCAAATATGGCCTCTGCCCTCGAGGAACTTACAGGCTCATAGGAAGGATGATGTGTTTATGAAACACATTTTACATGGTAAGATAAGATATCATGTATGTGCCAAAGTGAGTGGAACCTGGAATAAGTACAGCAGGGAGTCAGGAAAATGAGTGTAGGGCAGACTTAGAGTTGTCAAGGACGGCTTTATGGATGAGGTGAGACAAAGACATCAGTATTCCAAACCCAGAACTTGCCCTTAAAGAAATTGCAAGGAGCACAGTATCAGGTTGCCAAGAGATTATGGCACCCCTTTAAGTGAAAGTAAATTTGTTCAACATGAGAATGGATAATTTACTTCAATAAGTATTATTGAGTACATGCTTTGTGCCAACCACTGTATCTGATGAGGTAAGGAATGAGTAATCCCTACAAAGGACACATGTGGGTAATTCTCAGTTGCTACCTCCTCTTAACATAGATTTTAAAAGTTACTGCTGGTCTGTGTGATTCCTGAACCTGTGATTTTTACCACTTATTGTTCTAGCTCTAAAAAAGACCTTCTCATGCTTGCTTCAGCAGCACATATACTAAAATTGTAATGACACAGAGAAGATTAGCATAACTCTTATGCAAGGATGACATCCAAATTCTTGAAGCATTCTATATAAAAAAAAAAAGGAAAAGAAGAAGACCTAATCCAAGATATCTTCAGGTTGAGGAACTGAGTCTAATGTTTCTGTGTGTAATGGAGGAATGACATATCCAATTTCATAAGTTGTATACAGTTTAAAGAGTTGCATGAATGCTGATTGTGGAAGGAAGGAACACTGAGTTAGCATTTGAGTAGCCTCAAATTATTGGGTTAGGGAATATTTGGAATAGCATTTGAAAAGTCTGAACCTGTCCCAAACTCAGGATCATAAGCAGAGCCCAAGCTCTCTGAAGATCAAGTTTTCTTGGAATTTCCATTATTCCCCTTGACAGCTGTTTTAGAAACCCAATTAGAAGGGTCTTCCAACCATGGGCCTTTGAGATAATTTTGAACTGGGTTCTTTGGCACTTGTGAAGTTTGAAATTGGCACTACCCAGATATATTGGTTAAGTTACTAAAAATTCTACCTAGATTCTTCCTTGCAAAATGTGAAAATTATTTGTTCATTTCTTAAAAGACAGGCATAACTAAGCAATTGCAAATCAGTCTAGAAAGAAAAGTCAGGATGACAGTGGTGGTCGTCATGGAAATGGTAGTTATTATTTCACATATCCACCCAATTTATAAATAATATAACCACAGAACACTAGTAAACTCTGGAAAGAATCTAAGATATGAAACATCGAGGCGCAGAGGTGTCAGAGTTTATTTAGCTAAGCAATACCAGAAGAGGACTAGAAAATCCCCCTTTCTAGCTAGTGATCATTCTCATACCACAGTGGGACCCCTGCTTTATAAGCCTTGCTTCTCTGCCACCCATGTAACTGGTTTTTGAGGCTCATTTAGGTATCAAATTTAAGTGGAATTCTGAGAAAACTTCTTTTTTAAATCTGGGGGGACTGGTAGAAGGAAAAGCTAGAAGAAATTTGAAATCACTCTTGATTCCTATCATTTTTCTTAGCGTCTAATCACTCTTCATTGGAGAGGTTCATCTCGGCCCCCATGGGTAGACACAGAAACATGTGCTCTCTCACTCAGCTGTATACATATGTACACATTGACATGCATTCCTTTTCATCATCTGTAGGCATTTTACAAATAATGGCTTGTGTGTGTGTGTTTTATCATCTTATTTTTAAAATGAAAATGACAACTCCAAAATTCTTTGCAGAAATAGTTCTTCTTTGGTAAGAAAAAAAAGAAATTCCAATATGTAGGCCAGGGTCACCACTGGGTCATGAAATTCCATGGAGGGTGTTGGCCTGGGGAGGGTATAAGCAGTGGCTTTGTAATTTTTGTCCTTCCATCCTGGGGCAGATGGGCCAAGTTGATAACAAAGAAGTTCAGTAGTGGAGAGCTAGTGAAATCAACTCAAATGAGACGGCTAGAACAAGACTGGGAGTGCAGACAACGAACTGGCGTGTGTGGATACCCTCCCTATCTGTTCCAACCTCTTTCTCATCTGTGAGGTTATGACTGGGCTAGAGGTGGAACTTTTTTTTTTCGGCTTTTGAGTTGGAACTTTTTTCTTTTTGATGAAGCTGTCTTAGGAGCTTTCTTCTTGAATAGTGCCCAGGGGATTTTGTAGTGCTGGGAGGATCAGAGTGGGGCCCGGGAGAGAGGAGACAGACCATTCAGAACCTGATCCAGGTTCTGGGTTTAGAGTGAGAAAGTCCTACAAAGTTTCTATAAACCAAAGAGGCGAATTGGCAGATTAGACTCACCAAACTCTGTCTGTCGGTGTATCTGCCCAGGAGGCTGCCTTTTTGAAATCATCCAAAGCACTGCCCCCAGATATGGAAATTTTAAACTTTCTTCTAGGTTGTCCAGGCCTCTGAGGAAAGCACTCCTAACATACTTTCTCTTGAACATGGGCAGTGAGGAAACCCAGGACCTCACTGAGCAAACCAGCTGTAGAAACCACCCTTTCTTAGTGGGCAGGGGAGATCTAAAAGGGAAATGACCAAAGGGTCCTTGATTTCACTCTTGAGGAGGGAGCCACAAAGCCTAGGGTGTGGAGACCCAAATTTCCGGACTCCCTCCTCTCCAGGCTCCCTTTAACCTGGCCTCAGTGGTTCCTTCTTTCCCTGTCTATAAACCTGGTATCATAGTGACTGTGTGGATCCTTGTGCTTAGCGTCATGGAAGGGTGAGGATTCTGGAAGAACCTCAGTTGACTTTGAGGAGCTGAGAGGCCACTGTGGAAATAGGAGAGACAAGCACAATCATGCCAGGTAAGTGTATGCAAAGCCTGCCTGACAGCAGCTAGGGGACCTTGAAAATCAGAGACCGCCATCACCTATGGAGAGACGCTCCCACCTTCACCTCAGTGACTATTTCTTCTCATTGAAGAATGAGAACAGTAAATGGCCTAAAGCAAGGTAAAAGCAAATCCCTTAACTTTGTTCATTTCCTGACCACAGTACTTGGTGGTATTGTTAGTAAAGGCCCCTGGCAGTTCTCATGGGAGATATGCCAGAAATGAGGCCACAGAATGCTCGTTCACCTGCTTTAAGTTCTTTCAGAAATAACATGATTTATAAAAGAATGCAGAATCATCATTGTCAATCAAGATGTCATTTTCATTTTAGGATGTCCAGAAACAGAGGGATATTATATCCTTTGTTCTTGGAGCACCACAGATGCCCAATTATGCACAAGGTTCCCTCTTGTCATTGAGTGCTTGCAAGCCTAGAGGCAACCAGACTCTGGTTTCAGAAAGACATTGCTGCTGGTGGTGTTCTCACCTGAGTATCTCCCTGGAGCTGTGCAGTGGGAAGCGTGGCCCTCCTTAGCTCCCCTGCATTCTGATAGGGTGGCCAACAGCAAGGTGCATGCAGATCTTAGAAATGGTAGGAGACTTGGGGTAAACTGTTCTCAGCCTCTGTCTAGGGAGATTGACAAGGGTACCTTTAAAGGGGTGGGGAAATAATTCATAACTTTTGGTTTTGTCTGCAGATAAACCTATGCCAACAGGTACTTGTTTCAAAATGTGAGTATCTGATTAATATAGAATCAGGCATCTGGAACAGAAAGCACTGAAACTGGGAGGGTTGGGTTGCACTTAAGTGTCTTCTATTCTGACCATAGCTGTCTGTATGTACATAGTAGGCACTGAAAATATTTGTTGATTGGATTTTCTTTGATTGAGATAACATGGTTGCTTGGGTTTGAGTCCAGATGTTTGGCCTCCAGCCAGAGTTATGTGCTCTGTGTCCTGTCATCAGCCTCCCACCACTGAGATGGTTGGCAAGGGGCAGCATTCCTCCTGTCCCCATGGTGAGGTCTCATCTCACCTCTCTCAGCTCATGCACGCTCACTCACATGACTCCAGGCCACAGAACATTGTGCAGGTGGCCTGTGGAACTGGCTAGCTGCAGAAACTGTCCTCCACACCTCCATTTCCCATAGAGTCATTGTGGTTGTATCTAATGACTGAGAACATTGGTGTCTCACCTAAAAGTTGACAGCAGTGCTGGTCACAGGGACTTGAGCAGAGGTGTATTCATTCATTCCATTGGTCATGACAAAAGTGTTGAGTAAAGGCCTATTAGTTCACAGAACTGACCTGAAACACCAGGAAGAAATATGAGAAGACCTGTGATAGGGAAAGAAGGTTAAAATGTGAGTGGAAAGGTGAGACCTTCTTTAACTCCTAAGGGACAGTAACAAGCAGGGTGGTTCCATTAGTGCTGATGGCATGCTCAAGAGACGGGAAAGGATGCTACATGGTGGAGTGGATACATGGTACTCTTGAATCTAGTCTGCATTTCATATCTGCCTCGTAATTCCAGCACATGGCTTTAAGCTCAGGCCTCAATTCCCTGCTCTGTAAGATAAGGAGAATGTCCTCTGTTGTTTTTCAGACCTATCCCTCTTTGGTGCTTTGATCAGGAATTATGGGATCCTTATTTTTCCATAATTTACTGTCCCCAAATACCTAGAACTTTACTTTCATAGGTAATTGAGTGGACTTCTAGTATTCTAAGGACCCTAGGAATGAAAAGTACTGAAGGAAGGTACAGACTGTGTACTAATGTCTTGGTTAAAAACCAACAGCATTTGAAAGTCTATGAAAATCCATTTAGGGTAAAAATAGAAAGATTTGTTATGGTTGGGAATGGATCTCTTATTCATAGTGAAACAGTAGCACATTTTATCTTTCTTCAAGGATCACATCTTTGGTTCAGCTATTTATCTCAGGACCAGGAGCATCTTGTGGCCCTTGAGTTCATCCACACACCGCCTTGGTTGCTCATTGCTGGTACTGTAGCCTTATAAGTAGGTACCAGAAGACTTATGCTGCTGGCATTAAAGGTAGTTTCTCTTCAGCCCACCCAAGAAATAAGGGCTGTTTTTTTGTGGGTAGTTGATAAACTAAAGATAGAATAATTCATCTGGAGTTGAACCCAGCAAGTAGTGTAAGTAGAAGTTATAATCCTGTCTACCTGAAAGATAGATTCTCTACCCAGGTGGTTTCCCGTCTCTTCAGACTCCATGGAGCGAGATCACATGGGTACCCTATGTAAAGGGCAAAGCATAGAAGTCATTAAAAGCCTCTCGCTTGTGTGTTGTACTGTGTAGTTCTCTGAGAGGCTTATAGCAATTATTAACCAACTTGATGAATCCCCATCATAATCCTCTGTGATCAGTGTTATATTCCTAAATGACAAGAAGAGACTGAAGTCTAAGTGTATTGATGGGGTTAGGGATTTCTCACAGGACCATTCTGATGGATGAATGAAGAGCATCCACCCTCAAGCTGCACAGAACCCTCTCTTGAGTTGAACTTATTCCATAGGTTAAAGCATTGCTCACCCTGGGCACTCCTTTTTAAAATACAGATACTCCTGGGAAAGAATTCCTATCAAGGAATTTTCTATCAATTAACTAAATGCCTGAATGTTTTTTTAAGTCATTTTCATTGAACAGAGTTGAGCACAGCATACTAACTTGTTAAAATTCAGGTAAAATGAAGGGGGACCAGGATAGATTGGGATTTGGAGCAACCACCCTAGAGAGGGTGTAATAACAAGGACCTCAGGACTCCAGTTCTGAATGAGGGGAGTCCCTGAGTAGGGAATAGTGGTAACAGGGCATGGAGCAAGGAAGGTGATGAAAGCAAAGCAACTAACTTCATGTTGCAGACTTGGTTGGCCTCTCTGTGTTGGGCCCACCTTTGCGGAAGCAGGATGGGGTTGTGATGGATGGGGTCAAACCCATCTTCTGTTCCTGGCCAAGAATCTGGTTTTGGGCATTGGTCCATTTCCTATGCTGTCTTATTCTGCTAACTACTTAAGGCAGAAAAATCATTCCCCTTTTCGACTCTAATATGTGCCAGTTGAAACTGAAATCCTCATACTGAGCAAATGTACCAGAGAACACTCCATAAACTTAATGAGGGAGATGAAGAGATATGTGCCAGAAACCTAGAAAATTTAACACTGATGAGGTTATGACTCTTATATGTTTAGTTAAATTGTTGACACTGACAGGACGTGGCTGAGGAAATCTACCGTCCATTTTCTCCTTGTATCAGTGATAATGGTTCCTTGGTGTGCTCTTCTCAGTTAACAAAAATATTCCCGAAAGTTAAATGCAGGGAGAAGCGACATAAGAAATACTTTTATTATCTCTGCTCTTCTGGGAGTTCCCTCCAGGAACATTATTTAAAGCAGGACTTCTCCCGACTGGCAAATGCGTTTGGAGGGAAGGGCTCACAGGTTGAGAGGTGATTGTGGGCCCCCCTGAGAGGTGGGGCTACTTGCCCCGGTAAATACATCTAGCAGGATGCTCCCCAGTCTTCCCCAGATACCTCTTTTCCCTTTCACGTTTTCCCTCCTCTCAAAAACTGATCGAGGTTCTCCTTTGCTTCATGAATAAAATCTCATTTCCTTCAAGTGGCATTTAAGGCCTAAATGTGATCATGATTTTTTGTAAACTGCAAAGTGCTGTATAAATATTAGCTATTTGAAGAGGAATCGGGGTGTTGGAAAGAGTATTGAATTTGGAGTCAGAGCACTTCAGTTAGTTGAGTGACCTTGGACAGGTCACTTCAACTCTCTGAAGCTCAGTTCCTTCGTTAATAAGACAGAATTATTGTGATAGTTAAATTAATTGAAAGTGACATAGTAATTAACAAAGAGTGGACTCTCAATACCTGTTAATGAAGACATGGTAACTGAAGGCAGTTTAGTCTAGCACTTGAGGACACTGGCTGTGGAAACACAAGTTTCTTATATTCCTGTATCTCTTATCCCCTACCTATGAAAGGGGGATAGGGTGGAAGAGGGAAATGAGTTACTACATCTGAGGAACTTCCAGCAGTGTCTGTCCTGTGTTGGTCCTTCTGTAAGTGTTGAGGCTCCTGCTACTGCAGCTGTTACTTTTATTATTCAAGAACCTGTTCTGGCCCTGTCTTTCCAGCCTTACGTGGTTTTCTGTCTTACCACTAGAGTGAGGTCCTCCACCAGGTCAGGACATCCTTAGAGTTGGGACTGATTCTTATACATTTAACTTGTATGGACTTTACTCAATGTCTGAAGAATATTCAGTCATTTTTGTTGTTGTTGTTGTTGTTGTTTTTAAATGGACAAATGCATGCTTGCTATTACCCTACTCAGCATTGTGCTGGAGGTTTTAGCCAGTGCAGTAAGGCAAGGAAACAAGAAAGGAAAAGCATCCAGATTGGAAAGGAAGAAGAAAAGCTCTCTTTATTCACAGGTTAAATGATAATCTATGTTGAAAATGCGGTGGAATCTACCGAAAGCTACTAGTAGTAATGAGTGAATTTTACAAAGTTGCAGGATAAAAAGATCAGTATAAAAATAAATTTGTCTTTAGTTTCTTATCCTCCATATAGTCTCAACTAGACCAGTTTAACTGGAGCTTAGGGTGAGTGGGGGTAATGGTGGTGAATAAAATTGGAAAGGCAGGTTGAAACTCAGTTTGATGACTTAAGTTAATGTGGAGTGCTTTTTTGCTCACTCTTTCTGTCCATCAGTCCCCTAGCCCCCTCCCACCTTTCTTTGCTTTTCTTTCTTTCTTTCCTCTTTTCTTCTGTTTTTCATTCTTTCTTTTCCTTTCCTTTTCTCTTTTTATTAGTTTGTTGGCATAAACAATTTTCTCCATGGAGAAGAAGGTAGAATTTTGTTTCTTAAAAACAAAAGTTTTTATTCATTGGGTTAAATAAACAAAATGACCATAACTATGTTGCTTTGAGCTCAAAGGGACCATTCTGCGAAAGGAGTTCCCAAAGACAGGGAGTGTAGTATCAGTACATGGCCACTGGGACTGCGGGTATTAGGGTTCAAGTCTGTCTTTCTCTTAACAAGATCTATGACTTGGGGACGATCGCTTCACCTTTTTGAGGCTCAATTTGCTTGTCTTAGTAAAGGGATAATGGTAACACAACCTCTACAGGGTTGTGGGTAGCTCACTTCCACAACACTTTTTGAGTTGCTAAGAACTGGACCAGGACATGGGGATGGAGAGTCTTTCCTTTGAGGAATGTTTAGTGAAGATATCTGTGGAACTAACTTCAATGGCATGAGATAGCCTACTAGAGTAGTCTAAACAAGATCTGAGAGGTGCAAAGAAGGGGTTAATTAGCTGTGCTTATGGGATGGAGGACAATTTTGCCACATTGATAATCTAAACCCAACCTCAAAGTTTAAGTGGGACTTTTGACAGTTAGAGAAAAGGGCAAATGTAATACAAATACAACCTTACATTTATTTAGCACTTTACCATTTTGCTTGACATAAATTAGAGTGGTATAAAAAACTATAATTTATAGCTATAAGGGATTATTATTGCTGTCCCAGGGGCAGTTGTTATTACTTTAAGCTATGCTTTCGATGAGGCTGGAGAAATTTTGACCTCAAATTGCAGCAACTTAGCAAAGTTTGTTTACACAGAAATTCCAGGGAATTGGTCCATGTTGAAGGAACTAGAAGCCTTAAGAGCTTAACTTCTACTTGGGGCAAAGGCAAAAGTAGGATGACAGAGATTTGGAGAGGAGCACTGCAAAGAAGAAAAAGGGTTGTTAATTATAAAATGTCCCATCTTTTTGCAGATAATTATGGCCCAACTAGCTAAGTAAAAATGTAAAAAATATATAACCCTGAACATTGAAATGCTATTCCAACATGGAGCCAAAAGACAAAATCTTTGTGAAATGTTGCAGCCTGGGAATTTTCACTCATAATCCTGATGAGACAGGTGGCACTTCTCCTGGGAGAGAATTGGGCTCACAGCTCTGGCTTAAATTACTCAGTTCCGTAGGTCCTTGCCTTGGTCCAACACATCATCTATGGGATGTTGAATGTTTGATTGATGAAGTATTGAAGATTATTTGGAAATACAGATAAAAACAGTATTTGAGGGCTTGCAGAAGAGTGGAAAATGGAACCAAGAGTATACCTATGATTTAGGGTGAAGAGCAATGATGGGGTCTCATAAAAGCAAATAACCATGGTGTTAAATAGACTGCAGGTCATTTGCACCTTAAGGCTTTTTTCTTAGATTTTGTGCCAGTTCCCTCCCCTGCAAAAAATGTGAAAATAGGCCTTGTGCTTCGTGCCAAAAGAATTACTAGTACACAAGATTTTATTTTAATATAATCAAAGAGATTCCCCTCTCCCCAGTTATTTAAGGGGAGAAAAACAAAATACATCCAGCTATGTAGAGCACCCGGCCCAGGTTTGGAAAGACTTTAAGCTACTCTTCCTGGAGTCATACACTGTCTTATGCTGCCTTTGATTTTATTTCAAAGCTGGTGTTGCTATCTAAAAAACCTAACAGCTGTAATTATTTCAGTTTTATTCACTGAGAAGTCATTTCTAATCATGTTGGAGAAATGGTGTCTAGTGTTTGCAAGGACCTCTCATCCTGTCCTTTACAGAAAATAGCATGTATGTTGGAAAAAGCACTGAACAAGACGTTTTGGATGGATGATGAGTGTTCTAAAACACGTATCTGCCAGTGTCTGGAGTTCTTAGACTTTAAGTAAGTCACATCATAGATGTGATCCTCAGTGTTTTCCTCTGTAAAATGGAACAGTCACACCTACCCAGCTGCCTTGTAGAGTTGTGCGTATCAATTGAGAAGCTAGACAGGGAAGTACCATGAAAATGCAAGATGTTGGTATTTCCTCCTCCATGCAGTGGGCCTCTGAGTCAGAATGACAGGATTGTCCTCAAGTTCTTAATAGGAAGCCATTGGTGCTTTTAAGACAACGTTAGTTTGGTGGTACATGCTGGGGTACACCACAGCTTTATTGTTTTTCCCACAAGTGTCCCTGTGTGTCCACTCTGTGGGACTAGATATTCCTCGGCCTCTGAATAAAATCTTGGTGCCCAGAGCTTGCTGCTCGCTCTTAGATAATAAGTCCTCTGTTTATGGAGTCTTGAAGCACTCTTGGTTCAGTTATAAACATACAAAGTCTCGGATAAGAATGAAAACTGAAATTCATCTGCAGGTAATGTGTTTTCTGTGTGCTGAGTAATGTCTTCTTCATTTATTCTTTCATCTCCTGGTCTCCACTCTCCAGGAGCTCGATGAGGGCAGGGAAGAGAAGCAGGAGGCAGGATCAGACTTGCTAGACTGGTGCCAGTCTGGCCCTGGTTTGCTCTTCCAGTGCCAGATGTGTAGCCTGGCCCTTCCTAGGCTGTTTCATGAACAGCTGAGTCCTCTGACTTGCATTTCTCTCGGTGACAATAAATCCTATCTCCTAAGGCTGTTATCTTGTTATTCCTCTTCTAAATCCTAGACATCTGAGGACTTCTCTCTTTTGAGACCCTTGTAAGTCCAGCAGGGAAGGATCCAAGGTTAACCCAGTGTGCTTTGTCTTGCACTTGGTCCTGATCTTCTCCATGGAAATGGAGATCTTTGACTTACTATTAGTGGGGTATGGTTACATACTCAAAACAGGCTTATTTTACTGAGCCACCTAGCAAGCAGCCTCAGCCATAGTCTTTTTTTCACTTGTTAATTATTTTAGGCGTAAGTCAGAAATCAGTTCACTCTGATGCTAAAAATTCAGGAGATACGTTCAGAGCTATCCAAATGGTCCATTGAACTTCCTCTCACTTGCTTGAGATGAGGGAAGTATCCCTAACCCTTCTCCATAGCAGTAAAACATTGCAGGCAAACCTAGAAATTCTCTTTTAAGAAATCCCCACTTTACAATTCCAAACTTCTCTTATACCCTGTCCAATACTTTTTTTGTAATATAGAGAAATGTGATCAGCTGAGGGTTGCAAATCTAGTTTTTGGATACCTCCATCACATGTCCTGCCTGGGTGATCAAGCACCCCGTCTTGGAATGCAGGTCCAGTTGGTTTCTATTGTTTTGAGGCTTTAGCTGAACTCAAAAAAGAATCTGATTTTAATATTTTTCTTTATTTATATCAGTGTATTCCAAACTGTACTTGATTGAATCTTGCTTCATAGAAGTGTTCCAAAATTTTGAAACTCCCTGATCAAATATATTTGGAAAACAAATGCAAGATTTCCAGCTCTTAAGGTGGTCATTGCACATAAGCCTATTAAAGAATGTATCAACTCTATAATTTGGAACCGTGTTGGACACTTTTTAGTTTCAGTGTTCCTCAAATATATTTTATCTACACAACTTATTAACATAGTGTGTTTTTGTTTGTATTTTGGGCAGTGCTCCTTCACATACAATTTAGAGCCTTTTTTGTTGAGTGAGCAAGGATAGTCCCTCGTGAGGCTTCTACTGGATGTAACTAAGTGTATTCACTCCAAGACTTCTCTATTAATAATAATGGACTCATGTTTATATGAATATATATTTTGGAAACAGCATTGGCCATGTGGCAGTAAAAATGCACTAATAGAGCTGTTGCCCTCTTTGTGATAAACAGCAAAAAAAAATTTTTTTTAATGAGATATTACAACTCATTAGAATGGAGGTTGGAAGTGTTCTGGTATTTGGTTTAGGCTTTTACAGTTTAGCTTTGATAAATTATAAAGGCAAAAACAAAGTGACTTATTCTCACCTGGACCAGATTTTGTTCCTCCTTTATTTTTAAAAGTCATAGCCATCAGTTTGATAGGTTTTGAGTCATCTTAAATGTCTCTACCTTTTGGACAGACCCAAGTGGTTAGTTTTCAGGTAAATGTGTTTTTCTGCATTCAGTCCATTTTCAAATATGGATCATAACTTCCCAGATGCATTTCTGAATAAATAATGTATTCCACCTATTATTTCATTGTGTTTTGATAAGATGATTGGCTTTCTGATTCTTCATGTTTCAAACTTTGCAAGTATTTATGCAGAATAATATCAGAGTCCTAGTAATATGAACTGCCCTGGTTTTAGCACTGAAAATCCTGTATCTTGGGAATCTCATCCCTGGAATAAAAAATCTTGGGTTTTGATGATGGATGCCAAAGGTTGGGAGGAAAGTATGAAACCCATATGGCAGTGCAAAAATATAGGCATGGAAAGCAATGCTTTTTTTTTTTTGGTGTCAAATAGATGCAGCATAGATAATCCACCTTCCATAGTTGCTATCACTATTTTCCTCCCCTGTATTAGTACCCATGATTTAAAATTCACGGTAATGAATCCTCCATTTTTGGTTCTTTCCAACTGATGCACCTTAAGTATACACCTTCAGTACATTGTGATAGACTGTTAACAGTCCATCTCTTTAACTTTGTCTATGGATTAACTGTTGCTCTTTGTGTCAAGAGAAGGCTAGTTTAATGTTTACATTGTGAATATTGTGACCATATTTTCTAACAGTTCTGATGATGAAGAGGAGGATGATTTTAATACCAATGCAGGCATGACCTAGACATCCCAGAGAAAGGTTAAATGGCTGTTATTTTAATGAAAGGTGGGAGGACTCATACAATTGAATTGGGCTAATAAATAATCAAACAGAGCATTTTGCCCAATACATAGAAAAGAATTTTTAGAGATTAAAAAAAAAGAATTTGGAATTGGACATGGTGGAGAAGGCACAAATGAAGACTGAATCTCAGTCTTGGAATGAGACATACATGTACTTCTAAATGAGTCAAAAGCTTTTTCATCTTCCAAGAAGACACCAATGTTTAGTAGAAAAAGGTGCTTGCAGACTTATCTTGGGCTTATCATGCAAACAAGCAGAATTGTCATCTTGTTTTCATGATTGCTCTATGAAACTGGTTGACATTGTGTTTCTTGATTCATAGGTTGTAGTTAAAATGTCCTATGGGTGAACACCTGGGACAATTTGGGGCAACAAATGTGTTGGGCCCCTACAGAGTAGAGCTAATTTTGTCAGATCTGACCAACAACTGTGCTTTGCATCATGTATCAAGTGACCCCCTCAAATCACAGCAACAAGATAATTTTCCCTGTGGCTCTTCAGTACTTGGGCTTGAAAAATGGAATTTCAAATTTCTTGATTTTGATGAAGATTTTAGTGAAACTGCAGAAAACACGGAAAGAAAAGATTGTTGATATCTTGTCTAAATACATATTATAATCCACTCATCTATCTGTGTACTGGCAGACAGTACAAATGTAAATATTGGCAAACTCCAACCAGTGTTTAAATTTCTTACCAAAGAAATGAAACGATCTCACCAGCTGAATACCCACTACACCCTGTCTACAACATTGCTGGAAAGGGACATGATTTGCTTACCTGTGATTTTGAAGCTTTCATAATGAACATTTTTGGTCACTTTTAGCTTCCCCAAAACAGGCAGAAGCACTTGAAATTTTTGACTTTATAGAAATGGAAGGAGACAGCCTTTTTAGATTTGTGCCTATTACCAGCCATAGAGAAGATGTTAAATGTTGACCTACTCTAAATCATAGTTTCAAAGTATGAGGCAAGAAAAATGTCCTCTAATTTGGAATACTTTGAGGATGAGAATGGAGAAAAAGATTACAGTAAAACAGCAACGTATATGCTTTTTCTCCGTAGCAGTTTGATAATCTATGAAGAGGTCACAAGGAGCCTAGCGAAGAATTACCTGAGTTGTTTGATATTATGTGTAGGATAAGACAAAAACTCATACAAAGGGGAAAAAAACCTCAGTTTTTGGAAATAAGGCTGCTTCTGAATGGGAAAAAAAAAATGTCACCAAAGGACAGCCAAGTCAAACAGGTCTTTCTCAGTATCTTTACTAAAACTCTGAATTGGAATCCAACTTTGATTTCACCAGTTTGAATTACCTCTGTGCCTTAAAACTATTTCCCTGAGAAAAAGAAGTGTAACTTACGATGACATCTATTTGCTTCCTAATGTTTTAAAAACAATGGACTTACTGGACATGTTCCAGCTCTATGATGAATTTATAGATACAGAGGATCTGATTGACAAACTGCTGGTCTATCAAAACAAGCGTGTAGACACAGGAACGCTTCTGGGGAGGTAGAAATGAATTCCTTTAAGTCTCAGGCCCTGTTCTTGCTAATAAGTACACTCTGAAGTGTTCTGTGCTGAAGTGCTTTCACTGACATGTTTGTTTAGCTTGATGTCACCACATTGGGCTGACACCAGCACAATGTAATGTGACCTTGATAAGAGCATAGCCACAAGTCAAACAGAATTTTACATTTGAGTTTATTCAGCTTACCACTGCATGAAGGGGAAGAAGGAACCCTAAAGGCTACAGGCAATACAGAAAAGTATTACTGGAAACGGGAATAGCAGGAGTAAAAATGTCCTGTTACATCATAAGACAGAAATTGTCATCGGTGTGCCTTTCATGAGCCTGTCTTATTTTAAGGCAGGAAAGCAAATCTAATTCTCATTAACTGCCTTTTACCTGTTATAAATGATCCCTCATATTGGCAACTGACTGTAAAAGACACCACCTTTGTGTTGTCCGTATTGACTACAAATGAGAGTGGAGCCAATGATTCTAAAACCATTTGGATGTCATTTAGGTATATTTGTATGTCATTTATTTTAGATTAGTTGTCTTCTTTTTTGTTGGTGGTAGTGCTAACTGAAAAAGGGAAAATATCAAGTTTTTAATTCTCTAATGAGAAGCCAAAGTAGAATTGACAGTTGTCTGTATCTATCACCAATGGAATACGCATCACCTACCTGCAATTTCTTTTAAAATCTATTCCAAGTAGTTGGGAAATTAAACTCTTATTTTCATTGCTGTGCCCTTTGCCTATCCTCTCTCAGTAACCCATAAAGATGCTCTGTTCAACTCTTCTTTCTGGGGTTCCAAGCCCTTGTATGTGTCACTTCCTTATTACCTAGTCCTTCTCACATGGAAACTCATACTCTGCTTCCCACCCTCCATCCCATGTCACTGTGCTTAGGGCAGACTGTCCCCTGCCTTTAGCTCTTCTGATCCTGTCTTTCCCCTACATACACTTCAAGGCCCCATGAAAATCCCCTCTACTTCACACATCCTTACTAGACTATTTTCTGGCTGTGCACTTTGATGTCCCACATGCTTTCCCACTCTGCTCCCATCTTGCAGTGTTCTCTGAAGCTCCACATACTGTCTCAGATGGATTGTGAGGTAGAGAACGTGCCTTGTTCTTCCCTTACATCCCCGAGAATACCTAGAACAGGGCTAGGTGGTTTTTAATTTTTCAAGAAAGATGATTGATTGGTTCATATAAGTAGTGGTTCATGCAAAATATGATATGGCGGTAGGCAAGGAATATCTCTTCTCATGGAAACATGGTCCGTAATGATTAACAGAATGCAAAAGCATGAGACTTTGTTAATGTGGAGAAATAAGGGAGGGAATAAAAAGTAATCATAACCCTGACTGCTGCACTCAGGTTTTAGCTGGTGGCTTACTACTTCTGGATAGGGGGTTTAGACTATGTAAAATACACGTAAATGCATGTGCACATGCATACATACGGTTGGAGTTTGGCCATGACATACATTTTTAATTTGATGCTAGTATTTTTTAGCAACCTGGCCTAGAGTTGGAAAAATAGCCACTCAGTGTCTAGTTGAGTTATGAGTTGAGAATGAATTTCACAACAAACCTCAATGATTTTCCAGCAACTATACCAACCCAAAGACAATTTCTAATCACTTGGTGGCCATCATATTGCAAAAGAGGCAGAACACAGACATGCTGCCTGTTTCACTTAAATTTATGAAAACCCACTGAAAGGGGGAATGTGGAACGTAAATGATCCATGGTAAAACATTGTGAGTGAAGCGAGAGGGGCTGTGGTTAGCTAGGTTTCTCAATCCCTCAGATTCTTAAAGCCAAGGGAAAATTTATCCTCTTCCACTGAGACATAAACTAAACTCTTTTGGTCATTAATCTGCAAAGTTGATGCCTGCCATGGTCATTCATCAAACATTTTTGTGGAGTTGAGTCTGGTGGGGCCTCTGGGGCATCCGTCTTTGAAATTCAAAGCACTGTTTTGTCCCCTGAGAATGAAGTGACTCTCCCCGCCTTGCACATCTGGAAGGGAAGTTTCTGCTTCTGCTCTTTCCTGGGCTGAGTTGGGGTCTGAAAAGAACAGCCATCTTTATGAATCATGTGTTTGTACCGTCAGGTTCGGAATACTCTTCCCTGGGCTGTCGGGTGAGGAGAAAGAAGAGAAATACTGCAGTGGAGGCACCGTTTATAAGGCACTCTTTTTCCCTGTATAACAGTTCACCACAGAAAAAAGGACAATTACTGTTTGCAGTGACTTTTGTAGAGGCAAGAGTTTCTACATTAACTATTGTGAAAAATGAGCAGAATCCTTGAGCTACAAGTCTCAATCGTCTACAAATAAATCGGGGAATGGTTCTGGACTCTTGAGGTCTGGTCTGAATTTACAACCATGTCTCTAGGCTCAGAGACAAATAGAAAATTTGATGAGAATGGACATTTCCTATGGAGAGTGTGCCCTCCAGCTGCTGGGATGTCTACTGTCTCTCCAGTAACTGTGCCTGCTGATGCTTTGTCCTTAGCTGGACATCTCCTGGAACCTTCCGGGCCTCCCCTGAATTCACCCTGCTCCCTTCCCAGGCTCCTGTACTTCTGTCCTTAGCTCTGCATCACACTACAGACACAGTGGCCACCTTTCTGTGTCTGGAGCACACCACCATGTTTTCCGTGTAGGACTGTCCACCCTGACTTGAAGTCTCACCTTAAAATCTTTGTGAGGTTTGCTGCTTTTTTGTCCTTGAGGTTTCAGCTCTAGTTTCAACTCCTCAGAGTCTTCTCAGGTCACTCACTTTATTTAAAGCCAAACCCACCCACTCACTAGTCTCTTTCCATCAGTTTCAGTGTGTCCCTCCATTTCTTCCCCCCTCATTCCCTCTCTGTTCCCCCTTTCTCTTTCCTTCTCTCTATTCGTCCTTTCCCCCCTCCCTCTTGTTAGCTTTCTCCCTCTCCCATTCCTTCCTCCACTAAACTATACACTCCAAAAGAACAAAGCCCTATCCATCTTGCTCACTGAGATGTATCTGTGATATGGGTTCACTGTTCTCTTGGAGTGAATGGTTTCTTGGTTCTTTGGGTGTTTAGCTGAGGGTAGCATGACAATTTACAGGAAAATTGGTTACTTTTCATAATTAAGGAAAACATGCTTAGATCCATGTATTTTAGGTATGATTTACTCTTACACATTTTTCTTTTAATCAACTTACTCATTCCTTTATTCAACAGATATTCCTTAAGTATTTACTCTATACCAGATACCTTGGCAAGATAAAACAGATGTCAGAGATGTTTCAGGCCATTTGAATGATATCACTAAATGGAGAGAGACACATTTGAAAACAAATTTTCGTATTATATGTCAAATGTTATATCCAGTTCCGTCTGTTTTACTTCTAATTTTCTTTTTCTAACCAAACCATTTCTTACCACCCCAACTATGTACCCTCCAGTAGGACTCTGTCTTCATCAGCCCACAGCTGTAACTCATCTTTGCTGAAATAGTTACTTTATTCCTGAACTGTCTTCTCTCTGCTGTTTTCTTGTCTACAGTTTGTGCATCTTTTGAGACACGTTCAGGAGTGTCGTCTCCACCAAGGGCTCCATAACCCCATCAGCTCTCATTGCTCCCTGGAGGTCCTCCTTTTACCAGAGTATGGGTCTTCCAAGACTGAGCACTTTCTACTGATGGTGATTTTGTTCGGATCTGTATTTGTTCTGTGTATGTTACTATTGAAAACCCAACTCAATTCTAACTTCTTTGAGAGAGTGAGTGAACATGTTGAATAATTCTTCTAAGTCTCTACCAGTATCATAGGTAGTGTGGGGAACATAGTAGCAGTCAGTAAATTCTCACTGATTGATGGGTGTCGAAATTGGGTTGTCAGTTGCAGATGGGGTGCTGACTGAGAGCAGGTCTGGTAAAAGACTCCTCAACATTCAGCCTCCCTGTAGATCAAGTACAGGCAAAGCGTACGGTGAAAGGTGGTGAAAGGCAAAATTCCAATAGCAAGACGATTATTAATCTACTTAAGCCATTAAGTGTTGTCCAGTATTCAGTTGGACCGGAAATCCTGGTTTTCAGCTCTTTCCTATTTGAATGCCCAAGAGGCTGTCAACAAGTAAGAGGAAATGCGGAATTGGCTTTCAGTTGCTTGAGGAGAGGAGCTTAAATTCCTAGATTTATGGCTCTGCTTTACCTGAAGCTTTTATTTTGCTTTTACTTTTATGTAGCAATCGAGTGAACTGTATTTCAGTCAGTGCTTCTTAGACAGTCTAAGGGAGCCCTAAAAATAAGTAGCAACCAATTTATATAATAATGTTCATAGTGGTGTTTATTGAATGCTTCATCACACAAGTGCATCTTAGGAGCCCCCAGAAGGTATGATACCTTCAGAAGAGGTCTTAGAGTTTTGAAGGTAGGATTTGTAGTGTGAATGGTCTGTTTGTAATTTCTGAACTCAATTATTCTAGCTTTTCAAAATCTAGTAGTGCAGGAAAAGATGGGCAGAGTATAAAATAGCTTGTGTCTTGATTCGACTAGTATGCCATCTCCATGCATGTGGCTTCTTCTCTTTGGCCTGAGTTTCCTACCCCTAAAATAAATGAATGGATTCAACTAAATATCTTCAGAAACACCTGTGACCTGTAAAATCCTATTTATCAACTACTGTTCAGAGAATAATAATGAACTTGGAAATCCCAAGATAACTTAGGCCAAGAAGAAAAGTTATGTCACTGTCACTAACCATGCCCCACACTTCTAGGAAGGCCCTATGGTCTTCGTTCCATGGAGCTTCCTGATCTCATTCATATCCTATCTTAACCTTCATTGCCTGAAGTCAGCTCTCTCCTTTGATGCCATGGCACTCCTTTCCTTCTCTGTTCATTTACCTTTTATTAAATTATCTAATGTGCATACATTTTATTTTCCTAAGTTGACTTTAAGCTATCAAGGGGCAGGAACCATGCCGTATACTTTTTAATATCTCCAAAGTGCCCATTAAAAGTGCTCAATAAATACTTACTGCGACCAGTGCTCCTTAGCTGATTCATCTTGTTTCTGGTGAATTTTTGTCCAGCAAGCGTGCAAAATAAGATCGCAAAACAAAGGAGACAAACTCTAGGGGAATTTTTGAGACTTAATTAGAACTCTAAAATGGGAACGTTCTTCTAGTTTGGTCAGTAACATGAAAATTATTTTGATGATTTTATCAATTTCCTATCTCTTCCTATTATTAAAACAAGTGTTTGTTTATATGTGAATCTCCTCTAAACTCAGCAAGGTTAGGGTCTTCTTGGATAGAGACTATATGCTATTCTCCTTTATGTCCTGAGCCTTAGTTGGGTTTCAGAGTGAATGCTCAGTAAATACTTATTGAAAAAGCATGAATGAATGAATGATCTTCTGGGCCAAAGCTAGGAATTCTGTTAAAGGAAATATTTAGGTCCCATGACCCCAAACTTGCAAATGCAGTTGCTAATGTTTCTCACACATTTGAAGGTAGTACACTAATGGGTCCATCTTCTGTACTGGGAAGATTGTTAGACTAAATAAAACGTGTGATGTCGGGGATACACAGATTAATGCTATTCCACCTAGATACAGCTCCTCAGTAGGCAGAGTGTAGTTTCATTTGGCAGCCTTGATCTCGGTGGAGGAACACGTTCTTAACACTTGTAAGAAGGCGGGATAGTTTAATTAAAACTATCTCACACTCTATATTTGAGATTTGGGATAGTCTGTGTATAGGACCAATGCCCTAATTTATAAGAAATGTTAAATATCAAACTTCCATGAAAGAATTTACTCATACATTTTGTAAGATAAAAGTGTTTTCTATAACTTTGTAAGCAAAAGTAAGATAAATAACAAAGTAGGAGATAATATGTAAAAATATGATTAAAAATTTAATCCCTTAGTGTAGGAAGAGCTTTTACCACTTCTACCAAAATATCCTGCAGAAAAAAATGGATCAAAGAGTTGACTAGGTGCAATTGAGCATAGAAAATTCAAACTTACTAGCAATGAAATACTTGTAAATAAAAAATATTTGGAGTAAACACTTCCTCCCTCCACCCCTGGCAACTGCTGATCTTTTTAGTGTCTCCATAATTTTGCCTTGTCTGGAGTATCATGTAGAAGCATACTGTATGTAGTCCTCTCAGATTGGCTTCTTCACTTAGTAATATATATTTAAGGTTTTTCCATAAAGACTTTTCATGGCTTGAGAGCTTGTTCCTTTTTAGCACTGAAAAATTAATATTCCATTGTCTGAATGTACTACAGTTTATTTACTCATTTACCCACTGAAGGACATTTTGGTTGCTTCTAAGTTTTGGCAATTATGAATAAAGCTGCTGTAAACATCTGTGTGCGTGCTTTTCTGTGGACGTTAAGTGTTCAGCATTTTTGGGTAAATAAAAAGGAGTCTGATTATTGGATCATATGGTAAGACCATGTTTAATTTTGTAAGAAGTCACAAACTGTCTTCCAAAGTGACTATACCAATTTGCATTTCCACCAGCAATGAGTGAGAGTTCCTATTCCCTGAGGATAGGAGCTCAAATTCCTAGATTTATGGCTCTGCTTTACCTGAAGCTTTTATTTTGCTTTTACTTTTATGTAGCAGTCGAGTGTACTAAACATCACTTGATGTTCTCAGTGTTGTCAGATTTTGGTCATTTTAATAGGCGTGTAGTGGTAACTCTAGTGTGTTTTTTAATATTTATTTATTATTGTATTATTTTAATTATTTTATTTTGGCGGGGGGGTAGGTAGTTAGGTTTATTTATTTTTAGAGGAAAGAAGTCAAGTTTAGGGGGAACAGTATAGCTTAAGTGGTAGAGCGTATGTTTAGCATACATGAGGTCCTGAGTTAGTGTAGTGTTTGTTTAATGTGCATTTCTCTGATGGCATGTGATGTGGAGCACTTTCTTACATACTTATTTGCCACCTGTATATCTTCTTTAATGAAGTGTCTGTTAATGTCTGGCATTATTTTTAATCAGGTTGTTTTTCTTCTTATTCTTGAGTTTTATGAGATCCTTATTTTGGAGAACAGTTTTTTTTATCAAATGTGTCTTTTGCAGATATTTTCTTCCAGTCTGTGGTTTGTCTTCTAATTCCCTTAACAGTATCTTTCACAGAGCAGCGGTTTTTAATTTTAATGTAGTCCAGCTTATAAGTTACTTCTTTCATAGGTTATGCATTTGATGTTATATTAGAAAAGGCATCACCATACCCCAGGTCATCTAGGTTTTCTCCTATGTTATCTTCTAGGAGTTTTATAATTTTGTGTTTTACACCTAGGTCTACAGTGCACTTTGTGTTAATTTTGTGAAGGGTGGAAGGTCTGTGTCTAAATTATTCTCTCTCTTTTTAAATTGCATGTGGTTCTCCATTTGTCCCAGCACCATTTGTTAAAGAGACATTGTATTGCTTTTGCTCCTTTGTCAGAGATTAGTTGACTGTATTTATGAGGGTGTATTTATAACTCTTTATTTTGTTCCGTTATTCTAATTGACTATTCTTTCACACTGCCTTTCACATACTACATTGTCTTCATTACTGTAGCTTTATAGTAAGTCTTGAAATCAGATAGTGTCAATCCTCCAACTTTGTTGTTCTTCAATAGTATGTTGGCTATTCTGGGTCTTTTGACTCTTTGTGTAAACTTTAGAATAATTTTCTTGATATCCACAAGATAACTTGCTGGAATTTTGATTGGAATTGCATTGAATCTCCAGATCAAGTTGACAAGAATTGACATCTTGACAATATCGAGTCTTCCTACCATGAACGTGGAATATATCTGCATTTACTTAATTCTTTTTTGATTTCATTCATCAGAGTTTTGTAGTTTTCCTTGTATTGATCTTGTACATATTTTGTAGAATTTGTGCCTAAGTATTTAATTTTTGGGGTGCTAATGTAAATGGTGTTTTGTGTTTCTTAATTGAAGTATGGTTGATTTACAATATTAGTTTCAGGTGTACAACGTAGTGATCTGGTAATTTAATAGGTTGTACTCTATTTAAAGTTATTATAAAATATTGGCTATATTCCCTGTGGTATTGTTTTTAATTTCAAATTCCGTTTGTTCATTATTGGTATGTAGGAAAACAATGGACTTTTGTATGTTAACCTTATATCCTGCAACTTTGCCATGATTGCTTTTTAGTTCCAGGAGTTCTTTTGTTGTTGTTAATTCTCTAAGATTTTCTGCACAGACTATCAAAGCATCTGTGAACAAAGTCAATTTTATATCTCCCTTCCTAAATGGTATACCTGTTATTTCATTTTCTTGCCTTAATCCGTTAGTTAGGACTACGAGTAAGTTGTTGAAAAGGAGTCAGTGAGAGGAGACATCCTTTCCTTGTACCTCATGTTAGTAGGAAAGTTTGACTTTCTCTCCATGAAGTATGATGTTAAAAACAATTCTTCATTGTTTATATCAAGGAAAAGTAAAAACACCCTTAATATCTAATGATAGATGAAATGGTTAAAAGTGTGGTATATTCAGATGATAGCCTATTGAGTTTTTAAAGATAACATGAGATTATGCTTATGGTATTATAGGTAGAAAAAAAAGTATGAAATCTCAATAGAACATCTCAGTTTAATGAACACACACAAAACTTGGAGGAAGTTCACTAAAATAATCAGCAGTTGTTCTCACTGTGTGGTAAGACAGACTATGAGTGATTTTATGGTTGGGCCAAATATCGTCATCCTGTCATCTTGTTTGTTTCACTGATAGGCACTATGTGTCAGCACTGGAGATTTAGTTGGTTTGAAGGAGTTCATTAGTTCTTTGAGCAAAAAATTTAGTATATATTATGAGTCTATTACTATGCTAGACCTCGAAACACAGAGCTTACAGAATCTAATGTGGGCTGCAGTAGACATTTATGGTATAAGTATTATTTAACTAATTGCTAATAATGAGAATAATGATGATGATGGAGAAGATAGAAATCACTTATATAGCTGTTCTAGTTTCTATTGTGACAAAACAAATTATACCACACTTGAGTGACTGACAAAGCTGTTTTATTCTGGTCATGGATTCTGTGGGTCAGGGATTCAGGCAGGATAAGGGGATGGGTTTTCTGTCCTTCACAATGTTTGTAGCCTTAGCTGGAAAGACTTGAATGCTGGGGATGAATTGATTGGATATTGGAATTATTTGAATGTCATGGTCATACACTCATATGTCCAGGCCTGAGTTAGGAGGACCAGGGTTTTTGACTGAAATGCCTACATACTACTTGTGGCTTCCTCATGGCATGATAGCCTATGGTCAGTTGGACGTGCATGGTGTTTAGGGCTCCAAGCCCAAGCTGACAGCTGTTCCAGTCAGCGAGGCAGAAGCTAAATCAGAAGTGTTTCTGACTTAGCCCTGGAAATCAGGCACATTCTTTTGATTATGGTGAGTCACAAGCCTGCACAGATTCAAGGCTAGGAAATATAGACCCTGTCTCTTGGTAGGAAGAGTGTCAAGGTCACAATATTGAAGATCAGAGGGGTCAGAGATATTGTTTGAGACTACACTGTGTGTTAGACACTGTTCCGTTTGCTGTCAGTTACCTTATTTAATCCTTGTGACAATCTGTGAAGTAAGTAGTAGTATTGTTCACTTTTTTAAAGGGGGAACTAGAGTCAGGGAGGTAAGTAACCTGCCTAAGGTCAGATAGTAAGTAACAGAGTTGGACCTTGAACTCAGGCAGTCTGTCTCCAGATTCTATGCCCTTAATCAGAGAGACTGTGCAGGAGATCTACCTATCCTTTACTTTGGGTAGAGGAGAAGGAGCATTCTGGAGGATGTGATATCTAAACTGCATTTGAAATTAACAGAATCTGTTTTGAGGCTTGAAGGATTAATAAAATGTATTTAGCTGGGTTGTGGGATAGATGGATGAAATGGGAGAAAAATGCCCCATGAAGAGGAAGCAGCATCTGCAAAGTCCTCAGGCAAGAGAGCATAGCATATTCAGGCAACTGCAAGGAGCTTCCCAGGGCTGGAATTTAGAGCTGAGGTGGCAAGTTTAAAGTGATGAGTCTGGCCAAATGGGCAGGGATAAATCGTAAGGGCCTGGACAATCCAGTTATGTGTTAGAGCTTGGTCACCACACTGAGGGATTGCCAGGTCAGTGATGTGACTGAATCGATTATTTTTCCCCTCATTAATTAGTTATATATTTATTTTGCAGTTGTCTTTTTTTGGTGGTAAAATGTGTATGACATACAATTGATCATTTTAATCACTTTTAAGTGTACAGTTTAGTGGCATTAAGCACATTTACATTGTTGGATAACAATCAACGTCCATCTCCAAAACTATTTACATCTGGCAAAACTCAAACTCGGAACCCATTACACAATAACTCCCCATTCTCCCCTTCCCCAGCCCCAGCAATCACCTTTCTACTTCTTTTTTTTTTTTTTTCATCTGACTACTCTAGGTACCTCATATAAGTGGAATCCTACAGCATTTGTCTTTTGTGATTGATGTATTTCACTTAGTATAATGTCTTCAAGGTTCATCTATGTTGTAGCATGTTTCAGAATTTCTTTTCTTTTTAAGTCTGAATATTATTCCATTGTATGTATATATGCATTTTGTTTATCTGTTTATCCATTGATGAACATTTGGGTTGCTTCCATGTTTGGGCTGTTGTGAATAAAGCTGCTATGGACTTGAGCGTTCACATATCTTCCTGAGATCTTGTTTTCAAATCTTTTCATTTATACTCAGAATGTGAATTACTAGATCACATAGTAATTCTATTTTTAATTTTTTGAGGAATGCCATACTGTTTCCCATAGCAGCTGCACAATTTTGCAATCCTACCAACAGTTTATAAGGGTTCCAGTTTCTCCATTCTCACGATACTTATTTTATTATTATTATTTTTAATAATAGCTATCCTAATGGTTATAAAGTGGTATCTCATTGTGATTTTGATTTGCATTTTCCTAGTTATTAGACATATTGAGCATTTTCTCACGTACTTGTTGGCCATTTGTATTCCTTCTTTGGAGTAATATCTGTGAACTGACTCATTGGAATGACCTCTCTGGGAGTAAGTAGAAGAGTGGGAGGAGGACAAAAATAGAGGCAGGGATGCCAAGTAGGAAGTTGTTGCCCTAATCCAGCCAACAAATGGAAGGCTTCAGTAATGCAGCCAGTGTAGTGGTATGGGGGTAATGGTGATGGTGAAACCCAGGAGGCAGAACTGAAAGGATTAAGTGATTGACTGAATTGCAGGTGAAATTAAACAGAAAAGATAAGAATACTCTAGGTTGAGTGAATGATGGCTCTAAGGCCTAGTTGTTAAAATATTAAGATAATTCTCATGGAAGTTCCTGCAAGATGCCCTGAGTATCCCTTTATTGCCCCTTCCACCCAGGCTTTTACCCTGGAATTCCCAAATTGCCAATATGTCCCTCAATCCCCCTGATTAAGAGTTAATGCCGAGTTCATCTGAGGAGGGGTGAGGCTCTAGGATCCTGCTCCAAGGCAGTGGCCATTGTCCATTCTGATTGGTCAGGGCCCCTTCCTGCTGATTGTTAAGTGTTTTACATGCTATCCCTGGATAATAGTACCGGTCACTGACATATACCAATGGGAGAAAGATTTTTGGGAGATATGGAGAGGCTCACCAGAGGTGATGAGTTCCATTCTAGGGCCTGTTTGTATATTCCAGTGGAGATAGTTAGTATTCTTGGCTGTAAAGAAAGAGATTTAGGAATTTTGGTCATAGAATCCAAGAAGTTACCATCCAAAGGAAACATTTTTTCTCTTCAGTGAGTTGATTCTTTGATAAAGTTATCCACAAATTGGCAACTATGAAGTGGAATTAAAACCTTTAACCAGTGCGCTGCAGAGGTCATCTGTGCTGGAAATGCATATTGGCGGAATGTCATAACATTCCCAGAATTTCAGGAAGCCACAGATCTGGAAAGGAGCTTTCTTCTTTGACTGCAAGAGCTTAAGCTTATTCCAGAGAAAGTGGTTGTTCACTTGCTCCTTGAGTGCTGTTAGCTGCAGATAAAGAGACTGCTTATTTGCTTCCCTCTCTGTGATGAGCAGCCTACAGTTTTACTAGAAGCTGACGAGCCTTTAAATTTCCTTTTCTC
The DNA here is from genome assembly GCF_048564905.1 of Vicugna pacos. NCBI lineage: Eukaryota > Metazoa > Chordata > Mammalia > Artiodactyla > Camelidae > Vicugna > Vicugna pacos. The sequence continues at coordinate 47,062,386 of NC_132997.1, read as the reverse complement.
TTTTCTGTCTGTCTGTCTGTCTATCTATCTATCTATTTATGGAAGACCATAAGGGACGTCAGCGTTTCTGCCTGCAGGATGAGTAAGGATATCCTACTGTGTATTTTATTGGCAATCCTGGTAGCAGTTTCTCCATTGATGGTTTATACGTAATAGAGACCAAACTGCAATTTTCTGACCTGCCAAGATCCATTATGTCTGGTAAATATAGTTTATGCATGGCAGAATCCACACTTAGGGTGGAGAGCCATGCAAATTAAACTTAGGTTTAGGCTAATTTTTGGTAGTGAAAATTATTCTCCCTTGGTGACCTTATTCAGCATAGAATAAAACAACCAGAAAGCTGTTCATGCAAGTCCAGTCTTCTCTCTTTAATCAAAATAATAAAAGCCTTTGGTTCAGCCCAGCTCCTGATTCTCATTGCTCTCCTGTCTTTCATGTAGCCTAATCTTTTATGGTCATAAGAAGCTTTTCATGTGAGTAGATTTGAGGTCAGATAATAAAATACTTTCTTCAGAATAATTGCTCTTGGTCCAGTTTGAGATCTACACAAATTCTGTCTATGAATTTATAGAGGCTGCACTACCACAGAGTCTTGGTACTTTGGCACAAATGTGATTTTTAAACAATTTTCCCCCATTGTCTTGGTTTTTAAAGTTAGTCTTATTTCAGAATGATGTCTCATTGTTGACAACCTGAGTATTGACAGGGAACTCTAGTAATATTGATGATAAGTTATCAACAATCAACAATCTCAGTTGATTGTCTAAGATATTTAATGGCCCTTTGAGGTGATGACTTGTATTAATATATCTGGTTTGTATAGCTTGGTCTCCATTCTTGTTTCAATAGCCTATCTTCGTTCACAGTGGAACAGAAAAGGCAACATTAATTACCCCATTTTATGATTGAGAAATTGGAAGCCTCTTTAGGTCGAGGTACCAGACTTGTCCCAAATTTTGTTGTGAGAGAGAAGATGAGACAGGCCATACCCTCTAGAATTGCCATTTATAGCCTAAAACAGCCAGAATTAATAGGGTGTTACTGGATGCGATGCAACAGCAAGGGACATGATCGTTTTGTTTTCATTTGAAAAGGCATTGTTAGAAACTGAAGTTTAAAAAATGCCATTTGTATGTGTAGACACTAGAAAAGACCAACTTATAGGCCATTGGGAGATTCCATTCTCTGAGAAGCTGCCTTTGGAGAACTGAAGGGATTCAGGCAAGTAGAACCTAAGAACCCAAATGTCTTATGTCACGCTCATCTTTCTGCAAAGGACAAGGTTGTTCTGTTTTACATTGATAAGCATAATTTGTCAACCATTAAAAAAGCACTCCACAAAGATGAAAATTGACCCTATGAAGATCCTTCATAGCCTCCTATTGGAGCACATGTATTTCTGCTGAGGATGAAGAACCTTGCTTTGGTCTGTTCCCACTGGGGTTGGGGTTTAGTTACAGCTCCTCCGATGAAGACCCTGTGTTAGTTCTCAGAGTCAGCTCACCCAGTTGTGTCCTGGACAGCTATGATAGGATATTCTATTCAAGGTAATGGCCTTTTTGATCAAGCATAAGGGAGGCATGTGTAATTCTTCACAAGAAACTAAGAGGAGGATTACCACCACCACCACCATCACCACTCCTCCTCCTCTACTACTCTTACTGTTCTTATCACTAATTTTAGGAAGAACAGTTGTCATTGCTAACCTAAATCTACTCTCTTGTTGTAGTAGCTCATTGGGTGAGAGTGTGCCCAGGCATGTATTAATCACTGGAAGGGGATAATGACCTAATGTCCCCAAGGATGTCTCCCATTGTCACTTCCTGAGACATGCAAGGCATTACCCACATGGCATACGAAATAAAATTCAAATGAAACAAAGAAAGAGATGTGATTCATCTCCTACGCCTTCCTTTAGGAGTAATTCCCAGGAGTAGAGCAAATTTGAGAGGAGAAGTGGGTTTTTGAGTTCCAGTCATGCTACTTCTAAACTCTCCACTGAAAGCTAGCACATCCTCTTGACCTTGAAAAGGTGACTAGATCCATTTCACTGAGATTAAACAAGGCACCGCAGAAGAATAACTATAGGAGGAGCAAACCAGTGCAGTCTCCTCCGGTGCGAAGTGCCACCCACCTGAATGAATCAAACCGTGTTTTTAGTCCATGTTCGGCTCCAGACCTTCAGAGTTCCTGCTCAATTATGCCACCTCATTGTATCCTTGGCTGGTTCTCATAATTGCCTCATTATTGCTGCTTTTCTGTATCATATGCATCTTTGGGTTCACGGCTCAACCAACTCAGCCAGAACTTCTGTAGTTTTTCTTAGCAGACAAATGTAGTCATTGCTCCCCTGTGCATTCCACGTAGGTGATCAAGATGGGAATGCAACGCAGACTTGGCTTATTGGGGGGCAGCTTTGGCTTCGCTTCTGTGCCATAAATGTCACCTCCTTATAGCACTGACAGTAGTTGCTGATGAGTATATTTTCATTCATTCCCCAAAGTGTACTGCTTCCATACCATGTGAATTAGAGTCATCTATGCTCTTTTGCTTTTATGTTCTTTTCTTTCCTTTTCTCTGATGTGTGCTCAGATCATCATAAGTCCCATATTTTTTCCTCTTGGTCTAAGACTTAACATTAGATAATTCAAGGTAGATTGTCAGATTCTTTGAAGACTATTTGTAGATCTAATTCTAGCTTCGTGCTTGGTAGTCAGTAATTATCACATGAATGAATGAGTATTTTCCAACACTTTCAGGCACTCAAGAAATAATTACATTTCCTAAAACAGTGTGAAAACATGTTTAATTGAACTGGTAGAATAAAATATAAACCACATAGCTGTAAGAGGATCATTCAAGAATAGCACCAACAGAATTTTATTTTTATTTTATTTTGGGAAATGCCTAATAAAACAAAAAAATTCCTCATGAAAAGAGACAATTAGGACTCATTTGGTGGATGGGGGTTGATGAATCCTTTGAGGATGTTAGCATCTTACCGTGAGCCGTGTTTTTTTCCCCTGAAACTCATGGGCTTTTCTGACTGAAGAGGATGGGTGGAAACTGTCATGTGTGAAGGGCTGTAGAAAGAGGGCATTGCACACTCCTTGTGACTTTCTTAACACATCCACCAATTTGTATTCTTCTTCCTGATTGATTGTTAGCTTTTTGTGGGGGAACCACTGGAGAGTAGTGTGGCTCTGAATATATAAGAGCATCACTAGATGCATGGCTTTTGAGTATTTTTTTTTACTCAATCGACTTGCTTTTCTGACAAATGTAATCCCAACTTGTCTTGCTTTAAAGATCAGGTAAGGAAACAGAATCAGCCTGGGTTTCCCGTCCTAGATGATTAAAACAAAACCAGAAACACCGCATGGCGTAGAAAGGGTGGGGAACAGAAGTAAGGACACTGTTAATCTTTGTCTCTTCTTTTCCCTGGGGAAATACTGGCACCCAAATATTCAGCAGTAGGAAGACATTTGGAAAGCAGCCTAGCCAAAAGATCTGTGGTAATCAGGAGTCATAAATCAGATATGAGAGGGAGAGACCATATGGTAGGGGAGGAAAGTGACGATGCAGTTCTTTCAGTGTAGCTGTTCAGATGCGGTCTCTTACCCAGTAGAGTAAGGACCTCCATCCTACCTTTTTCTGTTCTCTGTCTGAAACTTCAAGAATGTCAGATGAAATAACCTTGCTCTTTTCCAAATACTTTGGAACCAGCAAGATGTCAGTGACCAGGAGGGGATTCGGATGAGAGCCAAAGAAATGATTAAAGAGCTGGGGATGCCAATGAGCCAGTGGGTGTTTCCTGTCTGCACCTCTCGACCTGACTTAAGAGAAGACAGTCAAATAACTCGATGTATGTTGTTTGGCCCAGGGCAGACAAGAAGGTATGGGCTAACTTGTCTCCAGTTGAGTTGTCAGTTGCCAATAAATTATTGTGTCTTTTCTCCTCCAAGTGGACTGTCAGTATATATATTTTAAAAGTTTTATTGAAAATAGTTACCTCAAATTTATTTGCACTCACTTCCCAGAGTTCCTGAGTCATCGCAGACTCCTTCTGCTCCAGGTCCCCAAGTTTTAAAATGACCTCCACTGCTCCAAAAATCTCTACTTTTACCCAGGGAAATTGTCTGTGGAGACAGAGGTGGGCCTCCTATTTTTCTCCAGACCAAGAGGGTAAGATTGAAATCTATTTCCCTTGAGATACGTCACCTCCCATGCTTATTTCAGTTTCCCCTTTTGGGTGGCAAAATCATTTTAACCAAACCATCTGCCAGGGGCAGATGGGAAATCTGTCTTTCCCATTAGTCACCAGAAAGTGACCCGGGCAGCAGTGGAGGGAATTGGTCAAGCTTCTGCAACCAACCAGACCAGAGTGCTTTGCTCAGTGGTTATGGGGTCCCAGGCAGCTCCCCGGGAGACCGTGAGCCAGTGAGGCCCTGTTTTTATTGGCCACCCCTGTCTCTTAGTCTGGGATCCTTCGTGCTGAGCTTCAGAGCAAGTGAGGGTTGTGGAGCTGTATGTCTGGCCAGGGAAAAGGGGCAGGGGCCGCTAGCATTGGCAGTCTTTAGTACCTTGCCCCTGACCCTCCATATTCATGTTTAATTAACTTCCTAACTTTGTAGGGGAAAAGATGAAATAAATAAGGCCAACTGACCACTCCATAAATTGTTTCTGAAGTTTGGCTGGACATAAAAGTCTACCTTCACAAGCCACCCAACATAATTTATTTTACGACCCCCTCTCGGCATCAGGTCTGGGCTAACCTAGAGTTTAGTGGCTGTACCTCTGCTTCCTGGTGCTGGTAGTCACAGTGTGTCCTTTCTTAGCAGTGGCTGTGGGCCCAGCAAAACAGACCTCTGAAAGGCGAACGGATTAATCATTCTGAAGGCATGCTTGCCTCCACAGTTCCCCTGCAGGATGTCTGAGAACCAGAGAGAGGAGACTGTTGTCATTCACAGGCAGCATAGAGGAATGTCTGAAGACTCACCAAAAGAAGGGAGAAAAAAAAAAAAAGAATGAAAGTTTTTAATGTGTACATGCTGGAATTTTCATGAAACCAGAAGGTATTACAAAAAAATATATTGCCACTCCTAGAACAGAAACTGCGATGAGTCCAACCTTTTTATTACAATCAGGTTTTCTCTAAATGTACTATGCCCCGCAGGTCAAAATGATTTACTTCTCTATTTTGGGACATCTGAGTTCTATTCTACCGTTGCCAGTATGTTTTCAGCTGTGCCAAAACGGAGCAGGTCTGCGGTTCCTTTGTAACATCAAAACGGAGACATTTATCATAGAGATTTATCATAGGACAGCCTGCCAGATGGTTTGAGTCTTTTAAAGGTGAACTATATGGGCCTTGATTAGCTCATGTGGACTTCTCGCTAAAGACAACTCTATCAGTTGCTCTGGGGAAAGACACTGGATTCGCCTCCACCCAAACCCCTCCCTCTGTTCTTCTAGTAATGCAGAAAATATTAATGTAATGGCAGATGTGGCGTAGATTGTCATTTCAGGAAGAAAACCAAGCCATAACCAATTCCACTGATTGCATTCTAATTATAATGTGACCTCCTGTTGCTTTGCATAGAGACAGTATTCATTTCAGTACACCACTGTAAAACTTGCCGAGTCAACGACCCTCAAAGGGGCAATTGTAACATTTAAGCTTGGATTTTTTTTGCTCATACCAAAGACCTTTATTCTGCCAAGCCTCTGCTGATTGGGCCAGAAAGAATGCATTTGATTATATAGACTAAACTTATTGGGAACAGAACTTTTGTGCTTTGAAATGCTTTTCATTCAAATTACATTCAGACATTCAATCAACATTGATTATGATATGGATTGGCGATGGGGATTGCCTTGGGTTTTTGGTCTGGCTTGAAAGTTTGTTCTGCTCCCCACTAGATAACTGCAACCAGGAAGCCAGCTGAGGTTCCTTAACCTTAAACTTGAGTTTCCCACAAGAGGAGGGTTTCTCTATGAAGACCAGGGTCTTCTTATTCCCATCTAATTCAGTATCCCAAAATCATTTCTATGCTTGGAGATGTTGAGTCCTCAGGGCTTCCAAATTTAATTAACCTCTGGGAGCCATGGGGTATGTGCGTACATTTGTGTTTATGTTAAATAAAGGGAGTCCTTGACTTTGCACATGAAAGGCCAGGAGAATCTCTCTTAGACTTCGATTCCAGGTCGTGGGCTTTTTATTGCGGAAAGAAGCAAACACAGGTGAGGATGAAAGAAGCAAAGATTCTAGTCGTAACTATTGTCTGTGTAACCTAGGGCGAGCCTCAGTTTTCTCATCTGCAAAATGAAATAATAATAGGTGGTCCTGAGGTTCAGTTTATAATATAGGTGATTTGAAAATACTAAGAAGTGATACAAAATTAAAGTATGCTGCTTCTTATTATTATTTACAAGTCGGCGTAGGTATGTGTGTTTGTTGGGAACTTTTGCTTGGAGCTAGACCTCTATCTCTGGAAAAATCGTGGCGAGACCAGTGCTCCAATTAGTTGGCTCTTGGCAGACTGCACAAACATAGTCAAGTTTTTGTTTTGACTTGAAGAGTCTCTTAAGGCCCTTCTAGACTCCAACCTGGAGGTGAAGTTGAAATTCACACAAGAGAAAGGGAGTTGCCAGGGCTTCCTCATTCCAAGCTGATGAAATAGCTCGAGATAACTCTCTTCTCTTCATCCAATCACATGCCATCAGCTGTCACCTGTGTGCAGGAGACTCTCAAATATAGACACCCGCCTCAGTAGCTTTCTTGAAATTGAGCATTTCCAAGTATATAGTTACCTTGGATAGTATTCCAGAAGCTCGGTTCCACATGTTCTCTATTTTTCCATCCGGACAAGTGCAACTGGCCTTTCCTCTTCTGTTTTCCCTTTCTGTTAACTACTCTTCTAATTCCAGGCACTGAATTCAAAACCTTGGGAGCTTCTTTTACTTCCTCCCTCTCCTTTGCCATCCACATAGAACCCATGGCCAAGTCCTATGTGCTGTGAAATCTACAACTGAGAATGCCTTTGAAAATGCCCATTCTCCCTAAAGTTACTCCTTCCTTCTTAAGTCTAATTATTTCCCTCCTGGCCTGTGTAATAGCCTCTTTGATGGTTTCTTTATCTTTGGTTTCTACACAGATTCATTCTGTCCTACTCCTGTATGGTAAGCAACTTCTAAGATGGCTCTCATGATTCCCTGATATTCCCACCTCTTGTGAAATTCCCTCACCTTGTGTATATGATGTGCTTGTAACCAGTAAATGATGAAAATGTTGATGGGATGTCATTCCCATGACTAGGCTCCATAAGACTGTGACTTCTGCCTTCCTAGAAGACTCTCTCCTTTCCTGCTTGATGAAGCAAGATGCCACATTAGAGAGACCCACATGGCAAGTAACTGAGGGTGGTCTCTGCTCAACAGTGAGGAACTGTGGCCCTCCATCCCCAAGGAACTGAATCCTGCCAGCAACCATGTAAACTAGGAAGCTTCCCTAACTGAGCCTCAGATGAGACCCCAGTCCTGGCTGTGACTGGAGGGCAGCCTTGTGAGACAGCTGAAGGAGGACCTAGCTAAGCTGTATCCATATTCCTGACCCACAGAAACTGTGAGACATTAAATGTTGTTCTAAGTTGCCAAAATGGTGGTTATTTGTTACACAGTTATATGTAATATACCAGGGCAGCCAGTTTACCACCTGACAAGGTCAAGTCTTTGCTCAAAAACACTAAGTGGCTTCAAGATTCTCTGAATTTGCTCTTGAGCTACCTGTCCACACTGCTTTCTGACACTCCTTCATGAGAACCATCAGCTCTGTACTGTACATATTTCTGGCTTTCTGCCTTGTACCCTTTGCTGACATTGTGACGATTTCCTGGGTTCTCTTTATGACTAAGTCCTATATATTTTTTAAAATCCCACCTGAATGCCACCTCTTTCATAAAACCTTTTGTGGTCCCTGAAGCTGTATAGATCCCTGCGCTGCCATGGTTTTGTACCCTAGGTCCATCTTCATTTTTTACCTTCCAGAAGAGTTGTTTGAGGGCATTGTCTTCGCTCTACTTTGGGATTGCAGATTTTATGAAGAAAGAGGCTACTCCTGATTTATCTTCACATGTCCTCAGAGATCCCGGCATAGTGACTTGTGGACTGTATCCTCTCAAGGAAGAGTTACTCACTCATGAAAAGCAAGCCAGTTTGCTCACAAAATAGGCAAAATAGAAGTGGGTTGTGGAACTACTGGTTTATTTCCTTGCCTCTTCTTTCATTCATTCCTTCACTGCCTACCGTGTGCCAGGCATTGTCCTAAGGACTGGGGTAAGACTGGACTCGTTGGCGTTGTGCTTGAGGTTCAGTGTTCTGTGGTTGCCATTTTGAGATTTTTTAATAATTTTATCTTTGGATCTGTATGTAGTAGGTACAGCCCGATAGGACAGTGGGGTGTGTGCTGGAGGCTTAGAATCCTCCCATGTCTCCTTGCCTCCCTGTGTTAGAGCAGGCAGAGAGCTATATATGCACAAACGGGGGCATGGGCCAAATAGCAGGAAACCATACATCTTGTGAACAATGGGGGAAGTCCTTGGGTTGGCAGAGAAAAGCAGGAAACTCCAGACTGGTAAGAAATCACACATGTTGGGGGTGACAGGTATTCTGGAGACAGACAAAGATGGGAAAAGATGTAAATCTCCATTGTCTGAATATAACCTTTTGCTCATTATGCCCTCATTACAATAAAATTAGCTTTGCAGCTAAATACCCGTCATGTGCTGACACTGTGACACTTCTGATCAACACTAAATAAGGTCAAAAATCCCTCTGCCTCTTGGAAAGGTGGAGCTGGGACGAAAATCAGGGAATACAGCCCCAAACCCCTCCCTCCTCAATGAATATTCTGCCCATTCATTTTTACCCCCCATAAAACCAGCTTGAAAGAAACTCAGGGCAGCACTCACCTGAGGCTGCCCACTCTCCCCTTGAGAACATCCTATCACTTAAATAAATCCACACTTTACGTTCTTGACCTCCACTCATGTCACGTCTAAGAACTCTTTCTGCGATGAGACAAGAACCTACTCTCCAGTAATACCTGCAACAGGTTCTCAACCATCCATCCCCTTACTTTGCACTCTTACGGGGGCCTGGGCACAGATATGGGAAGAGTCAGGGCAGGGATTGTGTGCCCACATGCCATGCCATGGCACTGGGCAAGGGCTGTGGGCACCTGGGAAGGTCTGTCTTTTCCCCACAGTCAAAACGCAATATTAAATAGCAAATAAAAATCACAGGATGAAAGGTGGAGAGAAAGACCACAGAGGAAAAAAAAAAACTTCTCTTGTTTTTTGAACAAGGAGCCCCCCAATTTTCTTTGTTGTGGACCCTGCAAATGACGTAGCTGGCCCTGACTGGGAGTTTATGGAAGAGCCAGCCAGGCAGGAGTCTGCTTCAACAGACAATGGACAATAAACAAGATGACTTTGGAGAGTCTTGAGTGCTATGGAGAGAGGGAGATGAGGCAATGTCTAGTGAGTACCTGAGTGTGGTGGGGGAAGCCAATTCCCTTCAAGAGGGTGATGGGGAACCCACTAAGGGAAAGTGACATTTGAGCTGACGTATGAAGGAGGAAAAGGGTTAGGCCCCGTGAGGGGTATAGGGCAGGCTCCAGCAGAGGAAGCTGCTAGATCAGACTCCTTAGGGCTGAACCAAGCTTGAAGGGGTCAAGGACTAGGCACAGAAGCCAGTGCAGGAGATGCCTTATGGCCATGGAGGAGAGGAGACGGGTTGGGTTGACAAAGGCAGGATGCAGCTGAGTCCTTTAATGCCTGGCTTGCCGTGGTGAGGGGAGGTTCCCCTCTCAGCCTGCCCAGTCTGTGCATCTGTGTTTTCTCACCAAAGAATCACTAAGGAGGGGTTTTTATTGCATCGGGCTGTCCCTGAAGTTTTTGCCTGAATTTAATTCCTTCTTCTGTATCAGCATAGCTCTCCTAGATTCTTTAACACAGGGATTTTTTTTCCCCACAAAGATATGTAATTTAGAAAGGATGTAAATAATCATATGTAGGCCTAGGAATTTGGAGTTCCTAGAGAAAGCTTTGCACATGAGACTCTGTTTTCCTTCTCCACAGAACCTCAAGGACTGTCAGATTTGCTCCAAGGGTCATAAACTGGCACCTCCCGGCTCAAATCTAGGATCCAGAAGTGTTTTATTTGCTTTGCAAGTTACTCTTGACCCAACTGGGGTGCCCCCACAAGGGCTCTCCGAGGTCTCCAGATAGCTCTGTCCTCCCTTCTCCTGTTGCTTCCTGCTTGCTCCTCCCTTTATGCCTGGACTCATCTTTTTGATGCTGTCATTAGAAAATGATACTCTGCAGTGTAGTGCAGACCTAGAAATGTTGGTGTGTCGTAGGGCCACGGAACCAAATATCCAGAAGGTTCAGAGCCCCTAAGCTGTTTCCTTCCTACCCGCTTTGCCAGCCCCTTCTCATCACTGAGTTTGGAAGTCAGAGGTGGGGAGAGGCTGGTAAGAGACCCAAGAGCTCCTGTGCCCTTGGGTCCACCATTGTGTCCCCCAGTGTGTGGGTGCCACAGAAACGGTAATCGGGACGGCCCCTCAGGGCCAGTGGTGTATCCTTGCTCTCTGCCTGCAGGCTGTTTCTTTGAAGACTTGGGACTTCGGCTGAGAAGAAAATGAAGTAATTTTGTTATTTTTCCTTGATAACTTTAAAATTATTAATCTTTGAAGATAAGTACTCTTCAGAGCATAATGAGTTAGAATTGTTGATAATTATGATTTTGAAGAGTTGGAGCTTGCTGTCAGCCAAGTAATTAAAGAGGCGGGATCAGGGTTCTACTTTGTTCACGACAGTTGTGCTTCTGGTAAGAACTCTTCTCTGTGTGACAAAAACTCCCTGGTTCTAGGCCTGTGCTACGGTAAAAGGGTTCATTAAATCAAGTGAAGTAGTCCACTGGCTGGTGAAGGTTCTCTTTGCCTGGTTTCCCCCCAGCCTTTGGTCTTTTCTCTACAAGACTCCCCTTGTTTTGGAAAAGCCAGACATCCTGACAGATCCCGCTCTCCAGTGACTGAACCATCCAGGGGATCTGGTCACACAACCCCCGGGAGGAGGCTCCCCTCTTTCGCTTCGTGGGCAACTGCCCCGTTCACCCAATTGCCCAGGAGCTACCATTTTTTATAAACTTGTGTATACTAGCTCTGGACTGAAAAAAATTGAATGAAGGAAAAAGAGGAAGAGAAAATGGAAAACTAATGATTCAAGAAATCACATAGCACGAGATAATTCTATTTTGAAATCACAGCAGTGGCACCCAGAGGCGGACGCTCCCCAAATTACTAGAGAAAACCCTTTGATGTATCCAGTTGTAAGAAAGCCCAAGGCACTTTTTTATTATTATTATGAGCACCTCACATTCCCTGAAAGAAGCATTTAACAGCTATTTTTTAAATGTCTGTATGTGAGCAAGCTAAAAAAAAAATCCCTTAAAACCTCAAATCCTTAATGTGCTTCTTTGATGACTGGCTTTTACTTCGAATAAAGCCAAGTTCTGACATTGGCGTTTGAGGCACTCTGAGACCCCTCTGACCTCATCTTCTCCCCTGCTCCCCTTGCTGGCTCACTCTCCTGTAGCACACTGCCCCGCTTGCTGTCAGAAGCATGCTGGGGAACTCATTCTCCCTGCACAGCCCCCACCATTGCTGGATTCCCTGCCTGCATCTCTTGCCTGGATATCTGGGGACTTAGTCCCTCCCTTCCTTAGGTCTCTCCTCCTAAGTTTCCTTCTTCCAGAGGCCTTCCCTTGCCCTGTGTATAAAACCACAGCTTCCTACCTTGGACATGGTAAAAGGGACTTTGCAGGAGTGATTAAGGATCTTGCGATGGGGAGATCATCCCAGCGTATCCAGATGGGCCCCATGAGGTCTTTGTAAGGATCTTTGTAAGAGGGCAGCATCAGGACCACAGACAGAAAGAGAAGATGTGACAGCAGAAGTAGAGGTTGCATGATTTGATTTGAAGATGGAGGAAGGGGTCCTGAGCCAAGACATGCAGGCAGCTTCTAAAAGCTGGAAAAGGCCAGGGAACAGTTCCTCACCGGGGCCTCTGGAAGGAGCCAGCCCTGCTAACACCTTGATTTGAGCCCTCTGAGACCCATTTTGGACTTCTGATCTGCAGAACTGAAGGTGGTAGATCTGCACTGTTTACAGCTCCTATGTTTGTGGTGATTTGTTGTAGCAGCAGTAGGAAACCGGACCCAGAGCCCCAAGACCTCAAATCGTAGGACTGTCTGTGACTCTTGTTGCTTTGTGAAATCTAGAAAGCTTCCATTTTCTTCAGGGTTTTCTTGATGACTCAGAAACAGAGGAAACCTTGTAGTACATGCGCTCTGATGTCCTTTGGTACCTGAGGCCAGCTTTTGACACTTAGTGAAATAAAAGCTGCATTGTGTATTCTGGGACGGCGTGGTGCTTAGATATGTTTCCAGATAGTTCAGTTGAGGGCAAGGGAAACAGTGAGAAGCAAAATTATCCCTGCCAGAAACAGTGAGATGCTGCTTCTCCACCCCTTTAAAAAGCCCCTCATCATTTTAAGTCTTGTGGATAATTCTCTTCAGTTTAAGGATGTAATTGGATGGTGGGTTTTGAAAGCAGCGTCTTTTTTATGGTCATTCAGGAGACTGAATATCAGAAGTCATAGCTCACAGCTGAGGGGAGGTGTTGGTAGTTTTACCTGGTAAGAACTGGGTCCAAACAAGGCAGGCAGAGCAGTGGGGAAAGTCACACTGTGGCCTGTTTCTAGTCATTTATTCATGGAGTTTGCCTGTTTTAATCTGGAGGGGATTAAGACATTTTTAAAAATAATTCATTCGTATAGTCTTTGCAGCCCCTGTGCCTTCTTTGTTTTTTCTGTATCTCACTTTATCCTCCTCTCTCTCTCACACATTCCCCTGACCCTTTGCCTCCTGAAATGGCCTGGATTTGTGAAGATAACCTTAACATTTGAAACTTTCCCAGCTTTATTTACAAGAGATAATTTACTCCAGTGATCAGAAAATCCAAAAGGACTCTGTGCCCCAAATACCCTTTTATTTAACTGACCAGCGAGGAAAGCCTAGGAATGACCATAGAGAGAAACAACAGGACGGGCTGGCAGGGCTCATTTGCATCTGCACGTGTTATTTATTCAAAAACTGGAGAAGTGCTGAGTTGATGAGTTAGGAAAATATGGATGCCATTGTGGAAAGGGCGCCATGGACAGTCTCCACGTCCTGCAGTGTTCACTTGACACGAGGGAGGTGAGCACACTGGTATTTTGGTCACAGTGCCATCTCTTACTGAATGTTCTGTAGGGGGATGGGGGTAAAGGTTTCAATGGCATCTTGATTGGAACCCACCATGATCCACAAACTGTACATTTCAAAGGTAGTTAGGAGAGTTACTATTGTGAAGGGATTTTTGATGAACTTCTGTATTTTCTTGTAGTCTAAGTACCTGGCACCAATAAGATGAAATGGGGACTCATTTAATTTTTATTTTTTAAAAAAATTAAGAATAAGATAGATGTATAGCCAGCTAGAGAGATTTTTTGAGAATCTTTTGTTCTAAAAAAGGATGGTCCAGACTTTTACAGTCTTTTAGGTGTGTATTTTTCCCCTTGAAGGTCATTCAGTGGTTCTTCCCACCTTGCTATGCCCCTTGTGGTTGTCACAGAAGTGGACTGGACTGTGACATCTGTCCTCCAGTGATCTTTGGGTTGATTCAGTGTGGATTATTAGGTGTTCTTCCATTCATCATGATCCTGAGTGTGTCCCTTCTAAAAGAGAGACATACTTGGTTCAAGAGGGACCTTCCCTGGAGCAGATTTGTGAAGCAAAAAGTGAAACCATTATTACTGAGAACCTGGCCATTCTTTGATTCCACTTACTTTTAAGGTACAAAATCTTTTTTTTAAATTTTTTTCTTAAATTTGAGTGTAATCAGTCGATTTACAGTGTTGTGTTAATTTCTGGTGTACAGCATAGTGATTCATTTATACATATATACATTCCTTTTCATATTTTTAATTGTATATGAAAGAGTTCATTCAAATCTTTAACGTTTAAAAAGTTTCAGAAAGACTGAAAGAACTTTTCAAGATTTCAGCACGGTTGAGCTGCAGTTCAGTCAGTCATCCTCCCTCCTTCACCATCTGTCGAGTCATCCATCCTTTGATCCTTCTGTCTACCCCAAAACAGTTATTGGGCGCCTATAAATAAGAGCCAGTCCATGCTTGCAAAAGGTCATAATGCTCATTGGAAGGACAGCATTGCAGGCCTATGGACCACTGTAGAGACGTGGCAGGTGGAGGTGGCATGAGAGAGGGGAGTGCATATTGGCCTGGGCTTGGCCATGGAGAGTGGAGGAGAACAGGAAAAGGTCCTTGGAGTTCTTGGTACATCATACGAAAAAACAGCTATTTTCCAGGTGCTTAAGGTGTGGGAAGATTCAGTCCTGTCCGAGTTCTTTTTGCCTTTAAATGATGTAACAAACTTACAGATCATTGTCTCTCCATTCATTTTCTCAGTCACTCAACATTTCAGAGCTAAGGATGTCCAGAGGAGTTTGACATACATCCTCTACTCAAAGGAGAACTTGTCAGAATAACCAAAGAATGAATGTGTTAGAAGTACTAGGTCCAGATTTAATCCAATCCAAGAATAAGCCCTAAATCCTCCATAACCTTGAAGTTTGGTTAATTAAAATAACTAACTTTATCTCATTATCTTATGTAACTCATAACAACACTGTAAATTAGATTTTATTATCATTTTCATTTTTGTATATGAGTCAAAAGAGGTACAAGAAAGGGAAAGAGACATGTTCTAAATCCCACAGCAAGAAGGTGAACAAAGTGCAGATCAAAGCCATCTGTCTGTCTTTAAATCCTGGGTGGTTTTCATTGCATCACTTTACCTTGCTTACAGATAGCTGAATTCAGTAAATGACTTAGTAACTGGCCAGGGCAGTCTCTCCATTTAACCACCCTCACATAATGTCCTGGAAGGAGACCTAAATTTGAACATTTGTTTTGAATTAAAATAGTATCTTCAGGGCATCCCTAATTAAGAAGAGCAATATGTTAAATCTAGAATTTTAGACAGTTAGATCAACCCTAGGTATAACCAGTTGTGTCAACAACTGCTATGTTATAAATGAACAGGAACATCATTTCATAATCACAGGAAGAACACAAGTTTCCCTACTTCCCCAGTGGTAGTTTGACAACACATTGTTTTAAATTTTTTAAAATTTTATTGTGGTAAGAACACTTAATGTGAGGTCTACCCACTTAACTAATTTTTAAGCATACAGTACAATACTGTTAACTGTGGGCACAATGTTATGAAGTAGACCTCTAGAAATTATTCATTTTGCATCACTGGAGCTTTAAACTAATGAATTAGTAATTCCCCATTACCTTTTGATTTTACCCAGTACCTGTAAAGATCATAACCCCAAGAAAGCAAGATACAGATCAACTGGGTTTGATGAGAGTCCAGGTTTGTGAGATGTTTGGAGCATAGAATGACATTTCTTTTCTGCGGTTATTTGAGTGTTGGGATAATAACGCCAGCACAGAAACACAGTGCTGTCTGTAGTCAACAGAGACACACCTGACACCACCGGATACAAGCTGCATTTGGTGGGGACTTTGTAGGACTAGAGAAAAGAACTTTAAATAATAGCCTGTTTAAAATGCTTGCCTTTGGTCAGTCCTGCTTTCTAGTCATAACCTGACATCTGTGGAATTTATTTAAAAGCAGAATTCTCATTGTGTTTCAAACATCTGCAAGGAAATGTTCTATGGACATGGTACTAGAAATATTAATTATTCCTGTTAATATGTACCCAGAAGACAAACTTGTTCCTTCAGACAACAGGGCAGAGGCTGCCCATCCATAGTGCTGTAATTTTGATTAAGTAAGAGCTGGAATGTTTGAGGAACAGTATAACCGGTTTCTTGCCAGCTCTCTATTTCTGGAGTTTGTCTTATTTTCTCTTTTGTTTTTCTGCTGGATTCTTCTTTCTTTTCCAGTGCATCAGGATTCTTGCTGTATTGCTCATTTCTACTCACATCTTCACTGCTGGGAATTCCCTTCCTTCCTCACGCCCCTTAAGTCATTCCCATCTTCACCGCATTCCTCTGGGGGGATACATACTCCTCTAGTGTAGGAGTCATTATAGACATGGACAGATGGCTCCAGAATCTGGGTGGACTTCTCCCTTCTCTCGTGCTCAGGTAGGAGCTCAAGGAATACCTTAGGAAGAAATAAAAGAGTGAGTGAATATTGGAAGCAAGCAAAAAGAAAGAATATTTGCATCTGGTTACTTCTTTTAGAGCTTCCAAAGTTAGAGCCCATAGTTCATAGTCTAGCTGCACTGAGTTGCCACTTTGTGTCATTTGTCCTGGTGATTCTTAGGTAAACAATCACACACACACACAGACATACACACACACAAAGGATGAACATTCACCACCCTCTTGGTAGTGGTGAGATTATTGGTGGTTTTCATATTCTTTTTCTTTGAACTTTTCGGTGGTTTCATATTTTTCTACAATGAGAATGTTTTAGTTATATGTTAATGTTGTATTTTAAAATTACATTTTCTATTCTAAAATATTTTATAAAATTTAGAGTATTAATAATATTAGAGAAAAAAATTACCCAAACTCCTAACATCCCAAAATAGCCCACCGTTAATACATTAACTTTATTTACTTCTAGTGTTTTTTTCTCCAGTACATTGGTATATAGTTGTATCCATTCTGCAAAGGCACATTTTTATTTTGACTTTTTTCAAAAAACATTAATACCACTGTTTTCATGTTACATAATCTCCATAAATTTCACTTTCATTAAGCAGCTTACCAGCCCATCTCTTTAAATATGAATATCAATTATATAACTGACTATAGCATTTCCCAATGTGTAACAGCAACACTACAATGAACATTTATTAAGTGCTTACTCTGTGCTGGGCATAGTCCTAAGAATAAACTGATAAGAAAATGAACTTGACTTGGGTCATGATAGAGAGCAGAGTCTACAGAAAAGATTTACATTTACATTAACAACTGTTAGTCATGGTAAGAGCTTTGTCGTGGACATGCAGACTTATGAGAACATTTGAAGGAACATGGAATCCAGTTTTAGGCAAGGATCAGGGAGGGTTTCTGGGAGAAAGTGATCTTGAAGCTGAGACCTGATAAATGTATCACAACTAATCAGGCAGAAATGTGGGAAGAGTGTTCCAAGTCAGAGGGAACAGCATATATGGTAGTTCAGAGGACAGATACATGGTCTGTTGAAGGAACTGGATTTTTAGTTTGGTCAGAGAATGTTATGGGGAAGGGTAGAGGGGGAGAGAGAACAAGGAAGTGGATGAGGGAGCTGGTAGCAGGGGTGAGACAGGGGAAAGATCATGAAGGACTTTGTGTGCCAACTAAAGGAGTGAGGACTTTGTCATTAAGGCTTGGAAAAAATCCCTGAAGATTAGCTAATTGGAAAGACCATTCTGGCTCTAGTCCTTAAAGGCAAGGGGTACTATTTAGAGGGTTGGAACAAGTAATTGATGCAAGAGGTGTTGATCATTTACCTGAGTTTCCCTTTTTCATAATCATAATAACCCTTTGATGAAATTTTTATGCATAGCTATCTTTTTGTACTTGGTATTATTTTGTTAGAAAAGATTGAAATGAAAATGCCAGCTGACCTTACTATTACAGCATGTCAGGGCCACTTGAAGGCTGAGTTTGTTCTTGTTCCTACCAGCTAAGTCATTGCAGTAACATGTGGTAGAAGCCAGTGAGTGGGTACTTTCTTGAGGATGGCTCTCCAGAGTCTATGTGGTTCACACCAGATTTCATCCACATGTAGGCATTCCTCAAACCTACATCATTTTCCAGAAACTCAACTGCTACGCTAAACCCATTGCCAGGTCTGTGAGAGTCACTGTTAAAAAATCCAACGTGATTAGAATGATTGTACACACATTACAGCTGTGTTTCATGGACTCACCGGGCTGAAAATGTTCGCCTGAGGTCAACTACATCATTTCCCTTAAGGACAGTTCCTATTCTGCTTCAGATAAATCCTTTGCTATTTTTAAACTGCTTCAGGTTATAAGATTCCACTTTTCTGGCCAAAATTCTATTTATGGCATAGTGTAGACCCTCATCAGATCTCAAAGCGCATTCCGTGTAATTTTTGCTGACCTCCATTCTTCAGGAATAGAGAGTAAAGGCAGAGAGAAGTCAGATGGGAGGGTGTCAGAGGCAGGATTGGAGTCACACCCTGGCAGACTGCACGGTCTGCAGAACTCGGCCCCAGGCTGTGGGGCTTTGCCCAGGCCTCCCTGTGCTCTGTTGGTGGGGGAGTAGGAGCGTCCACTTTAGAGGCGTAACAAATGTAACCAGGGCAGAGCTCTGCCAGAGTGCAGCAGCGGGGATGGTGATGGAAAGCAGATGGAGACTCTGGCCTTCACTTGGTGAGAAGTCCTCTGACAGGATGGAGAATGTTTGCAAAATCTTCCATCTCTGTTGGGACATCTCGTAGTGCAGTTACAAGTCACTGGCCTCTGTTTGCCAATAGTTTAGTTTGGTTTTGATGAGACCTAATTACTCTGATTGTCTCTTAAAATTTTGTACATTTCCCAAATTTTGTTTGACTTCTGGGCTGGAGGTCTGGAATTCAAAAGCTAGCATTAGAACATGAGAAAAATAAATGAAAGCTTGCCTTAGGTGGGGCTAGTGGTTGAGTAAGATGCTTGTGGCTGTCTAGTTTGTGGTTCACTCCCCAAATTGTATAATCCTTGGCTTGATGTAACCTTAGGGTGTTATTTTATCTTTGCTTCTGCTTCTAGGTAGGGATTGAAGGTTCTTTCTCCTTAAATGTACTTCAGAAATTTGGTGGTCTATTCTGATGCAAGAGTTTAGGAAGGAAGTTTCCCACCCATTTGTTCTCTGGTTCATAGTTAGAGGGATAACCAGTCAGCCTGCATGCCATGGAGTTTTGGAACATAGCCAATTTTAAAGGTTCACACACTCAACAATTTGTAGTGTTCAGGGACGGATAGGAAACCAGAAATCATGTCCCTCCCCTGGGGGACTCCGCATTTTCTAGGCAAGACGAAGGTCTGTGACTCTAAATATAAACAGGTATCCTAGCACAGGTTCAAAAGCTGTGGATTAGCTCTTTGGGGAGAAAGGTGGTGAGAAATTAAATTAGGATGATTCCACACGCTAGCCTGAGAAGACTCTAAACCTACACCATCTTTATAAGTGATTTTGGTTGTTCTGTGATACTTCTATGTCCATAAGCATTGTCCCATCCTCTCACCCTGAAAACAACTTCCCCCTAATCTTCCTTCTTTCTCTCTTTCACACCACATCCTTTGTTTTACTGCCAGCTGTTAACAGAGCAGTCTGGACTTGTCATTCTTCCTCCCTCTCGCCTCGTCTCTTCCCTCCCCCCGCTTCTTCCCTCCTTGCACACTTCACCTTCCTTCATCAGCTCTAATGTACAGTTGCCTTTGAGATTGGCCATCCAGTATCCTCTGCACAGTCTTTGCCTTGTTGACTTCTTGTGATGATCACTCTGAATCCTTTCATATCTTAGTCGTGCTGCTCTCTTGAGCTCCTCCCACCCCTCCACCTGCTCCCTTTCTCTTCTCACATCACTTCAGTGCAGCCTTCCTCAAGATTGTGTCATTGAGCCCTTTCTTTCATTTTCAGCATTCTCATCCACTTTGGCATCTTTAACCATCTCTTCTGTCCAGATGCCCCCACTATCACCTCTCCAGCTCTGACCTCTCCATAAGCTCTAGAACTGCATTGCCATCTGTTGCTCTCGTTCAAAACCACTAGAAAGTTGATCTGTTTTGTGTATTGTGTGTCCTCCCTCGCTAGAAAGGAAGCTCTCCAGGGACATGATTGTATGTCTGTGTTACTGTTACACCCTCAGTGCCTAAACTCATGCCTGGCACACACCATTGGTGCCAGAAGTAAATGTTGAGCCACTGGAATGAATATCAGCTGCAAATTTATTGAGTGCATGCCTTGGAAAGAATGTCTCTAAGCACTTAAGGTTGATTACGTTTTAAATTAATTACCTCACACAAACATGACAAGATCCTATGAGATTGGCACATTATTAATCCTGTTTTATTTTATTTTATTTTAACTCTTTTAAAATTTTTATTTATTTATTTATTTTTTATTTTTGGGGGGGAGGATGGAATTAAGCTCTTACTCTTTTTAGAGGGGGTATTAGGGGTTGAACCCAGGACCTTGTGTATACTAAGCATGGGCTCTACCACTTGAGCTATACCCTCCCCCACCTAATTTTAACAATGAAGACTGAAACAAAAAGAAGGCAACTCTCTTGGTAAGGCTGGTGACAGACAGAATGGGCTTCAAACCCAGACAGGACGACCAAGTCCAGCTTTTAATCATCACCGGGTTCTGCTTGGAGGTATGTATCTGATGTCTGCCGTTTACTAGCTATATGAACTTGGCCAAGCCTTTCAAGTTATCTGAGCTTTTACTTTCTCATTTATTAAAAGGATGTCACCTCCAACTTTACAGTGTTATATTCCAACATGTGTTATCCATTGGCTTTGCCAGCAGTACAATTCAGCATCAGTGTTATTCCTCAAATAAGGACCATTAATATTTATGGGATACACAATGATAGGGTCTGTTAAGAGTTACAGAGCCACAAAACAAAAACAACAAACCATAAGTGTTGAAGTTATGTTGCCACTTTCAAAGGAACACACATCCACACTGCCTACCTACCTACCTTCTTGCCTTCCTCCTTCCTAACTCCCATCCATCTACTCACTGATCATCAAATATTTACTGTAGTCCTACCAGTGGTAGGCCTGGGACAGGGACAGGAGGACAAAGACAAGCCATTTGGTGCAGTGGAGGAGGTGAATGTCTGCTGAGACTGATGAAACAGCATGGTGTGGCAGGTGCTATACCACACAAGTGTGAACTGAGAGCTTTGGGGACCCCGAGGAGCTGAGGTCTCCCTGGTTGTGACGTTGAGGAAGGCTTGACACTTGATTTGGATGCTGAAGAATTAAGAGCTGTTTGAAGACCTCAGAGTTTCAAGAATGATAGAAAAATCAGAGACGTCCTGCTCATAGCTTACCTTCAACACTGTCATACACTTTTAATTAAATATAATCAAGAGATTGATCTATAGTCTAGACAAGAGAGAAGAACTTTGACTGGAGTTCTTGGCGGGGAAAGGCTGAAATAAGAGGGCCTTGAAAGGGAACTTGAAGGATTTGAGCAGCAGAGAGAATGGGACACTTGATTCCTCTGTGCTTTCCTCTTTTGTCTAAGTTAAGTAACCCTGAGAAAACTAGTTAAGACATGGCTTATCTGGTGCTCCACCATGGGCCTCTTAAAATTGTTGCTTAGGTTCACCTGCCTTGGGTGCCAGAGAGGGCTTTGTAGGTCACTGTTAAGTCAGCAACCTGGAAAAGAAATGGGGAGGCATATTGCTCACCAGAATGCGAAAGAGGCTGGGAAAGGAGTCTCATACTTGGTTTGGAGACTTCAGGATAGCGAAGCAAGGGCACGTGTCTGTAGTTTTGCCACAGAGGGAAGAGAAGGAGTGTGAGGCTCTAGAAGCCTGTGGCTCTTTGGCTGTGGGTCTGAAGGAATCCAAGAAGACATGTCTAATCTACCATCTCTCTTTGCCAGAATCTAGGACCTTCCCCCTGGGAGCCTGTGGGAGGGGAAATGCAAGGGTTTCCATGTGTCTCTGCCTTTGTAGTAAGTTTACTTCTTTGCTGGAGGGAACAGTTGTGCATGTTTCTAAGAGACTGGTCTGGGGACCTTATGGTTTTCAAGGCTGACTGGTTTCTGCTCCCTTCTGGACTTCCAAAGCTCCGTTAAGTTTTAGGGCCAAGAGTTACACAAAGACAGCCCAGAGTTTGAATCTACTTTTTCATGACCTGTTTAAGTTCTGCCACAGGACATTCTGTCTAGAAGTGCTTTAGTTCATTTGTGGGAAAGGGAGATAAATCTGGGTTCTCTCAGTTTTTGAGAAGTGGCTTGAAATGGAGAAAAGAGCTCTCAGTTGGGAATAGAAATTTTGGATTCAAATTCTGGGGTTTGTGTCTGTGACTGAGAACGTATCCTGTCCCATACATTCTGGGCTTCAGTTTTGTTTTTGTTTATATTTTTGTTTTTGCAGATTGTGGGGATTACGCTGGCTATTTTATACCTCTTTCCATGTTAGCATTCTCACATCTTCTTTGGTCTGTGTGTCTGTGTACAAGTTTTTCTAAAAAGAAAGATTAAGGTTAATATCCATCCCATGCACATTGTCGTCACCATATGTGCGTGCATTCCTGACACAGCTATGGGCCTCACCCCTGCCATATGCTTCCCACACTTTTGTCAGCCAGGCTGTCCTTTATTGCACATCACAGCTCAGTGCACCACATGTCCCAGCCTGCGTGAGATGCGCTGACTCAGGCTGACTCCATGTCTTGTTCTCCAGGCTGTTTCTTGAGGACTCCTAAATCCAGCGGCAACCCCTACGCTCGCCTGGCTCCGTGCAAGGGAAGATGGGGGAGTGGGCTTCTAATCAGCTCACACATATTTTATAAAGTGGCCCCAAGAGGACTTTGTGAGGCTGCTGTTCTCTGCATCACATTGTAGTATTAAGCCTGGACTTGGGTGTCATGACGTAGTGGAGAAACCTCTCTAAACCAGGTCAGGTAAATACTGAGGCTCAGGAGAAGACTGACTACCTTTAACCATCTAGTGGTGGCATGACCTGAGGAGGAAGTATTAGCCAATATGGTGGTACTCTAGGAGGCAGAACTTGGATGGAAGCTTCAGAAAGGGAAGATACATGGCTCTCTGAGGGTAGTTCCCCAGTGACCCTTGCTGTGGAGTGGAATGGACTCCCTCATGAAATTAGCGTAGCTTTCCCTCTCCCTGTTGAGGTTCTCATGGATTTGTATTGCGTTTTTCAGGGATTTTAAGTGAGTCGTACCCTTGCTTTAAGTCTTTGGCTCTACTTATGTGTGGTTGTGGGCAAGTCATTTAACTTCTCTGAGCTTTATTGTCTTAATATTTAGAAGAAGATAATGTCTACCAGGTTACTTCTTTCATAAGGGTAGTTATGAGATTCAGAGATCATGTTGTAGAAAGTAATTTATGAACAATAAATTCTCAACCAATGGTTATAATTTGGGTCAAGGACCATTTGGAGGATGTGCTCAGCACTGTTACAAAAAAAAAAGTTACAAAAAAATCTCCATGTACAAACAATTTTGATGCACAAGGTCAGGGACTCACTTAGCAGATCCATGTGTCAGAGTTTAACAATTCCTGAGATGGAAATCAAGTAATCATAGTAATACTTCTACCTCCATGAAGGAGGCTACATATCTGTTTGTCCTAATCTAGCCCAGTCTCCCTGGTGATCAAACATGCATCCTGTTAGCTTGTAGTTAGGGAACGATTGACGTGGATAGGGTATGTGTGTGTATTTTTACTATCCACTCTTGCCTTTCTGTCTTTAGCAGTTACAATAAAGTCATTAAGCACTAGAAGATGGTAGAGGCACAGTGGGTATGCTGGGTCATAATGTTTCACTCACTAACGAGCTGGACAAGGGTAATCCCACTGCTGTGTATTCTGCTTGCCTGACTCCCTTCTGCAGGTTAATTTGGGTAACATGTCCTATTTTCTCTGGCTCAGATGGATTAGCTGGGAAAATAGAGATTGCGTCAACAATTTGATCTCCCTGGATACGATTTGGTATCCCTGTCTATTTCAGTCCCAGCCTGGGACACACCTACTTGGTGTATATTTTTAAACTAATTCCTCTCTAGATCATTCTTTCTAATCAGCCTTGTTCTTTCACATCTGTTTTATTAGCAGATGCCACAGGTAGGTGCTCCTTATCTTTGCAGTGTAAAGGGAAAGAGTTCTGAGCACTGTTATGCTTGCTTTTGCATTCACTGGGTAGTTCATTTATTTTTAAATAAATTTCTGAAGTGAATTATGACATAAATACAGAAAATGCATAAATCAGAGTGCACAACTTTATAAGTTACCATGAACTATCACTATCCAGATTAAAAAAAAAAAACAGAATATTGTTAGTACCCCAGCAGACCACTCTCATACCCTGTCTATCCTGAGCACTGGTCTTTCTTCCTCCTCCAGGGTAGTCAATGTTCAGATTTCTCACACCATAGATCGTTTTGCTTACTTTTGAATTTCATATAAACAGAAACATATAGTATATATTATTTTCTTCTTTTTGTTGTTCTCATTTGACATTATGTAGTCTTCCATAATACTGGAGTCCAGTATATTAATCTTGTCTTTATGATTAGTGCTTTTGGAGTCTTATTTAAGCAGTCTTTGCCTACTCAAAAGTTATGCTGGTATTCTCCTGTGTTGTCCTTCAGAAGTCTTATATTTTACTTTTACTCTTACAGCTATAATACATTTGACATTTATTTTCATATATGGTGTGAGGTAAAGGGTCCATAATTAATTTTTCATGAGGATATCTGAGAAGACCTCGCATTCTTCCCTGAAATGTTGTAAATCAAATGTCTACATGTATGTGAGCTTGTTTCTGGACTCTCTGATTCCATTCATTCATATACTTGCCTCTTCTGGGTCAGTACTACAGGTTTATGATAAGGCCTAGTATCTAGGCATGTATCAAGATTATATTGGCTATTGCATCTCTGTACGTATTTTAAAATCATTTTGTTTTATTCAGGAGAGAGAAGAGAGGAGAGCGGCAATAATGAAAAACAATTTAGAGGATATTTATTGGAATTGCTTTGAATCCATAGACTAATTTGTGGAAAATTGATGTTTACAATATGATATTTTCCAGTCCATGACCTTATACTTATTTAGGTCCAATTTAATTTATCTTAATAATATTTTATTGTGTGTATGTAGAGGTCTTGTTCATATTTCAGTGTACAAAATGTATTCCTAGATATATGATTAAATTTTTTTTTAATTTACTTTTCATTTTGTTATTTTATTTACTTATTTTTGGTGCTAGTATTTAGATGCAGAAAAAATATTTTATGTATTGAGCTTGAATCCAGCAGCCTTGGTAAATTGACTTACTCATTCTAAAAATTTGTTGAGGCTTTGGGTGTTTTATACAAAATCTCATCTCCTGTGAATAATTATTTCTTCCTTTCTAATCCTTATACCTATTTGTTTCTTACTTGTAGCATTGGTTAGGACCTCTAGTACAATGCTGAATAGAAATGGTCTCCAAAGATGTCTTTGTCTCATTTTTAACCTCAGCTTTTAGTTTCACTGACGATTTTGATAGTTACTCTTAATCAATTAGAAAAATATACTTCTATTCTTATTTTTTTAAGAGTTAACCTGGAGTGTTGAATTTCATCAAATATAACAAATTTATGGTGCACTTATTTAGATGATTGGTTGCTTTTTCTCCTTTATTTTGTTAATGAAATGAACTGTATTGATTTTTAATAGACTTCATTTTAGAGCAGTTTTAGGCTCATAACAAAATTGAGTAGAGAGAACAGAGAATCCTCATATATCCCAATACACATGTAGCCTCCCCAGTTATCAACATTCCTCACAAGAGTGGTACATTTGTTACAACTGATGAACCTACATTGACACATCATTTTCACCCAAAGTCCATAGTTTACATTTCTGTTCACTCAGTCTTGGTGTTTTACCTCTTACGGGTTTTGACAAATGTATAATGACCTGTGTCTACCACTGTAGTATTATACAGACTAGTCTCCCGCCCTAAAAATTCTCTTTGCTTTACCTAGTCATCCTTCTTTCTCCTGAGTCCTGACAAATACTGATCTTCTCATTGTCTCTATAGTTTTGCCTTTTCCAGAATGTGATGTTGTTGGAATCATATAAAATGTAACCTTTTCTAAGAGGTATCTAATGGTATCTTGTAATTGTTTTAATGTTCAGTTGCCTGATGACATATGATGTTGAACATGTTTTCGTATGCTTATTTGCCATCTGTGTATCTTTTGGCAAGGTAAGGTGTCTGTTCAGGTCTTTCCCCCATTTTTAAAAATCAGATTGTTCTTTTTCTTGCTGTTGAGTTTTAAGGGTTCTTTGCATGTTTTCATTAACAATCGTTTGTCAGATGTGTCTTTTACAGATACTTCTCCCAGTCTGTGCTTGTCTTCTCATTCTTTTGATGAATTATATTGATTTTAAACATTACAGCAACTTGCAATCCTGGAATTTCCCCAAGTTGATTGTATTATACTAATACACATATACACACACATTTATGTACAAATAAAATTTACTTGCTAATATTATGTTTATGAATTTTGAATCTTTGTTTATGAGATAGATTGTCTTAAAATTTTTCTTTCTTATAATTCTTTTGTCAGATAGTAATATCAAATTTTACTAGCTTCAAAAAAGTTGGGAAATTCCTTTTTTTCTATTTTCTGGTAGACTTCATTTGAAATTGGTGTTTTTTCTTGAATTATTAGGAAAAATTCTTGGTTAAAATCATTTAAACCTAGGTTTGTCTTTGAGAGGAAGCTTTTCAATTACAGATTTAATTTATTTAAGATAATGACTTTTTTTTTATTATGTCTGTTTTGGTATTTTTTCCCAAAGATTTTTTAAAAATTGAATTTAAATATCAAGTTTATTTGCATAAAATTATTCATAGTATCTATTTTGGGGGCCATTATATTGATGTCCTTTTGATTTCTGATATTGTAATTTTCTCCCTTCTCTATGTTTCTCTTGGGAAGTCTCACCCATCCCCTCACCTTAGAATTTCTCATTTTAAGTCCTCTCAAAAAAAAAAAACGCACATTTTGGCTTTTTTTATTATTTTAGTGTACATTATATTATTTTTAATTTTTAACTGTTTTCTTCAGTTTGTTGAATTTTATTTGCTCTTCTTTGCTTTCTTGAGATGAATCACTTGATGAGTGATTTTCAGCTTTCTTCTTTTCTAACATGTGCACTTAAGGATACAGATGTCCCTCTAAGCATGGCTTTAGCTGTACCCTACACATTTTTTATGTCATATTTGCATAGTCATTCAGTTCAAGATCTCTAATTTCCATTGTGATTTTTGGTTTTGGCCCTGGAGTTGTTTGAAGTACATTGCTTAATTTCTAACCACTTAGGCATTCTGTTATTTTTTTGTAAATTATTTCTGGGTAATTTCATTCTGGCCAGAGAATATTTTCAGTCTTTTCAAATTTTTTGACACTTGCTTTATAGCCTGGCTTGTGTTTAATTTGAGTGAACATTTTGTGTTGTGCAGTGTCTGCAGTTTTTATGTGCAGTGTTCTTCCAGTATTCTTGGATATGTGTGTATGATCAAATTTCTTAATTGCACTGTTCAAACCTTTTATATAACTCCTGAATTTTTCTTTCACTTACTGAGAGGTCTGTTTAACTTTCCACTATGATTATGAAGTTGTCTTTTTTTCCCCTTTAGTTCTATCAGTTTTTGCTTTATGTGTAATGTTAGATTATTTGATACATATATAAATTTATAATTTTTGCACCTTCCTGAACAACTGACCTCTTTATCATTATAAAACTTTTTCTCTTTATTTTTAGTAAGGTCCCTTGCTTTTTAGTCTAATTTCCTTGGTATTTGTTTATGTACCCTTTCTCTTATGGTTAATAGTTTTATTATATACTTTTTTCATTACTTTTAAATTATTTGAGTCCTTATATTTAGGACTCAAACTAAATACTGGAAATCACTTTTTCAGATGCAGAATATGAGGCCTCAAGGGGTGAAGGGATGTGTTCAAGACAACTAGATCTTGGAGTCTCCTGACTCATAGGCTGGGAGAGATGCCTTGATTTCAAAGGAGGAGGAATTATTTGCCTCTCCAGACTCTTGGTCTCAAACCTTCAGGGTGACTGGGAGGACAGGTATGTGGAGTTGATAACCAGATGGGATCCTTTGTGATCCCAAGTCCTGGCCAACCTACTATACGAAATTGTCTTCTTGTCTTCAGTGACTACTTCCTCCATCACATCACTTTCTGCCATCACAGCTTTCTTTTCTGTTTCCTGAGACATTACTAATGACTTTGGATGGACATAGACTTTCTTATGAAAATGATTTTTGTCTCTGAAAATCTAAACGGCTCTCATATTTGAGAGTGTGGTCTGGTGGTACCATAAATAACAGTCCTACTTTGTATTAGTATGGGGCATTATTCTTCACAGTCTATGTTTACTTACATCATTGACCTGAATAACAGTTTAAAACAAGTAGGACTGAAATAGTAGCAATAACTGCCATTCACCAAGTGTGTTTTGTTTCCAAAGTGTCTTCACTTTCATTTCTTATCATTTAATTTTCATACTCCTTTGAAGTGGACACTATCACCACCCATTTTAAAGAAGGGCAATTAAGGCTCAGAAGGAAAATAAAAGATGTGGTCAGATTTTCAGTCCAGTTTGTTTATTAGACAATACCACAGTCCTTCAACAGTACCTTACTGTCTCTCCCAAGTGCTTTCTTCAGTATATAAAGAGAGATCCTTGGCTGAGGAGCTATGTCTAATATGATGGGTGGTTGGACAGAAGTAGGTTTCTAAGCCTCCTAAATCTTAGCCCAACTCTCTTTTTACCAACCATACAATTTTATCTCAATTAGCATCTCAACTTTTGGAAATGGGTACCTTGGGAACCTCCCTATTTCAAAAAGGCATTTGAGATGCTAGAGGCAGAGATGCAGTGCATTGAACACTCTAATCCAAAATGGCCAATCAGAAATTCCAATGTCCAAAGAGTTACCATTTCTACTGTACATGAATCACCATCAAATTTACTTCGTGTCAACATCATATGTTGCACTATTTAATCTCCAACTCAGAAAAAAAAGTCTGGGTCTCTTGCTGGCTTTGTTATCGATATCACTATTATGTTTGAACCATTAATATCAGAAATAGAGAAGTTTGAGTTACTAGAGTATTAACTAAGATAATTTGGACACCCTCAATTTCTTAATTTGCTCTTTCCTTCTTGTGGCTGAGCCAAACCACTCATATTATTAGACTCAGATAGTTTCTAGAGCTTGGACGGCTTTAGGTCTTTCTTCTTCTTTATTGAATTAGTTCTTTGTTGAGGGAGAGAGAATCTAGAAGCCAGCCTACTCTGGGTTGTAGTGATGCTTTGAATGGCTCCTTTACTCCTCTTTAAACGCTCATAAACCTCTCCTAAAGAGAACATCTGTCCAGGGCTTAATGCTCATATGCTGGCCCAAGCCTGTCCATGGAGTTTAAGTTGATTTTGACTTCATGACTCATCATAGACCCATCCACCCTGGTTTTCCTTCCAGGTCCATGTTAACTGTGGCAGGGCTGGAACACCCCAGGACTTGACCCAGATTCCTCTCCCTGTTGCTCTTTTCTTGCAAAATTGCCACTCAATCTCTTCATTACAGCCTCTTGATATACCTGGAGTGAATTGTGATTAAAAAAAAAAAAAAGAAAGGCCAGAGGATACAGAGAAGATGATGATGGCCTAGCTGTGCATCTTAGCAGTACACGAAACTTCTAGCACCTGTCTGATGGTGAATGCTTAAATAACCTGATGTGTTTGAACAAAGAAACAACATTCAGGAGAGCTAAAACTTAGCAGGATAAGGCTCTGTTGGTGAGAGCAAAAGAAGGAAAAGTGGCAAGGATGTGAAAAGGGGTTAATTGAGGGTGAGGGGAAGTTTTACTCTGTTGCCAAATTGACCCATTTGTATCGCTTGACCGTCTTCCTTTGCATCATTCTTTCACTTGCTGGGAGTTGGACTGAAACTTGGTGTTAGGGAATAACCATGCCAATCACACACACACACACACATGCGCGCGCACGCTCACGCTCTTGCTCTCTCGCTCTCTCGCTCTCTCTCACACACACACAGCACGAGTGCCATCTCCCCTCTCTAAGATCAGAGGAATCCATTAACTAGTTCTTTCATTGTCTGCTGCAACACAAATGTAAAAATGCGAGGAGTTTTATAAAAAAAAAGTTATGGCCTCCAAGCTGAAGTTGCATTCTTTTTTCACAAAACCATGATGTCATGGACTTACCTCACCTTTAGTGCAGCCAAGCGAATAATGTGTACTGAGCTTTCGATCATGTACCATTATAATTAGCTCTGTCAGGTCTTCGCCCTGCAACCCTCATGCAGATAATATGATAATATGTCTTCATAACCAAGTGACCTTACATGCACAATATTTCTCCCCTTATGAAGATTGCATGTCAATAAAGTAATTGAGTCTCAGAGGCTGCAGCGAGGGAAGATTTAGATGATTGGACGTGCAGGGCAGTGATGTATGACCATTATTATTCCTCTTGTCAGGGAGGCGCGTACAAGCGAAGATGGCCAGAAGATGACAGGGATGACGGGCTGCGTTTCATTAAAAAAAATATTGCTATTAATCACTGCTCTATTCTTTTCAAAGTCACTGAGGAAAGAAACTCTTTTTTCATTTTAGCTCTCCGTGAGCATCCAAAATGGGAGCGTATCAGGAAGTTTCCAGCATCAGCCCCTCACATGATGTCTCTCTTCCATTGCAGAGAGGCTACATTAAGGTTTTAATGACAAGCCCAGCCGTGGGGGCGTGGGCAGGGGCCACCCAACTTCTCTTCATTCAGGCTCCTTAGATTTCCACATGCAGAAGGATGCCTGCTGAGATGGAAATGCACTTCCTCTCCTCTCCTTGAGAGAAGTGGGCTCCCAAGCTCTATAAACAGAAAGCAAATGTGAAAGAACCCAATCTGAGACAACTATTTTTACTTGAATTAATTTGTTTGGACAGTTTTAACACTTGGAACATTTATATTTCCATACTTTATAAAAGCAAACATGCTGTTTCTCTTGCGGTAAATTTGTCTTATGATATCATAACAGCTGGAAGCTTGTAGCCTGGTAGGATTTTGTTTCATATTTAAACAGCTTGAGAAATATGTCGGAAACGAGGTATATTTTTCCCTATGTCTGTGTGTTTCCCTATCTCTTCCTCTACGAGGCTACCCTGGGAGTGTTGGCAGTGTATTGCTCAGAGAGTATTGAGGCTCCAGGATTTCTAATAGGCTGGCATTGTTCATTGCTGCTGCCTTGCAGACACCCTTTCTATAAATTCTGGGAAGGCTCTAGGGCCCCTTCCAGGGGTGTTGGAGAATCTCTCCAAGGGGAAAGAAAAGCGAAGAGCAGAAGCTTCTTTTGTTGGCAGAAGGGCTTCTGAAGTCCTTAAATCTTCGTCCATAAGTAATTGACTGAGATCTAACAGCCTTGAAGGAAAAGCCGCTGATGGTATCACTTTTTAGTCATAGTATTAGCCTTATGATTTATGGTGTAAAATTAGCCGCTGCATCCTCTCATTACGAGTGCTGAGTGATTTCTTCAGGCCAGCAGGGGAGAGCAGTATGGGATGGAGAGCTGGGTCTGTGTGCCTCGCTGAGCCCTCCCATTTCCTCCTAGGGAGCAGCGAATGTTTTTGGAGAAGAGGATGTTATTTTTCTTTCATTTTTCTCTATCCTGTAAAAGAAAAGACCAAGCATAAATAAATAACTTGAAGGAGCTTGAATGTTCAGAGGGAATGTTAACCCATGTGTGACCCAGGATTAGAAGGATAGAATATAGTTTCAGGTGGGTCATTAAGTGATTTCAACCTTCTAATCGTCCCACAACCCCTCACCCTCCCCAACAAACCCAAAGCCGACACTTTTCTGACATTTTTTCCCGTTGAATAGTATCTGGACTAGAGATTATATCCATTTCCCCATTTGGTCAGGTTTTCTCTAATGAATTCAAAACCACCTAATAGACTTCAGGAGCACTAAGAAGCCTGTGATTTCAGGAGTCCATAATCCTTGTTCATCTGCTGAACATTGAAATTTTCCAAGTGGCGCTTCATGTCTAGTTCAAAGCTTTGGTTGCTGGTAAAACACAAACAAATAAACAAACAAACAAAAAAATCCACAACTCTCTGTGAGAGAACAGATTAACCTGTTGTCAGTTATTTATATCTGGATGAGAAAAAAGAATCTAAATATTTCCTGAGTCATGTAAGAAGAGTATAAGCAAGATAATATCCAGGAGTCTTGGGGTGTGAATTTACTGTTTACGGTGGGATGGTTCAGAAAGAGGCATAGATACAAAGAGGGCCTGTACCTCAGAGCTTTATGCCTTTGAGACACACCCTTGATGACCTCACAGTTGGCTTGAGCCCTGCCACAGCCCAGCTCTCTCCTCATGCCTGTCAGATTTCTTTCCTGGATGGGAATCTTGTCTAGAGCACAGACTTCAGATTTTCCCGTGCATGCGTTCAAATCCCAGCTCTTCCAATTTACCAACTTTGAGACTCGAAGAAGTTACTATCTGGGGGTCAGCTTTCTCACTTTTAAAAGATAGAATAATAGTGCCTTTCTCTAGGGATGTTATAGATGTGACCGTCTGAGATTAGAACATAACACAGTGCTGTTTTATCTATATGCTTAGCATCCTGGTGGTTCCTGCCTTGTATTTGTGGTTGTTGATGGTGATGATGATGATGATAAAGAGATAACAGGCCCTTAATTTATCAAACATATTGGGAAATATTCCTGGTATATAATTTCCTTTTGTCAAACTTGAGTCTAAGCTGATTGTTTTCGAACTATTTTAAGTCCAATATATGTAAAAATCTGAGCTTTCCAAACTGCAGTGGGAGTGGGTCTGGGGCCCTGCTCACATGTTCCTCCTATACTTATTCCATTTCCCCACAGACATCCACAGATCCCTAGGGCCACTGATGACAAAAAGAAAATGTACCATGGGTGAGAGAAGATGGTTTTCTTTTTTTCTATCTGCAAATCCCAAACTCAATTTATCCCTCCCTACTCCCTTTCCCCCGGTAGAGAGAAGATGATTCTAACAGGGTACCAATCCTCATCCCCTCCCTCCAAGTTTCCTGACTCCCATGCCTAACCCAAAACAACGTTTGGTTTGAAAGGGAGCTTAGCAGTTACTTGCCCCATGATTTCCACACTAAGCTCTAGTGTTCTGGAAGATGTATCGGTGGTAGAAGGGGAACACATAGATCACCCAGCAGGGTTGAGCTATGGCTTGAGCCATCTCAACTGCATTTTTATTTATTTAATATACTTGGGTCTAATGAAACTATCATTTGGCTAAAAAATTTTGTTGCTAACACAACAACAAAAGGTTTTAAGGTCAGTGATCTAGTCAGTCTTACTTGTTTGGTAGATGAAACCCAGGTTAGGCTTGTCACATGGTCACTGCTAGTTACTCACAGACGCTATCCTTAAAGTTGTTCTTGGAATCCTAGCCCTTTCCACATCTGTGCCTATATATGTAGGTGCTTCCAGGAGGTGAAGGCTCTCACCTTGATCCTCCCTTCTTCTCCACACCCTGGATGGTCTCTTGAATGATTGTAGCACTAACACGTGCTCATTATGGCAGCTCAGCCTCTATGTCCACCCACCCAGGGACAGCTCTGAGTGTAGTCCCAGAGGTCCCAGGAAGTAGGGACAAAAATGATGAATGCAGTGCCAGGGGCATAGAAGTGAGAGGCAAGGGGCAGAAGTTGAGTGACATTAAACTCAAAAGTGCAGGTGAAGAACCCACAGGTACGAGGGAAAGGGGGTGGGAAGAGATAAATTGGGAGTCTGAGATTTGCAGGTACTATCTACTATGTATAAAATAGATGACAGATTTCTTCTGTATGGCATAGGGAACTATATTCAATATCTTGTAGTAACCTATAATGAAGAAGAATATGAAAAGGAATGTAGGGGTGTATATGTATGACTGAAACATTATGCTGTACACCAGAAATTGACACAACATTGTAAACTGACTATACGTCAATAAAAAATAATAATAATAAAAAGAACACACACTAATTCTGCACAGGGAGGGCCTTGGCCAGTGGAGGAAGATGGATATCTCTAGCCCAGAGGAGCTCTGACATGAGTGATCTGACCAGTCTATCAGTGGAGCCTGGGCTCCCACGAACAGATATCCGAGCTGATGGGCACCCCTGCTTGGAGCTGCCAGCACAGCAGCTTGGATCCCTTGGCCTTTATTTCCATCCCCTCTCCCTGTTTTTTGTCACTGTGTCATGTCAAATCATTGTCAGGTGGCAGGCTGCACACCCCCCAAGTACAGAGGTACCAGGTTTCAGAGCACTGGCTGAAATGAATATAATAATGGGAGCCAGAGGTAGACACAGACCACTTATCAGGCAAGGAAACAGCTAATAAGTGTTGTTCGTGGTTACCATGGGGGAGGCCCTGGAGTACATTTCCTGGACAGGCAGGTGTAGCACGGCCTCTCCCAGGGTCCAGTTACAGACAGGCTTGTACGATTAGTACTGATGCCTGTCACTTTGTGGCTGCCAAGCTGTTGATTCTGTGAAAGGGACCAAAGGCTCTGGTTATCTGGTAATCAACACTGCTCTCAGTACCGGCGCGGGGGAAATGGTAGAAACAGAAATAGCCTTTCCTGAGGAGTGACCAGAGCCAAGGATCGTGTTGCTGATTTGTGTTTTCCTTTGGCCCCCTTGACCCTCAGATGGCTCCAGCCTCTTCTTCACCTGCGTCACCAGGTAGCCATTCTCATTTGTCATGAAATCAAATTCTCACTCATGTAGAGCAAGCTAATTCAGACTCCCTGTCCTGTGATAAACACAGATGTAACTAGGATGACTTGGGTGACAGCACAGGAAATAAGAATGCTTCTGCCTAGCGAGGCAGAAATTCAGTCCCTTACTTCTGACAAATTCCCAAATCCAAACGCATGGTTGATGCTTAAGCTTGTGATTAATCCCACTCCACCTCACCTGTGCTGAAGACTTTTTAAGCCTCTTTCAAAACGTAAAAATTAAAATCCTGAAGGATTAGTAACAGAAGAATAAAAAACATAATTTATTTCCTCGCATAATTCATTTTCTTGATAACTGTTGCTTCTTCAGCTCCTTTTCTTTTTCTCATTCCAGAACTTGAATATCTTATTTCTCCAAACCATCCATGCCCTGATCATAGAGAACTCTGAACAGACAGCCCTCTCCTGCCCACTGAAAAAGGCACCACTCTTGGCTCTTGGGCTTTGTTAAAATTTTAATCTCTCTCTCTCTCTCTCTTCCTTTCTCCCTCTCTTCACTCCATTCTCTTCTCCTCGTCTATATTTCTCTTCACCCCCCCCAAAAAACTGGAAAAAGTAGCATATTTGCTTTTTATACTTGCACAGAATTATTTCACAAAGTGCATATCACTGCTTTGTTAACTCATCATTCCAACCATTCATCTATCCATCCACCTACCCATCCATCCAATAAACTCAGATGAGCATTCACCATCAGTCAGGCTCTGGTTAGATATTCAGGAAACAACAGTGAATAAGGTGAGATGTCCATCCGCAAAGAGCTCACCATCTAGTGGAAGAAAGAGACAACCAGTACTGGGTTCTAGGTGGTAATGTGATAGGGATATGTGTATTGTGTGTGTGTGTGCATGTGTGTGTGCTTGTACACACACATGCACACACACACACATGCAAAATGAAGCCAGCCTGACACCCAGCCTTAAGTGTCTGCTTAGCTTTTGCATTTTT
Source organism: Vicugna pacos (assembly GCF_048564905.1). Classification (NCBI taxonomy): domain Eukaryota; kingdom Metazoa; phylum Chordata; class Mammalia; order Artiodactyla; family Camelidae; genus Vicugna; species Vicugna pacos. The sequence goes on along the minus strand of NC_132997.1, from coordinate 47,026,671 downwards.
CATTCAATCATGGATTAATCTAGTAGATCTTTTTTACATGATAATAGCAAGGCACTGTGTTAGATGCTGGGTTTATAAAGATAAGAAAGACACTTCTTGTTTTTAAGCTTCTCATGAAAAGCAGCCTGGAACAAGCCCACCCTGACCTTTCTGACTATGGACTGGATCACTCTCTTGTAGTCATTTAATTTTACAGATTAAATAAAGAATCATCTCAGCTACACATTTCTTCCCAGATCTCAAGAAAGGGAAGATATCATTAAATATTTACTTGAAAAGAAATTTAGCAGTTACTTGGCCCACACTCCTCTTTTTGCAAATGAAAACACTGGGGTTCTGGTGGAGATGAAGTGACTTCTGCAGGTCACATGGGAAATCATTGGCAGAACTGTAGCTTGGCCCTTAGGCTAAGTTTCTTTGCAAGTGTGTTATCCCTGTCTCCCCCACCCTGTGTCCTCACCATAAGTCCCTGTTTCATGAAACCCTGAAACTGCATGAATTCACTCAGGCCGCTAGAGGATGACTCAGTGAGCTGAGGATGTTGTGTGACATTTCTCAGAGCAAAAGGGAGAGAGTACCCACAAGGAAGGGGCTGAAAAGGCAACCCAAGACTCTGGGTCAGGAATCGTTACACAGGTCAGGCACTGTACCTTCCTGCTCTTCAGAAAGGCTCACACAGATAAACAAACCAATTAAGAAGAGATTCAATGCCCAGGTCAGCTGCTGATTATTTTCCGTGTCACACTTTTTTCTGTTGGGAGGCTCTGTAATGTCACCCCTGTTCTTGTCTTTGGTGAACTATCTTCACAAATCAGCGGAGCACTGTCCTCCAAGAGGAGTTAGTCCTTGGGTCGTCAGTGCATGAGACCAATTCTCAGAAGCTGTTACCCAGAAGCAAAATTCAAGAAGGACGGTTTCTCTCCTAGGTCCTTCCCTCTAACACTCATCTTCCTGGCAAAGGCAAGGGCATCAAAAAGACTAAATAGATGATGATAAGAAGGATTATGCTTCAGATGGCTTATTAGACATTGGGAGAAACTGGATGGACTAAGCAAATGCATTGCTGACTGGGAAATTAGTGATTTCCCCAACTTTTGCTTTAATTCCATCTGTTGCCTCTGAACTAAGAGAAAGTGGTAGGTTTTAGTTATATTGAAACATCATATCAGTTCTGTGTGCTGGGACAAGCCTCAGATGTGTTGAATCTCTACCTCTGATTTCATACCACACTATAGGGTCTCTAATGTTTCTTTTCTTTTCTTTTCTTTTCTTTTCTTTTCTTTTCTTTTCTTTTCTTTTCTTTTCTTTTCTTTTCTCCTTTTCTTTCTTTCTTTCTTTCTTTCTTTCTTTCTTTCTTTCTTTCCTTTTTGATTTACAATGTTAGTTTCAGGTGTACAGCAAAGTGATTTAGTTACACAGAGACATACATACATGTATTTTTTCAGATTCTTTTACATTATAGGTTATTACAAGAAATTGAATATAGTTCTCTGTGCTATACAGCAGCTCCTTACTGTTTATTTATTTTATATTTAGGCTAATGTTCTCATTTTAGAAGCAAGTGGGCTCAGAGATGCAGGGGCAGAATTAGTGAAATGGAACTGCTTAGGGACACAGAGGACGCTCATCACTACTTGGTGTAAGTGAGAAGTAAGCCCATAAAGAGCAGCCTTCATTGCTGTTGGGCTGTGAATGATGACCGTGAGGCAAGGGAGGCCAGGTTTGTGGTCCATCTGAAGACTCTGGTCACTTGGGGTTTGGGCAGAATATGGGACGTGCCAGCTGTGGGATTGACCCTTAGCCCTGCTACCTTCCCTGCATGCTTCATAGTGGACCCTTGTGCACTGGGGTGTGTTAAGCAGTATGCTTCCACGTCTGCTTCTGGTGACAGGAGCTGCTGAGTGCCAGTGACAAGACACTGACTCTTGAGCAAGCACCTCAGGGTCTTGTGCACGAGCATCTGTGTTCAGGGAAGGGAAATCCAGCCTCTGTGCTCTTTGCGCCCAGACAGGCACTCACAGTTTCCAGGAATAAACAGGGACATTTCTAAATCTGTCTTGGATATTCACTCGCTTTATCTTTGACCGTGGAATGCTGACAAATACTCAGAACAGTGGATTGACCTTCTGTAGGTCAGAGCAGGCTCCATTCTGATTGAGTTTAGAAAACTCATAAATCTGGCCAAGACGTCAATGTGTCAGGTGGACGGGGCTTCCTGAGAGGAGACCACAGCCAGAACCTCAGCCCGTGTGGGCCTCCGTTCTTTCTCTCTTCACCTCTGGTACCTGAGCTGCCAGTTCCTCCTGCGCCTCTACTGATGTTCACTAGTTGGTGAGCACATTGTCTCCTCTTTGTGGACAGAGCCTTTGGGTCAAGCCCTGTAGGATCGTGATGACACAGACCCAGTGGTGTTCTAATCCTGGCAGTGGGCTCATTGCCTTAAACGTTCACAAGCCACATCAATAAATACATAAATACATCAATTAAATAGGACAAGTGAGAAGGGCTGAAAGATCAAGAAGGAATTTGTGCTTTAAAAGTTGAACTAAGGGACCAATCTAGGCTCAGCTGGTTTCATTCTTCTGCTCCAACAGCTCAGCAGACCAGATAACAAGGGATCCTTTTGCAGCTGTTTTTCTGCAAGTTACAGAATTTTAGAGCAATGAAGGAAATTGGATATTATCTTTATAGATGAGGAAACTGATGTCCAAAGAAATTGTGACTTCCCCAAGGTTAAAGAGATATTTGTTGCCAGAGTCAAGATAAAAGTAGAGATTCTCCTAATACCTTAATTGGGGTTTTTGTTTTGGTTTGTTTGTTTGTTTTTCTCTTTTCATTTAGCTCTTCCCTACACCAGCACGCCCACCCTGCAGGAAATGTTTATTGTGAATCTACTAGGCTCAAAGTTCTGGGCAGAGTCCTCTAGGTCCAGGAGTCTTGAGTAAATCATGATTCATGAACTCAAGTGATGTACACCCAGTGAGGAAAACAGACATGGCAACAGGTAACCATAAAGTAAGATAGAAAGATAAGAAGATGAGGCACAGAATTTGGTGGCATTAGCACCAAGCCTCAAAGTCTGACAGGAAATCAGAGGTAGCAGGGGAAGCTTTTTGAGAAGGAACCACAGGAAAAACAGAATGGGTGCACTGGCCTCTTTTCCTTTCCTTCTTTATGATGCTAGTTTGATTGAATTTCTAACAGGCAAGGCCTCTGGATTGACACCCACTTTTACCATCGGCGTAAGGGATTACGATGCTTACTCTGGGCCAGTCCTCTGCTAAGTGTTTTACATGCATACTTTCTTTATTCCTTGTGGCAACCATGAGGTGGGCTCTATTCCTCGTTTTCAGATGAGGAAATTGAGGATCATGGAAATGATTTGTCCAAAGTCACCCAACTAGCCAGAAGCAGCGATCTGTTCCTGACATGGCTTCACTTTCCTTTAGTGCAAAACCACGATGTCCTTGTGATCAGGTGTTTGCAAAGACATGATCGAAATGCAGAATCACAGTGGGGCAGGCCTTGGCACCGTTTGGCCACTCTGTATATTTTATGTTTAGATCCAAGAACTTCCTTACTTGAACAGGAATGGATACACAGTGCCACACCAAATGGGGCTCCTGAAGGCTTAGCAGACCCTCGTCAGAGGCTCTTTGTGCATTTCATGGTTGGTTGAGCTTTATGACCCCAAAGAATCCATTATTTGTTTTATTTATTGCAGACCTGAAACACTGGGCTGTGCTTTTTTTTCTTCGAGCTTACAATGTGTATTGCATGACAGAATTATTTTTCATTTTTCTTTTTCTTTCCAAGCCTTTGAATCCTGTTAAGAAATTTCTAGTACAAGCATTAGGGGGAGATACCACTACTCAGCTTGGGCATCTGGGAGAGATAGACAAGCTCTTATTACAGCGTGGAGGATGGGGAGATTACCTGGCCAAGTATCGTTTCAGGTTGTGGCAGAAAGAGATTAGCTCCAATTTATCGCCGCTCACATTCTCCTCTGTTCCCCCAGTTTTCTGAGTGTCATGGAAATGATATTTGTGAATCCCAGGGGCCTCTCACAGTGGTGTCAGTTTAAAGATCTTCCCAGATACATCTAAATGTGGACATAAAATGTAATGGGGAGAAATTGAAAAAATATCTGTTTCTTGATTCTTTATTACTATGGAGTTAAGAAAGCTATTTCTCATGCTGCTTCATAAATTTGAATCCAAATGTATATGTTAATTTGTATTCAGATGGTTTGGGGATGATTCAAACAGGGAGATTTTTTTTTATAAAGTTCATCAATTTTCAGGCAGTTTATAAATACATATTTAGACAGTGTATATGTTCATGCTTGCCATATGCACATATACTGTGTTGTCAAAATTCAGCCTAACGGAACTGAACTATGATGGAGAGTTTAAATAAATATGTTAAAATAAATAAATAGAAAATGAATGCTTTGTATTTGAGCTCAATATTTGATTTTAAAACTATAAACATGAGTTATATTAATTTTCAGCTGCTTACTACATTAATATTTTGCCTAGATTAAATTTGAGTATGGCAAAGACGAACATACAAATTTTTCTCCTAGTCGGGTACTGTCTCTGTGACACAAAAGCACACAGGTAGATTTAAGACTCTAAAAGGAATTACTGTAAGCCCCAAAGAGAACGTCTTTAAGTTCATGAAAAATTTTGTGGGACTGTTCATGGAATGCCCATGAAAGAGAGCCGTATGTGACATTTAAATGTGTGACATTACCTTGTTTCCTAATATTGCTAGTCATTTTACTAATTAGGGTCAATTACATACTTTTTGCCCAGGCTGTGTTTGACTGGATTTGGGGTACATTGCTGTTCATGTATAATCTGTTCTTCTGATTCAGAAACACTGTTTTTCCCTTGGCACTTCTCAGTCCTTGGCAGAGAGAGGGTCCAGCTAGAAGATATGGCCTAAGCCAACAGAAAGAAAAAATACTCCCTCTATAGTTTGAAAGGAATCCATTGAGCTCCCAGATTTCATCAGGTGAATGTAAACCCCGGGACTAACCCCAGGGCAACTTCAGGATTTAGACCCTTCTTGCCTGGAGGACAGAAGGGTTAGAAGTCCTCTCTGAGCCTCCCTGCTGAATGCAGGCCTTCAAAGTGTCATGCCTTACTCAGCACACCTGAGAGGTACCTGCAGCAGTGGCTTGATTGATGCAGGGTGTGGGTAAAGGGGTGTATTTGGGGGCTCTTTCCAAATACTGTGTTATCTAAAAATCTTAGAGGCATGAGGTCAGCTAGCATCGTGTCTTCTCAATGAACTCTAACCAAAAAGCCAGTTCTTTAGTGTAGAGGTCCTCTAACTATAAGGTGCAGAAGAACTCCTTGGGAAGGTTTTAAAAAACCTTGCCCATTGCCCACCAGAATTTCTGATTCCCAAGGTTTGGAATAAAGCATATCCATCCTCAATATTGGGAGCTTCTTGTGAGTTACAGTCCTCAAGCTCAAATGATTGACTGTCTAAGGGGATAATTAAAGATACAAGAGCCATTAAAGAATCTAGTATACTTCAGGTGAGTCAGTGATACCAAGGCTGCGGTGGGCAATCCCTGTGCATACTAGAGAGTGAGAGAGAACAGTGCAGGCTGGGAAGGTTCTTGGAAGAGTTAGAACTTGGGCAAAGCTCACTGGCCGTGTAAGACTGAGATGAGGTTAGCTAATATGGAATGGGATGAATCCCGTAAGTGTTGGGCAAACTGACTACACAATACATATCCCTTCCAATAGCTGAATAAATCATCTTCTGTACTCCTGGTTCAGGATGAGTCACAAGTCAAGGGTGTTACTCTCAGCCCAGAATGGCCTCTATGTCCCTACTACCCCTTCTAGACACAAGGTAAGGTCAGCTCTCTATAGTTTCCTTGAGTTCAGTAGAACTGTCTTTAACTGGCTTCATGACTGATCTCGGACAAGGCAATTAACTTCCCTTGGTCTTATTTCCCTCATTTATACAATGGGAGGGTAGTAGTGGATGATTTCAGATATCTTTTAACTCTAACATTCCATCCATCTGACTCAGTTAAGTGCTTCTCATTATGACGTAACTAGAAATAGGCCAGGTCAAATGAGGTCCCTTCAAGCATGACCAGCAGATACAGCTGTATGCCGTAAAGATGGATATTACACTGTTCAACTTATCATCATTAGTTCTCTAGTCCTAGAGTGGGAATGCACTGTAGTTCATATCTGTCACAGTTAGTACTGGAAAGCCAGTGAGATTATTCACATATTTATTCCTGTGCACCACGTATGCCATCCAACGTCTCCCCTTCATCATGTGTCTCTGACAACTTACGGAACAGAAAATCTCCATCAGCTGACTCTGACAGAAGTGTATTATTTACAGTGGTGTCAAAATGTGCTGCTTATAATTGACTGGGCTTATAATAAACCAACCTAAGAATCTTTTCTTCTCATGTTCCTCTTCACTGGTAAATCCTCCGCTTGTGTTCCTTCCATCAGCAGCATCTTCATTATTTACCGAGGAGGAACCTACCCCAGATGGTAGATGAATTATGTTACAGGAGGACTCTCATCTTAGGTGGTCAGTCTCTCTCTTTCTCTGACTTTGGATTTTGCTTATCACAATTAAAGGTGAGCAGTGTGGTGTCAACTGGAATCAGTTTCTAAACCACACAAAATACACTTCTCCATTTCTCCCAACTTGGGGAGAAAGTATGGAATAAAAATTGATAATTACATGGCCAATTTTATTTTTTCAGCCTCATTTTTCCTTTTATTCTCTGTCAGACCTTGAGAAAATGAATATTCTGAGTGTTGCAGTTAGGTCATCTGTAAAATGGAGATGCCAGTAACATCTAACTCAATGGCGTGTTGGGACTATTAATCTGATAATGCATATATATAAAGAGCTAAATCCAAACTGAAGAAAAAAGCAACAACAAACTTACTCAGGCCAAAAGGCCACAAAGCCCTATCTTTTCGTGCATGAAGCATCCACCAATAGGCAGCCCCCTAAAATCTTCTTCCCCCAGAAGGACTTCACAGTTTAATGGGAGAAGTTGCCTGTTTTCTAGCTCATGCAGCAGGATGTGGACCTGTGCTGTTATGCCTTCCACTGCCTTCCGCAATTAATGCTCTTCCTCTTGCTCCACTTCCAAAGATTCCTTAACTTACATTCGTGTGCCGCACCTGAGTCTTGCCTAACCTGAAGCAGGTTTTCTGTTCTTATTTTAAGGCCAGAGTATCCATATGTAATAGGTCTTATTCATTGACTCTTCTAGACTCTAAGCTGCAAAAGCCAGAGGTGATCTGGCAACCACGGTCCTTGGTATTTACCCAAAGGAGTTGAAAACTTAATGTTCACACAAAAACTTGCACAGGGATGTTTACGGCAGGTTTATTCCTAATTGCCAAAACTTGGATGCAACCCAAATGGCCCTCAATAGGGAAATGGATGTATAAACTACAGTACATCCAGACAATGGAATATTCAGTAGTAAAAGGAAATGAATGATCTAGCTGAAAAGACACTGGGGTAACTTAAATGTGTATTGCTAAGTGAAAGAAGGCAACATGAGAAGGCTACATACTGTATGATTCCAACTATGTGACATTCTGGAAAAGGCAAAACTCGAGACAATAACAAGATCTGTGGTCACCAGGGGTTGGGGATCTAAGGGAGGAGTCAATAGGCAGAGCACAGGATTTTTAGGGCAGTGAGATGCTCTGCATCATACCATAATAATGGATACATGTCCTTATACATTTGCCAAACCCCACAAAATGTACAACACCAAGAGTGAACCCTAATGTAAACTGTGGACTCAGAATGATTGTGATGTGTCAATGAAGGTTCATTAATTGTAATAAATATACCACTCTGGTGGGGGATGTTGAGAATGGGGAGGCATGCGTATGTGAGGGTAGGGGGTTTATGGGAAGTGTCCATACTTTCCCCTTTATTTTGCTGTGAACCTTAAACCACTTTAAAAAATTATCTTAAGGAAAAAAAGGGGGGAAAAGCCAGAGGTGTGTGTGTAAGCAGTGTTTTCATGGTCATAGCAGCTACATCCTCATCTGCCAGCTAGTCTGTCTCTGCCTTGAACATCCAGAAGCATTTTGGAGTGCAATTCTCCAATTTCAGTAGACAAAGCATTCATGAAAAACATTGATTTAAACAAGTGTTTCTTTTTAATTCAATTGCTCTGATGAAAATCCCCATATCCATACAATTCTTAAAGATTAATATAAGGCTTATCCCGGAAGTATTTCTAGTTTGGCATACAGGGTTAATTTGTGATTATTAGAACTCTACCTTGGTCTTCTGCAAGAAAAATACCATTATCTGTCAAAGCAAAGTAACCAAAGAAGAGCTGCTTGAACCTGGGGTCCTGTGACTGAGAGCTACAGGGATTTTACATCTTTTCTCGCAATCTTGCTTCCCCCTCAGAGGCTTATGTTCTTTACCTTAAAATGAGAGGGGAAACAAGATTATATCTAAGGTCTCTTTTATCTTTACCATCAGTTGACTTCTCTCTTTAGGGATTCTTAGAAATATTTCCAAATGTTTCTGCTGAGTTTCTGAGGCAAGTCTCACGTAGGGAATGAGCTCTGTGTTCAGTATTCTGTTGTCTTCTAATGTAGAAGATTTTACTTTTGGAAAGAGGTTGCAATCATCTTTCCCTTATTGTGAGTCCCCTTGCTTTATTTGGTTGAGTACAAGTGAAGATTTACCTCTCTTAGGTTTCATAATCATTCGATTTTAGAGTTTTCAGAAACCATAATGGTGGACTAATCTGCCATCTTGATATAACAAATGAGGAAACTGAGGCAAAAAGCATGGCCAAGAATTAATTAGCTATGAAATCAGGCATAAGACTCTGGTGTCTTCATCCATAATCCAGTGTTCTTTCAACTGCACCATGCCACTTTCTACTTCATAGCATCATGAAAGGTATAAGGCTCCTTGGACCTGCACTTAGTTTGGTGAAGGCAGTTACATATATTTCCAAATACTAAACCTGACCGGCACATATTTGTTTGGTTTAAGGATCTTTCTATTTTGCATCCTCTTACAAGTTTTTTCAAAGTGCTTACAGCTTGAGTTGGATAATGTGCCTCCTTCCATTGGCGGTCCATTGCCTGTCCCCCCAACTCCTGCACCACATTGTTGAGTGATGCTCAGAAGTGTTCTGAATGAGATCTTGGCTTTTGTCTAGAATTTGCAATTTTAGTTCAGTACTTTGCTGAGTGGATTATACTAGTTTTGGGGATTCTGGAATTGCAAATACATAGGGCCATATTTGTAATAGCTCATATTATATTGATAAAAACTAAGGAAACATTACAAAAGAAACTATCTTCGATATCACTTTGCTAGTCATGAGTGCAATGGAGTATAGAGTTTAAAGTGTTTTATCCACATTTGAGTTTCAACCACAGGTTTGCTTCTTCTAGACGTGGCAGGTGGAATTTTTGATATTCTTATCAGCTATCTAGATTTTAACTTGCCATGGGTCATAAGGGGATATGTCAGCATTTTATAGGCTGTCCTCATTGGATGCCAGAATATTTGAAATCTTTTGGAATGAATAAGTGATTGCTTCTCTGAGAGTCTGGAGATTAAAAATAACTAATTTAATCCTAGCCAAGGGTTTATATTGACTTTTTCTTTCAGTTTTTATTTCCTTAAGCAGCTTTCTAATTCAGTCATGGTTCCTAATACTCTATAAAGTACAGGAAAATAAAAGGATTAAATCCTAACTTTGAGGAATGTAGCATTAATCCTGTTGCTGGTTGAGAAAGGAGGCCTTGCCTGTAATAGGCCTGGGTTGGATGACTTACATCACAGGGGAAGGAGGAAGAGGTGCCACTGAAGATGAGCTGATGGAGAATGCACTTTTTCTACTTGGATGAAATAAAGCCCCAATGGAAAGCTGAGTGGATGAGTCTCAGCTCCCTTTGCTGGCATCTAATGTGAAGATAGTTCTTTATTTATCATGTCTCTGGTTCCCTGTTCCATAAAACCGAAACTTTGTTTAGCTACTCTCTGAGCAGAGTGTTTGCCTCTGCCTTTCCTCTGTGAGAGAATGCTGGCATTGTAGAAAAGAGAGTCGAGGGGGTGAGGATTCTCTCTTTCAGAGATCACCTTCATCTAATTGAAACCTAATAGGAAGCTCCTCCTGCCCTAGAAGACAATTACTCTCATTTCTTTATTTCAAGGCTTTTCCCCAGCTCAGCCCAGCAAATGAGTACAAAGTGCTTGCTCAGAACAGAGCTAAAAGAGATGTTACTTGATAAGCATTGCAGAGCTTATGGCAGGAGTGAGAAATGAGAGCTGGTCTTGGGGCCCAGTCTGAGTTTAGTGTGGATGTGGAGAGATAACAGTTCTTGAGGGGCAGGAGAATTTGAGACTAGATTCAGACCTCATTCTTCTTTTAAGGGCTATACAAACCAGCTTTCTGAGTAGCTCACTCAAAGGCCTGTAGTTCAGCAGGTTTAGAAAGCCTTTCTGTGCCATCTGGTACTTCTTGACCCAAAGAATCTGTATTCTGATGCTTCAGCGTATTGACCCATCTAGCCAAGCATGGGCTTAGATGGTTCTCAACTCCGCTCACCTCATCATATCCTGAAAGAGAATGGGAGAGTCTGTTAGAGACTCGAGGTTTGGAATCCAGGATGGTGAATAATATTAACCAAAGGCCAAACTCTATAAAATGCTAAGACCAACAAGAAGGAGAAAAAATTATTAATCAGTATGTATATATGTGTGTATATGTACTGTATGTATAGTAAGTATATTAACACATATGCTATATATATGATATATATGTATGTATAGATATGTTTATATGCATTCCCACTATGTGTATAGTGTACCTGCTAAGGCCAAAGCACAGTGCAAAGCACTGTGGAAAATCCTTGGTGGAATAAGACACAGACAGGTCCTCTTCTCAGGGAACCTGGGGGCATATGGCGATCGCAAGCCATTCACTATTCCAGAAATGCATACCTTTCTTCATCACTTGGTGGTTGAAATAGGATAATTTACTCCTGGATTTTGGGAGCCATAAAGAACAGAAAGCTGGTATCACAACAGTTGCTGTAGTCAATTTTTCTCCTTTGTCCTGAAAGGCAGTGATAATATTTCTAGCCATACTGCCTGCTTTTAGAAAAGGTCTCTGCTGGTATCTAACCAGCACAGTCCCTCTTTGCTTCAGGATCTTGGCAAGAGCAGGTTCTGATTGTGAAGCATTCACATTCTTCATGGCTCTGACACCCCTCAGAGGTCTGTTTCCTTCTGACCCTGCAGATGCAGGTCATCACGGATGTTTATTTGTCCGTTACCCAAACTCAGGACACATGTACAGCAATAAATTCTTCATTTGCCAAAGTTAATCACAGCCATGTTGCAGCTTATATCATTCCAACTGCCCGTTGGGAAAGCCTTGAAAATATAGATGGGATTTGTTCTCCAGGAAGTAAGTTCAACAAACCAGATTGGTGAGACTACACAGAGGGAAAAGTTTGAGTCAGGGTCCCTCCTTGGATAATATCTTATTCCAGTGCTGTCAGGGATCAAATTGAAGACTTGCTACATTCCCAAGGACAGACTCGTGACAACTGGAGCTGAGGGAAGCAATGAAAGATTTTGTTTGTTTTTGCATTAAGTACTTTTTAAATAAAAGGAAGTATGGAGAAAAATGTGATGAATGTTAACTCATGTTCCCACCACTGGTTATGAAAAAGTGTTGACATTTTATCATATTTACTTCGGATCATTTTTATTATTAAGAAATAAAATTTTTAGGAGGAAAGAAAAAGAAATCTCTCACATTCCTCTGCCTTATCCCATTCACCTCATGTCACTTCCCTAAAACAAACACTATCCTTCAGTCTGTTTTTAGCTTTTTACTGCGTAGATGTTTGCACATCCACAGACAGTATGAGGCATTGTTTTAGTACCTTTAAAATTACTTGAATAGTGTTATACTGTACCTTTTGACAACTTTTTATTTGATCAACATTGTATTTTTGAGAACTGTTCATGTTGATGTCTAGAGTTCATTCATTTTAACTGCTGTACAGTACTCTGTGACATCAGTAGAATGCAGTTTACTTAGTCATTTTTGTACAGATGGTCATTTCCAAAATTTTGCTGTTGTGACATTACTATCATGTACTTTAATATATTTTCATCCTGTGACACAGCTGTGTGAAGTTTTTGGGATTTTTTAAGGCTATTTATGTAAAATTGATCTTTTTAGAGATATCTTATTATATATTTCCAAATTTCTTCCCAAAGTGGCTGCAGTAATTTCCAATCTAGAGGGTTTTGAGGGTTCTTGTTTTGCATCCATAATTTCCAGGGTTTAGGGTTTTCAGACTTTTTTGTCCTTTTTTTTTTGTTTTCAGTCCTATTCCTATTTGATTCTGTGTTGTGATTTCTTAATCATGTTAACAGTTTGTATGTTTCATTATTCTCTTGCAAAAATGTCTTTTGACTTATTTTTATATTTTTCTAGTTTATTAATTTTGGTTTGTTCTTGTTTCTTTCCTTCTACATTCTGTGGGTTTACTCATTTCTTTTATCTTTCTGATTTATAGCTTACCTTATTTACTTTTATTCTTTTTAATTTCATATAAATTTATGTCTACATATTTCTCTCTGAGTACTACTTTAACTGCATCCCTGAAGTTTTGTAGCAACTCTTTTACATTTGTAAATCTAAATATTTTGTAATTTTCCTTACAATTTTCTCTCCGACTTATAAATCATTTATAAAGTTTGCTTTTCTTGTCTCTAAGAAATCATGATGTTTTTCCTGTCTTTTTATTACTGATTTCTAATTTAGTTACATGTAGTCACAGACATCTGGTTGATATTCTTTTAAACTTTTGGAGGGTTCATTTGTACCCTAGCATGTGGAAAGTTTTTGTAATTGTATGATGTGTGCTTGAAAATAATATTTTTTTTATTCACCTCTCAAACTTGCTGCTGCCAGTCTTCCTCATCTCAGAAAATGGCAACACAATTTTTTTTTCTGTTCCTGAGGCTAAGAACTACAGAATCATCCTTTACTCAGTTTTTCTCACACCAATAAACAATTTAGTTTATCTGTATATCCAATTGGCTTTATCTTTAAAATACAGCCTGAATCTGGCTGTTGGAACCAGTTCTACAGCTATTGGGTGACTACTGTAGTGGCCTCTGAACTGGGTCTCCTCAAGTGAACACTTCTGTCTTTGTTCAACAGCAGCCAGAATGGTCCTTTAAATATATACATCCAGTCATGTTACTCTTCTGCTTGAAACCCTCCAGAGGCTTCCCATTTCTTTCAGAGTAAAATCCAGTCTTTGCCATGGCCTTCAAGATACCCCATGATCTAGTTCCCTGTTACCTCTCTGATCCTATTTACGGCAGTCTTTTACATCCTTTCTCTGAGTCATTTGCTGCTGCCTCAGGGTCTTTGCACATCTGCTGTGGGCTCACCTGTCTGAGGTCTACATGTGTCCGTCCCTTACTTCATTCAGGTCTCTATTCAAGGTCTTCTTATCAGAAATACCTTTCCTGAGTACTCTATTTCATATAGCATTCCAAAATACCCTACTCTCTCATCACTTTTTCTTCCCTTTTATGTCACTTACCTTCCTCCTCTACTGGAATAGGAACTCCATAGAAGCAGAGAATTTGACTCTTTCATTCATTACTATACCTCAGGACATAGACAAATGTAGAGACTGAATAGACATCAGCTGATAACTGGGAAAAGACTCTTGTTACTTGGGATGAGGATTCTCTACATATCTTTTAGTCAAGATTGCTAATAGTGCTGCTTAATCTTCTAAACTTTTCTTTCTAATATTTTGTAACCATGTCTGTGTATTTCCAATTAAGTTGTTCTAACAGGTTAAGTTGGTGACTAGCAATTCCAAACTCAGCAGGCTAATACAGCAGACGTCTTCTGTAAAGTCAGCTATGTCTTGTGTGACTGTCCAGGCACCTGCCCTCCATATGATAACTTACAGATCCAGGCTGTTTTCATCTCCAAAAAAAGGCGGCTTGGAGCTTCAGGGTTAAGAGTTCATGGACAACTCATTATGCTTTTTATGCTTGCCTGGGAAGTGACACATGTCACTTCTGCTCACAGGCCATTGACCAGACTTGTTTTGCTGTTTTATTGCATTATGTGCAGTATGTCCAGGTTCATTTTTGTCTTTATTTATTATACTCAGCAGTTGGTGTGTGCCTTAAGTCTGAAAATGTAGAACTTTAGTTAAGGAAAGGTTTTCCATTGTTGTCTCTTGAAATTGTTTCCTGGTATTTTCTCTGTGTGCATAATTTTTGGAAATCTTATCAGGTATAAGTTGGAGACTCTATACCTCTTAACTTCTCTTTTTTTGTTGTTTTGTTTGTTTGTTTGTTTTTTACCTCATTATGCCTCAGTGCTGCATTTGGAATGCTTTTCGTACTATCTTCAAATTCACCAATTTTCCCTTTAACTGTGGAAATGCTCCTGTTCATTTCATCTGTACAGTTTTTAGATTTCAGTTACATTGTTTCTACTAATTTTTAACTGATTATTAATCACTGTTCTCAATTCGTATATGCTTCATTTTGTTTAATACTTTCTTATTTAAAAAGATATTATTTCTTTGTATCATTATTTTAAAGTTATTCAGAGACTACTGTGTGTTTTATTTTACTTTTTTGGTTGTTGTTCAGGAATCAAAGTATCTTCTGATTGTTGATTTTGTTGAATGTCTTCTTGGTCTTGTTTTACCTCGTTGGTTTTGAATTTTAGTTTGCTGGCTGATCTAGAGTGGAAGTTATCTTTAAAAGAAAACAACAACAACAAAACTTAAAATATCATGCTTTACAAACTTGCAGTAGCTTCCACATGGCTTCCTGAGAATCTCAGGCTAGAATCAGATTTCATGTTAGTAGGCTGGGATTTCTGTCCCACTGTGGTAGTAGGGGTATTGCAGCTTGTCACAAATCTGATTTGTGTGACATACTCTATTCCTTCCTGTATCACATGTACATTGTTTAATGTAGTTGACAGGCCTTGGTCCACACCCACCCCCCTCCAACAGATTGGAGGGTCCTACCAGCTCCCAGCTTCATGCTGTGAGTCTGGCTGGTGGCCCTGACTTTGACAGTCTTCTCATTACCTCTGTCTATTTCTAGATCTAGATTTCAACAATACCATAGCACCAGCATTTGCTCCCTGCTGTCTCTTTCAGGACTTCTCTTGTGTGTGGAGATTTTTATCTTGTGTTGGGTACAGATGTGACTTTTAATATTTGAAATTTCAGCTAAAATTTCACTTTTAATGCTATTTTGAGGTGGAAGTATTGAACCTGCACATTCACAGAGCCATCTCGACCAGAAATCTTTTAAATTAAATTTAAAGAATTAATTTTGATTGTAAAAGTTTTGTGCTCAGTATTATAGACTTGGAAACTATAGAAAAGCATATAGAAGATATTAAAATAACCAATAATACTACTACACTAAAATCATTATAGTTAACATTTTAGTGTGTTCTCATCTATGTTTTGCTTTTTGCTAAATGGAATTCACATTATATATTTAGTTTTACATCCTTCTCTTTTGCTCCAGACAGTATAGGGTGGATTTACCATGCCATTAAATAATCTACAAAGGCGCTTTTTTTAACAACTCCTTAATGTCCCAACATATGGAGATACTCTAAAAACATAAATCATCCACATTTTTTAATATCTCTCATAGCATAAATTAACATGTAATTACTGAATAAAAGAGTATGAATATTTTTTAGGGACTTGATACATAGTGAAACACTTCAATCCAAATATGATGTTTCCACTTGACGTTTTAGTGGTAGCATAACCAATTCTCTAGTCTGGTCTAAGAGTTATTTTTCTCACTTTACTAGTTGGATAGATGAGAAATGCTGTTTGTATGTTTGTGCTTTGAAAATTCTCCTATCTGTTTGGATATTTCTATTTTTATTTCTAATTATAAAATGTTATTTGTTCTAGGGAAAGACTCTGAGTTCCTCTCATTTTTTTAGTTTGGCTGGAGAACCAGTTTTAACATTTTCTGTTTTTCATTATTTCTACCTAGATGCTTTTTCTCCTTCTTCAGACTTTTGCTATGTGTGTTCTTTTACTTTATGACTCTTCAGACTGATTGCTTAATTCATTCATTTTAGGTATCTCCAATTTATTTACAGACTCACATGTTTTATTAGTGCTGTCTCTGTATTTTGTTAGCTTTGCTATGAATATACTTATTTTCATTATTTCCGAAGTGGGTTGTAATTGACTTTTATTTACTCTTTGATCTAGTTTTTTAAAGAAAATTTCCAGTTTTGTTTCAGTTTTGCTTAAACTTTTATATTAATTCTAATTTTATTGCACTGAGGTTCAGATTATAATTTTTTTAATGTTATCAAACATATTAAGTAAGGGGCAAAATTTTTAAATGCTCCAAAATATAGTTTCTTTTCAAAGGGTATAAGAACATATGTGTGTTATATAAGTTTATGTATTTATTCGTATTTCTATTATTTGAAGGTTTTGTTCCTTGTAATATGTATTCAGTCTGTTGTGGACTGATATTTGTATGATGTTTCTCAACTCATTACTTCTGTAGTTGTTAGTGAATATATTTTGGTGTTTGATGATTATAACATCTACCACGTAAGTTATATGTCTGTTACATCATCATTACATTGGTTTCCTCTGATCAACACAAAATACTATCTTCTTTCCCCAGGTTATTGCTTTCTGCCTTGAACATTATTGTTATTGCTTTTGGCAAGACTTTTTCATACACCATTTTTCAATTTTTAAACTCATCTTTTAAATTTTATCAAAGTGTCTTTGATGATCTGAATATATTTAATATTTAATTTTTCTAACACAAATTATTAGGAAAATTTGTACCATTTAATCTATTGTCATAATATATATTTGGGCTTAATTTTATCATGTCAACTAATGCTTTTTTGCTCTTTCCTTTCATTGTAGATTTGTTTGTTTTTATCTTGTGTGGAGGTTTGTAAGACTGAAATCCTTTCATCAATTCTCCTAGTGGTAATTCGTTTGTTTATCAAATGCAGCATATTAGAACTATATTCCTCTGTTAAATTCGGGAACACATTCCTAATGAGGAACTTACATTACCTGGGCTTAACCTGACTTTCTCCTTCTCTGTATTTACTAGTATTTACTCCTTTTATCTGGTGTTATGATACCAACTTTTTTATTATGAAATTCTGATTTGTTTTTCATATACAACAGATTTGCAGATTTTGAATTTAATTGTGTGCCCATTTGACAGTTCTTCATATTTGATCCTGAAAAATTAATTCATTTCAAAATTCTTTGCCATTTCTTTTATATTTTAATGGTTACAGTCTTGACTTTTTCTTTCTCCTTATCAGTTGACAGGTCTTCTTTTGTGTGTGTGCTTCGTCAGGAAGGGATCATGAATGATTTATCTTTTATGATTTTAAACTTAGCAAAATGTCTTCCTGCCACCTTTTCATATGAACAACTTGGACATAAATCTCTTCAGGTTACAAACTTTTCCTGTCACTACTCTGTACAGATTGTTTCATTGTCTTGTGATGTTTGATTTTTCAATGAAGGGTAAGGCCAGCCTTATTTTTGCTACTTTAGAAGTAAGTTTTCATTCTTTATTTTCAGATTTTAAATTTACCATTGAGATTTAGAATAAAATGAAAGTTTCTTGATGTTTCTAGTTGTTTAAATTTTTCTTACTTGGTTTCCACTAAGCTCTTTCACCTATAGGTATTGGTATTAATTAGACCTTTGATGACACATTCTCTGTTGTTCTAATTCTGTCTCAGTAACCCCTCTCTTCCATTAGATCTAATTTGTCTTCCGTGTCTTTCAGTTTATCTTCTATTTCTTTTCTCCCTCTAAGTATTGGAAAAATTTCCTTTACATTATTTATGTATTTTTTTGCAGTGTCACTTGTTTTGCTGCCTCCAGTAGGGGTTTTCATTTTGCATTGCATTTGGGCTTCCTTAGCTTTTTCCTTAATTCAGTCAGTTCTCCTATCATCTCTGCATTCATCTCGCAACAATCTCTCTTGAAATTGATCCTGTTTCATGGTCAGTGTATTTTTGCTTATTTTTGAGGACAGTAAATAGATATGTTCTACATCTTTCTTCTGTCTCTTGTAGAAATTAATTTTTCAAGTATATCCTCTTTACCCAAATCAGTAGGGAGGATTTCCTTTCCTAGGTATTGTCATTGTCTTCTCATATATTCCACAGTTGCAGATAGATCATCAAAGTGCTGATGTAGTGGGTGGTTTGTTGTGACATGGCTTAAACCAGCTGATTTTCCCTATGTCCTGCACTCTTTTTTTAATGTCTTTTTTTTATTGAGGTATAATTAACATATGTATAATATTAGTTTCAGATGTGTAACATAACAATTTGATATTTGTATATATTGTCATATGATCACAGTAAGTCTTACCAACGTCCACTACCGTACATAGTTACAATTTTTTTCTTGTGTTGAAGACTTTTAAGATCTATTCTTTTAGTATTAAACATGCAATAAAATATTGTTAACTATAGTCACCAAGCTGTACATTACATCCCCACAACTTACTTTTATAACTGTAAGTGTGTGCCTTTTGACTTCTTTCACCTATTTTGCCCACCTCCTCAACCCCCTCCCTTGGGCAACAACCAATCTGTTCTCTGTATCTGTGAGCTTGGGATTTTTTTGTGGGGAGTTGTTACTGTTTCTTATATTCCATGTATATATGATATTGTATAGTATTTGTCTTTCTCTGTTTGATACAGTTAACTTAGCATAGTGCACTCAAAGGCTGTCTATGTTGTCGCAAATGGCAAGCTTTCCATATATATATATATATAAACATTTTCTTTATCCATTCATCCATTGGGGGAAACTTAGGTTGTTTCCGTATCTTGGCTATTATAAATAATGTTGGAGTGAACACAGGGATGCAGGTATCTTTTTGAGTCAAGTGTTTTCATTTTCTTTGAAAAAATACCCAGAAGTGGAATTGTTGGATCATGTGGTAGTTCTATTTTTAATTTTTTGTGAAAATGTCCTAAACTCTTACTCCACTTCTTCAACTATATCTAAGTATGGGGGATCATTCATTTTGGATGTAAAATATAGTAAGTGGTAAGAAGCCTTGAGTTTCTGGGTCAGAACCTCAAGGCCGTCTGTTTGTCTACAACAAGGGGATGTGGGGAGGCCATGTGTGGTCCAGAACACTTAACTTTTTTTTAAGCAAAAGAGTAAATTACTTACCCATTTTTTTGTTGCCCCCAAAATGTTTGAAAGTCCCTGAAATATTATAAAATTAGAGTTAATCTATCCCAACTCCTTTAATAGACAGATGGTATGAAATGTAGGATGAGCACCAAATGGCAAGAGACATCAGCCTAGCGAAGATAAGAACAGGGAGCATAAAAGGCAGGAGAGCTGCTGCAGAGGTGTTGAATAGAGGATCTAAAAAAAAGCCAGTATAGCTGGAGCATAGTAGCCTAGTAGGGAAATGGTACGAGACTGGGATGGAGAGGGATGCAAGGTCCAGCAAAGAAAAGACTTTTTAAGGTGTGGTAAAGAGTTTAGATTTAATTACAATTTTATGGGAGGGTTCAGGGAGAAGGGGGTTTAAAAAGGCAAATAACATAATTTGATGAACTAGCAACAAAGGTGTCATGTTTTGTTTCATTTGTTTATTCATATATTCTTTCATTTATCCTGCAAACACATGTTTATCAAATAACCACTAAGTTTTAGAGACTGTGATGGGGTTATTTAGGGTTCCTAATTACTAGTATGAGATGTTTCCATTATGCCATGTAACTTCTCTACTAGTCAGTGAGCAGGGTCTGCATTTCTATATATTTAAACTTCCTTTCTTTACACAGTATCTGGCTTATGGTAGTCCCTGAATAAATATGTGTTAAATGAATCATAAGCGATATTCCATATATACACAGTTAAAGTTCTCCGGAATAGGAGAGGAATGTTTCTAAAGAACAAGGAAAAGCTAGTCATGGTCCACAATGACTAGGCTTCCCCATCAGAGACCCATAATGTTCTTCCAGGACTAATCAGTTTGTTGAATTTGGGTTGAACACATTGAATCAACTAAATCTGCTACCTTTTCTGTGCATAGATTTGCTGGGAGTCTACCACGTCTGATTTGACCATGCTGATGTGGAATAGCCCAGATTTGTCTCTTTAGTCGTCAACTAATGTTTTGTGACGTCTCATGGCTAAAGTATATGTGAATCCAAACAGAGCCCCAAACCCTCTACCCCTACTGTGGGTTCTACAACATACACAGTCTTCTCATAACGTATTCCCAGAATTTTCAGTGGTGAAACATCTGTTTCATTTCGAGGTAGCTATGATAAGCATCTGCTTGGAGGAATGATCTTAACAAAACTACCACACATTTGCTTGCCATGTTATAGGTTATCTAGTCTTGCACTGTTTATGGAGAAATCATGCAGGATGGATAAACTAGTAACCACCACAGCATGTTTTATTCTGGGTTTAAAACATAAATTTATGCATTTGTAATTTTTTCCTTTAGAAATTTGAAAATTTATGTTTTGGATAGAAGATAGCATAGATCTTGACTGTAGCTTAGCAGTTGGGTGCAAAGATTCCAGAAACTTCTTTAGTAAGTTAGAATTCTTTTGGTGATTGAAGGGCCTAGTGTTCACCACTACACCATTCAATGCATTAAGCATAAGTGAGTCAAAGATAAAAATACCATATTTCATGAGAAGAAAGTTATATATATATTTTTCCATATTCCATATTTGTATAATACTTTGCATTTCATCCTCAAGACTCATTTTAAAGATAAAAAAAAGTAATGAAGGTTCAGGGACTTCTTAATATCACACAGGCAATTAGTAACAGTCTGAACTGAAAAATCACATCTTTCCACTTATAGTCTAGCATTCTGGGCTTATGCAACAACTGCTTCATTGGTAAGTTATTTGAAACCACATTCAGGGGCTATCAGTGGCATTTAGTGTGAAACTAAATCTGTGATAACATCCATTCTGAGTTCTTCTTTGATTTGGTGTACATAATAATTCTTAGGATGAATCAGGTATAAGATGGAGAAGAAAGATACCCAAGATTTGCTCATGGTGTTATTGCATCAAGGAATCTGATTGCCACTGGCCTACTGAGTGACACAGTTGTTCTACAGAAGGAGTCATTCACTGTATTACTTCTGTTGGTTAAGTGGCAGTGTCTGGTTTGGATAGTCTCTTGTTGTTTAATGCACACCCCCACAAAAGGCAGATTTTGGTCACTCTGAGGCTACATTATTCTTTGTCCCAACCTGGCCATCCTAAAACAAGCAAACTGAAAACCTAGAAATAGTGAATAATTATTTTAAAAACTGTATGTCCCTTTAAGCGTAAAGAAAAAGAAAAAGAAAAAAAAAAAGACCCAGCTAGAGTTTAGGGTGGTTTTGGTCAGCATTCACCCAGTGAGAGGCAAGCTGTCCTCATCTCCCATGACTTCTGCTTCTTTTTCATTTATATTTTCCATTTCCTTTCTCTGAACCAGATGTGTAGATTTCCCTGTTGTGCCCAGTGACAGAGGAGGCTTCTGTAGAAACTGCCAGGACTCTTTGTAATCTCCTGGCTCTGCAGAGGTCTCAAATGCTGAGAAGAACAAATGCTGGTGTTTCACAGCCACAGGGTTAGAGATGTTGAGAGAAGGACAGTTTGGGTGGAGTTTACATGTGTTTCTCCTTGGCAGAGAACTCAGGATGGGGATCTGGTATCACTGAGGCCAAGCTGTATTTCTTCCCTCTTCTTTCCTTGTGGCTTGCCAGTGTAGCCGCAGAGTGTGGAGTTTTAGCCTGGAGCACGACTTCGTCATTCAAGAATGCCTAGTTGGAAAGGCTATTAAAGGTCATGTTGCCACACCTCCCATCAAAACCAATTTTGGATGAAATCCGCAGGAGAGAGGGAGAGAAATTTTGTTTATACAAAAAAATTGGCTCCTAGAATCTAAAACTGCTTGCTGCCCTTTGAAACAATATCTATGACCATCAAGAATTGGTGAATTTTATAGAAGCTGGGGGAGGGATGGTGTTTAAGCACATTAGTCCAGTTTCTCATGAGAATATGAAAATCCCTGGGTTAGAAGTAGGAAACATAAGATATCGTTGATATTGAGTTGGTATGAAATTCTCATGGTCTTAAAAATGCTGCTTTAAGGATCTTAATAGGTGAATCCTGCACTCTCCTACCTGCCTCTTCTTGCAAGTTTCCAAGAGAGGTATATGCACGGAGGCTGAACCAAGATGAGATAAGGCTTAATATTTGCCGGGGTATAACTGACCATGTCCCAGCACACAGTCTCACTTTAAAGTTTTGTCATCAAGGCCAAAGAGCATGCTCAATATATTCCAGCCTCTAAAAAGAAAGGGAAGTCAGGCCCTGCAATGAAAGCAATCATGGAGGACATGTATGCTGTTGCACCAGAGCGAGATACCCAGGTTGAAACTGAATTGAAAAGATGTGTTAGTTTAGGTCAATGGCTAAGTGAAATGTCTGTACTCTTTGAAGAGGAGCGCCTTGCTTTGAGGTAAGGTGGTCCTCCCATTTTAATAAGGTATCTACTTTAAAAAAGTGTTTGATTTCTTTATGCATAGTAAAGACCAAGGTATAGGTCTTTGAAGAAAGTTGCATTAATATCAAAAAAGCAGCATTTCAAATGAGAATTTGAGATCTTGAAACTAAATAAAAACCAGTGATCTGATGCAACCAGCTTACTATCTTTTCCACCTTCCTATTGTTGAGACTTTTTTCTAGCTCTTGAAGACTTTTATTGTTGCTGCATCACCTTCTCTTCCCTTATTTTTTATTTTTTGGGGGTTTGATATATTAATCCTGCAAGATGGAACTTGGGTGAAATCGTTGCTGTTGTGATCTTTGCCTTTAATTTATTGAGGGCCACAAATTTAAATTGATAAGAAGCTGAATTGTTGTTTTTCAAATTGTAGTCTTAGCCATAACTCTGACCTTGACTGTTTCCTGTAGTTCCTTGGATATCTGGGGATGGTCAGAGTCACAGTTCACTGTCACCAAGAATCATCGTGGCCCTGTCTTTAACATTTCTTCAGGCTTCTCTTCACTGCAGGCTAAAACAGTACTTGGTGCCAGTCTCCCCCAGGGAGCAAGCATTCAGGGTATTAGTTTTGACTTTTCAGAGTTAAATGATTTTTCATTTCCACCAGCTTCAGTTCAAATCAGGTACAGATGATCTTCATTATACAGTTGATTCTGTATTTGTGAACTTGCCTACTCACTAAAATTTGCTTATAACTCCAAAATCAGTTCTTGCAGCGCGCTTCCACTGTCATTCACCGACATACACAAAGCAACAAAAATTTTGAGTTGCCCAATGTGCATGTTCCCACCTGAGGTCAAATAAGGCCACACTCCATCTGCCTCCTTGTTTCAGCTCTCATAATATAAACAAATGTCTTTTTCACAGTCTATTTAGTGCTATGCTTTTCAAGTTTTTGTCCTTTTTGTTGGTGATTTTGCTGTTTAAAATTGCCTCCAAGTATAGTGCTGAAGTGCTGTCTAGTGTTCCTAGATTTATAAGGCTGTGGACATACATGCCTTTCAGAGGAAATACACATGTTCAGTAAGGTTTGTTCAGGCGTGCGTTAGTGCATTATAGTGTAGTTGACTGTGAGTTCAGTATTAATGAATTAAACATATGTACTGAATAAGTTGTTTTTAAACAGATCATACATAAAACAAGGTTATGTTTTGACTGGTTGACAAAAATCTTGTGACCAGAGGCTTTTAGGAACCTAACCCTGTATATCCCCTAGGAACAATGGTTTAGTGTTTGCTAATTTAGTATTCACTGCAAGAAACAACTGTATTAATAAGTGTTTGCTTTAATGACAAAGATATATATTATAGGCCCAATATGCCAGGAAAGGATGTGGGCATCTTATATACTGTGTAAGCAGCATGTTACCATGAGGGAAATGTGAAAACTCACCCTCTGAAACTTCTCTAACAAGCCAGATAGAAATGCATCATTTTATGGGCCATTTCACTTGAATCGTGGCTCATTTTCTTTCACGGCCCTAGCACTTTCAAAAAAACAGCTGTTTAATTGATCTTACTGTTATGTGTACATTTGGAATCTGAGGACCCATGAAGGGGAGCCACCCTACTCTCCAGACAATGGTGGGTTGTTGAATTTTACATTAAATCCTGACATTGCCATAAATCTCTGATGATGCACCAACCTGCATTGGGTATTTAATAGTATTTTTATTTTCAGTATAAATTGGTTATGGAAGAATATGCCAATTTTTATTTACATGTAAACATTTAGATGAATAAAACAGTTTATTGATAGTTTGTGCCCAGACAAGTAATTGATAATTTTACCAAATTCTATTTGTCCATCGATTTGGCTATTGCCTTGTTGTAGATGTAGAATAAAACTGACAGGACATTTTTATTTCCTGGCAGTCATACCTGGGGATGGCTAGATGAGATAAGGATAATCTTGAGCTCCATCTCTGGAATGGGAGTCATAACAGGGCCTGATCAGCTGAGCACTTACCTTTGAGGAATGCCCTCAACTCTACTTAACATTGCACACAGTTTGAAAGACTCCTTAGACTGCTGCATTGTTGAATCACTTATGTTGGAAACCCAGTTGCTCAGGGGCTGTAGAAATCTTGACTCTGTAACTTCTTTGGCTGCGATGTCACTTTTTGTTTTGGGTTTGGTTTTTTTGTTTGTTTGTTTGTGTTTATTTTTGTAAAAGGAAGTCCTTAGTAAGCACTTCATGAAACTTTCAAAATATGTTCGTAATATCCAGCACTTAATTCACAGACATCAGTAAAGCCACCTTCCTCAGCCTGATAAGCCTGCCGACCCAGTCTGAAACTGTGCAGCCTCCACTCTTCTGACTGTGAATTCCAAGTGTCAAGAGAAAACAGCAATACAGAGTCAGTGAAATGTGAAGGTTTTCTCAGGGCCCTAGTAAGAGCCTAGCCAGATGCACATTTCTTATTCCTTTTGGTAAATAGATTCAGATTTGGTATGATTCAGCGAACTAAAACATATTCCCTGCTTGGAGCTCATTTCTGCCTGCTAATTGCATGAGGCTTAACAGATCCTCCTCACACAAGACCAAATAAGGGCTGGCTGGAAATCAAAACCTCCTTGCCAAGCACTTTGGATTTTCCAGAGGAACTGTAATGTTCCTGTAGATGTTGATTAATGGAAATGGGGGACTGTGTGGACTGGGGGTTAAGACCCACAGATTGATAGCCTGTTCCAGTGTTTATTATTTTTGACTCCAGGTTTTGAAATCCCCCCCACCCCCAATCCTCCCTAAAAGGAACTTCCTCCATCACATGGGACGGATAATGGTAGTGGGGCTCAATACGTCACGGAGAAATCCAAAAGGGAAGCACAGAATGTTAATACACCTAGGATTTTGCCCTCTGTTCTGCATTGCTCTGCCCCCAAATACAAAACCTAATTAGTGCATCCAGAGAAGCGTTAAATGGATTTCATGCTGTTTAATAAATGCTTTATGTGCTTTGGTGCCACTGCAAAATGTGTGGTTGAGTGAGGGTGGGAATGTGGAGAGGAAATGGTCGCTGTTAATGCTTACATACTGGAGGGTGAGCCTCAGAGATGTGTGTTTATAATTCAGGCGGTTCTTGTTTTCACCCAAATTTTCCTCACTTTGGCTCTCCTATCATTTTCCTGGGCTTTTTCTGAGGCCTGTTTTCCAAAGTCTTAACTCATAATTGTTCCCACCCTGAATATTCAGAAATCGCTAGTGGCTGAGTACCTCCTATGTAATGAGCACAGGGACACTGGAATTAAAAGGTATGACCTTTTTCTCTGGAGAGCATATGCCCTTTGAGGGAGACAGGACACATGATATCTGATTTGCAGAGCAGAGCTTGGGTCTGCCATTCAAAGCCCTCCATAATTTTGTTCCTTTAGTTACGGATCTGTTACATGGATCTTCTCAAATATTAGACTTTGTTGGCTTCTGTGTTAGTTGCTGTCAAACTTTGCTGCACAGTAGAATCACTTGGAGAGCTTTGTGTAAAAAAAAAAAAAAAGTTCAAGCTGCCCTATCAAGTGCTTAGAGAACATTACCCTACATCAGAATGACCTGGAATGTATGTTAAACCCCACCTTGCTGGGCTTCTCACTTAGAGTTTCTGAGTCAGTTGATTGAGGACTTGATTCTTTGTATTTCTAAAAGTTACTGCTAATGCTGGTAGTCCAGAATCACACATGAGGAAATTTGTCCTTTATCAGTGAAATCAGGATCTCTGAGGCTTCAGTATTTTTGTAAATTCTTCTGATAATTCCTGTGTGCACCAAAGTTGAGATCCACGTTGTATACATTCTTTGCTCATTAATGCACATTGCTGATTCAGGTTATCATCCATAGTGAATTTCTTTGAATGTTTCACATGATTTGGTTCTTCCCTTCTCTAACTAGAGCATAAAAGTCTTTGTGGTGGAAACTGTATATCTTCTACTCTTCTTGAATTTCCTGGGGTACCCAATGCAGAATGGTCACACAGAAGTATAATATGGATGGCATCAACCAGGCAGATTTGGGAGGATGGATGGAAGAGTTGGAGGTATCACCAATGCTTTTGGTCGCCCCATTCTTCAAAAATCCAATGGAAAGCTCTTCCCCTCTATTAGTGGACTCATAAATGCATTACCGAACTTCCTTCTTTCCCCTTCTCTTCCCTCCCATTGGGAAAGGCACATTTTTAATGTTTACTTTTAAAGAAAGCAACTGCAGAGGGTACTATATTCACAGTAATAAATCCTGCCTCTGCATCCTGGCCTTGACTCTTTCACTTATGTGATCTTGGGGAACATTGAAGCAAACACACCTTCTTTTGGAAAGATAGTTGAGATGCTCATGGGTTATACGGAGCAGCAAGGGGAGATTAGCCTGTGTTTTAGCATCATCCTGTCATCCTGATGTGTGGTTTGGAAATGCTTATTTCTTTCCATGATGAACCAAGAGCCTGGGAAATGGAAAAGTTTGAGAAACTCAATAATTAAGATAAAGACAAGCCCTTATTGAACTTCAGTGACAGTGAACTCTACTAAAACATCAAATCTGTGTTCACAAGCCTCATTTCTTAGGAAAACAGCTTTGAGCACCTGTATTTCCACACCAACTTTTTGGTGCCTTTAGTACTTTGTTTCCAGAATGATTCATATGAAGTAAGGAACCCTGGTATCATACTTAACTGGTTTTTAGCAAATGTTCTTCCCAATAGATAGCATGCCTTAATTCTGAAAATTAACCATACACAGGTTTTGAGAAAGCAGTGAGGTTACAGAGTGATGAAATCAAGTCCTGATAGGAGAAGCAGATGGTGAACCAGGGGAGCCAAGAATCCAAGAATCCTCATCAAACTATGAAGGGAGGCCCCTGGCCTCTGAGATATTTTGTCAAGAGCTTTTGTGCTACTCAGAGTATGGTCCCTGCAGCATCGCCTGGGCTTTTGGTAAGAACGCAGACTCTCAGGCAACATCCTAGACCTCCTGAGCCAGCATCTGAAGTTTGTCAAAAGTCCCAGGTGATTTATAGACACGTTGAAGTTTGAGGAGAAAGAAGAGTCCCTAAGAACTAAACTGAGAATTAGGAGACCTGACTTGGTATTATTTTAAT
This sequence comes from Vicugna pacos, assembly GCF_048564905.1. Classification (NCBI taxonomy): domain Eukaryota; kingdom Metazoa; phylum Chordata; class Mammalia; order Artiodactyla; family Camelidae; genus Vicugna; species Vicugna pacos. The sequence continues at coordinate 46,998,886 of NC_132997.1, read as the reverse complement.
TCCATCTAACCTCACTTTCTCTAGATTAAAAAAAAAAGTAGAATAAATCCTCCTATTTCAGTTGATAGAAATAGGTAGCAACAGGGTGCCAGTAGAAAAGATGTACCAGCCCCATGGCCAGATATCCATCCTCTTCCTCCTTATCCACCTCCACTTTGGTAATTTTCTTAGATGCCTGTCTCCCAGAAGCTTTGAGATTTGGCAAGGAAGATGTCCCAGCTGTATCCAATTCCAGTTATAAGCAGCTGAGAGTCTCCCATGGACACACTGTTCTCCTGGTATCTTGCACCATCTATGCCTAAGCCACGTGGAGTAGAGAGTCCCCTCCTGAGACTTGCCTTCAGGGCAGCCTGTGTTTCGGGAGAACCAGTGAAGACAGCCCTGTCTCTAGGCCACCAGGAAGCACTTCAGCCAGACAACAGCCCTCTCCAGTTACTCAGCACATCCTGCCTTGGACAACAGGAAATGTACAGAGGGAACAATGGAGGTTGTTGAGCTCCATCCTTGTTCCTGATGGAGCATAATTAAAGAGAACACCTGTGTGGCTGCTAAGTCACTTCACGCTGTTCCCATGTGCAAACGCTGTGCTCAGTAACCCTACAAGCGCCTCATTCCCTCCACCCAACCGAGGCAGCACACAGAGCCGCAGTACAGAAAGCTGGCAAATTATTAGTTCAGGACCCCTTAAAGGATCTCTTCAGATGGATTTGTTACCAGCTGAGCCCCTCAGCCAGCCTGGCTGCAGTTTGCCTGACTGCAGCCCCAGGAAGACTCACGGATGAGGAGTGGATCCTCACTCCCCAAATGCCCTACTTTGGTCAGCACATATTTGTATCCAGAGCAGGCTCATGGGAGTGTTCTGGAGCTGCAGAAGCCAGAAAACTTGGACCACAGCTGAAATACTGGAACTGGTGGGCTGTAAACTGCCCCAGGGGAAAATAGCCAACCGCAGTGAAATTAGATGCAAATGGGACCTATGGATTTTGTGGGAAACATAGGAAAGGGAAATGATAGTAAATCAAAAGGCAAGCCTATCATTCTGAAAGGGCCTCTTCCTGTTGCTGAAGTTTATGGGGTGCTTTGGTTACTAACCACCGGGTTCTTGCAGGGCCCCAGCTGCCCAGAGCAGAGGAGATTCCCCTCCGCCAGCAGGTGAATTGGTAACAGGATTCAGCATGATGACAGGCCAGCTTTGTGATTTACTTCTTCCAGGGCAAAGCAACACCGCTTTCACAGTGAGCTTTAGAGTATTTGAACAGATGAGTGAGTGAGCCTAGGAGACCCAGTAAAGAGAATTGCTGGATGTCAGAGGAGAGGAGAGGGCTTCACAGGAGTAGAACTGTTTCTGAGAAGAAAGGACAGCTGCCTATTCACCCTGCCCACTCTCAGCTACATCACTGCTTTATTCTCTCCATAGACTAACACGAACTGAAATTACCTCCTTTATATATTTGCCTGTTTATTTATTATTATCTTACCCACTAGAATGTGATCTCTGCCAGAACTGGACTCTTGTCTATCTTGTTCACAACTGTATCTTCCCACTTAGCCCAGTGCCTGGCACATAGTATGTATTGAATACATGTTCTTGAATGAGGAAGTGAATTTTTATTATTTGGGGACTGTCATCCTGAGTATTCTGGCTTCGCAAGTTTCAGAGCTGGCGTAGATCATCTTTATATTTTGGGGAATAGTAGGTGTGAAGGTTGTTTTCCTTCATGGAGAAGAAAGCATATAAAATAATTGAAGGCCATTTTCTGCCTCTCAAAGATGCTCCGTGATTCCTGTTTTTCTCCCTCAGTCTGTCAGGACTTTTGGAAAAGGTACCTTGGGTGTTCTGGCATGAAGTTCTTAACAGATATTTATTAAGCACAGGGTGCTTGCACTCTGCTGAGAGTTGGAGGTGGGACACAAGATGAGTATCAGAATTTCCTGTTCTCATAAATTTCATAATGTGCCGGAAAGTAATAGATGCGCAGGCAGAGTCCATCTGTGTACAGGGGCTATGGTGGAGATGTGCATTAGTTACACCTGAGGGAAATTCTTTGGGCTTGGGAGGGAATGGTGAAAACATAGTAATAGCTTCCTAGAAGAAATTATGTCTGTTCTGAGTATTGAAGGAGAAATAGGGATTGGTTGTAAGTTAGGATGACAGGGAAGGGTATTCCAGGTAGAGAGATGGGCACTATGATGCTACAGAGGCAAGAGAACCTGGTGTGTTGGGAACTGCAAGTGTAAGCTATGAGTGGACAAGTGGTGAGATATTAGAATGGTGTGGTACCCATTCAGCATATTGGTAATAGACAAAGCACCCCAAGGTGGAGAGTGGTTACATGATGAGAGGTGGGTAGGTGAACTCCAGTGACAGGATGTTCTCAGTGGACAGTTTAACCAAGGATCATTCATTTGTGCCTGTATACCTGCATCATCTTTCCAACTGCAGCTTCTTGCTCTTCAATCTCATTTCTTGACCATCCTGTCATTCACAAGTTGAGCAAAAATATAGAAAGAACCAAAAGAATGAAGTAAACATAAATGCCTCCATAATTTCTCAGTGAGCAGCCCTGTTTAAAACACTTACTGAATTGGAAATCTGGAATAAATAAGGCTTCCCAGTGATCCATGGGTTTCCATTATACAAGTTTCTCTCATTTCTTTATTACCATAGTAGATTCTGAGATGTGAATCTTTGTATATCTGTATACACATGTGTGCTTACAGGATCATCTCTTGATGGATGAGTAGCACAGAAAAACAATAGGACCCATGATACACTCCCTAACCCAAGGCACAGAGTAGCTCTTCTCTCCTGCCTGATTCACCCTGGCTTTGTGGACGTGTGGACATACAGCAGTGCAGAGGTCTATCTAGAGAAGAGGTCTGTCTAGAGAACTGCTTCTCAAGATAGAAGTCTTTATTTTGGCAGACAAGACTTCTCAGTGGCCTGTCATTCCATGCTAGAATGCTCTCACTTCTACGTTCATTATTGATAAATTTATATTCTGCAAATACTTATTATCTGGTATTACCATTCCTCGAAAGATATATAGGAAAAGAAAACAAACCTGTGGTGTCTCATCTCAGGGACCTTGAACCAAGAGTCCTAGAATGCAAACAACACTTACAGATGAATGTATTTTCCTAATTGCTTCTCACTTCCGTTTTTGATTTTTGAATGCATTTGGTAAGTTGAATCCAGTGTAATTTCTGCCTCCTGGGTAACGGGCAATGTCTGTCTCCATTGTTTTTCTGTGAATGCAAGCACTCAAGTGGTCAACTCCTATGATAACACACTTGTGATACTGAGAATTTGGGGGCACCAGGAGTATTGCAGCTCTGGACATTTGAGCCCCCAAAATAAAATATTCACTAAGGGCTGCCATAGAGGCATTCTGGTTCCCTGTGACTTAAGCTGAAATTTTAAGACCTGAGCATGTCGTTTTCTTTCTGTAATTCCTCTGGTGTCCCCAGGAACAGCCTCCTGCTCCACAGTCATTGCAGCCACCAGCACTGCCTTAACAGCGAGGTGCAGCCCTTTGTTCACCCAAGACACTTGATGCAGTAGCCACAACCACAGTGACAATTTGATGCACTTGATGCAACTGTTTACAGTGGAGGCAAGAGAGGATATATCTGAAATAGGCCCCAGAATCCCATCTTTGAGGGTCTATTTCAGAGGACCACTTCTGAGCACTAGTCTGTTTATCTTGACAGGGATAATTTAATACAGGAATTGGTTAAACAGTATAATATTTTGCAAGGGCCCCTTGAACCAATACCGCAGACTGGATGGGATAAACAACAGAAATTTATTTTCCCACAGTTCTGGAGGCAAAAAGTCCAAGATCAAAGGTTTTGTCAAGGTTGATTTCTTCTGGGGCCTCTCTCTTTGGCTTATTGATGGCTGCCTCTGGCTGTGTCTTCACATGGTCACCCTTAGGTCTGTGTGTTTGTGTCCTAATCTTTTCTTACAAGTAGACCAACCATATTGGATGAGGGCCTATCCATATGACCTTGTTTTACCTTAATCACCTCTTTAAAGGCCCTATTTCCAACTATAGTCATATTCTAGGTACTGGGGATTGGGACTTGAACATCAATTTTGGGGGGATTCAGTGCAGCCCTTAGCAAATGAGTATTGGAAGACTGAAAGGCAAGGAGGGAACGTTGAAATAACAGAGATAATAACTCTAAGAAGCAGCTATGCTACCCTTAGGGCTAGAGCAATAAAAGGAAGAGATTTAAAAGGAAGCTTAGATAAGGGGTCATGCAGAAAAGGGATGCAGACCTCTGAAGAGCAGGTGCTGGCAGCTGGTGTTAGCATCTGTGTTGGGGGTACACAATGACACTGGTTTTGGGGAACACAGGAAAAACTGGAAGGAACAGATCCTTTTTCCTCCCTCAGCCTTCCAGTCCCATTTTAGTGCCCTTTATAGGTAGAAACTAACAGGTGTCCACTGATGAAGGACAAATGTAATCTGCAATTCACAGTCCCAGAAATTATAGGGCAAGTTGTTGAAGGGTGGATTTGAACTGAAAGACATTAACTTAATAACCATTATAAATTCATTCAGCTTCTTTAAGAAAACATTCTGCACTATGGCCTTGCTTTTATTACTTAGTAACATAAGAAAAAAATCTCCAGTGTCCATACTCTTCTAAAGCATGAATTCTAATGTCTGCATAATGTATTCCATCATAGGGATGTACCATAATTTACTTAACCAACTTCCTATTCTTAGCCATTAGGTGTTTTGAAACCTTGTTGCTATTATAAACAGTAATGCAGATCTCTAAATCTAAACACATGGGCTTAAATTATCCCTTAGGAAAGGTTTTTAGAAAAGGAATTACTAAACCAGCAAAAAATATTTTTAAAGTAAAAACACACTTTTTCTAAGTTACAGAGAACATGAAATATGCATGGTTCTTTCTGTTCTCGAGTATAATTCGGTGAGATTATGCTGTCCTAAAACATGAGTTTCAGGGGAGAGTTTAAATAGTATCTGATGAATGCGAGCAATAAGAATGTGGATATCATTATTTCAGAGTGAAATGAAACTTTTAAGAAAGCATTTAAAGGCGAGGGGACTATTAATAGTAGCGCCTGCCTCAGTTGGTAGAGACACCATGTTGTTAATTGATTTTAATACAATTGCATTCTTAGCAGAACTACTTTGGGAAAGGATATCTCTAAATAATCCAATTTTAGTTGTTCCTTCTGGTTGGACAAAGGAGCAGGCAGGGCTTGTATCAGTATTTATGGAGTGAAGCCTTGTAGGAATTATGCTGGCCAAAGGACATTACTATAAATCTGTAATGATGGTTGTTTTTGGTTCCATCTTTAGTTTCTGAATTTTAACCTTAATAATTAAAATTCCTTATCATAAATTATTGGACTGTGATGGTTTTATTTTTCTCCTGGGATGAACCCTGATTTTCTGAGGTATGGTATGCTCAGTCTTCTCTGAAGGGTAAAGGTCTGGATGGTTCTGAGCCAGATGTTTGAAGCTCACCTTCCTGATGGAGATTTCATGTGCAGGTTTGGGTGCTACCTTCAGAAAATCTGAATCCCAGCCTTTATAGGCTCCCTGAGGACAATTCCAAGAAAGCCACTACCTCTTCTGCTGGTTTCCTGGTGCTGGGGTATACTCAGTATTATAAGACTAAATAAATTGATAAATTCAGCTGATTCAGAGCGTTTACATAATCTTTCCAGTGTCAACAGTCATTTAAATTATCCTAACTTTATACTGAATCTCCAAAATCCAATTACTAGCTAATAATAATTGTCAGTTTTACTTTAAACCTGTAATGATAGGTCACAAGGGATGTGTAGCAGCAGGATTAAATCGCTGTAGACTGTAGCTGTGCCCAGCCTTAAATTACTCGCCTCTTATCTCTGGCTAACAGAGCCACTATATGTTTTGTCACCATTTTTGCTAAATAGAATAAATGTCACCAAAATTAATTTCATCTTCCTTAAATTAGCTTCTTAGTGTGATTCTTCACTTCAGTCAAAATTTATTTCTTCAAGAATTTAATTTCCTTCTTCGTCCTTTTATTTGAGACAGCGAGACTGTTCCAGAGCAAATGTCTTTTAATCACTGGCTGGCAGGTTTTGAGGCTTGCTTTTTTATTAATAATTGCTGACCCTTTAGGGGGAGTGTTGAAGGGTATTTCTGTTTTATTTGAGCTATTGTATGCTTTTAGGCAGAGTAGACTGGGATCTTTCTGAAGAGCGTCAGAAAAAGTTCTGAACCTTGCATAGACCAGGAAAGATAAAGTTACCAAAAAAAATAATTTTTCCACATAAGGAATGATTCAGCAGGGAGTTTGTAATTAGGTAGTTTAGTTGCTTTTACTACTTTTTAATCATTTTCTTATATATACCTCGGGCAATAGCTATCCTTTAATTGAGGCAAATGCTTGGAAAGACTGGAGGGGTTTTAACGCTAAACTTCTCATAGAGCGTAAGAAAAGCACAGAAAGGTCACCTGACTCTGAAATCTATCCTAAAGACAGGATGATAGCACCTGTAACGGATTTTCTTTCCTCATCAAAGGAAGCCCCAAGGCATCAAAACAGTTGCAAGGAGGGGAATGGTTGGAGGAGGAAAAAAAGCGCTGAGAGAGAGAGACAGAGACAGATCCACTTCCAGAAAGGCAATGTGAGGACTTCTGTGACTTTCTCCCCAGTGAAACAAGCATAACTGGTGAAGAAAAAGTAAAAACATTTAACATCTCCGGATTCTGTCAGGGCAGTACAGCAAATAAACATTTATTTGAGAAAGCCCACAAAAACTCAAAAGTAACAATGAGATTCTGTGGCACTTAAATCATGACCCAGTCCTTTCCTCCCCTTTCCAGCTTAGTTTGATGGAATCTCCACCCTGGGCAGGTGTGGTCAAGAAGGTGGGGCTTCCTACCTCATCAGCACCCAATCCAGAGGTACAGTTTCTTACCAAGAGACACAGCCTGTTAGCATTTCTTCCTGCCTTTAACTCCTTGAGTTGCAGAGGTTAAATTCCAGGTGAGTGCAGCCATAATTTGAGGGGCTCCTTTCTCTACTCACCCCTCACTTACGGGTGAATGCTTTCTCCCAAGTAAAGTAAGCTAAGAATACTGGGCCCTTAATCACTCTTGACCCAGTCTGATTATAGGATAGAGGTTCCACACCAGGAGAGGCAAGCTGAGAAGACTAGATCCTACTGCCTGGCCGCCTAGTGACTCAGATTTTTCTCAGAGGAAGGGGAAGCCCATGAGAGTAGAGAACTTTAAAACTTTCCCCAAAGGAACTGATTTCGTTTGAAACAGAATGTGGGGAAGTTCAAGGTTATGGGCAGTTCAATAAATAGTGGAGATTTGGGGAGTAAGCAAGTATGAAGAGGTTAATAACTCTATGAGAGCAAAAATCTAAACCAGAGGCTAGTAAATTTACCATAGAGAACCACAGGGAGAAGACAGCTAAGAAGAACTCTCCTGGGTTCACAAATACACCTTAAAGACTAGCCTCAAAACTCTTCCTGCCCATGTCCAATTCAGTGGCATTAATTATATTCACTGTATCGTACAAGCATCACCACTGTGTGTTTCCAAAATGTTCATCACCCCACAAAGAAAATCTGTAACCATTAAGCAGTAACTTCTCACTCCTTCCCCACCCTATGGACAGGGATTTAACAACTAGCTTCTCATCAGAAACAACAGAGGCCAAAAGCCAGTAGTATGACATATTCAAAGTGCTGGGGAAAAGAAAAATACCTGTCAAACAAGAATCTTATATCCAGCAAAACTGTCTTCCAAATATGAAGGTAAAATAAAGACATTAATTTTGTTTACAAATTATTTTGTTTACCAAACAAAAACTAAATAGTTTTCATTCCTAGCAGATATGCTTTACAAAAAATACTAAGTGAAATTCTTCAAACTGAGAGCAAAGGACCCCAGAGATTAATTTAAAACCACATTAAAAATAACACCAGCAAAGATAATTATATAATAACAAAAGATAATATAAATGCATATTACTTCTCTTTTTTAACTGGTTTTGAAAGTAGAATATAAGATCAATGTGGAAAAATCAATTGTATTTCTATATGCTTGCATTGAACAATCTGAAAGTGAAATTAAGAAAACAATTACATTTATAATAGCATGGTTGTGAGGATGGCACTGTGCCCCTAAATTGATCTTGAAGATTCAATGCAATTGACTTTCTTTCCAATTTCAAAACTTACACAAAGCTATAATAATAAATAAGACAGTGTGATACTGGCACAAGGATAGGCATATAGATCGATGGACTGGAATTGATAGTCTATAAATAAGCCATTGCATTTACAGTCAACTGATTTTTGATAGGTACAAAGACAACTCAGTGGAGAAATAATAATTTCAATAAATGGCACTGGGGTAATTAAATAGTCATGTGAAATAGAATGAAGTTGGAACCCCTACCAAGATTTACTCAAAATGGATCAAAGACCTAAATATAAGACCTTAAAGTAAATATAAAGTTAATATAAGACCTCCTAGAAACAAACATAGGTATAAATCTTTGTAGCCTTGAGTTAGAGATTAGTTTCTTAGATATGACACCAGAATCACAAGGGACAAAAGAGAAAAAGAAATAAGTTGGACTTCATCAAAATTAAAAATATGTATCCTTCAAAGAACACCATCAACAGTGTGAATAGACAGCCCATAAAATGGTAGACTTTAGCAAATTATATTTCTGACAAAGGACTTGTATTGAGAATATATAGAGAACAGTTACAACTCAATAATCAAAAGACAGTTACTCCATTTTAAAAATGGGTGGAAGATCTGAATAGATATTTGTTCAAAGAAAATATACAAATGGTAAATCAACACACAACCAAATGCTCAGCATTATTAGTCATCAAGGAATTGCAAATCAAAACCTCAGGGATACCACTTCATACCCACTAGTTTGGCTATAATAGAAAAAAGAAGATAATAACAATTGTAGGCAAAGTTGTGGAGAAATTAGAGTCCTCATGCACTGTTGCTGGCAATAAGAAATAGTGAAGGTGCTTTGGAAAATAATTTGTGATATTTTCTCAGAGGTTAAACATAGAGTAACCATGTGATCCAGCAGTTCCACTCCTAGGTATATACCCAGGAGAACTGAAAACATGTGTCTGCTCAAAAAAAGTTGCACATTAATGTTCATAGATTGATTATTCATAATAGCCCCCCAAAGTGGAAATAATTCAAATGTCCATCTATTGATAGATTTAATAAGAAATATATTATCCACACAGTAGAATATGTGGGAATTAAATAAAGTACTGGTATATACTACAACCTGGATGAACCTTGAAAACATTATGCTCAGTGAAAGAAGCCAGTAACAAAAGACCACATATAGTGTAAGGTGACTCTATAGAGGCAGAAAGATAAGTGGTTGGCTAAGTCTGAGAGAGTTAAGAGGAAGAATGAGATTTCTTTTTGGGTTGATGAAAATGTTCTCAAATTGCAGTGATGACTGCCTATCTGTGAAAATACAAAAGAGCTTGAATATATACTTTAGTGAATTTTATGCTATGTTTATTATATCTCAATAAAGATTTTACTTAAGAAAACTAAAATGTAGTCAGAAAACACAGATTTAATCCTCTGTCTTCATTTGCTTACCAGTATGACTTTAGGCAATTTGCATATTTGTGGGCCTTCATTTCATTATCTGTAAGACAGTAGCTTAGACTAAAAAGTTTTTAAAGGAGGCACTTGAAAAAGTAAGGCAGGGAAAAGAGGCTTGATTTGTGGTTACAGTGACCAAGAATGGGGGTGCAGCCTGCATAGTCAAACAGGGCCCCCTGCTCAGAAGGGCCAGTGCTTGGTTTAATTCTCTGCTGTTTCCATTCTGGATTTCTTAATACATTTTGAGCACAGTCCTGCATTTGCATGATGCACTGGGCCTCACAAATGATGTGACCAGTTCTGATCCTACAGATAGTGGGAAGGGGCTAGGGATCCTTTAACATCCTGCAGTGCACAGGGCAGCCCTGTACAATGAATTAATTGCCCTCTCCAAGATGCCCTGATGAGAAACACTGACTGCTAAGGAATGGTTGAACTCTGAAGTGCCATGGTTTTTATCCAGCCTACTAGAAACTACTCTGAAAATTTCAAGCATAGTAAGTGTTCTTCAAGAAAGTTGCTTTGATTTTATTTTATGTACCTAAAACAAAAATGTAGAGGGTCCAAGGCATTGGAGGGTTTTGTCCCTCATTTTGTTTCCTGAGTCTGATGATATACTCTGTATGAACCACCTAAGCTTAGCCCTGCTTCTCTTCTATTAATAGACCTGTCAAAATTTAGACAATCATAACCTCAACTTATTTTATTTCTGGTATTAGGAGATTCCTTAAGAAATTGCCAACTTATTAGGCTCTGTGGCAAAAGCAGTTGTGATTCACAGAGAATTTCTGATGAATAATGAAGTTCTAAGCCGATTGCTTTACTTACATTGTTTCATCTAGTTTTCCCATCAATCTTTGAGGTTAATTATGATTCTCCCAACATTACAGATGAGGAAACGGAATCTCTGGTTAACAGAAAAATTAGAAGAAAGTTGTGTGTCTTCTTTTTTGACTTCTCAATTGCTTCTAGATGAAATCTGAAATCTATAGGTAGCTCTTTCCTTCATTGATTTTTTCCCCCAAATATACTAGGTTTTACTTAAAAGAATTAGTGTTGGAATTCCTGATATATGATACTGCTATATACTTATGCAGTAATAAAACCATATGGTGGTGTTATTTTCATGTTGCACCAAGATTTATTATAGGCCTAGGTTGAGTATCTAATAAGTGAGACAAAAATACTGAATTGGGAAGTAAAAGATTCAATTATTTCTGGAGTCATAGATTGTTCTGGAAGAAATCTTAAAGGACTGCTGTGCCAACCTACACATTTTACAGATGTTGTAACTGAGATCGAGGTAGGTTTAATGTCTTACCTATGTTCACATAATTGATGCATGATATTAGTGACAAAACCAGGAATATAATTTGTGAAATAAAGTGAATTCTAGGTCGATCAGTCTTTCTAATCATTACCTTGTCTCTATGGTCAGTTTTGTCCGCATGAAATAAAATAACCAATTTGATGGCTTAACAGATTTCTTCTTCAGTAGAAATAACTTGTGTGAGATTTAGACAGGCTGTGGATAGCCTGTATGTGTGAGTTTGAGCCTTCTTCATCTCAGTGTGAAGAGGACTTCAACTTATATAGTAGAGTCCAGTAAAAATAATCTCTCAACAAGTTCAAAGAACAGATGACAGAAAATTCATGTATGTTGAAGGAACAAGAAATTTTATCACTGGGGTAGTGACTCAATGGTAGCAATTATGGGGATGACATTGAAAATGAAATATTTAGAAAGTTTAGAGGAAATGTTCAAATGTGTGCTTTTCGAGCACTTAAGAGTTGAGAAACCCCTGTTTGTAGCTTACTGGTCTCTACTTTTGGAATACATCAGGATGTGAAGACGAGCAGTTTAATAAATTAATATGGATCGTTAACACATAGTGGTATCTCCCTCCTTTCTGTAAGTCTATTAAATATTAAAATCAGATAGTCAAAACTTGTTGATGTTTCATCTATTTAGTTACACACATTTTCCCCATTAATTCTACAGGACAGGTCTTTGATGCTGTGTTTGATTCCAAGACAGTAGCTTGATATATTCAGCCTTGTGGGTTCCTTCTCATGCTTCCACAAAGGGCCTGAAATGACCTTTCCTTGACCTGATTCCTCTGATGAGTGAACTTAGCACATTTATGACGTATGAAGACTGGCTTCCGCCACCCCTAGCTTATTGAGCTATAACTGACATATAACATTGTATTAGTTTAAGATATATAATATGATTTGGTATATGTATATATTGTGAAATGATTGCCAGAATAAGTTTAGTTAACATCCATCACCTCATACAGTTAAAATGTTTTTTCTTGTAATGAGAACTTTTAAGATCTACTCCCTGGAAACTTTCAAATACACAATACTGTTAACTGTAGTTACTGTGCTGTACATTACATCACCAGAATTTACTCATTATATAACTGGAAGTTTGTACCTTTGAACCACTTTCACTCATTTAGCCAAATCCCCCCACCCCACGCCCCGCCACCTCTGGCAACTACCAATCTTTTCTCTGTTTTTGTAAGATTGATTTTCTTAGATTCCACATATAAGTGAGATCATAACAGTATTTGTCTTTCTCTGTCCAGCTTATTTCCCTTAGCATAATGCCCACAAATTTCATCCACATTGTTGCAAATGGCAGAGTTTTCTTCTTTGTTGTGGTTGTATAATATTCCATTGTATATATACCATATCTCTACATCTGTCTGTCTACCTACGTACCACATTTTCTTTACCCATTCATCCATTGGTAGACAGGTTGTTTCCATATCTTGGTTATTGTAAATAATTCTGCAGTGAACATAGAGGTACAGATATCACTTCAATATAGTCAGTTTGTTTCCTTTGGATAAATACGCAGAATTGGAATTGCTGAATCATATTGTAGTTCTATTTTTAATTTTTTGAGGAACCTCCATGCTGTTTCCCGTAGTGACAGACCAATTTACACTCCAGCAACAACACACGTGTTCCCTTTTCTCCATATCATCTTTCACACTTGTTATTTCTTGTCTTTTTGATGATAGCTATTCTAACAGGTGTAAGGTGATATCTCATTGTGGTTTTGGTTTGCCTTACCCTGGTGATTAGTGATGTTGAGCACCTTTTCATGTAGCTGTTGACCATCAGACCATCTTTGGAAAAATGTCTATTTAGTTCCTCTGCCCAATATTAATCAGATTGTGTATTTTGTTGTTGATCTGTATGAGTTTGTATTTTGGATATTAACCCTTTTCAGATACATGGTTTGCAAATATTTCCTGCCATCCCATAGGTTGCCTTTTCATTCTATTGTTTCCTTTGCTTTGCAGAAGTTTTTTAGTTTGATGTAGTCCCACTTAATTATTTTTGCCTTTGTTGCTTGTGCTTTGGTGACATATCAAAGAAATCATTACCAAGACCTATGTCAAGGCACTTTTCTTGTATGTTTTCTTCCAGGAGTTTTATGATTGACAGGACTATCCTTTCCCCATTGAGTATTCTTGGCTCCCTTGTCTAATATTAGTTGATCATATATGTGGGGATTTATTTCTGGGCTTTCAATTCTGTTCCATAAGTCTATGTCTATTTTTATGCCAGTACCAATACTGGATGTGAATAATGTGGGTATCTAATAAGAGGATTTGTATAATTACTTTCACCTGTTCCCTCTGAGATTGCTGTCATTTAGTTCACTAATCCACATATAATCAACTATAATCACCTAATACAGTGTTACTGTTTTTACTTTAAAGAAGCAGTCACCTTTTAGATTAATTAAGAATAAAACTGTTTTATTATTCCTTTATCTTTCTCCAGTTCTTTTCCTTTCTTCATGTAGATCTGCATTTATGACCTATATCATTTTCTTTTTCCTTGAAGAACTCTTTTAACATTTTTTTTTCACAGAATATGATTACTGGCAGTGAATTATTGTGCATTTGTTTATGTAAGGAAGTAGTTCTCCTTCACCTTTGAAGGATAATTTCACTAAATGCAGAAGTCCACTTTAAATATTTTAGTTCACTCTATTCTCATTTGCATGGTTTCTGAAAAGAAGTCTACTGTAATTCTTTTTCTTGTTCCTCCATAGGGGCTTCTTACGTCTGTATCTGTTGGAAGTTTGGGGTCTACTGTGGCTTCCAGGCTGGTATATATAGGAGGCAAAACCAAAACAAACAAACAAAGCAAAATGAGAAGCTTGTCACTGAGCTATCCTTTGAGTACTGAGATCCTCATCCACTTCTCCTACTGTGATCCCCTTTAGGAATCTTCTGGTTGATGCTTTATTATGTTTTACGCTTGAGTTTTTAGTTTACAGTTACTGCAGACGTAGAATGAAGTGTGCTTATTCCATCTTGCTTGAAACTAGAAGTGACATTTTTAATATTATGTACATGAAACCATGGTTCTTGTTAAATTCTCTGGAATATGTTGATTTTTTTAAGCAGGCAGTTAAGTTCACACTACAAATTTTGTCTTGCCTTCTGTACATGGTGGTTCCAAAGTCAGTTAAGTTTTTGTAGTGTTTGCTGTACTCTTTGAGGTGACCTAGTCTGTGCATTAGCTACGGTTTGTCCAGAACTTCGTCCATGGTTTATATAATAATTAGTTCTCAAAGCCTTTACTATCATTTTTAGTTTGTTTTGTACATACACAGCTCAAGTTTGATTCTGCAATTTGTGTCATATCATACACAGAATTAGGGGATTTCCTTATCCAACTGTCTCTTCAGGATTTCCCTCACACTGTATGACTCCCAGGAGCCCCTTTTCCTGGTTTCTTTGGGGAGAAAAATCAGGTTTCTGTCAGTTTTTTATGTCCCTGTGCTGTCATATAGTGCTTTGTGTCTAGGACCATTTGGGGGAAGAAACAGTGGGAGAAAAGAAAAAAGAAATGGACATTCCCTGTATCCTGTTCAGACAACAGAGCCTGTTTGCTTCCAGTAACTGTGGCTAGGGAGATGGGTCTTCTCTTGGGATTTTTTGTGATAATACTGCTGCTGCCGCCATGCAGATCAGATCCATGATGGGCACTGGCCTTGGGACAGGGCTGAAAGGGAAAAAAGAGGGGGGAAAATGGAGACTCCTCTGACATGCTCTGGTTTATAGGGGCTCCCAAATGTAGTTTCAACTACTTCTATTTGGATAACTAATAAAATTGGGCCAAAGACATAGAAAATATGGGAGAAATGAGAAATATTTTGAAAGTAACATTGGAGGGTACTTGGGAACTGACTTCCTGGAACTGAAGCAGAAGTGCATTAAAAGATGTCTCAGAAGAAGGATTTTGTTTGCAAGTGAGGGTGATAATACCGTAACTAGATGAGAGAATGCCAAAGTCAAGTCTAGGAGATAGAGACTCGATTTGAGTATGAGGATTTGGGGTAACTCTAGCATGTCTATATGAAGCTCTTGAGAACCTATTATGTTTTTGGTAGGGTGGATATAAAATACATCTTCTAAGAATTTACAATCTGTTAATGGAAATGAGAAATGGGAAGAAAATATCAACTAAAACTAACATTTGTGGGCTCTTCTCTATGCCACAGCCTTATAAAGGAGTTACTATTATCACCTACCTTTTCAGATGAGAACTAACACATGGATGGTTTCAGCAACTTGCCCAAGATCACACAGCTACCAAGAGATAGTGCAGGAATTCAAAACCCTGTCACTAAACTCTATGCTTTTAATCTGTTTACCATGACCAGATTCAGTCATTTAACCTCACTAGCCATCGATTTCCTCCTTTTTAAGCTAAGCATAAAAATCGAGTAGAATTTGTGAGATAATAATGACATGATATATTAAAAGCTCAGAAATAGTAAGTACTCAAATTACATGAGTTGTTTTTCCTTTCTGCAGGAGATTTAGATTAAAAATGCTATAGGAAAACACTGTAACTGCAGATCCTAGTTTCTGACCTTCTACTTTTTGTTGATGATCTCCATGGAGCTTCATTAAAGATTCCGTAATACTAGAAGAAACAATTATTTTTTCTCCTTTGTTTCTGTAGCTTTAGAGAGCTATTATTGAAATACAATATACTACACATGTTTACAGTATACAGTTTCATATGATTTGACATGTGTATATATTCATGATACTATCTCCACACTCAAGATGTTGAGCATACTGTTACTCCCCAAATTTTCCTCGTACCCCTTTGTAATCTCTTACTACTGCCTCCAAGCAATCTGTGGTCTGATTTCTCTCAAGATGGATTACTTCACATTTTCTAGAGTATTGTAAAAGTTAAATCGTACAATATGTACTATTTCTGGTCTGGCTTCTTTCACTCAGCATAATTATTTTGAGATTGATTCATACTGCATGTATTAAAAGTTCCTTTTGAACCATTATTACTCACAAATATTCTATTGTGTGTGTATATATATACACACACACACACATATGTATACAGTTACTTGTTTATTCATTTACATCTTGGTGGATATTTGAGTTAATTCCAATTTTTAACTTTATTTCAAATAAAGGAGCTATGAGCATTTTTATGTGAATGTTTTCATATCATAAGGGTGTGATTAACTTCTAAAGAAACTGCTAAACTATTTTCCAAAGTAATTGTACCATTACACTTCTACCAACACTGTGAAAGAGTTTCAGTGGCTTCAAATCCTTGTCAACACTTGGTACAGTCCATCTTTTAATCATAGGATTTCTGTTGGGTGTGCCATGGTTTTTCACTAATGGTAAATTACATTTACATTTCCCTAATGGTAAATTATGTTGAACAACTTGTTTTCACATGCTCACTTGCCACCTGTATATCTACTTTGGTGTAATGTCAATTTTACATCATTTGCTCTTTTTTTTTTCCTTACTAATAAATTGTGAGAGTGCTCTATATATTCTGGATTTAAGTCATTCATTAGATGTACATTTTGCAGATACTTTCTCCTAGTCTGTAGTTTATTATTTAAAAATTTTTGTAAGTCTTCAAGAACAAAGGTTTTTAATTTTAATAAAGTCTAATTTTGTGGGGTTTTTGTTACAGTTCTTGCTATTGGAGTTGTATTTAAGACATCTCTGCCAAATCCGAGGTTACTAGGAATTTTTCCATTTTTTTCCTAGAATTTTTGTAGTATAACCTCTTACATTTAGATTTATGATCTCTTTCCAATTAGATTTTAAATTCTGTATAGAGTGTGAGGTAATGATCCAAGTGCTTTTTTTCTTTGTCAAGACTAGTTAATCGTTTCAGCACCAGCACCGTTCGTTTAAAAGATTATTCTTTGCTCCTTGAATTGCTTTGACATCTGTGTAAAAAATAAAATTATTTATATACATATTGGTATATTTCTGAACTTGTTTCATTGATCTATTTGTCTATCTTGGTGCCAGTACCACACAGTCTTGATTTCTGTAGCTTATATTGTCTTAAATATAAATGAGGTAGGGTAAGTTCTCTAGAGTTGTTCAACTTTTTCAGTTATTTTAGCTATTTTAGGTCTTTTGCATTTATGTATAAATTTTAGAATTAGTTTGCCAAATTTGAAAAGAAAATCCTGCTGGGACTTTGGTTGAAGTTTTGTTAAGCCTGTAGATCAATTTGGATAGCATTGAACTAATAATGATATTGATTCTTCCAACCTATTGTACATGGCATATTTCCCATTTATTTAGGTGTCATTTAGTTTCATTCAGCACTGCTTTGTGGCTTTCAGTTTACACGTGGATCTCTTAGCATTTTATATTCTTATGCTATTGCTTAATTTCAATTTCTGATTATTTCTTTTATGTATAAATTCAATTGATTTTTGCATATTCGTCCTGTGCCCATCTAATTTAATAAACCCACTTTTAGTTTCAGTAGCTTTTTTGAGTACATTCTGTGTAATTTTCTATATAGGTGATCATGTCTCTTGCAAAGCAGAACAGTTTTACATATTTCTTTTGTTTCTTCCCTCAGAACACTGGCTAAAACCTCCAGTAAAATGTTAAATGAAAGTAATAAAAGTGGCCTTCCCACCTTCCTGATCTTAGGGAGAGTTTTTATGCAAAATTAATTGTATTTAATAAATTGATAAATTATTATTAAATAATATTACATATTAAATGTATACTTAATATTAAATATTCATATATGGGGGTTTAATATACATTAAATAAATTATATATAAAATATATTATGCTACGCAAGTTACCCATTTTTTTCCTTGAATGAATGTTCATATTTGGTATCTTTCAAAAGAAGTTGTCTGTTTCATCTCAGTTGTTGAAATTATTGGCATAAAATTATTCATGACGTTCTATTAGTATCTTTTTAATTTCTGTAGACTCTGTATTGATGTTACTGCTTTCATTTCCTAGTTTATGTCCTCTCATTTTTTCTGATTAAGTCTGACTAGAGGCATATGATTTTACTGACCTTTCTCAAGACCATATTTGGTTTATTTTCTCTTTTCTTTCCTTTTCTTTTTGTTGTCATTTTTATTGATATTTACTTTATCTTTAGTATTATTTCTCTGCTGCTTACTTTGCTTTTAATTTCCTTTTTTTAAAGTTTTTAAAGTTAAAACTGAAGGCATTGATTTGAGATCTATTTTTTCTAATACTGATCTTTAGTGCTATAAATTTTGCTCTAAATACTGTTTCAGTTGCATTCACCAAATTTTGATATATTGTATTTAAATGTCTAGTTTTAAATATTTCTTATTTTCAGTTTGATTTCTTTTTTTGACTTACAGCTTTATTTAGTATTTTGTTTCTAAATATTTTGGGATTTTTTTTTAGTTACTTTTCTGCTATTTACTTCTTATTTGATTTTTACCACAGAGTGTGCTTTTTCTTTCCATCTTTTTGAAAACATCTTTCATTGGACAAATATTTTTAATTTTGATGAGGTCTAAAACACCAATTTTTCCTCTTACGGATCATGCTTTGATCTCAGCTGTAGGAACTCTGTCTAGTCCTCTATTCCAAATATCTTTTTTGGAAGTTACGGAGGTTTATTATATATTACACTTAAGCTGATGATCCATTTTTTGTTAAATTTGTATGAAATATGAGGTATAGGTTGATGTGTTTGTTTTATCTAATGAATGTCCAGTTTCCCCCAGCACTGTTTATTGTACTCTTTCTCCTCCATTGAATTGTTTTGCTCCTTTTACAAAAATTAACTATTCACATCTGTGTGGATATTTTTTGGGTTGTATATACTGTTCTGTTCATCAGTCTTTCCAGCAGTACCATACTATCTTGATCACTGCAATAAACCTTAATATTCAGAAGAGTGATTTTTTTTCTATTTTACTCTTTTCAAAATTGTTTTGGCTATTCTAGACCCTTAACTTTCTGTATAAATATTAGAATAAGCTTGCCTATGTCTATAAAGATATTCATTGAGATTTTGATAGATATTAAACCTATTGATCAATTTAGGAAGAATTGACATCTTTACTATGATGAGTCATACAGTCCATGAACATGGTATGCCTCTCCAAATGTTTAAGTGTTTTAAAAATTATTTTTTTGAAATTTGTAGATACTGACAGGCATATGTAGAATAGATAAAAAAGATTATACTGTATAGCACAGGAAAATATATACAAGATCTGGTGGTAGCTCACAGCAAAAAAATGCAACAATGAATATATGTATATTCATGTATAACTGACAAATTGTGTTATACCCTGGAAACTGACACAACATTGTAAACTGATTATAACTCAATAAAATAAAAAAAGAAAAAAATTACTTTTTCCAGCATTTTATAATTTTTATCATAAAGATACTTTACATACTTCATTAAATTTTTACCTAAGTATTTCATATTTTTTCAGCAATTGTAAATGGTTATTGCATTATTCAGTTCAGATTTCACTTGTTCATTGTCAGTATAGAGAGAATGCAATTGATTTTTGTGTGTTAATCTTGTATCCTACCAACCACCTTATTGAACTTACTTATTAGTTCTAGTAGTTATTTTTTAGATTCATTGAGGTTTTCTATGTAGACAGTCTGGTGGTCTACAAATAGAAACAGTTTTATTTCTTCTTTGCCAATGTGTATTATTTTAATTTCTTTTTTCTTGACTTACTGCCTTTCAAGTTTTGCTTTTAAGTTTCGTTTGTTGGGAAAAAAGCAGCCTTAATCTAGGGGTAATTTTGCCCTAATATTGAGTCTGTATCCTCTGGGTACTCTACCCAAAGCCCCATGATTTACTAGATTTTCCATACTAAGTGGTAGGGCTATGAACTATTCCCAGCTCTGTGTAGTATCTAGGAAATTGTTCCCTGTGTTCCTTTCAGGTGGCTCTCTTCTCAGACTCATGTAATTGCCTTATACACATGCCCTAATCAACTGAAGACTTGAAGCAGAATCTGCATTTTGGGGGAGCTCTTTTGTTGCAGCTTTCTCCTCTGCAGTAGTCTGCCCTTTGAACTTTAGCTGCCTTACCCTCATTTGCTCCCAGCTCCACCTCTTCTATTCAGAGAGACTCTGGGCTCTACTTGGGTCCCTTTCCAGTGATGTAACCTAAAATTCCCTTTAGTCAATAAAGTAGACAATCCTGCAGATCACTTCATTTGTTTCCTCCCTCTTAGGGCACACCGTTTTGTGCTGCCATACATTTAACGACTGAAAACATTTTTTCATATATTTTGTCCAGTGTTTTAGTTGTTATAGGTGTTGAGAGAGAACTCTGGTCCCTGTTACCCCTTCTTGGTCTCATTGAAAGTATCAGAAAATCCTCTTTTCACCTAGCATCTCTTTGAAGCTCATTGGTTATTGATTATTATGTTTCAAAGTCTACCATGTGCTTACAAACAAAAGAGACATAGACTAAGCCATCTTTGCAAGGAACTTGTTAGTGTTTTCTGAATCTCCTGGTCCTAATGCTTCCTTTGGGATCTAAATACGGATATTTGTTCCACCAAGAAGAATCTGCATATCTGGCTAAGAAATTCTTTCAACTTCTTTACATCTTGAAAGTCCTGTGTGTACTCTGCTAAGTATAGATAGAGCACTGAATTGGCACGTGTAACAGGGAGAAAAAGACTTTCGTGTTGTATAGTGACTTTTAAATTGTGTCAGAAGATATTTCATCTATTCTTCAAATATGTGCTGGTGGTGGGTTGGGGTGTAAGTTTCTTGTCTTCCAGTACACTGAACAGATTTATTATGGTCAGTTTTGTGGATTATATGTGGAGAATAATGATTTGAAGGAAAACGAATAAACATTTAATAACCAGAATTGTATCAGTAGCTCTAAATTGTCCCCTTTCCTTCACCCAGTTTCTTAACATCCCTTTAATGGGGGTATTTACTTCCATGGTCCTAGCCGTTTTCTTTCCCATAAAAAAAAGTTCAACTTTGTTTTTATATATTTATCTTATGTATTTTAAGCAAGCAGGTGGAACACAATGTTGTCCACTGTGTTATAGTCCATCTGTACTTAGGCCTATATTTATGGTCAGTATTTATGAGAACACAGAATCCTGATCTGGTTTGACATTCCAAAATTATGGAGAAGTTGCCACTCCTTACACCATTTTTTTCTGGCAGGACTCTTAAAGACTAATATGGAAAATTTTGCCTTCCTCAAGGCAACTGAAGCCCCACCCTGCCCTTCATGTCTTACCTTCCAACATGGCCACAGCTCCAACCCAAGTAAACCCCTGCTGATTCCGTTCCAGTAGAGAGATGGTGTAGGTGTCACATTGGATTCCCTTTCTTCTACTTCAGTCCTGTTTTTGAAGAGGAGGCAGACCAACCAACAAATTTACATCCTGAACTGGCCCCAAATAGTATATTTATAGTTGGAACCAAGTCTTAGTGCTTTCTTAATGAAAACCATGCAGGGAAATAGAGGCAGCTCTTGAGCCGACGTTGCATTTGAGTTAAAATCTGGCATCTCCACACCACTGACAAGTCTGACAGCTGGAGCAGCAATCACCTCATCACATCTCTTAGTTGTGTCTCTCCTGGTTTTTGGCATCCTTCCTGTCTAAATTTTTATCAGATGAGCACTTTTCCTTGGCAAGCACTTTAAATGCCTTCGACTTGTTTTATCTCTGAACTGTTGCCCCTTGCCCTCAGATGTCATTTCTCACATGTATGACTGGAGGATATTCAGAACAAATTAGTTAAGAATGTAGCTTCAGAGAGCAATTCCTTTTGGCCTTCTTCCCTTTCCATTCTCTCCCAGAATATCTGAGCTTCCTTTCAAGGAGAGCTTCATGGATATTTATTAACTTCAGAAAAGCCTGCTTCATGGGCTTGCAAACTGAAACGGTTGTTTGTGAGCTTTGATTGTGACACCTCAGGGCTAACCCTGCCTGGGCTCAGCCATCAGCATTGTTTTCTTTGGCTTTGCTTCATTCACAATAATCAAGGACTTGGGGTTATGACCAGTAGTGAGCAAACCTCAAAGTCCTCTTGTAAATTTTAGCCGAAGACTGCATTTTGAGGCTCCTTAAGATTCATGACAGCTCTCAGCCCTCTGGAGCTGTGCTGAGCCCTAAGAGAAGGTGGTGTTCTCTCCGGCTTCAGTGTTTCCACTTGCAGTGATAGAGGATGGTCTGCAAGCACCAAGGGCTGGAATGTGAGCTTATACAAGGTTCCACCTGCATAGTTAGTAAGCTTCTTCTGCCAGGTGTGCAAAACCCTGTAGCATTTCCCCCAGTCCTTTCCTTTAAAAATTCAGAGCTTTTTGTCAGCCTGTGAAATTCTTTGCACCTGCAACAAACATACCTGGAGCTTTTCTTACCTGATGCATTGAGGGCTAAACAAGGATACATGACAGTAATGCAACCCTTTGAAAGGTGAAAAAAAAATCATTTTGATGGGTTATTTAGTAAACAGAAAGACAAGTCAAAAGAAATCTATAAGAGCTAAAATTTCTCTCTCTCTCTCTCTCTCTCTCTCTCTCTCTCCTGGGTCCCAGTTTGCTCTAATTTTCTAGCATCTTCATCAGTGCTTGCATCTGAAACATGTTGTTTGCCAGACAGTGGTTTTTCTACTTCCATAATTCCTTCGTCCTTCAACCCTCGTTCCTTCCTCAATTAAGGGGAGAGAGTGTCTGGTGCCCTGGTAGATAGAAAAAGACAGTTAAATAACTAAGTCATTTTCCCCCAGCCTTACAAGTTAATGCTAGATAGGCCATGACCTCCAGTGAGGAAAAGATGATGATGACAACAGTAATAGTACCGGTGATCATTGTTGTCATCAGAAGCAACATCATGGGCCACATTTTTAGAGCATTTTTAGGTGCCGGACGCTATTCTTTTTTTTAAAAACAGTTTTATTGAGGTACAATTCACATACAGGAAAATTCACCCATTTGAAATATAACAGTGCAGTCATTTTTAGTAGATTTATAGAACTGTACAATTATCACCATTATGTAATTTTTGAATATTTCCATTACCCCAGAAGGAAACCCTCTATTCATTAGGAGTCAGTCACTGTCCCCTATACTCGCCAACCTCTGTCAACCAGTAATCTACCTCCTGTCTCTGTAGGACTTTCTGTTCTGGATATTTCATACGAATGGAATCATAGAATTTGGTCTTCTGTGACTGGCTTCTTTCACTTAGTATGATGTTCTCAAGGCTCATCTGTGTTGTATGTGTCAGTACTTCAGTTGTTTTTCTAGCTAATGATATTCCATTGCACGGATGTCCTGCATTTTGTTCATCCATTCATTCATTGATGGACTTCCCTTCATTCATTTGGATTTCTCCTTGTTAGAGTTTTGTTACATATCATGCACGATAATTAAAAATTTTTTTTTCATTTTGAATTAATTTCAAATTCACAAAAAGTTAAAAAAATTAGTCAAAAGAATTCTCTGAGTCCTCAAATGTTGACATCTTGTATAACCACAGGACAGTTATCAAACATTGTTATAATACTGTTATCTCCTCTAAAGACCTTACTCAAATTTCCCCCTTTGTCACACGAGGATTCTTTTTCTGGTGTAGTACCCGACTCAGGATCCTGCATTGCATTTAGTTGTCATATCTCCTTTTTAATCTGGAACAAGTTCTCATTCTTTCTTTGTTTTTCAAGACAGATATTTTTGAAGAGTACTGGCCATTTATTTTATGGAATATCCCTCAATTTGGCTTTTTTAGATGCACCTTTATGAGTAAATTAAGGCAATGCATATTTGACAAGAAGAGCATGTTGTGTCCTTCTCAGTGGCTTATATTAGGAGGGACATGATCTTCATTTGTTCTGTTTCTGGTGATGCTGACAACTTGGTTTAGGTGATGCCTACCTGTGAGGTTTCTCCACAGTAAAGTTGTGATTTTGTCTTTATATTTAGTAAATATCTTGTAGGGAGATACTTTGAAGCTATATAAGTAGTCTCTTTCTCATCCTAGTCTCATTCACCAATCTTAGCATCCATTGGTGGTACTTCCTTGCAACGGTTGTTACTGTGGTGGTTGCCAAACGGTGGTTTTTCTACTTCCATCATTCCTTCCACATTTATTAATTGAAATTCTACTGTAAGAAAAAATGTACCATGCTCCTCTCTCTTTTTCTTTCTCTCTCCCTTGCTTCCTTCATTTCTATTTGTTTATTTCATTGTGGTCTCATGGATTCTTATTTTCCTCTATGGGTTATAATCCATTACTATTATTATTTATTTTGTCCGTTAAATTGTCTGAGATATTTCCATTTGGAGACCCTTCCATTTGACCTTGTATTTTTTATGTGCTCCCATTATTTATTGAATTGTTCTTTATTTTTTTGTTCCGAGCTTATCTTACACTTTCTTGTCCTAGTCCTGGAATCAGCCATTTCTCCAAGGAAATCTGATGATTTTTACTGGAGGAAGATACTTAGAAGCCATGATGTGAACCCTGTTCTAAGCAGTAATGCTGTTTTATTTTCTCCCTGTGAGTTAGGCACAATGATTAGCCCTATTTTTTGAAAGAACTGAGGTTTCACATAAGTGACACAAAGAGCATCACCCAGCTATAGGTGATGGAGCAGCTGTTTGAACCCAGGTGTCTTCTTTCTAATGCCCCAACTTAAATTTAATTTCACACTGGGAGTGGAAAAATTACCCAGTATCTCTGAGCCTTCCTATCCTTAGCTTCAAAATGAATCTAGTGCTGTTTGCCTCACATGGTTGTTGTGGTGACTGAATATAAGGACACACATGAAATTGTCGAGTGCAAGATTTGTTCCACAGTGAGCACTCAATACCAGTTAAATCTGAGTTAGGTTAGTCACTTGATAAGTATGTATATATACCTACTTTGCTCTCATCACTGAGGGAGAAAAGTTGAAGGTTAAAAAAAAGTTTAAAGGCATGGTCCCTTTCCTGTAGGAATTTTTAAGTACAAAGAAAATGAAAGTACAAAATACCATATTTCAAGTGAATGTTACAAATGCTGCAACTGTTACTCATTTTTTGGATGCATGGGCTAAGGTTTTAGAAAACGGAAAGCTCAATGTTGGATAGAGGAGGAGGTATTTGAGCTGAGCCTTTGGAGATGATGGGATATAAATGGTCATAGAAGAATAAGGAAGGCTGGGAGACTGGCACATAGGGTATGGCTCAGGACCACCTATTTCTGCATCAAAAATGATTTCAAGGATAGGGGACAAAATTTGCCCTCCACATGCAAATCATTCTTTCCCCCGAGAACAGTCTTCCATGGGAAGGTGACCTCCATCCTATCTAATACCCAAGAAATGTGGGTACCTCTGCACTAGGTCTTCTATCCTATTGGCCTGGTCAATTTTGTAACACATATCATTGGCATATATTTTAATGGGGACAGATGATTCTAGACAAAATTGGAATCTAAATATATTTGTTTAACTTTACTGGGGTTCCTGATATTCAGCATCACAGCTGTTTTGGAGTCCAAAAAATTGACTTACTGTTTCAGTGAAATAGTTTTGAGTCCACGTGCTGGACCTCAGTCTACATAAATCTGTGTTTTAATTGGTTTAGAAAATAAGTTTCACATGGTATACATAGAGATGCTTTATTTTAACAGTTTACCTACAACCTATAAATTGTAAATTCTGCTGGAAATTTTGAGGGTGGATACTTAATAGAGTCTCTTGAATGCTCTGCAACTTCCTTGAACCTCCAGAAATTGCATTGTTCCTGGGGATGGACTTACAATTTTCTTAAGATTCTCAAAAAGTTCTCAAAACTCCAAATATTTAAGTACTGCCATCCTAGAGTTATGCTGTCCTGTATTTTGGCCATATATGCTTACTTACATTTAAATGCATTAAAATTAAATAAAAAAAATCAGTCCCTTAGTTGCACATTTCAAGGGCTCAACAGCCTGGTGTGGTTAGTGGCTATGATATTGTACAGTACAGACATAGGACATGATTTCCATCATTGCAGAAAATTCTGTTAGGCAGCACTGCAGGATGTTGGTTCTCAGACTCTGTCATGCATCAGAATCACTTGGGTGGTTGTCTTAAAAACAGATTACTGAGCCCCAGTTCCAGAAATTCTGATTCAGTAAGTATGAGAGTAAGTATGTGAGTCAGTCGGTTGAGAATTGTAATTTTCTACCATGTTCCTAGGTCAGGCTGAGGTTACTAGTCTTGGAACCACACTTTGAGAACCACTGAGATAGATGAGATTGGCTGGGTTGGTGGTCGGTTTGGTCTGGGTCATGGAGGAGAGGGAGGAACTTCTACCATAAACTTTATGTGACTAAGAACGTTTATGCAGTTAAGCCATGGATCTGGGCAGCGCCCATGGGTTTATATCCTATAACCATTCAAAGGCCTTTGTACCTGCCTCATAATCAATTTTCATAGGCCAGCTTTGAACCAAGGACAGTAATCCTTTTGGGATGTTTCCTTCTAAAGCTTATCTTCAGGAGAAGTGTGTATTTTAAAGTGGCTTCCATCCTGTCTAGAGTCTAAGAGCTACTCAGGTCTTGCTGTGGAGTGTTGTCATGTTACAAAGGAGAAGGGTGTTATTTGGAGTGTGAGAAGAAGCAGAGGGGATGAGAACAAGGCCAGGGATGTTCCGGATTGCCCGGCCAGTGTTCCCTCCAGGGCCGAGTAGAAGCCTAGCATAGGACTCCACAGAATGAGTGTGTCCCTCCCTCACCTCCACCTTCAGCGGTAGGTTCATGTTCCTCATAAACCAGGGGTGAAAACCACGCGGGAAACTTGCTGATGATTTTCTTACAGACCAGTCCATGGTACATCACTGAACTCTTATGTCACTCCTTCCCTATGAATCCAACTGGCACGACCCCCCCCAATCCTTTCCAAGATAGGACTCAGACAGCTACTACCAGTCAAATGAAATGTATTTGTTCTCCTGGACACAAGTGATGAGGGTTGAGAGAGCAGATTTGTCTCTGCCAAAAAGAGGCAGAGAACACTTACCCACATTTGATGCATCTTACAACCTTAGTTTTTAACTATGTTCCAGTATTTCTTGAAATTATACTGAAGTGGGGCCTTTGAAACAACACAGAGAGCTGGGAGTCAGATTAGCAAGGAGAAGACACAGAGGATCCCAATTTGTCAAAATATGTTATGGGATGATAAATGTAACCCCTCCAAAATGCTGCCTTTGACTAATTTGTGGGAAATAAGAATCAGCTTATTCTTCCCCTGCTGACACTGAATAATGGTTTGCAGGGTCACTGCGTGGGAGAGATCTGACAGTGGCAGTTTGACTGGGAAACATTGAGGCTGCCTTTGTGAAGGCAGAACTGCATGAGCCACATCATTCCTGGGATGGTTCCTTTCTGGCCTTGTGGCAGGCATAGCATCCAGGTCACAGCTGGTACAGGCAGACAAGCTTAAACCAAGATAAGTGATGTTGAAAGTGTGTGTGTGTTGAGGTGAGAGGTCGAGGTGGGTTCACTCTGGATTATCTCATACTCAGACCCCTAGCTAAGAGCCTGGACTGATAAGCAGAGGTGGAGAAGAAAGCTCTGAGCTGAGGTTTAGGACCAGTGTTCTCCAATCAGGCTGCAAAAGTGGCTAAGTGCCCCAAATCCCCTGATGTTTAAGTTTCAGATACAAATTTATGAGTTTGTTTTTTTTTTCCTGGAGGCTGGTACCAGAGTCATTTTCCTCCTTATCTGAGAGCAGAAAAATGAGCAGTGATGATTGGAATCCTTCAGTTGGTAACAACCATTCCCAAGAAATTGCAGGAAGGGCTGACCTTACATGTAGACTGAGTAACTGTGATGGGAAGAGTACAGACAGGGAGTCCAGAAGAACCAAATTTTAATCCTGAGACAGCCAGGAGGCTGTGATGTGGCAGGTAAGCTGAGAAATCCACTTAATGTCTCTTGCAATAAATTTTTGCTTCTATGGTGAGAAAATGGATTAGATAATTTTATAATTCCCTCTGGCTGTAAAATTCTGTTGTACCAATGGATGACTCATGATCCTTGTTGAGGTGAGGTCTTCCAGAGTCCACGACCCCAGGTGTGATTATCCGTCTTGCCAGATCTTTAGTCACTGTCCCGTCCCTGGGTCCTCCCTGATCTGCCCTTCCACAGCCCACATTTTCTATCCTTCCAGTCTTCTTCAGGTTAAGCTTTAGAGTTCAAGTTTTTAAAAACTATTGACCTCTATCTTCCAATGCATTCCTTCTTTGAAGACCAGGCTGAAAAGTAGAAAAAGCCGACTTCTTTTGATACAGCAGGAATGAGGAGGTTCTGTATCCTCTACCTGCCTTACTAACATTGTCCCCCTCAGCAGTACACGATGAGACAGCTTCACAGAAATCACTGCAATCAGAAAAGCTGAGTTAAAACCACAGATCTAGAGGAAGACAGCATGACAGGCCAAGGGCCAGGTAATCCAAGGAAACATTTCAAAAGTAGTATTCTACCACACAGATGACTTCAGTGCCATGGGTTAAGCACCACCACAGAGGTTTGTTCTGTTTACAATAGGGCATATAGATGGCAACCAAAGACATTGCTTGGGTGGAGAGAAATGCAGAAAGACAGTAAAAGAAATGTGATCAGAAAGGTAAGGGTGCAAAGAAGAAAAGACAGTCTGGGCAGAGAGCACAGGGGTGTGAAAGCAGGGCAGGTTGTTTGATATCGTTAAAGAATTAAGTTGAAGGTGAGGAAGCATTAGAAAATAAAGCAAGAGTCCCTTCATGAAGAGTACTCTATGCCTTGCAAAATTTGACATGTTATCAGCGGTATAAAATAGCAAGGGATCTACATTTTACTAGTGTACCTCTGGTGGCAGCCTTCTTGGGAAACCAGGGTGACAGACAAGGATTAGAAAACCATGAGGAGAGTTAGCAGTGGATGTTGAAGGGGGGACCCAGACTTACAGCTGAAGAAGGGAGCCTAGGGACAAAGAGAAGAGACGTTAAGGAAGGTGAATCTGTAAATACCTAAACTAACCAAAAGCTCTTGTAGGAGATTCTTTTCTTCTTTCCCTCTTTCCTTTCTTTTTCCTTTATTTTTTCTTGATTGTTTTACAAAAGTTATGCTAACCACATGCTTTTCAGGAAAAAACTTGTTCTAGTGCTTATTTTTATTGGATGAATAATTTAGCATGAATAGAAATAATAATTAAATAGATACAAGGGCCTAATTAAGCTAACAAAAGACAGGTATCTCAGAAAAAAAGTCTTAGAAATTTACCTTTATACTCCAGCCCAAACTAGCCACATAACACTCAATTCTATGTTTATAGATTAGGGCTGTGACTCCTTGGTAGAATTTTTAGCTCTTATTTGTTCTTATTAATGCTAAAATAAATAATAAATGTTCCTCATAAAAACTTTGAAATTATAAAGGAATTTCTATAAAATTATATATTCTATAAAATTTATAATTCTATAGAATTATAAAATTCTATAAAATTATATATATTCTATAAAATTTCTATAAAATTATAAGGAATGAAAATAAACTTGTGATCCCACCACCCAGTGATAAATACTTAAACATGTGTTCTTCCATTCTTTCTTCTATATATGTATGTATGTGCGCATTTTTAAAATGAAAACAAATTATATTGCAGACCAATTTTTCTGTTCTTGTCCTCACAGTAATATGTCATGAACATATTATTAAACATTAAGTAGTTTTCAAATAGGTAATTTGTAATAGTCGTATTTGACCTTGTCCCTATTACAGGATGTTTGAATTGTTCCTATTTTTTGTACTTTGTCTTGTGATTGCCCCACAGTGGGTGAGATTAGTATTTCACTTTCCCCCCAGTTGGTCAGATGTCAAGCCTAATGATGCCAAACATGTACCAAAAGAGTATGGAAATATTTATTACTTACATCATGAGGCTTTCTGGCCAAAGCAAGGGGAAGTACCCAAACTGGTCTACTGGCTTGGGTGAGGAAGGGACAAGTGATTTTGTCTTTCATTGTGCTTAAGGGTAGGTTGGCATGAAGGTTTCCATGTGCAGACTAGGGTTTCTGGGGTTTGAACTTCCAGTGCTTGGGAAATTAGTACGTGGGCTTCCTTATTGACTTGCTCAGATGTGGGGCAAAAGGAAAGCGAGAGGAATGAGGTCTGAAAGCTTTCAAAAGCCAGATGATGGAGTCCAGTGATCTCACACAGTAGAAAATCCCAAGAAATCCATTGAAAATCTGCCAAAATTAATAAATGGGTTAGCAAGATTGCCAGGTACAGATCAATATACAAAAAAATGGCATGTGTTTCTGTACTATAAGCAGTGACCAACCCAAAAATGAAATTAAGGAAATAATTTCATTCACCATAGTATATAAAAGTATAAATTACTTAGGAATAAAGTTAACAAAAGAGGAATAAAACTTATACTCAAAAAGTACCAAACATTGAAAAAGAATACCTAAATGAATAGAAATGCATCCTAAGTTTATGAATTGTAAGACTTAATGTTATTAAAATGACAGTGTTCCTGCAAATTGATATACAGATTCAGCACAATTGCTATAAAAGTCCTAGATGAATCTTTTGTAGAAATTGACAAGCTGATCTTTACATTTTTATGGAAATGCAAGGGATTCAGAGTAGAAGACATAATCTTGGAAAGGAAGACGAAGTTGGAAGACTCATACTTCCCAACAAAACTAGTCATGAAGAAAATGTGATACTGGCTTAAGGATAAACATAAAGATCAATCTGGAAGTCCAGAAATAAACCATCATATTTAGGGTTAATTGACTTTATACAAGGATGCCAAAATATTCCAATGAGGGAAGAATAGTTGTTTCAACTAAGGATGCTGGGACAACAGAATATCCACATGCAAAAGAATAAAGTTGGACCTCTTCCTTATGCTGAACATAAAAATTAACTCAAAATGAGTTATAGACCTAAATGGAAGAGCTAATAATATAAAACTCTTAGAAGGAAACATAGGATTACTTCTTCATGACCATGGATTAGGTAAACTCATCTTAGCCATGACGCCAAAAGCAAAAGCAACAAAAGAAAACATAACAATGCTCAGTATCATTTTTTTTAACTGAGATATAATTGATTTACAATGTCTTGTTAGTTTCTGGTGTACAGCATAGTGATTCAGTTATATGTATGTATGTATGTGTATATATATATATATATATATATTGCTTTCCATGTTCCTTTTTATAATAGGCTATTTACAAGGTATTGAATATGGTTCCCTGTGCTGTACAGTAGAACCTTGCTGTTTATCTGTTTTAAATATAGTAGTTAGTATCTGCAAATCCCAAACTCTCAATTTATCCCTTCCAACCCTCTTCCCCTGCCCTGGTAACCATGGGTTTGTTTTCTGTGTCTCTGAGCTTGTCTCTGTTTTGTAAATAAGTTCATTTGTGTCCTTTTTTAAGATTCCACATATAAGTGATATCATATGGTATTTTTCTTTCTGGCTTACTTCACTTAGAATAACTATCTCCAGGTCTATCCATGTTGCTGCAAATGGCATTATTTTATTCTTTTTTATGGTTGAGTAGTAGTTAATTGTATAGATACTGCAACTTTTTTATCCAGTCATGTCAATGGACATTTTGGTTGCTTCCATGTCTTGGCTATTGTAAATAGTGCTGCTATGAACATTAGGGTGCATGTATCTTTTTGAGTTAGAGTTTCCTCCAGAAATATGCCCAGGAATGGGATTGCTGGATCACAGAGTAACTTTGTTTTCAGTTTTTTAAGGAATCTCCATACTGTTTTCCATAATGGCTGCACCACACTACATTCCCACCAACAGTGTAGGAGGGTTCCCTTTTCTCCACACCCTCTCCAGCATTTATTATTTGTACACTTTTTGATGATGGCCGTTCTGACCAGTTTGAGGTGATACCTTATTGTAGTTTTGATTTGCATTTCTCTGATAATTAGTGGTGTTGAGCATTTCTTTATGTGCCTATTGCCATTTGCATGTCTTTATTGGAGAATTGCTTGTTTAGGTCGTCTGCCCATTTTGTATTGGGTTGTTTGTTTTTTTACTGAGTTGTATGAGCTGTTTTTATATTCTCAGTATCACTTCTAAATGGGAGGATACTAAGAACAATGGCCTCCACCTTTAAGTACATCTTAGATCATGGGTCTTAATTTCTGTAGGCCCTTTTTAATCTGTATTAGGCCATATCAAGTATTTTACCCAGGGGGGATGTTTCCATTTTGGGTCTATGAGGTCCCATTTTGTGAAGCTGATATTAAGTATCAAAGATTCAGTTTTATTTCAGTTTATTACTCTTTGGGTCAGAGTATCCATGTCCACTATATGTTAAGACAGTGGGCATTAAGCTCAGGATGAAGCATCCTGTTTGTCCTCTTTTTACATTTAATAATTCTCTAAGAGTATGGGGTCCTTTTACATTTAGAAAAATCCCCTGTTATAGATGTAATTTGAACCCCAGTATTAGTTGAGGCCAGGAAGGCTTACCAATTTGTGCCACTCAGCAGAAATTAGAGTTAATTTGGAACCTATGTTTTAAACACACAAAAGCCAAATTACACTCTTTTTACCTTTCTTTTGTTAAATTCTTTCAGTAAATTTTAGATTTCTAATTGGGTCAAATTATGGACTTTCATTTCCATTTTTCACTTAATTTTACTTCCTTCGTTCCTAATTTCCTTACTTATTTACTTACTTACTTATTTATTTATGATGGTTACTGGATATACTTTCAGTAGGTCTTCTCAATCCTGCTCAGATTTATACATCTTTTTCCTCCAGAGAGTGCCAACTCAGTATTATCAGGGTTAGGAACCTCCCCCATGGCAATTGTTGTTTTATTGGATGTAGGGACAATGGCTTAAGTAGGGTTTGAGTGAGCCCTTTGGCATATTTGATAAGGCACACCATCAAATATGATGGAGCATAGTATCTTTGTAAGTCAGTTTCACAGTTGTCTGAGAAAAAATGTAAATAATCTAGGAAGGATTACTGTATACTGTGGTCACTTCATAGCATATAATGCAGGTGTTTACATAATAAGAAAGGAATAGAAAAGTCCATATAATAGTCAAAGATTTCAAAATATTTCTCTCAATTTGTGAGATCAAATAGACTAACAGTAAAGGTATAGAAAATCAATGTAACAAGCTGATTTGAATGGACGTATGAACTGTGCACAATTAGAGAATATACAGTCTTCTCAAGCATATAGGGAACATTTAAAAAATTGTCCATATCATAAGCTATAAAAACAAGTTTTAACAAATTTCAGAAACTAGGTATCACTCACATATTGGACCACAATATAATTTGTATTTGGAAATGAATAACAAGTTCACTAGAAAAACCTCATAAGTTTGGATATTTTAAAAATAACAGTTATAAACTTATGCCTCATAAAAATAATGAGATTAAAAATTCCTAGAGCTGGATGATAATAAAAAATGATTATGTACATATGTATACACACACATGGTAGCATGCATCCATTTATAATAAAAAATGTCTCATGGAATAAGAAATTGAAGGGAATTTCTTAACTAAAAAAGAATATCTCAAAAAAAATAGAACAAAACAACTATAACAAACTGTAATGTATTCTGCTCTTAATGGTCAACAGTTGAAGCATTTCTTTTAAAAGTCAGAAGTTTATTCAGTAAAAAGTAAATTGTCATCTTAAACCAGACTGTCTTTCAGAGGCAAAAACTTATTCACATATGTTTAGGAGTGAGGCAGGAAGAGAGTTTTTTTTTGTTGTTTTGATTTGGCTTATTTATGCTTTTTTTTAAGGTACTTGATACACACGAACAGCCTTCCATTTATGCTTCAACCAACAGAGTGTGAGAGGGTTCATTTCACTACATGATCATAAACACTGAGTATTACCATTTTTTTAAATTATGAAACACCTATTTTAAAAAATATTTCTTTAATGCCTTGGGAGGCTGAATATGCTCAGTCAGTTTATTGGCTATATTTTTTTTTATGTTGTAAACAGTTGCTCTTACTGTTTATCCATTGCCCTAAGGAGGTGTTAATTTTCATTTGGATTTTTAAGAAATACTTACTACCTCAGAGATAATAACATTTGCCTGTTGCAGATGATAATTCTAAGACATCTTTTTGTTTATAATTTGGGTTTTTTCTTTTTTATGGTGTTTTACCACGTGGAGACTTTTAACTTTTTACATGGCCAGACATGCCAGTATTTTCCTATATTATTTCTGCCTTTGGCTTTATGTGTATCCCTAGAGATTGGAGAGTCTCCAGTCACTTCTTTTTGTTGCTGTTATTGTGCAGTTAACTTTTTTTACATTTGACTATCTATCTGGTGAGGATTTCAAGTTTATTTTGTCCCTTTAACATTTATTAAACAGCACTTCATTTCCTCACTGATAGAAAATGTCAGCTTTATGATCGCCTTAATTCCTTTATAATAGAATCTTCTTCTTTGCTTTATATTTTGTACCATTCATCTCACTTTCATTTTTTTCACAAGTTCCATGTTTAACTATTGTAACATTGTTATTTATGAGGCAATGACAATTCTCATCACCCACTCTTGTTTTTCTTTTTTCCACCATTTTATTGGACACTTTGTTAAAAATCACAAACATTATGCCTGCTCTTCCTTTTCAAAATGATCCCAACTATCATTTTTTGATTTATTAACTAAGTCAGAGTGCAGAGTCACTTCCTGAAGTTGAAAACTACAAACTTGACCGATCCTTTTGATACATTATTTTTAATATCATTTGTCGCATAAACTTGGAGAAAGTTAAGGTAGGATTGTAAAGTAGGAGATACATCTCCTAGTTTGGAAAGGGGAAGGTAGAAAGGAAATAGTTATACTCTGACATAACCAAAGTTTTATAAAAAATTATCCAATGTTATTTATCTGACATTATTTCTCCAAAACATCTCATCCATTCTGGCCAGACAGATCTCTTCATCATTCCTGCTTCAGGCCATTCACATTTCAGATTCTTGGTCTCCGCTGAGAATATTCATTGCTAGGGATACTTTTTCTCCTTTGTATTAAGATCTATTTGCTTTAAGGAATTTTTAAGGCTAAACTTCAGCTCCTCCAGCATGAAGCTTTCTTGCAATATTCATAGCATTTATAATCTGTACTGTACACTTTAAACATTTTAGAACTTTTTCTAATTACAAAAATAATAAAGCAAACTCACAGAATGTTTGATAAAGACAGAAAACATAGTTCGTATAGCTCTAGCTTCCTATTATGAGTTGTGTATTTTCCCTTACAATATTTTTAATATGAATACATAGTTGTAACCTTGGTGCACTTACAGTTTTGTAGGTTATTTTAGCAGACTTTCAAGCTTTTCTATGTTGCTTCATTGTACTCACTGTTACCGTTTTAATGGCCAACCAATATTCTATATAAAGTCAATGTACTGCTATTTACTTAATCTTCACTTTACTCTGTTTCTTGTAACACAAAACTCTGCAGTAAAATCTTTGTTGTGTAGTTTCCCTCACTTTGGGGAATGATTGCTTAGACTAGGTATCAAGAATTGGAATTAAAGGGAGAAAAGATAAGAACATTTTCAGGGTCTCGGTATATATTATCTGATGACTTTCAGCCATCAGTTTCATGTGTGAGAGTTCTGGTATCCCAGCAGCTTTGACTTCACTGGACATAAATATTTTCCTATTGATTGTTTATAAGGAGAGGGAAAAAAAAGCATGTTAAACATGTTTGTCCATAATACTCTATTGTCATGAATTGGTTAGCTTTCATGAGTTCATTTTTGTCTCCTGAAAGAGATTGTGAAGTTCTCAGTGAGAGTAGAGACATTGATTTTTGTTTATTCTTTATGACCTACAGTATCCTTTAAAAGTGAAGCAGGCATAGTTGTCTTCACTGTTTGCTTCTTAATTGATTGAAACCTTCACACAATTCTTTTCTGTTTCTCAAAATCAAGGTCAATAGTGATAGGTGCAGTTGATGGTGGTGTGTCATCACTAAAGACAAAAACTTCCCCTAACCTCACCTAGAGAAATTATACTTATTCTTGGAATCATGGTTATTTGAAATTGTCAGTAAACATGTATTTTGAATTTTGTTTTAGAATTTCAGACTCATTTGTTCTAGCTATTATTCAGTTAATTAGCAAGACATAAGCTGTTCAGGCACCATCATTTTCAGGGTTTGCCCATAGAAAGATCAGGCAAAAACATGACTCTGGTCCCCTGAACCTGCTGCCCTGGGATTCAACAATGAACCCGGACTCTGCATGAAAGTGAAAGTCTTCTGTGATAGAAATACCCTATTGCTGAGAGTGCACCTCCATTTCTTCCCCACTTTATCCTTGGTCTAGAATGTTGCCAGGGATGTGATAGATGGTCAGGATATATGTATTTGTTGAATGAATTAATCTGTGCTTTGGTTGAATAAATCAATCACTCTGCAAATACCTATTGAGCTCCTGTGAGGTGCACAGCCCAGGGTACTTGTTATTAGGAAAAAAAAATAAGGTTGACAGATCCTATACATAGCAGGGCATGGATCCAGTGACCTTGAGGTTCCATCCAGTGCATTTTTCTATAATTCATGTGCATTCCTTTTGACGCATGTCACATCTACAGACCAAATACAACTCCTCGAGCTGCATTTATATGATGTATGATGACCACCCCCTCAACAGACACCCATCTCCCCAAAGGGCCTGAAAGGGAGTTGTATGATGTGGATTCTTAGTGCTGCTGACTCCTGGGCTGTGACAAGGAAGGCTCCAGATGGAGGCTTTTGTGGAGGGCTCCCTTTTATCCTTGGTTGTAAGCAGTCAGGGCAGTTATATTATAAATGAGTAATTTACAGCCTCCTCTCCCAGCCTTTCTTTGTTGGCTCTTTCATGGACTTTGTTACCAAAGGTTACCAGCATGCCTGGTGCCTTTGATTTTTTGTGGACACTGTGGACCAGAGAAAAGAGTTGTAGCCTTGAGCATCTGCACGCTGCCTTTCACACGTCCTGCAAGTGGGTACCTGCCAGCCCTCTTCCCCAGATGTCGTCCTGACCATTGATTTTTTGCTGCTCACTCTCACTGTTATTAGCCAGAGTGAGGCCAGGGCGCTTAGCTCTCTGCTTTAATTATTCATCCTTATGAAGAAAAATTTCCTCCGTGTGCTTTATCCCCCTCCAGCCCCAACCTGAGCGCGTGTGGACGCCTCCTTCCTTCCTTCTCTCCCTGAGCGCCTTGCGTGTCGAAGGGCTTTTCACCAGGGCATTTGTTCCGTTTATGCTTTTAATATGCATTTTGTGTTCTGCCAGGGGGGGTCAGGAGGGCACATGGAGAAGCCAGATGGCTTACCTCTTCCCTCAGGAAATGCACTGCTATTTAGCTGGGCACCTTCCCAACTCAAGGCAGGGTAAGATTCCACTGTTTGGGGGAGAGTTGGTTCAGATGCCATTGTCCCTGAGAGTGCAGCTCCAAGCTTCTCTCAGGCTACGCTTTTTTGTACTCCACTGCCACGCTCTGGAATTTTCTGCCAGAAACAGCATTTTAGGAGATATTAGAAAAGGAGTGGGGAGGGAGGGATGGGAAAAAAGCAACCCATTTTATTTATGGCCTTTGCTCAGACATAAGATTCTGTTATTTTAATCCGACTGAAATAAGAAACCATCATCCATGGATGAAAAGACAGTGGACAAACTCAGTTAAGCCTAGAGCACCCTGAGGAGGTGTGCTTTCCCCCCATTTCTGGTTTTGGACGTTCCTTCCCTGCTGCCGCTTCCCAACTTCAACTTTTGAAAAGCCAAGCAGTTTAACTGGCCAGGCCCGGGGAACTTATTTGTATGCAGCACAAATTTCAGAATCTGTTCTCAGCCTGTGCCGAGTGAAAAATGGCCTGCATTTTCTTGATAGCCCATGTGGTTGTAAAGAATAAATGGCTAATGAATTACAGATGAACATTGACGCAAATTAATCTTCCCGCTGTCCCTGGGTTATATGGCAGCCATTTAAAAGTTTAATCAATACACTAAAGTTGAAAACATGCAGGCACTGCAGTTGTTTGGATGTAATAAACATCAGAGGGAACTGGGAGGTTTGCACTCAGTCCATGTATCATAATGACAGCTATTTATGTTTAATGGACTAAATATTTTTTATTGGAAGGGAGCAAATGTCAGCTTAACTTTGTGAGCCCCGCATTCAACTTTCCTTTGAGGTTGGTGAAAGATGGCTGACGTGGCATTGGAAATGAAATGTTCAGGGGGGAGAAAGCCCAGCGGAGACAAAGCGAGGATAAGGCGTCCGTCGTTGGGAGACGGGATGCGGTGCTAACACTCTGCAGCAATTCATTAAAGAAAACGTAAACTCTGATATTTCTAATGTTGCTGTAAAATGGTTTACTAGGAACAACTTTAATGGTTATTAGGGAAAACAAGTGCCCAGATCTGCCAGATTGGCCGTTTGGTACAGGCTTTTGTTTGAAAACTCTTTACCAGGTCATATTTGCTGAAGATTTATAATTCGTCTTTTTTTCTTAATGTGAGAAGTGGGGGAGAAACAGCATGATGGCTCTCAGCCCTTGTATTCCATAGATCTTTCTTTTTGAACGGTGTCCAAAGACTTTAAATAACCATGTGTTCTCTTTTGGAATACTTATATCTTAATTACTTTTCAAGTCGGTATTTTGTAGCACTGCTGTGCATCTGGTAGGGCCATGGAGGCTAAACGAGAATGGCGTTGGCCGGTAGCAGTGCCATCTTGCTGGACAGAAGCAGGCTGAAATCAAAGGAGAGAAATAGCTTTGCCTGAAATAAGAAAAAAAAAATACATATATATAGACAATAGTTCAGCTTTGCATTTTCTTTTTCTTCTCCCCAAATGAAACAGACAAAGTATGCTATCCTTGTGGAGCATGAGGTCTTGGAATAAGGTATGCACTTTATAAAAATAATTAGAAACATTTTGGACAATAGAGAGCATGGTTTTAATGTCCCTTTTGCAACCAGTTGTCTCAGGCTCTCTTCATTGTCTGAGGGTTTGTAAAAGTCCTCACATTTAATGATAGAGCTTTGAAGAAAATAGTTCAATAGATATCAAGGTGGGGCTGCAAGATACCTAGCTGTTCAGTATTTAGACCTTTAAATACATATATAGCATAAATATATATTGTATATCTTGTATAGTATGCATTATATGTTATTTACATATGGCATATACAATATATAATATATATTAAACATAATAGCTTATATACTATATTAAATATATAACTATAAATATATAAATGTATATATATAAAAAATAGCATCTTCTACATTAAAATTTTAATGTAGAGTTTGTGTTCTAATTGGGACTAAGACTCAGAAGAAATCAGCACTGTGTGACATTAGATAAGTCAACCAAACTGATGGATTTTCTAGCCCTCCATCTTCCCATAAGCAAAATGGGGAGACAGTTTTTGTTCTGAAGACCAAAGCGTTGCTCATGTTCTCTGTGATGCTAGCCCAGTGAGCCTACTACTTCTCATGCCTCACTCCCCTGTGGTCCCTGAACCCTCATTTTATTTTTCTTTCTAGGTCTTCTTATACTCTTACGTGATTGATTTATCTGTTTGTTCATTTTGGGCCTCCGCCATGTTACTACACAGTCCATGGTGAGGGATAGGAAGGCAGGAATTGGGGGAGACAGGAACATAGTTTTCTTCTTTGCTCCTAGAATCCCAGGGCTCGGCCCATTACTAGGTTCTTACAGACAGCAGTTAAGTGAATTTTAGACTATTATTTCTTATTGCCTTTAAAATAACAACTACAGCCATTTTTTGGATCATCTGTGATGATTTCTAGGCACCGTGATAGTGGTTTTACAGATAATACTACACATGATCTTAGCTGTAACCCTAGTAGGTATGTGTAGCAATTCCAGAATTTATATCCTGGCCTGTCCGTCTCTCTGTCAGCTCTGCAGAACTCTCTGGTGTTCTTGTGCCTCATGTGTTCACTGGGGACTAAAATCTTACTAAGTGACCCTCACTTTTTGTTCTTGTCCATGACCAGCCAGCTCTCCAACTGGCTGCTAATGAACAGAAGGATTAGATTTATACTTTCTCACCTGAACCTGATGTCCTGAGACTACCTATGCAGAGCATTGAGCCACTGACTCTTAAAAAAAAAAAAAAAAAAAAAAAAAAAGTAGCCCCTGGCTGTTTGGTGATGGACAGTGTGACTGTCAGATACGTGTCTTCCATGCTCTAGGAAACACAAGGGGCCCTGACAAATGCAGAAAGTGTATCAGATAAATATATATTCAGCTGCGAGCAAATAAATTTAACAAATAATGACCTAAATGTTCGTGTTTATTTTTGTTACATAAAAGTAAGTTTGGAGATAGGTAATCCAAGACTGTTGTTGGCTGAAAGAGCAGCCCAGTGAGCACCCAGGCTCTTTGTATTTTACTGTCCTTGGCATGTGAGTTTCACCTTCATGTTCTCAAAGTGGCTACTTCTCTGCCTGGAATCGTTTCAGCAGTCTGGGCAGGATAAAGAAGAAAGGTCTTTTCCTGGAAGGCATTCACTTTTTATTTGTGGACAGTTTCCTCAAGACATCTGCCTATTTCTCATTGCCCAGACCATGTCACTGGAAGGCTGGAAAATCTAGTATTTTTGTTTTTCTGCTCTTACAGTAGAGGAAGGCCAGATAAAAGGGAGTCAATCCATAGGGTCTGCTGCAGAAGATAAATCACTTTTTTTGTGTTCCTACAAAAGACTTGAAATTTTGCTAGATACCTATGTGTACAGCAACTTACATCATCTGTATAACCACTTTGTTATGGAAGAATATTTATTCCCATCACTCTAAGAAGTGGTAGAGTTGATATTTGAAACCACATTTGTCTGAAGTGGAAACTAGGTTATTTTCTCTAATGCTGTGTTATTTTAGCTGCCATTTTGATTTCATAGTGAAGGATGGTAGAGCCACCAGCTGAAGGTGAAGGTGCTGTCTTGTACATTCATTTAATACACCGGGTCTACTTCTTTGACAGTTAAGTATGTGGCATCTTCTGTCCTTTTGTATTCAACCATGGAACGATCTATCAGAATGGTTAAGAAGGTGGGCTCTGGCATCTGTCTAGATTCAAATCCTGGCTCCATCACTTACTATCTAAAAACAAATTGCATAACCTCCCTGCTTCAATTTCCTTATCTGTAAAATGGGA
Source organism: Vicugna pacos (assembly GCF_048564905.1). NCBI lineage: Eukaryota > Metazoa > Chordata > Mammalia > Artiodactyla > Camelidae > Vicugna > Vicugna pacos. The sequence continues at coordinate 46,957,677 of NC_132997.1, read as the reverse complement.
ATAGTAGTAGTATCTACAGCATGAGTGTTTTGAGAGGATTACATGCTTAGAACAGGATCTGGCACTCAATCAGTGCTGGTGATTACTATCACTGTTACTATCCATGTTCACGGTCTTTCGTTTTGTCTTCATCACCGGATTGAACTTTGGGAGTTTAGGACCATGTTTTTTCCTCTCTTTGTATCCCCCAAATCCTTAGCAAGTTTCTAAGCACATTGGAGACACTGAATAAAAACTCATTCTAGAATCACACTGCGTAAGTTCAAATCCTTATTCCATTGATTTGATATCTCTTTGCCTCAGCTTCCAAATCCACAAATGGGGAGGTAATACTACCTACTTCACAAGGTCCTTGTGAAGACTGAATGAGATAATGCACTCACGTTTTTAGAGTAGTGTATAATAAGTAGAAAAGGCTCAGTGTTAACTATAGTTAGTGGAATCATTCATGGATCATCGGTACTCAAAGAGTGAAATTCCATGGGATGTAATCTAGCTTGTAATGATTCCAAAGGCATTTTTTTCCTCAGGCCATTTCAGGTACATGATTATTAGGAATAACTATATCTTTCTGGTGAAGCTGTGTTGAGTATATCCCATGATCCAGGGCACGTGATGGATGTTAGAGACACAAAGGTGCATGAAACACAGTAGGAAACACAGGTGCCGATAAGCATGAGCAGTGTTCACCCTTAATAATATTACAACACTTGAAAGGTAAAAACACCTGGGATGTCATTTTTCCTTTTATTAAGCTAGCTAAATGATCATATAACCAGACTTTGTGCTACCGAGTGGATTGGATATATGTTGATACGTTTTGGAAAATCATTTTGATGCTATGCATTGAGGCTAGAAAATATTTAGATCCTTTGACCTAATAATGCTACAGTTAGGAATCTACCCAAAGGAAAGAATCTGAAATGCATAAAAAAAATCTTTCTATGTTAAAATGTTCAGGATACTAATGTTTATAACATCAAAGCAGAGAAAACAGTCCATATCCAAGCAGATAGGAATGCTAAGTAAGTTACAATACATCCACAGAGTGCAAAGTTATGTAGCTTTCCAGTGATGTTTAAAATAACTTTAATACGACAGGCAAATATTTTTGCAGTAAAAAAAATTACATTTGTCTCTATATATGTATGTGTATATATATGTATACAGACACACACACACACACACACACATATATATATATATATATATATATGATCTCATCCGTGTTTATAACATAGGGATAGAAAAAGACTAGAAGGCAAAACATCAAAATGTTAACTGTGTTTATCTCTGGGCAGTTTTGAACTTTTTTTTTTTGTACTTTACTTTTTAACAATGAGCATATAGGTATAATAAGAAAAAGTTTTAAAAACAAACTCCCAAACAATATGGTCTTTATGAAAATACTTCTAAAAGAAAGAGTAGTGACAGCATAAAAAAAGAGTTTGCATGAGTTAGGAATTGTATTCAACTGCACCTAATAAACACCACAAATAGCAGAGGCTTTAATAAGATATTTTTATATAACATGAAACCCAGATGTAGGCCATCCATGGCTGGTATGACACCACCAGGAACCCAAACTTCTCTTGTTTTTATTCTTCCTTTAACAGACTAGCTTCCATCCTCAAGTTTGATTTATGATCACAATATTGTTGCCATAGCACCAGCCTTTATTTCCATGTTCCAAGTAGCAGAAAGGAAGAAAGATCAAAGTCAGAACAATTACCTTTCAACAAGACGTACCAGGAGCCCTTCACAGCATCCCCCTTTATTGTATGGCCACCATCAATGAGCACATTGCCACGCTCAACAGCATAGGGTGTCTGTGTGTGAGATGAAGAAGAATATGGATGCTGGGTAGCTGACCCTGCTTTCTGATTGTAATTTCAACTCTGCCAGTCATTAACAGATTGATTTAACAAAGTCTCTTGCGTCTGTGGCACCAAGGAGGCCTCAATGAACCTTTTCAATACTGCGCCATATACAACCATTAGCATCAATTGTGCTTTGTATGCAAGATGAAGTCTATTTGCTGTTCTAAGCCTCTGGTATCCCTTGTGCTTTCATTCCCTCCCCTTTAAAATAGGAATAATGAAATTTTTATCGCCTTTTAGGATTGTTGTAAAATAATATTGTTTTATAATTGTGGAAGTCTTTTTGGAAAGGGTAACTGTTATGCAAATATAATTTTTATAAGACTAGTAGCTAATGGAAACTGACTCACTACACGCTGGTCACTATTGAGCTTTTTATTTGCAATATCTCATTTAATCTTAGGAATCAGATATTATGAATATCCTCATTTTTCAGGTGCAGGTACTGAGACACAAAGGGATTTGAACCTGGTCTGTCTGGCTCTTGAGTCGATTGCACTGGTTCTCTAACTTAACTGTGCTTAAGAATCACAGTGTACTTGTTAAAAAAGCAGGCATCTAGGATCAGAAATCAGATTCTGCCGCAGGTGGGCAGCAAACTACACTTCATTGGTATCAGTTCTACCAACTATTAACTTTGGAGTTTCCAACAGTGTGGCTTGTTCCTCAGCACTGAGCTCCTTCTGACTCTTGAATTCTGCTGTAACCTTTCCATGATCTTCTCTGGCAGGGAGACTACATCCATTTGAGCAGATATTTTTAGCAGGATGCCAGTTGTCTGAGAGGCTTTGTAATATCATGTGGAAAACAGGGCACTTACTTCTGAGGCTATCCCTTGTACAGTATTTTGGGGACCCTCAGAGGTAGGAAGACTTGGGTCAATAGTTTTGATTTTATTGATCAGATTTTCATTATTTTTCAAAGAACAATGTCTTTGAGGTTAAGCATAAGGACTGATGGGCCAAGGCAGGGTGAACAGTTGACAGGAAGATCAGGAGTATGTACCACACACTCTCCTTTTGAGTTTTCTTCTTGGCCTGCAAATAACAGATGTGTAATAAGAAGTTCTATGTCACTGGACAGGCTCCCCAGAACAGAAGACAAAGACTGTGCCATTGAACGTTCTCAGGACACTGGGATTTCCAACTTGAGTACAGGAAGAATATCAGAGCACCTGAATTTTGGAAACATACTTGGTTCTTTTTAATTTTTTTTTGTATTATTGAAGCATAGTTAGTTTACAATGTTGTGTTAGTTTCTGCTATACACTATAGTGATTCAGTTATATAGATATGTATGTACCTATTCCTTTTCATATTCCTTTTCCTTATAAACTATTATAAGATACTGAATATAGTTCCCTGTGCTATACAGTAGGACATTGTTGTCTCTTTTATACATTGTAGTTATTAGTATCTGCAAATCTAAACTGCTCTTTCTTGCAATGTATAAGAACCATCAAGTCGAGTCATCTGTTGTAATATGTTTGAGCACCAAGGGATGGGATGTTGGGAGAGGGAATGAAAGCTATGGGTAGGGATTTTTATGAACTACATTGTAAACCAATCTGGTGGGCTTCAGGAAGAACACAAACACTCCATTAAGGACTCACAGATTTGAATTAGTTTAGAACCATTTTATAATCTGTTTTTTAAAAAAAAAAAAGAACAAAAAGTAATGCTAGTTATCTCACAGAGTTGTTTAGAGGATCAAGTGATGAGATAGTCCATGTAAAATGCTCATCATTGTGCCTACACATAGGAAGCTCAGTAAAGTTAGCTATGATGTTGAGGAGGAGAGAGGAGGAGGGCAAGAACTCTGTTACGATTTTCTCCAGAAAATGTCTTTGAAATGCACATTTGTATTGAAAAGGAGAAGCTGTGTCTTTTAACTGAAATAAATCATTTTGAAAATATTAATGAAATGAAACACAAAACTTTTCGAAGAAGCCCAGAGTCACAGCAACACTGCCTTTGGCATTCTCTGGTGCATCAGTCCTTAAAGTGATCTTTGTTATAATGAAAGGAACACTGAATTTGTAGTCGAAAGAACTGAAAGCTAACAGTAGTTTCTCCCAGTAATATTTGTTTCTCTTTGAATACGTTGTTTACTCTTTCTTCTTTTGTGGACTGGGGTAATAAAACCTACCTAATGGTCATGGGGATTATACAAGATGATGTATTTTGGAGGACTTGGTTTAGTGTCTAGTACATAGAAGGTGACTGAATAGATAATTGATGCTGTGAAGGGCTACGGCAGCCAATAGAACTCTTCAGAATGTGACGGGATTCTGAGGAACAATCTGTCTCCATGTCTAAGAGCATGCCCTGATGCAGAAGACAGTTCTACAAATACAATACTCAGAATTGATCAATCCTTTTTTATGTTAATGGTCAGATGGCCTAAGGACTTACTATTCCATGTTTGGGGGCAAAGATTTTGTTATGATGTTCCTCTTAGTGTTAGAAAGAAAATCCTCAGTCCCACCTCATCATATTCACCCAACATAGTGATGCTCAGTGTGTCCCAAGTACTTCCTGCCCTTGGGAATCTGCCTAGTGCTTCTCCAGTAAGAGAAAGGCTCTCCTCTGTGCTGCAGCTGTCAGGGACTTTTAATTGCCTTTAATATGCAAGAGTGGATTCCTAGATACCATACCATACATCCCTACAACACATAGGCATAGGTAATTCAACATGAGAAGACTGGGAATGTGTGAACTGAACAGCATGAGTGACAGTGGATATGATTTCCCTGATGGAGGGAAAGCACTCAGTCTTTCAGTATAAAATACAATGTTAGCTATCAGTTTTTTTGTAGATGACTGTTACGAGGTTGAGGAACTTCCTGTTTATTCCTATGTTTCTGGAAGTTTTTACTGTGGATGAAAGAATGTTGAATTTTGTCAGGTTTTTTTTTCTGTGTCAATTGAGATGATTATATTTTTTCAGTCAGTTGATACAATGAGTTATTTATTTTTGAATATTGAACCAACCTTGCATTTCTAGAATAAATCCTACTTGGTCACGATATAATTATACGTATATTTATTACAGATTTTTATATGCATGTTCAGGAGGAATCTCGTTCTATAGTTTTATTTCCTCATATAATGCTGGACTAATAAAATAAATTGGAAAGTGTTCCCATCTTCAATTTTCTAGGAAAATTTGCATAGAATTGGTATTATTCTTTGTTAAAGAGAAAGTTTGGCTCACTTTCTCATTCATATACTCAAATATTCATTCATTTAGCCTACTTAGCCTAAAATGTCTGTTTTAACCACATTTTAAATCCCAGGACCTGTGATAGGGATTGTAGATTCAATGATGAGTAAGAAAGTACCCCTGGGTATCCTCAAGTTCAAGTGCAATTACATTGAAGTGGGAATAATAATAATGAAATGATTGGCTATAATGCAGTGAGATATGGGTACTGATTGTGTAATATTGTACAGGAAGAACAAAGAAGGAGCCACCAAATCGGCCTGGGGGAAATCTAAGTGTCTAGATCTTTGCCGTGTAAGACCTGAATTCTTGTTTGTTGTTATTGTGGTTGCGGCTGTTTTTGTTGCCTTTCCATAGCCATGTTGGCCTCCAGGAACACTTCGCTATCATCCAGGAGCTTGCAAATTCATCGTTTTAATTAATTAATGGAGGCTCTTTGGAAGTTAGGGCTCCCTTGTTTTAATTTTCAGTTAAAGGCACCTATCGTGATTTCCATTTAAAAATAGATGCTGTTTACTTGATTTGTTAATGGCTCTGTGGAGTTGTCAGTTTTTTAAGTATTCAGGCAGATTTAGGTAAAGCCTGGGTAGCTTGGAATTATTTTTATGTGACTAAATGTGTCATAAAAATTTTTGCTCCAAGAGTATGCTACAAATGCATATGCTCAATTTCGGGAACAAAATATAACTTTAGGTTTCAAAACATAAATGCTTAGTATATACTTACTGCTCGCTCTATACTGAGCACCGTGCTAAGCCCTCAAGAGACTGCATTAGACAAATCAGATTTCCTGCTTTGATGGAACTTGGAATCTGATGGATATTCATTCATTCTTTAACCTGTGAATAGACATGGAAATGCCTATTCTGTGCCGGGCCCTATTGATACGTGCTGTGCTTTGCTATACTGGTGAAAACATCTATATAATATTGTGCCTAGTACACAGTCATCCCATAACAAATACTTAACTGACTGTAAAATTACCCCTTCTATTCTCTTTAACATATTACTTTATTCCATGAAGGAAGAGTGTGGTAGGAAGAAAATATTTCAGTTATAGTAGGAGAGATTGCTTCTTGCTCACTAAAATACACATTTTTTTTCCTACTTATATCATTTCAGCCTCTCTTGCAGTTAGATGAGTGTGTTTTATGAGTGTGTGTGTTAAATTAGTGTGTTTTAGCCAAAGCAATGTTAGTGGAAGTGACAGTGTCATTTTGTAACCACGGCTTTTGAGAAAGGGCTGTGCCTCCTTCACTTTTTTTTTGCTTCAACTGGACAGATACAGGTGACAGGACTTGGTGGGAGATGGCAGAACCATAAGAGTCACACGTGGAGGAAGCTTCCTGCACTGGCTTTTTCTGCAAGGAAAACATAAACTTCTATTTTTAGGCTACTGAAATTGTGGGGCTTGTTATAGCAGCTTGCATACTCCTTACTAATACAGCAGTAGGACAGTTATAAGATGTGGCTCATCATTATAAGAATTATGACAAATCATCAGAGCATATCCCAAGATATATTAATATATGGCAGTGATAATACATACTCAGTAGCTGCAGTTCCTCATTGTCACCTTACTGGGGGTGAGGGGTACATAGGCAAGGATTATTATTTCTATATGAAGCATGAAAATTGAGGTTCACATCCCTAAGTCATGTGACCTGTCAAAATTCACAAGCCTGGAATCCAGAGAAATCAGTGCTAACACCAGGGTATTCTGTTTTCTTACTTCTATCCTCTTGCTCTTTCCTACCTTCATTATAGATTTACCACCTTTGTTGTATTTATATCTAAAATTGTTAGCTGTTTTTCAGTTTTGTCTATTTGCTTATTGCCTTTCTTCCATCACTAGGTTGTAGTGTTCATGAGGTGAGACCTTACCCACCTCCGTATCACCATCTTTGGAAACCCTAACTGACACATCACAGGAGCTCAGTAAATTATTGTGTAATGCAAGAAAGCACAATTCAATAATTGATTAAACAAATACTTTTACTAATCAGGTGTGTTGTAATGCAAATTAAACATGGACCTTGTATATTTTTGTGAAGGAAAGATGAAAGGAAGGAGTGAAATAAGGATGGATTGTGTATTTGGACTGTGTGAGTGTGTTTGTGTGTACACAAAGAAGAAGAAAATTCAGAGTGATGGGATTGGAGTGGGAGAGACTGATAATTTTTCACTCTTTAATTATTTTGTTTTGAACAATAGTGTATGTGGAAAACACATTGGCCTGACAGGCTCTCACGGCCAGCTTCAGATGCTTGAATAGGTCACCTAATGGAATCAGGAAAAGAGCCGGCAAAGAAAGTTAACACACATTGGGAAGTTATTCCTGGGGTCCTTACTGTACATTTATAAACATCATTTTCCTCCAAAATTTTTAGTGTGAAAAATTTTAAACCTACCAAAAAAGTCGAAAGAATAGTACCTTGAACATAGATATATCCTTTACCTAAACTTACTGTTGGTATCTTGTCACATTTGTTTCTCTGTATGTATATCTGAATCTGGACATGTATGCATACATTTTTATGAGACATTAATATAAATTACAGACATCATCATACTCCAGCCCTAAATACTTCAGCATGTATCTTTTAAAATAAGAATCTTTTCTTATAAACCAAAAAGTGCCAAAGAAATTAACATTAATTAAAAAACCATTACGTAATACAGGCCATCGTGAAGCTTCCTCAGTGTTTCCAGTGATGTCTCTTAGAACATTTTTTGTGTTCATCTAGTATCCAAAGTTTGCATTTGGCCAAGTCTTTTTTTTAATCTAGTGCAGTGGTTCTCGAGGGTGACTCCCAGATCACAGCATCAGGCTCACTAGGAAACTTGTCAGAAATGAAAATCCTAGAGCCCCAGCAGACCCCCTGAAATGAGCCACTCTGGCGCTGACCCAGCCATGTGTGGTGCAGCAAGCACTCCAGGTGATTCTGAAACTGAACAGTGATCTAGAACACACTTCCCACCTTTCCTGCTTTTCATGACATTTAGTTTTTTTGTTTTTAAAAAAAAAAAAAAACTGGGTTGATTTCATCGTGAAGTGTCCTGCATTCCAGATTTTTCTGACTGTTCCCTCATAATTTGGTTCAAGTTTCACATTTGATGAGTGTAGGTGATGCTGGAAATACTTCGTCATGTTGAGGGGCACATGGTATATAATGATCTCTTTTGTAGTAATTGTAAGATTGATCATTAGTTAACACAGTTACTGCCATATTCATGTGTTATAAAAGTATACGTTCGCCTTTATAATTAATAAGCAATCTAAACAGTGGCAATCTGAGGCTGTGTGAGTTTCTTTCTCAAAAAAATTTCCCAGTAGTTGTAGCATCCATTGATGAAGCTTGCCTGAATTATTACATTGGAGTATGGTGATTTTTCTAATTTTTTCATTCTTCCTACCTTAAGTAGCTGATGTTCTTTAAATAAGAGCTTTCTCTCTTCCATGGCATTTATTCGTTTATGTATTTAAGTATCATTATGGACTTGGCAAGTTAATTGCCATCATTATTCTCTCTGACATTCAAATAGTGCCAAGTTGGGCCAGAGACAGCCTCTTCAAGCCACTGTCTGTGTTCTTTCTCTGCTTTCTGGAGCAAGATGTTCCAGACTCACTTTGTACATTTCCCGCCCACAACCTGAATTTGCCATTTCTTCAAGAAACCTTGGTTATTGGAAAATTTTTTTTGGAAACCAGTATCCAGATGTTGGATGTCCCGCACACACGTGTGCACACACATACATGTATAATTTTTTAACATTTTTTATTGATTTCTAATCATTTTACAATGTTGTGTCAAATTCCAGTGTTCAGCACAATTTGTCAGTCATTCATGAACATATACACACTCATTGTCACATTTTTTTCTCTGTGAGTTATCATAACATTTTGTGTATATTTCCCTGTGCTATACAGTGTAATCTTGTTTATCTATTCTACAATTTTGAAATCCCAGTCTATCCCTTCCCACCCTCCACCCCCCTGGTAACCACAAGTCTGTATTCTGTCTGTGAGTCTATTTCTGTCCTGTATTTACACTTTGTTTTTGTTTGTTTGTTTTTGTTTTTGTTTTTTAGATTCCACATATGAGCAATCTCATATGGTATTTTTCTTTCTCTTTCTGGCTTACTTGACTTAGAATGACATTCTCCAGGAGCATCCATGTTGCTGCAAATGGCATTATGTTGTCGGTTTTTATGGCTGAGTAGTATTCCATTGTATAAATATACCACATCTTCTTTATCCAGTCCCCTGTTGATGGACATTTAGGCTGTTTCCATGTTTTGGCTATTGTAAATAGTGCTGCTATGAACATTGGGGTGCAGGTGTCATCCTGAAGTAGATTTCTTTCTGGATACAAGCCCAGGAGTGGGATTCCTGGGTCATATGGTAAGTCTATTCCTAGTCTTTTGAGGAGTCTCCACACTGTTTTCCATAGTGGCTGCACCAAACTGCATTCCCACCAGCAGTGTAGGAGGGTTCCCCTTTCTCCACAGCCTCTCCAGCATTTGTCATTTGTGGATTTTTGAATGATGGCCATTCTGACTGGTGTGAGGTGATACCTCATTGTAGTTTTGATTTGCATTTCTCTGATAATTAGTGATATTGAGCATTTTTTCATGTGCTTTTTGATCATTTGTATGTCTTCCTTGGAGAATTGCTTGTTTAGGTCTTCTGCCCATTTTTGGATTGAGTTGTTAATTGTTTTCTTACTGAGTCGTATAAGCTGCTTATATATTCTGGAGATCAAGCCTTTGTCGGTTTCACTTGCAAAAATTTTCTCCCATTCCATAGGTTTTCTTCTTGTTTTACTTCTGGTTTCCTTTGCTCTGCAGAAGCTTGTAAGTTTCATTAGGTCCCATTTGTTTATTCTTGCTTTTATTTCTTCTAGGAGAAAATTTTTGAAATGTATGTCAGATAATGTTTTGCCTATGTTTTCCTCTAGGAGGTTTATTGTATCTTGTCTTGTGTTTAAGTCTTTGATCCATTTTGAGTTGATTTTTGTATATGGTGTAAGGGAGTGTTCTAGCTTCATTGTTTTACATGCTGCTGTCCAGTTTTCCCAACACCATTTGCTGAAGAGACTGTCTTTATTCCATTGTATATTCTTGCCTCCTTTGTTGAAGATGAGTTGACCAAAAGTTTGTGGGTTCATTTCTGGGCTCTCTATTCTGTTCCATTGGTCTATATGTCTGTTTTGGTACCAATACCATGCTGTCTTGATGACTGTAGCTCTGTAGTATTGTCTGAAGTCTGGGAGAGTTATTCCTCCAGCCTCTTTCTTTCTCTTCAGTAATGCTTTGGCAATTCTAGGTCTTTGATGGTTCCATATAAATTTTATTATGATTTGTTCTAGTTCCATGAAATATGTCCTGGGTAATTGGATAGGGATTGCATTAAATCTGTAGATTGCCTTGGGCAGTGTGACCATTTTAACAATATTGATTCTTCCAATCCAAGAGCATGAAATATCTTTCCATTTTTTAAAGTCTTCTTTAATTTCCTTCATCAATGGTTTATAGTTTTCTGTGTATAATTCTTTCACCTCCTTGGTTAGATTTATTCCCAGATATTTTATTACTTTGGGTGCTATTTTAAAGGGGATTGTTTCTTTATTTTCTTTTTCTGTTGATTTATCGTTAGTGTAAAGAAATGCAACTGATTTTTGAACGTTAATTTTGTAACCTGCTACCTTGCTGAATTCCTAAATCAGCTCTAGTAACTTTTGCGTGGACCTTTTAGGGTTTTCTATATATAGTAACATGTCATCAGCATATAATGACACTTTTACCTCTTCTTTTCCAATTTGGATCCCTTTTATTTCTTTCTCTTGCCTGACTGCTGTGGCTGGGACTTCCAGGACTATGTTGAATAGGAGTAGTGATAGTGGGCATCCTTGTCTTGTCCCAGATTTTAGTGGGAAGCTCTTGAGTTTTTCACCGTTGAGTACTATGCTGGCTGTAGGTTTGTCATATATAGCTTTTATTATGTTGAGATATGTTCCCTCTATACCCACTTTGGTGAGAGTTTTTATCATAAATGGGTGTTGAATTTTATCAAATGCTTTTTCTGCATCGATTGAGATGATCATGTGGTTTTTGTCCTTTCTCTTGTTGATCATGTATAATTTTTAATAGTAATTTCTTATAGGTCCTTCCAGTTTAAATTCTTGGAGATGTCTTTGTTGTCTTCTTCCTCTTCCTTCCACCTTCAAAGCCAGTGGTGTTGCCTCTCTGTGATCATTCTTCCATGGTCACATTTCCTTCTGTGACCACAGCCTTAAAAGTTTCTCCTTCTGAGGGACTCATGTGATTAGATTGAGCCCACCCAGACAGTCCAGAATGTCTCCATCCTGGGTCCGTATCCTTAACCACTCCTGGAAAGTCCCTTTTGCCACATTTGGTAGCATATTCACAGGTTCTGGGGATTAGAGTGTGTACATCTTAGGAACCATTATGCTCTCTCAGCTACATCGTCCCTCATTCTTTGTTTGGTTTCCCTTCTCTCACAGTGAAAACTCTGACTTCCAACAATTTCATATTATTTGCACATTTCTCTTCTCCTACAGTATACAAAATAATTTGAGAATTACAACAGCAATAACGCTAACAACAATAAGCCTACTAAGTAAAGCTCAAGATTTTTGCGCAGTTTTATTGTTGTACTCAGGATACACCGCACTCAGGTGTGCAGGTGAAGTACTGTTCCAGAATTACTTTAATTTCTTTTTTTGTGTCATTATGTCATCATTTAGTACACAGTTAGGTTCATTTTTTCTCTGTTTTGTATCTAGTTTTAGAGTTTGCATTTTCCATCTTTTTTGATTTATTTTTTGAACATGTAAACTAGATGGATGAGTATAGAGAGAAAGAGATACAAGAGAAGTCTCAGTCCCAAGTCAGTCCCCTCCACCCTGTTTTCACGCATCCATTGGTCTACAGTTTATCCTTTCTGTGTTCTTTTTTCAAAACACATACTAAGATGTGTGTTACTTTTTTTACTCTTATTTTACTTTCTTACCCCCAGAATAGCTAAGTTTAAGCACATTTTTGATGCCTGCATTTTTACTTAGCCAAATCCCACATCTATGCCTGTATCTCTGCAGAAGTATATCCTAGGGGTCCCTCTCCATCAGATGGTCATGGAAATTTTGAATAATTATTAAGTTTTGAAATATACCTTCTGTGTTGTTCAGCTTGTTAGAACAAATATTATATTTGTGACAACACAGTTAAAAAGAGAAATACACACAAAGAAGAATGTCCTGTTTTTAATACTTTCTGCTCACTCACCTCATCACTCCCCAGGGCAGAGCTAATCTTTGTTGTTTGTTTGCATAACATTCTGTATATAACATTATTACGGAGAATCTTATTGCACTTATCTTTATCTGACAAGTCTTTTCCTTTTCTGGCCTTTTAGTTGCTCACATATAAGAAGAGTCTCTTCCTTTGGTTTTTTTTTTCTTCTTCTTCTTTATTTTGGGTTTGATTGATCGTGCCTAGCACAGAGTGTTTCCTCATTTACATGTGTTGCCTGAAATTCCGTTACAGATTTTTTTCAGTGGGTCTGTTTTTCAATGTGTCTCTTTTTTTTTAAATAAAAGATTTTATCCAAAGGGATGATGCTTTATCTCATTGTCAGCCACTACCACCCTAATGTGAATTAGTTGATTAGAGAACAAGTTGTTTCTTAGAAAAGGTGTGAAAAAGATGTGAAGGATGGATGCCTGAAAGAAGAGAGTTCTATTTTGATTCTGGAATGAAAACCCTAAGAAAGGCAAGAGAGTGTACGAGGCTCATGGATATTCTGGGAAGGAAGGAGACAAGCCAAGGAAAGGAAGAGAGTGGTACGGATAAAAGGTCTCTATCACTCTGTCAACTATGTGAGCTACGCACAGAGTAGAAGGTCTGCTTAGATGAACATAGGGCTTATATTTATTGGGACAGAAATAGCCTGCAGAGAGCAATTTCTCCAGATGCTAAGAAACTGAAGCCCAGAGAGACTGACACTTTGCATGGGACAGTTACCACCACCCAGGAGCCAGACCCTGTTTGGATTCCACCATACTTCTCAGAGTTGATAATGCCCCTCTCTGTCCTTCCAAAAGTGTACTTGGGAAACCAAGCAGGTACTCCCATTTCCCTGAGGATAGGGAGAGGACCTGAGCCATCTCTCCTCTTAGAGCCCTTGCAAGTTGGGCTGCTAATCTCAGAACTGAAGTCTACTACATCTCTGTCTTTCCTGGCCTCCTTCAGTCAAGTCAGCTGTATTTGTGGAGGCGCATTGTTCAGCCTCAGAGCATTGTTTAAATTTAAAATCAATAAAGAAAAGTGAGCCAGTAAGAGGCACTGACTGATTAAGTGCTGTCTGTATGAGGAGGTTTATCCTCGGCCACATTTCTGTTGAAATCCCAAGAAACGTAAGAGGCTGGAGCAAAATGAAAACAGATTAAAAAATATGTCAGATACCAAAGTGTAGTAAGGCAGCTGCACCTTTGGCAGGTAATTGAGAATTGAGTGACTTTGAGTTCCGATCTGGCATAAGGATGTCAACACAATCACACCAACACGCACACCATGTGCACACATAACATAACTCATGCACAAGATACACACACATACACAGAAAGGACCCACACAACATGTATAACACAATTCACAGCAAGACACACAGCACACCTACAATAGTGCATATACACGTACCACATGCCCATACAGATGCACACAAAACACGCTGGTGTGTACACACATGAATTTGTTCTTGACTGTTACTCGAAAGATGTAACCCTTCCATCTGCCAACTTAGCCACACATTTTTATTTCGATGGAAAAAAATAGCAGCAGAGAGGGGAGAAAAATCTCTTCATCAGAAAATTCAGTGGGAAAAAAACTCCCAAAGCATTGTCATGTATTCCTGGTTATTTTTGGTGGTTAAGAGAATTATTTGAAAACAAAGAAGCCTTTCACAAAGCCTCTAAAATACAAAAGATTTAATAACATTTACATCTGTGTATCAGCCATGTCTGTAATGCAAGTCATGAATAACACATAAACCAGAGCACGGAAGGAACAGAAGTGCTCACACATCATTTAAAATCCAACCCACCCCATCGTCAGTGGAATCAAATACACAGCAGGAGCAGTTCCAGTTGATACATACATAATACAGTCATTGAAAATGAAAACATATTAATTATGTTCCTTAAGGTCAGGAGAGAAACGGCAGGATTCACTAACCTGTTCAACTTCTCTGTTGAAATTCTGTACCAGAAAGTACATCATGAGTTGTTTCCTTATTTTGCTTAAGAAATTGCGGAATGAGCGTTTGTGTTTGTTTGTCTGGTTTTACTGTTCACTTTAAATCTGCACCTCCTCGCTGTGCTGGAAATAGGGGAAAGTTGGCTTAAGAAGATGGCTCCTTATTACAAGTGAGTAACTTGCAGAAAAGGAATTCATTGTTGAGCAGTGGTATCTGACAACAGCAATACCTGCCCAGCTCCAGGTGGTGTATGTGGAAATCCACACTGCTGGGAGAAGAGCTGTTCCAAAACCTACAGTTCGTGTAGCAACATGTTTGAAACATGGGGAAATCCTCTCTGATTGTGATTCGAATCAGGCTCTGAGGCCCGCATTTGGAATTGTACCTTTCTGGATCAGTTCACCTGGTTCCTGTGAATTTCCAGGAATCTCCTAGGCTCTCCTGTAAGCTCCGTGGGGGCGCCACGGTGGAGAAGGACGAGTGAAGGGACGTGGTTTTTGTGTGGGAGTTCACACTTGACGTTTGTTCATGTTTCTTCTGTAAGTGTTGCCGCCTTTGTACTTCCAGGAGTCAAGAGGACATTCAAATAACATTATATTCAATAGAAACTTTTGTTTTGCTGGCTTTTGCTTTGACGTCTGCGTGTTTAATTAACCTTTCCTCTTCCTGCTATCATTTCCCCTTCTGCCCCCCACTTCTGTTGCTGCAGCCCATTGCATAGAGGCCCCGAACAGTTTAAAATGAGCTCTGTCAACGTCAGGGACCCCCTTCCTGTTCTACTTTGTATCTCACTTCCGTATGAAATTTCAGGCACCTCATGGTCCTCCCTGCAGCAAAAGGTTAATAGTCCTCTCTCTTTTATGTACTCTAACTGCTCACTTCCTAAGGCCAGTGCTTCAGGGCAAGCTCAGTGTAATTGCTAAATAATAAAGTCATTCTCATCTTAAATGAGTAATACTTCCGTTGTTCCCGATGTTTCTGCGCACGTGCGTGGACATGCGTGTGTGTGTGTGTGTGTGGATAGGCAGGCTTGGGGGAGACCTCCACTTGGGGGAAGCCATAGCCATCCCCTAGGACTTTGCCCATTTAAGCATTTGGGTTTTAAATGTTGTGCCACATCCTGGGCCTCTCAGGCACTGCAGATTATGTATAATAGATGACCTGCATTTACAGAGATGTGTGCTATACAGATGTAAATGTTATTATAGCTTTTATATTTTATGTTCTTGTTGAAAGATCATTTTGTCTTTGAATAATATGGCCGTTCAATTTTTTGGAGGGGAGGGGGGCTATCTTTAAAAGAGGATATGAAATGGATATTGCACATCATATATTTCTTAAAAGTAATTTGGAATTTTAGGGTCTGGGATTGGGGCTGACTGATACACTGCCAGGATGAGATATAACCCCTGGAAAATAACAGCACCAGCACATGCCTGCATCTGTCCAACCTCATAATTCACTTTCACATTGGATTATGGATGTCTGCGTTCAGTGAGTCTATCTTCCCTTTAGGTATTATTTCAGCCCTTTGAGATAATAAGGAAAGTTTAATTGCGTTGTTAATTGATTTTTTGCACAACATTATTACCTTGATTGATTGCGGAGTTGATGAAAATGTTAGACACAGGCAGCGTGAAGTATCAGCCCGGCAAGGAGTAGGAGCCTTGCGGAGAATAGATAACCTTGATGTTAAGAGCTATATCCTTCAGATATGTCTTCCCTTGACATATTGATGGCCCTTGAAAAGGGAAAAGCTGATTGTATGCAGAATGCAATCATTAAACCCACTTCAGCTCACTGTTGATTAATTTGTTTTTTCCTGAAGGATCTAGTTATAGGGAAGGCCTCACTTGTACCAACAGAAACCATTTTCCAGGCTCCAGCCTATACTTAACCCTCTAGGTGAAGAGGAACAGTGAGGCTGGCATGCCTGAGACAGGAAGAGCGTCTTAGGGTGTTAGAAGGTGGACTTGACTCTCACGGACATCCTCACCCTCAGCAACACGCTTTTTCCTCCACCGCAGTGCTTATTTTCTCCCAAATACCGAGTCTTTCAAAAGCCCAAGGCCAGGCAGCCTTTTGTTGAAACCTGGAGTAGGTTGAAATGGAAACTTTGGATGCCCAGGGAGGTTTATTAACCAGCTTCCAGGGGTCTGTAGTGAAGACATGGCACTCAGAATTCATGTTGTACATGAGGCTACATGAGGCAAAACCTTGCATAAACTTGCTCTCATGATTGGAGGATTTGGTTTTCATTGGTGCGTGTGTATGTGTGTGTGTAGGGGAGATTTGTAGGCAGAGAGATAAGGGATTTCTTGGTAAGAAACATTTATTGAAAGCTGTCATGGTTACTGCCGTCCAAAGCCATCCTCATGGTACCGAAAATCAGGTTGATTGATCAGTTGCATGACTGATTGATCCATTGGACTCCTGCCCTGTTTCCCTCTCCCAAATCCGCACCACTTCATCCATAGCTGCCCAATCCCAGACAGAGACTGAGAGGGTGGGCCTTATGGGGGAAGCAGTTGGCTTGGCCAGCTGCAGAAAGATGGACGCTCTTAAATGTGCAGTACTTGTAGAGAGCCCCCATCTTCTAGAATGATGGCTTCCTCTCCCCGTCTCCCCACCCCCATTTCTATACTTATTACTCATGGAGCATTTTGACTTCTTTTGTCCTCTTCTTTCCATCCCCCATATTCATTTAAACCAAATTTTAATTGTATAACCTTGTTGGAGGCGTACCAAGAATTACATCATCTTCCTGGAGTCCTGAGCACCCTCAGGAGAGGTCACGTGGGCTTCAGGGCAGAAGAGAAACAGCTTGGGAATCTCCCAGAGCCACAGTGTCCCCTGTAGCTAGAATTCACACCATGGTCCAAAGCACAGTTTCTCCTCAGTCAGCCACACTTCCCCCTCCATTCAGAGTCTTTCTTCTGCAGAACTAACAACTGGCACTTGGGGAGTCTAATATCCACAGAGTCTTGCCCTTCAATTACCGTAATGGCTTATAATGAGATTTTGGCCAAGTAGCAGGTAGCAGGTTATTACTTCCTGCTCGGCGTGGGCAAAATGTCTACGCTGTTAATTTGTGTTGCCGAATGCGGCTCAGAGCTGGGCATCAGACTGTCAGAGCCAGATGTGTTCTATTAGGTGCGAGATTCATGGCGGCCTGTGGGCAGTTTTTTTTTTTTTTCAATATGGAGGCATGTTAACTCACCATAGGGTGAATCCTGACGAACTCAAGCCAGTCAGATGAAAGGGGTAATACTCCAAGCCATCAAAGTAGTATGTTCCAGAGACAGATAACACCTGGTACCACCCACTGTCAGCAGTGTCTCTCTGACCCAGGCCATTCCATCGATAGGCAAGAAGTATATACCCTTCTTCATATTTCTAGAGAGACTCCAGTGCCTTTATTAAGTTTTAATGAGACCCTAATCAAGGCCCTTATAATACGGCTTCTCTTGTTTAGTTTATCTTTATTTGGGGCAAAAAATATGTGCAAGATGTTCATACTGCTCTCATAAACTGCTTTCTGCTGTTCTTATTTAACCTGTAGTTTTTCATTGGCATTAGCATATAAATTATATATACATATACTTCTTTTTCCAAAGCAGGTTAGAGAATGAGAAGTTGAAGATCAGGAAGTAACGAAAATATTTTGGCATTTTGCAGTGAAATTTGCTAGTGCCCAGGAATTATGCTGTGCTCTCTGCAGCGACATACTTTTGGTTATTTTTTTGTAATGCAAACTTTGTTCTGTTAGATCATATATCAGCAGATTTCTTTTGTTTTCCTTTTGGAGAGAGTAATTTAGAGTGTTCTGGAATTAAGAAAAAGTATAGTAATATTAGTATAGAAAAAGTTTGTTTGGATTCTAATGAACGGCAGATGGAGACTGGACTAATGGGCCCGAGAAGGAAGGCCTTTTCCTTAGTCCTTGCAGAGTCTGTATTATGACCAACCCCGTTGTTACTGGGTCTGCTTAATTTTATTTGAGTTTCTTTTTTGCAGCTTGAAAATGAAAAAAAAAAGAAAAAGAAAGAAAGCAACTTGTCTTTATTTTCAATGACTCTCTTGAGAAATTTTAGCCTGAAGAACCAGACAGAACTGTGGATGTTTTCCCCCCTTTTGATGTGAGCTTTCTAATAGGAACAGGCCTGAAACCCAAAAGCAAATTTCTGCTTGAGAGCAAAGCCAAAATTCCCATTCAAACTCTGCAGGAGGACCCCCGCTGCTCAGATTTGTTCGTATAAGATTCTGTCATTTTAGAAGGGAGACTAAAGACTTTCTGGGAATTTTTTTCTGTGAGTTTTTTTTTTTCTTTTCTTATACTTCATGAATTATGGTTTGCAGGTTCAATTTCAATCTCCTTATCCAAAAAATTCTTTTCTTCTGTTAATATAATCTGTACATCACTTGAATTTAAACTTTCATGTTTTTGTTTTATATTAAAGAGCTGGAGTAAATTTTTATTATTTTTTATTATTGTTATTTACTTTAGGTACAGTTTGTTTTCAGACTGCTGGTAGGGAGACAGGAAAACCTCCGTTTCCTAAAACTCAGTGTATTAGGAAGCTTAGTCAACCAGATTTTTAACCTCTGCATTTGAATGATCTTGATTCTGTAAGAAGAAAAACTAACGTCAAGGATTTTATTCTTTTAAAAGGGAAAAGGGGGCCCTTTTAGGTTGTCCTAGAACAGTGTTCCTTAAAGTGTGGTCCCCTAATCTGCGGCATCCCTGTCACTTGGGAACCAGCAAAAATGCAAATTCTTGGCCCCAACTCAGACTCCCTTAACCAGGAATTCTGCGAATGGGCTCAGCAATCTGTGTTTTAACAAGCCTTCCAAGTGATCGGGTGCACGGGCAAGGTGGAGAATCTCTGTCCTGGGGGCAGCCCCCAGAGTTCCTTCACCTGCCAGTGTCCAGGGATGTGTAGCAAATGTTGAGATTCAGAAGTCTCCTGAGACCATTTCATCTGTTCTACAATAAAAAGCCGTTTTTTGAGTATCTCCATACCCCAGGACTCATGGAACATGCATGAAAAGCCATCAGCTCTGCCCTTTTAGAGCTTGTATTAAAAAAAAAAAGTTCTTAAGACCTTGAGAAATATTCAGTGAGCCATCTTCCCACCCTAGCGAAACCTCTGAGCTGTATCATCCTCACTGTAAATAGTCAAAGAAATACTCCCGTGTGGTCACCATCGTGTACCTAGTAAGACAATGAGATTGAACTCTGTTTTTCCTAGTGTTTCATATGTGAGAGAGAACTCAAAAAGGTTTCTATTTAACCACGAGTTAATGAGATAATCTAATGAATTAACTGGAACCCGATGTTTCCCTAGTGGCTAGTCAATCCCGTAACTGTTATGTTAGGGAAGTCTAAAGGAAGAAAGCGTGAGAGCCATGTTACATTTGCTTTGCTGACCACTTGAGCAGGGTCTCCCCTGAAACAGAGAGCCACACCTGGATTCCACTTTCCTTAAGTCTAATAGGTCGTTTTTGTTTACTCCCTTCTCTGAATCCACTCACTTATTTTAATTCTAGGAAATTCACACTTAAAATGCCATTCCCTAGACTGTCATACTTTTATTGCTGTTTCAAAAATAATGCTGTATTTGAAATCCCTGGAAACTCACGAGTACTTTTTTCTCCTAAAGTGAGGTGTTCATTTATTGTTCCAGGCATGAAAGTAATCACTGGTCCATGTGCCAGAGACCAATGATGGGGGGACCAAATGATGATAAAACAAAAGATGGAATTATTATTTTATTTTTATTCTAGTAGCTTCTGCCTCTCTCTTCAGATTAACCTTGGCAGATACTCTAAGAGGGAAGACAGTGGCTGGTTGGGTTTTGGGCAGGGAGGTGTCTTAGAAGGAGGCAGCTATGATTTGCATGGATGGAGTATACACGCTTTCTGTGGATTTTATTGACTCGGTTTTTACCTTATATTTTTTACTTTTTTCCCTATCAAATGATGATTAGTAACTCGATGCCATTGAGTGGCATATTTCCTTTTGTACTTCCATGATAAAAATGATGTTTTTCTAAGCAGTGTGGGAATCTGTCTTTGTTTATCTTTGCATGCTCCTTTACATTTATGCGGGTGATATGCAAACATTCCCGACCCTTCATCCTGGAGGATTAATTAGAGCAATTGATGGTAAAGAAAATTAGTCCCTGGAATCAAGACCAGAGGCATCTAAAAGACGGGGGAGGGGTGTCTGGTAGCCCCATTCCTAGACAACCTTCAGCATAGATCAAGCAAACATGACATATTGATCTTTACAGAGCCTATAATTGGTGACCAAAAGCACAATGTGGCTTTAATGGCCCTTCCTGAATCGGTGCCCTCATTTATTTATTTTTTTAAAAAGGAAGCAGCTGTTTTTCCTAAATTCATGCTGCCCTCTAGTGGCTATGCTCGCAACCTCACATGAACGGTGGAAAAGATGAATGTGGGGGGGATGGGGGGAATGGTGGAGATGATGAAGTGCTGAACTTTTTCTTTCTTTCTCTTTCCTGGCTGAAAGATTTCTGAGTTCTTTGGTCAAAAACTGAGAAAGAAAAATGAAGCTGTACCACTTGACTCCTGTCCATTTTGACTGACAGCTTGGTTGATGTTGATATCCATCGGTGAGCGGCACTGAGGGAACTTGATGAATCTGAACTCATTTGCATCCCATCTTGGCATGCACTATGGAACCCAGCCCATCACCAGTCCATTAAACATCATTTAGAATACGGAGGTGGAGGAGAGGGGGGCTTTGAAGATTCAAGTTTCCCTCAGTGGAAAAGTAGGTAGGAGTCAGCCTAAGTCAAGTTGTTGATCTCTGATGTTCTCCCGTCCCAAAGGCAGTGCTCTGTAATTCAGAGGTATCTGGAATAGAAAGACAGAGTTGTAGTTATGTAGGCGTCTGGTCTGATACTGTAACCTTTGGGAAGCCACTTAGAACCTCCTTTTTCTCCTTTCCTGAAAATGAAGATATTTAAATTCTGTCCCAGCAAGAATTCTTCAATACATTTAAAGAAGTACTTTTAGAGAAAAATTTCCTATTCTGTGTTCAAGTGTACTAGGAAGTCCAGCAAAATAATAAATTATCATAGGGCTGTATAAGTAAATCATTGTTTAGGAAGTCAGAGTGAAAACTATTTCTGGCTTCATTCTTAGCTGGCACCAAAAAACGAAAGTAACCTGAGAAGAAAACCCGAAATTCGAGCTGCTAAGAAACTTTAGCAGTGGTGGGTTGTTTTTTTTTTTCCCCTTTTGGTTTTTTCGGAGCAGGGATGTTGTTGGTGCATGGAAATGTTTAGTGTGGTGTTCAATCTCTGATATTGACATGTACCTATTTGGTTGAAATATAGCGTGTGTCATGGTTAAGAGTCAATCATATTACCGATGTTCAAAAAAGGTTGCAAGGCAGCCCACTCTGAGACCTGGAATTCTTTCCTGTCCATCTCTGCCTACCCGAGTCACCCACAGTACAATATAATTGAAAAAGCATTGACATCTGAGGAAAAGCATGCTGACTGTTTCCTTTCCAGGATTCACATCATGGAAACATCCACTAGCAGATAATGTTGAAATCTGTCAGCCTAATACTTCCTCAATGTAGAGAGGATGTTGAATGGCTCAGTCAGGTCAGGTAGGGCCACAGCAACTGCAGGTGGAGCTCAGGGCCCAGGGACTCAAGGTGCGACAGTGGAGCTGGTTACTAGGGATCCACTCAAAAGTGCAGTTACCCCTTGCACATGCACCCGCCTTCCACATTTCCCACTGACAGATTATGCAAGGGAAAAGCTGGCCCTGCACTTCCTCATTCTCCTCTCTTCCCTCTCCTAGCCCATTCTCCTCTTCTAAAATGACAAGCCTCATTTCTGCTGCCTTGGGAGCCCAGAGTGCCTTTTCCATAGGCTCTGGCTTGTCACCTGTCAACTTGTCTGCCTGCTCACGCAACCGTTTGTGCAACCTCCCCGGGTTGGGAGGCTGGCTTCTCAGCTTTGAAATCTTTTCACCTTCAGTACAGATTTTGCCAAGATACTTTCCCCACTGACTGGTTTCCTTCCCCTGCTTTTTCCTTCCTTACAGACCTGCAGGTGAGACCTGACAGGGCCCAGCATTTGTCTAAGGAGGCTGTATAATCTGTTCTCTCTCAGTGTCAAGTGTAACCTTCCATCAGGCCTCACTGGAGGGGGCTGCACATTGGGGCCACATGTCCTTTTCTCACAGAGACATGGTGCGTGGCACTTGTGCCAGCTTCCTTCAGGATCTGGATGCATCCTAAGCCTTGGTTAGGTGGCCTGTACTGTGTGTTTTTGAATGGTACTTGGTAGAAAGCAGCATATCACAACCCCACAATTTAGATTCTGTCATGCAGCCAAAGTATTTACATTTGTCCTACGTCCTCTTCGTGCTAAAAATAAATAAAAACTACCATTTACTTTAATCTAGAATAAACATTGTTGACAGCAACTAAAGCTGCACATAATGCAATTTATCATGATGAAGAGGTGACCGAAGATTTATATCTTGTTGGTATATTAAAAAATGCATGATTTCACGGGAAGGAATTAGCCTTTGCAGCAGTAATGAAAACAAAATAAAACTGAAGTGATCTAAAAACTACAGACAATAAAATGTGTCATCTAAACTTCACCAGAGGAGTGAAGTCTTCCTGTCACAATTTAGATCTGCAAGATTTTACTCAAGGAAATGTAACCTTGTGAAAATAAATGACTTAGAGTTAGAAGATGTAACTGGTAAAATTTGATATTTGCCGAAAGCTGATTGAGGAATTTAACCTTAATGTAAGAAACTACATGGAAAAGAATCAATCCATTGAAAATAAATTCAATAAAACCAAAGTGAAAATATTAAACATCAAATATGGCTAAACTTTGAATTTGAAAGTTAAGGAATTAAGTTGGCTAAATGTCGTTTGCTCTGAAAGAAAAAGTACCAGTCTGGTTCATGGTTGCATTCATAAGCCTGAAGCCAAAGTGTCCTGGGGATCAACATGGCAGAATTCCAATGTTCACCATTGCAGAACATCAGGGTCCGTGGAGCAGGGTGAGAATACGCCTTACGGGGTTGTTTTGTATAACGAGGGAGAAGAGTTCAAAAGAGTGTGCTGGTTTGAGAGACGAGGGCATCTCCCAGGAGCAGCGTTGTTAAGGAGGTGGTCACTGTAGTATTGAGGGTGGGCGGCGTGCCCACCACCACAGAGAAGATGGAAGGAGCTCTGATGGGTGTTTTGGGGTTTAGCAGGCGTTGCAGGACCACAGCATCCCATTCCACCCCAAGACACAAATTATAAACTGAGGCACTTGCCGGAAGTCACACTCAGCCAGTTTGGGAGGAGAGCCTCCTTTTCTTTGTCCTTTCTACCCTTCTGTGGGTCAGGTGGAGAGCCTCTCCCTGTTTCACTTCTAACCTAAGGCTTCCCAGATGGGTCTGCAAATGAAGAAAAAATACCCCCACCCCCTACTGTGGAACAGGGGCTTTGTCCTCCTTCCACAAAAACTGCTCCCAAGCAAAGCCTTCCCTTAAGACCATTTTAAAATCTCTCCTTTTCATTTTGCTTTAGTATTTAAGTAGCTTACGCTGAAGGAGGATGTTGTGCCGGAGCCTGTAATTCCGCAGGCCCTGCTAAATCCTCTGTGTTATCCACAGCAGAGCTGATAGTACATCACACAGGCTGACCTCAGGGTATTGCTCCAGCCACTTCTCAAGATCATAAAACATGGGTGTTTATTCCTTCCCAGTGCCCAGTTTGCTCAGGACCCGCACATAACAAAGACCAAGGAATGTGCTTTCTGGGGAACGTCCTTTCCCTGCGATGATGTTTACAGCTTTAAGGCTGGATGATAGCGTTCAGTCCACCCCTCTTTCCAGCCAGACGTTGTGCTCGCTTTGTTTCTGTGGGAGAGAAGTGTTCAGTACAGAAACCATATCAGTGCTGAGGAACTGAGGCTGTTGCCTTCTCTTACTTTGCCCTTGAATATTTAATCTGTTCATAGTTTTAAAACATTTCAAATGCCTGTCATCTCAAGAGAGGTTAAAGTATGAGTGTTGAAAGTCGAAATTCATAACTTTGTGGATTTTGTTTAAATTGTGTACAGATAATTTTAATGGTATTAATTAATTTATGTAGTCACCAAATATTTCTTTAACACCTCCTTTGTACTAAGTACTGTTTCAAGCACTAGGTATTAGAAATTGGGAAAGAGTGTGTATTGCAGAGGTGACATGTTAATGGGTATGTGTAGTGTCACATGGAACCTTCCGTAATGGACCAGAAAGACTCTAAATACTCTTGCCTGTCACTGGGCCCACCCACCTCTTCACAACACTGTCATCACTTTCTTCAGAGGCCATGAGGAGTCCAGTTCTTTGCCTTCCTCATACAGACAGGAGAACCAGAGTTTCATAAGGTGCCCTCTGTCCCTCGCCTGTTTTGTAACGCTAATTGAAAGGTTCTGGTCATCACAAACAGATTACAATCTGTTTCTCATTACACGGTTACTCTTATAAACCCTGGTGATATTAGCTTTTAAAACAATGATGACCAAAACTAACATTAATAGTGATAGTAAAATTGATACTTCCTTTACTTCACAAATATGAATTTATTTGCCCAACCTGTACTCCATCATTTAATGTATTTCTGTACTTGCATGAGTAAAGTGTATTACTCGTTCGCAACTAAAAGACGAATGGTAGACCACCTCCTCTGATGTTGAGTCATTAGTTCTGTTGAACATGGAGTGAAGAGACTGGAGCTTACGTCAAAGCTAGGGGGATGCAGGCTAATTAGTGGTAAGCACTTCCCCTTTTTGAGTATGAAATACAGGTTGCAGGAAAGTGAGTGGAAATTCACTCCTTAGGGATGTTGAGGTCCAGCAGAGCTTCCTTTCTGTATATTATGAGAACATGGGCTGGATGGGTTTCAAGAGCTGACTTAGTCCAAATCAGATTTTGATTAAGTGATTGGATCTGCCTCCTACATCAGGCTATAGGGTCCCTGGCATCCTTATCTTCGTAAGAGAAACACTCAGACATGCTCGGTATTTATTTCAGAATTAAGGTGGGCCTCCAAGATATCTGGCCCCTTAACCTGATTTTACAAGTGGGGAAACCAGCCCAGTGAGGGAAAGGTATGTGTACATGGTCACATAACTGTTAGGGGCAGAGTTGGGTTTAAATACACATCTTTCCCCAGCTCCCCTTCTAAATAGATGGTAGGGTGAGGCTATCCAGGAGATCAGGGAGTCCTGAGGTCTTTGCTGTACTCTGCATAAGTATGCAAAGACTTCCTCTCCAGGACACCCAGGATTTTCCTCAGCAGTCTAGTACCGACTGTCTAGTATGTCTAGTATGTCTACATACAGTCTAGTATGCCGTTGGCATAGTGGTGCATCCAAGAAAAGACATTGATTCCCACCCCCTCAGAAGCCCGAAGGTCCTAACTTAACATGCATAATTAGAGCACCCATTCCACTGGGGGAAGCATTTCAAAGATAAAGGATCTCTTTAAGACAGATTCTCCCCAATACCTTTTTTTTTCGTAATTCTAGTTTTAAGAGTTTAAGGTGATGGCAGAGCTGGCTAGTTAAGAAAAATTAGGAGTCTCGTTTGGCAGGAGACTATTTCCCAGGGGACAGGGCACTCTCATTTTTCCAGGCCCTCCCAAGAGAAACCCTTGCCCAGACAGCTCCATGCCGGCCTGATGCACGACAAGCCTGCTTCACTTATTTTGGCCACAGCTAGATATTTTAAGTGAAAACACTACATAGACCATTCAATGTGTTGTTCCCTCTCCGGTCGGTCCCAAGACATTGAGAGTTCCAGGGGAGACAAACAAGACTCTGCACTGCAGGTGTAAAGGGAAACCACCCCCTTCTGAGTCGCACCCAGCCAGTCCCTGAATTCTGGCCTTGAAGCGCCTCCCCATCAAAACGTTCTATGCAAACAAACAGTTCCGTCTGTAATTTGCACAGTGGATGGCAGTGCCCACTATGGCAGAAGAAAGGCCACGGGGAGAGCGGGAGAAAGGGAGAGACACACAGCCACCACCTCACTCCATTTAGAGCAGATCCTATGATTTTACCCATAACCTTCATGGTAAAGTCTGAGGGCTGCACATGGACTAGGCTTTTTTCTTTTTTTCTTCCTTGTCCATGTTATTAATTTATTAAGCACAAAAGCCCCGTTTGGAGGGTAATCACTTCCCGGCTGTGAGCTCAGGTAGGCATCTCCACAGAGGCAACTGCTTGCTTCATTTAAGCAATTGTAGGCGGTCTGAGTTCACAAATTTCAGCCCATTTTAACTGTCACTAGCCAACCCACCTTTCTCCCCAGGGGAGCACCAGCAGCCGGCTTTTTTCATCTTCGGCTGCCAGGCTGTCCCCATGCCGTGCCTTCTTTGGAGGAGCCCGCAGACTGAGAGCCTTCCCCTTTCCGGATTTTATTCAAGGTGACAGCTCCTCACAGGCCAGCGATCTGATCACCTCAAGAAGCCCAGATATCCGGGCGGGGAGGGGAATGTGGGTCTCCTCCTGCAAATTCCCAGTTTAGATTGACTGAGGGTTTCCTTAGCCCCCGCGACCCCCACTCTCTGACAGCACAGGGCTGCCAGGAACTTTGCAATAGCAGCGAGTTTGTGTAATGATGTCTGGGGAGAAAGGTTCTGCAGGAGCCGGCAAAGAAGACCCCAAGTGATAGGGAGTGATGTCAGCTTGCGTTAGAGCCGCAGACAGTGTTCGACTCTCCTTGGCATAATATAGCTCTGGTATCTCTGTCAGCATCTCTGTTTTCTGTCACCACACACAATCCTGGGCCTGTCTGGAGCCCTGACAGTGTCTTTTCAGATCAGGTTATTGCCAGCACAGAGACGAGCTCTGCTCCCCACCACACAGCCCCTGTGTTTGAAGTCGGCCCTCTTGTCATTAATGCACTTGATGTCTATTTAAATCTGAGGGTGAGTGCGGTATCTGTGTTCCCGTCAAGAGATCATTGACAATATTAATACCTCGTGTCCTTGCCTCATTTTCCAAGCTCTGACACTTCGCCACAGTCTCCTGCATTCATCACACAGCCCTCTCTCACCGGGGTGTCTATAAACATTCTTGCTTCCAGGCCCAAAGGAACAGGGCAGGCTTTAAAAAGGACTTTTATCAATGCCGACCAGAAAGAAGGGCTGGGGAATGTGGCTCAGATCTCTTCACTTCCCTCCACCTTCCAGCTCATGTTTAGAAGTATCCAGTCTGCTTCTAGGAGAGCCCTGCTGTCCAGGTTCTGTCTCGGCAAGGTCCCTCTGCAGTTGAGGTTTACCATGAAGAGAGCGCAGAGAAAAGAAATTCAATCCCAAATGAGCTGGAGAGTTTCCCGGAGAGAATGCACCCGCTGGAGGGGTTTTGTTGAGTGTGTGCCTTTCATTCTTTTACTCAAGAGAAAGACTAAGTTCTTTATAATATCTGACAGTCCTATCCATTCCTTTTTATAAAAATTCATGCTGTCCTGGTGCTGTAGAAAGAAATTAACATGCCTTGGCCTCATCCTTGCAGATTCTTGAGAGTTTGTTGGAATCAGTTACGTTTAAGGATTTTCAGAAACTTCAGAGACACTCCCACCCAAGCCTGTAGGGGATGCTGTTCCAGGAATGCAGCCCCAGCACCCAGGCCCACAGACTTGTCCTCCCACTGGTGACGATATTAGCACCACTTCAGGTGCTATGTAATTCAGCAACATAAAGGCAGCGGCTCAGTGCCAATAGCCAAAAGAGTAATTTAGGCCCTGAGAAGGGTCTCAGGGAGGTTTCATCCAAGCACAATGTTTCCAGGCACCAGACCAATACTGAACAGCAGAACTTGGGGGACTGGGGGCCAAGGAGAAAGCACGGCCAAAGGGGAAGAGTGGTCCCCAGTGAATTTGCTCGGGAGGACGTGGCAGGAAGTGGAGGTGATGAGAGCGAGCCCAAGGCCTGTCCGGGGGCCATGGAATGATGTCATTCTTTCCCAATTAATCGACTTGCAGGGATTCTGTGACCCCGGCCATTCCCAGCTTTGTCGCAAGCCATCCAAACCATGGAGCATCTGCCTTTTGTTTAGATGTTTCTAAGAGTCACTTTTAATCCTTGTTGAAGGATGAGATCTAAAGTTCTGTAACAGAGAAACATCTGTACGATCACCAAAATGTATACCATGTAGGACTTCTGATGTGAAGGACCTGTATAATTTCAAGTGCTAATTTATCCAAAATGAACAATAGATGGTAACTGTTGGTTTCACACCCTCAAAGTAATGGGGGGAAAATCATGCATATAGGTAGCTATTTTTACAGACAGATTTGTAGCTGATGAATTTATGGACACTTCTTTTTTTTTTTATGGTTGTGCACACTTCAGAGACTCAAGGACTGTTAGTAATAAGACAGCTCTGTGAAGCTGAGTTTTAAGTCAGTTTTTCTAAAATTAGAAGGGAAAAAAAAACCCAAGGTGGCAAAAAGCAAATTGTTGTTACAAATATTTTCTTGGAAAAACTGTTTTTCCTTAATAATCCTACAGAGCTGTCAAAAAGCTATAGCTGGTGGTTTCTTAAGGATATTTATATTACTTATTGAGTTGATTAAAAGGTTTGACCTTGATCTACTGGCATTGTTTATAGTTAAGTTCTCCTACGATCTCCTTGAATGTCAGGAAGGCTGTATATGGAGCCACAAAATTATTTAAAATAAAACTGAAGATGAAAATGAAATGCAGTCCAGCCTGGGAATATAACTCAGGACCCCTGTAGGAAGAAGCCATTTAATGTCAGAGGCTCCTGTTACTTTCTGTGTGGTTTTTGTCAACACCACCACTCTTCCATAATCATTATGGACTTGATGCTTCTTGGGATTTGGAAGGTTCTCTCTGGAAGTGAACGAAACTGCTTTGTGATAAAGGATTTGAACATAGTCGCATTCTGAGACGATTGTCTTATATCCGTTGTTTGGGCTGGGCCCATCTTTAAACTCTTAATTTCCCATTTTTAGAAACTCTACTAAGAGAACTTGGAGAGAGGGAAATGTTGTGCTTTTTTTTGTGTGTTCTGAGAATTGACCAAACTAGTAATTGGCTAAACATTGTCTAAAATGTAAGAGAGGAATCATGCGGAAAAATTGTTATTCCTAGGAGCCTGTGCTCTGGTGACATTTTATTTGAATGTCAACTCTGAGGACAAGAAAGTAGAGCCCTTCCCTTCTCAGGCTTCGTGCACTTGCCACCACCCGTCAGGTCTGTGAGGGTGTTGCACGTCTGCCTTGCAGCACTTGTACTTTCTTGCCACACTAATTGTGCCGGCTGTAATGATGTGCTTCTTTTTATTTGCAGGTGTCCTGGGAAAGTGTCGCTATGTTTACTACGGGAAAAACTCGGAGGGCAACAGGTTTATCCGAGATGACCAGCTCTGAAGGCAAGTTCTCTATGCCTTAGCCACTGACGTGAAAGGAAAAGGGAAAAGGGAAAGCAGAAATAAAGATAGAGCGAAACAAAACAACAATGGCCCACATTGCCTCTCTGTGGGAAGGCTATGTATGGCTTCAGCTTTTGGTACCTTCTGCTGACTTTGCCAGGCCTGTCAAGATCATCCTTCTGCCTTAGACTGAGTGGTCGCATAGAGATTGACGTGATTGCCCTTAAGCAGGTCTCATCCACCAGGGTGACAGACAGCGGTGGCGAAGCACCAGGGCTGACAGGATGAACACCATGATAGATTGCCTGGTCCCTCTGCTGCTCACAGGGGAGAAAGGTCACACCTGGGGCCTCCCCGAGCATGCTCAGTGGCTGCAGTGAGAGACCGTGTCTTTAGCTTGCCTATTGATGCCATTGTGTTCTGGGTTTGTTTTCAGTGAAACAGTTCCAGTTTAGAGGAAGGCTCTTCTCCCTTATTTCTCTTACATCTTAAATCTCTTGTATTCTGCATAGCGCCCCCTATCCCACCCTCACCACCCTTTAGCATCTTTATCACAGGCAATGCATGTCAGTTTGCAGTTTTTCAGAGAACAGAAGAGGTCAGTTCTTAGCCAGGTCATACATTCATGGCCATACTCCAGTATTGGAGTAAATTGCTTTCCCTAAATCCCTGACTACAAAAGCATGAACTTTATTATATTTTGTTCATTTCTAAATGCACTTCCTACCCTAAATACTAGGAAGTGTCAGGCGTCTTTCCCAACACCAGATTCTGGTTGTACCAGGGACTCTTATTTATTTATTTTTAACCACACACCCTCCCAGCTGTGTCTATGGCCATATTTGTGTGTGGAGCTGGCTTGCTCCTTTGGGTGCTGTTCAAAGGTAGGGAGGTGATAAAAGATAGAGTATAGGTCAGGAAGTTAAGAAGGAAAGGGAAGACTGTAGAAAACACCCACCGGACCAAACAGTTTTTAGGAAAAGGCACAAGCCCTTTGAATTGGGTGTACTTCCCAGGACCTGTCAGTTGTGAAATCCATAGTTTGTTAGGTGTTCTTTGTGCACCTTTGGCTATCTTCCAGCCCTAATGTTACAAGGGGGAAAAAAGCATGGTCATACTGGTTGTGAGGCTAAAATTCCACCGAGAATACTGGTGCACCAGTAGAATCACTCTTAGAAGATGCTTGAAAGGCTTGTTGCTCTTGACACAGTAGCATTTCTTTTTGCTTCTGTTTAGACCAGGTGTTCATTGTCCTGAGTGTCCCAGTATTAGGTTAGTTTGAGGACAGAAAAACCTGAAAGAGAATTCTTCCCAGGTATAGATATCAAAGGACTAGGAAGCTGCTGTGGTAAAAGTCTTCAAGGACTCAGAACCCAAGACACCCAAGAAGAACCTGCCTTCTCATTTGTAGTCCATTTCCACGGCCTCTGGCCTGTTGAATCAGCACAGTCCTTGAATGACTTGTGCTGGGGCTGGCAGGAGTCCCTCCTGTAGATTACGCAACCTCTGGTTATCAGTTATTGAGACAAATTTAGACTAAAATCCTTAAGGCCATTCATAATTAGAGGATATTGAATGTTTGGCTTTATCTCTTAAATCCATTAATAACCAGAGCTGAGTACCTTTTCTCTATTTGCTCTACAAAACAGCACTGGAGGAGTGCTCTGAGTTAGCTGTATTCAGTCCCACACTGGTTCTTTGTTTGGAGGCAGCAGCACATGTTCTGTCCATGGCACATTATGGGCAGCCAGAGTTCTGAGCAAGGGCAGCGAGACTAGTCCAATGTCACATCCAATCTAGCGGCACATATATCCTTGTCTTTATAAAAGGCTTTAACCCTGCCTCAAACAATAAAAAAGCACTTGTGAACTGACCACAGAATTTTTCCATCTTTATTTTTCTTACTTGTTTACTTTTCTTAATGTCAGATCCATTTGTATCACACGCAAGAATGTCTTCTTCCATGTGAGCTTTGGAAGCAAAAAATATTTTTGGAGTGAGTTATTGACCACATTGTTTCCCTCTCTTTGGGTTGTTTATTGTCTTCCAAAATGGTGTAATAACTTTAATTGAGATTAGCTTTAATTATAATTTACGTAAAGGCTATCACTACAGTCTATTCATCTTAATGATAGAATTAGCGTGAGTTTTGTTTCTCTTAAAGAGGGATAATGATAATGAATTACTGTTGGGTTGTGGACAGTTCCACTGTTTGCTAAGCAAGATTTGCTATGCCTAAGTTAGACTCTGGTCTAAATTGGCAGAGGGGGAAGCGTTGTTGCATGCTTATCTTAAATCCGTAGGAATTTCCCAAACCTTGTTTGTCAGAGAAGAGAATTAGAAGGTAATAAATTCAATCCAAACTGAGACATATTTCATACCCCCTTCCACCCCTTGGTCTTTTCTGCTTTTTATCCTGTTCCACTGAGCTTTCTCTTTGGGGATCATGGTGCCAAACCTCCCTGTGTCCTCTCTCCCAGGACACCCATCTGACTTCAATACCCCCTAGGGTCGAGGCTGTCCTGGAGTCCTCTGTTGCCTCAGCAAAGTCAAGGTGGACTGTCTCTTTCCTAAGTAATGTTATTTTATAGAACAGTTTGTTCCTGGGGGAGTAATGTTTTAGGTTGTGGGGAATCCTATTAAAAGTACAACTATTACAATCACTTGCTTTTACTTTTACCAGCCTTGCTCATAAACCCTCCATCTGTTTGTTGCTTTAAATAGAGGAACATTATAAGAGATTATCACTCGGATCAGGCTGCACATCTGAGTGTTGTGCATTTTCACATATTCACGTATACTGAGGAATAAAAGAAAGCAAGCCACACGTTCTGGATGAAAGGATTTTTTGTTTGTTTTTTCCATTTTGTTTTGTCTCTGTCTGTGTGTTTTCCAGCAGAGATGTATCTTGCATGTTTTCAAGGGAAAATGTCTTTCTGGCTGCTTCTAAGAAATAACCTGGCTTTCTTTCTCATCTTTGTTAATATGCAGATCAAAAACAACCCTCAGGGCTCTTTTCATCAAAACAATAACAGTGTTCAGTGGTTGCTCCTCACAGGAGCATTGTAAGTCAGATCTGCGTCACTGCCTGACGCCTCGGGTGGATGACGTGGGGCTGCTGGGACCCTTCCATGTTGTCCATACAGCGCGGCCAATGGACAGCACAGAAGAAGTGTGACATTCACCATCTGCTTTTCTCCATTCTCTTTCCAAGAAGAAGCTTTCACCCAAAAAGGCTGTGAGCATTACTTGATTCTGATCTCTCTAACTTCTCTAAATACCATGATGTAAATTATTGTGACCAAGAACTGGAAAGGGAAGCGAGACCAGAGGGTCACAGAGCATATTATATTGGTTACTTGTTTGCATGACATACAGATCACCAGCCTTTGGTGGAGGACTGTAGGTTACCTCTAGTGCAGCAGCAAACACTGAAGGGATTTAAATATTAGCATATGCTAATTTTTCTCAAGTGATATGGATTGGAGCAATTTAGGACAAGAGAGTTCCCAAAAAGGAAGAGGAATTTCTAAGTATGGAATGTGCCTAGGGGCGAGTTGCTGAAGTCAGGATGATGTCAGTGGTAATAAATCGAATTATGCCAAAGGAGAGCACAAAGCAGAGCTTGGAGCAGAATTAAAGTGTGGATTTTTAGTGGACCGGGATGTAAGGAGCTGAGGGAATAGTGACAAAAGACTGTTTATGCCAATTAGAAGATTTGCTGATGTTTACCACTAGAGTGTGTTGAGTGGTGTTTTCTCCTCGAGAGTAGTGGTGGCACCATTCAGTGCTGGTTTACAAGACGGCCTCAAACAGTGAAACAGTGAGGCAAAGGTGGATGACAGAGCACTGTGGGAGTAAGTGATCATATGTGTGATGGCCACTTGTGGATGAAGGTGACTACTGTTTGTGCCCGATAGTCCACAAAAACCAGCATCCTCAGGTAAGCTCCCTAGTGGGGCTGAAGATGCTGACAGTAGGATTACTGTGTCTGGGAGTAGGTGGTAGATAATAACTCGTAGGAGGAGTAGATAACACCTCAGTGCAACTAGGTCACCTGAATTAGTGGGTAGAATTTTCTGGAAATAATGAATGTTAATATTTTGTCAATCAATTATGTTAAATCAACTTTTTCTTCTCCATATTGGAATAACTCCTTCAATTGTAGAAACTGGGATGAATTTGAAATTCACTGGGGATAATCTCCTTTAGTAACTTTTCAATTTGACTATTTGTAATGAGAGGGACAGAGGTGCCTCTTAGTGGAATTATGGCATCTTGAAATAGGTAAGAGTTAATATATATTATCTGTTTACACAGGTTATGTTTGTTAAATAATCATTTAAAAAATCATAATTCAGTGGTACTATAAAGAAATTACATTTGGAAAAATGTTCAGTTCTTTTGCCCATTTTTTTAATCAGGTTGTTTGGTTTTTTTGATATTCAGTTGTATGAGCTATTTATACATGTTGGGTATTAACCTCTTGTTGGTCATATTTGCAAATATTTTCTCCCATTGTGTAGGTTGTCCTTTTGTCAATACTTTGCTGTGCAGAAGCTTTTAAGTTTTGTTGGGTCCCATTTGTTTATTTTTGCTTTTATTTCCTTTACTTCAGGAGACATATCTAAAAAAATATTACTGTGATTTAGGTTGGTGTTCTGCCTAAGTTTTCCTCTAGGAGTTTTAAAGTAGCTGGTCTTACATTTAGGTCTTTAATCGATTTTTAATTTATTTTTGTATATGGTATTAAAGAATGTTCTACTTTTTTTTTTTACATACAGCTGTTCAGTGTTCTCAGCATTATTTATTGAAGAGACTGTCTTTTCTCCATTGTATGTTCTTGCCCCCTTTGTCATAGATTAATTGACTGTCAGCGTGTGGGTTTATTTCTGGGCTCTCTATTCTATTCCATGATCTATGTGTCTGTTTTTGTGCTGGTACCACAATGTTTTGATTACTGTAGCTTTGTAGTACAGCCTGACGTCAGAGAGCATGATTCCCCCATCTCTGTTCTTTCTCAAGATTGTTTTGGCTATTTGGGGTCTTCTGTGTTGTAATACAAATCTTAAAATTATTTGTTCTAGTTTTATTAAAAATCCTCTTGCTATTTTGATAGTGATTGCATTGATTCTGTAGAATGCCTTGAGCAATATGGTCACCTTAACAATATTCATGCTTCCAATCCATGAACACAGCATATCTTTCCATCTGTTTGTGTCATCTTCAGTTTCTTTCATTAATGTCTTACAGTTTTCCATGGACAGATCTTTTACCTCCTTAGATAGGTTTATTCCTAGGTATTTATTCTTTAGATGTGATTGTAAATGGGATTGTTTCCTTAATTTTTCTTTCTGATATTTCATTGTTAGTGTGTAGAAATGCAACAGATTTCTATGTATTAATTTTGTATCCTGCAGCATTACCAAATTCATTGATGAGTGCTAGTAGTTTTCTGGTGGTGGTGTGTTTAGGATTTTTTTTATCTGTAGTATCATGTCATCTTCAAACAGTGACAGTTTTACTTCTTCCTTTCCAATCTAGATTCCTTTTATTTCTTTTTATTGCTTTGATTTTTAATGTTATTACTATCTAACTGAATCTTCCATGAAAAAATGTACTCTAACTTCTACCATATTATTTTAAGTTTTTCAGTCTATTATTTTGTTAGAAAAGTTTTTCTGGGCTTATTAAAACTTAAAACAGTAACAGTGACAGATAAGAAATCTTCTAAGATATTTTAACTGATGACTTGACTTATCAGAAAGAGTTACCAAGTCCTTCTAAATAGCCTGAAATATCTGTGTGACTGTGGGTGTGTGGGGGGGTGTGTGATTGTAGGATCTGAGTAGAGAACTCCTATGACAGATGTTGTAAATGATTTTCCAACTTTTTTGTGAACTCTGGAATAAGTCAGCTTTTACTCCTTTTACCGTGTTACATAGAAAAATGTACCTGTTTCATACCTAATTAATATATACTTTGTGTCTGTCTTTCACATGAATTAATGACCTAGTTTTCATGACTTGCCTAGGCTCTGGAAAAATAGTGTTACGATGTTTTTGCTTTTCCCCCCTTCTAGACCTTTGAAACCTAATTTGAACATAACAAGATTATGGTTCAGAGAATAACAGCAATTTTGTTTTGATTAGATAATATCTTTGATACCTAAGGGAAAATAGGTACATGAGTTATTTCAGAAAGTTAATAAATAAAACCAAGTTGCATTCATAGACTATCTGTATTTCCCTATATATGTACATTCCTTGCCAAGATCCATACTTCCCTGTTTGCATATAAAGGCAGTATTTCAAAAAATGACTCCTTTATCTGCAGAGCTATAGCATGTAATCCACATTCTGTAGCCACACTGATTGTCTCTATGTTGTCTCAAACATACTCATGACTGTCTCAAACATACTCATGACTGTCTCAAACATAATCAATGTAGGGGCATGCTTCAAAATGGAATACTTTTCTCCCCTCGTCTTTTAAAACTTTACTTTGTATACCCACTGAGAATGATCCACTTTCAAAGGATCACATTACAGTGTAAAAGGTTTAGACTTAATATTTCCATATATTCCTTGAAGGTCTAAGAATATGATGATAGAGGTTACTATCACAAGAAAAGTCGGTGTAGATATCTGCACAAATTAGATTTAAGTACTGCCTAGCAAATTACAGTTAACTGAAAAAAATAAAATCTCAACTCCAATTTATTAGCCAGGCTTATAGGTTTACACTTCTGAATATTTGCATATATAATATTGATATAGGATATTGACTTATATTAAGATGGATATTGCAACCCTCTTTTGGCAGCTCAGTCTGTGGACCACTTTTATTGGGCCCAATTTTATTACAGGCTTCTTGGCTCTGTTTTATTCATGGACATATATGCATATGTATATGTGATTAAAACATATGCATGTTATAAATGTATACCTTGTTTTTCCTGGAATTATTTTATGATATAAATATTTAATCAAGTGCAATAGCCATTTTATTAAAATGTAGTAGTCAAGAAACTAGATAAAACATATATGGAGGACACTTGTAAGTGCAAAGTGGCTCTAATTAATTAAAAAACTAACATTTGCATGTACTTCTCTTTTTTTCCCACCCGTACTGGGTCACTGATTTCTCAAGAAATACTTTCTAAATAATTCCATGGTTCAGGTTGTCCTCTCAGGTTTTGAAACTGTCTTTAAAAACCATGCTAGTCTATGTTTGTAATAATGCACTTTGGGATGCGCTCACTCCACAAATAATTTCTGGACCCCTTCAGTATGTGAGAAATTAGAAATTCAAGAGTAAGCAGAGGATGCCTTACTCCTGGACAACTTCTATCTGGAGGAGATTGATGCACACACAAATAATCACTATATGCTGAAATAATCACTGTATGTGATAGGCACAAAATTAGAGATTACACCAAAGAGCTACATGAATTAAGGCCCAGAGATGATAGTGAGAAGTTAATTCCAAATGTAACTATAATCCAACTGTGTCTACAGTTAACATCTTGATCCTAGCTGCCATCATTTCTTACCTGAATCATTCATCCTTGCTATGTCCTTACCAGTCTCCTGATTCTACTCTTGCCTTCCTACAGCCTATTCTTGGCAGGGAGGCCAGTGCAATTCTTTAAAAAATACACTAAATCATGTCCTTTGGCTTCCCTGCCTACTTCCCACCACTGATTTCCTATCCCACTTGGAGTAGAAGCCAGAGTTTTTACAAGACCTTACATGGGCCTTATATGATCTGCTCTAGAGAAATCAGTGTCCCCATAGCCGTGACAGCGAGGCAAAAATAACTGCAAATGTCATTTCCCACCACTCTCCCCTCTCTCTGTTGCAGCCACACTGGGCAGTACTAGGCTTTGTACTTGCCATTCAAATCTTTGCTCAAGTGCCACCTCATCAGAGAGGCCTTCTGGGACCACTCTATCTGAAGTAGCACCCTGGCCCCCATCACACTCCACTTACCTTGTTTTGTTCTCCTCTGCTGTGCTTGGCACCACTTGACATACATTTATTGGGGGTGTATTTTTTTGTCCAAACGAAGGGAAGGACTTGCTTTGGTCTGAGGCTAAAGGGTGCCTTGCATGTACAGGCACTCAATAAAATTATTTTATGAATGAACGAAAGAATGGTTGCAGTTTACAGAGGCCCATCAGGCTGTGTTTACAGACATATTATTGCATATTAAACAGGATGAGTCTCATCAAAGGGATTTTCCCCTGAACATTTTCCACTCCTTGTCTTTAACCTAGATCAAGCAAACTACTTTATTCCATCTCAGAGCAATGTACAACGTGGAGGCATGAAGCATCGGCAATGGAGATGGGTTAACAACGAAGCAGGAAAGGAAAGTGAATGTCAGGAAACAGAATGACAAGACGTTTGCACAGCTGGACCTTGGGTGGACTTGAGATGCACATCAGCTGTGTAGGGCCCTCTCGAGTCATACCCCATGCAGCCAGCAGGCTGTGCAGATTTAGTTGTGGACACACGTGTGTGTCCTGGATCAGAGACTGTATGTGCGGAAGTGGAAGTTTTTCTCTTTTCTTATATACCATTACAGTAACAAAATATATACAAAGCAAGATTTAAAGAGAAATTGAAAGACAGGGTAGTAATTTTTATAAAACTAATGCTTCTCAGATATTATTAAATTAATAGTTTATCCAACATGAATGGAACTAACTTATTTTAACTTTGTAATGTAGCCTCAAAACTTTCTCAAAAGTTTGGATAGGTGACTGTAAAATAATGAGATATTTTTCCTGTCAGGAATAGGGTACAGCATTTATGACTCTGGTTAAGTAATGGTCATTATCACTTACACAAATGACATAAAGACTTTTTACATGTATTAATTAATTTAATTACATAACAACCCCATCAGGTCGGTGCTCTCATCCGCATTTTAATAATAAGGAAAGTAAGGCCCTGAAAGGCTCAATACTGTGGACTGGGTCACGTACAGGTAGTAGTTGCCGATTCCAGGATGTTAGTTAACTCTGGTTCTCTGGGTCCAGAGTCCATGCTCTTCGCTGCTGCAATGTTTTGTGAAAGGCATTCTCTTACTTTGTAAAATTCATGTTTTTCTGATGATGGAGATATTGCTTAAAACTGTTTTGAAACTCTTTTAGAACAAATTTTAGAACTTTTACAAATCATTCATAAGATGAGGCTAAGTGAGAACAAAAAGAAAAACAGCATTCCATAATTCTATGACTCACTTCATTCTCTGGGATAAAAATTTTTTTAAAGCACACTATAAATAAATCCAGGTTACCTTCAAGTGAAAAATACTTTGTATAATGTAAAATTTTTGAAGACTTTGTATGAACACGTGGCATAATGTCTTGAAAGAACTAATTGTCTAGAAATCTCACATCCTGATTTCCGCTTTAGGTCAGGCAATCATTTGTTGTGTTTAAAGTCTGGGAAAACTCCATCTTAGCAGATGGTTGTGAGTGCTGCCCCAGAACCAAAAGGCCCAGGTTCTCTTTCTGCTCTGTTCCCCCTTTGCTCCTCTGGCTGATCTTCACTTCCTGTGCCAGGTAAAGGAGGAAGTAGAAACTGTCCAAAGGCAGCTGAAGCCAACACCATTGGAGATAGAGGGGATCACCCATGTCTCTCCAAACTTGGAATTTAGTGATTTTGTGAGATATGCTGTACATGAAAGTACTTTGCAAAATGAAGTGTTACTGGAGTATAAATAATTACATGATAAACTGAAAACTCTGAAGGCATTTTCAAAAAGGAAGTTTGGGAAATGTTTTAGGTGATCAGTTTCACTCTTGGAGTCAAGGCATA
Source organism: Vicugna pacos (assembly GCF_048564905.1). Taxonomy (NCBI): domain Eukaryota; kingdom Metazoa; phylum Chordata; class Mammalia; order Artiodactyla; family Camelidae; genus Vicugna; species Vicugna pacos. The sequence goes on along the minus strand of NC_132997.1, from coordinate 46,918,007 downwards.
GTCTCTCAAGTTGACTACTTTGGAACAGACTGAAGAACGATGTTTACATCATTCCTAGAGTGGGGATGCTAAAATCTGTCACCATTTTATAGCTGAGTTTCATACACTTATTTGTATACTGCTTTAGTGTTGGGTAGACTTCATGGGTGGTATTTTTCATGTGTCATATCTTCCCTTGGTAATAATCACTTATGGCTTTGCACTTACTTTATGTAGTCACCATAATTAGAAGGAATGAATTTAACATTTTTTCTAGTTTCTGTTTATTCACCAAAGCTGAATAAACTAGGGTGAGGCAAGCCAGGCACTCACCTTGGGTACAAATGTAAGTGGGCACCAAAACTCTCAGTAATCAAAATAAATAATACTTTAATGCAAGATCTTTAAAAAAATTAGTATAAAACATTTCATGATGAACAAGACATTACATGTTCAATAAAAACGTTTCCTTTTGCCCAGGCTCCAGTTTGGCTCTGCACAGCACTGTATTAACCTATTCTGTTTTATCCTTAGCGCATCAAAGCCAACAAACACACTTTCTATGTCCCATGCCCTGTGCTTAAGTAGATGCTTATAATCTAGACCAGCATGTTTTCTATGTAATCACTCAGAAATTCTCCTTTCCCTTCTTGCTTCCCATGTGTTTTATCTGTTCTTGTGTCTCTGACTCTATATTCCTTGCTGTATGTCTGACTTAGTGCCACTTCTAATTTTGACCATTAATTCTAGTTTAGTTTTACTAATTTTCCAGACATTCTTCCTGGCCTGACTCTTCTACCTTGGGTCTTGACACTTCTATCCAGACCTTTACTTGCCTTAATCCTTTGATGTCCGCAGTTGCCTTGGATAACACATTTCATTTCAGACCACTGTAACCCCAACCCTGGCTTGGTCACACCCCTTGGGGAAGATTGAGGGAAATTTGGACATCACTTATTTAATGTATATTTTAAAATCCTTAGTCCTGTCAACACTTAACACTGGTTTAATTTACAGCTAAAAATTCTAAACTGTGGTTTGTAACTGGTATCATTACTGCAAGCTAAATGTTATCTGTGATGGTTTCTCTTACGTTTACATTTTCCCCATTTAGCTATTAAAAGCAATCCCCAGTGGTTTTTCAGTTCTCATGAAAGTTGTTTTCCTCTTCTACACAGTTTGGCAGAAACTGAGAAAAACTATGGGCTTTTGTTTGTCAGTGTCTGTATGTGAGAATGAACACCACATTTGCCTGTTCCCTCCTAATTATAAAGCACTATTTCTCCCCACCTAAGGAGTACTGAGAACTAGTGTATGTATGTATGTACATAAATGTGGGTATGTGTATTATATACATAATTCCTTCTCTTTATATTAGTGGTTCCATATGCAATGTTCTACACCCTCTTTCTTTTCTACTTAACATCCCTAAGGAACAAAATGGATGATGTCAATGTTATGTGTCAACTTTACTGATACAGTTGCCCAGGTTATATCTAGATGTCTCTGTAAAGCTGTTTCTGGATGAGATTAACATGTGAATTGGTGGACTCAGTAAAGCACATTTCCCTTCCCAATGTGGGTGGGTATCATCCAATCCATTGAGGGCCTGAATAGCGCAAAAGGTAGAGGAAGGAGGAATTTGCCCCTTTGTTTCTACCTCACTGCTTGAACTGGACATCTCATATCTTCTTGTGCCCTTGGATTGAGATTTACACCATTGGTTCTTCTGGTTCTCAGACCTTCAGATTTGGGTTGAGTTTCATCACCTGCTTTCTTAGGTCTCCAGTTCACAGATGGCAAGTTTTGGATTTTTCAGGCTCCATAGTCACATTAACCAATTCTGTATAAGAAATATTGACTGTGTGTCTCTGGAGAACCCTAACTAATACGGATGGTATATTACTGCTAAAAGAGATGCTAAATCAAAAATATATGATCATGAATGCATATATATCTATTAATATATACCTTCACATATATAAAAAGTAACTGATATAACAATGTGGAGAGGAAGAAAAACAAGCATTTTGAGTTGGAAATTTGTAGGTATTCATTAGTCAGAATGTTTCAAGTCTTAGTAAAGTTTTAAGCTTTAATGACTCTAGGAGTTTAAATGCTCCACAGTTACAAATACATCATTTGACAGTATAATTATTTACATTGCTCTTCTGCTTCTTTATTTTTGTGGATTTGAAAAGCAGTTTTTAAATTTTAACTTATTTGGATGCCATAGTTTCTGATGACACTTTCTCAGACAGTGTCTCAGCGGAGGAAACCTCTTGCTTGCCAACTTAGGTCACCTGCTCTTGTCTCCATTAGACTTTTCCTCATGGGGTCATGTTCAAACTGTCCATCATGTATTCATCAAAACCTCCTTCTCTGGAGGATTGTGAAGCCAGAACTATAAATGCAATTTTATCTCTGAGTGGCTGCTGAGGAGAGATTTCATGAAGTTTGAAAGTTGACTTGAGTGATGTGTAGCACAAGGCAGCAGTTACACTGAATTTTAAAAAGAAACATATCAAATTTTAAAATAGTGATAGTTAACTTTTCAGAGCTTATAACTGTAAGTTAGTAGCATATGCACTTCTGTGAAACGATTAAAGCTTAACACTGCATGAAGACTCTTGGGATTGCCTGAGACTCTTGGGACTCCCTGAATAATCTAGATAGGAAAACTTGGCTTTAAGGTGTTTACAGATAGTCTTTCGTGAGTCTTTGGTTTAGCTTTTTAATGTTATTGTCTTTTGATGTGATCAGATGTCTTAATATCTATAAAATTTATCTATGGGAGAAGCACTGGGGCTCTGATATGTCTGGGGTAATTCTTCAAAGCCTTGAACTCATGAAGTTATTCTGTATTTTCTTATAAAAGCTGTCAAGTTTTTTCTTGCCTATTTAGGTGTCCAGTCCATCCAGAATTTCCCGTGTGGTGGTGTGATGCAGGGATAGTAGACTTTGATTACATGGCTGGCTCATTGTTCCACTTTGAATTTTCTCTCCTTTTGGGGGCCATCTCTGACACTGCCAAATTTGTGTAGATACTTGGAATTATTTCAGGGTCCTCTGAAATATTATTCAATGTGTGTAATAACCCTTTCTTATGCCAGTATTACCCTATTCTAATTGCTATCGCTGTATGATTTTTCCCCTTTCCTCCTTTCTTCCATCCATTTTATTGAGGTATGATTTACATACAGTGAAATGATAAATGACTTCATCATAAGTTTAGAGTTCACTGAATTGTGCCAGACACATTCACTTGTGTAATCACAGTGACATTCAAGATATAAAACATTCCCATTACCCCTAAAAATTCCCTTACTCTCCTTTACAGCCAGAACCACCAACCCTACTCATTAATTCATTTATTTTTGTCACTAGAGTTTTCCTTTTTCATGTACTTCATATAAATGGAGTCGTATAGCATATACTTATTCTGTGTCTGGATTCATTTGCTCAGTACTGTATTTGGGTTTGTGTGTGTGTGTGTGTGTGTATACATTTTATTGAAGTATAGTAAGTTTACAATGTTGTGTCAATTTCTGGTGTACAGCATAATGCTTCAGTCATACATGAACATACATAAATTTGTTTCCATATTCTTTTTCACTATAAGTTACTGCAAGATATTGAATATGGTTCCATGTGCTATACAGTATAAACTTGTTGTTTATCTATTTTATATACATTAGTTAGTATCTGCAAATCTTGAACTCCCAATTTATCCCTTCCCACCCACTCTCCCCACTGGCCGGTAACCATAAGTTTGTTCTCTATGTCTGTGAATCTATTTCTGTTTTGTAAATAAGTTCATTTGTCTTTTTTTTTTTTTTAAGATTCCATATATGAGTGATATCGTATGGTATTTTTCTTTCTCTTTCTTGCTTACTTCACTTAGAAAGACAATCTCCAGGTCCATCCATGTTGCTGCAAATGGCATTATTTTATTCTTTTTATGCCTGAATAATATTCCATTGTATAAATGTATCACAGCTTCTTTATCCAGTTATCTGTCAGTGAACATTGAGGTTGTTTCCATGTCTTGGCTATTGTGAATAGTGGTGCTCTGAACATTGGGGTTCTTTCTGAATTAAGGTTCCCTCTGGATATATGTCCAGAAGTATATTTGTGATAGTATATAACATCAACAATATAGTAAAGAACTATATTGTTGTTTTTTATTACTGAATGGTATTCCAGTGTATGAAGATACCACAGTTTGTTTCTCCATTTTCCTTTCTGGACACATGCCTTTTATCAAATTTGGAGATTTTTTTTTCTTATTCTTTTATTGTAGTAAAATATACATAATATAAAATTCACCATTTTCAGGTGTATACATCAGTGGCATTAAGTACATTCATAATGTTGTACAATCCTCGTCACTCTATTTACAGAACTTTTTACTATCCTATGCAGAAATCCCAAACCTGTTAAACAATAGCTCCCTAGTTCTTCTTTCCCCAGCCCCTAGTTGCTTTATTATCTTTCCTGTCTCTATGAATTTGCTTATTCTACATACCTCATAGAAGTGGAGTCATTACTATGTTTATCCTTTTACGTCTGGCTTGTTTCACTTAGCGTAATATTTTCAAGATTCATCCATATTGCAGCATGTATTAGAATTCCATTCCTTTTAACAGATAATATTCCATTGTATATATATATCACATTTTGTTTATCTATTCATATTGATGGACATGTGCATTGCTGCAATGTTTTGGATATTGAGCATGATACTGCTATGCACATGGATGTACAAGTATATGTTTCAGTCCCTGCTTTATTCTGTTGAATATATAGAGGTAGTGGTAGAATGACGGAATTATAAGGTGATTCTATTATTTAACTTTTTGAGCATCTGCCATACTATATTTTCACAGCAATTGTACCATGTCCATCCAATACATAAGGGTTCCAATTACCAGGTCTTTTCCTTGTTTGTTTGTTTTTGTTTTATAATATCCATTGTAGTGATGTCAAGTGGTATCTCATTGTGGTTTTAATTTGTATTTCCCTTATTACTCGTGATGCTGAGCATCTTTTCACGTGCTTGTTGACCATCTGAATATCCTCTTTGAAAAATGTTTATCAAGTCCTTTGCCAATTTTTGATTCAGCTTGTTTTTTTATTGAGTTGTAGGAGTTCTTTATATATTCTGGATATATATCAGATATGATTATCATCTGTTATCAGATATATGATTTGCAGATATCTTCTCCCACTCTGTGGGTTGCCTTTTCACTCTCTTGATAATGTCCTTTGTTTCACAAAAGTTTAAATTTTGGTGAAGTCCAATTTATCTATTTTCGTCATTGCCTTTGGTGTCATATACAAGAAAGCATTGCCAAATTCAGTATTTTGAAGATTTCTCCCTAATGTTTCCTTCTAGAATTTTATAATTTTAGCTCTTTGTTTCAGTCTTTGTTACATTTTTGGTTAATTTTTGTATATAATGTGGAGTAAAGATCCAACTTCATTCCTTTGCATGTAGATACATCCAGTTGTCCTAGCACAATTTGGGGAGGGGGGAACAAACTCTGAAAGAACTTGTCATCCTTGTTGAGACTCACCTGACTATACATGCGAGGGTTTATTTCCGGGCCTTCTGTTCTGTTTTGTTGCTGTAGATGTCTATTTTTATGCCATTACCAAACTGGTTGATTACTGTAGTTTGAGATATTTTGAAGAGTGCTGCTATGAACCCTCTTGATCCTGCCTTTTTCTAAAGATAGAGAGAGAGAGAGAGAAATAACTTTAACTTTCAGTAAACACTTAGCTGGGTAATTGCTGGGTTATGTGCTCAGAGTATGTTTAGCTTCATTTAAAACTTACAAATTATTTCCAAAGAAGCTGTACCATTTCACACTCCCAACAGCAATGTGTGAAAATTCAGTTACTCCACATGTAAGCCAGCATTTAGTGTTACCAGTCTTTTGACATTTCAGCCATTGTATTTCAAATGTAGTGTTATAGGATTGTGATTTTACTTGCATTTCCCTGATGATTAGTAATTTTGAGCATGTTTTCATTTACTTGTTGGACATTCATAGATCTTCTTTTTTGAGAAAGTGAGTTTCCACTTCATTATTCATTATTTTCCATTCTTTGTTATTTTCTCCCTTCAGTTACCTTTAGTTACTTCTCTCTTACTAGGCTGATAATGTGGGAACTTTAGATAATTGATTTTTAAATTGTCTTCTTTTCTAGTCAAACTTAGCAATATATTTCTTTCTAAATACTGTTTTGGCTTCCCTCTCACATTTTGATATGTAGTGATTTTTATGTCATTCCTTTAAAAATATTTAATACTGTTCTTTGTGATGTCTTCTTTGATTTACGGATTATTTAGAAGTGCCCTGTTTAACTTCCAAATATTTGAGTATTTTCCAAATTATTTTTGGTGTTTATTTCCTATTAAATGTGTGTGTATGTATGAGAAAATGTACTCTGTGTGACCTTGATCCTTCAAGTTTTTGAGCTTAGCATATAGTCCAGCTTGGTGGATGTTGTGTACGCACTTGAAAAGAATGTGTCTACCGCTGTTGTTAATATATTATCCTAGAGAAGTTAACTAATACAAGTTGGCTTGTATTTTTGTTCAAGTCCTTTATGTCCTTACTGAATCTATACGTACATTTTCATTAATTACTAAGAGATGTATGATCAACTATAATTACAAATTTTTCTATATATTCTTTTAGTCTGTAAACTTTTAAATATTGTAAAGCTCTGTTATTAGGTGCTGTTTACTCATTTAGAATTTATTAATATACTCTTGATGTATTTGTTTTTTTAATTTTGTGTTCTGTCTTATTTCAGATTATATTCCTCATCCTGAAATCTGCTTTGTTATTAATATCATTCTTTAGTATTAGTATGATTTATGTTTTTCCATCCTTTTAACTTGTGTTTTTGTATTTAAAATTATTTTCTGATTCATAGCACATTGTTGCCGCTTGCTTTTTAAAAAGTTGAACAATCTCTGCCTTCTAATGGAGTGTCTAGGTAAGTTACATATAATGGAATTATCAGTATATTTGTTTTTAATTCTACCGTCTGGCTATTTTCTTTCTATTTGTACGATTTGTTCTCTGACCCTGTGTTATCTTTTCCTTCTTACTGATTAATTTAGCAGTTTACGTATTCCTGTTGACCTTTTTTTGGCTTGGTTGTTCTAGGGTTCACAGTATGTCTGTAACTAGTATTTGCTTCCCATGCAGTGTACTGCCTTACAGCAGAGACTTCCATTCCCTCCTCCTGTCCTTTCTGCTGTTACTGTACATATTTATAAAATGCATAATGCACTTTTATTTCTATTAAACTGCCAGTTATCTTTTGAATACATGCTTAAAAGATTTACACACATATATTTCTAATTCCCATATTTGCTATTTCCAGTGTTCTTCATTCCTTCTGTAAATATGAGTTTCCAGTGTTCTTTGTGTCTTTGTGTCAATCTGAGTTTCCATTTGGAGACATTATTCTTTAGCGTGAAAAACTTCCTTTAACATTTCTTACAGTGTGGTTTTGCTTGTGATAAACTTTCTCAGCTCTTGCTTGTTTAGAAATGGCCTTATTTCACCTTCATTTCTGAAGGATATTTTTACTGGATATGGAGTTGTAGGTTGACACTTTTTCCCTTCAGTGCATTAAATATGTCATTTCACTGCATTCTGTCTAGCATCATTTCTGATCTGCGGTCATTCTTATCTCATTTCTGTGTATACAGTGTGGCTTTTTTTCCTGACAGCTTTTAAGATTTTTTACCACTGGTTTTTAGCAATTTGATTATGATGTGCTACGGTGAAGTTTCTTTTCATTTATTCTTTTTGGGGTTTGTTGAGCTCCTCAAATCTGTGAGTTTATAATTTTCATCAAAATTGGAAAATTTTAGCTATTTTTTTAACTTTTAGAAATTTATTTTTTCCAGATTTTCCTTCCTCTACTCCTTTTTTAAAAACTTACTTTCTACTTGGTTTATTACGTGTCGTTCATGGGACGCAATTTGCCTGGTTGTTGTACTGACTGAAACTCACTAAGGTTTTTTCTTTGTATGTAATTTCCCTCTTCTCTTTCTCCTCTTCCTTTTCCTTCTTGTCTTCTTTTTCCTCTTCTTCTTGATATTTGTTTGCCAAGATCACACCTGATGCTCTATGCATCAAGTATCTCTACTGGGCAGTTCCAAATTGGCCTTTGCTAGGAACCCGTGGGTATTACCATTTCTAGAGCAGGTATTATGTTTATTTTCTGCTAATAATTCTTTACCTAGGAGTGAAGTGCAGATTTGAGCTACACATCTCCCACTGCACAGAGCTGGGTTTCCAGTTGTGTGTGAATGAATCTTTTACCACATATTGTTCAAAGCAGTTGGTTGGATCCCATGTCATGCAGTTTCAGGCTCAGAGCCTTCTTAGGAGCCCAAGTTCAGTTCATTGTGCTTAAGGGCTTGGATTCTAAAACCTCCTCTTCTTGGCATTGATGCTTAGATCCTACATGCCTGTGGGCCATATGCTTTTTGTTTTCACACTCAGCTTTGGCTTTGAGTTTTGGGGGTTTTGTTTTTTGTTTTTGAAAGATATTCTTTCTTATCTTCAAGCACCAGTGTGTGTGTGTGTGTGTGTGTGTTCCAACACTTTATGTTTGCATTGGTGAGAGTTTCTCTCATGAGCTATGTTAACTGAAACTTTTACATGTTTTTATTCTTAAATATGAATGGAAAATCAAGAATCTCTAAATATTTGAAGAAAAAAGTGTAACATAAGATTGATTCTAAGATAAAGAAAATGAAAAAAAAGGGGTATCAGAGGAAAGAGAGATTGTCAAGAATAGGGGGAAATACACAAAAACCCTTTTTAGTATCCTCAGAGTCATGTGAGCTGATATTTCATCCACAATATGATAGGAGGCTATGGAAAAGGATGAGTCATAGAACAAGAATGAGATCTTGATGATGGAAATATTATTAATAAAACAAACATTTAGTTAGAAGAATTGGGTTGAAGGATTGAAAGAAAAAAATTCCAGAATATCTTCCTTCATAAAGTAGAATGGAAAGAAGTAAAGACAGAATATGACAGAAAAGATAAGAGGACCAATCCAAGAGGTCTAATATTCAATTAATAGAAGTTATAAAAAGAAAATGTATAGGAAATGAATAAAAGAAAATATTCAAATAAATAATGAAACACAAATTTGAAGAGCTAAAGGATATGATAAATGAAAATAAGTGGAAAAATCATTGTGAACTTTCAGAACGTTAAGGATAAAGAACTAAAATCTTGCAAAAACTAAAAATAAACAAATCAGACAAATATGACACCTCTGTAGCACAAATCTGCTGTCATAATAGTGAATGCTAGATGTTGGTAGAAAAACATTCTTGAAGTTCCAATGAACATGATTTTCACCTTGGAATTTTATATTTTGTCAAAATACAAAACAAATGTTGAGATCAAAGTAAAGGTATCTTCAGACATGAAAGGGATAGAGTTCTGTTCCCCATAATGATCCATTTTCTCTGTTTTTTCCAGCCCAGCAACAGAAAACAGTTTTTACTTAGACATATTCCAGCTAAGCAAAAAAAGAAAAAAATTCCTTCCTCTGCCTCCCTTGCAGCTATGGATGGCTGTATGACCAAGTTCTGGCCAATGTTTTGTATTGGATATGTTATAGGGGGCCTTCATGGAGATACTGTTAAAAGAGAAGGATTGTTCCCCTCTTATTCTTCCTCTTAATTTGTAGATATGGTCACTAGAGCTCTAACATTCATTTTGGCTTCCTTGAGAGTGAAAGTCACAGTTGGAGGAGAATAGAAAATAAAGATGGGAAAACTATGTCCCTGAGCCCACCGTACCAGCTCTGTACTGTGTACTTCCAAATTTCTCTTTGTAATAGAGAAGTAAAATTTGATTTTGGTTAAGTTACATTAAGTTTTAAACATTCTCTTAAATGCAGATGTACCTAATCCAAGCTGACAGAGAAAGCTACTTGAGGTCATATGTCAATTAATGATGGATTGATTTTTATTTTTGCGTTCAGCTGGCCAAGTAACTATATACTAGGTAAAGATCTATAACACAAGTATTGTGAAGGGGCCTACAAAGAACCAGTGCATTTAACTCAAGAGAATTATACAAAAAAAAACCAGGAGGATATCTATATTAAAGGCCTAAGAGAAAGTGGGGGGAAAAAACTTCCAAGAATAAAATAAAAGCAACTAGAAACTCCAGGAAAAATATAAAGCATTTTAAAAATGGCATTACTTTGTTATGTAATGAACTAGAGTTACACAACCAAACAATAGTAATTTAAACTATTTAAACAATAATAATGATTCTTACAAGGGGAAGCTTTCTTCCAGAAATGATCACTGTTTTCTTCTGCTTAGAATCTTTATTCAAACTAAGACAACTACTAAAAAAAAATTAAAGTTCTTCAGGATGTAGTTAAATGTTGGTCTCCTTCATGAGTTTACCTTCTAGGTAGTGAATCCTTGGTAGGTCTACTCTTATTAAGCTTGAGAAAGTTTTTTATTATACAAAAATTATTATTGATTTTCCACTGTTTCTGATAATTTTTTAAGAGTTATCAATTATAGCATTTTGCAAATAGCTCAAGAATAGTACTAATAACTTTTTATTTTACGTGTTTGTCCAACTGCTATCTTATTCATCACATAAACAGTATTTTTCAGTTCCATATTTCCATAACTTAGCCCATCATCAGGCATACCATAAGTCTTCATGCTTACTCAATGAATTAGTCTGAGGAGACTTCATCTGATTATTATGAGAACATATTGCTTATTGGCTATTTCCTCAAGAAGGGACAGAAAGAAAAGAGTGAGGGAAGATGTGATTGAAGAGGAAAGGAGAATACTGAACACATTTAATAGACATCCCCTCTCCAAAGCACTTAAGCAGCAGCAAGCATACCCTTGGAGCATGTCTGATGATATTTCAGAGCCTCTCTTCACAGATCACCTTGCAATACCAGGTCACAAGGTGGAAGCTGCTAGCAGTCCTGGTATTAAACCACCACACCAGCTTCCAGTCCTCCTTTAAGTGAGGTGGCTTTCGATGGACTAGCCTAGGGTAACTGTGCCAACTTACAGCTGCCCTGTCCCTGTCTCCCTGCCAAACAGACTCAGATTTCAAGTGAGTAGTTTCACAAGCCTGCAAGGAATGGATATTTATAAAGACAAGTTATGTCGTGGTCATATTCACATAGCATCACCATCAGCTCAGCATCCAGGCAAACCGGAGCCATATCCTGTGAACTGTTTATGGAATGCAAGAAGCTGGGTAGAGAGACAGATGAGAAAAGTAAGGGGCAGGTGGGTCTGACCAATTTAACCCCATGAAAACATACAGCGTTTCTTCTTTTCACGTGGGGCCTTTGTCATAGGTGTTTGACCTGCAGTGGTAAAAGCATGTGTCTTAGAATTAACGGACCTTGTCCTTGGTTTAGGGCCTGCTACTTACTGGCTTTGTGTCCTTGAACAAGTCTCTTCCTATCCCTAGGACTTGTCTCCTTATTTGGAAAATGTCAATCTCATAAAGTTATTTTGAGGATTATAAAGAGAGAACTGGGGAATATTCTGTTTCAAGTTGGTCTAATTGTTAGAAGACTCTTCCCTTTAGTCACAGTTTGGTCTTGTCTCACATGCAGCTGGCTCCCTCTTTTACGTGATGATCATCACTTAGATATTTAAAGGTGTCCTCTTCCCATACCTCCTTTCTCTGAAAGATACAGCCCCATTTTTGGGATCCTGTGGCCCCTTCCCCTTACCATCCTGTTTTGTCTCTGTGGGCCTGCTCAGTGTTGTCGTGTGTCCTACACGAAGTGTCAGGTTCAGTCTGGCCTCAGCATTCTAGTAGTGGTTCCACCAGGGGGAATAGGATGGGACTCTAATCTACATGTTGAAAGTCTGCACTGACAGTTGCAATCGTGGAGATTGCTGGTAAACTCCAAATTTGTTTACACTCAGTGTGTCTCCTTTCATGTGTAGTAATGCTTCCTCATTATATATTTGCGACATTTGCTTTTTAGAACTAGGTTCACAACTTTGCAATTATATTTACTGAATTTTTTTTTAGACGTTAGCCTAAAGGTCCTACTTCTGACACAAGTCATTACCATGATAGTAGCCTCCCTACTAGGGTCCTGGGGAGAGTTATTCAAGGGAGGTGCAGAGTTTATAGCTCATGCACTGCCTCTGAGAGTTGACCTGGGATTCACTTTTAATCACTTCCTGCAGTTCTATTTATGATGTCAGTGTTCTCCAACTTCCCACAGAAGTTGCCAGAGAAAGGACCCATTTGATTTATACCAGCAAGAATCTCCCATTAAATTTTGAATCACTGTGTCCTCCAGGAGTCAAGAAACAATTAAAAACTGACATAGGAGTCAGATAGGGGCACAAATATTAGCTTTACTGTTGATGAAATTAAATTCAAGTATGTGGAATGGTTCTGGCCAAGACTGTTGATGACATTAAATTTAAATATGTGGAATGGCCCCGGCCAAGATTGTACAGTTCTTTTGCCAGTTGCACGGTGGCCATGCTCTGTGCTCCTGTGAGCTTCCCTACCTCCTGGCAACCAGAACAAAATGCAAAATTGGTACCCTGCAGGCGGGCAGATGGACAGCATAAAAGGAGAGCCCATTACCCTCGTCTGCTGCAGGATGATGAGGCTGGCTCGTGTGGGTGCAGGTACCTCTTCCAAGGTGACCCACATCTCCACACAGAAGCCCCTCTGGCCTTGAGCATTTGTCCAGGGCCTGTGAGTTTTTGTCTGAGGGGCTGACGGCCCCGATGTCAGCCTGGGAACTGCTCACACCCTGCCCAGTGCATCGTTTGCTCTCCTTGGAATCTTGCACTCTGTAGGTCCAGTGTTACTTGATGTGGAGGAAAGTGTCTGCTCCGTGAGGTTGCTTTTCTCTCCCTGAAGTCCCTGTCCACCCTGGGTGTGAGCCCTGAGGAGCCAACTGCTGGCCAGGATGAGGAACATTATTTGACAGGCCTCATCAGCCTGCTGCTCCTCGGGGACTTTTCAGAGTTCCCTGTTTCTATTCCTCTTCTCTCTGCATGGCCCTTTTGTCCTGGAGACAAAGCCTGGAGACACCACCACTTCCACTAGCCCCCATTACAGTCACCTTCTTCTCTTTTCATTCCTGGGACCAAATAGTTCTCCAATCTTGTGCAAGATACCTGGGAGCTTTTGCAATCTCCTGTTCCGCCCTGGAACAACTGAAGTATATGGAACGTCTTTTCAGTCTCCCTGCTAGAGCTGTGTTTCTACTTCTCCTTCACCTTCCAGAAGTCAGTCATCACCCCATCATACAAATGAAACTCCTGGTTCCATTTGCATCTTAGGTGGAGTGGTTGAAGAAAAGCCTAATCATAGAACCCCATGTGCAGTATTTAGAAGATATGTTTGTACTCATTATCCAAATCTTCCCTCCCTCTGCCTTTTTATAAATTAATAATACCTTTATTAATTTCAGAATCATTTCATAATCATTATTTCATTTGAGCCTCAAAAGGATCTCATGAGTGAGGCAAATCATGATTCAGTTTTCTCATTCTATATTCAGGGATAGAGACATAAAAAAGTTAAGTCGTAAGCCCAAGGCTTAGGAAAGAGTTGGGGCAAAACCAGGGTCAGGCACCACATCTGACTGTGAAGCCAGCACTCCTTCTGCAGCTGTGTGTGCAGACCTCACAGGACAGATAGTAGTCACTCAGGCTCCAGGATTGACAAAATGCTGCCCAGGGAGAAGCCAGCCCTGTCAGCCCCCAGTTAAATGTCCTGCTTAGAGAAGGCGCATGCCCTGAGTAAATGGAAAGAATTATTTATTGTGGGAGATAAAATAAAACAAGAAAACAAGACAAAATGAAGCACAAAAAGTCTGGGTGACAGTTAGGTGGCAAGAGCCAGAGTTTAAGCGAATTGGAAACTGATGGGAGATGAAGCAGTTGAATGAGCGTTTCACTCTGGGAGACCTGTTTGGAGTGTTATCATGGTTCAGATGGACCAAAGGAAAAGCAAAACATGCATTTTGTCCTGGTAAAAGGCCAATGAAAGAATTCTGATGCTATCTGTTAAATCCATTGAGAAAAAAATTTGGAGGGACCAGAAGCAGCCCTTCCTCATTTACTTATTTGTCCAAATTACGTTAATGAAAAGAGTGAGTTATAGACATGCATTCACACAGAGCTTGCAACATTGTGAAAGTTTTGCTTTAATTAAGACCTATATGTATTTCTGCACCTCCATCCTTTATTAAAATGAAAGCATTATTACAAAAAAGAAAGACAAGAGACAGCTAAAACCTCCCACCAAGAAAATCTCTGCTACTTTGGATAACTTGTATGCCAAATTATTCCACTTTAATGGAAAGAGAAAACTAATGCAAAGGAATCCATGTGTGCAGATGACTTGAGTGCATCCACCCATCTCCCAAAGCAGCACATTTCCAAAGGGCAGAGATAGCCTCCTGCGATGCCTCTTTTGTTTGTTTAATTTCCTCACAATGCATCATTCTCTAAGGAGATGTGCCCGAGTTCTGTCTCTCCCACGTTGTTTTCAAACCTGGTTACCACTGCGTGCCTTTCTAAATGACAAGGCGGCTGGGCCTAAACTGTGATATGTTGGGAGAAAACCCAAACTGACAGTTGGAGGAGGCAGAAAGAGGAAGGCACTGCCCATTCCTCCCTCATCCCAAATGTCATCCTTTCCTTGTCCAGGCTGCCCAGGCAACCCTGATGAAGAAACGAGCAGACACTTGAAAGTTTCTGACAGGTGTCATGGGCGCAGGCGCTGAGAGGCCAGGAGTGATGGAGCTTGACGTGACAGTGGCAGAGTCATTGAGGCTGGCTCCGGGACATGCAGAGTTTGGTGTATGTCAACTCCAATCCTTGTCACACTCCTCCTCCATAGTGGTAACTACAAACGGACGGACAGAGCCAGCGGGAAATGTTCAGAAAATTTACAGACATCCTTTCCTGACCAAGTGATGTTGCCAAGCCACAGTAATGTAGGATCAGCCGCCCCAAGTGGGTACACTCCAGCTGGGCAGGGTCAGGACGGGGAGGCGGGGCTGGTCACACTGACTTGGTGAGAGTTCGCTCTCTTTCTTTAAGCTCCGCGTTGCCCTCCAAGTCGAGGGTCTCAGTCTTCCAGTACCTTTCCACGTTTCTGCCTATGATTTTTGTTCTGCCAGCATCTTCCTCCACCAGTAACTCCTGATGACTGATTCCTTTAATATAATGATCTCTGCAGCAGATCCTGCTTGATCTAAATATTTGGCAATCCTGCTTTTCTGACCCAGCTGGAGAGTGATTTATAACGGGAGAGGAGAGCTAGCTTCTTGGAAACACTGTGCAAATAGTTTCATAAATACTGCTCTGTTGCATTATTTTGAAATATTACTTCTTTTAACAGTCTGCCAAAGTCAAATAACTCAGCTAAATAAAAATCCATGGCTAGTCCACTCACCCAGCCAAAGTAACAGGTGGTAACCAAGCTCACCTGGTGGTGAGAGCCCGGCTTGATTAACTCCAGCCCAGAAGTGATGGTTAACTGGCTTTAAGGCATGATGGATGACAGCAGATGTGTGTATAATCTTTTACCCGGCCTTCCAACCTACTAACAGGGTACGTATTTATCTAATAGTTCTTAACTTGGTACACTGGCTTGTAGTTAAGCAAGTCGAGCATTTTTAAATAACATAAGGACTTTATCAGTGCATTCATTAAAAATATCCAACAATTATTTGATAAAACATTGGTAGCACATATAGGCTCTGAATCTGGTTTCCACTGAAAATTCCTTGGAGCCTCAGGCAGAGTGATAAATCAACTATGGTGTGACTGTTTCCCTCTTCAAATGCCAAGAGTCAATGCTGAAGTGGAAAGAGAATTCTGGTGTCACAGTGACCCAGGTTGAGCCTGAAATTTGAGAATGGCAGGGGCCCAGAGTAGATATTTTTATTGCAAAGTGCACTGCAGAGCGTCAGGGTAAGTTTGGGCCGCATGTGCTGCTGTCTCTTAGCTTCAGCCAATTTCTGCTTCATTTTGGTGTTTGGTGACTGGAAAGGACTCTTTTAAAAGAGTCACTCCCTTGCAGGGGGCCTGCCTGAAAGCGCTGATGGTGTCAACTCGTGTCAGGACCCACAAGTCCTTGCCGTGTGCACCCCACTCCTGGAATCTCATCCTTTTCCATAACTCCAGCTCACGTTCTTAACGTGTTGACTCCGAAGTATGTCTTTCTAACTAGTTTTATCTTCCAACCTCTAAACGTGCATCTCTACTGACAGCAGTAGCCCTGAAACATACACATCCTAGGCTAAAGGAACCTGCTTGCTCTCGTCAGCTGTGTTCTCTGCTGGGTTTCCTATTCTGTTTGTGGTTCTGCTATTCTCCCAGGCACCCAGCCTCTCGATCTCAGCAGGACTTTGAAGTCCTCTCTTCCTTTGTTCACTATAGTCAAGCAGTCATCCAGGCCTGTCAGTTTCCTTACATAAAACCTTCTACCTCTGCCCCGCATCTTGATTTTTGAAATAATGTTCTTAAAATATGTTTTGTAAAATTATGCATCTTCATCATGAATCTTTCAAATGATATCGCAAAGCATAAAGAAGAAAGAAAAGCATAACCAAAGCAAACAAAAAATCATATCCAGAGCCATGTTTCCAATAAATAGCTCATAAAATGAGATAACATTTTTCGAGACTGCTCTTGTGCATCTATATGGATGGATAGATGGAAGGAAATCTTACTAAATCAGGGTTATGCTCCCCATGTTATGTTAATAAATATATTAAATATAATTTTGTTTGATTTTAACAGGAAAAAAGTAAAACAATGAAAATGAAGGGAATTGCTTACGTTCAACTGTTTCTTTATATATAATACAGATAAAAATATTTTAAATAAAAAATATATTTTAAAATAGATATAAATGCCCAAATGATCCAAGAATAAAAAAAAATGAACTTCCAACTTCAAGAGATTGTGGAAGTATTATTCTTAAAATTCCATTTCAGTTGTGTTCAGTAGTGATCGAATTCACACTAAGGGAGGGAAGAAGGTAGTCCTTTTACAGTTTCCGTCAAGACTCCTACCCCAACCTCCCAAATTTACTCAACCAAGAGTTGTAACATTTATATTCTGTAATCAAAATGTCCAGAGGTTTGATCCTCTAAATTTTTCATTTGAATTGGTTTACTGCCTACACTCAACTCCAGTCATTTCTTTGAAGTTTCTCCATTTCTGCGTATTGTGTTTTTATTCTCTCTGCTTGGTTAGATTTCATTGTGGAGTAATTTTCTCTAGAAAGAACTTCCTTGCCACATTCTGTGTTCTTCACCAGCCAAAATCATGCTTTCATCCTACTAGCAAGATGTAAGACATTGTAATACTGGTTTAATGACTTTGAATATTGCATGCGTATTTTACTATGTAATTGTCATTCTTTTTCATTAGGCTGGGTTTCATCATTGGGTGGTTTTATTCCCACCCACCCCCGCCCAAAAAAAAGGACTGAAGGTTGCTGTGTATTCAAGTTCTGTCACATTTGAAAATGTCTTCACTTTGCTATTCTACTTGCTATTCTAATCTAACAATCTGACCCCTTGTTACGTTCTGAAGTCTCACTACCTTTCCCCCAGTGTTTATTGACGTAGTTCCACTGTCCATTACAGAAATCAGAGATTCTTTTTTCCCCTCTCAGTCAGTATTTATTTGTTTGTATGTTTTATCCCCAAGTGAATGTCAGGAATAGAGGAAAACACCTCTAGTAAGCTTGATGTAATAATCAACACTCATTTTCAGCAAATTTTAGCATTTTGATTTATTCACATTGAATATCTTCATCTTATAAAGTAAAGCATACAAACTCATGTACATCATCATAAGTGCCCTTCCCTCATTCTGTTTCCCAGTACCCTTTTGCAGAGGAATCTCTTGTCCTTAATTTGGTGTTTTCAATTCCTATACATGTTTTAATAGCATTCTTCCATATGTATGTATCCAAGAATTATATATATGTAGTATAATATTTTGCAGACTGTTTCAGATTCATTTCAATGCTGCCATACAGAATTTATAGTTCACACCTGGCTTTTTTCTCTAGCATTGCCTTTGTAAGAGTTGTCAATGTTAGTATATATAGTTCAATAATTTCCAGATTTTTCCTATTGGGTTTTGATGGATATTTAGTTTGTTTCCAGATTTCACTACAAAAAGTAATGCTGTAGCAAATAGTCTTGTTCATTAGTAGTCTTTGCCATGTCTTAGAATTTCTTTACAGTATACATTCAGAGGTAGTTCTGGGGTCATGTGTGGGGCTGTGTCTTTAACTTTGACATTTCTAAATATCTAGGAAAATTTTATACCAAACCAGGAATGTACTGTACTTCCCAGTAATTTACATCCTCACAGACACTTTTTTAAAAAAAATTTTTCCTTCCAGTTTTATTAAGATATAGTTGATATGCAGAGCTGCATAGTTTTTTTTTTTTTCCCACGGAGGTAGGTAATAGGTTTTCTATTTATTTTTTTAATGGAGGCCTTGGGGATTGAACTTGCTAGGCATGAGCTCTACCCCTGAGCTATACCCTCCCCCCGCCCCAGGCACTTCAGATTGTCATACTTTGTCATTTTTTCTCACTTAATAGACATAAATGCACTTTAATATTAGTCTGTTTTACATTTTTATGAGTACTGATTATCAGTGAAATTGAGCGTATTTTCAAATGTTCAGTGATCTTCTATATTTCTTCTTTAATGATGTTTTTGTTCATATCTTTTGCCCATTTTTCTACTGGGTTGATAGTTTTCTTATTGATTCTTAAGGGTAGATTATATATGCTGGTTTCCAATTCATTAGTTTTATGTGCTAAAAATATCTTTCCTGATTCCACATCTAATTATTTAACATTTTGTTTAGTGTCTTCTGTAATAAGAAATATTTTAATATAATTGAATTTATCTACTAATTTGTGATTTGTGCTTGTTACCTTTATTAAAAAATCCTTCTGAGGTCATAAAGATAGTCTCATATAGTCTTCTCAAGTTTGAACTAGGCTTTTTTTTTTTTGATAGTCACAGTCAACGTTTTGAGTTAATGTATTTTAAATGTATTCTAATCTGGGATCATATTCTAAATAATGCTGTATTCTGATCTTCTTGTGAGCATTTTCTGTTGACATCAAATGTTCTTTATTTCTTTCTTCTTTTTCTATTGAACTATAGTTGATTTATAATACTGTGTTAGTTTCAGATGTACAGCAAGGTGGTTCAGTTTTATATATTTTTTCAAAATTAATTTCCATTATAGGTTATTACAAGATATTGAGTATAGTTCCCTGTGCTGTATACTAAATCTTTGTTCTGTATCTATTTTATATATAGTGGTGTGTATCTTTAATCCCATACTCTTAATTAATCCCTCCCCCCTTCCCCTTTGGTAACCATAAGCTTGTTTTCTGTCTGTGAGTCTGTTTCTCCTTTGTAAATAAATTTATTTGTATTATTTTTTAGATTCCACATATAAGTGATATGTTATATTTGTTTTTCTCATATTTGTTTTTCTCTGTCTGATTTTCTTCACTTATGATAATCTCTAGGTTCATCCATGTTGCTGCAAATGGCAATATTTTACTCTCTTTTATGACTGAGTAATATTCCATTGTATACATACACCACATCTTCTTTATCCAATTATCTGTCAGTGGACACTTAGGTTGCTTCCATGTCTTTGCAATTGCTGCTATGAACATTGTTGTTCATGTCTTTCTGAACTAGAGTTTTTGTCTTTCTCAGATGTATGCCCAGGAGTGGGATTGCTGGATCATATGGTAAATCTATCTTAAGTTTTTTAAGGAACCTCCATACTATCCACCATAGTGGCTGCACCAGTTTACATTCCCACTACCAGTGTAGGAGAGTTCCTTTTCTCCATTCCCTCTCCTAAGTTAATTATTTGTAGACTTCATAATGATGGCCATTCTGACCAGTGTGAGGTGATAACTCACGGTAATTTTGATTTGCATTTATTTAATAAGTAGTGATATTGAACATCTTTTCATGTGCCTATTGGTCATCTGTATGTCTTTTTTGAAGAACTGTCTATTTAGGTCTTCTGCCCAATTTTTGATTGAGTTTTTTTTGGGTTTTTTTGGGTTTTTTTGATATTGAGTTGTATGAACCATTTATATATTTTGGAAACCAGGCCCTTCTGAATCATATCATTTGCAAATATTTTCTACCAATCCATAGGTTGTCTTTTCTTTTTGTTGATGGTCTCATTTGCTGTGCAAAAGCTTATGTTTGATTAAGTCCCATTTGTTTATTTTTGCTTTTATTTCTTTTGCCTTGGGAGACTGACCTAGAAAAATGCTGTCATGTATGTCAGAGAATATTTTGCCTATAGTCTTTCTCTTCTAGGAGATTTATAGTGTCATGTCTTACATTGAAGTCTTTAAGCCATTTTGAGTTTATTTTTGTGTATGGTGTGAGGGAGCATTCTAATTTCATTGATTTACATGCAGCTGTCCAGCTTTCCCAGCACCACTTTTCAAAGAGTCTGTCTTTTCTCCATTGTATATGCTTGTCTACTTTGTTGAAAATTAATTGATTATAGGTGTGTGGGTTTATTTCTGGGCTCCCTATTCTGTTCCATTGATCTATGTGTCTGTTTTTGTGCCAGTACCATGCTGTTTTGATTACTGTAGTTCTGTAGTATTGTCTGAAGTCTGGAAGAGTTATGCCTCCAGCTTTGTTCTTTTCCTCAAGATTGCTTTGGCAATTCTGGAACTTTTGTGATTCCATATACATTTTAGGTTTATTTGTTCTAGTTCTGTGAAAAATGTATGGATAATTCAATAGGGATCACATTAAATCTTTAGATTGCTTTGGGTGGTATGGCCACTTTAACAATATTAATTCTTCCTTTCCAAGAGCATGGGATATCTTTCCATTTTGTTAAATCATCTAAAGTTTGAAAACTGCTTTTTATGCTCACGTCTTTAATCCACTGAAGGAGTGTAATTATGGCATGAGATAAGAATTGAATTTTTCAATGTGGAAAAACAGTGGGAAAATGTTTTCTTCTCCCACTAATTCTAAGCTCTTTATTCTGTCCCAATTTTTGTCTGTCCTTGGCCAGCAGTTTTAATTATCATAGATTTTTTATTTTCATATAAAATAGGGTAAAACTCTAACCTGTTTTTCAATAACCTGACTGACTTATGTTGGCCTTTGTTGGTTTTATATGGTACAAATGTCTTCTCCCACATAGGGATTTGCCTTTTTATTCTCTTAAATGTGTCTTTAATAACAATAATACTTAATTTTATAGACCCTAATTTTTTAATCCTTTGTGGCTAGTATTGCTCTTTCCCGTTTAAAACACTTTTGCTGCATCAACATCACAAATAGAGTGTCCTGTAGTGTTATCTTCTGGAAGCTTTACTGTTTTGCCTTTTGTATTTAGATCTTTGCTCCACCTTTAGAATCCACTGTTTGTATTGTGGAAGGTAGTGATCAAGTTTGCTTTGCTTTTACACATGAATATCCAGTGACCTGACACCATTTGTTAAAGGACCATTGTGTGATGTCATCTTTGCCACAAATAAAGTATTTCCATGTGTATGGGCCTGTTTCTGAACTCGGTGTGTTCCATCAATCTATTTGTCTTTCCTTGAACAAGACCACATTGTCTCAATTAATGTAACTGTATAAAAACTCCGTATCTGTTAAAGAAGTTTTGTATTTCTGTTTGTTTCTTTAACATGATCTTCACTATTCTTGATCTTTGGAGATTACATATAAACTGTAAAGTCAACTTACAATTTCCACAAAAACAATCTCCTAGAATTTGGATTAGGATTATATTGAATTTATATATCTCTCTTTTTTTTTTTTTTGTTTTTGTTTTTTTTTGTTTTTTTGTTTTTTATTTTTATTTATTTATTTATTTATTTATTTATTTAACATTTTTATTGATTCATAATCATTTTACAGTGTTGTGTCAAATTCCAGTGTTCAGTACAATTTTTCAGTCATACATGGACATATACACTCATTGTCACATTTTTTTCTCTGTGATTTATCATAACATTTTGTGTATATTTCCCTGTGCTATACAGTGTAATCTTGTTTATCTGTTCTACAATTTTGAAATCCCAGTCTATCCCTTCCCACTTATATATCTCTTTAGGAAGAAATTGTATCTTTGCAATATTAAGTGCCCAGATCCCTGATGATAATACATCACTGAATTTATTTGATCTTTCTTTAAAATATTTCTCAAAAATACTGTATATTTTTTGTAAAAGTCTTCCATTTCTTTTGTTATTTCTACTTATTTGATATTTTTATTAAATTATGAATTCAAGTTCTACATTAACAATCCATTCCTACTTCATTGAAGGTTTTAAAATTCAGGAACAGATGTTTAATGGCTAAATGCTTTTTCAGCATCTGTGGAAATAACCCTAAAATTTATTTCTGGAAGTCTATTAATATATTAAGTTATATTACTGTATTTTAAGATAGTGAATTATCTTTGCATTTCTGGAATAAGTTCCACTTGTTCATATTGTATTATTCTTATAAATTCTTATAAATTGAGTCTGAAATTATTTAATTTTGAAATTCTCAATTGATATATGTGAGTGAGCTTTTATGTGGTTTTATCTTATTGTGCTATCTACATTGGACTCTGATACCAATGTTATGCTCACTTCATAAAATAAATTTGGACTTTCCTCTTTAATAATCTAAAATGATTTATAGAGATTTAGAATTATTGTTTATTAAATATTTTACCTACTTCCCTTATGAATTATCTAGACCTGGAAGTTTTTAATAGTGGTATAGAGGTGAAAATTGATACAAACAAAATGGTAGATTATTTAGAAATATCTACTGACATTATTAGTGAGCCCAAACTTTGCAAGTTTACTCAAACACAGGTACTTTCCATCATACAACTTTCCATATATATTTCTACCATGTGAGTGGATAAGATTTGATATTTAGAGTTTTCAGTTCATTTTCTTCTAGATATTCTATATTTCACTTTGAATTTTTTATTTGATGAAAGAGCTGCGTATGGGACTTTTTTATATTACTATTTTGTTACTAATTACTGGTTTTATTTCATTGTAAACATAGTACATTTTGGGTACTATTTTGAAATTTATTGGGAGCTTTGAAATAGTCTAATGTATGCACTAGCTTTCCAAATATTCTTTACATTGAAAAAAGGCTATATTCTTATTTTTAGTGTTCAGAGCTAAAATGTTTCAATGAATACACCTTTTAATTGTGTTACTTGTTTTCTGTATCCTTCTAAAGATAGATGAATTAAATTTTAGACTGGTGTGTTTGTGTCTATCCATGTAGCTTTCATAGTTACGATTTATGAATGTGAATCCTATACTATTGAATGAATATAATCCATAGTGGTCATGCATTCATTTTATGTTGTACTCTGTAGCCTGATAAAGTGCCTTTCTTTATTTTGTTTTAGAATTGTTGGCTTAATTCAACATTGTGCACTCTTTATCTTTCTTGTGTATGTTTACTTTTTTTTTCATATTTTTTGTGTCCCTTTGTTTTAGGCATGTTCCATATACAGAGCATAGAGTTGTGTTTTGCTTTTATTTTTCACTGTCAGTGTTAATGAAAATTTCTTTGTGAAAACTTTGTAACAGTCACAAAAGTGGAAAGACTCTTACAGTGAATGCCCATGAGTTTCTCTTTTTAATCCAACCCAAAAGTATCTCTTAAGAGAAGCTTTAGTTTGTGTGAAAATATTGTTATATGTGTGCCTTTAATTTATATTGTTCTACAGTTTGCTTCTTTGTTTATATCACTTAAAAATATTTCAGCATGTGTTCTTTGCTCTACTTTTTGATTTTGTAATTTTGTTGATATTTAGGAAGGCTTGTACTTTTGTTAGAAATTACTTTCATGTCTATAATTGCATACTATACCCTTAATCATCTCTTTTTGGAAATTATCTATTATTTTCTGTGATGGTCACCTTTGTGTGTCAACTTGGCTAGGTTGTAGTACTCACTTAATCAAATTCTAGTGTAGGTGCTGTGATAAAGGTATATAGCAAATGTGATTAACATCTACAGTCATTTAACTTTAAGGATTATCCTTAGTAAACTGGGTAGGTCTGATCTAATCAGTTGAGCGGTCTTAAGAGCAGGAAATCTGAGGTTTTCTTGAGGAAGAAGAAATACCAACTATGGACTGAAATCAGTCCCTGCCCAAGATTTTCCAACTTGACCTTTCTGTGGACCACACTATAGATTTGGGCTTGCTAAGCCCAATCACACAATCACAGAAGCCAGTTCTCTGCTCTATGTGAGGGTATGAGTGTGTGTTTTCCAGTGATTCTGTTTCTTTGATGGAACCCTGATGGATATAGTGTCCTAAAATGGGCAGTAAATATATTTGCTTATTTTAAATCTCTCTTCCTCATTTTTTGCTGTCTGATTTTATTCAGTTATATAGTCTTCTTAGTTTTATTAAGGTTTAGTGTTTTTGAGCATACTGGAAAAAAAATTCATTTCTGTAGTAAGCTTTGGGAAAAATAGAGTTAAGATCAGACTATTCAAAATCTATGTGGCTTTATTATCAAACCAAAAAATCCCAACAAAAACTCTTGTTCAGTAATCAAGCAATCAATCAATCAATGATGTTAAATTTCTAATAAGTAAAGGAATGAACAATACATACAGTAATTTTAAGAATGAAAATGAAAATAGTTTTAAGGGAGGTGGTATAAGTAAATGTTGGGTCTTCTGATTCCTGGAAACAAGGGCAGAACTCACATGACTGTGGAGTAATGTGCTGTAGAAAAGCTGTGGCAGCTTGAGGACAGCAGAATGAGATGATATTTCAAGTGCTGCTGAAAGAAAACAACTGCCACCTAACAATTCCATACCTAACAGAGATATCCCTCATAAGTGAAGAGAAAAATAAAAGCTTCCAGACATACAGAGACTGAGAGAATTTGATACCTGCCAGTGTGGGCTTAATGACTAAAGAGAGCTCTGTTAGAAGGAAGATAACCTTGTGGGCTGAACCACACTGAGTCCGTTTTGTCTGCTCCGTCTTTGCCAGGCTGTCCTGCTCCCTCCCCTTCCCCGATATCTGAGCTCTAGCCTACTCACCAGAAATCCTCCTACACCGATGGGGGATGGGGTCCCTATCAACTTTTATCCTTGCCTTCACCTAATATGAAATCTGGAAGAATGCCTTTTGCTGACATATAGGGTTAATGGTCATGAGACCTGCAGAGGGATGAAAAGCCCCCAGTTGCAGTCGTCGTGGGGACGTGCTTCTCACTTGGTAGTCGGATTCTGTTTTTAGCTTTGGCCCCTGAAAGTCCCCTTGTACCCCTGTCACCTTCTCTGAGCACAGCTGCCAAGTGCCTGTGGATCAGCATCTGCCTGATTCTGCCTGTGTGTACATTACCTGCAATAAACTTCCTAATTGCACATTACGGAGTCGCCTACTTCATTCTTCCATCTCAAAGTTCATTCTCAGCAGAGGGTATTATTCATTATCTCTGCCTTCCAACAGACACAACGAAGGATGTGCAGGAAGGAATGAAGAGCACGACAGGAAAGGTAAATATCTGAGTAACCACAAGGGCATATTGACTGCCAAAAAAGCAACATCTTGTGTGGTTTAAAATATATATGTGCAAAATTAAAATGTATGATAACAACACAAAAAAAAACACCAAAGGTGCTAAGGAATAAATGGAGTTAAGTATTCTAAACTTAAAATTACCTGGAAGGAGTTAAAAGTACCAACTTAAGTTAGATTTAAATAATGCATTTTGTAATATCTAGGACAGCCACTAAAAGAATAGAAGAAAAAATCCTTTGTACAAACAAGAAAATAAAGAGGAAAGAATAATAAAAATATTTGATTAATCAAAAATGTTTGAAGCAAGGAGAGGAAAAAGAACCAAAAGTACATGATAAATAAAAAATATCATCAAAAGATGGTAGGTATAAACCTAAATACATAAAAGTAAATGTAAATTGCCTAAATATTTCCACAAAAAGGCAAATACTATTAGACTAGATAAAACCCCAAATGTAATGATACTATACTTACAAGAGACAAGTTAAGACAGTTTATAGAGAAGTTGAAAATAGAAGGATGGAAAAAAGATACAAAAACACTAACCATAAGAAACATTATGGTAATTACTTGTGGTGTAATATCAGATAAAAAATTAAACATTCTAGAGACAGTTTCATAATGACAAAAGATCGATTAGCCAGGAAGATGGAAAAAATTATATCTCATGAACCTAAAAATTACTTTAAAATATAAAAAGCAATACTTTTAAAAACTAGAAAAGAGAAAGAGAAGGAATAAACACATAAGCAAAATGGGAGAATTTAACATACCTTTCTTAGTAACTGGTAGAATAAGCAGACAAAAAAATATAAGAATACAAAATCCATTAAGAACATAATTAACAAACATGAATCTAATGAGGAATGATTGAACAGTAACAGAATCACATTCTTTTCTAGCAGATGGGAAACATTTACCAAAATTTGTGACAAGCTAAACTTTAAGGTTATTGTCAACAGATTTCAGGGTTTCTCATCCTGGTCACTGTTGACATTTTGGGCTAGTGAATTCTTTTTTGTCCTGTGCATGCATTAGAGGATGCTGAGCAGTACCCCTGGCCTCTATCCACTAGATGCCAGTATCAGCCGCCCTCCAGCAATTTTGACAACAACAAATACCTCCACATATTGCCAAATGTTCTCTGGGGAGGTGGGGGCAAAATCAAATCTGATTGAGTATGTTCTTTTAAAATGGTTTAATGAAGCCAGTAATCAATAATAAAAGATTACTAAAAAATTCCCCACAATGTGTGATTAAGCAGTACAGTTATAAATGACCCAAGAGGCAAAGAAATAATCCAGATGGAAATTAGAAAGTATTTTAAATTGAATTATTATGAAATAAAGCATATCAAAAAGTGTTCAGTGCAACTTAAGCTGTTCTTAGGAGCAAATATGCAGATTTAAATGCATGTATTAAAAAGGAGAGAGTGTAAAAATGAAGGACATGAAGATCAGGACTTTTGGCTATGCGCAGGAGGGATCAGCAAATCCTTTCCCCAAGGACCTGGACAGAATTTACAGAAATATCTAGTCATCACTCTAGAATTCTACCAAAGTCATAAAGCCATCGGTGACAAACTGCTGAACCTAGGGCAAGAATAGTGAGAGTCTATGGCATTAAGACTTACTGCTGGGACTCCTCTCATTAGCCTCTTCTCCAACAGGTGATGTGGAGGTTGTGCAGGTGGGGCAGGCCATGAGGACTGATGGCTTCTCTGACACAGTTGAAGAGGACTCATTCCATCTGGGGCAGAGAGTCATGCTCATGTTCAGTGGAAATGACTTCTCCAAGACAAGCAAGTGGAAAGGACAATGGCTTCATTTTAATAGCCTGAGATTGTAGTCCTGATTGGGCAAACACATGCTTGACTGAGTCTGTGTTTACACTCACTGGAGACACAATCTCCAAGCTATGCTCACATTCCTTGCTTACCTTGCAGCTGCACATACAAAATATGAGACTTAAAAGGGACTTCAGGACGATAAAATCCAAGGTAGACTGAAAACAGCCTGGATTTTAATGCCTCCTATTTAGCATATTTAAATAATTTCTGTAACCCTATAATAAGACAGAAATGCAATTAAAATATAGGTAAGGTGTTTGAATAATTTTATCAAAGAATATGTGGAAGTGACTAATAAGCACTAGCATCATTAATTACTAGAGAAAAGCAAATTAAAATCACAATGAGCTATCACTACACCCCACCCACCAGAATGGTTATAGTAAAAAAAGAAAGACAATGCCAAGTATTGATGAGCATGTAGAGAAACTGGACCCTTTATGTATTGCTGATGAGAACGTAAAGTAACACAGAAACTTTGGAAAACAGGCAGTTTCTTTAAAATGTAAAGGTAAGCTTACTATATGATTCAGTATTTCTACTCCTAGTAATCCAAGAGAAATATCCCAATAACTGACACATTAATATTCAGAGCTGCATTGCATTAGTCATTAATTCCTGATATTTATAATTTAGGCCTTTTTTCTTGATAAGGAAGAAATCAAGATTAAAACCCTAGGAAGATTAATCAAGAAAAAAGAGAAAGGGCACAAATTACAAATATCAGGAATGAATATGGAGATGAAAACACAGATTCTATAGACATTAGAAGGAAATCACGGATACCTTATGCCAATAAAATTGAAAAACTAGATGAAACGTTTAAATTTTGTTTAAAAAGCAGTTCACCAAAACTGACACAAGAAGAAATAGAAAGTATGATTATTTATATATCTGATAAATAAATTTGTAATTAAAATCTCTCCTAAGAGAAATCTTCAAGTGCAGATGGTTTCAATAGTGAGTTATTTTTATTCTATATGGAAAATAGAATCAATAATAATCTTACATAAACTTTTCAAGAGGAGAGAAAAAAGTAGATATCATTCTCAACTCGTTTTATCCAGCAAGCATGCTTTTGACTCAAAACATGGAAAAGACATTACCAGAAAGGAAAATTATAGGTCAGTCTCTCTCAGAAGAAAGATGCAAACTCTAAACCAAGCATTAACGAATGAAATCTAAAGATACAAAGAAACAAAATATATCACAATTAAGTTGGATTTATTGCAAAAAAAAATGCAAGTTTGGTTCAACATTCAGAAATCAGTTCAATAATTGGAAGAGAAATTCCTTAATAAGAGTATCTAACAAAAATTTACAGCTAACATAATTTTCATCTATGGTCAAATGTTGAAAGCTTCTCCCCCAAGATCAGGAACACACAGATGCCAGCTCTCACTGCTCCTATTTAGCACTGTAAGTAAATATCTACACATTTCAATAAGGGAGGAAAATGAGATATAAAATATATGATAAGTTTTGTAAATTAAGAAATAAAACTTATTTTCAGATGATGTCATTTTTTTTGGAAAATTGAAAAAATATCCATTGGAGGAAAAAAAATAGTATTAGTAAATGAATTTTACAAGAATGCAAGAAGCAAAGCTGATATTAAAGACTAAATTATATTACTGTATACCAACAATAAGCATTTAGGAAATGAAATTTTTAAAATACCACTTAAAACAGCATCATAAAACATCAGACTGAAGAATAAATCTAATGAGTGGTGTACAAGTTCTCTATACTGAACTGTACAAGGAAATTGAGAGGAATTTAAAGGTGAAACTAAAGATAGGGATGGATATACCCTATTCATGTATTAGAAGATGTAGTTTTGTAATAATGTCAGTTCTCTCCAAATTAATCTACTGGTTTAATGATACTAAACAAATTCCATAGACCTTTTTTTAAATCATTGAAATTGAAAACCTTGTTCCAAAATTTACGTGGAATGGTAAAGGTCAAGAAGAGCCACGACACTTTTGAACAAGAAAAACAACACTTTATGATAAAGTTTCTTATAAAGCTTCAGTGATTAAAGCATATTGTACTTGTATAAGGACTGACTTATGGGAATAGTAACAGGAAGAAGGAGGGTGATGACACCCACAGATTTCAATCATAAAAACTGGACAAAATAATTAACAAGAAGGCCCAGGAAACTGACAAATGGCATGATAAATTCTGAGAGATGTTGACTCTTGCTGGACTGCAACTGTATCAGGTGAGCAATGTGGTTTTCTTGCCTTAAGGTGCTCCCCCAACCACTGTCCTGTCCCCGATCGGGTGGAGGAAATTCACAGCCTTACTGGCTTGAGATGGCAGGTGGCAGAATTTTCAGCAGCAGAGCAGGTAGACACTGAAGGAGAAAATTGGGAAATGAGAGAGCCCCATGAGGGCTGAGATACAAAATCTTGCACAGATTCCTGGCTGATCACTAAATGATACAGGCTAAAAAGCAACAGCTTAAAGCTAAAAAAACCTATATGGGGACATATGCTGCTGAACACTAGGAAGTTAGGGAGGAGATTTTGCAGAGTGTATCCAGGTAAGTAAACTGTGTTCTAGGACAAAACAGACAAAATGACAACAAAACAAAGCAAAATTGTTGATCCTCAGAAGAATAAAATAAATTTTAGACTTTCATCTCAAGATTTTATATACAGTCTTGTGTTGGCAAGCAAAATTATTAGACATGCAAATAAATAGGAAGTATGATCTCATGTGGAATAGATATTGGCTCTAATTGGTCCCACGTGTTGGACTTAGTGGATAGAGGCACCAAAGGAGCTATTATGAATATGATCAAAGAAAGTAAGTTCAGAGCGTTAAAGAAGAATATGTATTAATAAATGGACAGATTGGAATTATCAACAAAGAAATACTCTTTGAACAAAAGAAAAAAGAAAAAATATAAAACCTCTGTATGCAAGTACCATTTCTAAGTTTATGGAGTAGACACATTGCATCCTGTCTCTCTCCCTGAATGCAGCTATAAACCCTAGCAGCTATTTGGGGACTGTGAAAAGGTAATAGGTAGAAAGTGGAAGAAGATCAGAATTCAAAATGCCACTTAACTAGCAGTGGGTTTACCATTTTTTCCCCTTCTAGTATCCTTGGTCTGTAACACAAGGAGATATTTACACAAACAGAGAAAAGCTTCAGAAGAAGTCCTGTAGTTGTAATGAGACAGAGATTTCTTAATGCTCAGTAATAGTATGGAAATATCTAGGGTATATCTTTTCCGTCTCTGTCTTTCATATCTGTCTGTCTGTCTGTCTGTCTACCTGTCTATCATAATCAGTCAACCTATCTATACCATCTGTCTCTGTCTCTTCTCTTTCTTTCCTCTGTTCCATTGCAAGCCAGCCTCCAAACAGTTCTGTGGTGGGGCAGTGACAGGAGTGGAGGCAATGGAGACTGGTAGAAGCCTACGACAGTGAAGGAGGGAGACTTCCTCTCTGCTAGGAGAGGTGTTGTACTCCCAAGAGGGTGGAGCAAATCACAGCTTTTTATCCTCTCTGCCCTGTTGCCACTTGACTAACACAGTTTGTGGGCAGTGCACTGTGGAGGAATCATTCAAGTTCCAACTCTCTTGTCGGAGGACTAGAAAAGCACAGCCTCAGGAAGCTAAGAATTAGAGGGAGAAGCTCAGGAAGGTGACCATCGACAGGTGTTCACCAGCTCCTTAACTCACCCCTTCACAGGCCTGAGTCAGCAGACTGGAACGGCTCATGTGGGATCTTTGGTGGTACCAGAAAAGCTGTATTTCTTTGGTGGTTATATGGCATAGCAGTGTCCACTGTGTGGAAAACCCATTGAGCTCTACTCTATTCTGTGTAGGGTTCTGCATGGGCATCATATTTTGATGAAATTTTACCTAGGATACCTATAAGTAGATCATATGCCTGTCCACCATGCCTACCTCATAGAGTCTTAGGACTAAATTTTGACTTCTAATACTGTACTCCAGACAAATAGACATGATAGATGGGTATATACATAATAGATGATAGGTAAGTGATAGATAGTATAGATACATGATAAAAATAGATGGTAGTTGGATGAATGGTTGGAAGAATGGATGTATAGATGGGTAGATGGATGGATGGATAGATAGACAGACAGACAGACAGACAGTGAGTAGGTAGGTAGATAGGTAGGTACCCAGGGCTCATTGAAGAGTACTCATTACATATTTGGGGCAGGAAAGAATACCTTAATATTGGCACAGAGCAAGAATATCTTCAACAGTTCCTGGGCATAGTGTTAAAAATAATAGAGCAGTCAGCCTGAAGAGAAGAATGCTTGGTTGTCCTGTAGTAACAGTTGGAGGTTTTATGAAATAAAAAAAAGCAACAGTTACAATTACTAAAATTTGTTAACCTGTGAAACACTGTAAGTCTATTACTAATCTTCATCAAAGATAGATGTGCCCACAATAATGGGCAAATTGTTCAATTGATCACATAATTGATTCATTTGCTTGATACTGCAGTTTCTCCTCATTGTGCAGTTCAGATGATAATTGCATACTACCATAGTAGAAAACATTTTAGAAAGACAAAGCAAAACAACCTAAAACCAAAACTAAAAGTCACAAACCAACCAACCAAAAACAAAAGACACCAGAAACTGCTGAGATGATACTGTGAGAATATTGAATCTCAGACCAGAGAGGGTCCATTTCATGAATGGCTGTTACGCATTCTTGAAGTATAGACCTGCTAGAGTTAGATCTGAAAAATCAAGCATTACTTTATGTGGTCCTGCAGCAGAGAGCAACATGCTGGGCTGTATAGCATTCATCACTTGTGCCCAGTGAGCAAGCAGGACCAAAGTCAGTGACTTCAGATCAGACAGATGAGTAGAGAAGGGGAAGACAGAAAGGTATTCTTAGGAACAGGAGAGTGGCAAAAACAGGCTTCTTGCAGCTGGCCAAATCCTTATTCCGTGGGGCATTATTCACGCAGCTGTTGGTTCTGCGAGGGGACATGAGAAGGAAGAAGCTCCTCCCTGTACCCGGTATCCGGGAGCAAACTCTCATCTTGTGCTTTGTCAGAACATCATTTCTTATCCCTGACCATGAAAAAAAGTCATACTCTCTAACCATGTTTGTGGGTGTCTTTCTCTTAATATTATCATCTCACTGGCCAGTCAAGCATGTAGACACAAGTTAAATCTTGCAGGGTTTTATTGCCATGTTGAGGATGTTGCTCTCAATTTTAAGTATAATGGGAGTCTGTTGAAAGATTCTGTGTTGGACTGACATGATTTTGTTTGTGTTTTGTTTGTGCCGTGAGTACTCTGGCTATAATGTGACATCAGATTGTAGGTACCGACAAGAAATGTGAGGTTCTTCAGGAAGCTCTTGCAGGAGCCCAGTAAGACACGGTGAAGGCTTAACTTAGGATAGGGGTCAGAAAACCTTCCCTGTATGGGACCAGGTAGTAAATAGTTTAGGCTTTTTCAGCCCTATGGTCTCTAGCAAAACTGCTCTACACAAAAGAGCCATCAACAATACATTAACAAGTGGGTATGACTGTGGTCCAGTAAAACTTGACTTACAGAAGCAGGAGGTGGATGCTGGATTTGGCTTGCAGACTGAAGTTTGCTGACCCCTGGACTAGGATGCTGGTACGGGGGACAGGTGTTCGAGACGGTTAAGAAGGAATCAGAAGGTCTTTCTCAGGGGTTGGATGTAAAAAGAGAGAGGGGTGATCGATGACCCCTAAATACAGCTCAACTTCCTAGACTAATGCTAGAGGTCCTTGAAGCTCTATCTCCAGTTCCCCCATCCATTTGTGGTGCTTAGTGCTTATTAGCCATTGTGTTTGGCTGTTCATCATATGTGAACATCTTTCCTAAGCTTCCAGTTTTTCCACTTGCGGATCCACACCACCCTACAGCAGATGCCAGAAGCTTGATCTGCCAGTTTATCTTGCAGCACTAGCGTGTGACCTAATCTCCACTGACCAGATGCCTCTGCGTGAGGTTCTGATTCAGAAGCATGGGACTCAGGGAAGCAGATGCCAGGCAGACCTCACTCTGAGAGGATGTGGGGAGAGATGTTCCAAGGACAGCAGTGACTGAGAGTCTACTGACACGTCCTGACTCAACACCTGAGCTGACTGTGAGCTACAAAGTGGCAATGATGTCCTCACTGATGTGGCCTGTGATGGAGGAGGCTGTGTTTCCCTCAACAGTCTCTG
Source organism: Vicugna pacos (assembly GCF_048564905.1). Lineage (NCBI taxonomy): Eukaryota > Metazoa > Chordata > Mammalia > Artiodactyla > Camelidae > Vicugna > Vicugna pacos. The sequence goes on along the minus strand of NC_132997.1, from coordinate 46,884,262 downwards.
TCCTGGTTCTCTGGCTCTCCCAGATATTCTGTGACTCACATAATACCCTCTAAAAAATTTCCTTCCTTCTTGAACTAGCCAGACTGGGTCCTGATGTCCATGACCAAGAGCCCTCATTGGTACCCTACTTCATCTCTCCCCCAGCCTTCTAATCTAAGCAATAGAGGATTCTGTAGAAGTTCCCAAATAATTCCTCCCATGACGCATCTTTTGGTCTCATCAGGGCTTCAGGGTTACATAGGAAAAACATTTTTTAAAAACCCAGATAAGCAAAGCAGAATCACTACTAAGTAAGCACTAAGTTGTAGAAGTAGAGAGGAGAGACTAATAAGCTTGAAATCAAGTTTTCAAAAATAAAATTAATGAGGATGGCAGTTACTAAGAAGGCACTGTAGACTGAAACAAGTCCATTCACAGCCCCAGAGGCAGAGGTGAGACTGATCTGCCTTGTGTGCTGTTTGTGTGGGGAGGTAGACCAGGAGGCACATTGATGGGTAAGGCCAGGACAGAGTGAGAGGCGGGAACCTCAGGGCGGCAGCCTCTCTGACCTATGATTACTTCCCAGTGCTTCTCTCTCTAGGCCTTTGCCCACGCTGTTCTCCCTGCCTAGAGATGTCTCCTCCTTCCTGCTGGGATAAGCCCTTCCTCTTGGGATGGGTTATGTCATAGGTGAGGTTCTCAGGGAACCAGACTCTGAGATTTGCATGCAGGTCTACTGGGAGGTATCCTTTAGATCTAGTCCTGTTAGGATGTGAGAGGAGCAGGACTGGGCAGAGGAAGAAATTCAGTTGCATGGAGCAGCACCCAATCCCATTAGGAGGCTGTGGAGCTGAGACATTCCTCAGTGTCGTCCTGCCCTGAGGCAAGGGAATCAGGTCTTCTATATCCCGTTGTGGACCAGTCATTGGATGTAAGGGCTCCAGGAGGTGGTGTTTTTTAGGTGGGGAAACTCTCTTCAGCTCAGCCCAATTGCCCAGGGGTGGAGGAGGGGAGGATTAGCTCCTTGGCCCTGAAGTAAGGATTCTACAGGCTGACTCCCACCAACACGTCTCAAGTAGTCCCATGTTGTGTTTTGGTTTTTTTTAATGGGTTTTTACTTCCTAGCATTCATGATGATTCATTATTACATATTTATTTGTCTGTGCTTGATTACTGTCTGTCTCCTCCATTAAGCTCTAACAATCATGATTATAAGGACCATATATCAGTCATAGTCATCACTTCATCCCTAGCATCTAGCAGGATGTTTGCACGTAGTAGGTGCTGAACAAAATTTGTTAAATGAATGAATGAGTGAATATGAAAATAAGAAAGTAATGCTAGAAAGTAGATATGACTGGCATTGGTGGTTGAATCGGAGCAGCAGGTCTGAGGGTGGCCTAGACCAGGGAGCTGATATGACGGGTCACCTTAAGCCTCCAGGAACCACAGAGGAAGAGACCAAAGTGAAGAGAGTGTGAGTCAAGGACACACATGACTAGCCTTTGTTTTGTTGAAGACCAGCTACCTTTAACTTTGCTGACTAATACTGAGGGGCTCACACTGGGAGGGTGTGAAGCACGAATGCTGGACTGGGAGACCAGTTGTGAGATGCCCTGCAGAGGCTGGTGCATCACCAACAAATCTCTAGGAGAATTCTGAACCCTTCCTGTTGAAAGATGGCTCATCTCTCATATCATGGTGCTGACAAGTGGTAAAATTAAATGTCAGCCAGACAACTTCCTATGTGGGTGAGTGGTTTTCCAATCCATAATGCGTGTTCACATGGAAATACATTAAGGGTGAGATTTGACATCAAGGCGAAGACACCAGGTAATTAATCAAAACCCTGATTCATTCCCACAACCTCTGAGCGATGCATTGGGCTGCATGTGGTGGTTGACACAGGAGTTTCTATTCAAATGGGACAGACTCTACAGCTAAAGACAATATGAGGTGGGAGTGTGAAAATAACGTCATTAAGGAAGACGTGCCTTGAAGACTGATGCCAGAGCCATCACACCTTATTTCACACAAACTTGAGCTGCAGATCATAGATTCAGCCTCCTACCTAAGGAAATGTTGAAGCAAAATATTTCAAAAAGAAATTTAACCAAGCTCATGAATAATGTAAACTCTTAGCTACTATCAGTTTAGATATAAAACAAGGAATGGAAGAGGGAGGATCTCTCATTAAGCCCGCAGCTCAAGCTGCAGGAGAGCAAGTTTGGGCACCTCAATGAGGCCTTTTGATTGGAGGCAGTGTCAGCAGAAGTTCATGTTAATATCTGGCACACACACCACGAGGTGTTCCCCCACTCGTACAGGGTTTGTGCTAATAAACCCTCAGGTCAGTGTCTGTGATCTGTCAGAGGACTAGATCCCGGTAGCATGGCTCAAGTGGTTGTATTCCAAAAAAACTGACTTTCCTGTACATGATGACCTTGCAAGGAGAGCAGCACATGCTGTGAACATCACAAGGTCTGGGATAGAAACCGAGTGCTGAGGAAGAAGTGAAACTGAAGAAAGGCCACTGCAGGGTTTTCTGTGGAGTTCCCATCACACAGTGGAAGAAGCACAGGTGATAGACCTACTCAATTTCAAATACTGTGTGACCTTGGGGTATTACTTGACCTCTCAGATTCAGTGTCTTCAGTATGAAAGGGTGCTACCTCCAATCTCAGAGGTACACACTTGGTGGCACAGACTTATTTTCATAATGGTAGATACTGTGGTCACTGCTGTCTCCATCATCTTGCCTAAGATATGGGACCTATACAAGTGTGGTCCTCCCCTCAACAGGTATTCCAGGAAGTGGGCCTGATCCAGTGCCCCTTAGCCCTTTTGCTATCAGGCTAATGTATAGTGTCTAAGCCTTCCAGTTGAGCACTGACTGCAACCACATTCCCACACCAAAATAGCTACCCTTGACAGAAGGCTTGCTTTGGACCAAGTCTGCACTTGGCCCTGGAGATATAGAGAGGAGGGAGACTCATGGGGCTCACAGTCACTCACAGAGGCTTCCAAGTACTTGGTCAGGGAGTGCTTTCTGAAATAGGGTCAGTAGAAGGGTGTTAGCACTGGCTCCATCGTGCCTCAGTGCCCCATCAGGTCCCTTTAGTGAGCCCCTGCTCACCTTAGAAGATCTTCTTTAGATCTCAAACTCATGCCTTCAAGAGTCTTGTTCACAGAATACTTGCCAATTAGATGAACACTTGGATAATTGAGACTTAGAGCATCCTTGTAAAGAGCAGTAGTTATACAGGACTCTAGTGACTTGACAAAACAATGTGTAGGCATCCAGGGAGAGTCACTTGCTTTATAGGCTGTCTTGGTTGCCTCTCATTGCCTGGGGTACCTCACCAATTGCTGGAACATACTTTTGTGCACAGAGTTCCCTAGCTCTGGACCAGGAGGAAGCAATAGGTTGCCTTAAAGAGAAAGTCCCCCCCATTAACATGGAGCCTTTGACTCGGTGGGTTTCGGCTGGAAGAATGTTTCCAGTGACTTGGGCGTGTCCCACTTACGTGAATTCTATAGCGAATCCCGCAGAAATTTATTCCCCTCTCAGCTAGACTTTAGACGTCTCTGCGTGGTGTTTCCAGAGAGGAACCTTATTTCCCTCCTTCCCTCCTCCCTCTGCCCCTCCTCGCACCCCTCAGTTGGAGTTCAGGGCCTCAGCAGAGCCAGGGCCCTTCCCAACTCACTAACGTTGCTCACCTCCTTACCCACGATGCGTGCTCTTCCTGCGGTCCCCTCGTGTCCTAGGATGCTGGCATCCCTCAGGGTGAGTGAGTGAGTCATTTGATGCCAGCCAGAGTCTGGAAAATGAATCACCTGCCCACTGTTTTGGGTGTGGGAAAGGGTGGGCAGGGGTGGAGATACAGGAGAAATCCCATTACGAGATCCAGGGACAGAAACTGCCCCCTCTCCACATTCTCAACAGAGTCACATCGGTCACATATTATAAAATGATAGAGTGCAACATGCTTAAATACATCACTGATTTGCCAATAATTGGTATTGGTGTAGAAGTCTAACTGGCAGAGCAGCCGCCTGAGGGATTGATTTTACTGTCTAATGGTTGAGAGAGATGTTATCTTGATTAATTAGAAGTCAAAAACAAATGCATCTTCTATTAGATCTCTTGTGGCATTCCCCTGAACAAAAAAATTCTACATGTGTCTCAAAAATGTTGGAAACCTAAAAGGACAGGGTGAGGAGGGAGCAAATGACCCCTTCCACCACCTGTCCCAGGTGAAGATAACATCAATGAGTATGGGGCAAGCTGATGTGAGCTTATCGACCAGGAAAAGCCTTAAATTCAGAAATTACACAGAGAAAGCACCACCGAATACAGAGCTTTCCCTGGCGTCAGTGCTTGTAGCCTTTCAGATCTGGGCTGGATGTAAACGTTCCCCTAACCCTGCCGTCCCAAAGACTGGCAGACAGTCAGGTACAGGATTTCCTTTGCAAAGGCATTTCAGAAGCACCTAGGGGATAGTTTTCAGAAGTCATGAATAGAGTGCTGAATAATATTATTCTGAAAGATGAAAGACATGTGCATATCATCTGCATGTTCCTACGTTTTGGTCAAAGGAGACTTGGACAGAAAATTCAGAGGGGTTTAAGAAAGAAATATGACTTAAGCATTTTTAGTGAACTTAAAAAAAAATTCATTGACTGTAAAATACCACTTCATGCAAGATGATAAGCCGTAGTCTAGAACAAAGCTATAATGAGGGCTGATTGGGGGGGGGGGGTGAGCTAATTTCTGAAAAACAATCTACATTGAGTTGCTGTTGCTGTTTTTCTGTGTTTTTCCTTATGATCTAAAACGTTTTCTGTTCTTCCACTTGAGCACTACCTGTGTGAGTGAAGCTGCAGGTGAATCCACCTGCCATGTGGGCATGCCAAGAGGCTGAGTTATGAGCACACCTGTCAAACATTTTGAGCTATTTGTGCTGAAAGGTAACTACTCTGCCCTTCATGAACTATTTGCCATTGGAAAAGTGATACGGCCTTTCTCAGCCTTAGCATCCTATTTGCTATTATTGATTTATTCAAATATTAACAAATATTTATTGAACTGAGGAGAATACAGTGATAGGCAAAAGATGCCTGGTCCCTGCCCATATTGGAGCTCAGTGGTAGGTGTGTCATTTTCAATAGGACAGTATTCTGTAAGAGGACTTTGGAGTCTGTGATCTGTTTATTAACTATAAGATACTATATATACTTTATTGCAATTGCTAGATGATTTTTGTCTTCAGTAGGGCTAAGTTTAAGCCATCCTTTGTCATGTTTATTCAGAAGTCTAAGCTACACCAGATATATGCCCAAGAGTGGGATTGTTGGATCATAGGGTAGGTCTATTTTTTGTTTTTTAAGGAATCTCCATACTGTTTTCCATAATGGCTGCATCAAACTACATTTCCACCAACAGTGTAGGAAGGTTCTCTTTTCTCCACGCCCTCTCCAGCTTTTATTGTTTGTGGACTTTTTAATGATGACCATTTTGACTGGTGTAAGGTGATACCTAATGGTAATTTTGATTTACATTTCTCTGATAATTAGTGATACTGAGCATTTTTTTTCATATGCCAGTTGGCGATTTGTATGTCTTCACTGGAGAGATGTTTGTTTAGGCCTTCTGCCCATTTTTTGATTATGTTGTTTGTATTTTTGTTGTTGACTTGTATGAACTGTTTGTATACTTTGGAAATTAAACCCTTGTCAGTCACACCGTTTGCAAATATTTTCTCCCATTCTACAGGTTGTCTTTTTGTTTTGTTTATAGTTTCCTTTGCTGTGCAAAAGCTTTTAAGTTTAATTAGGTCCCATATAATGAAAAAGAATATGAAAAGGAATACACACACACACACACACACACACACACACACGCACATACATAACTGAATCACTATGCTGTATACCAGAAACTAACATAACATTGTAAACCGACTATACTTCAATTAAAAAAAAAGTCTAAGCTACACATTTGAAAGACTATTTTCCAAGTTCACTTACCAAGTTCACTTTATTTTTTTTTAAGGACATTTTTCCAACTAGGAGGGAAGTGTTTACCTGCAGAGCTCAGATTAGAGAATAGTCATCAGGTCAAGGTCCCCTTGCTAAAGGCAGCCCTTCCCTACAGCTTAATTGAGAGTCTGTTTTTCTTGCTAAGTGTCAGGATGCTACTCTTTCCCTAAATGTTTCCTCAGTCTCCTTGCCATCCCTCAGTTTCCATATTAGCCAGATCAGATCACACCAGATCTTGGCTAGAAGTTAATTTGTCCCTTCGACTGACAGTTCTGGAGTTCCTTCTTTGGCCTGGGTTCTGTGCTGTGAGTCAGAGATCCAGGGGAATTCTTCTGCCTTCCTGGGGCTCAGTGGTTTAGAAGGAGGCACTCAGAGAGGTCCCCACTTGTTCCTTTCCTGGCAGTTTTGAGGGTGAATCACAGAAATGAACCCTGGGCTGCCTAGGCATGGGGTGGGGACTTGCATAAAAACCTTCCCCCATTCACCGATTTTAGCATCTCTGCACACTCTGGGAAAAGAATGGTGTAAGAAAGCTGCCCTCAGCAGCATACAATTTATAGGCAGAGAGTGGTTTAAAGGAGCCAATTTTTAAAGCTTCCTGTTAAATTTATATAGGTTTTTCTAAGGAGTTTACCAGGAGAAAAAAAAAAGAATATATATATATAGTGTAAAATATATATATATAAAAGAATATATATATATATAGTGTAAAATGTCCATAGTTTAGCTATTCAGTTATCCCCTTCCTCTTTGTGGGGATGGGACTTCACAAAAGGGAAACTCCTTTTCTCTGACCCACTGAAATAATTCACTGAAAATAAGCAAATTTCTCCCCAAAATGCCGACACATGCATCAGACCTGCTTCTGGGCAGGTCTAATTGACACCCCATCATCTATCCAAGTCTTCACATCTTAGTCCATTCAATTAATGGCCAGTGCCCATAGCAACTGTGGGAACCCACACTTTTCCTCCGATTCTTGTGGGATGTTTGTGGGTGGCCATGGTAAATGGCAAATGGTTTTTGATTGTTCTGTGTTCATCTTCTTGGGCATATTCTACCCCATCAATATGATTCCTCTGTAGGGATCATTTAGTTGAAACTCTTCATTTCATGGGAGAGGAAATTGAGGTCTGGTGATGAAAAGAACTTTCCCAAGGTCAGCAGAGAAGTAGAAGGGCCCATTCTTCAAGATCCATTCCAATCCCACTTCTTCCAAGATATAGTCTCTGAGCCCTGTTCTTCCCCTGTGTGGGCTGCGTTTTCTCCTACTTTTTGTCCGGCTGGTTCCTTCTTGTCCTTCATCACTTATCCTCAGTGACACTTCTTTTGGGTCTCTGATTACTCAATCTGTATTAGGTCTCCTCCCAGATTTCTTCTGGGAGAGCTCAATTATTTTCTCTCATATCACTCATTCCTTCACTTGTGTTTTGTTTAATGTCTGACTCTCCTATAGATTGAAAGCCCTGTGAAGGTAGGAACTGAGTCTGCATTGTTCACCAGATGAAAGACGGTGTTTATCCCTGTGCTGCCCCAGAGCAGGCACTCCACTGAATGAATGCGAGCAACTCTTGCTCCCAGGTAGTGTCTCCCCACAGACTGCTGGCACATGCTTCATCCTCACTTAATGCTTATTACGGTATCACGTAAGGAGTTTTTCTTGTATATTTATATATTCATGTGTTGCCTCTTCTGATGATATTATTTGCTGATTATTAGTAATGATATATTTAGTGTTTATTGTTTGTTAAGAGCTATCATAAGTTCTCAGAATGACTAAAAGCGTTATAATGCTAGGCTGGCTAACTCCTAGGGCAAGAAAGTAGTCTTATACTTAGGGTCACCGAACATCCTGGTTTGCCTGGAACTGTCTTGGCGTTAGCACAAAAGGTACAGTGACCCATGAAATCCCTCAGTCCTCAACAATCCCTCAGTTGGTCACCCTATTTATACTCCTTTGGAGGTCACGTTTCACTGGACTAGGCACTGGATCGGTAACTTACACTTAGTAGAGTTGTCAACCCTTTCCATGGAAACCAAGCCCTTTTTCTGGCTACAGAAGTGTTTGCTGTTCTGGAGTTCAACTGTTCAGGGTTGTCTAGGTATTGAGAGTTATAAATACAAAGCTCATGTTTTGCATAGTTTTTCTTCTCTCGTTTGCCTTACACTACCACAAAAATCAAATCTCATGAGGCATGCTGATGTCCATGTCTTTGTGGACACGGTAGCAAGTTTCCTTTCCCACGTGGTTTACTGTCCTTTTACTGGACTGTTTCTCCACTAGGAGTCTTGGTTCTTGCATCAGCTGGACAATGACTGATTCTGAGGGAATATATTTATATATATTTATAAATATATATAATATGTATAAGTTATGCTAGTTTATCTGTCATACTAGTGCTTAGCCCAAAGTCCATAGCAGACAGGCAGGAAAGAAAGACAGATGTGACGTGGGGCAGTCAGGACAGCTGGAAACTACAAGGCAGAGTTGGAACTCGGGAGGATGCTCTGGAACCTGTGTTGGTCTCTCATGTCCTATGGGTCTCCTGCTCTGATGAGGGGGTGGGCGGTAGAAGCTGGCCCCATTTGTCAAGCTGTCACCTGTTCCAGGCATTAGCAAAGCTGCAGCGGAAGACCCAGCAGAAGCTTGAGAAGCTGTGAGCCTGACTTCTGTCCCAGGCCACTCCGATGAGCTGATGGATAAGTGACAGTGCATGAGCTGCCTCCCCTGACTTCACAGGACTAAAGGCCGCGCCTCCACTGCCCTCTTCTGAACCTCGTACAACATGTCTTGTGTGGCCCACCTTAGCTTGGATCTGTGCAAGGGAGGGTATTCTGGGGAATGTTCCAGTGTTACAAATCCACCACCGTCCTCCCCTTGGTCAAGTTAGCTTCCATAAACAGGACTTTCAACTGTAAATAAAGACAATAGCAAATTATGTGAAGGATCCCAAAGTCCCTAAAACTGCCCTAGGAATCCCACAGTCTCAAAGGCCTTCTAAGATCTTTCTTGAAGCAAGCTGTATCCAATGCCTTCCCTGCTCCAAAGCTCATATTTCATCCTTGTTCTCATCACTGTACTTTGCAGCTGTATGACAGAGTTCTTCTTCATTCAGTGTTTTCATAACTTTTCTAAATGTATTCCTACCAAGCTTTGTCTGGGAGGCAGATGGGGGTTTATTCAGCTCATGTTGCAGATTTGGCTTTTGAAAGCTTGCGTTTTGCCCAAGGCCCGAGTAGAGGGCCTTGAATTCTAGACTCCTACCTCTCCTCCCAGCTGGGTAGCAAAGCCACAGATGAGCCTTTCTTTTCTGAAGCACCTGTATCTTTGAAAAAGAGAATTCATTTTGCCCACTTATTTTGGACAGCACAAAATAGAGCAAAAATCCCCGTGGCAGAGAATAAACTAGGTGATATTTCCAAAGGAGAGTTGCATTTTGTAAGGCTTTCCATCCTTCTTGTAAATATATGACTCTCATGTGTTTACCTTATGCTTTGAGAAAAGACTCTTCATGCCCATTCCTGTACATATCTTGTCTTCCAAATTAGCATACATGCTCCTAAAACAAGGGAGGCACATAATTTCTTGTGCCCCCTCCATGTGTACCACACACTAGAGTAACTGCTTTTCAGAGCAATGCTTGATGGAGTATATGTCATGCCTCCAAACTGGTTTCCTAAAATTGTTTGCAGAATCAACTTTAAACACAGTAACAATTTACACCACTAAATCACAGGAGGGCTTTTGGATAAGAGGTGGCCAGGGAAACCATCCACCTTGCCTTTTGAATATCCCCCTCAGATGACCCCTACAGCTGCTATACAAGCACAGGAGGCATTTCCCCAGTCTCCATATCATCACCTGAGTTGAACGCAGTGAAGAAGAACTTAGCTAATTCAGTTGGCTCGGCTCTCTCTCTGCCCTGCTCTGACTGACAGGCCGGGCCCCTGCTCATCCCTGAAAACTAGCATCAGGGAATGACATACAGTTTGATAACATAAGATGCTTAGGTTTTTTGGCTCAAGTGAGATGTTCAGAGCTAATAGCCCTGTGAGCTGAGTTTTAGCTGCGATCTGCACCTTGAGATATCCGTTCTGTCTGGCTCAGGAAAAAGGGGAAAGAAGGAGAGCTTATTTCTCGAAAGGTTTCCGATGAGCCGCATTTGTCATTGAAGGGGAAGATGGGTATAATTAGCTTGTCAGTCTAGTTTGGGCTGAGCAGGCTGTCTCTGCTAAGAAAGATGGACTCACTGCCAGAGCCACTGACAGGCAGTCGATAGCGCAGCAATTAATGTCATAAATAATTCCAGAACCAATTACATCAAAATGGACTCGGAGCTTTAAAAAGGTACAGAATTCTCTTATTCTTCCTGCTAACAGCAAGAAACAGCTTTCATTTTTCTCTGTAATTACTTTTCATTGTATATAGCAATACAGCTGAGCTTTTCTGTCCATATTTAAGCCTTGTCTTTCTCCCCACCTCTTCCCCCACCGCCAGCCTCCCTCCTTCACCCCACAGGACAAGGCTGTTAAAGTCGATCTTCCCTGCCAGAGCAGTGGGGTGAATGTATAATCTTTTAACTTGGCTATTGCTGGAGAACTCCAGCTCCACCTAAATGATTAAGAGCCAACTTTTCGAAAATGTCATAGACAATGACAGCCCAGTGCCCCCAAACAATGGCATTTGGAAATGAAGACATTTGTGAAATAAATGGATTTGTCTTATTATTTTAAAGGTTGCTGTGACTTTGCTTACACTGAATTTATTGATTTTTTTCCCCCTTCTCTCTCTTCTTCTTCTTCTTCCCCTCCTCCTTCTGTACGGTTGCAAGCATAGAAGGCAGGCCAGACTGTTCCCTCTACGCTGCAAACGCAATTCAGTACTGCCCGTGTGTGCTAATGGGCATTTTTTTTTAAGAAGGATGATCAGTCTCTTTAGCATGGCATTTTGCTTAAAAGCTATTCTCTTGAGCTGTCTCAACTCTTCAAGTAGTTCTCTGTGCATTACAGTACATACGTAGATAGCACAAAGGCTATTATACCCATAATAGCAATGACATACCAGATACCACTGGTGTTAATAGTCTTTTTTTTTTTTTTCACTCTAGCCCCATCACTTGCTTCTCTGGCTGGTTCAGAGAAAAGAGGGGATTGTGGGAAAGCAAATTACTGTAGTATTCATTCACAGCTTTGTTCCTGGACCTGACAAACATTTCCAACTTTTCAACCATGGTGGCATTTACTCCAGAGGGACTGGAGAAAATGGCTCATGAAGCTCCCACGGCTTCGAAACCAGAAACAGCTGCTGGTGTCGCTGGCAGTTTGCTGAGTGTGCTCTGGCTTTGAGCTCCTGCAGCTGACGGCGCTCCCTTTAGCAGGAGGTGTCACTGCGGTGAGTGGTAATTACAGCAGAAGATTTTAGAGGACATGGGATAATTAGGCCAGCCCGAGCAGGCATAAACACTGACATTTACCATATTAAAAACGAGATGTTGGCATTTTCCTCCCTCCTAAGGCCACAGCCATAGCAACCTCACCAACAAAGACACATTTTCAAGAGAACAAAGGGTCTTTGCATTTGGGGGAGTTTAGGTGCCTGGTGTTTGGCAGTTGGTCCCTAATGGATCCTTTTGGTCCCAGCTGGGTTCCACTGACCACTTGGGTGAGCATCTGGCTGAGGCTACATGGCTTACGTTCTACACCCACCTTCCTTCCTCTTGGATATGCAGAATGCCATATCCTAGATTTGAATGGTGGAGGGGAGGTTGAGTGTAATAACTGCTACCATCCAGAGAGCACCTCTCCCTTCCACTTCAGGTTGCACATAGGTAGGCTCTGTCCTTCACCTGGTACCTGGGTGATTCCATGGCAGTTACATCATGTGTATTTCCTGGCTCTTTGACAAGTGACAGTCGGGCAGGAGGAAGGTGGGTGACTTCAGATGCTAGTCCTATAAACACAAACCACTCCTCCAAGGGCTGAAGGCATGAGGATGCCCTTCACCCTCCATCCCACGTAGAAATGGAACAAGTGCCTGAAAAGCTCAGAACTACCTCGTGTGCAGCTGAAACGTCAGTGAGGGCTATTAGCCAGCTTCTGCTTCTGAAGGATACCAGTCTGCCTTAAGTATGATGCTATTGACCCAGAAGGAGCCATTTGTTTTGCAGCCTGGCCAATTTCCTGTTAAAGGGCCCTGGTAACTCAGATCTGCAGTTTTTACTTCTATAAAATGAGAAAATATAACTAATTCATAGGATTATTGTAAGGATTAAAAAATACAGCCATAGATATGTAGCATTGTGCCCACAGGAAGAGTTTGATAAAGTGATAGATAAAATGGTAGAAAGAATTTGAGAAAATGGTAAACTGATTTATGATTGCAGAAGTTCACTTGCCCTAAATAGGGAACTGTGTTTGAGTTTGATCTCCACAAGAAAAAAAAAGGCTCAAGTCTGAGTTTTCTGTGCTTGGGAAAGATGGCAGCGGTCAAGTGAGGAAGCCTGGATGCTCTCTGAATACGAGACTGGGAGAGATGTTTGTGCTGGATAAGGAAGTAGTATGAATCTGTTCTCAGATTTGCTCCCTCACTGACCCTACAGATGTAGGGGAGGGCTTTCTTGAGGCTGAAACAACACTCTAGCCTCTTGGATGGGAACTTCTTAGTATGGTCCGGATTTTAAAGCATACTCCTAAACATGGAGGCTTTCATGGCCTACCCAGATGTTTTACTTCTCCATGCTAAGGGCTCAGGGCCTGTATCCCCTGAAGTGGGTTGTCAGGAATGGGGTCATGGAGTTTTGTGATCTAGAGGGAAAGCCAGTGTGGACCCAGGAAAAGACCTGGAAGCCTTGATTTATGTGACTATGTGCTCACTGTATTACTCTGGGCAAATTACTTCAAATTTCTAATCTTAAATTTCCTCACTTATAAATGAGAAAAAATAGCTCACCTCTACCCATCAGTGCTGTGGGAAGAATAAATGAGCCATCTCAGGTAAAACACCTGCCTACTAGTATGAAATCCCTGACCCTTCCTTTGTGTATTCCTCTTCTGATCTGTAAGACACCTGGCCTACCTCACAAGGAGTTTTTGAGAATCTGATATCAAATGATACATAAATACGGAGTACTTTCTTGTTGGTATTACTGATGATCCTCTGAGGAGCCTTCTAGATGTGGCTCTTCCCTCCTTTAGGGTGTCTGGCTCTGAATTCCTTGTCCTGATGCCGGCAGCAATGCAACCCGTCTGGGAGATCAGCAGCAACAGATGCTAGCAAGCTGAACTGGAGATGGGTCCTGTTCAATGAGCTGTATTTTCCAAATTAAAAATAAGCCCAATAAACTTATTTCAACTCTTTTTAGGTAGAAAAATCAGCCTAAGAGTGTTTTGGAAACCTAAAAATCAGAATTTCCAGAATATTTCAGTGACTTACAGAAGAGGCACTTATAAAAGGACCACATTTTAAAATTTTATTTAGATTCCACATGTAAGTGATACCATATGATATTTGTCTTTGTCTTTGACTTACTTAATTTAGTCTGATAACCTCTAGGTCCATCCATGTTACAGCTGCAAATGACATATTTATTCCTTTTTTACGGCTGAGTAGTATTCTATCATATGTTTGTGTGTGTGTGTCTCTCTCTCTATATATATAGACACACACACCACAACTTCTTTATCCAGTCATCTGTTGATGGACATTTAGGTTGCTTCCATGTCTTGGCTATTGTAAATAGTGCTGCTGTGAACATTGGGGTGCATCTTTTCAAATTAGGGCTTCCTCCTGATATATGCCCAGGAGTGGGATTGCTAGATCATATGGTAAATATTTTGTATTTTAAATGGTAACTGTCTTGGACAATTTGGCCCTACTGGAGATATGCCTCTCCACAGTAACTGAAAGGTGTAACAGCAATCTGTACCAAGCAAAAGTTTGCTTGCACAAGGAGAATCAAGGCAAGATTTATGGTTAAGCCAACAAGAATGTGTGACATATGAGCAGCCTTCAGCACTGGGGTGGTCTTTTTGGATGGTGTTTGAGATGGTCCCAAAGCCATGCTCCCTGTGGTCCTCCTTGCTCTACTAAGAGTTTTTCCTTCTGTTTGGGATCTTGGACACCCATTCTTCTTCTCTTTTCATTGGCTCTAAAGAAGTTGCATTCTTATCCACCCTATAAGTATTATGGCTTATTGGACTAGCACATAGGTTTTGGAGTCAAACAAACTTAGATTCAAATTCTAAACCCACTACCTCCTTGCTAGACAATGTTGGACAAACTAATAGTTCTTAGTTTTGCTTTATGTTTCCTTTTTTTTTGTTTCTTCTTTGTTCTTCTTGATGTAATGGATATAGTAATACCTACTTCTTAAGGTTTTAGGCTGAATTATGTAACATCCAACAAGGTAATCATTATAGTAGTAGTAAAAGTAATAGTTGCAGAGTAGCCGTGATAATGAAATAGTAGAAGATACTGTGTTTTACACTCTTACTCAAGTCACAGATAAAAATGATCACCGTTAGAATTCCAACCCATCTTCTGACTTTAAAGTCCCATCTGAAAACACTACAGAACATACACAAAGCACTTGGTATACAATTAATCTGTGATTATTGGTTTCCTTATTGCTTCAATTGAATGACAGTCTTAGGCCCTCTGACTGAATTTTGGATTTGTTTGAGACATCTGGACCCTCGGCTGGGCTCTTCTTCTTCCCAGGGCCCTTCCCAGGTGGACAGATGATGTCTCAGCATCCCTACTGCCAGTGTCGCTCTCCCTGATTGGAGGATTGGGAAGTGCGTTTGGTGGAGATGCTGGCTGTGATGTCCAAGAAAAATAGTATCAACCAGAACATTTTGAAAAGTTACCTTTTTGTATCATCCAAGATATAATACTTATACATATAATTACATAAAATATAAATGTTTATTACTAAATATGCCTACTATCTGCACAAATTTTCTGTGCTTCCTGACTAGGCAAAAATCGAATTCCATAGGGTTGTTGTATTTTTTTAGATGGTACTTTACCCTTCGTCACCTTCACCATCCATAAATAATCCCATGATAGTCCAGTCTAAATAAATTTCTTTCTCTTCTAAACAGAATTGGCTCTCTGAAAGAACACCCTAGAGTGATACTTGAGTTTATTAACCAGTGAAAAAAAAAATATCAGGAGCAGCACCCAAGAGCAGGAGCTAGGATATCACTGAGTGATGCATCTCACAAATGTGTGCATGGGAAAGAAGGGAGACAGCCCCTCTTGAGCCTGTCGTTAAGAAACAGAATACAGAGTTGAATTCTGGACTTTCAAATGGTCTGTCTGCTGAATTCTTACTTCGCCTGACTTTGCTGCTGCTCTGGGATTTCATCCTGATTTGAACACGTATTTTCAAGACTTAAGAGAACAGCTCAAAACCAAATTAAGAAATCTTACATTTTTTATACTGAACAAACTGTGTACAAGTTTGAAAAGTAAAGAAGATGCATTTAGTTGTAAACTCTGTAAAAGGAACATAGAAGTAGGGTTGTACAGAATGATCATTCCTTTCGTCTTTAGGGAGCTAACATTTTAGATTCCTCATGACAGCATATGAGCCCTTCACCCAGCAGGGTCTGAAGCCAGTCATGTGAGCCAGTAGGTTGACTTGAACTGGGTTTCTGTCTCTTATAGCTGAAAAAGACCTGACATAGTATCAAATGGTTCCCTTTTCCATTTAACATACACCATCTTTACTACTACTTTTCTCTTTTGTTACTCAAGGGACTATATCTCATTCTTTTACCCTTTTAGGAAATTTTCAGTCTCACTTTTCACCATTTCATACTGTATAATGTTGACTTTTAATGTAGATGCTTGGTTTTTATCAATAAATCTCAAGTTCATAGAAAGTAAGGTCATATACTTCTTTGAGTTATACCTAGCACAATTTCTTTGCACACAGTAGATGCTCAGTTAGCCTTCAGAAGTGAGAATTAATGGCAGATTCATGGAAAAGTTCATAGCCAAAGGGTTAATGAGGTCTTCACTCATTAGTTTATTCATCAAATATTGATCAGATATTTACTATATATTTGGCACTATGATAATGAAATTAGTCATACATGTGTTCTTCACAATGCATGTGTTCTTCAAAAATGTTACAGATTCCTGACATATTTGCATGGAGCATGCAGGAGAAGGAATTTTTGGAAAACCAGTTCTTGGTATCAGTCCACATTCAAATACAACATACAGCTCAGCCTACTGGAGAAAATACAGATGAGAATTCCCTGTGTTTAATATCTGTCATTAAAATGACAGCAATAAAGCCTAAAACCCAAAAAGGGAAAATCAGCTGGGTCCTTATAGATTGTCGCAGCCAAGAGCAATAAAAACTAAATCAATCACAGATTGTGGCAATAGATAATTTAGCTAGTATTGGAAATTAAAAGAAAGGACATTTCCAGCCCTCAGCCCCTATTGTGGGAGGCTGAACATGCCCTCAGAATTCAGATGGGCTCGCTGAACAGTCGAGGGTGAAGATAGGGGAAAGAAGGGAAAAGTATTTAAATGAGATTTAAATTGCTTTGTTTCCTTATTCCTCCAAAGGTTGCCTTTGTTATTACATTGCAATATTTAGCCATCAACATTTCTGACACACCATGGGTTTTCTGGCATTTCCACCCTTGTTCAAGGAGAAGAAAGGTAGTTCTCCTGCGACTGGGCCTGTAGTTTGGGCAGCCAGAGCCCCATCATCAGCCTATCATTAGGGCCACTTTTAGAGAAGGCATTTTTAAAGCAGAGGCAAATGTAGAGAGGGGCAAAGATTATACCTAGCAGCCGGAGGCTCTCTCTTCCGGGCCTATTTCTGCCACTGACAATCACTGATCAGCAAATCTGGGCTTCAGAGTTCTGTAATGCAAAGGGGAAAGATCAGACTCAATGACCTCTCAGATCTTACCTAGTGGTAAGACTCTACGATGCTGTTATAAATGATCTGTATGAGTCCCAGTATCGTGGCCTTAACCTTGAGGAGTGTGCCTACTAGACTGAGTGAATGCCTTGAATATAGGAACTCCTCCTCCCCACCACCCAGCAAACATTATGTCTAGAATTAATGGATGAGTGAATGACCATTAGCAGTCTTCCATTCTTTGTAGATCAGATCTTGTTCACTGCCATGTTCCCAGTGAGGGATGACTTCTCTTATTTCAAATACAATATTACCTTCTCCTTCAGGCTGATGTGCAGGGGATTTCTGGGTCCATTCCTAATGTTTGCTTTCTCTGAAAGGGGATTTCCATTGGATGTCAGGCTACCTTCTCTGACCCCTGTCCATTGTGGGCTGTTGGCTTAGTATTACAACATGCCACTTTCAGGAGAACTGGATGGGGCCCAGGGGTATTACAGCTACCTGTGCAGACACCTGAGGCAATATTTTAAGGAACAAAACACCCACCGCCGCCCATTGGCATGAATAGTTGACGTAAGCCTGGGTTTTCAAACAGTCTATCTGCCAACTTCTTATTTGACCTGACTATGCTGCTGCTCTGGGATTTCATCCTGATTTGAACATACATTTTTATTTAAATCTAGATAAATTAATGTAGACATAACATGTGTTACCTTTAGGGTGGGAAGTCCAGGTGGTAGTGCCAAGAGCAAGGAATGAAAAGGACAGAGTGGAAGAGAGATGGAGAAGACTCTTTGGAGAACGTTGGCTGATCACTGAATTTTACAACCATTTTTGAGGCCATTCTAGAGACTCGAGAAATTTTCTTTGGGTATGAAAGTAAATAATATTTAGTGCACTGTTGATAAAGGGACATTAATAGCCTCTTTGAAAAACTTTAGGGAAGGAGCACAGTTTAGGAATCAAAAACACGTTAAGCTCTTAGACATTTTGACTTTCATTTCTAGCTCCAGGATTGTAGCATGTTTCTGGAACCCAGCAGGCTTTCTGTCCTTTCAGGAACCTATTTTCTCCACCAACCTGTATTATTTCTTTTTCCTTTTTAACTTCCATATCAAGTCCTTTCTCAAGCATGAAGATTTGCCATATGTTCTCAGCAATCTGTTCACCATCTCTTCACAGAACTTAACATAATGGCAAATATTTGATGAGTGTAGCAGCCTCTGTGATAGGCCCGTTACCTATATTACTTCACTGACCTTCTCAACGGCCTCATGAGGAAGGTACACTTAGGATCCTCATTTAAAAATAGAAAGCTGGGGCTTAAAGAGATTAAGCCAGCTTGTGCTATGGAGTGGGACTGAAATTCACGCATCCTAAGTCTGGGCCTATTTCTCGAACCCACCACACTCTACTGCATTACCTCTACAGCAATGGTTAGAGCTGGCCCTTTAGAAAGAATTATCCACTGTTTACTTTTGACATGGTTTTTATTTCTGTATCCCTGTAATGCTATATGGATCACTTCTGCCAACCTGGCTGTAAGCTGTTAAAGACCCAGGCTCATGCCCCTCCCTTCTTTGCTACCACTCCCTCCTCTGTCACCTCCATCCTGCAACCACAGCACAGTGACACCGGCATGGCAGGTCCCTCCAAGCCCACTCTCCCGTTGGGGCCCCAACTAATTGCTCATCCAAGACCAATTTCCTTAAGAATTGTCCTTTTGTTCCCCTTTTTCTCTCCACCAAACTGCAAGGACTCCAGGAGGCAACTTGAAGCAGTTAGTCCCCATATGTACGTACAGCCTCAGCACAGCTGGGCTGCAAAGCCAGTTTATTATCTTAGGAAGAGGATCTGGTTTAGCTTGAGTTTACATCTCTTCTGCCTCCCAGTTATTAGATGGGCTCCAGGGCTCAGCTTACATTGCATAAACTCAGCTGGTATGTGTCCAGTGCCAGCAGCATGGAGGAGGCTAACATGTGTTGAATACATCTACTGCATCTCAGGTCTCTGAAGGTCACTCACTAAAGTAATATATGGTGCTAGTGTTGGTGGCTGAAGGTCAAGTCATCTTGCTTTTCATAATGCATAAACCTGAAACTCACTCAGACACCAATCATATGACCTAAACCTTGGAACAAATATTTTACTAAGTAAATCAGTGAGCATGCTGGCATTTCTATTAACCTTCAATGCACTGCTGACAGAAAATGAATAATGATAAATAATAACTCAAGCCTGTAAATCATGCTTAGCATCAGAAGCAAGAAAAAAAATGCTCGTGTGTACTACCATCTGTTAGGAGGAGAGCAGCAGGGACTGGAGGAGAGAGGAGGGAGAGGAGAGAGCAGGCTGCCGCTGGCTGGGCTAAGCACCTTTTGGATTCAATAAACTGACCCGGGAAGGGTAAGCCACTCAGAGCAAGATTGATGGAGTTAGAAAAACCCCTTTTCCTCCTGTCTCCTGTTTGACAGACATCAGTTCCTGATTTTTCATCTGCCATCCTTGAGTCTTTCCTCTTTTCCCCATCTTTTGCCTCAGTAAATCTGTTTCTACTTTATCCACTAGGTTTCAGGGTCATTTGTAAAGGAGTCCTAAGCAAAACCCACCTGGGACCATTCCTCTCTTCCCCTCCTTGCCCCTCACTTACAGCAATTGGTTCTCACTGCCCCGTGGGCAGGGACAGACTAGCTGAACCATTGCCCCCAGGTTGACACCCTTCCTCATAAACATCTCTGCAGAGGGAGGTCCCAGGCAGAAGGGCCTCAGACTTCCAGCACAGAGTAAGTCACTGTAATTCCAAACAGTTTCACAAAACCAAAACCTGACCCCCAGCTCTCTAAGGTGTGTGAGACAGTGAACACTCCACTAAAACATTCCTCATGTAGGTAAACCCTCAGTTTACTTGGGTCAGGAAGTTCTAGAAGTTGATGCTGTGACATCCAGGAGCACCTCTTCCTGCGGTTGCTCGTCCCTCCTTGTCTCCTCTCTCTTTCATTGGGGCCAACACGTGCCAAGTTGGCATTGCCTTTGGATGCATTCTAGCCAAGAAACAGACAAAGGCATGTTCTGTGTTCAGATTTCTTGGAATGAAAATCCACTCATACCATTTTTTGCTGATTTTGTGAGCACCCCAAGTGCCAAGGCAGCCCTGGCCCCAGATTCTTTGAGTCTGACTCAAGGTCACACTGACCCTTTCTGTTTCCCAGATGACCTCAGCCTGCTTGGACAACAGGCTACTGGAGAGGGAGCCAGGACTTTCAAAGGCTTCTATCTCAGATCCCATGTCTTTTCTCCATGAAAAATGGGGAGCAACCATCCTTGCAAGGGTGCCAGCTCGTTGGGTTGAAAAGGATACTGCTGAGTATAACGTGTGGCCCTGAGGGCTCTGTCCATGCTGGCTGAGTTAAGTATGTTCTTCTCCTTGGGAATTACATAATTAAAGAGAGAATGCATTCCTTTTATTGTTTGAAACATGAATCTTCTTTGAATGCCAGTAATTTAAAGTCATTCTGTACCCCTTGAGATCAGAGTTATGCAAAGTGATAATAAACCAGATAGTGTAAATGGAAGAAAAGTCAGGCTAGCTGCTTATAGAAATTTTGGCTTTGGCCTGTCCTTTATTAGCTCTTGGATCCATTTCCTCATTTGGATTTGGGGCCTCATCAATGAGTTGGTAGGGAAATGCAGCCAAAGAGCACTGAGTTTACAGTGGGAAACTTACTGTGAGGTCTCTTCTAAAGTGAGTAACTGTGGACATCGCCCTCAGAACCTCAGTTTACCCTTCCATACAATTGTGAATTTGTGTTGTAGATTTACATCTCATTGGCTTTTTCCCCTTCCATTTCTTTTTATTTCTTTAGCTTCCCTCCTTTTTAATTAGAGGGGAAAATAGATGAAAGAAAAAAAATAAAAGGAAAGGCAGAAAATTAGCATTTTCTTGGTTGTACATTTCAGTTATTAATATTGCAATCTGCAGTAATGAAATTCACAAAATGCAAAAGGTTTAAGGTTTTCGTGGTGGGGTGAACTCCGTCTCATGGTATATGGCTTGAATTTCAAGGTGAGGTTCATTATGCAGAATGCACAATGTGGGCAAGCTAACAATGCCATAAACCCTTCACTTTTGCATTTCTTGACTTTAATGTCGCATTACTATAGGCTTTGGGTTTTAATATGCTGTATAAATACAGAACACCTATTTGTAAGTACAGATGCTGCAAAAGGGAGGGTTTTTCTGTTTTAAATCTCAGGCTTTGAAAGCCCAACTCTGTTTGCTCTCCAGTTGACTTTGTTAGAAAGCAGGTGGGAGAAAGTAGGGCAGGGTGAGTTACCTAGAAACAGTCCTCAGTTATGTCCAAATTCGTTATGAAAGGAAGAGGCTTGCTTTTTGCCCTCACTGCAGTTTGCAGAGGATTTAGTAACAGAGACTGAAGGCTCCTGGGAGGGGAAGCATCAGGATAAAGGAGAGATTCTGCTTGGCTCATCCCTGGCACCTGCCCAGGCCAGCCCTTCCTCTGGTGGGGCTGATCACCAGTGCCAGTTCCCTCCCTTGTTGTCTCTCCAGTTAATGATGCTGCTCACGCTGAGCCATGGGTGGAAGTCTCTGGGCAACAGAAAAGTTGAGAGTAGCTACACAGTTTATCTCTAGCAAAGGACATGGTAGATTCCCTGTACCTAATATCAGTGGTCAGTAAGCATGGGATGGATGCTTGAGTCCCCACTGCCAAGGATGTCCCAGGCCCCCAGTGGGTCTAATTTGGTGCTCTCCATTGGCAGAGGCAGCAAAGGAACCACTCTTTTCTCTGTTAGAAGACATTACTGTCAGTCTGTGCTCTCTTGGTTGTCTGATAGGAGGCCCTTTGACCAATGGCTGGGCTCCTAAATATCTTCCTGTTGGGTGTGGACTGACATGGGAAAGAACTTGATACTATAAGAGAGACTAAAATTGCTGGAGACAATTTTGGGGAAGAAAAGAAAAAACCAACTTTTAGAACTCAAAAAGAAGATGCTTTATACCCTCGGACTTCATTTGTGAGCCCTTCTGCAGGACTCACCAATCTCCTCCCAGCATCGTTCTGATCCATGCATGCCCCGAATGTCACAGCATCTCTGCATCTTAGAATCACACATGCTCAGAGCCAAGGGAGGTCCTCAGGTAACACACTTCTCGGTTCTCCCCTCCACTAAACTGCCATAACCTTTAAGATAAGCATCTCTGCTAAGGGGCTTGGCACTTTCTAATTTGCCTTGACGATGGGTATACGCTCCCATCTCCTGTGCTTTCCTTTGATATTAGATTTTCTCATGTCATAGTCCATTGACTCAGCATTTATGGCACCTACCATGTGCTAAGCCCTTTGAGATCTGTGATATCCATTTAATAATCATAAGACAATGGTCCCTACCCTCAAGGAAGGATAGTAATGAATAAGTGGTGCTCATTTATTGGGATTGTGCTGTGATAAATAAGCACACACATTCTCTCTGCCTCAGGGAGTAGAGGGGTGGAAGAATGAAAATACATTCAGGAAATGTCAAATAGTTTGGGATGACTGCTACTTAGGACAAAAGGGTGGTCCCAGTTAAGTTGAGGCTGCAAAGTAAGCTGAGACCAGGAGGTCAAGGGCATGTATATGTCCTTGTCTAAAATTGCATATTAACACCTAGTGATCCCAAGACTGGTTCTAGAGGCCTGAGAGGGCCCACGTCTGAAGAAAGTTTTCCTGAGACCATACTTGAGCCTTCTAGCATCTGGAGCCAACCCAGGGCATCTCCACAGCAGTCAGTAGAGTTCTTTGGGTCCTATGCAGTCTACATGCTGCATTTTGAAGGGCATGCAGAGTCTCCTCTTTCCTGAAATAATTTTCTGTGATCTTATCTCAGAACTCCACATTTCCGTCATTGGTGTTAATCATTTATATTCAGGCATGGTGTCCTAAAGTCATAGATGAAGCTCCAGATATTTCACCTGGTGAAGACAGCATGTTCTGATGGTCAGAACCACCACCACCACCACCACAAACATGCACCTCAGGGCATCTGGGACAGCTAGAAGATACTAAATCCATGACAGAAGCCCTCTTGAAGAGGGTGGAGAGGTGGTTCTAGCAGCAACATTTACCATCTGTCCTGACCTAGAACAACCTAGGTTCTCTCAGAGCCCTTCTTCCCCAAGTCAGTACTGGGGACCTGAACTAAACCACCCCAGGATGTGTATGTGTGTGTGTGTACAGGTACGTATGTACATACCTGCTAATAGAAAGTAAGTTACCCTCTCAGTGCTGGGTTACAGAGGCACTAGCTGATACGTTAACATCCTGATCTGACATGGCTGTCAGAAAAATTATCCATGACCCAGAAGGGGCCACACTAAAGGTGATTTGTCCTCTTACTTGGCTTAGGCTGAACTCTCCCCAGAGAAGGTCATGCCAATTAAGCAAAAAATAAGGCAAATTGTGTGCTTTGTGATGCCTGGTGTTGACTGCTCCCCCAGAGAGACTTACAAATTAATTTTCTCATCCTGTCCTTGTTCTATAACCAGTTCCAGAATGGAAACCTCAGCATTTTATTTCCTTAATCTCTTATTCCCTTCTTCATCCACTTTTTTCCAAAACAAAATTAAATCATTTAACAACGATTTTAATAAGCACTAAAAAGTGTAATGAACCAGATAATGAAGAAGAACTCATATTATTTTCTTTATCTACATTGAGCTTAATTTATTTTGTGTGTTTCCTTTGTATGCCTCTTCACTGAGAGAGTTTTCAACATTAGGATTGTAGGTAAATGTTTCATTTAATTGCATTGGAACTTAGTAAAAATCCAGATCTGCCAGCTGATTGGACTCCTGTCCAGACCACCCAGGTTAGGATTTCAAAGCTCATGCTCAGGACATAGCACCCACTTTGGAAATTTGGTCTCAACTCAAGCTGTCATGAATTCCCCCTGAGAATTCAAGCCAAGTGGGTCCCTCCCGATGCTGAGGAAGCCATACTGGTTTCTACTTCGAGCATGGGGTACAGTCCGAATAGGAAGTGTGGCCCATGCTGGACTGGACTTTTCCTTGTCTGTGGTTAGTTACCATCCAGGGTGAGAGGGCCCAGACTAGGATGTGACTGAAGCAATGGGATCCAAAGCTAGGCAATCCTGTCTCCTAAAAGTTCCATCATGTGGTTGAATGGCATTTGCCCATTCTCTGTAAGATGCTCGTAACTAATCTATAACCTGTGAAGCATGTAGATTGGGTGAGGGGAATTATCTGAGTATTCCTTCTTGAAGTCCTTCAGTGGCTCCCTATAGTAAAGGTCCAGGTGCTTGGACAAGCAGAATGAACAGGTAGCTGAAAAAGAACCACTCTAACAAACTCTGTGCCCACATTCCTTACAGCCCCTGGAGTGAGGTGGACTCATCAGCCTGGGGAATTTAGACAGAATGGAGACTAGAGAATATGCACAAAGCCACCTGTTTGTCCCCCAAGTATATAGTATCTCTATTTAGGTAAAAAGAAAACACAAGAACATTTGTTAATCTCAATTCCAAGGTTTAAAAAACGTATAAAGGAAGGGAGGAAGGACAAAAAGAAGGGAATAGGAAGAAGAAAGGAAAGAAAGTAACTCACTTATTTAGTTATATAGCAGGACTTTTTAAAAGGAAAAAGTACATCTGTTAAAGGGCAACAATCATGACCCTGTTGGGAATGTCCTTGAGGATGGGACCAAGGACGAGTTTCCCAGACTGTTGAGTGTACAGGTCACTAGCGCCTCTGGAGTAAGTATGAAAGGAAAAGGGATGGATGGTGGAAGATGCTTGTCTCCCATAGAGGCAATTCGGGGGTGTGTCTCAGAGGAGAAACCGAATCTGTGTAGGAGGAGGAGCCCTGAGCTGGAGCAGAATGAGGTAAACAGCTGATTGTGAACCCTGGCTTTGCTGTTACTGGCATGCTAATTTCTCAGGACCTCAGTTTCCTCATTTGTATAGTAGACATGGAAAAGATTGCACCTATCCCGTGCAGTGCTTATTAGTATTACATGGAATTGAACTCGTGACTCAACACCATGAACGCTGGTGGGTCTAACTGGCCACCATGGATTGTTTGGGTGCTTCTTGTTGCTCTGAGCCTGTTCCTCTCACCCAGCCCCCTTGCTTTTCTAAAGCACTGCTCCTCCCCTGCAAACTCCCAATGTCCTCAGCTCTGTGCTAACAAGGGGTTTTCCTGAGCGTGGATTGATTAAAATGTAGTGGCATACCCTCATTTTGCATCACCGTGTGTGTGACTAATAGCCATGGAATTCATGCCGCAGATAAATAATTGGCCCTTCAGCCATCTTCCGTGTCTTCAGAGACGCGCAACCATGATCTATCACAGCTGCAGACATCTCAATGAGCATCATCTCTAGATCATAATAGATCATGTTACATTTGTATATGCTCGGGAACATAATTTACTATTAAACGGGGCCAAGATCAGCACCAAAGAAATTATCCTTCTGCGGAGGCGGACTCTTCGGCTGCATTATATGCACGCTGTGGTTTTTAAAATATTAATTATATTGTAAACTAAAGGTTTATTTTATGTATCATAAATCTGAGTGTCTCTTCTTTCTGTGTGCCCAATAAATACACTTCTCATCAACTTTTAATTATGCTGTTTGCATTGCTCTGTCCTGAGGATGAGAGGGCATGCTAAATCATGGCCTTCTAATGTGGACTGCAGCAGAAGTTTAGTTAATTAAACCATATATTTTATTAGTTCTTGCACCTCCATCTTGTAAAACTATGCATTATTATGTTGAAGTTGGGGGGGGGGACATAAAATCACATACCAAGGATGTTTTAATTTTTTTATTATTATTATTATTACTATTATTATTGTTATCTATAGAGTAAGATAATTTAGGAAGAGTTGAATTGTATTACCTCTGTGTGGTTCTGCTGCCCTCTGGACTCCTGTCATACTGTCTTTCCGAAAGCAGGAGAAGGCGGATATGTGATCAAAAGACTAGGATGCAATTTTGAGACCAGTTTCAGAGCTGATGATGGAAACTCAAGCTTGTAGTAGCTCCCCAGGTAGACCCATCCCAACCCAGGTCTTTTCTACCTTTATTTCCACCTATAGGCAAATAGCCTTTGGGCTTCAGGACCATTTTTCTCTTTAATTCACACACAGAATAGTAGGGGCTTTGAGATACAATAATTCTTGTTCCAAGTTTTGAAGAGGTTGGCCATGGGTTCTAGCATGGAATTCTGAGCCATCCCTGAAGGCCAGAAGCTTGAGAAGGGGATGAAGCGATAGGGGGACTCAAAGCTTGATTGGGTGACATTCCAGGTCTGCTACTGCATTGCAGATACATGGTACTGACTAGTAGAAGCTTCAGAGCCAATGGAAATTGAGTTGAAATCTTGATCTGCCATTTATTAGCCATGTGACCAAGGAAATATATACACGGTGCTGGGCTCAGTTTCCTCACCTGCAGATGGGGTGCATAAAACTACCGCTTCAAGCAGTTGTGATGAGTAGGTGAGACACAATGTAAGCAGAGCGCTTAACGTCGTGCTGATATGCAACACGTGTGTAATAACTGGGGTACCTCTTGCTGCTGCTGCTGCTGCTGCTGCTGCTGCCCTTACTGTTGACGTTGTCAGAATCTGGCAGGTCTGATGAGTAGGGGATGGGTGAATGGCTGTACCACAACACAGCTTGACCCAGGCCATTCTTGATTGAAGATGACTGACACTAATAGCTAAAACTATTGTTTCTGGAGAATTCTCTGTTCTCTCTTGTACCCATGTTGACTACTCATTTGCATTGTCCAGAAGGTTCCAATTGCCCCGTCAGTCCATCCCTTGGCATTATCTATAGCCATTTCCCCGGCCTTCCCACAGGGACCTGTATCCCCAGCCCAACGCCCTGTGCCTCCCAGTTCTTCTCTGCAGGAGTAGGGGGAGGCCTGGCACAGAGATGCAGGTAACTGCCATCCTATTCATCAGCAAAGGGGTCCCAGACACATTATGGAACCCTTTCAGTGCCTGCTCCTTTATAACTGACTCCCAAGGACTGTGCTGCCATTTTCAGCTCCCACATTCTCCTCCCTCCCCTCCACCAAAAAAGTAAATAAAGAGCAGAGCAAGATCTGTTTTGTTTCAAGTTTTAAAAGGCTTTGAAGGCACAGTTATTTGAGAACACTAAAAAAAAAAAAGCATTTTGTTACTTAACTGCTGCTCAGGTGGTAAAGCCCCCCTTGTCCTTCCCACAAGGAGAGGAAGGAGGGCGGTTGTGTTTTATGGTTGGCTGAGGCTTTGCTCCTGCACCCCCTCAGAGGGCCGTCCAATTGCACTGCCTCCAGGACAGAGTCCACAGCAGGACTGGCAATTAACAAAGGCAGTGAGTCACAGCAACATGGCCAGGGTTGACTGGAAGAGCCTTTGCTTGCAGCCCCCTCCCCTGTGGAGATGTGGGTGGGGACCAGGGGGAAGGAACTCCCAGAGGAGGGCTTCTTGCCTATAATGGATCCCATATGCCAAGGGCTGAATTCTGATATTCTCCAGCCCCAAAGCACCTAGGCTTTGATTTTTATGTTATTTCTGGTTGGGTGGAGGGGTAGAATCAGTATGCTTGGGCCTCAGATCTCAAGTTGACAGTTCAGCATTAAATACAGCATGAAACGCAAACGTTAATTTTTTTCCCCGTGTGCCTGTGTGTGGTCTTACCTCCTCCTCCTGCCCTATGGCTCTCAACTCCCTTTCCTTAAGACTTTCTTTATATACTAGTTTTAAAAATTACAAAGAGGTTCATGCTCTTAAGCATGAGAATGTCACCTACGTCCTCCTAATCTAAGGATCCTAAAGGGAGGCAGACACTTTCCACAATGTACCTCTCTGTGGATGGTATAAAGCTGGGGAAAGGAAGGGAAGGGACTTCAAAGAAGGCAAAGGAGGTCCCAAACCCATGTGTCAACAATTCTAATCCAATTGAGGAGGTGACAGTGTAAAATTCTAATTTGAGAATTTTCTGTGCCTTGAACTGAATGTTACATAGGCTCCTCGCCTCTCTGTTGCTTGTAGGAAGGAAAGCAAAGAAAGTTTTAGCAAGATCTAGGCTGTTTACAAATAGAAATCCTCAACTGTGTTCTAAGGATTTGTACCTTCTAAGACCTAGCTCTATTTTTTAATCTAGTGCCAAGTTCACACCGCTTCATGAGTCTAAGGAAGTTCAGTAATCAACGGCTGCAGGCGGAGAACTTCTGAGAGGACATAAGCTTGAACCATCATAGACTGAAAAGTCCCCTCAATCCATTGACGAATCCAAGAGGCCCCGGATGAAGCACAGACCTGGGGCGGTTTGTGTTTGATCTGATGGACTCAGCATCTCCGTCAGGACAAGGGGGCTTTGCAGGAAAGCAGAAGCCAAGCTAAATTCCAGATGGAGAGGAAGTCCAAGTGTCACCCTGGGATCCCGATGGTCTGGTTTAGTCATTAAGAACGCCACAGCTAACACAAAGCTTCAGTCTGAGCTGTTAAGAATGTACTAGTTTTGTCTCTCCACCCTACTGCGGGAGACCCCTGAACCTTTGTTTTCCTTCGAGGCTGTCCTGGGTATTCTTCTTTAACATTGTCCCTGATTTATGGTATGTCCACATTTCCCTGGATAGTACCATCTTTTGAGTTATACATCATCAGAGTGACTCATTCTGATGATGTATGGCCCCAATACATCATCAAAGCTCCTTGCTCTGCCGTTGCACTAATGATATGTTAGTGTAATACATCACCAGGCTGAGCTGCAGCTGTGATGGATGGCGCCGGGGGTGATGGGAGCCCATGGAGAGGGGAGCCCAGGAGCAGGCTCTGGGTAGGAACAGGAGGAAAATCAGTCAATCCCAAGTCTACCTCCTTTCCGGCTACCAGTGCCCATACTGAATAGTACCGTAGCATGCATCCCGCACGCTTAAAGAAACACAGACAAAGGCATGTCCTCAAAAGGAGTGTAAGCACGGGACTCCTGCACCTTAGGGGTACCTTACAGATTATATGTATGACCATGATTAAAAGGTAGGAGGAGCTCACTGAATTGAACTGGGGCAAAGAGGAGCAAACAAGAAGGTGTGCTCTGGCATAAGGACTTCTTCAGCAGGATCAGAAAACTGCTGCCCTCACTCATAACTCCCCCACAGAGCTGGGTTGGGAGAGCTCCGTGGTTTCTCAGCTGCTTCTCTGTCTGCCTTGTTGTCAGTGCTTACTCTGCCCAGAGCTCCTGACTAGCTGTAGGCATTTGCCTTAAGGGAACTTTGAAGCGTATTTGTTGGTGGATAGATTCAAGTGCTGTACTGAGACCATATTGTCCATTAACTAGCTGGGACTCGGTTTGCTTATCTGTGGATGGGATTAGTAGTATAACCTCCCTCACATAGTTGTTGTAAGGGATGTGGAAGTTAAGAGCTGTAAAGTGCTAGGACAGAGTGTGAAGCACACACAATGGTAGCCATTAGTACATCAGGTGCGATACCGCTGGTACCCCAACTTCTGCTGCTACCACTACATCACAGGCTCTCTTTACACGCGGACTTCCTAATACCATGCCCCACCCTCCCCAAATCCTCTTACTTGAAAGGTGTCAGTGTACATTAGTTTATTAAAACAGGTGAAGGATTCTGCAGCTAAACAAAATGCTACTTCAAATTCCGCTGTACAGTGGACTGGGTACTCTGACAAATCCCCCTGCTAAAATCCCCTAGAAATGGGAAAATTACCGTAAATAAATATTTTTGAGCTGAAATTCGCATAACATAAAATTAACTATTATATAGTACAATTCAGTGGGATTTGGTATATTTCCAGTGTTGTGCACCACCACCACTGTCTAGGTCTAAATTTTCATTATCC
This sequence comes from Vicugna pacos, assembly GCF_048564905.1. Classification (NCBI taxonomy): domain Eukaryota; kingdom Metazoa; phylum Chordata; class Mammalia; order Artiodactyla; family Camelidae; genus Vicugna; species Vicugna pacos. The sequence continues at coordinate 46,854,464 of NC_132997.1, read as the reverse complement.
CAAAAGAAGCCTCTGAACTCATTAAGCAGTCACTCTCCATTCTCCTCTTTCCCATCCCTTGGCAACCCCAATCTTCTTTCTGGCCCTATGGATTTAACTCTTCTGGATGTTCCTATAAATGGCATCATATAATAGGTAACCTTTTGTGTCTGGCTTCTTTCACTTAGCATAGTGTTTTGGGAGTTCATCTGCATTATAGCATGTAACAGTACTTTTTAAAAAATTGAAGTATAGTTGATTTACAATGATGTGTTAGTTTCAGCTGTACAGCAGAGTGATTCAGTTATACATACATGTATGTGTGTGTATGTATTTTTCAGACTCTTTTCCATTATAGGTTGTTATAAGGTGTTGAATATAGTTCTCTGTGCTATACGCTAGGTCCTTGTTTATCTATTTTATATATAATAGAGTGTACCTGTTAATACCAAACTCCTAATTTATCCCTCCCCCACCCTTTCCCCTTTGATAGCGATAAGATTGTTTTCTATGTCTGTGAGTCTCTTTTTGTTGTTGAAATAAGTTCAATTGTATCATTTTCTTTAGATTCCGCCTATAAATGATATCACATGATATATGTCTTTCTCTGACTTACTTCACTTAGTATGATAATCTCTAGGTCCTTCCGTGTTTGCTGCAAATGGCATTATTTCATTTTTTATGGCTGAGCAATATTCCATTGTATATATACACTACATCTTCTTTATCCATTCATCTGTTGATGGACACTTAGATTGCTTCCATATCTTAGCTACTATAAATAGTGCTGCTATGAACATTGGTGTGCATGTATCTTTTTGAATTAGAGTTTTTGTCTTTTCCAGATACATGTGCCAGTATGGGATTGCTGGATCATATGGTAGCTCTATTTTTAGTTTTTTGAGAAACCTCTATAGTGTTCTCCATAGCAGCTGCATGAATTTACATTCCCATTAACAGTGTAGGAGGGTTCCTTTTTCTCTACGCCTTCTCTAGCAATTATTTGTAGACTTTTTGATGATGGCCATTCTGACTGGTGTGAGGTAATAACTCATTGTAGTTTTGATATTTGCATTTCTCTAATAATTAGACATGTTGAACATCTTTTCATGTGCCTGTTGGTCATCAACAGTACCCTTTTATTTTTATGGCTGAATAATATTACATATATATAATATTAGATATATATGTATACACACACAGAGACAACACATTTTGTTTATCCCTTAGTCCACTGATGGACATTTGGATTGTTTCCACCTTTTGGCTATTGTTAATAGTGCTGCTATGAACATCGCTGCACAAGTATTTGAGTACCTGTTTTCAATTCTTCGGTATATATACCTAGGAACAGAATTGCCAGGTTATATGGCATTTCTATGTTTAACTTTTTGAGATCTGCCAGTTATTTGAGTGAATATTAGTTGATGGAAATTGTCTGGCAATCTCCCTCTCTTTCATTTTCATTCTGGAAACAGAGAAATTCACAAGTAGATTCAGATATGTTGGCAGTGTTTTCATTCTTAAGTTGATTGGGGGTTCATGGGTATTTATTTTACCATTAAACTTCACAGCTTATCTGTGCCATGTATTCTTTTAAAGCATCAAATATCACATATTTATTCATATAGTTTTTTTTAAAAGGAAATAAACTTTAAAAATCCTTGAAGTAAGAATTTCCCAAACACTTTTGAAGACCGAACATTCTTTCTAGGGCACTTCTATCAACATGCAGAACTAGCGCTCTTGGAATGCTTTAAGTGCCTGATTTGAGAGTAAGCTGAGCTTTATTAATGTGGTTTCCCAAGAGAGCAGGCCAGGATGATGTGTGGTTTTGTGTCTCCTCATTTCAACAGTAATGCCACCCAGGAGGGGACCATGTTCAACATTGCACCTTTCCAAAAATGGGAGAGGAGAGTATTTGGGACGATGACAAATAATCCAAACTTGATTGTCCTCAGTACTTGACTCTTTTGCCTTACCTTCCTTGTGAGTATAAATTATGTTCTATTCAAGGAAACATTAGTTCACTCTGAAACAATAAGCAGTTTTAGTGACTGCCGAAATCCAATACATCATGCCTTTTACCCACAGCCTATCTCTTCTCTCAAAACCTAAACTGTGAGTGAGAAATTATGTGTAAATTGCCTACCACACCTTCACGATGAGCAGTACTGGTGTTTGAAGACCCAGTGATGTCAACCTAGTGCTGGATAAGGAGGTGTTTGGACTCTTTGATCAACATGTAACTAAAGAAAGTAGTTATATACAATCATACTTCTCCCGCACATGAGAGAAGAAGACCTCCAGGGAATGTGGCAGTCATGTTCTCTTGGCTGAACAGACTCAGAAATTTGGTTCTTGGCCTTATAACCAATGCTTACTCATTTCCAGTTGAAGTCAACAAATATTTACTGAAATTTATTGAGTATTGGTTACAATTCTTGGACTGTTCGGCTGAAGAAGAAAAAGAGAAATTGGGAGTTATCCCCTGTCCTCAAGGAAGTTAAATGAGAGACAATGTTGAAAAGGAAAGAAGTGTCTCATCTCAGCTCTGCTGTTAACTTGCTGGGTGGGCACAGGCAATTCAATTTATTTGTCTGGGGCTCTTTCTTTATCATAATTAAAGTGTTGGGACTGGATCATTTCGGGCATTTCTTCCAAAGTTAAAAATTGATGTTTCTGTGAATCTGGTTGAGGAGATAAGACTAATCAGAGAAATTTATGGTTGCAAGCCATAAAGGTCATGTAGTGATCCAGTTCTCTAGGTTTGCAAACATGGAAGCCCAGGCCCAGAAAAGGGATGGATGGGATTTGGTCAAGGTCACATGCCTACAATATAGAGGAGTACTAGGCCGGGGGTGGCAGGGAGGAGGTGTACCCGAGTGTTTTGGATGAACTGAAATCCTTGTTTAAGTTGAAATACAGCCTAAGGGCTATGTCAGAAGGCCAGCAGACAGTGGGAAGTTGGGCCCTCCTCCCTCGTGTATTTCTGCTTTAGAAGAGGAGAGAAAATTGACCCTATAGATGGGGTTACATGATGAACTGTGTCCACAGGACCATGTTGCCAGAGAGAGTTTGCTTTTAATACAACAGAAGATCCTAAGGAGAATTAAGACAGAGAATGAATAGATATCAAAGAATTTGCTCTCCTGTTAACCATAGCCAGGGTGCCTTCCCCTCTTTGTGGCCTTGGCAACTCAATAGCACTCATATTCTATTATCATCTCACTTTCACTCTGCAAATGACCTCTTGTGAAATTAACCTGAGTTAATAGACATCTTCACTTCCCATGAATCCTGCCGACAGTAATTTATAAACAGTGGTTGTGGGACATGGGGCAAAGTGAGTCAGGTGCACTCACCACAGGACACTTACAGAACAATTCTGGAAGAAGAACTGATGGCCTCATCCCCAAGTCTTGTGTGCAGGGGACAGACAGAGAGAGAAGTTATCAAAGATTGGACTTGGGATGATGTCTGTATTGATAAGAGTATCAGATCCCAAGGATCTTTATAGAGATTTTGGAGCAGGCTAGGAATCTCTCCTTAAGTATTGAGGGTTGACTCAGTTAGCTATTGCTGTGTAACAAACTATTCCAAATTCAGTGTCTTAAAACAACAATCATTTATTATCATGGTTTGCATATATCTGTGGGTCAGCTAGGTGTTCCTGACGAAGACTAGGTTTGCTTCATCTCAGCTGGGCTTGCTCATGTGTCTGAGGGTTGACTGGGGGCTTTGTTCTGAGGTGGGCTTACTTGAGGTATCTTGGTTATGGCACCTCAGGATTCTTCATCCTCTTCTTGGGATAAGCAGGCTGGCCCAGGCATACCTTTCCTATAGTGATGGCAGAAGCCAAAGAGACCAAGCAGGAACACACAGTGTCTCTTAAGGCCTAAACTTGAAAATAAAACATTAAATTCCTCATTCCATAGGTGAAAGCAAGTCACAGGACTGAGCCCAGATTCAAGGAACAGGAACATAGGCTCCACTTCTTTAGCAGGAAGGATTGCACAAGCCCTGGAAAGGTCAATGCTTTTTCATGTATTTATGTATTTATTATTTGTTTATTAAGGTATAGTTTACTTACAATATTATATTAGTTTCAGGTGTACAAGATCGTGATTCGGTATTTTTAAAGAATATGCACCATATAAAGTTAATATTATTGACTGTATTCCCTGTTCTGTACATTACATCCTAGTGACATATTTATTATATAGTTTGTCGTCTGTACCTCTTAATTCCCTTCACTTAATTCGCTCATCCCCCACCCCCCTCCCTTCTGGCAACCACTAGTTTGTTCTTTGTATCTGTGAATCTGTTGCTGTTTCATTTCTATTTGTTCATTTTGTTTTTTAGATTCCACATTTACATGAGAATATACAGGATTTGTCTTTTCTCCATCTGACTTTGACTTATTTCACTTAGCGTAATATTTTCCAGGTCCAACCATGTTGTCTGAAATAGCAAAATGTCATTCATTTTTATGACTGAGTAACATTTCATTGTGTGTGTGTGTGTGTGTGTGTGTGTGTGTGTGTGTGTGTGTGTGTATCACATATTCTTTATCCATTCATCTGTTAAAGGGCACTTGGGTTGCTTCCAAATCTTGGCTATTGTAAATAATGATGTAGTGAACTTGGGGGAACATATATCTTTTCTTTTCAATTTAGTGTTTTTATTTGCTTCAGATAAACAGCCAAAACGATCTTGAGGAAGAAGAACAAGGCAGGAGGTATCTTGTCCCAGACTTCAAACTATACTACAAGGTTACAGTAATCAAAACACTATGGTACTGGACAAAAAAACAAACAAACGTATAGGTCAGTAGAACAGAATAGAACAGCCAGAAATAAACCCAGCCACATATGGGCAATTAATCTGTGACAGAAAAGGCAAGAATATACAATGGATAAAAGACAGTCTTTTCAGTAAGGACAATGCTTTTTAAAACATGGTTGAAAAATTGATAGACATTTTTGAGAGTGAAATGGAGAAGTATGCAACCTCTCTAAGACAAATCTGTGGTATATAAAACGAACTTAAGTCTCTGGGGTTTATTAATCCTTTGAGGTCTATCCATGGACGTCAAAGTTAAAATTCCTGGCCAGGAAGGTCAAGATAGTTGACTAAGGGGTGCCACTATATTTCTGTTATGATGGAGAGAAGGACACCTGAACAAAGGTGAGTCCAGGAGGCTGTTCCAGGTTTGAGATGAGCTTATCTATTGAGCACAGGGATTTTTCTATTTTAGGATTAAAAGTCTTGAGATCAACAAGTGTAAGATTCAGTGCCAAAGTATGTACAGAAGGAAGAGCTCTGTGTGGATGGCTATTCTAGAATGTACCACACTGACATTCTATCTTGGCAGTATTTTCATTAAATGCAATACTTTATGAATTCCAACTTTATTGCTTCATTAGCATAGTGACAGGAAGTTATATTTCACTTTTCAAAATAAGATTATTTGTCTCTCCTTAATGGCCTACTGCCTTCTAGAGAGGGCAGAAGCAGTGAAAGGCAGTTAAGCTTGCAGAATTGGTGGCAGAACTGGTTCTTAAGAAACCCGACTTCTATAGGCAGCAGTTCCCTCATCCCCTACCAGCCAAGGAAAAGGTGGGCAGGCCAAGTGACCCATCAGTCATGCTGCTGTGTGCTGTTGACAAAGGCATCTTAAGCAATTCCAGTGAATTCGTAAGGATAACTGATAAATCAGTAGCACCCCATAAATATACTTTAGTTTGTCTGTTTATCACGAATTGACCCTCTGAGTAAAGTAAGTGAAATAATATCTACTTGATTTATTCATCTTTCCTTGGTTAATTAAGTCAAAACTGATGGATTATTTATGAAGATGTCATTCCATAAACTGACTTAGGAAAACAAGGTGGGAAAGGCTAAATGACAATATTCAGTTGTTTACATCATGTATCAGCAATTATCTTAATCTGCAAAACCAGAGCTCAAGCTAGGAACGTTCGTTGGCTGCTTTCCGCACTCATCATGTTTGCAATTCTTATTTCATGTCTACATCCTTCCCTGGGTGGTGAGCACCTTGGAGGGTTGAACCTGCACCTGCTTTTTTCCCTGTTATATTCCTAACACCTACACAGTGTCTAGCACACAGTGGGTACTCAACAGATTTGTCAAACGAACAGAAAGAGTACATCCAAAGGACTGGGAACAGTTCTTCCCACACAGTAGGTGTCTTATTGCATATTAGCCATTTAAAACACGAATGAACCTCTGTGTATAACTAAGATCACTCTCCATGGGTTTTGCTGTATTTTCAGAATTCCTTGGGGAGGAATAGGAACTTGAAGATTGTGATACTATTATACTGTAATTCTGAGTCAAAAAAATCTGTAATGAAGCTGAATTCAACCAATGACTAAAATGCAAAATTTGAAAGCTGTTTTCCCACAGCGGCTTTATATGATGAAAATATTTTTAAGGGACTTTTTTTTTCTTTTGACTCAGTGTTTAATCAGGAAATTTTAACATGTCTTATTTCACATAAAAGTTGAGCTTATTATTAACAATAGGAATATTAATTGATAGTCAATGTGAACTATAATACTGTCTAGCCTTTGGGATGAACAATTAATTATCATCACTTTTTTGTTTTTATTTTAATTAAGCACTTATGCAGCACTTTACATACTTGATGTATTTTATAACCATTAATTACAGAATTAATGCACAAACATAAATTATACATGTTCAGGAAAAAAAAAGAATCCTCTTTAAATTACGAATAAAGGAGCTGTTAAGTTTGCATAGTTCTTCTCTTTGGGGAGAAAATTCTGCCCATATATAATAGGAGGTTCCAAAAACATTTTCCTATAAAGAATGACAGAACTAGTAAATGTTAATAGTTTTTAAGAGGGACTTGTGGCAGATACTAAAAAATGGGTATAGTTTACCTTTTTAAAAATATCTGCTGTTTTCAGAAATTCATATTTTTAGGAGCTTAATGGTTGATAAGTATGCCCAGTTACTCTTGTGCAGCTGAGTGATTAAAAGAGAAGTATCTGTGGATTTTCCTCCTTAATGGATGATGGGGGAAGGAAAATGGAGGCATAAAATGGAGGCTAAGGTGCACTGTGCCTTCAGAGGCAGAGGAGAAACCTGAGTTTCAGATGCAGAGATGGGCTTTGTGAGGGTCTTGAGTATGAAACACAGAGAGGTGGGGGCCAAGGGCTACTGAGCTGGGGAGTGTCTGTCGTGAGCCCTGGCGGCATGCTCTGTGGACCCAGGCTGGAAAGGGAGACTTCTCAGAAGGGACTGTGCTGAGAAGGGATTGGCCTTGACTGGAGACAACAGTCCTTGGAACCACCCTTTCTGAGTTAGAAAACCACTGTAAAAGGTAAAGTGTGGCCTCTGGCCAAAGACTGTTGGGTTTGGTTATTCCAAAGACTTTGGGCAAGTTCCTCCACTGGTCAGAATCTCAGTTTCCTCCCTCATCTGTGAACGGGGAACAATAATTGTATGTACCTCATAGAGTTGGTGTGAAGATGAAATTAGTTAAGTCATGTGAAGCACTTTAAACAGTAGCTGGTGTATAGTAAATTCTCAGTGTTAGTCATTTTTGTTTGTTACTAATTGTTGCAAAACTAGGCAACTGTTTGAAATTGATGCACCAGAGTCCTTGTTGTAAGAGTGCTTCCTTGAGATGGATGACAGTCCTGCTCTAACAGGCACCAGAGCAGGTTCTAGGTTGGTCTGTTGGCTGCTGAGGAGATAAAGTGTATGTAGAAGAGGGAACTCATAAGAGGAAAGCAGTGGAAACCATCCTGTATAAAGGGCTTTGAAGGAACTAGGGACACTTCGATTAAAGATTAACAAATCTAGCAGGCTCAGACGTCTGAAGGAAATAGAATTGTTGCATGATGGCAGGCAGCAGATCTGGAAGACCTGGTTTATAGAAACATACAGTCCAGTATATGGAACAGAGAACCCAGTATTTGTTGAACGGAGAAGTGAATAAATGAGAAAACAAAGTTGTATGAGAAAGAACTTTCTAACAGCACCATTGAAGGGGAATGAGCCCCTTCCACTGGAGATGGGGAGAGAACAGTATAGGTGAGAACAGTGACTAAGAGTTGGACTCTTTGAGTCAGACAAACTTAGGTTAAAATTTGGCCAGTGCCACGTAAAAGCTACATGACCCTGGGAACTCTGCCTCACTCTCCTCAGCTCCTGCTCCTTTACCTGTAAAATATATACATTAGCTGTTCCCATCTCATACGGTTGTCGGGAAGGTTAAATGAGATAATGCACTTCCCAGAAGAATTCAGTCAATCACGATCACAGTAGCAGTAAGAGTAGTTAGTATTGTCCTGAGGCCAGGTAAATACAGAGTTTACTAAAGATAATGCAGGTTTTTTGAAGAGAAAAATACCTATTAAGAAAATGATATCTGCAAAGAGAATAAGAGATTGTCTTTTCACACTTAAATATATGCCTTTTTAAATACAGATTGTTAAGACTTGAGTGAGTGCAGTCGGGTACATAGAACCTCTGGGTCTGAATCCAAGGTGGTGGATAAAAATATAAGAAAAAACACAAGATGAGTTAAGCCCCAATATACAAGAGGGTAGTTACCTCTAACGTGTGGAATTTATTTTGTGGAACTTTTGAGATGCTCAGTAAACTATAGTTTATTATCCCCAGAAAAAAGACAAATATATATGTGCATATTTCTGTGCATGTAAATATGTCACACATATGCATGTACATCCACACTCTTGCTTGCAAAATGTCCTTTGTGAACCCTGAAATTCCTGGAATCCACATAAGGAACCCACGTGTAGAGTAACCTTCACTGCTTGGCAGTTAGGCTCCTGCTGTTTCTAGGATGAAGATTTTGCTTCTTCAGTTTGTCTGGAATCTCCCCAAGAGTAAGAAATTCACTTTCCTTTCTAGCACCTTGGTACCTAGTGTCATGCCAAATGTAAGAATAAGTGTTTATTAACTTCAAGTCAAATGAGTAAATGTTGAAAGACTGATTCCAAAGTTAGACCCAAAACCAGCATTTTCCCCAGCCATCCCAAGCCCAAAGGAAAAAAAAGATCATGTTTTGGTATGGTTTTCTCCTCTCGTAGAAGGTACTCACTGGACAAGAAAGACCTTTCAACACCTCTGCTTGAAGGAACACAGAAATTTCTTCACTCTAAAAAGAATCCAAAATCCAGCTCCAAAAAGGAGTTTTCAAACCAGGGAGAAACAGCCCCAAGCATGCAAACAAATATCACAAAATGTCAAAATAAAGTGACATTAAAGAGTGACTGTGCCAGGAATGCCAAGGAGCTTAAGAAAGTTGCCTTGGGGAGGCCTTTGAGGGAGGTCTCCCACCGAGTTCCCTACAGTGCCCTGGTCACACGGGCTGGATTTCGGAAATGTGTCTGCCTCCTTGTTCTTGGCCAACCAGCCCCTCTGCCAAAACCAACTGGGACACAAGGAATGTGTTCCAAGGGAGTGTGAATGTTACAACAGTCCCCTTTATGAGCCTTCCTGGAAGCCCAGGGGTGCCCCTGCCCCACAGCTGGGACTCACAAGTTGGGACGATTCTTTGACGTGAACCTGGAGGCTCTTCCAGGCCATGGCTCAGACCCTGGAAAGTGGAAAATGCCTTTGAGACAGTTGGGAGCAGTTCAGAGAAGACAGGGTGGGAACGCTTCAGGGGGTCAGCCCCTTTCTGTGGAAGGACAAGCATGGGGTCACTGCTTCAGTGGGAAATAAGAGAAAAGATGCCTACTGACTAGTTTCGCTGAACAACAATGGGCCCCTTGTGGTGGAGAAAAGAAAGGGGGAATTCAGCTTCCCAGCTGCCCAGATCTGCCCTTTTGGGTCTAGGCTGGGTAAGGCATAGTCACCCGGGGCCAAGACACTGACTTACTCATTGGCATTTCTGCCAACACTGGCTCGTGACCTACCCTCACAACGCATATTTGTGATTAATTGACTTCTCAGAGTCTGGCAGACCAGGGTTTTGTGGCCCATATTAAGTATGAGGCCTTGGGGAAATAATCCACTTAGTAATACAGTTTATTTCCCATTTGTGAATTCAGTCAACATTTATTTAACATTGGCTTTGAATAAAAATCAGTTCTTTTCCTTTAGGCATGTACACTATGGGGAAGGGAGATAGATACGGACCCAACCAATTACAATGGCAGAACATGATGATGTACAAGGGCCAAAGGGGGACACAGAGGAAGGGGTGCAAATTTCAACTATAAAAATCAAGAAGGCTGCATGCAGGAAGAGATGTTTGAACTGAGAGGCAAATAGGATGATGTGAGAGGAAAAGGAGCAGCATGTCCTCCACCTTCAGCGGTTCTTGGAACAAATATATACGTGATTATGTGGTCACAGTGCTGAGATTTCCTTAGAATAAATCACTGAAGACCTTGGTCTTAGGTAATCACTCAGGGTAAGGACGACATACTGCTTGTGAGATACATGTCAGTAGTACTGCCTTAGCCCATCGTGTGGAGCCAGGTGAGGACTGGTAAACACCTTAGCCCTGGGAAGAGAAGATACAAAGGCGAGAGTTAAAAATGGCGACACTGACTTTCAGACAGAAAGCTTCCACAGCTTTGGGTCCAATGAACATCTTCACTGTCCTCAAGACATAATGTTTAGCTGTGGGATAGTCATGTTCACCTGAGCTTGAATCCTGGTTCTGTTGATGCTACATGTGTCATGGGAGGCGGGCTACGTGGAGTCTGCACCTGGATTTCCTCATCAGGGAAATGGTAACAATTTTACTCACCATACAGGGTTATTGTAAAAGAGAAAAGATAGTGAGGCTTGTAAAGCACCTATCAGGTCCTCGGTAGAGGTTAGGATCCCTCCTGAAGTGTCACAGAGGTATGACTCTTGATAGGCCTAAGTCAAGCTACCCATCATGATCCTTAATCTACAGTGGTACTTCCCTACTTCTGTAGGGAGTAAATAACCAAACTTCTTGAACCTGTGTAAATTTCACAAGTGCCTTGGCCTTAACAGCTAATTGACTTATGAATGACCACATGGAGGCTGCAGCCACTCGGACCATTAGCATGCCCTCTTATTCTCTCCTCTGCCTGGTCCCCACGGGGTCTCCTCCAAATATTCTTTCCAGAAAGAGCTTTCCTTTAGTCAATATAATACTTTTTTTTACCACCTTTATCATTTAAAAAATTATTACCTTTAATAACAGAATTTGAGAGGAAAGATATCCAATGGGGGCCATCTTTTGACTTTCACAGGCATAGATCAAGCTGTGGAAACGACTGGAAGTCTATGCTTAGAAAGTTGATTACATGGTGACTGCATCTGCCCACATCACCCTGTCAATAAATCTGTTAGTGCAGACACTGCTGCCAGGGAACAGGGACCTGCTGCAGGTGACGTGACAAGTGGCATCCTTGATTCTTTTTTTTTTAATTAATTTTTTTTTGTGGGGGAGGTAATTAGGGTATTGAACCCAGGATCTCCTGCATGCTAAGCATGTGCTCAACCACTTGAGCTATACCTTCTCCTCATCCTTGATTCTTAAAGTGTGGACTACTAACTCCTTTTGTCAAGCGTGAAGAATTACGTGTGCTACTTGATTCAGGTAAAAGCTGATTCACGGGACTCAGTGCAGACCTAATGGATAGGGTGGTGAATTGCATGCTTGGCAGTTGATTCTGATGCCCACTATATTTGGTGGTTACCGTCCAGATGAGTATAGCAGTGGTCTTCCACCAGCATCAAGTGATGGCCATCAACAGGCCTCCCATCCATAGAAAGATGCTATGGCTTGAATTGAGGAAGGCTGGAGGGGCTAGTGAGGTCGTGGTTGTGGGAGCGCCAGAGTTCTGGAAGAGCTGAGTAGTCTGGAGTGTATTATGTTTGGTATGGTGGGATGACAGGTACCTAAGATCAAAACAAGACAAGAGGCCAGAATCATGCTGAGTAGACACAGTCAAGAAAACAAAGGGCCAGAGCAAGCAGTAGCAAGAGAGGGAGTCAGTCAAGAGCAAGAAAAATATACTGTTATTTCCAGAGATGTCATGGGTCCTATGAGGATTCTCAAAGGTGCTTGCCCGGGCTCTTAGAAGAGAACACAGCAAGATATCAGATGTCAAATCAGAGAGGAGTAAGATGATCTTTGGCATTTGTTTGCAAAATTGCCCAAACAGTCCTGAATCCCACTGTCCAGCTCCCGTCTGTCATTTCTCTCTGATTATGGGACATTAAACACCAGCCACGGGTCACATCGGTGCAAGGAACAGAGCCGTACATCAGACAGTGTCCTGCACATTTTGGATATTAATCCTGACAGGAAAATCTTTAGCATTGTATGTATAGTCAGTGTAAATTCATTAACTATTTGTCATGACGGTAATATAATCTGGCCTGACCGTAAAGACTCAACGGCACGGTGTTAATCAAATCTACACGGAAAACAACGCATTTCTGTTTAGACTCAACCCCTGCTCCTCCTGCCAGATCACAGGCTGGTGCTTCAAGGGGAAGACAAGGGTGCTTCCTTGCACATCCCTGGGAGGTCTGCCAATGAGCATCACAAGCCATGACCACTTGAAGGCGCCTTCCAATTCCCGGCAAACCTTGCACCCTTCACATAATGGACGTCCGTCAATCTCCAGCCCCATCAGCAAGAAGTTCACAGATAACAAAGCAGAATGCATTCTGTGGAGCTGTACATTTTCTCTCAGGATGAGTCATTACCAGGTTTTAATCATGCTCATTAGCCAGCCATTAGAGTCCTGTCCAGCTTTTCACCACCGGAAATGAGGGGAGGGAATGGTGGGGGCCTGCACCCTACGTGATGAAATATGCACCATCTGTTCCCAGTTGTAACTCCTTGTATGAAGCACCTTGGTTTATGGCTACAGCAGTCTTAGACTCTCTGCACTGAATCTCTTTATTTCTCCAGATTGAGCCAGGCCTGACCACACCAGAACTTGAAACAGTAAGAATTTGACATCCACCAAAATCAAAGGCAAGCCAGTACCAACCTACTGACCAGGAGTCCATTTCACTGCAGATATGCATTGTAATTTCTGGAACTTGGTGCATTAAGGAGCCAGTAAGAATGTATCTTGGAAAGAAATAAGTGCAACAGATATTACAAGGAACCTGTTTCATTTCTGTTCTGGAAGCACCTGCCACTGGATAAAGCAACATGTGCCTTATAAATGCAGAGAGAGTGAATTTTTAAGATTTCTAATATCTCACCATTTGTACGCCATTCTTTGTCACTGCCAAATTGTCCTTCAGTTGTCTCTGATGGGACTGTTCTGTGATATCTTTATACAGATCTATGTTTTATTTGAGTAGAGAACCTGACAGAGGGCTTCAGACACTGTAGGTGTTTTATAGTTTCCTTGAATGATGGAATCGCGCTTTCCTTGAATGATGGAATAATGACTACAAAGTGATTTCATTTATTTCCAGCATGAGAGCTTTTCTTTTTGTGCTTATGCCTGCTGCCCAAAACATTCTGCCCATAGTTGTAACCTATTGCCTTATCTGAGCCTTTTCATTTATAATCTGTTCAGTTAGCATTTTGTCTGTACTGTAGAATAGCAGAATTAATTAATTAAGGTTTTCATTGTCCTTCCTCGTCACAGCAAGGGAAGCTGGGGCTGCTGGGGGAGCCCTTGACCTCTAACTCGATGCCCTCCCCGTCCAGCATGGGAAGTCCAGGTGGGTGGTGAAACAGAGCGTCCCAAACAGCATAGTGTCCAGGATGCTCCGGGGAAGAGTTTGTATATGCCTGCTGGTGAACAGGCAGAGATGGCTAATGGAAAGTAAAGTAAAAACCAAATAATGAACCAGAAATGTAGACCCCCTGAGTGGAGGGCAGTCACAAGAAGCAGAGCTCCACCTCCAGGGATGGGGCACCCCAGGAAAACCAGAATATAGCCCAGTTCAAAAGAGTGTGGTATTAAAGCAAGACCCAGTCATTAGAAGTGGGTATTTGGTCTCAGGAGTGAGGTAACTAGAGGCAAACCTCATGCCCAGAGCCAGTGTGTTCTCTGAGCATCAAGTCTGAGCTCTTAGTTACCGCCTGACCTAGGACAGGAAGGCCTCAAGGAGGTGGTGGACAGATGGCCCCAGCAGTGGGAAGAACCCAGCTATGAAGACTCCAAAACTAATTTTCTTTCTTGTAGAACAAGCTACATTCCAAAACCAACATTCCAGGATATAAACGTTGCAGAAAGGGCCATCCTGAGACTCTCTGTATGGCCGTGATTGCTGTTCAGTGGGGTCACTTACTGACACAGAAGTACCCCCATGTCTGCTTTTGACCAAGAGTTGCCTCTCTCAAAAATGAAAACATCTTACCAAGAACCAATTTTTTCCCCATACCTCCTTTTTTTTTTCAGTGCCTGTGGATTGGTAGATAGCATCATTGGTGCACAGTTTTTCTTCTGTTTTAAAAGCAAGGCTACAATTCATTTTCTAGGGAAAATTCTGGGTTCTTCATTAGGAAGAAGGGCAGAGACTTTTTTAAGCAAGGGAAGGGATAGTCAAAGTCCTCATCCCTACAACTTTCTACCCCAGACTGAATATCCCAATAGGACCAGGAGGAGCAAGAGGTTGAGACAGTGACAGGCGTGGTGCAAGGAGTATAATGAGACAGGGAGGAATGGTCATTCCAGATTGCAGCTTTCCAAATGTGTGGGGAGCTCCTGAATCAGACGGTGTTGTAATGCTGTCACTGAACTCACTCAAGGACTAAAGAATTAATGGATGTAATGCATTTAGAACAAAACCAGATCCTACTAAGTTCTCAGTCATTGTTGGTTATCATCATTATGTTTATTACAGTAATTCTTGTATTAAAATTATATACTTCATTGTTCCTTTGTTTTTGGCAAGAAAGAGTTGTGAACGTGGCACCAGGGAAAGAGAGAAGCTTTTCTGGTATTAGCTTTTCTCTTATTAGCAGGACTTTCAGCATAATCTTGAAATATTTTGGAAGCTGTTAAAGGAGATGGGGAAAAGGCTGTGGGAAATGATCCAATTTGGGTATTGAATTCTTTTTTTATTATTATTGAAGTATTATTTACAATGCATCATTTATTTCTGGGTACAGCATAATGTTTCAGTCATATATATACATACATATATTTGTTTTCATATTCTTTTTCATTATAAGTTACTGTAAGATATTGAATATAGTTCCCGGTACATAGAGGAAACTTGTTGTTTATCTACTTTATGTTAAAAAAAAAGAGAGAGAGAGAAAAAGACACTAATGAACTTCTTTACAAAACAGGAAGTGACTCACAGACATAGTAAACAATCTTACGGTGACCTGGGGGATACGGGGTCGGAAGGGATAAGCTGGGAGTTCGAGATTTGCGAATATTAACTAGTAGGTATTGAATTTTGTATGTGATACATACATATATTTACTTAAGTTTCTTTCATGTTAGTGATTGAATCACAGTGTTGTGGCGTGTTGAGACCCTTTGTTTTGCTCATAAGGAAACCAGGGCACAAAGACAGGAAGTGCCTGCTTGAAATTGTGCAGCCAGTAGAGACAGAGGTAAACCTAGAACCCATCTCTTCTCACTCCTGCTCGGACCCCTTTTCTCAGTGGTTTTGTAAGTTGTGCAGGCCCAGGAGGACAGGCCTTGGGTCATACCTTTTCTGCAGGGCCCAGCATGGCTCTGGGCAAACAGAGATGCTAGGCTGTAGGTGCTTGTTGACGGGGTAGAGGTTTGACTAGGGCCTCTGCAATGATGCCTTCCCCTTTTCCTTCCTGTTCAACACCAGCCCAGGGTGCTTGACGCCGCCTCATTTCAGCTGTGTTGGTTTCCATTACAGCTCAGTCCTTGCCGCCTTGAAAACCTGGTTTCTCTTTTTGTGATTGCTTTTCTCCAAGCCTGTCATTCACCTTCACTTTGTGTTTGGTGCCTGGGTAGTATCAGGTGGTGGCTAAGAGCTTGGATGTTAGAATCAAGCCGGCCTGGATTCAGTGCTCACAGTTTAGCTCTGAGACCTCAGGCAAGTTATCAAACTGCTTTCAGTTTTGGTTTCTTCATCTGTAAAATGGAGGTAATATGTTCAGGGCGTGGGTGGGGACGAGAATTACATTAGATGATGTTTTAAATTGGATCAAATTACATGAAGTCCGAGGGGCGCCTGGCTCATGATAAGTGCTCAAAATCTGACAGCTATTAATTATAATTTGCATCCATTTTAGAGGTGTAGCAGTAGCTGGCAGGATTCAGTGCCGGAAAGCTATATTTAAAGATGCTCCACTCTTCCTTATCCCGTTTCCTGACATCTAGTATTCCATGTTGCCAGTCACATTTTCTCACGTTATCTTGGGCTCAGAGATAGAAATTCAGTGCTATCCTTCATTTATTCCACATGTCCCGGGGATCTGCTCTCCCAGTCAAGGTGACAGACAGAGGAGCCGCTGCCTTCCGCCCTGTTTCCTTGGCAAAGCTGGGCTTGCTGGATTGAGGGTAGGTCACAGATTCTATAACCCAAGGGTCCTAGGAGTGAGGTGTGACATTTGTCAGTTGTATGGGGGGGAATTTGCCTGAAGGTCTCCCCTGAACATTCTACAGGCTCCTTTTTTCTCTCTTTGGAGGGAATCTCAGTCCAAACAACAATGTACTTACACCTTCTTAGATACAGAGTCCATGGAGAAACAGGCTTTTCAGTGGCAAAAAGAGAAGAGCCTTCCTGTTGCTGACCCTGCTTTGCCATGACAACACCCTGCCCTTCCATGGGTCATCTGTGGGTTCACAACTCAAAAGCTACTCCCATTCTCTAGTCAGACTCTGGGGCTGAGACCTCCCCTGGTTGCAGAGCCCAGGTGTCATGACAGCCCAAATCAGAACAGTAAAGAAACATCACTTGGAAGACATCACCAAACCCAGGAAATAAACCATTTCCAAAAATGTGACTTTTACACTTTTTATGATTTTACATTTCCACTTGAATAATGTGAGCTCCATGAGAACAGGGATCACTTCTGCCTGGCAGTGCTTTTACATCCCCAGTGCCTCACGCTGTACCAGATGGAGTAGGCATTCAATAAGAACTGGTCGAGGGAATGATTTCCAGTGTCTAGAAGTGATCTTCCAAAACTGAAGAGCATATTATGTGCTAAATACCACTGTGCATACCATACACAAATTAACCCCTCCATGCCTCAGCTTCCTCATCAGTAAAATGGACATACCATTAGGAATAACACTTACGTCACAGGTTATGGGTTAAGTAACTTGTCCAAGGTCACATGGCTAACAAATGAGGGCGCCAAGGCTTGAACCCTGGCAACCCGGATCTTGAGCCTCGGGACTCAGCTAGCAAGGCCATAGAGCTATTTTGATGGAGAAGTGGGTCTGGGCTGACTGCCCTTGCTCATGTCTCCCAACCCCTACATGATGGGTTTTGATAATATAACTTTTAAATGGCTATTTTAGCCAGCTTGATGGAGTAAGAACGTACCAAATTGCCAGCTTGAGGGAGGAGGTTAGCACCAGCCTCTGCCAGCTGGCAGTCCTAGGGGAAACTCTGGATTTGAAGTTTCTAGAGCTCTTCCCTTTTCTCCCAAGCACATTTCCCTGACCCCTATCACAGACACAAGTCATGAGCTAGTAGTCTAAGCCCCTCAAGGACAAGGACTAAGTCTGTCTCATCCATCCTGTAACTTCTTTGCCCGCCACAGTACCTGGCAATGGGAGGAGCTAAAAACAAATTTGTTGAATGAATGAATGAATGAATGAATGATGAGATTACTGTGTGATAGGTGAGGATTTTGTTTGTCTGTTTGTTTCTAAGAGCATTAAGTGTAACTCTTCAGGATTCAGGGAGAAAAAGCCAGTAGACATAGTTTTCTTTTTTGGGGACTCAAGTCATAAATCAAATCCCAGAACTCAGATTCCAGAAGAGACGACAGAAACAATTATCTTTAAAAGTCACATTGCGTAGTATGACTTTTCCTTGGAAGTACTCAGTGCGCAATTTTGAGGATGCCAGCTGGGAGGGAGGATTTTTTTTCCCTAATAAAACAGCACAGACCACTTCAGTTATCCCTGGGGAAAGGGATGTTTGCTCTTCCCTCTGCCAGGCTTTCACTGAACTCTGCCTCATGAGGAACTATGGAAAAGAACGGAATGTGTCTGCTTCTTTCCTTTCCTCTAATAAAGTTTGTCATTTACTGAAAACTAAAAGGCTGTCCTCTTCCCTGAGTGATTAATGCCCAGACAGCCTCTCCAGGTTTGGACTTCTGAGCCACCAGTGAGGAATAGTCTAATTGCCTTCCCTCTCCTCTGGGGCCTGCTGCACACAACACGGAAAACCAGGCACACACCGCGTGCGTGTGCGTGCACGTGAACACCACACACACAGGCACACGTGCCAGTCTGTTCCATGTTTGTACCTGCCTGGGACAACATGCTTAGCTGAAGGGGCAAGATTTCTGTTTCTTCCAGGGACTTCCAGGTTGTTTCCTGGCTCTCTGTAGGTGGCAAGAGCTGAGATCAAAGTTGGTCTTTCTTTTCCTTGGAGAATCTAGGCAGAGACCGCGTCACACCTAGCTGTCTTAGATGAGGGGGACATCCCAGCCTTCCTGAAAGGACGTGGAGAGATGACTATTCAGTCATCTTGCTGAAGCACAGGCAGCATCTGTGATGTGCTGACGTCACAGAAGCACCCCAAGGACAGGATCCTTATCTGATGATTTTACTAATGAACCCAAAGCCCCTGAAAGTGGGCTTGGTACCCAGGAGGGGCTCAGCAAATACATTTTAAAAGGATGACAAACTCTGAAGAGTTTTTAGAAAAATACATCATCTTTCCTCTCGTATACTGCCTGGAATAGCCCTCCCTCTTCTCCCCTTTCAAGGCAAAGCCCCATTTCTATGTCAAGGGCCAGCACAATGTGGCTTCCTCTGTGGCACTTTTCTATCCTCACCACCCAAGTGTAGGTATTACTGCCTCTTCCTTGCCCTAAAGCCCTTGATGTGTTTCACTTTTCTTAGGGAAATGGGCACATGAGTTTGCAGTTATGTCGTTACATATTTTTGTCTTCCACTAGTAAAATGGTTTTTCCAGTTAGACACCCCATTTGTCCATTTCTGTGCCCTCACATAGACTGAAATGGTTCCCAGTCGTCACTATAGCACAGTGGCTGACATGCTGCCTCTGGAGCCAGAAGACCTTGGTTTGGATTCCAGCTCTGCTGTTTGCTCGCCGTGCAGACTTGGCCAATGTCTAACTTCATGTTTTTGTTTTCTTTTTTGGAAGATGGTAATATTAACAGTATTTATCTCATAAAGATTGTGAGGGCTTTAATGAATTAATACATGTAAAGCACTTAGAACTCTGCTTTGTGAAAATTAAGCACTCAGTAAATAGTCGCTTTAATTTTTTATTTAAAGTGGTACTTATAGTTAACATCTGTTTTTAATTTCTTTCTAAAAATGTGCATGTTTGGTTGTTTCATATTCAAGCAATCTTTTACCAACAGTAACCTTTGGGTTTTGTTTGGGAACTCGTCTCACCCTAAATCCTAAATCGCAGTCTCTAGTTTTCTAAGCGCTGTATTCTCCCCTCCCTTCCCCAAGGTACTGGCTTGTGAATCGGGTCTGGCCAGTCATTTCCCTGGTTCAGTGATTGGGTCAGAGATGGATACCTGACCTCATCATCAACAGGACACTAGTGGGAAGCTACTATTGGGATTCCTGGGATAGAGGAGGATTCCACACTGGATAGAATCTGGAAAGACTGGCATCACTACTGCAGCTTTCTTACCTCCAGAAGGGTGGAGATTATCTGAGGAGCTTTAACAAGAAGAAGAGCTGGATAGAGTGGGGAAAATTGCTGACATTGTTTGAGACCCGATCAATCTATACCAGGAGCCAGGGACAGTTTTGGAAATTTTCTTTCCCATACTGGTGACTGCATAACAGTCGCTCCTTAATTTAGTGGCTTAGACAATGGCAAAATGTATTTTGCTTGTGAATCTGCAATTTGGGCAGCATTCAGCAGAGAAAGCTTAAATCTCCTCCATTAGGTGTCAGAGTTGGTGGCCTGCAGGTTGGAGGCTGGAAGCACCTGAAGACTTGGCGGTTGATGCTGGCTGTCAGCAAAAGGATTGGGGGATCAGCCCCTCTCCTTATGGGTCTCTTCCTGTGGTTTTTCCTCATTGGCTAGTCTGGACTTCCTCACATCATGGTGGCAGCTTTTCCCCGAGTGAACATTCCCTTCCCACCCCCAGTAAAAGAGAACCAGGCAAAAACTGCATCCTTTTAACAGAAAGTCACTCAGCACCATCTCTGCCGTCTTGATTGGTTGGAGCAGTCACAGACTAACTCAGGTTGAAGAGGAGGGGAAGGGCAATGTTCCAGAAGAGCATATGGGACTGGAAGTATGCAAGTGTGGCCTTTTCTGGAAAATGCTGTGTCACAAGACCTTTTTGATAGTTTGTTGTTTTCCCCTGTAATCAAACCCCAGTTTTCATCTTCTTTTGCTCTGCTCCACATTTTGTTCAAGAAGAAAACAATCTTGCAGTGTATAAAAACCTAAGAACAGTCGCATCTAAATAGCTTTATTCTGCTAATTCACTTTGTCAGTCAAGGCAAGCTCACTCTGCAAGCCTTAAGCAACATGGCATCTGAGATATGTTTCTGCAAACATCATAAGTCTCTCAGAGCACTTTCAAACCCATGAAATATCTTGGCCCATCTAGCACATTACCTTTGAGTTACCTGGCCCATTTTAAAGAATAACAGAGCTTGGTAGCTAGGGAGAAAATAATTAATAATACTATATAGTAGGCTGTAGTTAGTTGAATAGCAATCCTAAGTAAAATTGCTATAGGTTTATATACATTTGGAGAAAGTTGGGATGAAACAAAATGAAAAAATTTTTTAAAAAATTTCAATCTAGGATCTTCAAAGCCCTTAATATGTCATTCACCACCAGGCACTGTGTAGAGCATAGACTACTCTGAGCTAATTGCAACCCAGAACATTTTCTTCTAAGACCCTCTTGCTCAATTCTGGTGTTCCTAGGAATTAAGTTTGAGAGGTGATGGCATTCCTAAGATCTTGGTGGCAACTATAAACCTTTTGTGTTATTTTTCCTACTTGCTTTTTTTAAAATAAGGTTTTCCTATTATTATTTTCTCCAGCCTGTTAAATTTCATAGTTTCCATATAAACACTCCACAAATGGTGTCCAGATGAGGATGACATCCTCTGATTTATTTGGGAGAGTAACTGCTGTCTTCCTGAGTGGGATAATGTCTTTGATCTGTAGAATGTGAGACTCTGTGGTGTGTGGTAACATTGTCATGCCATTGAGCAAGATAAGTCTTCCTGCCACCAAGAGAAGCGCCTTTTCACAATTCATAGGGGCTTTAATTCTTTTTGACAATCTCATGGGTGCGCTCTGTCTGGTATATATTTCCTAGCTCTGGAAACTGGATCTAATCCTTCAAACTAGGACTTCTTTTTAAAGGCAACCCTATGAGCCAACAAATAAATATGGATATTCCCTTTTCTTTCATAACAACGTTGCTTTGCTAATACTCATTTGTTGTGTTTCTTTGTTACACGTTTGCTTGGAACTTGGCCCTGTGTGATTGGTTATTCTAAGCAAAAAGGGGAGTAACATAATCCTAGAAATGTTGGCTTTCTCTCAACTTTCTTCATTTCCCAGTGAAATTTCCTGGTACTGGCTGACCCCTGAGCGTTCTTATTAGGAAACTCCTCTTTGGTTTCACGCGGTATTTGGTACCTATTGTTGTTGAGTATTTATAGGCAGCCTGCACTCAACACATGATGCAGAATGGACCCCAAGTAGAACTGAGCATCTACCTAGCAATTTACAATTCTTTTGTTGTAGTTTATTGGTGGTGAAAGTATCACAAACGGCAGGAAGAAATCTTATCCATCAGATGACACAGAAGTGTTACTCTTTTCCAAATATGTCTCTCTTTAAAATTCAGCCCAATAATACAGAGATCATTAGGAAACAGATTGTGATTCTTTTTTTTAATTGAAGTATAATAGATTTACAATGTTGTGTTAGTTTCTGGTGTACAACAAATGACTCATATATATGATTATATATACACACACACATATATATATACTTTTCCATTGTGGTTTATAAAGGATATTGAATATAGTTCCCTGTGCTATAGTGTAGGATTTTGTTGTTTATCTGTTTTATACATAGTAATTTGTCTGCTAATCCCATACTCTAAATATATGCCTCCCCCACCCCCTTTCCTCTTTGGTAACCATAGGTGTGTTTTCTACGTCTGTGAGTCTGTTCCTGTTTTGTAAATAAGTTCATATGGATCATATTTTAGATCCCACATGTAAGTGATATCATATGGTATTTGTCTTTCTCTTTCTGACTTACTTCACTTAGTGTGATAATCTCTGGGTCCGTCCATGTTGCTGCAAATGGCATTATTTTGGTCTTTTTATGGCTGACTAGTATTCCATTATATATATCACAACTTCTTTATCCATTCATCAGTTGATGGAGACTTAAGTTGCTTCCAAGTCTTGGCTATTGTAAATAGTGCTGCTGTGAACATTGGGGTGCATGTATCTTTTCAAACTAGAGTTTTTCCCAGATATATGCCCAGGAATGGGATTGTTGGATCATATGGCAAGTCTATTTTTAGTTTTTTAAGTAGCTGCCATACTGTTTTCCATAGTGGCTGCACCAAACCACATTCCCACCAATAGTGTAGGAGGGTCCCCTTTAAGAGATTGTGATTTTTATTTAGATCATGTGGGTGACGGTAAGAGAAAAGGGAGGTAAACAGTGGGTAGAGAGGGTTGATGTTTGAGTCCAGCATTGCTCAAGATATTTTCCCAATTAACATTTGTTCTGCAGAATATTAATAGTTATTAATTGAAAAGAGGTTTAGTCAGATGAATTTAGAAAAACTGCCATTAAGAACATTTTTTTAGTACAGGTCTTAGTGAAGCCCTTACTACATTCATGTGTTTGTCCATCTCCAAAAGGAGATAATCAAAAAGGACACAGTTGTAGATATTTCACATGAATTAATTTGTTTTAATCCTCACAATTCCATGAAATAAGTACAATCATTACCCTCATTTTACAAACGGGAAAGGCAAAGCACAAAGACAAGACATTGCTTGCCCAGAAAGGCCCACTCAGTACTTAGGTCATGGGATTAGGAATTAAACCCAGACCATCTGACTCCTGAGCTGCTGCTCTAACCTGCTATACCATACTGACTTGATAAATATTGAGAAAAGTGTGAATGCACCATGGGAGTTATCTCAGGGAAATAAAATGGCATTGCCTTTAAAGTGGTTTTACAGCATGCTTCAAGTGGAGAATCTCTGATGGAAAGACATTTGTGCCTTTTCATATTCCTGACTCCTTCTAATGACACCAGCTTCTCCCACTTGCATTATGTCCTTAAGCATGCAGTGAATGGCATATGGGAGGGCACTGTGAATCATGGTGTTGTGTCTGGTGGCTCCTTCTTGACCTTGGAAAACTAATACTTTGGCTTTCCTATTGCTTAAGATATTCTTAAATTATTTTCCAAAATTTAGTGTGCTTTTTAAAAAGTTAATAGACTATATTTTTTAAAGCAGCCTTAGGTTTACAGAAAAATTAAGCAAAAGTACTTACAGTTCCCACACACCCTCTTCTCGCCACTCCCACAACCAGTTTTTCCTATTATTAACATTTTGCATTGCTGTTGTACATTTGTTACAACTGATGAACAAATAATGATATATTATTATTACTTAAAGGCCATAATTTACATTAGAGTTCACTTTTTGTATTCTGTGGGTTTTGACAAATGCGTAATATCACGTATCCACCATTTGCAGTCTCATGCAGGATAGGTTCCCTGCCCTAAAAATCCCCTGTGCTCCAGTGATTAATCCCACTCTCCCTAGCTCCAGACCCCTGGCAACTACCTTTTCCAGAATGCCATATAGATGGAATCATACAGTATGTAGCCTTAGCAGAATGTTATCTTTCACTTAGTGATAAAAATTTAAGATTCCTACAAATTTTTTTTCACACTTGGTAGTTCATTTATTTTTATTACTGAATGATATTCCATTACATGGATGTACCACAAGTTTGTTGATCCTTTTGAAGAACACCTTGGTGCTTCTGGGTTTTGTCAGTTATGAATATAGCTGCTGTAAACATCTATGTGCAGGTTTTTCTGCAGATGTAAATTTTCAGCTCATTTGGGTAAATAACTGGGAGTGTGATTGCTGGATCACACAGAAGGAATATATTTAGCTTTATAGGAAGCTGCCAGACTATTTCCCAAAGCAACTGTTCTGTTTTGCATTTCCAGCAGCAGTGAATGAGAGTTCCTATTGCTCCACATCCTTGTCAGCATGTGATGTTGTGAATGTTTTAGATTTTAACTATTCTAATAGATGTGTAGTAGCACCTCACTGGCTTAATTTGCAATTCCCTAATGACATATGATGTTGGACATCTTTTTCTATGCTTATTTTCCATTTGCATGCCTTCTTTGCTGAGGTCTGATAAGATCTTTTATGCATTTTAGGGGTGCTGTCTATTATTGAGTTTTGAGAGTTCTTTGTATACTTTAGATATAAATCTTTTATCAGATAGGTGTTTTGAAAATATTTCTTCCCAGTCTGTGGCTTGCCTTTTCATTCTCTTAACAATGTCTTTCATAGAGAAAAAACATTTTTTTAATTTTAATGAAGTCCAAATTTTCAATTTTTCTTTCCTAGATCATAGTTATGTTGTTGTATTTTACAAGTCATTGACAAACCCAAGGTTACCTGGATTTTTTTCCTATATGATCTTAGAGGCATCTCACATTTTTGTATTTTACATTTAGGTAAAAGTTATCATCTATGTCTAGATTCATTTTCCACTTGCTACTATCTAGTTGTTCTGGTACATTTGTTGACCATAGTATACTTTTTGCACTGAATTGCCTTTGCTTCTTTGTCAATGACCAGTTGACTACATTTGTGTAGCTCTGTTTCTGGGCTCTCTAGACTGTTCCATTGATCTGTCCATTATTTCACTAATACCACACTGTTTGATTCTTGCAGCTTTATAGCAGGTCTTGAAATTGGGCAATGTGAATCTTTCAGATATATTCTTCAATACTGTGTAGGCTATTCTGGTTTCTTGCTTTTCCATAACAATGTGAGAATCAGCTTGTTGATATCCACAAAATAAGTTGTGGGGATTTTGATTAGGTTTACTTTGAATCTAAAATCATATTGGAAAAAAACTTGATAGCTCAACAGTATTGAGACTTCTTATCCGTGAAGATAGAGTATCTCTCCATTTGTATTTAGGTCTTCTTATGGTTTTTATCAATGTTTTATAGTTTTCCTCATGTATTTTGCATTATTTGTGAGTATGCGTGTGTGAATATGTACATGTATGTATATGTATATATATGTATATATGGCATATATTTTGTTACATTAATTTTCCTAGAGTAACTACCATTTTATTCCTATTTGGTTTTTTTTCTCCTCCATTTTTTTTTAATCAAAGTACAATCGGTTACAATGTGTCAATTTCTGGTGTACAGCACAATGTCCCAGTCATACACATATATATGTATATTCTTTTTCATTAACAATTATTACAAGATATTGAATATTGTTCCCTGTGTTATACAGAAGAAATTTGTTTTTTTTAATCTGTTTTTATATATAGTGGCTAACTTTTGCAAATCTCAAATTCCCAAATTTATCCCTTCCCACCCCCTTTCCCCTGGTAACCATAAGATTATTTACAGCATACGTGAGTCTGTTTCTGTTTTATAGATGAGTTCATTAGTATCCTCTTTTTTCACATTTTTTTATAGATTCCACATATGAGTGATATATGGTATTTTTCTTTCTCTTTCTGGCTTACTTCACTTAGAATGATGATCATCTAGGTCCATCCCATGTTGCTGCAAATGGCATTATTTTATTCTTTTTTATGGATGAATAGTATTCCATTGTATAAATATACCACTTCTTTATCTAGTCATCTGTGGAAGGACATTTAGGTTGCTTTCATGTCTTGGCTACTGTATATAGTGGTGCTCTGAACATTGGGGTGCATGTATCTTTTCAAATTAGAGTTCCCTCTGGATATATGCCCATGAGTGAGATTGCTGGATCATATAGTAAGTCTATTTTTCATTTTTTGAGAAATCTCCATACTGTTTTCCACAGTGGCTGCACCAAACTACATTCCCACCAGCAGTGTAGAAGGGTTCCCTTTTCTCCACACCCTCTCCAGCATTTATTTATTGTTCATGGACTTTTGAATGATGGCCATTCTGACTGGTGTGAGGTAATACCTCATTGTAGTTCTGATTTGCATTTCTCTGATAATTAGTGGTATTGAGCATTTTTTCATGTCTTCATTGGAGAATTGCTTGTTTAGGTCTTCTGCCCATTTTTGGATTGGGTTGTTTGTTTGTTTTCTTATTAAGTTGTATGAGCTGTGCATATATTCTGGAAATTAAACCTTTGTCAGTCACATCATTTGCAAATATTTTCTCCATTCCATAGTTTGTTGTTTTGTTCAAGATATTTCTTCTGCTCCTTTTTCACTCACCTCTCCTCTGGTATTCCCAATAAGCACATGTTAAATCTTTTGTAATCATCCTACAATTCTTGTATAGTCTGTTCCTTTTCATTTTCCTTCATTTTCTCTTTAACTTTCATTTTGGGAAACTTCTATAGATTTATCTTCAGGTTTACTAATTCTTTTCTCAGATATGCCCAGTCTATAGATGAGCCCTTCAGAGACGTTCTTAATTTTTGTTACAGTGTTTATGAATTTTTACATTTCCTTTTGATTCTTTCTTAGGGTTTCCATCTTTCTGTTTATATTACCCATCTGCTCTGTAGTCTACCTGATCCATTAGAATCCCAGTATGTTAATCAAAGGTATTTTAAATTCCTGGTCTGATAATTCTAAATCTCTCTCATAGCTGAGTCTGGTTCTAATACATGCTTTGTCTCTTAAAACTGTGTTTTTGCCACTTAGCATGCTGTGTAATTTTTTGCTTAAAATTAGATGTGATATATTGGGTTCAAGAAACTGAGGTAAATAGGCCTTTGTTGTTTCTATGTTTATTTGACTAGAATTTCAGCTGCATTTGCTGTTTGCTATAGCTGTAGGTATCAGAGGCTAAAATTTCCTCTGTTATTCTTGTTTTTGCCTCTATTCTCTCTGAGTTTCCCTAGAGACTTCTTAAATAGTCTCTACACCTTGAAGTTCTTTTACTTGTAAAGTACTGTTATTATACAGGAGTTTTTTTAGGTGTGGTGGGAAATGTGGGGGCAGTGGTAGCATTCTATAGTTCTGTAATTATTTCTCATTGCTTTAGTGAAACTGTGACCTGAACTCTGATCTTCAGAAGAGCTTCTCAGCTTTTTCCCCCCTTAGGTGAGACAGGAAGTTTAGAAAGGGCTGTATGTGGGCATTTCCCTTCTCCTACGATGAAGTCTAGAGGGGCCTACAGTTGGGGATTTCTCTTCCTCCAGTTCAGTTAGTCTCTAGTAAAACCCAAGTCATTTAGCTCTGATTAAATGTTCCTTTTTAAATACAAGTTTAATTTTGTACTTACTTACTTTTATTGAGGTGTAATTGACATATAACATTAGTTTCAGGTGTACAACATATTGATCATTCAATATTTGCACACATGTGAAATGATGGCCACATTAAGTCTAGTTAACATCCATCACCATACATAGTGGTTTCTACGTACCATCATTCATAGTGGTACATAAAATGGTTTAGTTTGAGGAAAGTCCTATATTAAGCAGAGCAGACTATTCTAGGAATATTTCAAAATGGTTGTGTCCTTACTCCTCATACCCCCTTACCAGAAACATGGGGATTTTTCTCTAGTGTACATCCTGGGAACCTTGTGGAGCTCCTGGAGGTAAAGCTCACAAAAGTGTGTAGCCCCCCTAGCCCCTGCAAAGACTTCGTCTCTCAAACTAGTATTCACTGAGCCTTGTAAATTTTTCAGTTATAGTTCAGTTAGAGAAGTGTTCCTCCCAGAACTGGCTCCAGTGGCAGTTTCTGCTCATGGACTTCTGCTTTCAGTAAACGGTGACTCTCCAGATCCACCTCTCTCTCCAGCCTTCAGGGCAGTGCTTTATCCTATGACTTCAGTTCTCTGCTGACCCAAGAAGAATTGTTGCCTTTCACTTTGGTAGCTATTTTTCTTGTGAGGATGAGTGTGACAACTTCCAAGTTCTTTCTATGTCATGCCAGAAGCTAGAAGTCAATTTCATATGTTTTTTAGGAGAAAAGAAATACTACTGAGACTTCCCACACTCCATTTCTGTCTCTATGGATTATTTTTCCTTCGTCTGTACCTTCTCTTCTATTAGAAATTTTCTTCTCGCATATAAATTAGGATGAACATGTTACTGTTCATTCAAGGTCCATGTCATTTGTTCCTCCACCGATGAATGAGACATTCTCTTCACAGAAAAATCTGTAGTGCTTATTCCATATACTACCCATCTGATCCACACTTTTGCTTTGCTTTGACTTTGTCTGATCATTTTGTGACCTGGTCTCTTTAAGAGAGACCACGTAAAACCCTGTCGTGAACTAAAGCAGCCCGAGAGTTGATGTGATTCCTTTCTCCCAGACGCTCTCCTGAGACTTGTGAATTCAGAGACAAGAGAATTCATGGATGCCAACTATGAAGGTCATGTCCTCCCTATCTTGGAATCAATCTCAAGCTTCCAGTCTCCCATTGGGTGACTTTGTAAGAATAAGAAAAAGGCATTCCTCCATTAAGAACTCTACTTTTAGCTCTCATTAGCACAGTAATTTTGTGAGCTCAGGTTACTTTACTGCCATCTGCAGGGAAGCGCTGTAATGCAGCGCATCTATGCTGCTTACCCTGTGAGCGGGGCCCTCTTGGATGTGCACGCACAATCTGTACATCCAACCCAGGAGGCCCTGCCTCTGATCGCTTAAGACATTTAAAAGGGATTCTCAATCAGAACCATAAAAAAGCAGACCTCTGAAACCCCCTTATTAAATTTAAAAGCCAACAACATTTTATTTCTTTAAATTGTCTCTTCCATGCTCAGTTAAACGTCCTGTCTGTTCATTTGACTCTTATCTGTTCTTCAAAAGCTAGCCTAAGTCCTGCCTTCTCTAAGACAATTTCAGTAATTCCTACAAACCTCAGTGATCATCCACATCTCTTAAATTCTACACCACTGATCTACCCCTATAGAGTTCATCATATATGGCCATGTCTTGTTCAGTTATCTCAGAAATGTTAACTTCTCCACCTAAGGAGGCTGGAATGCTCTGGGCACAGAGACAGTGTTTTTACTTTGTCTTATGTCCCCCATTGCCTTTATTTGGGGACACTGAGTGGTCTTTTTGTAAACACATTCTGGTTGGATGATAGGATCATTAGGAGACCAATGAACTGTAGGTTCTGCTAAACTTTTGTTGCCTCAGCCTTTGATGGTTGACTCCCTGGATCTCAGCTATGATAATCCTTTCCATTTTTTACAACTTTACACCTGGATAAAGACATAAGCCAATTCTGAACAAAGAACGGTGCCCTACATTGAGAGTGTTGATGGAATTTCCACAAAAAATGTACAGGTACACAAAACGTGGTTCATATACATTTTCAGTGAGTTTCGGCGGTTTTCTTGGCTACTCTCACAACTTGATCTGCCTTCATACACACATGTGCACACACTACTGGGTCCTGAGAAAGGTTATATGCAAGAGATAAAAATGGATTCATTGTGGTGTCTGCCCTCAGGGAGGCTCAAAGTCTTGGTAGTGCATAAAGACAAACCAGTAAGAGTAGAGAGAGCACAAGAGAGTGAATGTGGTTGACGTGCTGTGCAGGAGCTTGGAGGAGAGAGAGGGGAGAGGAGGTGAGCTCGAGTGTCAGAGGGAGGGGGGCTTTGACCTGGGTTATGAACCCAGAAGTTTACTTGAAAAGAGGAAGAAAAGAAACTATGTTATACTGGGCATGGAACAGACACCAAAAGCAAAGACACAGTGAAGAGGAGTAGGGAAATGTGCTGGATTCCAACAGAGGGTACATTTACAGTAAGATGGAAAATATAGATGAGGGGAGGGGTCAGACTTACAGGAAGTGTATTGCAGAAGTTATATTTTAGTCACAGACATGTATATTTGAAATTTCTGGAACCCCAACTCAAAATTGTATAAGCAAAAATAAAAGGAAAAAGAGGGAAGAAGAGGGGGATTGGGAGGAGAGGAAAAGGAAAAGGAGAAAGAAAGGGAGGAAGAATGGAAGACAGGAGGGAGACAGGAAGGAAGGGAGGGAGAGAGAAATGAGAAGAATTTATTAGTGTATATATCTTCAGGTGTACCGGGATCCAGCCGTTCAAAGGTAGCAGCGTCAGGAATGTCCTCCAATTTTAATTACATCCTCTTCTATATTAAACTCATCTCTCATGACGGTAAATGGCCACCAGCACTCCATATTTCCATTCCATTAATTTAGGAATCCCAATGGAAAGAGAGTCACTTTCATAATGACTCCCAGGAAATGATTCCATGAATGCCTCATTGGATAGACTTGGGCCACGTGTCAGTCTCTGCACCAGTTATGAGGCCAGAGGGACACAGTGCTTCGCTTGGCCTGCTCGCAATGCGCATTCCTAGAGTCCCAGGATGGAGTCAGCTGTGCCCGAACCACTTGAATCGTGCGTAGGGAAAGAGAAGAAACAGTTCTCCAAAGAAAACTGGGAAGCTATTACCTAGGGGGAAATGTGTGCAGGGCAGCAAACAGTGAGAGAAACCGCCTACAGAAGTCTTAGAAAACTAGGCAGAGGGCAGCTATAAAGCAGACACCAGTAAACAATAGTGAGAAGTCAGTGGACACAATTTGAAGATATCTTGGAGGAGCATAAGCTGGACAGAAGCACGCGGGAGTCTGTAGCATGGAGGCAGGCAGCCTCTATAGCAGTGAGCCCCAGCACCAGTACTCTGAGAGCATGATGAAATTCCATGGTCTTATTTTATTGTGGTCTCCTATCTCCACTGCCCATTTCAGTAGTCAATAGCCATATGTGGCTATTTATATTTAAATTAATTAAAATTAAAGAAATCAGTATTTTAAAAAAATTCAGTTCCTCACTTGGCACTACCCACACTTCAAGTGCCCGGTAATCACATGTGGCTAATAGCTACCACATTGCCTGGTACAGAATAGAGTATTTTCAGTATTGCAGAACGTTCTAATAATTAGCACTGGATTAAACTATCACTTCCATCATTTCAGTTTAATTTCCCCAGAAACATATGTGCTCAGACATCACATTTTTGTTTGCTGGCCAATTTAAAATAATGAGAAAAAGGGAGCAGAATTATTCTGCTAATGATAGATCCAATATAGAACCTTCAATGAGAAGCTTAAGCTCAAATCTGAAATGCAATTTAAAATGTTGATTATCTGTCCATTGCTACACCTATCCCCCTGTGTGCTCCCTTTTTCTCTTCCTCTAAGCATGTCCTGTCAAGTTGGAAAGTAAGTTGTGATTATTGGAAGCTGGTCAGGTTGATTAACAGACACCAATTAAGTATCTGTTGAGAGGAGAGAACATGATGCTGGCTAATTCTGGCTTTGGGGTTCCTTGGCCCTTGACTGGTACTGTGCAGACCTCCAGCAGGGTTTAGGACACGACTCTCCAGTTCCTCTGTCAGCCACCCACAGGGCACCCTGGATGGTCCTGACAGCATCAGGGGAAGCCTAAGAGTTCCGGGACTGAATCTTCTCGTAATTGATGAAAATTATTTACAACGACCACATCTCCAAACTATAATATATGTTTGTTATCTTAAGGGTATGTCATGGCACATAGAAGATGGCCTTTGGGCTTTATAAATGTACTGGAGTTGAATCTGGAGTGTTTTTAAGCATCAATTTGCAGGGGGAGAGAGGGGGACTTGGATGGCAACCATCTTTTACTAAGCCCCTGCTATGTCCAGACTCCGTGCCAGGGACATGACAACAAAGATCTTTCATTTAAATACAGGAAGAACCCTGTTGTGTAGGACTTGTGACCACTGTTACTGAGGAGGAAATTGAGACTTAGTGAGGGCAAGCAACTTCACAAACTTTTCACATGTTGCCATTCAGTGGCAGAGGTGGGACATAAACCCATCACTGTCTGACACCAGTTTTGAGTTTTTCATCACCTTACACTCCAGCAGGATTTTCCGTAAGGTTAAGAAAACCTGGCTTTCCACAAAGACTCCAGTTGGAAAGTCCTAAGACTTTGGGCAGTGTTGAAGTTGGAAGTTTTTTTACCTTTGCCAGGGGTATATGTGTAGGGATCCTGGCCCACTTCTTGTATGCATGTATTCATTGAATCATTGCTCCCAGCAGAGAGTTATTAAGAATCTATTTTGAACAAAATTAAAACAAAGTAAGAATCTATTATGCATCAGATATTGGGGATATAGAGATGGATAAAGCAAGCCCTTTGCCTCCAAATAGCTCATTATATCCTATACAATATAGCTCTGTCAGGAAACTATTACAAAGCAGGGCGACAGACACCATGAGAAAAGGAAACACACGGTGCTCTGCAGTGGCGTTCCATAGGTGGCATGGTGGGAGGAGTGGCCAGAAACAGGCAGTGAGGGGATATGTTGTGGAGAAAATAAAAATAGTAAGAGTAGCAACTAAAAGTTAGACTTCTATTTAAATATCACCACGTGGTAATAAATTCTAAACAGTGTCAGCAATAAAATTCTCCTTCCAAAACTCATTTCTTGGTCTACATTCTAAATAATTGCTGGTGCTACTGTCGAGTTTGAATAATACATGCATAAACAGGAAATCAGCCCTTTCTTGTTACCTGTCTTTTAAGACACATTCTACTCTATGTGGAAGCTAATTCAGACAACTACTTCCATCCCCCAACACAGACCTGACTACATTCATTCGTTTGCAGAGTAAGCCATAATGGTACAGAGGAGCTCCCTTCTGATATGGACTATGTCTCCAGCCTCTGCAGTGCTACATATTCCAACAATAGATTCAGAAATTAAACAGTAGATTCAGAAATTAAACAGTAGATTCAGAATAAGCACTGAGAATACAATGATTAGGAAGATAACAGGACTAGAGTTACTTCATGCTCAGTGACCACTTACTTAATTTAAAATTAAAAATAGGGAAGTGGTATTAATGACGAGTTGCAATAGTTCCGTTATAGGTAAGGAGAGATTTTAATTCATACAGGAAGTATTTTTCAGATTGTGTAAATACCTTTTAAACTGGCATTGATGCTTCTTTCAAAATTGTCAATTATTTGTGCTTAGGTAATGAATACATTAGGAAAATAATGATTATTATTAATTATTATGTGATTTCCACTGAAGACAATTTCATCATTCAGAAGAGGGAGGGTTCAACAACACATGCTCTGTGTGTTTGATACACTAGGTCCAGCACTGGTGCTTGGGGCTCGGAGAACGAGGCCCCTGACACCTTCAGCCTTGAGGGAGCATGATGTGATCAAACAGCCCAGGATGGTGGGAGTCTAGGGTAGGTGTTGTGGGGAACAAGAACTGAGTCTAATGAGGCCAGCAGGGACCAGGTAAAGAAGGCCAGAGGCTCAGAAGGTTTTGAACAGGAAAGAAATGGTTAAATGGTTCTGTGCCTTGGAAAGTCCATTGACAAGAAGTGTGACCAGGGGCAGCAGGCTGTTGTTTTATGTCACTTTTTTTTTTAACTTAAAAATTTTAAACAACTTGTCATTTTAAATTAATTTCAGGCTTACATAAAAGGTGCAAAAAGACTTTTCAAATATCCCTCACCCAGAATCCCCAAGGGCAATATCTTAGCAGGATTGATACGATATTCTAGATACACTACCAGTATCTAATCCACAGACCTTATTTGAATAACCCCAATTTCCCACAAATACCCCTTCTTTCAGTCCAGGTTTCAATACAAGATACAATACTGCATTTAGTTATTATGTCTTAGTATCTCCCCCAATTCTGGGACATTTCCTCAGTCCTGCTTTGTTTCTCATCACCCCAGCACTTTTGAAGAGCACTGACCATTTATTTTGTAGACTGATCCTCAATTTGAGTTTGTCTGATGTCTCTACATGATTCCACTCTGATTTACATTTTTAGCAAAAATACTGAAAATTTGCTATTGAGTCCTTCTCTAAGTACAATACCAGGAAGCATCTGTTGATTTACGCCATTACTGATAGTGTTAACATTACTTTGTTAAGGGGATATATATTGGATGTCTTCACTGTGCTTACTACTTTTTCATTTTTCGTTAAGTATATTGTGTAGAGGTATTTTGAGACCATATAAATATCTTGTTTCTGATCATACTTCCACCTATTGATTTTAGCTTCCACTAATGATTCTTGCTTGAAACAGTTTTTGCTGTGATGTTTCTCAAATGATGATTTTTCTGTTGCCGTAATTTCTTCTACATGCATTAATTGGAATTATGCTGTAAGGAACAGCTGTCTCCTTCATTCTTTTATATCAGCATATAAATATATATCTCTCTCTATATATATACACATGTGTACAAGTATCAGTATGTAAGTATATATCAGTGTAAAGCCATGAATATTTATGGTTATGCAGTTTATGGCAATCATTCATTTTAATGTATCCCTAGATTCAGATAATTAGTGTTTTCATTATCAATAATTTTTTAAAATTCTGTTTTCAATGTGTATTTTACCTTTACATTAAGTGGTTTTCAATTACAGGTAGAAGGGCATCTTGGATTGTTTTATTTTCTTTGATATCTAAGTGTTCATTTGTTTTGCATAGTGATCAGACAGTATTATTTGTATTTTGAATTTATGAAACTTATTACTAATTTCCTTCTAACTTAATATAAGATCAATTTTGTGATGACACACAAGTAGTTTAGAAGAAGGTATATTCTGTATTATCAGCAATGTATGTATGTTTGTGTATTCTTGAAGTCTTAAGGATTTTTCCTTTATTTTAGAAGTATATTAGTTCTATTCTATATTATTACCTTAGGGTTGATCACCCTGGGTGAATTACCCAATAACTTTATAGGCTCTTTCAATATATAGATTTAAGTTTTCTTTTGTTTCTGGATACTGAATTAAAGCTTTAAATATTAGATACATTCAGTTATTTTAGTTTTCTTGTTCTGGGTCTCCAGTTATATTTATTTTTTCTTTGCCTGTTTCCTATTACTAACAGTTTTTCTCTGACTTTGTTCCTTCTTGCTTTACCTCATTTCCCTTATCTTGGCTATTTCCTATCTTTATTCAGTACTATCTATTAAATTTTCATTTGAATCTATTTTCCCCTGAGAATCTTGCAATTCAGTCTTAATTTCTGAAATACCTTGGATTGTCTTTATCCTTTTCTTTCTTAGGTTCATGACCTATCCTTTATTTCTTGATATATATATCAAGAGATAAATATATGTATTTGGTTTTGCTTTTTGAATTCCTTATTCTAGGTGATTTTTTATATTTCCAAATGTGTGTTTGTGTGTGCCTAATTAACTTTGTAGTGTTGTCTTGCAAGTTACTTCTACTTCATGATTATTTTCTGAGGGAGAATTTACATCAACTAAAATGTGTTGACTCTTGTTTTCTGATTTTTTAAATACTTTTGAATAGACTCTTTGTTTCCCATTGATTTTTAAAAGATTTGATGATATTTATGTTTCTAATTCAATGCTGCCCTTTTCTGCCAATTCTGAAGTCCAGTTCTTTAGTGGAGTGTGTGTGTGTGTGTGTGTGTGTGTGTGTGTGTGTGAGTGAGAGAGAGAGATCTAAGGAAGATGTTCCATGTCCTCTATTTTTTGTGGACTTTTGCTGCCTCTCTTGCAGAACCCTAAAAATTTCGAGTTTGTTTCTTTTTTCTTTTACCATTTAATTGTAAAGGGGATCTTCTCCCTTTCTTTTTGCCTGTTCCTCTCCCTGAAGCTATGCCTTCCAAAAACTTCCATTTCAAATCATGTATACTTTTAAGCACCTTTCTTGTCATAAATAATCAGGTTTGTCAATAGACTTTTTCAGTATTTTCACACCTGAAGTGAACTTTCTCTTTCTGGCTGTGGTTTGAGAGAAACTTTTGTCCACCTTTAGCTTCCATCTTCTCGTTTTCTTGTAGTTTTTTCCAGACTTGCTCATCTTAAACAGCGTTTGGTAGGAGCATGAGTGACAGAACATTGGGACTTGGTAATTTTTATTTCTTTAGTTATTTTGAAGTTTGGTAATTCTCTTTGTAGTAGTTATGCTGAGATTGCAGGTTCTGTGTAGTTGTATTTGTTCTTACTGTTCTCTCTTACTTGCACAGAATATATGGAAAGTGTAGACCGAGGTAACTGCTATTATTTTGAACTCCCCAGAAGTTCTCAGTGTGTCAATGTAAAACAACACTCAAATCTTATAATCAAAGACTTTTTTAAATGAGGCTGTATGAGTAGTATACCCCAAATCAGGCAGCTAGTCAGTGACAAAAACTGAGGACAGTGCGTGTAGAAATAAGAGCCAAACAGGAGAAGATACATGTGGCTTTAAGTGCTGGTTTCTAGCTGTGTGATCATGTGTGACTTACTTAACTACTCTAACCCTTCTGTATCTTCATCCAACGAAGAGATTACAGTACCTACCTCATGGTTCTCTAGTGAAAATTAAGTGAGATAAACTTTTAAACATCTATACTACATTCTCTAATATGATAGGTTTCAGTAGGTATAAATGGAAGCCCCTCTTCCCCAAAAATGTTCTCTTTACATTTTTTTCCCCAGTGTTATAATATTCTGCTGCCTATTTAGCCAGAAAGAACTTTGACCAACCCAACCTTGGCTTACTCCAAGAGTTAAGTTCATTCTAGCATATGCGTATTAATTGTGGCCCCAATATTTTCCAAACATCAAAAGTAGTATCTGTCAGAAGGGCACTTGAGAGTCTGATCTCCCGTTGGATACTTAAACCCCTCCACAAGATATCCAGCAATTGGTTATTCATCTTATCTTGTAGGTCTACAACAGCAAACAAAAAATTACTATTTCCTAAGCAGCCTATGTATTTTATTTATATATTTATGCATATATATATGTATATATTTATACATATATATATGTATAAATATATATATATATATGTACACACACACACACATATATATATTATATATATATATATACACACACACACACACTTTTTTTTTTTTGGTATCTGGTTGTACATAGTCTTTTTGATATTAACCTGACATCTCCCTCCCTTCAACTTCCATCCACTGGAGCCAGTCTTGCCAACTAAAAGTCACTGTAATAATTCTACTTCCCAGTGCTCTGAGGGCCTCAGATAAAGGTCTGGCTTACTGAACTGTTATTTGAAACCAAGTGCTCCATAAAGCCTTTTTTTCCTAGACTATGAAGCCTTCATTGTTCTGGTGGTTGGTTCGGCTCTTATTTGTAGAAATAACTAGGCGTAATTGTCCCCAAAGTAGATTGTAGGATGTTCCTCCTTATTTGCTAAGTGTACCAGACCCCTGTCATAAATTTCAGATCTTCTATAGAATCCAGCCCTTCCATACAGAAGAACATCTGTGGCAGCAGTTTCTTTTTCTGGATACTAAAATGCAATACCTAGTTATAGGGTATAGACATGCCCAGCAGGGCTCAGGACCAGTAATGAGAGCTATTGTTTCTGATTTTCTCTGACGCTTTCTCTTATTCAGACTTTTTGCAGGGGGAGGGGGTTGCTTCTCTCACTCTCACTCTTATGCTCCCCATTCCTGGCAGCATTTTATTGTATATGATTGAGTAGGTCAATAATATAAACTGATAAGTTGCATAGAAACATGATGCAAATATAAAGGCAGATTTCATCAAACAAGTTTAGAATGGCCCCAAGTTTTAAAAGTAGTTATAAATAGACTTGTCATGGAACCCCAATTTTGCAACACGCATGACAAAATAGAATTTTGTCTAAAAACTGGTTACCTGTAAATCCACCTTATCCATCATGTCTGTTATAATGCCCTGACTTCAAATAAATATTTTTCACCACTTCAGGTCACATGTCATAAAATTTTTATTGAGTCAACACAATCACCAGACCCATAAAGCATATAAATAGTCCTATTTCCCTAAATCAGTGATTATCATCCACAATACTATGATATATTAGTATCTGTCTGTGGTAATGATAGTGATAGCTAGCTACTGTGTGTGTCCACTAGGCTAAGTGCTTTGTATTCTTTACTTAATTTAATCATCACAAAAATCCTGTAAGTATTCCATAGACCATGCCTTTTCCTAAATTTACCATAAAGTATCTTTCTCTTCACCAAACTTCTTAAGAGTCTCTGCTTTATGACTTTCCTTTTGCAGCCCATCTGAATGTGGCTCCTCCCCTCACCACTCTATTGAAACTTATTACCAATAATCACCTGATTTAATAACCCAGAGGCTTCTCTTTATTTCTTATCTGACTGGACCTTTTCTGAAGACTTTGACATTGCTGGCCACTCCCTCTTTCATGGAATTTACAAGGGTCATTATCCTCACTTCATAGGTGAAGTTGAGGCCCCCGTGGGTTGGATGCCTTGCCTGAAGTTGCACAGCTAACAAGCCCAAAATTCAAGTCTGACCAGCCTGCAGTTCAGGTTACTTACCCTGCTAGGCAGTCCCACATCCCCAGACTCCATAGTTCCTTAACCAACACTACTCCAAAGATAGTCGCTTCCACTCTACCTGGGTAAGTCATCTCTGTGGCTATGCTTTGTGGACGTGAGGCTCCAAGATCATAAACAATAATCATGACTTACTAATGACAACCATCCATGTAAACATGTCTTCTTCTCCTCAACTCCCTCAGTTCTTCTCTTCCTGGTCTCATTGCTGCATTCTCCCTCTCACTGCCAGCGCCAGATACAGACCCACTCAGCTACTCTACTTCTGAATAGCCACCCTTTGCTGGAAGAGTATTGTTTCAGGAACATCTTCAGTGCTCTTAGTTCTCTTATTCCTGTCCATTCCCTCTACCTCTTTCCCTAAGTCCAGCATTCCACTTCTGCCCCTTTGTTCTCAACAGATTACAGAGCCTTCTTTAATATAATAGAGGCCATAGACACATGACGCAGTCCGACACTTCCCCAAAACCTTGGAACAGATGCTGGCGTAACTCTTCAGCCATATTTGCCCTATCCCTAAGAGCAGATACTTGATAGATTCTGTTTCTAAAACATTTCTCACGTCTTTGTCCTTCTCTCTATTCCTTGACCAACCTTAATCCAGGGTTTTATTACTTTTGCCTGGAATTATTATAATAGTCTCTGCCTGGTCTTCCTTGTGTCCACACAGCCATCTGATTATATTATTCCCTTGCTTGAAGTCACTCATTGTTCCTGATTGCCTATAGGTGAATAGATCTGAATTCCTTAGCTTGCCATAGAGATCCCTTCATCTTGTTCCCAGGTACCTTTCCAGGCTTTTCTGTAACTGCTTTGTCCCCCAAAGTCTTCTTCCCTTTTCCTTCCCCATCTCAATCATTTTACCTGTCTTGTCTGTTTCCTGGCTTCCCCAGCCTTTCTCTCTCTCTCTCACGCTATAAACTCCGGTCATACTGAATCTGTAATACCCTTACCCACCTTACCTATCTAGAGTTTCTTGAATGTACGGCCCTCATGTCTCCTGTTTTCTGTCATTTCTCTGCTCTCTTTTGCCCTAGGAAAAAGTTACCACTTTCATTTCAGTTTTTTAGCTACAGCAACTAATGTATTGTATTGTTTTCATGCACGCAGTTAGCTGTCTTCTCTGGTACACTACATGTTCTTCAAATTCAGGGAGTCTGTCTGTTCCATCTTTTTATCTAACAGCAAGTTCTGTGCCTGACAAATAGAAAGCATTCTACGAATATTAGCTGGTAAATGGAAATGCTACAACCTTAGTCTGCAAACTGCCGCAGCCAGCAGACCAGCCGAATCCAGCACCTGTTACTGCATATAAAGATTCTCTTAGACACAACCACTCCTGCTCACATACTGTCTGTAATTCTTTCTATCTGCATATTGTCTGTGATTCTTTGTATCTATTTTGCTACAATAGTAGAGTTCAGTAGTTGAAACAGAGATACTAAGGACCATGAAGCCTGAAATATTTACTATCGGGCCCTTCACAGAAAAAAAAAACAAAATGATGACCCTTGTTTTTGGCCATTGAAGAGTATCTCTAGTAAACGTTAAGTGTAATTTTATATATAAAAGTAAAATTTTCATCCTTGATATCACTGTATTAATTCATTCTAATTTGTTCACACTAGATCCCACAGCTTTAATTGCATCAAGAATAGAATGCCTTAGTAAGTGAAAAAGAAATAATTTCTATCCAGGAATCTCTCAGACTGCTTATTTCCTTCCCCAGGAGTTCTGTTCTCTGATTTATTCCGTGAGGCCTTTCTCTTATTTTGCTGAACCTTTGGATGGTTTGAGAAAAAATGCTGTGGAATCATGGGCTTAGAAGATTTAAAATAAGGCAAAATGTTTCTCCAGGGAAATATATTAAAAACTCTGTGTATTTATGGCTTTCCTCAGCCCAGATTCGTAAGTCTAAAATAATCAGCCAGCGCCACTGGGAAAGCAGGCTTCCCGGCTGATGGAGAAAGGGGCATATTCAGTGAATGCCTGGTGTCCTTACACGTTGCTTTGGCAGGGTGTTAATGGGATTACCCACGCTTCATTTGGAGAAGCCTTGGCCCAGAATACATATCTGGATCGCACCTGAATACCCAAGGAGAGCTTCGTACATCATAAACATCCCTGAGCCTTTGCATAGATGTTAAAACCTTTGGTGCCTTTGTT
Source organism: Vicugna pacos (assembly GCF_048564905.1). Classification (NCBI taxonomy): domain Eukaryota; kingdom Metazoa; phylum Chordata; class Mammalia; order Artiodactyla; family Camelidae; genus Vicugna; species Vicugna pacos. The sequence goes on along the minus strand of NC_132997.1, from coordinate 46,813,575 downwards.
GTGGTCCTTAATTCTGTTAATCGCCCTAGGTAAAGATTAGCTGCTCTTGTCAATTTAATTCAGCTTCAAACAAAGCAACAAGGTCACTGTTTTTCCCCCTTCTCTCCCTCTCTTTCTCTCCCTCTCTCTCTGCTGGCGAGCAGGATTGAGTTGTCATGTAGCTCTAATAGGCAGCGTGGGGAATCGTTAGTCCACCTCAACGCCCTGACTGATGGGCACTTCACTTCAATCATCTGCCTGAGCAGCAGTGGCCCAGTACTATTGACACTGTGTCAGCTGCGAGAGAAGATGCCTTAATCGGCCTCGACACCCTGTGCATTGATTTGACAAGTTGCTGTAATGACCTTCTTGTTTTTCTGAAGGATTACTGTTTACTCAGGAGGTGCTGCTGACTAAATGTACTGCATCGTCATGGAAACGCCGATGGTGGAGGCTGCCTCCCCACCAGGCCTGGGTGGAGGGTGACATTGATAGGAGACTCTGAATTTTTCAATGAACTGGTCTGTCCCAATAGTGCTAATTCCAGCCCATTAATCAGACCTACTCTGGAGAGCCGACTGGAATTAGGGAGCAGCCTTGTCAGGTCCCCCTGTAAAAGATGGATTTGCTGCAAAACTCATTATTTTCCCAAAATTCATGTTTAGGTTTTCCTCGTAGTGAGAAGGCACTGTTCATTGTGGCCACCTCCTGAGTGCACCTGGAAATTATTATTGTTCACGTATTATTGAAGGAGGCAGCTTCCTCCTTCACAGACACATCCTTGCGTTAGAAAAAGGGATAAGAATAGAAAGACAGAAAACAACACTTTGAGCACCTACCTATGAGTAAGAATTGCTCTATAAATGGTACCTATTAGTATTTTATTTCATGGATTCCAAGATATACGATTTGCCCATCCTCACATTCCTGAACTCAGGTACACTTTATAATCAGTCTCAGTGTGTGTGTGTGTGTTGTCAGCCAGGTGGCACTTGTGACACAGTTGGAAGAACACACTCCTTTAACATTTTCTAGTAAAAACAAGAGCATCAAAGTGTCTTAGATTCAACACTGCAGATTTTTGCAATGAGTGCTTTATACAGATTACTTCTTTGACTCTTTAACAAACCTTGTGCAATTGCACATTGCATTTGGCTGCAAGTAACAATTAGTAGTGTTTATAGACAAATTTGGATTTTCTCCAAGGTTCTTTTTTATCATTTTCTAAAACAATAACTAGGAAAAAAGGTTCCCACCCCAATCACAAAAAAAGACAATGAATGTTTTGTTTTTTGCAATGGTCTGGTGGCTGACTGAAAACTCTCCCCATCTCTTCCCCCAGAAAGGGCTTCAGAAACACAAAAGCTGATGCAGTGCCCCTGGTTCTTAAAGCGTCTTCTTCACGCTTTCCTTTAATGAGCTTGAAAATTCAATACTAACTATGCATATTGGAGCAGAATCAATTGTGTCATCCTTGATAAGTTTTTTACTATTAACATCATGTATTTGTAAATATTTCCATGGGAGGATGCATGCATATTTCATATGCCCTGCTGGATGTGCTTTCTACACAGGTTGTCAAGAAGCAAAATACAGGCACGTATGAAGTGTTCAACTAGATCATATGCAACTCAGTTAAATAAATACTGAGATGACAGACTCTAACAGTGACTTGCTGTAAAATTGCTAATAGACTGTACATTGTCTGTTATGCCCATCTTACGTTACCACTGAGTCAAATTAAAGGATGAAGAAAGTTACATTTTGTGTCACCTTAAATTGAAGCATGTTTCAATATGCTATCGAACATCATAAAAGAATACCTATATGCCATTGTATGTTGGCATGGTAATGTGTTAAGCTAAGATAAATGGGGCAGTCATCTGAAGCGGGAACTAATGATGACCAAATGAGCAGTTAAGCTGGGGACCTGACATGTATCAGGTTTTGAGAGAGAGAGAGAAAACATTAATAGCCCCGCTGATCAAGATCTGACGAGGGTTAAAAAAAAAAAAAGTTCACTGAGTCCTGCTAACCCCATACCCAAAAGGAAGAGTCACTTTTTGGATGAGCAGGGGTTGCAATGGTTGGGAGGTTTAGACTTTCTTATGTATACTCCTCCTCAAGCCACGCGCCCACCTTCGTCATCTCAGGACAACTACCAGATGCCTTAAGGTACTCAATGAAGTGTACCTATTGGCAGAAGAAAAGAACATTCAAACTGTAATTCATGTTGACAAGCTTAAGTGATTTTTTTCTTGATGTTTTTGTTTTATTTCAATTTTTTAAGTGAATGTTACCCACTTTTATTTCTGCTTTCATATTTGTAATTTTTTTTTACTTTCTTTTTTAACTTTTTATAAATTGAAGTACAGCTGATCTACAATGTTGTATTAGTTTCTGGTATACAGCATAGTGATTCAGTTATACATACATATAAATTCTTTACCATTCCAGGTTACTACAAGCCACTGAATATAGTTTCCTGTGCTATACAGTAGGACCTTGTTTATTTAGTCTGTACAGAGTAGTTTGTATCTGCCAATCCCAGACTCCCAGTTTATCCCTCCCTCCCCACTTTCCCCCAGGTAACCATATGATTGTTTTCTATGTCTATGACTCTCTATGTTTTGTAAATAAGTTCATTTGTATCATTTTTTTAGATTCCACATATAAGCAACATCATATATTTGTCTTTCTCTGAATTACTTCACTTAGTATGATAATCTCTAGGTTCATCCATTTGCTGCAAATGGCATTATTTCATTCCTTTTTATGGCTGAGTAGCATTCCATTTTGTGTGTGTGTGTGTGTGTACTATGTTTTCTTTATCCATTCATCTGTTGATGGATATTTAGGTTGCTTCCATGTCTTGGCTGTTGTAAATAGTGCTGCTATGAAAACTGGGGTGCATGTATCTTTTGGGGCTTTTTTTTAACACTTTATTGAGTTATAGTCATTTTACAATGTTGTGTCATATTCCAGCATAGAGCACAATTTTTCAATTATAATGAACATACATATATCCATTGTCACATTTTTTTTGCTGTGAGCTACCACAAGATCTTGTATACATTTCCCTGTGCTATACAGTATAATCTTGTTTATCTATTCCACACATGCCTGTCAGTATCTACAAATTTTGAAATCCCAGTCTGACCCTTCCCACCCCTCACCCCCTTGGCAATGAAAAGTTTGTACTCTTATGTCTATGAGTCTGTTTCTGTTTTGTATTTATGTTCTTTCATTTTTAAATTTGTTTTAGATTCCACATATGAGCAATCTCATATGGTGTTTTTCTTTCTCTTTCTGGCTTCTCTTAGAATGACATTCTCCAGGAACATCCACATTGTTGCAAATGGCATTATGTTGTCGGTTTTTGTGGCTGAATAGTATTCCATTGTATAAATATACCACTTCTTCTTTATCCAATCATCTGTTGATGGACATTTAGGCTGTTTCCATGTCTTGGCTATTGTAAATAGTAAACTGTAAATAGAACATTGGGGTGCAGGTGTCTTTTTGAAGTAGGGTTCCTTCTGGATATGTCCAGGAGCGGGATTCCTGGGTCATATGGTAAGTCTATATTCCTAGTCTTTTGAGGAATTTCCATACTGTTTTCCACAGTTGCTGCACCAAACTGCATTCCCACCAGCAGTGTAGGAGGGTTCCCTTTTCTCCACAGCCTCTCCAGCATTTGTCATTTGTGGACTTTTGAATGATGGCCATTCTGGCTGATGTGAGGTGATACCTCACTGTAGTTTTGGTTTGCATTTCTCTGATAATTAGTGATATTGAGCATTTTTTCGTGTGCCTATTGATCATTTGCATGTATTCCTTGGAGAATTGCTTGTTTAGGTCTCCTGCCCATTTTTGGATTGGGTTGTTTGTTTTTTTCTTATTAAGTTGTATGAGCTGCTTATATATTCTGGAGATCAAGCCTTTGTCGGTTTCATCGTTTGCAAAAATTTTCTCCCATTCCGTAGGTCATCGTTTCATTTTACTTATGGTTTCGTTTGCTGTGCATTTCTCTAATCATCCTTTGCATTTCTCTAATCATTAATGATGTGGAGCATCTTTTCCTGTGCTCGTTGGCCACCTGTATGTCTTCTTTGGAGAAATGTTTATTTCTTTCTTGAAAGATGTGTGCTACTCTACCATTTCAGACCAGGATGGTATATCATTCAGAGAGTAGGATTGTACCATCCTGTCAGAGGCCTCTGCTCCTTTAACCCCAGGCCATGGATGACAAGTAGGTATCCTGATAAACCCCTCTCTATGGCTGTATTCATGAGCATTTGATAGTAATAAATTATCTTTCCCACATATACATTTGTTTGTTAATAGGATTCACATGGTGATCTAGTAGATGAGTAAAAGTGCTACAATAGTGAGATTTGGACTCTCTTAAGCAGCCAGAGGGACCTTCCAGTTCCTTTCAAAACCATCTGTGGAAGCAGTCACGTGTGTGATCACCATAAAGAGCTGGTTTTATCATGGACAAAGCCACATCCTCAACTTGTACATGTTTCTTTTTCTCGTGCAGAAACATGAGGTCATTCCGGCCTGGGACAGACTGCCCAAGAGAAGAGGGAAGATGGACAGATAAGTGATTGAAAATCTGACTTGCCTTTCATATCAAAAGAAGACTTCACCTTCTGGAAACAAGGAACTCTTTGTGGTACGGCAGTGGGACTGTTGGTGGGATGGAACCATCTCCTGGAATGGGTAAGAGCTCTGTTACATTCACCTGGCCTCCTAGTTGCCTCTTCAGCATCACCTCCTTTCCTCACCAGCTGTGCCCTTCAGGTTCCAGCCATCACCTCCATTTCCCCCAGTGGCATCTATCTGCCTGTTGCCTCCAGGTCTGTAGACATTCTCTCTTCCTGCCTCTTCACCTGGAAACCTCTCAGTCATAGTCTAGGTCTCAACTTCTCTTCTCTCTGCTTAACAGACTATTTCTAACCCAGTGGTCCTCAGAGCATGGTCCCCAAGCCAGCAACACTGACACGTGTGAGAGCTTATTAGAAATGCAAATTTGTGTGCACCTGTCTTGCTTATCCCTTTGAGAGCACACAGACAAATAACCATGCAGTTACCTACCATTCATTGTGAGGTCTTACCCATCAGACCCATGTCCTTCAGAGCAGAGAATGTGCCTATTGTTGCCTGTATCCTTTGTGCCCAGGTAGTGTTACTGTGGGAGGGTCCGAGCCTGACTGACTCCCTGATGGGGAGCTCAGTAAGCATCTATTGAATGAATCAGTGATTTGCAAGTGAATAGGAGGCAGAATCATAAGGTGGTCAAATTTCCAAGCTCTGTAGCCAGACTACCTGAGAGCAAATCCTGGCTCCTGCATTCCTGGTTGTGTGTTTGTAGACAGTCCCTCAGTCTCTATGCTTGCTGGCAAAACAGGTAATGGCCCAATTTCATAGGCTTGGCATGTGGATTTGATGCATTAATGCTGGTAAGTATGTTGAACAATGCATGGCATCTAGTAAGCACCCATTATTCTGAATATTAAAAAGGACTTTTTGATGTATTCCTGTTGCCAGAAGGATTTCGTTGGATTTCCCCAAAAGATACTTGGAATTAGAATCTGGAATATACATATATATATGTACGTACACACACACACACACACACACATATACATACACACACATACAGACAGTCTATGACTTACGATGCTTCGACACAGGATTTTTCAACATTACAATGATGTGAAGGTAATGTGAATTCAGTAGAAGCTATATGTTGAATTCTGCATTTTGGTCTTTCCCTGGGCTAGTGATATGCACGGCGATGCTCTCTTGTGATGCTGGGCTGCGGCAGCCACCGCTCACAGGCAGCCCCGGCCAACAACCAGTGTACTTTCAACCATTCGGTACCCAGACAGCCGTCCTGTTTTTCACTCTCAGTACACTATTCACTAAATTACATGAGAGACTCAACACTTCATTGTAAAACAGGCTTTGTGCTAGACAGTTTTGCCCAGCTGTGGGCTAGTCTAAGTGTTCTGAGCATGTTGAAGGCAGATGGGGCTAAGCTATGAGGTTTGGTAGGGTAGGGGCACCAGATACATTTCAATTTATGATGGTCTCAACTTTCAGTGAATTTATGGGGACGTAACTCCATCATAAATTGAGGAAGAGCTATGTATATAATCTCCTCTCTTTCTTGGAACTTTGCAACACAGTGTCTGGAGGAGAACTTCATTTGGTGATGTTGCTTTCTGCCCAGTTAACAGTGTTTATAAGTTGGGAGCAGTGTTAAGGGGCGCAGGGATTTGCTGGAGTCTCTCTCTTGCCTCCTCCTTCTCATCCCTCCTTTAGCTCAGCCTCCTTTTCTCTTTCTTTTCCCTCCTGTTTCCTGTTTCCCAGATTTCTCCTTTTCTTCCTTCTCTCTCCTCTTTCTGCCCACCATGCCTCTCCTCCCCCCCGCTGGTGACTTCCTCCTTTCTCTTCCTCTCTCTCCCCAATGCTTCATCAGACAGACAGCTGGTTTCTGCCAAAACTCTGACATGCCACAGAGTCTGAGATAGCCAAGATTTATAAATGACTCTTAACTGCTCATGGTTTTTAGCCCAAATGAACCTTCTAAGCAAGCATGTTCCTAAAGGAAAAGAAACATTAATGTATATGAAGTCCTCAGAGTGACTTTTTCACCATAACTGAAACTGAGCTTCTTTCCTGTGCTTTCTGTGAAGAGCATCTTGTTCTGAACTGTCCCCAAAGCCAAGGCAGGAGGGGCCACCGGGGACCACTTGGGTGTGCCCAGTGTCGCAGCCTGCCCGCCCTTTAGCTGGCTGGCACACAGAGCAGGCAGACTGCAGCTCCGTGTGGCTGCTGCCTGGCATCGGGCACTTCCCTCACCCCTGCAGCCTGGAGGGTCCTCTGATGGAAAGAGTCTGTGATCTCCCTGTGTTCAGAGTCTGGGTCTGCCCCTCATAAGATGATTCTGATGTTTGGTGGGTGGCTGGACCAGATGACCTCAGAGATTCCTTCAAAGTGGAAATTCTGTGATTCTGTTCATTCTTGGCCTCCAAACTCTTGCTGGAGGGAACTGGAATTCTGCGATCCCACGACCTAACCCCTCTAACCATGGGGGCCTTTCTCAATGGTCAGCATCCCCTTGGCCCTCTGGCAGTCAGACTCATCTCCTCTGGGTTCCACCTTAGCCCAGGCTGCTTTCTCAAGTAGAAACACTAAGTCAGATATCTCCCTCTGAAGTGGCTGAGAAGATGGGGCATTGCCCACGTGGGTCAGCTGATGATGGTGTATTGGCTGAGAAGGGGTGTGGCGCCATACAGGAAGGAAGTGATGGTGACAATGGACCGCACCATTCCTTGCCTCCCCTCTCAGCAGAAAAGCCCTCTTCTCCTCCCTGGGTGCATCCACCTCCCCTTTTAAAAGCCAGACCAGATTTGTACCCCCTTCTCTCTCCCAGCCAAACAGGTGACTCCTGCCAGGGCAGGAAGAAAAAACAGGTTATTGTCTGCTTCTACCTCCGGCTCCCCTTCATTTCATTGAGCTCACGCGTTCCCTCTTCATGTCACTGAAAATGTTATTTATCGATCCTGCTGACAGCGGCAGTAAATAGAGCCCGGGCTGTTTTACATCGCTGATGAGAAGGCAGGCTCCATAACTCATCAGGCCCAATCTGATTCCACATCAGTCCTCTTCCACTTTTTTTCTCTTCTGTATCTCATTACAGAAACAGGAATTAATACACATGGACAGAAGAGAAATAAGTTCAGCTGCTCTTAGGGCTTTTGTGGGAAAGCCAGCATCCTCCGTAGCTCCTTAAGGAAAACTGACGGAGGGTCAGCCCAGTTGCTGTCTATGGGCACGCCCTCATCCTCACTGAGGACCGTTAGTTGTGCCCTGATAATAGACTGTGCGGTCATCACACATGTGGGCGGGAGCTGAGATTTGGAGATCACTGTAGAGATAGCCCCCAACCATTCTTCTGAATCTTGGTGCACAGGGCCAGGTGCCCTGAACTGTGTAAGAGAAAATTGTGCATTTTCCTGCCTGTTTTACTTTAGATTTAAGGAGTAACTGTACATATATTTTTTTGATTTAAATAAAATGTATCTTTAGAAAAATTTTAGATACACAGGAAGATTGTGCAGAATATAGAGTTCCCATCTACCCCTTCTAATACATTTCGTATTAGTGTAGTACATTTGTTACAATTGATGAAGCAACACTGATACATAATTATTAACTAAAATCCATAATCAACATTAGGGTCACTTTTTGTGTTGTGTTGTTTGTTGAGTTTTTTTAACTTTTTTTTATTGAGTTATATATAGTATTTTACAATGTTTTGTCAATTTCCAGTGTAGAGCACAATTATTTCAGTTATATGTGAAAATACATATATTCATTTTTTTTCACTGTGAGCTACCACAAGATCTTGTATATGTTGAGTTTTGACAAATGCAAATCAAATAACCACCATTAAAGAATAGTTTCACTGCTCCCCAAATTCTGATTTCTGCCTATTCAGTTTTCCCTTCCACCCCCAAAACCTTAGTAACCACTGATCTTTTTACTGTTGTTTTCCAGATTGTTGTATAGTTGAGATAAGAAATTCTGTAGCCTTTTTAGAATGGCTTCTTTCACTTAGCAATGTGCATTTAAGGTCCCTCCATGTCTTTCTGTGGCTTGATAGCTCTTTTCTTGTTTAGCTCAAAAATGACTTTATTTTTGTTTTTTAAGTGAAGTGTAGTTGATTTACAGTGTTAGTTTCAGGTGTACAGCAAAGTGATTCAGTTATACATATACGTAAACTTTTTTTTCAGATTCTTTTCCATTATAAGTTATTATAAGAAACTGAATATATTTCCCTGTGCTATACAGTAGGTCTTTGTTGTTTATCTGTATTATATATATTAGGGTGTATCTGGTAATACCATACGAAAGGAGTATATGTAGGTTAAAACAAACCCATATATTTTAATGTGAGGTTGTCTCACGGGAAACTTCAGAGAAATCTCACCTCTTGCAGCTGTGCTTCAGACCTCGGGGACGATCACTTGACTCCAGCTTTGGGGGGTTCTCAAATAAAATACTTTCAGAAGTGAGTACATCTATTTATCTTACCCTACTCTTCTGAAAGCATCATCCTTAAAGTGAGACCTCGCTTGTGTTCACCCCACAGCAATAGACAGTGAGTCTACACTGAGAGGCGGGGCATCCATGCTGGATGGAGGATGGGAAACCTGAGATTCTTTTCCAGGCCCATCCCTTTGCTTCTGGACTTCACATTGCTCCGTCTTCCCCAAAACTCACCCTATTAAACGAGGGTGGTGGTATCTGCCTGCCTAGCTCCTTGTGAGCATTAACTGAGACAAAGAGGGGACCTTTGCTTGTCAGTGTTCCTGTTAATGGGATTTTTCTGCAGTAATAAAGTGTAGAATCAGCACTGATTTCTGATGGCAGGTACGCCATCATCACAGGGACATGTGAAAAGACTGCACGTTATTAACTGGCCACCAAGTAAAACACAATTTTTATCATTATTGAGCACCTGCTAGCTGAATTAAGACCGGGCGTGGAGAATACTAAGTGTGACTACAAGATGACTGATCCAAGGAACTCCATGTCTAGCTGAGAAAACTAGACTCATGTCACCAATGGGGGAAAACTAGCAAGCAAGAGGGAGAATGTCTAGGTGGGCTATGTGTTCAGACTTTATAATAAAGAACAGGACAATCCCAGTGAATGTTTCCGGAGGGCTGGTGTATGCTGGGCATGGTCGTAAGGGCTGTCCCTGTAGTTGCCACCTCTAAACCTAACAGTTAACCTCCAGAGTTTATCTCCATTTATGACTGAAGAATTAAGACGTAATGAGATGAACAGTATTGCCCACGATCCTGTAGTATCTGCGTAAGATGTGTTTTGACTTCAAAGCCTCTGAGTAAAAGGCTTTCCCGGGGGCTGTGATCATGTGAGGGACATAGGGAAAGAAAATTGCCAAGAAAGCCCAACTTTCTTCCCTGGTCATCCCATGAGCACTAGGGATCCTGGACCCTTCACTGTGCCTTAGTTTCTTCATTCACAAAATGAAGGGACGGATGTAGATGATCTCAGTTCTGAGACTCTAGACATGCTTGGGTGGATTCAACCCGTCTACAAAAGCTTCTGATAGGTTTTGAAGTTTTCATTCTGAATGGAATGGAAAAGGGCATAATACAGCCCTAAAGTAGGCCTCTTTATCTCTCAGGAGATGATGCCTTTTATTTTGGAAAAATAACGATAGAAAAAAAACTCCACAACTCATCTGCTGGTTTGAAACAAATGTGAATGTGTGTGTGTGTGTATGTGCAATATATATGCACATATATATTCAAATATAAAATATTTGTTTATATGTAATATCTATGGTATATACACACATAAGTATGTATATGCATATAAACATTTATCATTATTATCATTTCAGTCTTTATTAACTTGCCTGAATTTTAGGCTGAGTCTCCCTCTCCTATACTTGGAGCTTGGAGCTCTAAGTATTGAGACATCTGAAAAATCTCAGCTTTCCTCCTTTATTTGCCATCTTTAGAAGTTGCTGCTGCTTGTTTTCTAGCTATTTCATACTTTCTAACTTTGCTTAAAAGCATTTCTAATTCCTCACATTGAAAAGCGGGTTGCAAATGAAGTTTAACATGGAATGTTTTGTACCAAGAAAACTAATGCCCCATTCCCCCCCACCTCAGTGAATGCCAAAGTCATCACAGACTCGAGGCTCATGAATAATGTATATTGTCCAATTAAGTGCAAATGCTGTTCAGTTCTTGCGACTGGTATGTGATGCCAGTTCTGGCCGTAGAATGGGCATGGAGGGCAGGATGGGCGAAGGGGACTGGGGAGGGTTGTGGCTGTGTGCATGTGTGTGTGACAGCTCAGCCCCACAACTTGTAGCGTGCTCATTACGTCCTGGGAGCTAAACTTCCCATCCTCGAGTCTACAGAGAGATGCTTTTTCCCAACCATAAATAGAACTCATCTTAAATTTCTAAGTCCCCAGTTTCTAAAAGCCTGGAAGCTCTTGCCCGGTCATGTCGTTCTCTGCCTATGAAACTATCCACTGTGACTGGCCAGCAGACCCCTCTGCCCAAGCTGAACTGCTTCAGAAGGTCAACTTCTGGAGGCCTCCTTTGCAAGGAAGCTACAGCAGTGACTCTTTGGGTAGCTCAGCTTATTCTTCTGGCCTCCTGATCAAGATGTCCTTCACCAAGAGATCCTAGCAGCCTTTTGAAGTTGCTGAATTGGGTGTGTTCTTGATCTTCCATGGCCAAAAACACAGAGCCAGGAAGACATGACATCAGGTCCCGATTCCACACCCCTAGTAGAGGTGGCCACGTCACGTACCTGAGCCTCAGCTTCCTCGTCAGAAATAGAAGGTGGTAAATAACACCTGCTGTGTCCCCGGTGGGCGTGCAGACTAACAGTGGCGCTACCCCTACATCCTGAAGGCAGGTCCAAGTGTCTGTAACTACCCTCTTTGCTTGGAGTGTATAGACGTCCTCACTTACAACTTTGTGACTGGACCATGGCAAATCTCCAGGACTCGGGCTGGCCCAAGCCTGATTAGTGTTGTTCATAGAAATATTCATCCATCAGGGTCTGCATTGGTAGCATTTTAGGTGTGCCCAAGTAACAGAGCCAGCCATTATTAAACCATCTAATAATGAATGCTGGAGACAGAGTTTTTTTCAGCGTAAAATCTCTTCTTATAACTCAGGGCTGATGAGTGCTACCCTACCTTTCTCGATGGGTCCAATTTAACACCAGACGAAGCTGTGACTCAGACTAACTTAAATATCTCAAGACGAGTTTCACCTTTTCCTCTGAGGCCGTATCAGTTCAATTGCGTAAGTGCAAATTTATTGAAAGTGGTTTGGTGCTTAGCTTTTCTCTATTGGCAGTAATGGAGTTTAAATTTATAGCAGGCTGATGAATTTCAGATAAGAGAACCATTACCTTACAACAACATTAAGGAAAAATATATAACTCCAACTGCTGAACCTCAAATGCGTATTGTTTGAATGAGGGGAGATGGATGAGGTAGGCTGACATTTGCAAATGCAATTCCTTTCCGTCCTCGTGGTGCTAGCCCAGGAGTTTGAAAGCAGGGCATGTTCCACAAAAGGCCTGGGCGAGTTATGCATTACAAGTGAAATTATCACAAGATAGCGGGAGAGGGATATTGATGTAGAGGTGAGGGATTTTTTCCTCCTCTTAATTAATATAATTGGTGGCACCCTTTGGCAGTGGACCAAAGCTGTCATAGGGCTTCCTTAGGCGGTTCATTTGGTGTTTGTACCGTCCTCTCACGTTATTTTCCTTTAATAGGTGGTTTTGTCTTCCCCCAGGTTGGGACTCTGGCATCGTGGAGACTAAAATGAAGGACGGCCAGCGCAAACGTGAGGTCGAACGAAAGAGCCCTGGGCTTCTCTGCATTCTTGAGGTTTCTGGTGTATGGTGTATGGGGGGTGAGGGGGATGGGGAAGGACCAAAACTGAAACAGGGTTATAAAAACTGTCATATTTTTAAATGTTTATGCCAAACCAATGAACTATTTGCAAAAAAAAATCTTTGTGCCACCCAAAAGATAAACAGTAATTGATAAAATACGGGTTATGGACAATATTTTTCCACGATGGAACACAAGTTTAGTGTTGTGTGATGAACTTTATTTTTTTTTTCCCAGTTCTTCATGCATCTCAGCGGTTCTACAAATAACCTTGTTTGGAGATAAAGTCTTTTGTTTGTTTGTTTTTATTGAAGTATAGTTGATTTGATTTACAGTGTTTCAGGTATATAGCAAAGTGATTCAGTTATGTATTTATATATATATTTTTAATATTCTTTTCCATAATAGGTTATTACAAGATACCTGTGCGATACAGTAGTTCCTTGTTGTTTATTTTATATGTAGTAGTGTGTATCTGTTAATTCCAAATTTCTAATTTAGCCCTTTAGCCCTCCCCCTCCCTCCAGTAACCATAAGCTTGTTTTCTATGTCTGCTCTATAAGTAAGTCCATTTGTTTTGATTCCACATGTAAGTGATACATGGTATTTGTCCTTCTCAGCCTGACTGTGCTTTGTATGGAGGTCCCTGGTGCAGCTGTGGGTCTCTCAGCCTTTTTCCGTTTTCCCCCCTTTCCCCTCTGGGCTATAGCTTTCCAAAAAGTTTCATTCTTGGGCAAGTTACTTATTTTTTCTGGCTCTTATTCTCCTTGTCCATAAAATGCATATGTGTCTGTGGCAGGGATAGAGATGGAGGATTCCCAGTGCCGTATGGTCCAAGGTGAGACCCCCACATTTCCCTAGGCATCTTCCCTGCCTTCAAAGGATAGAGCCGCCTCACCTAGCCTCCAGGGAAATCCCTCTTTGAGGTGGGTTCTGTGGGTCTCTGCAGTTCATGCTGTGCAGGGAGACCAGCCACAGCCAGCCCTGAGGATGGGAAGAAATGGAGGAAAAGGATGCCATTTCTGTGAATCTCCCGACCCTCCTGAGAAGGCATGATTGACGAGGTGAGCCATGAAAACCCACCTGTGTCCCCCAGCTGCCGTGTGCATGGAGGGTGGTTCTTGGGTGGTTTGCGCTCCCTGTCCTAGGATGCTAGAGGTAGCCCAGCACTTCAAACGCAGTTAGCTTTAGGAGGGACTCCAGCTTTCTGTAAATAATACCAGAGGGATTTGTGTAGAACGAAGCATTCATTTTATAGTTATACACACTGCAAATTTGAAAGAAAAGGGGCTGAATTCAGTTGGTTGGCCATTTATTATGAAAATTATTATGAAAAGAGCTGGCTATTAACTGAACTCAGCAAAGTTTGCATGAAATTAAATAGGCATACCCTTGATGTTCTGCCAGCAGTTTTCTCAGCAAACAAACAGCTTTTGCTGTGGCCCAGTAGTGGAAAGGTTGATACTGTCATTCTGGGCTAAAGCAACTGACTGTGGTTCTAGGAGCCCATTAGAAAAGACTCATACTAATGTGGCCTTGATTGGAAAACTGTGTTTCAAATGCAAATTGCAGAACGGTGTCCATAGCTGCTCCAAAAACATCAGTTACAATTTTAACGTGGAGTCTTTGAGGCTCTATCAATAACCCCACGTTGTTTGCTTTTAATGTAAAGACAATGGCACACATCAAAATAATAAAAGTAACCAGAACAATCAGATTACATTTCGATTCACAAACATAATTTTGAAAGTGAGAGAAAAACGAGAAATTGTTAGTCCAATTTCCTTAGTTTACAGGTGAAGAACCAGGCCTGTAGAAATTCTTTCTGTGAGGGACAGACTCCGGTCCCATTGCCTCCTTTTACTGTCTTGGCTTAGAGAAACTGACATCATGGGGCTTCATGAATTAGGAAGGACAGATTACATTTTTAGTCCCATTTTAATTTTTCTCAAAACTCATAAAATATCATTAGAGTGCTTTTTAATTTTTTCTGAAAAGCAGGAAATCGTAAGATTGATAAATAGTTTAATGTGAACCTGATGGCTTGATTAATTAATCACCAAGCTGAGGAACCACTACAATTCATATGTCAATTCAGACTATTTTCGGGAAATGATTTGAATCAATTGCTAATGAAATTGAGAAATTTAGGAGCCGCTTTCTGACTTCCAAGTGACAGGGCTCATATTTAACTCAAGAGACGTGACAGTTAATGACAACATAAAAAGTGCCATGAATTATTTTCCAGATCATGGGAAAATTACAGCATCTCCCAGATGAAGAAGGCTGTTTATTTTCATGCTGATGAGCTGAGAGCTGTTTCATCACATGCTAAGAAATCTTCCATGCTGTTTAAAACCGAGGTTCTTTTTGAAATAAACAAAGACCATAATCCTCAGGAATAATTGTAATATTTCATAACCTCTTCCTTAATACAGAGTGATAGATGAACCTAGTCTAACTCATACTACGCCTGAAACCCAATGAAAAAAAAAAAGATGGTTATTCATTTATCTAATTACTTTAAACCCTTAAGATAGGCAGAGTTTAATTTCTCTTCCCTGCTTTAATTCATAGGCTGAGTTTTCCAATCCTGTTTATGTGTAAAAGGGCTTGCTTTGTACATCTTTCCATAACTTTTCATTTCCAGACAGACTCTTTAATTAATTTAGTTACATGTAGATATAACAAGACGCTTATTGTGTGTTAATGAAATATCAGTGGGAAAGTGCACTGATCAATGTTTGTTTAATCTAATTAAGGTGTTCACAAGGCAATATTATGTAATTAACTCAAAACAGCATAAGTAATACTTGCATGTTTAAATTTTTATTAATATATTTAAGAATTTTTAGATCATGCTGTTTTATTGGCTTACTTGAGAAATATAAAATTAAAATGTTTGTAAAGATGCTACTGGAGCAACTATTAAATGTGACTTTTAATCATCCTAACAGTCCTTGAGGTACCCGTGCAGTTCTAATAGTCTCACTAAGGGTGAAAGATGAATTTGCTACAAACAACAAGAGTCCATGCAGAAAACCTTCCTGGAGTGGTCTTCTGAATTTTTTTCTCTAAGTTCCCGTGCTGCTTTGCAAGGATGACGTATAACAGGACTGGTAAGTGTAAGACAGTTTGAAATATGTTTAATAGTTTAACAACAGTTTCTCAAGAGCTACATGTTGCTGGGGAGAAAAATAAATGGAACAGGAAGTATCACTGGATTTCTTTACATATAGCTTACAGGATTGTAATAGCACAGCCTCACAATTCCTGTAGAAGTGCAACTTTGGGGGTGATTATCTCATAGAAAGACAGGCATTGACTGGTATGATTTTCACAGCTCCAAATACACAAAGTTGCAATATGGGAAAACACTTAAATGAGGCTCTTAATGCCAAATCCAGGAATCGACCATAGTATACAAATTAACACCAGTCGTGTTATGAGATGTATGTTTGTGCTGAAAGTTTTTAAGGTCATTGCTCACAGAAGTGTGCAGTGTCTTGTGGTTCCCTAAATCATGCAAGCAAGGACTAACCCAGAGAACCATTTCCTGAATCTGCCCATTTCATGTTCAGATAGATGTGATTAGGGACTCTTTGGTTGTTGTAACTACTAGACACCCAAAACACCAGGAGAATTTTTATCCAAATAAATATAAAGATTGCATCTGGAGGCATAGTAATTTTATTCCACAGGTTTCCATTGCTTCCCTCATCCTGCCACTTTATCAGGAAACAATATCCGAGTTACTGGGACAACATACTGTTCTTCACCATTCCTGGTATGTGTATCTTGCCTGAATGCTGGGATGCCATCTCTGTGTTTTTATGTCTGTGAATGATGGAGTGAGGGGTAAGTCATATCTTATGATTTCTGCATCTCCCCTATGAGTGATGGTCATCATACATTATATTTTACGTTATACCCACAACATATTTTCCTTCCTCTCTCTTAAGACGGGCTGCAAATGCTTTAGATGACACTTACAGAATATGAAAAATCCCTAAGAGGTGTGCTCCAGTAGGATCTTGACAAGCTTCCTCTTCCATTACAGAGATACACAGGTACATAGAGACAGACAAGGACACTAACTGCTGCCACCTCCTCCTCACCACTACATTGATATCTAGTCTGTGTATCTGTTATCTAATACTGTGCCACACAGCAGTACTTAAAACCTTACCTCACTTGGGGGAAGAGATTTCCTTCCTCTTGTAGGCCTTCTACCATTTGTATTCCACCTAAGGGGGGAAAAGAGAAAGTTAATAGGGGACAGAACTTCAAGGAAATGTACCGGGAACTGGGTACAAGAAAGATGGGGGAAGCTAACAGTTCTGAGCCCACCTGAGACAGAGCTCCACTAAGACTGAGATTTCTTCCCTCCTCTGCACTCAGCTACCCTGTCAACAAACCCTCAGTATAGCAGAGACTTGCAACAGAAAAGCTATCAACACAGACCCCTCTGAGAAGTAGTACAAAGAAAAGCCTTAAAGCTAAGAGAGGAAATAAAAATAATGATGCTAGAGGAATTTGGAGTCTCACTATCTATAGCTACAGAAAACATGAGCGACAGCCCAACACATATCCAGATTAACAAATCCTGCCCACAAAAGGTCTATTACCTCAGTAGCTCCTATTGATACAACATGTCAACCTTTAATAAAAAAATCAAAAGGCATACCAAATGGCAAGAAAAGACAGTTTGCGGAGACAAAGCAGTCATCAAAACCAATTAACAAGTAACGAATTTCAGGAATTTAAAGTAAGCATGTAATCATGGTTAATGCTTCTAATGAAAAACCACATGCACAATCAAATGGATGTCAGGGGAGTTGTGGAAATTATAACAAAATTCAACAGAAACTGTTTGTTAGAAATCAAAAACACAGACTTGACTTAAAGAAGGCTCATATGCTGACTTGACATAGTCAAGGAAAGAATTAATAAACTTGTCGATAGAGCAATAAAAACTTCCAAATTGAAGCACAAACAGAAAAAAAAAAAAGAGCAGACTATCAAAGAATACACAGACACAATTGTCGTACCAGAAAGAATGGGACAGAAGAAGTGTTTGAAGTAATAACCGCTGAGATGGTATCAAAATTAGTGACACCAAACCACAGGTTTCAGAAGCTCCGAGAACACTAAGCAAGATAAATAACAAAAACCACATTTAGGCATAGCATATTCAACTGTAGAAAACCAAAGACAAAGAGAAACTCCTGAAAGAAACAAACTAGAGGGAAGAAAACCTTCCCAATATAGGAACAAGGATAATACAGCAAAAGTCTCCTCAGAATTTGTGCAAGCAAAAGTAGAATGCTGTACAATGTTGCAAGTGTTGAAAGAAAATGGCCAACCTCAAATTCTATCTCCAGCAAAAGTATTTGTTAAAAGTTAAGAAGAAACAGACTTTCTTAGACAAACAAAACCAAAGAGAATGTTACCAGAAGAACAGTCCTGCAAAACTAAGAGACTTTCTTCTGACAGATGAAAATGATATAGGTCAAAAACGTGGTTCTACATGAAGAAAGGAAGAGTGCCAGAGATGGAATAAAGGTAAAAATATTTTATTATTCTTTGTTCACCCAAAAGAAATATTTTTGTTCAAAGCAATAAAGTAACCATGTATTGGGTAAACTATAGCATATGGGTAAGATAGATATTTCAGAAATTTCACAAGGGAAAGTTGAAGAAATTGGAAATACTGTTATAAGGTCCCTGCAGTATACATAAAGTGGTATAGTGTTACTTGGAAGCTGATTTAGATTGTTTTTACTCTATTGTGAACCCTAAGGAAATCACTAAAAATATAAATGATACACCAAGAGGAGACAAAAGATAAACATGCTCAATTAAGACCAAAGAAAACAAACAGGAGGTACAAAGAACAAATGTAATATGTAGAAAACAGATAAAAAGATAGCAGATTTTAATCCAACTATAGAAATAATCACTCTCGCTGTAAATGGTCTAAACACCACAATTAAAAGTTGAGACTGTCAGACCAGAGAAAGAAACATAATTATGTGCCATTTAAAAGAAAGCTACTTTAAATATAAAGACCCTGACTATAGTAAAGGAATGGTAAATAATTTAACATGCTAACATAAGTCAAAATTAAGCAGGCATAACTATATGAATTTCAAAGAAAGCAGATTTCAGAAGAGGAAAGATTATCAGGGATAAAGACTATTTATTACATAGAGAAGGAGGTGAGTTCTACAGGAACATACAAAAAATCATAAACATGTATGTACCTAACAAAAGGGCATCAAAATATATGAGACAATACATAATAGAATAGAAAGGAGAATAGTTTAGTCTCCTATTATATGTGGAGATTTCAACACAATTATCAGTAACTGATAGACTAGGCAGGCCAAAAATTAGTAAAGACAGAAATGACCTGAACAACACTACAAACCAACTTGGTCAAACTGACGTAAATACAATACACATTCTTCTCAAGCACACATGGAAGAGTCACCAAAATAGATGATACACTGGGCCATCACATACATCTTAACGGTTTTAAAAGAACAGAAATCATGCAAAGTATGGTTTCAGATTACCACAGAATTAAACTAGAACTCGGTAACAAAAGGATAGCTGGAAAAGGTCCAAACATTTGGATATTAAACAACACACTTCTAAATCATCTCTAGGTCAAATAAATTTCAAGGCAATTTAAAAATACTTTAAAATAACATCAAAATGTGCTTAGAGGGAGACGTGTAACATTAAATCTTTCTTCTTTTCTAATATATGAACTTGAAGTTAATAACCTAAATACCCAACTAAGGAAACTACAGTAAGAAGAACACACTGAACCTAAGGCAAGCAGGGGAAAGAAATGACAAAAATTAGAGGAGAAATCAAGAAAAGTTAGGGAAACAGGAAATAAGACTAAAACAAGACTAAAATTCATTTTGAAAAGATTTTTTAAAAAAATTATAAGCCTCTAGGCAGGCTAAACCTGAAAAAGAAAAAGAGATATAAATTACAATTATCAGGAATGAGAGAAGAGGGGGTCATTACTGCTACTCTCAAGGACATTAAAAGGGTAAAAAAGAAGTACTATGAACAATTCTACACCCACAAATTTGATAACTTAGATGAAATGGACCACTGTCTTAAATTACAAAAATTACCATATCTCACTTAAGGAGAAACAGATATGAATAGTACCATAACTGTTAAAGAAACTGAGCTCATCATTTACAGTCTTCCAAAATGAAATCACTGGGTCCAGGTGATTTTACCAGTGAATTCTACCAAACTATACCAATTCTCCACAGTATTCAAAAAAATTTTTTCATGACAGGCGGGAACACATCCCAACTCATTTTAAGAAGCCAGCATTACCCTAATACAAACATCCTGTAAAGACACCACAAGAAAGGAAACTACAGGCTGGTACTTTTATCTCAAAAACAGACAAAAGACTTAACAAAATATGAATAAATTGACTCCAGCATCATATCTATTCAGAGGAGTTCATTCCAGGCAGTCAAAGATAATTTGGTATCACAAATCAGTGTGATTCACTGTTAACAGACTGAATAAGAAAAGTCATATTCTCATATCAACAGATGTAGAAGTTTAATAAAAATCCTAAATGGGTATTGAATTTTAAAAACTAGAATAAAGGGAATTTCCTTAACCAGTAAAAGCCTATATTAGAGAACCTCTATAGCTAACAGTGTAAGACCTTCCTCCTGAGTTTTGGAACAAAACAAAGATACCCTCTTTTACTACATATATTCAACATTATAATGCAAATCCTAGCTAGTTCAATAAGAAAATAATAAAAGTTATACAGCTTGAAAAGGAAGAAATAAAGCTGTCTTTATTTCTGGATGTGTATGTAGAAAAACTCAATGATTCTATAAAAAAACAAACTCTTGGAATTAGTGAGTATACCACGGTTATATGACACGATCAGTATGCAAAAATCAATTACTTTACTATATATAAGCAAACACTTGGAATTTTAAATAATTTAGTACCATGTACAATAGCACCTAAAAAGGAAATACTTAGCTATACATTTTTAAATGTAGGGGATCTATATGTAGAAAACTATGAAACACTGATAAATCAAAAAAGATGCAAATAAAAGAAGAGATATTCAACATTCATGCATTAGAAGTCTCAAAATTGTTAAGATGTCAGTTCTTCCCAACTTGTTCTACAGAGTTAATGCAACCCCAAAGTCCCAGCAAGCTTTTTTTTTATAATTAATTCTAAAATGTATATAGAAAAGCCAAAGACCTAGAATAGCTACCTAATGAATCAAAAAGAACGAAGTTTCAAGGCATAATATGTCTTACTCTTCTGTTAGAAACTATGGTTTTGTTGAAAGAATAAACACAGACATCAGTGGAAAACAACAGAGATATATAAACATAGTTACTTGACTTTTGGCAAAGATGCAAAGGCAATTCAACAGAGAAAAAATAGTCTTTCTAGTGAACAGTACTGAAACAGCTAGACACCTGTCTCTACATACAGACACAGGCTTCACAACTTAAACAAAAATTAACTAAAAGTGAATACAGACCTAAATGTTAAATGCAAAACCATAAAACTTCTAGAAGGAAACCTGTATGATATTTATTTGATTTTCCTATCTAAAAGGTCATAACCAAAAAATGATCCACAAAAGGAAAAACATGGCCCCATTAGATATTATTAAAGTTAAAACCTTGCTCTTCGAAATACACTGTTAAGAGAATGTAAAGCCACAGACTGTTAGAAAATATTTGCAAATCAAGCATCTGATGAAGGACTTATATCTGGAATGTACAAAGAATTCTTAAAACTCAGCAATAAGAAAACAACCAACCAAAAAAAATTTTAAGGCAAAATATCAAACACATCAGCACAGGGGATATACAAATGGCAAAGAAGCATATGAAATGACGTTCAACATCATATCTCATGAGGGAAATGCAAATTAAAACAAAAATAAAAAACCACTTTTAAAACAACAATGAGACATTACTACACACCTCTCAGGACAGCTAAAACAGAAAACAAAGACCAAAGCCTGACAACTAAATTTGGTGGTAAGAATGTGGAACTACAGAAACACTCATTCATACCTGATGGGAATGCGAAATGGTGCAGTATTTCAGAAACAACTTGGAAGGTTTGTTTTTGTTTTTTAGATTAATTATATTTGAATTGTGGTAAAATATACATAACATAAAATGTACCAGTTTAACCATTTTAGGTATATAGTTCAGTGGCATTAACTGAGGACATTTACATTATTGTGGAACCATCACCATCAGTCATCTCCAGAACTTTTTTCATCTTCCCAAACTGAAACTCTGTATCCATTAAAAATTAACTCCCCATTTCTCCTTCCCTCGAACACCATTCTCCGATAAAAGGAACTAGGGCTGAGGGAAGGACAGACAGGATGAGCCTGGAGCATCTGGTAGTGTCAGAGGGACACAGGAGCCAACTGAAAGCACTCCCAATGGCCAAAACTGAAACTTTGAATAACAAAATAAATAACATATATTAAAATGTAACACAAAGTATAAATCTAAAACATAAATATCTGAGTCTGTAGTGATGTAAATAAATAATTAAAATAATTAATAAGATTAGGCAAATCTCCCATCCAGAATTCAAAACAATATATGTAGTTCCTCTCTCATCCATTAGGTGGATCATAATTCCTCACTCCCTTAATTGTGGGAAGGACTGACTTCCCTCTAAATAATACAGTATGGAAAAGGGGAAGAAGTGACTTTACAGTGGAGAAACTTGACAAACACTACCTCAGCCATATGATCACACTTAACATCTTCAGAGAGAAATCATACAGCTGGCATGTGCACTGAACACAATGTGGTAAGACTAGCACTTTGTAAACACTGTGGTCTTCCAAGAACCTGCAAGCCCAGTTTAATCATGAGGAAAAAAAATCAGACAAACCCAAACTGAGAAACATGCTACTCAATACGCAAGCAAGTATTCCTCTAAAGTGTCACAGTCATCAAACATAAGAAATATTTGAGAACTTGTCATAGTCTAAAGAGCCCTAAGGGAGTCATCCTGGCCAAAGGTAATGTTCTATTCTAGATGGACCCTGGAACAGAAAAAAGACATTAGGTAAAAACTAAGAAAATCTGAATAAAGTCTGGACTTCAGTTAGCAATAATGTGTCAATATTAGTTACACAGTTTTGACAAGTACACTAGTGTAAGATGACTGCTCAGTTCTGCTCTAGAATATGAATGGTTATGGTTATAAACATGATACACTGACACTCAGCCCCTATACTCAACCCCTCAGAAGTTTAATAAATGCAGTATATGATCTCTTCTTTCCTTCACAATCTCATTTCTCATTTCCTCATAGGCCAATCCTCAAACCCAGGACCATTCAAGCACACCGCAAACCCAGAGTCATTTGCACAGTGACCCAGGTCAGCTGAGCTATTGGTTTCCATACAAGTTTTCCTTCTGTAGACCTTTGTGAAAGCCTGAGCATCAAGCTTTGTGAAATGGCTCTGATTCTTCACTATCCCTTTATCTTGCTCAATGAAGGAGATGCCATCTTGAAGCTGATTCTGGAATCCGTTTCAAAAATAAGGGAAGAGAGAGAGAAAAAAATAACTCTAAGCAAAATGTCTCTGAGGTTTCTTCATTCCCGAGAGTATTTTTATCATATGAAGGAATCAGGCTTACTGCAGTTGGAAAAAGCCATGAATAAGATCCCTGGACAAGATGTAGAGATCAAGCCCCACAGAGATTAAATGACTTGCCCAAGGTCATAATATGTTCATCTCAGAGAAGAAAGAATACATTTTTTCTAAACTAGCATGCTTCTCACACTTTAGTCTTTTACACCCTTGGCAAATTTAACCTTTTCCACACAGCTGCTGAGATAACCTACTGGTTTCACAAGCTAAATCAACACAAGGGACATATCTCAAAAGTGCCCCCAGACTGCCTCCCTTTCCATTATTGAAAACCACGAGATGAAAGTCTTTAATAACTCACTGCACAAGAGGACCATTACTGTCAGCATATACCACTCAGCCATATATTATAGCTTCTTACTTCTCCACACAAAATTGCTTTGAAATTTACATTTGCTATAAAGGATTCAAGTCCATCACTATTAATTTTCTTCTACAAATTATGTTTAATTATCACCTGTTTCCACCTACAAAGAAGCCCCTCTCATACTTCTGCCTCCATATAGCTCTCAAGAAGAGTTTCCTCAGCATGAATCTTTGATGGTGATTTTATATCCCTTACTTGCCCTTCCTTGTCAAGCTCACACAGCCTACTTAGCGATATGGAAATGAACGGTTTGCCTTGCACCGCATTTCCTGCATACATATGAAATCTGGTCTCCCTAAGCAGGAGGAAAAAAGGAACATTTTCCAGCTTTAGCCTGCAGACAGTTAGGCTAGAAACATTCTATTTTGAGATTCAAAGCAGCTTGGAAAAGTCCATCCAGAACTGATGGCTTAACAGGTTATAGAGTACATCTCCTAAGAAACGTACTCGGCTATCTTCCTGATGTTTCAAGAATCACCTTTATTCTCTCCTTCAGTTTTGGAGCCCTAGAAGAAACTAGTTTATCAGAAATAGAGAGAAATCTAAAAATTGTATTTTATTACTTTTCCATTTCACTTCTATGCGTCCTTAGTACATGGTACCATATAAGCAGCATGGTCTTCGAGTCAGAAATACTAGCAGTCAAATCATAACTCTACCAAAAACTTATGTAACTTCAGGCAAATCACTTATCTCTGAGCCCCTGTTCTCTCAACCTTAAACATAAAGCTATTTTAAGTTTAATCAAGATTAGTGTGTATTATGCTTGGCACATTCAAGGAATTCAAATGTTCATTGTCTTCCCCTTCCAGATTCAGTGAAGCAGTATATTTGTCTATAATCCTGTCTGCAACTGACTGAAACTCAACTCAAACTAGCTCAAGCTTAAAAGGAATTTGCTGGCTCACATAACTAGGCAGTCCTGGCATGTCTGGGGCTTTAGAAATAGCTGGATCAAGCTTCCCCAACAATGCTGCCATGACTCTTGACTCTTCATCTCTGCTTGGAGTTGCTCTCAACATAAGCACTGACCAAATGACTGGCAAAAGAGCCAGTATAAGTTACAGATCGTCAGCCTCCTCTCTTAGCAGACCCTCCATGAAGAAAACTGTCTCCTACTATTCACATATCAAGTTCAGGGAAGATTCTAATTGGCCTTGCTTGGATCATGCACCAACCTCTAACCCAATCCCTGTGACCACGGGGAAGAGACTGTTCAGTTTGGCCAGACTGGGTAAGGACCTACTATTGTGGCAGAGAACGAAGTACCGTGATTTAGTCTTAGGATTAAATGGAGTGAAGGATCCCGA
This sequence comes from Vicugna pacos, assembly GCF_048564905.1. NCBI lineage: Eukaryota > Metazoa > Chordata > Mammalia > Artiodactyla > Camelidae > Vicugna > Vicugna pacos. The sequence goes on along the minus strand of NC_132997.1, from coordinate 46,788,698 downwards.
AGAAACTAGGACAAGGACTATTGAAAATAATACTGAGAATAAATTAGGAGTTTGGGAGTAACGGATACACATTACTATATATATAAAACAGATAAACAACAAGGACCTACTGTATAGCACAGGGAACTATATTCAATTTCTTTTAATAACATAAAGGAAAAGAATCTGAAAATATGTATGTATGTGTATGTATAACTGAATCACTTTGCTGTACACCTGAAACTAACATTATACATCAACTATATCTCATTAAAAAATAAAATAAAAAAATAAAAAATACTGAGAGAAAAATTAAAAATAAATAAAAACTACAGTTTCCACTGTGCGTCGTTGTCAATAAGTATTTGGCTTCTTTACTCATAGCCTGATCTTTTTCACTCTAGATTGTCTTGTTTAGGGATCTGTAGTCAGTCAGGAGTCAGAAAACTATAACCCAGAGACCAAACGTCCCACTGCTTGTTTAATAAATAAAGTTTTGTTGAAACACAACCACGTTCATTCCTTAACATACTGCCCATGGTGGTTTTCACACCACAACATCAGAGTTGAGTAGCTGCAACAAGAGTTTACAGAGACCACAAAGCCGAAAATACTTAATATCTGGCTCTTTTCAGAAAGCCTTTGCCGACCCTTGATCTATGTTACAATAACGAAGATAATGAGAGGTAGGGGGGGAAATGCTTACTTAGAATATTTGCTTGAAATAAAATAGAAATATTGATGACAATTATATTTTTATGTAACTTGCATCCACAATCTGTTAGTAATAAAAGTACTTTAGAAGTTAGAAAAATATATCTTGCCCCAAAAAAAGTATCCTCCACACAGTAGATGCTCAGTACGTATTTCTAATATATATCTACCAGCACAACCACCCACTAAATGCACTCAAGCTCCCAAATGATGCGCTGTACTTGAAGCAGCCTTTTCCCTCACACTCGACTTCGTCTGTAACTTCAGATCCTCTTAGCTCTGCCTTCACAATACATCCCAAATGCTTCTGCTTCTTTTCATCTTTCAGATTCCTCCCTAGTGCAAGCCAACACCATTTCTTGTCTAAACTAATGCATTCATTTTCTAACGGTCTCCCTGCTTCTATTCTTACTCATCAGCACTCCATAATCCTTTCCAACAGCCAAGAGAGACCATTTTAAGACCAAATCAGGTAAGATTGCTTCCCTCCCTAAAACTCTCTGATGGCTTCCTTCTTTGCTTAGACTGAAACCCAACCTCTTGTTGTTGGACTGCAAGTCACTCCGTGAACTGATCCTTGCTTACCTCTTAGCCTCAACCAGATTCACTCTAGCCCCTTCACTCCACCCCAACTATGAAGGATATCTTTGGTGCCTAGAGTATACCATGCTCATTCCCTCTGTAGAACTTTTTCCCTCCTTCCATCTGCCTAGGAATGTCTGCTCCCATCCCCACATGGCTGGCTGATTTTGCTTAGTAATTCAGGAATCAATCCAAAGGTCCCTCTTCATTGGAATAAAAGATATTTTCCCATCACTTTTATTGAATATATTATGTTGTGGTATTAAAAGTGACGTTCTATTTCCTACCTGGTTACTACATACATTATGAGATTTACATTATGTGTAAATAGAAATTAATTGACATCCATAACCTAATTGTTTATGATGTCATCATCACATGTTAATAGATTGACTTTCTAATGTGGTTTCGATGACAACTGGAGTGATATGAACACAATGACACATGCTAGGTGAATGACTCTTGTGTAGCAACATAACATTCATGTATTTCTAATTTTCACAGAGTTTGACTAATTGTTTCAAAATTAGCTCCAGCTCATTTACAAGTTTTGTGAGCTTGTTGAAGTTAATTATTGGCTAAAACAGACTGGACACTGATGTGTACTATGAAAATAAGACTCTATACTCTGTTTAGATAATTCAAGGAAGCTGTATATTTTGACCCAGGAGCTTTTGATTTCAGGTAACTGACAAAAAATACCATCATTGCCATCATCATCATCATCATCACGATCAAAGCATCTTTTAAAAGGTTGTGAGACATGAGGCATTGACTGATTTTCTGTTGTAGGACACACCGAGTTTTAACTGACCCTGAATATGACCTTGGTCCAACAGGATGTTAACACTACATAAAAAAGCTTTATTGCACTATGACTGACCTCTGCTGGTTCATAGTATTCTGAATAGCCAGAGGTGGAAATGAATATATTAATGCAGGTTAAAAATACTTAAATCCATACCCTTTGGATACAATTCTTCAGCCAAGTACTAGCCACCTAACTAATTCTCTACAATATTTTGAGGACTTGGTCAAATGCCACTAAAAAAATCCAGGAACAATATCAAAAACAGGAAATGGGGTTTGTCTGTCATGACTTTTTCTTAAGGACTCCAGCATAGGTCCTGGTGGGAACTGCTTTTGCTCCTCAGTTCCCATAAAACAGCTTGTAATTTAGATCAGGAGTATCTCAGATGTGCAGTTTGTCGTGACTTTCCTTTTTAGAAAAACAAATGCTGTCTCTCTCTTATCACCCAGCACTTCTCTTAATGTGAGGGATCTTATTTGGAAGCAGTCTTCATGCCTCAGGATATAAGGCCAGCCCTTAAGGAGCTAGGCACTCGGGCAGAACCATACTTCACTTCCTACAATCTTGCTAACCACCTAGGGTCCTAGTTGCCACACCCTCAGTACCACAGATTTCAGTACAAAAATTTTTTTTTCCTTTGACCAAAAAAACCAAAAGAAAATGTGTTTATTTTGCACATTATATGCACCGTTGTGATAAAGAGTCAAAGAAAGAGCTTTAGACATTGAGGGAAAAAACCCCAGCCTTGTCACTACGCAGAATTTCTAGCATTTTGCCCACCCCAAAGTCTCATCAGATGCCTGCTTCTATGACATGAGCTAGGACCTCCATGTCTGCCACTCACTGATTAACTGCAGACAGAGCTTTAATGGTAGATATCCCATGAGCTTGAGCCATCTGTGTGTTTTTTATAAATATGTGACCAATTCTGGGCGAAGAAGAGGAGAATGCCTCAACAGATATGGAATATGACTTCCATAAACTGATCAAAGGAAAACTGAAAAATCCTTGGCCATCTTTTCACCTCACCTCTCCTTTCCCTCCTTAGTAAGCTCCTCCTTTTTTCTCAAGGGCTGGGTCATCTTGTTCCTTAATGGTTGCCCCCAATTTCCCAGAGACACTTCCAAACCTTGCACATCACACTTTGTATTGTTAGTTTTTTTTCAAATGATAGACTCTTAGGAGCTATTAGGAAATACTGTAAAAACATTTCTAAGGACCTTATTATATATTGCCAAAATGGCATTCCATTTATTCACCTCAGAACTGAATCCTCCTGCAATTACATCATTTAACCTCCAGGACTGGGAACCCAAGACAGCTATGTCAGTATGATTTTACTCTTACTTCCTAGAAACTGTTGCCCATTAAGATAAGGCTATAAACCAATAAATTACTTCACTGTTAATTTCAAAACATTTCTGAAAACTAAGTTATATGAATACTTAATTTTGTTCAACTAGAAAAACAGACCTCCTTGTCAAAACCATAGTTTGTTTATAGGGGCAAATAGCTCACCTATCAAACCAGTTTTACTTAGAAGATTTGCTGAAAGACCCTTATCTCGCAGTGCTTACCAATCTTAAACTCTAATATCATCATACTTTGTCTATTCCATATCAGATCTTTACTTTAAAACATGCCTTAAACCACATGAGCCCAGATCCTCAAATTCTATAGATTTCTATCCATGACCACCCTCTTTTGAGACATGACTAAGAACTTGTCAAGGTAGGTTCTCTCTTAACTGCAGTTGGTTTAATAAAGTTAGCTTTGCTGAAGCTTCAACTTTATTCTAGTGGTGTTTTGGGAAGTCAGCAGTCAAAACATCCAACAAATATGTATTAACTCTTGTTTTTTGGCTAGACATGGGGGATTCAATGTTGACTAAAGATGACAACAGTCCCTATAATTCTGGGAGGGAAAACTATATTAGTCAAACAATTAAAACTACATAAATTTCAATTGTGATTAGTATTATAAGGGAAAGTTAAAAGGTGCTGTGAGAGTGAATAACCAGATAATGTGACACTTTCAAGGAGAATAAGGTGAATGCATTGAGTACATAACATTTGGTCTGAGATTTCTAGGATGAGGAAGTCTCAACTAGGAGAAGATGGAGAGGAAGCGATCCAGGAAGTGAAAGAATAGAAGGGAAAAGGGAGAAACATGGAAGAAGGGGAGGCACAAAGAAAATGGAGGTGGAGGGCCTAAGGAAGAGGGAAGAGGAAAGAGGAAAGAGGAGGGAAATGAAGAGGAGGAGGAAGTGAGATGGAGGGAACAGAGGGGAAGTCTGAAAGCTTTCTAGGCATATGGAAAAATCTGTGTGAGGACAAATGAAAAAAAAAAATCCCCTTATCCTGGAACAGAGAGCAAAGGAGAAAGCAGTATGAGGTAAGACTGGAGAGGTCAACAGGAACAAAATCTAGGCACACAGACCAGAAAATAAGCCTATGAGAGTGTGTGTTTTATCACAGTATCACTAACATATTTTCATCTCTGCTAATCTGATAAATGAAAAATACCCCATTATCTTAAGTTTTAATCCTTTGTTTACTGGTGAATTTATGAAGAACAGATAATGTAATATTTTTTCCTCCATTATAATTTATCTCTTCCTTTCTTGACCTCTACATCCAATAAGATTCCTGGTTTTCTGGTCTATTTGAACAAGATTTTATATATTAAGGGACATTAACCCTTCAACATAAATTTTTACAAACATTCCTCCCAGTTTGTTGTTGGCTTTTAATCTTTGTATTGTTTTGTAGATACATAGAACTTTATTTTTATGCATTGTATCTGTGAATATTTTCATTTGTGATGTTTCATTTGCTTTTCTGCTGAGAGCCTTTCTTAATCCAAAGGCTTAGATAAGTATCTTAAAGACTTACCATTTGGACTTCTACATTTAAATCTTGAAATTATTTGGTATTTATTTTGAAGCATGTCATCTGCTAAGGATCTAAGTATACTTTGTTCCCCTTAGTAGATTTCCAGTGGTTGCAGAGTCATTTGCTAATTGTCCCCTCCTCTCTCTGCAAGTTTTCATACCTCTCTTATCATATTTTCTTTTTCAATATTAGCTAGAACCTGTTACAAAGTCACCTATTCTACTTTGTTTGTTTATCCCTAGGGCACACAGATTTGATTATTGGAGCTTTACATGAAGTTTTAATATCTGGTTGCAGCCTGTCCCAGCTCTCACCTGGTTATTCCTCCGGTAGCACTTTAGAATACCAGTAGCAAGTTCGGAAGAAACAAATCCTTTTGAAATGTTTATTTGGAGGGTGTTAACCCTCTTAGACTGAAATGCCATTCCAGACACTTCATATAGCACATACAATACTTAGCCTGCTAATTCAGGCTTACAGAGCTGTCATTGGAAATACTAAAATCCAAGACCTGCATTTGAGGTCAGGTTTCACCACTTTCAGCATCTACTTAAGGATGTCTTTTGATTTCTGCTTTCTCTTATAGAAGAGGGTAGTAGAACACTCCCTCACTCCATACACAAAAATAAACTCAAAATGGCTTAAAGACTTAAATACGAGACAAGACACGATAAATCTCCTAGAAGAAAACATAGGCAAACCATTCTGACATAAATCTTAGCTCTCCTAGGGCAGTCCACCCAGGCAACAGAAATAAGAGCAAAAATAAACAAATGGGTCCTAATTAAACGTATAAGCTTTTGCACAGCAAAGGAAACCATAAGCAAAACAAAACAACAACCTACAGAATGGGAGAAGATACTTGCAAATGATGTGACTGACAAAGGTTTAATTTCCAGAATATATAAACAGCTCATACAACTCAACAACAAAAGCACAAACAACCCAGTCCAAAAATGGGCAGAAGACCTAAACAAGCAGTTCTCCAAGGAAGACATACAAATGGCCAATAGGCACATGAAAAAATGCTCAATATCACTAATTATCAGAGAAATAAAAATCAAAACTACAGTGAGATATCACCTCACATCAGTCAGAATGGCCCTCATTCAAAAGTCCATGAATGCTAAACGCTGAAGAGGCTGTGGAGAAAAGGGAACCCTCCTGCACTGCTGGTTGGAATGTAGATTGGTGCAGCCATTATGGAAAACAGTATGGAGATTCCTCAAAAAAGGAAAAATAGACTTACCATATGATCCAGCAATCCCACTCCTGGGTATATATCCAGAGAGAACTTTAATGCAAAAAGATAACATGCACCCCAATGTTCACAGCAGCACTATATACGATAGCCAAGACATGGAAGCAACCTAAATGTCCATCGACAGATGACTGGATAAAGAAGCTGTGGTATATTTATACAATGGAATACTACTCAGCCATAAAAAAGAATAAAATAATGCCATTTGCAGCAACATGGATGGACCTAGAGATTGTCATTCTAAGTGAACTAAGCCAGAAAGAGAAAAATACCGTATGATATCACTCATATGTGGAATCTAAAAAAAAAAAAAAAAACCATAAATACAAAACAGAAAAAGACTGGCGGACATACCAATTTTATGGTTACCGGGGAAAGGGGGTGGGAAGGGATAAATTCAGGAGTTTGAAATTTACAAATGTTAGCCTCTACATATAAAAATAGATTTTTAAAGTTTCTTCTGTACAGCACAAGTAACTAAGTTCGAAATCTTATAGTAACCTTTAATGAAAAAGAATATGAAAACAAATACATGTATGTATATGCATGAGTGGGACACTGTGCTGTACACGAGAAATTGATACATTGTAACTGACTACTTCAATTAAAAAAAAAAAAGAGGGTGGTCCGCGTGCATTACATAAAGCTATGGCAAATATGAGATAGTGTATGAAAAAGCTTTAATGGGCAAGAGGTCAAGATAGGTGCCAGAGTCTGGAGCTAAGTGAGGTCTTCCTCTTGTGACCATGACTGTACCACAGTTACATCAGCCTCTTCCATATTATCTTCATCACCTTACCTGGCCTCCTCAGCCTAAAACCTCCCAACTTTCAGGATCCAGTTTTGTAATTAATATTGTAAAGGCGAATACCTCAGTGCTTAAAGGATACCACCATGTAATCCTGCTATAAAGAAAAGAGTCCTAAAAATAAACAAAACAGTGGCCCTCCTTAACCCAGACGAGCTTGGACTTGAGACTACTGAGTTTTCTTCAAGACCAGAGGGGGGAAACATGATGGTTTCTGGTATGCGCAAGAAAGGAAGAAAGAGGGGTCTCCTATGGTGTCAAGGAAATTAGCTAATGGGGAAAAGAAAAGAGGAACAGGAGGGACCCCTTTAAATATCGTCTCTGCCCCCTAGAAGAGGACGAAAATCACCACACACCTAGATGAGCTCGCTCTTCCTCCAGCCCTGGGTGCTGTTTGCCCAGGTCCAGCCTTACAGGAAGGTGGATCCCAGAGAGGCCTCCCTGAAGGCACAGCCAGCCTCCCCTCCTCTGAGGCTGGGCTCCAGGTTGTCACACACCCCAGCAAACCCCAACAAGTTAATTTGTAATCTTACGGGGAAAATGATGGTCGCACGGTGTCTGTCACTGAGCACTCCCCCTGCCAGTTTAAACAGCTGATTAGTTAGCGCCACTAGAATCGATCGGCATCAGTTCCACCTGCATGCACCCACCAGGAACCACTTTATTGTAAATCAATCATTCTGAAAACATCTCACAGAGGGGCCAGGCTCTGCTAACAAGCCGTCAATTCCTGCTGCCTGTTGGCAGCGCCCAGCAAATAAGAAGTGCAACCAACATTTATTCAAAAATTATCTCTTCAGGTTATTTTGAGCCTGGGAAGGGGGTAGAAAAGCCAGAATGGATTGGGGCTTCCCAATGCATGTACATGCACAAGGTTGTGGATTGTCTCCCTGGAACTGGGGCCAAGGTTTGCCCAGGCCCTCCCTCTTAAAAAAATGGGCAAAAGTTTTAAATGGACATTTCACAAAAGAAGCTCTATGGATGGACACAGTACATGAAAAAAAAAAGTGCTCAACATCATTTTTCATCTTAGAAATGTGAATTAACGCCTCAGTGAGATACCTACACCACCATCCGAATGAATAAAATTTAAATGACCGACGACACCCAACAATGGTGAGGACGTAGAGCAAACTGAATTTTCTCACATGGTTGGTGAGAGTGTAAAATGAGAAACTCCTTTGGAAAAAAGGTTTCCAATTTCTTATAAAACTAAACATACACATAGCCTATCACCAGCAATTGTACTCCTACTTATTTACCCAAGAGAAATGAAAGCATATGTACACGAACATTCACAGCAGGCTTATTCACAATAGCCAAAATCTGGAAACAACTTGAGTATTCGTCACCAGGTGAATGGATACACAAAGTGTAGTATATCTGTACACAGGGAATACTACTCAGCAATAAAAAGAACGGATCACTGATACACACAACAACATGGATGCATCTCAGAAACATCATGCTAAGGACAGGGCCCTACCCAAAAGAGTACCTACTCTATGATTCCATATCTATGAGACTCTGGAGCAAAGCAAACTAATCTATGGTGGGAAAAAAATTATAATATTGGTTGCCTCCAGAGAGGTGTGGTTGTAGATTACCTGGGATGTGGCATAAGGAAACTTTCTGGAATAACTGTCATTTTCTACACCTTGACAGGACTTTGGATTACACAGGACAGATGTGAAAACTCAGTGAAGGGTCCACTTAAGACTTCTCCACTATATTGTATGCAAACTTAACCTCAAAACTCAAAAGTAAGAGAGAAGTATAAATAAGTATTAAATTTAATTAAGGCTATGTGCACTGAAGTATCTGGAGTGAAATGTACCAAAGTCTGCAATTTTATTTTTTTTAACATTTTTTATTGACTTATAATCATTCCACAACACTGTGTCAAATTCCAGTGCAGAGCACAACTCCTCAGCCATACATGAACATATATATATTCATTGTCACATTTTTTTCTCTGTAGGCTACCAAAAGATCTTGTATATATTTCCCTGTGCTATACAGTATAACCTTGTTTATCTATTCTACAATTTTGAAATCCGTCTGTCCCTTCCCACCCCCCGCCCCCTTGGCAACCACAAATTTGTATTCTATGTCTATGAGTCTTTCTGTTTTGTATTTATGCTTTGGGGTTTTTTGTTTTTGTTTTTTGTTTTGTTGTTTTTTAGATTCCACATATGAGTGATATCATATGGTATTTTTCTTTCTCTTTCTGGCTTACTTCTCTTAGAATGACATTCTCCAGGAACATCCACATTGCTGCAAATGGCATTATGTTGTCGGTTTTTGTGGCTGAATAGTATTCCATTGTATAAATATACCACTTCTTCTTTATCCAGTCATCTGTTGATGGACATTTAGGCTGTTTCCATGTCTTGGCTATTGTAAATAGTGCTGCTATGAACATTGGGATGCAGGTGTCAAGTAGGATTCCCTCTGGATATATGCCCAGGAGCAGGATTCCTGGGTCATATGGTAAGTCTGTTCCTAGTCTTTTGAAGAGTGTCCATACTGTTTTCCACAGTGGCTGCACCAAACTGCATTCCCACCAGCAGTGTAGGAGGGTTCCCTTTTCTCCACAGCCTCTCCAGTATTTGTCATTTGTGGATTTTTGAATGATGGCCATTCTGACTGGTGTGAGGTGATACCTCATTGTAGTTTTGATTTGCATTTCTCTGATAATTAGTGATATTGAGCATTTTTTCATGTGCCTATTGATCATTTGTATGTCTTCCTTGGAGAACTGCTTGTTTAGGTCTTCTGCCCATTTTTGGATTGGGTTGTTTTTTTCTTATTAAGTCGTATGAGCTGCTTATATATTCTGGAGATCAAGCCTTTGTCGGTTTCATTTGCAAAAATTTTCTTCCATTCCATAGGTTGTCTTTTTGTTTTACTTATGGTTTCCTTTGCTGTGTAGAAGCTTGTAAGTTTAATTGGGTCCCATTTGTTTATTCTTGCTTTTATTTCTATTGCTTGAGTAGACTGTTCTAGGAGAACATTTTTGAGATGTATGTGAGATAATGTTTTGCCTATATTTTCTTCTAGGAGGTTTATTGTATCTTGTCTTATATTTAAGTCTTTGATCCCTTTTGAGTTTATTTTTGTGTATGGTGTAAGGTGCAACTTAACTTTAAAATGCACTTTAACATAGGATGGATTGGTAATTGCATCAAGGGAGGGACAGAGAGATGTGACATACAACAAGTATAATAAAACCTAAGTAGGGGTGAGGGTGAGGAGTCACTGTAAAACCCTTTTAACTTTCTGTACATCGGAAATTTTTCATGAGGAGAAAGATGAGATAGAGTGTCTTCCTCACTTGGTCAGCATTAATAGCACACAGGGGCTCTGTGCCTTGTCTGAGGGTCCCACGGATCTCTGATCAGTCTTTACTTTACCCTATCTGCTGACTAAATAAATTCTGATTATCCGGAAGACAAACCTGCCAGGTAACGCTGGGAACACACTCCTTAGTGAAAAGATGTGTAGAGAATATTATAATTGGTTTCCAAGAGCCTCCTATAAAACGAGTCCAACTCTTTAATTAAAGAGATGGGACAAAGGCATTTTTGTCTTGAGATATTTTCCCTCTACCTTTGTGGCTTCTGTGTGCATCTCAGTATAGGGGCAAGAAAGCCAAAGAAAACTGTGTTCCCGTTCTGGGTGATGGAAAGCCCTATCGTTTGTGTTTGGTTAGAAGGCATGAAGGTAATAATCTGACTTAGCCAAATGTAGTCCAGACAGCCTCATGCAGGCCGGGCTCAGCTCATTTGCCGACAGATGATTGCACTGTCAACGCTGCATGGTTGAGGGTAATTGTGTGATGATGACTCCCCTGTACACCTTGCATCATAAGGCAAAACTATGGGTGTAGTTTGGACTGCAAGGGAGAGCAGGCAAATGCCTGTGGCCCATTGACTTTGGTGGGGGGTTGTGGAGGCACATATGGGAGAACCAGTGGCTCCCTGGGGAGACAGTGATGGGAATGCAATGTCGAAGGTAATGGTTACAAGATAACATGGTTAGAAGGAAACTTGGATTGATTAGGACTTGGCAACCGAGGTGGAGCAGGATTTAAGGAGGCAGGAGGTGTGTTGAAACTGCTGGTACCGGGTTAGGAGTTAAGTTCCCGGCTGCTAAATTCCTGCTTTGCGTGGGTGCAAGTCCTAGCTGGCCGTTTCCTAGCTCTGTGATCACGGGTCAATGGCTCCAACTCTCTAGGTCTCTGTTTTACCTTATCTGCAAAATGGCTTAAATAACTGTAGCCTGTGTGTGGTCGTTGTGAGGACCGGGAGCAAGGTAAAAAGCTGAGGCTCATGCCAGCTGTGTGATAGCCTCACGGAAATGTTCACTGTGACTTGAGGCAAAGTGCCCTCCTTCTGGGCCTTGAGTGGTTTGAGTCATAGTAATAAGCGTTAGGCTTCAAATATTCCTCTCTGTGGCTTCGCTACTGTCAGCCTTCCAATTCACGTTGGATATTCTCGTTCTGGGCATGGGCCATAGCTTATCACAGTAAGCAGTATAAATGCAACAGACGAGCAAGCACATCTGGCGGATTCTTTCAGAGAATTAAGACGGGGTCCCTTTGCTTCTAGGTGGTTACCTAATATTTCTAGGCCTTAGCGCTCTCTCGTTAGAATAGGGGGTAATCATGAAAGCTTTTGCAGACTTATTGTGAAGATGAGAAAAATAAAAGGAAAGTGCCTGTCACCATACCAGACTCATAGCAATTGCTCAATATGCATATACACACACACACACACATATGTATATATACTCACACACACACAAAACACAAATATATACATGCATATATCTGTAGTAATAATTATCATATATATTTATAGTTATAACCAGATGAATGAGGTTGCAGGTGAATATTTTATCTACAAACATGAGTACACTTTTTTCAGGCCTAGGCAACTTAGAAAGCAAGGATCCAACAACTCATCCATTTACACGTGTTTGGTAACTTGCAGTTCATCCTACCTGGTTCTGTTTAAAAGCTGTATATATTACAGTGATAAAACTTACGAGCTACTTAATACCCCATGTAAAGCAGAGGTTAAAAGACACAATTCTCTGTGAAGCACTTAGTAATAGTAATAGACCAGTAGTGGTTGCAGTGTTGATGGTAATGCAAAATACACAAACTATTTTCCAGTTTAACAATTTACGTTCATTCAAATCCTTTTCCTTCTGAACATGTTAAAACCACCAAGCAAAACAGCACGTGATCTTAACTCTACATAGCATGGATGAGCAAACTGAGAGCTCAGGGAAATAGTAACTTCACTCATTCTTTCATTAAACATGTTCACTAACCTATCATGTCCTCAGCACAGTGCTCTGTGTTTGAGGCACAAAGAGGACTAAGACATTGTAACTGGGTACAGGGAATTCACATCTAGGCAAAGTAGTGTTTATCTAGATCCCACCAGATGTGAGCTAAAAATAAAGGTCTCTGGGTCAAAAAAAAAATGTGTGAATTTCAACCTCCCCTTATCTCCCTGAAGGAGATTCGCAATGCACCTGGGCATATTACATGTTCTAAGAAGTTCTAGGACAACTTGACTATTTAACTCTGCACTTCAACAATTATTTGACTGCAGAATCGTTCTGCCAGCAAGACATGAATTCATATTATTTGGGGATTCTGTAGTAGAAGGGGACAGACATGCACACATGATGGCCTGTGACAAAGGCTGGGACAGCTTGATGGCCTGAGCACAGAGGACAGAGGAGTCAGATCTCTGCATTAACCAACAGGTCAAGAAAGGCTCCCCTATTTGAGCCAAAGTTATGTAGCCGAATGACAGATGTGCTGAGGCCATCCCAGAGCATCCTGAACTAGACTGCACTGCTTCTAACCTGGAAAGTCTCTCCACACTCAACAGAGATGCTCCAAAAAGTATGAGGCTTTTAAGGTTTCTGTTCTCTTTGGGAAGTTCAGCATTGAACATATAAAACAAGGGGGCTGGACTTGTTCATTTCTAACCGCACGCTGGCCTTCCATGATTCTGTGCTTTAAACATACATACATTCTGCCTTGTTTCATTAAGGGCCAATGGCCCAGAGGCCAGCAGAGCAGGGTGTTTCAGCACCAATCCCAGTTCAGCTGAAAGGCAAAGCTCTTTACAAAGAGGTTGAACTTCTTCATGGTGAAACGTATTGATTTAGGCGGGAGAGGGTGACAGACAGCATCATAACACATACAATGAGAAAGGAGCCTCCAGGTTAGACTCGACTGTAATATAGAGTTGGGAACTCAGAAAGCTGCAGGATAATTGCTTTGACATTTCCACTTCATCACACCAGTGGGTACCTCTAGCTTAGCCTAGAACCTAGAGTTCTGTCCAACAGAAACACAAAGAAGAGGTGCAAGTGTGAGGCCCCTCTAGCCTCACTTCCATAAGCAGCACTCCCATGCAACCACTCTCCTGTACAGTCTTCACAGAGATTATTAGCATATTTGGGATACCTCCTCAATCAAACTAAGGTCTCTGACTCCACAGGGTGAATACATATTTTCAGGAGTTCATACATTTAGGAGGAGTCAGAATATTTTAGAGGAGTACTTGCTCAGTTAAAGCCTGAGGATCAAGAGACAGAATCATGAATGGCCTCCGAGTTTCTGACTTGAGCAACTCTGTGATTTTGAGAACAATTTCATGCAGGTTTCCCTAATAATGTAGTGCTGACATTATCTTTCATTAAAATTGGCATCACAGGACTAACTAGTAAATTATTGACACAGAATGAGCTCTGATTGTACTGATCTAGCAAACCAAGTCTGGACAGTATTTGCCTCATTTTGAAATTTCAAAATGCAGGAGAAAAAGTCCACTGGAGAACAAGATCTGAGGCTAAATCTTTCTATAATTAATGACAACTTCTATGATTTGGTTTCACCATAAACAATATTATCTATCACACTGAATTAATATTATAAATTTGAATTTTATTGGTTTTATAGTTTTGTTTGTACTTAATTTAAAAGTTGCTTTGCATTACAGTTGCTAGGTTTCAAATCATTTTGTTTTACAGTTGAGTAAGAGCTATCTGCATAAAGACTTCATTCCTAGCTTTATATTTATACATTGATAGAAAATTTTATGTAACGCCTATTATATGCCAGGTATCTATTTTAAGTGCTTTGCAAATATTAACTCATTTAATTCTCGTAACAATATTATGAATAGAAGTATTGCTATTATCCCCATTTCACAGACAGAAGACGGAGGCAAAGAGTTCAGTGATTTGCCCAAGGTCACACAGCCAGTAAAAGGTAGGTCTAAGGTTCAAACCCAGAAAGTATGGTTCTTAAATCTATGCTCTTTAAGGTAACATGAGGGAAAGCTGTGAATTTTTTAAATGTATTACTCAAGTTTGAGACACTTTCATAGACCATTTGATCCCTTGAACAGAATGTAAGGAAGATTTAATACAGTATTCTTTTCATCCTGAGAGAAAGAGGAATATTCTTCAAAATTATTCATTTGTTGCTTTGTAATGTTGTTTCAGTTATTTCAACTGTATCTGATCTCCTTTTTCAGAGTATGAGGAGATGGGGGTCATGTCTTTTCTATGCTCCAGGACCGTAGGACAGCACTGCACACAGAGTGAAGACCTACGTTCACCACCGCTCAAATAGTTTCATATGAGATTTAGATCAGTTAGGGATCTAGTTGGCTAAGCACAGTGGGATACAAGTCTCTCCTCCTTTTTGGGCCAACTAATGTCCTTCAGAGTCTGACAACCCCCATTCCTGTGATCCCTCAACAGATAAAGGACATTCTTTACTGGGCGTGTTTCCCCTAACAAACTAATAGCCCCAGGTAATGCCCACCTTATCTGAGTCAAACCCCACTGCCCTTCACAGACCCTAAACCTCTTAGTTCACCTGCAGCCAATTAGAGCCTTATGCACAAGCCGATCAGGCACCTTGTGACCCGACCTTATAAAACACCCCAACAACCGGCCCTCGGGGCTCATGCAGGCACCCCTCGTCTGCGGCCCACCGTTGCCTATGACAGCATACCCTGATAAACTCCTTTCTATTCCCATACTTTCTCTCTGGTAAATTCTTTTACCAACCAGTGTGTGACACCATGCCACCAAAGGGTGGCCGCATTGTGCACACAACACTTGGTGGCCCGCGTGTGGCTAGCACTCCGGGGAAGCCCTTTGGGCTTCTCTCTCTCTCTCCCTCTCCCTACGGGAGTCTCCTGCTGGCTTGACTGGAAGCGCCACACTGGGGGCCAGAATCATCAATGCAGGCTTCCCTCTTCTGCTTCCCTTTCCTTTCTCGTACTTTCCTGCTCGTCCCTAGCATTTGGAAATTCCGTAAAGTCTGACTGAGGATTGAAGAACCCTGGCTGGGCTGCTCTCAGCGGGCTCTGCAAGGCAGTCTGACAGACGGAAATGACCCGTGGCCCTTAGTGGTGGATGCACATGGGAAAGGCATCTTTTCTTTTCTAAATAGCCTTCTCTCCATCTCCCTCTTCCTCTCTCTCTCCTTCCCTCTGACTCTGGCTCTGGAGACACTGGTTCTGGGGCCCAACCACATGGTGCACCTCTGTGCCTTCTCTCCACTTTTTTGCGGGTAACACCTCCAGATGTACTGAGCCTCCTGCCTTCGATCACCAGGCCAGGTAGAAGTCACCGGGGGGTGAACTCCCCTATCTATTTCTTTGCTTTTTGGCCCTTGCACCGGCTGGCTTCTCCTTGAGGGACGCCCAAAGTAAGAGGACGCTGGGAGTTCAGCCTTTCTCCTTCTGGCGTAGAATGCCCTGGGGACAGAGCCTGCACGGTCAGACTTTCTCTTTTTGGGGGACGCCCCAGATTAGAGTCTGTGATGGTCTCCTTCTCTTTGTTCTTCTATTTCCTGGGACTCACCTTTGAGCTGCATTTTAAAACACTGGGATAAGTCTGATCCCGAGACATTAAAAGAAAAGCAGCTTACGTTTTTCTGTAACGTCACCTGGCCCCAATACCAACTTCCACATCAGGAGACTTGGCCCCTGTATGGGACTCTGAGCTATAGTACAATCTTCCAGTTTGATTCTTTCTATCGCAAATTGGGAAAATGGTCTAAGGTCCCCTATGTTCAGGCCATTTTATGGCCCTCTCCCAAAATTCAGATTTTTGTAAAAACTGCTGCATGTGTCTCACCAGATTCTCTTCCTGTTTTATTGGACGCCTTTAAGATTTTCAACAACTGGGAGGAAATACTGAAGGCTAATTAGGAAAAAAAAAAGGATAACAAAAGACAAAAGGCTAGTCAGGTACATGGCTGACGCCATTGCTCATTCTGTGCCAGGACCAGAGGTGAGGCTCCGGAAATAATCCAAAACCCATCAATCCTTTCACCACTCCCAAAACCTCCCCTATTTAGTAGGAGACTTGTAAGTATTTTAAAAAAAAAAAAAAAAAGGAAAAAAAAATTTCCTGGCCTTTAAGGGAACAAAGTCATTCTAGGAGGAACTTGCCTTTGAGATGCAGATGTTCTTTCTACCTGGTCTTCTCTGGGAACTCTTATCTTGCCATCTTTTTAAAATGCAAATTTTGAGAAAGGGGGCAAGGCACAGCCAACCAGCTGTCCTGCCCCTGGGGACTGTTACCTTGGTGCTTTTTCTCCACTCTAAGGGTCTAACTGATAGGCCTTTAGGAAATTTATTCTAGAGGAAAGAGATTATAATTTTGTTCAGTCCCCTAGTGATATTATTAGGTGCAATTCCCTCACCTGGCCAATTAATACCTGCTCTAACCTTGGCCATAAACATGAATTTTCTTCTTAAGTAACCAGATACATAGTTCTATAGGAGGCTTGTGATTGTAACAGCGTCAACTCCAGACATGGGAAGAAGCAACAAGAGGGAATATTTTCCTGGATCATAACAGACTAGCAAGGCAGGTGGTCCAGGGATCTTTGCCACTGTTAATAAGGCTTAGTCCAGTAATAGCACACTGAGTGGCCTGTCAACAAAATCCTCACCTGACCTAGGAATGAGCACTCCTAGCACCGTGGGACGAAATGATCATGAAATGCCTTCCAAGCCACAGTCAAGTTTATGATCAAGAGGGCACTTTCCGTCTGCCTCTACAAGGGTTAAGTCACAAGCCACTAAAGTCGCTGACCTTCAGCGCAGTCTGAAAGCTCAGGGCGGAAATCAGGAAAGAGGCACTCTGCTCTGGGAAAACTGGCAAACAGGCCTTCAGATGGTGAGGTATTTTCAGATTTTATGAACCCAAATTGCTGCATCTCCTGGAATCTAGAAAAGCACTAAGATCATTAACGGTGACCTCTACTTTTGCCACTAAGGAGAGAGCAATCTTACAAAACCACATGGCTCTTAACACCCCACCCAAGGGTGCCCAGCCACAGTTATGTGTACCGAGTGTTGTACTTACATCCCTGAGTATGTCAGTGCTTACAGCAAATTCGTCCCTGAACAGGTCTGTGACTGGTTCCCCACTGCCTTTTCCTAGGTACCTGAAGGGATAAGGTGTTTTTCAGACATTTTCAAATTTCTTCTGTTTTTACTGGATTTAGCTATTTATCTTGGTATCCACCTACTTTTATGTTGTATTCCTCTCTTAAAAAAAATGATTGTCTCTCTTTGAACTTGGGAACAAATACACTCCTTCCAGCAAGATTGCCGCCGTGACCCAAGCCAACATCCTGGCGATGCAGCCCCTGGATGCTGCTGGGGGTCTCCTTCCGCTCCCACCTTGAAGGCTGCCGGGGCCCCATAACCCGGGACAGGTCAGCATGATAGGCAGGGACACTGCGACGCCCCCAGTTCAGCAGGAAGTGGATATGGAAGATGAGACCTTCACTCCTGTTCCAAAGATCTGTCACTGCCAATCTGTCAGGGGGGAATGTGGGCCCAACTGACGACCCCCGTTCCTAGGCTCCCAGATGTCTGACATTCTTTACTGGGCAGGTTTCCCCTAACAAACTGATAGCCCCAGGTGATGCCCACCTTATCCGAGTCAAACCCCACTGCCCTTCACAGACCCCAACCTCTTAGCTCACCTGCAGCCAATCAGATCCAGGCACCTTGTGACCCGACCTTATGAAACACCCCCAACAATCGGCCCTCAGGGCTCATGCAGGCACAGCTCGTCTGTGTGGCCCGTCGTTGTCTATGACAGCACACCCTAATAAGCTCCTTTCTCTCCTTATGCTTAACCTCTGGTAAATTCTTTTACCAACCCGCATCACCGGCCCACCCCGTTGTGCACACAATACTCCTAAGTATCACAGGAAGTCCTCAGTATGAGACAGCACTGCCTGCATGAGCCACTGGTTTGACCCTAAACATCCAACCACATCAAATGCCCATCCCCTTCCTTGTCCTTCCCCACTGGCCTAGAGAATTCCTACTAAGACAGCAAGACCCAGTACAATTATTACCTCCCTCCAGACACTTTCTGGGATCGAGTTAAAGGCAACTTGACTTCCTGGTTCTCCTGTGCTCTCACTCTACTCAGTATCCACCTCTATTTCTACACCTCTTACACTGAAGTGTAATTAACTTCATTTCTGTCTCAGTGACTGCATCCCAGGGGCAAGGACTATGCCCCCCTTCTTTGTGTTGCCTTACACCTAGTGTCATGGGCTGAATTTTATCCCCTCTCCCTGCCACCAAATTCTTACGTGGAACTCGAAACCCCAGTACCTCTGAATGTAACCATACTTGGAGATAAGGTGTTTAAAGAGGTGATTAGGTTGAAATGAGGCCACTGTAAGAAGAGGAAGAGACACCAGGGATGAACACACAGAAAGGGAAGGCCACGTGAGGACACAGCCAGCGCTCAGCCATCCACAAGAAGACTGGCCTCAGGAAACCAAACCCATAACACCTTGCTCTTGGACTTCAGGCCTCCAGGACTGAGAATAAATAAAATTCTGTTGTTTACCCCCTAGTTACATTTTGTTATGGTAGCCCTAGCAGACTTATACAGCTGGCACAAGGCAGTCGCATGTGATTGGTGCTAAAGATGGATGGATGGATAGACAGATAGATAGATAGATTTGTATTTATAATTTTATTTATGTTTATGTCTATGTTTTAAAATAAAAGTGACTTGTCCAAGGCCACAGAGTAAATTGGTAGGAGACTGTGATTTGAAAACCAGTCCTCTGCTCATCTAGCTCTCAATCTTCCTTTCAACCCCAAATTTCTGTGATGCTATGATTCAATCCATGTGATTTTTAATTTATGTGAGGATCATCCAAGAAGTACAAGGTCTTGGCTTTGACATCATAAATTACATAAACAACTTCTTACTTTGGGAGAAGATGTCTGATTGATTTGATTATATATTAGAATCAACTTAAGTAAAGAATAAAGCTACAGAAGGATAAAGAATTTGTGGATATATTTATACAATGGAATACTACTCAGTCATAAAAAATAAAATAATACCATTTGCAGCAAACATGGGTGGACTTGGAGATTGTCATTCTAAGTAAAGTAAGCCAGAAAGAGAAACAAGAGTACCACAGGATATCACTTACATGTGGAATCTTTTAAAAAAAAAAAAAGACAGACACACTTATTTACAAAACAGAAAGAGACTCACAGACATAGAAAACAAACTTATGGTTATGGGGGTGGGGGGAAGGGGGTTGAAAGGGATAACCTGGGAGTTTGAGATTTGTAGATACTAACCACTATATATAAAATAGATAAACAAGTTCATACTATATAGTACAGGGAACTGTATTTAATATCTTGTAGTAATTTATGGTGGAAAAGAATATGAAAATGAATATATGTATGACTGAAAAATGCTGTACACCAAGAAACTGACACATTGCAAACTGACTATACTTCAATAAAAATATATATTAACACCCCCCAAAAAGAATAAAGCAACAGAAATGTGCACGTGTGTGCGTGTATGCTCATGTG
Organism: Vicugna pacos; assembly: GCF_048564905.1. Taxonomy (NCBI): domain Eukaryota; kingdom Metazoa; phylum Chordata; class Mammalia; order Artiodactyla; family Camelidae; genus Vicugna; species Vicugna pacos. Next base: position 46,768,705 of record NC_132997.1, on the reverse strand, counting down.
TGCTTGCAAGCAGGCTTTGATATACATGTTTGTGCATGCACACAATCGCACAGTGTGACAAAATTTTATCAGAATCCTCATGGGCTCTTTTTGGAACCATAATCTCATTTATACTTTTAATATTTCCCCCCCAATAAATGTCCATGCTTTAAGCAGCAACTTAGACAGGAGGTACAGAAGGCTTTAATAACCCTATAAGTGTAGAAGAAGAGATGCAAAATCAGCAAATGCAGACATCTGGGTTCCCGGCTGGAAGCTAGGGCCAGGACCACCAAATGCCTGAGACTGGACTCAAACGAGGCAAACCTGGAGAGAAACATTCAGAGACAGAGATGGTAAGAGGCACCCAGCACATTTAGGGATCTTCTCCCCAGTGTGCACCATGGCTAAGTTCTGTGTCGCCCTCTCTCAGACCTCAAATGCACTCCAAGTCCTACTCTGCACACAGCTGAATCTCAGCACGTATATGTTAACGGATGAATGAATCAAAAGAACTGATTCAACTGGGAACACACTTTAACGTCGATCACAGAAAAAGGAGGTGGGTTCACATACCAGCCCACAGTAGAGAAAGCAATTCAATTACCAACACTAACAGACAATAAACGCCGGCCACAACATGGCAATTTTATGAGACACTCGGCTGCAGCAACTTTGCCTTTCTTTTCTCGGCTTCTCCTTTCCCTTTCCACCCCCTACTGACTATTTATAAGCGCCACAGCATGGTACCCCAGCTTTGTTCCCCCCCTGAATCTCCCCGTCACTGGGTGGGCTATGGGAAGCCTGAGCAGGCTGATTAGTCATTTGTTTTTCTTTTTCCTTCCCATGCAGTTGAATAACTCATATGGTCTACAGGCTTAGGTATTTGGCACTGTGAAAATGCACACACAATGAATGGGAACCTTATTTGTTTAGAACTGGGAAATAGAGTCGGCAAGAAGTTTAAAGCACTGAAAGGCCAGAATTTGTCCTGACTCCCTGGTGGCTGAGTAGGTCAGAGAATAAATGTAACCTTGAGATTTCTGGGTCCCTGAAAACAGGGCAAAGGCATTCAGTCCAGGGGATTAGCTAGTCTGTTAGTTAACACATGAAAATACCTTCACAATTCTCCCAGCAGGAGGTGGAGAAGGAGTAGGGAGGAGAGATTAGTTGGGAGGAAAAAGAAGCATGAAGAAAGAAAGATGCTGATTTTTAGAAGCAAAGAGGACAAAGTCAGATGCACGTTGGAATCTGTCTTTTGGATGACTGAGGGTGGGATGGGGCTTTGATCTATATTTAGTCCCCAAAGCTCAGTGCTGCACGGCAACCTTTGTTATGCCAGAGACACTCATGTTGGACACCAGAACAAGGGCAAGAGAGGACAGTGGGAGAGAATTACAGGAGAGAGAGATGAGGGCTCATGAGGAGGGGGCTGCAGCTCCCTTTCCCTCCTTTGTGAATATACAGACAAGTCCATCAAACCAGTGGCAGGCTGCAGTGATGAGAAAGATACATAATATGATAAAGCTTGGTAGCAGGCATGTGTGATTGAACAGACCAATGAAGAGATAACATTTGAAAGCTTTACTGCTTGGAAAGCTGTTAGCAAGCTGGTGTCCCCTTCATCATGTTTAATTTTACTTTTACTACCCTTCATTTGCTTTGACGGCTTGATGTTGCCATGGTGCAGTTGGAATTCTCATAAAAGTGCTGTTACCCTTTCAAGATGGCCATTTTTTTCTAGGGTTTATACCACATTTTATAGTTATGTCAGAAGGTTTACTTGGTTTATGAATTCTCCAAGCTCTAAGATTGCTCTCAAAAATCTCCGGGTTGCCTTCCATTCTTGCCAGTTAATTTGTGATCTTTTCACAACAGTCACATCTTTGGATGATGTCCTGATATAATTAGAAATGCATCTTTTGGTTCATAAAAGTAAACAAAGGGCACACGGAGAAACCAAGCCCACTTTTACCAGGTTCTAAGCCCCTGAATATATGTAACTGTCTATATGGTTCTGAATATAGCATTTGATGCATAAATGGTAATAAATAAAATAACTATGACCAACTATAAAATCTAATGTAATATGTAACCATATAACTTGATGACTCCTTGATTCCCTCTCTAACAATTCAAGGCTGGTAAACTGTGTGAGAGGAAAACACTCTTTATTAAATCCCTATTGAGAAGCTTAGGTTATAGGTTACGAATAAGCCTTTGAGTAGGTCTGCAACTTCATCAATGGTTATACTCTATTCACTTCTTCAAAGACATTTAATTACTCACCAGAATTTCAGAGAGCAGAGGAATTCAAGGCATTGTGGACCACCAGGTTTGAAAGGCAATCCAAACTGAGAGAGCCAAAAGCAGCGAGTAACTGCAAGACAGTGTTCTAAGATCTGTTGGATAATTTCAATGTATTTGAATGTGGTTTTATGTTAAGATTTGAGGTGAGACATCAGAAATGTATTTTAAAGACCATCTGTCAGGTACATCCTGGTCAATAAATGTTTAGTCCATTTTTCTGCATGGCCTTGCAAGATCTGAAATGTGGAAGTGGTTCTGAGAAGTGACAAACTACTATATCTGTGTTCATCTCCTATGGTTGACCTAACCAATTATCACAATCTTAGTGACTTTAACAAATTTATCATCTTAGAATTCAGGAGGTCAGAAGTCTAAAATGGGTCTCATCGGGCTAAAGTCACAGTGTCAGCAGGGCAGCACCTCCCTGGAGGCCCTAAGGTAAAACTTGTTCCCTCACCTTTGTCAGCGTCTATAGGCCATATGCGTTCTTTCCCTGCCTCTTCAAAGCCAGCAATGCCCCGTGGCCTGGGACCGTTATTCCAGAGTCATCTCTCCCTCTCCTTTTACTGCCCTCTTTCACTTTTAAGGACTCTTGTGATTACACTGGGCCCACCCAGATAATCCAAGAAAACCTCTTTATCAAAGGTCAGCTGGATAGCAACCTCAACACTGCCCCCCCTGCAGGACATCCACACCCCCCCACCCCCGGCAAACTTAGTTCCTCTTTGCCATGTAAATAACATATTGACAGGTTGTGGATTAGGATGTGGACATCTTTGGAAGTCTTTATTCTGCTTATCACACCATCCATTGGAGGTAGCAAGCATGTGAGAGAACCCCTTAAAACAGTATGGAGAAGACTTCCCACACTAAATTAGAGTTGGACTAAATAACCAGAGGTCAACTTTCCAAAACAGAAACTAAATGACACTTGAGCATTGTACAAAGAATTCAATCTCTCTGTCTTTAGCTTCTCCACTGGTGAAATGGGTGTGCTAACATTTGACTACCCAAAAGCAAGAGTTTCCAAAGCTGCAGAGTACTTAATTATATATACATAAATTACTCACCAGATCCGTGAGTTATTTTACCTTTCCCTATTTGACATTTTAATAGCTTCGAATTTTTCTATTAAAAATAACACCACAATATATAACCCTATAGGGCCCTGGTTATTTTCCTGTGATAATTCCCAAATTGTCCTTTTACTGGGTCCAATAGTGTGAACATTTTTAAGGATCTTGGTATTTTCCAAAGTGGCAGCAAAGGTGCAAGAGTACATGCTGGAGGGTGGACAAGACAGGACAGAAGAACCTGCTTATGCCCAGTCCTCGGTTCCTGAGGCCTGTCATGAAAGGTTTAATGATACACATTTTTATACAGCATGGCCAATAAGTGCAAAAGAGTCACTTTTATGGTGCTCAGCAAAAGAAACTTCAGAAAGAAAAAAACAAACCCTGTTGGAGTCATTATATAGAAAAGAATGGCTTAAAACAGCAAAGTTCAAAATGGTTTACAAAGTCCCCATGATATTCATTATGTGGTCATTTTTATGACACGCAGCTCTCCATTACAAATTGACATCAGAATCTAACCTCGGTATATTGGTGCCAGCCATGTACATTCAATGCATTTATTCAACCAGTATTTATTCAAAGTCAACAATGTGCCAGGCCCTGTTCTAGACTCTTGTGATGCATCAGTAAACCAAAGATTCCTGACCTCACGGGGCTTACATTCCAGTGGAATACATGTGGCTACACCAACTCCTACTGCTTGATGAAGTCATGCTTAGATCAAAGCTGGTCTGATTAACCCTAATTTGACCCATAAATAAGGCTGGAGACCCGCTAAGCCATGTCCAGACTCCTGATCCCCCCACCACTGTGAGATAATAATGCTGTAGTTTTTTAAGCCACTAAATTTTGTGGATAACATATTCCTAAGTTATCCCCCACAAATGTCCATCCTTTTGGCTGAAAGTAGTGATGTGAATTGTTTTAATGTATTCAGCATCACCGCTTTTCTGGAAAATGCTCCTCCTCCATCACTTGTGGTCCTTATGGGACTCACAATCATAAGACTCTTTCCCTTGACTATAGGATTAGGATGATAATCCAGGTAAAGCTAATCAGAACCTCTCTCCTATGGATCTAAGTATCTATTTAATCAGAGGATACACACAAGAATATAAGATAACTGGTGCCATGCCTCAATATGGAGGGGCCCCAGAGAGACAGACCCACTGCTGTGAGCCCTGGAGGTGCCTTGGTTGCCTTCCTTCCAGTGGCCTAGTTATATTATTCTTCATTTCAGTCTATGAGCTCCCCTTATTATTCCAATTAATTTCCTCCTCCCTCAAACCATAGTTAGAGTCCATTTCTGTTGCTTAATATAGAGAACCCTAAGAGATGGACACTGGATACAATCAGCTAGCCATATCAACCATAAAGAAATGCAGCAAAGTTTTCATTAGTACTTCTTTTGATGGACCCAAAATTAAAACCATATAATGACAAAGCTATAGGGAGCTCATCACCATCCAAAGCACACTTCTTGCTTTTTAGGTAAGGAAATTGAGGCCCAAAGTGGGGAAGTGAGTTGCCCAAGTTGCCACAAGGATTTATTGGTAGATTCAGAATAGTTTTATATGCTTAAGTCACACCAGTACCAACAGCAACTAAACTGTAACAGTTACTACTGTAAATTCTGAGAGAAATAATACAACAGTGTAATTTTAACTCCTACACAGGAAAAGATTCCAAGTAGTAGCCATGAAGATCACACATGTGTAGGTAGTTGGGGAAATGAGAAGGAACACCTATAACTGATGATTTATATTCTTCCTAGAATGATGATTATGCTATAAAAATTGGGAAGGAGGCTAGTTGATTAGACCCTGGCCTCTAATTATTGTATGAATATTGGGCAAGCCTTGGAACCATGTGTCCTGTAGTAGGCGACATCTAAGATGACTCCTCCCAGTGATCCCTACCTTCCTGGTATTCAGAACCTTGTACAATCTTCTCCCCTTGAGCGTGGACTGACTGACTTCGTGACTTACTTCTAACCAACAGAACGTGGAAAGGTCATGTGATAACAATTCTATGATTAGGTTACAAAAGATTGTATCTTTGTCTTGCTAACAGATTCTGTCTTGCTGGCCTGGATGAAAAAGCCACCATACTGCAGAGGCCATGTGGCAAAGAACTGAGGATGACCTCTAGCCAACAGCCAGCAAGGAACTGAGACCCTCAGCCCAATAGCCCTCAAGGCACTGAAGACTGAAAATAACCAATTGTTAGCTAGGAAGCAGATCCTATTTCAGTTAAGCCTTGATTGCAGCCTTGTGAAAGCCCCCCAAAATAATGACATCACTGCCATACCCAAATTCCTGACCCCCAGAAACTGTAAGACAGTAATTCTGTATTTTTTTAAGCCACTAAGTTTTGTGGTACTTCATTACATAGCAATAGACTGCTAACACAGCCCTTGCTGGAATACAATCTTTACCTTCCTGGGGGACTAAGGCGTTCTTCTCGTGGTTATGTAAGGAAGTTGGGCTATGGATTTTGAACACTCTCAGGCTAATGGCCCCTGTGCAAAGCAGCAGGCAGTGCATTATGTCTGTCAGAGCCAACCAACTCTAGCGTAGCCAAAGGTTGTGAAACGGGAAATTGGGAAATGCAACCTTTCCATTGCCCACGTGTAGAGTCCACTGCATTTTAAAAGAAACTTCTGCAAAAAAGAAAAGAAAATCAAATGGCACTAGTAGGAGAGAGAACTTTTGAGATATAGTTAGTCTCACCAGTGCCCTTAATTGCATGCTTTTATTTAGTTCTAGCCAACTGGCAGTTAAACACCACTTTAATTATGTTAGCACTGGAAAAAGAAGAGTATCTTGAGTTTCTTGTTCCAGCTTCCTTTCTTAATTGCTTTTCATTCAAGCCGAGGACTTATGGTGGCAGCCACAGCCCAGCTGAAAAACAATTCATTGTATCGGTGACTGGGCCTCATAACAGAGCACCTTAATAAGAGCAAGTTGTGTACTTCCTGACTCCCAAGATGGATTACATTCATAGTCCATTATTTGAACAAGGGTATCTGATTTATGGCAAATCTATCTGAAACAGCATTGTAGAATTGTACTTCATCTTTAAGAAACGTATTTTATAAAAGTAAGATATTTACTTCTGTTGCAGGAAGGAATTTAAGCAGAAAAATTTCTAATGTTTGTTGAATTGTACAAGAATGATGAGGGGGAACTGAGTGATACATCAACCAACTAACCTGAAAAACTCAGCTGTATTTTTATTTCAGGAAGAAAGGCTGAGCTAAGGGTGCCCTATGGTATTGTATGAAATACCTTTCTTCTTTTTCCGAGTCATGCATATCACCCAGGAATTCACAAGGGTGGCATCTCCCGTTCTCTATTACTTAAATTTGCACAAGCATGCAATCAGTTCTTTCCTTTCCTTCCTCTTTAGGGCTTGTGAAAGAAGTTGAAATTTAGTCTTTGAGGATGGAAACCTTTGTTTGGAATCATAGAATCATAGACTGTAAAAACCAGAAGGGACCTCAGAGATTATCTGGTCCAACCCTCTCATTTTACAAGGGATGTAACCACGACCCTGTAGTGAAAGATCCTGTCTAGGATCAATGCTTCTCATGACACCTGGAGTCCTGACCCAGGCGAGACCAGGGTCAGGATCCACAAACAGCACAGAACTCATGCACACTGGTAAGGAGTTTTAACTTGTTTAGTTGATCTTTTTCTTCTTCTTTGAAAGAAGTCAGAGCAAGAATACAGAGCCAAAGATACAATGACTGTGGTGGCAGAGCCTTGGGGTCTCATTCTGGCTCACTCCCTCTCTAACTCTGAGACCTTGGAAAAATCAGTTAATCTCTCGATTTCAGCCTTGGTAATAAACCTGGAGAAAAACAACAGGACCAAGCTCTTGGGTTGTGGTGAGGATGACATGAGCCCCTGTATTTTATATAGCACAGAGCAAGACCTCATAAAATCTTTGTGATCACTGTTATTAGCTCCTTCTAGTATTATACCATCTTGACTGTGCTCATCCTTATCACTAGCAAATCGTTTTACCTGTTGGGCGAATGCCTCAATTCAGACACATGTAAACTGCAGAAATTTCAGCATTACGACTCCCTTGATCTTGGCTCCTACTCTCCTGCACACAGTTTGAAAGCTGTCTTGTCAGCCTTGAATGGCCTCTTCCATCAGTTCCCACCCTGGCTGCCCCTGCACCACTGGACCAGAAGTACCTTGAGGGTAAAGCTTACAATTGACCCTTCTCTGCATTTCAGTCAGACCTGATACAATGTCTTCAACTCCTCGGTTCCCATTTTAAACCAATATTTTGCTACTGAAATTTCATTGCTTCTAGAGACAAGGCAACCTGGATAGGCTCATGCCGATGTAAAAGAGAAGATTCTCGCTAAATGATAACTGAGGATATTATACCACAAAGCTCCGCAGAGAGCTCATAATTAGTGCCAACAGCTCAGGGAAGCACGGGCTTGAATCCAAGTACGTGAGGCCAGGGGAAAGCCAGGAGGCAGAACCTGAAACAAGAACTGGACCAAGACATGAACTGAAGAATTGGGGTTGAACAACAAGATCAGTTTTAATGAAGGGGAGTCTATAGAGGAAGATGAGTCTAGGCGTAGTGATGGAAAGGAATTCACAAATATTTATTAGCTATTTTAGTCACTTATCCCTGAGGCAAAAGAAGAAATGGTGCCTTAGTTGATGTTTACAAAGTCCTTGAATTGTAGTCCTCAGCACGAGGCTCTTTAGTTACCAGCACAGCATGCTCCACGGAGTGGCCCTGGGGTGATTTTTCACCCTTCTTTCTTGCGTTCCACAGAGCTTCCATGACAGGTAAAGCTTTGGAGAAAACAAAGTGCAGTGTTTTGCTCGCTCAAAAGGACTGTCCCCTGTTGTCAGGACTTAAATTTTAAATCATTCTGGCCGCTCAATGTGGAACCCAGCAAAGAGCCTTTGTGAGGGAAAGGTCAGATGCAGTTATTAACACAGAGTGACAACTGTACTTCAGAAAACAATTGCCCTCACCCGTCCCCCGCAACCTTCACAGAAGTCTTTGCTGACAATCTCTTCATTTCTGTACACTGTCAGCAAGTTATTTAACAGCGCCCTGTCGTCCATCTTGGCTTGCCCAGAAGCACGGGCTGAGAGAGCACAGTGAACTTGGGAGAATAAAAGGATAGAAAGAACATTTTAATCTCTGGCCAGGTCAATTCAACGCCACTTCAGTGAACATTTAACTTTTCTTCCCCCTTGGTTAGCAAGACAGAGCCAACTCTGAGCCACAACCTTTGCGTTTTAGAGCTGGGAAGAGTCCCACCTACCCCCTGCCCCTGGAAAAGCCCCAGAGAACCCCCGGGGTCTCTGACCCTGCAGCCAATATTGTGCTCTGCCTGGGGTCCGTTTCTCCATCACTTTGCCTGCCTGAGGTCCCAGTTCCCAGTGGAAGCTCTTGGCTTCCGCTGACCTCGGGCTATGTCAACCAATGGGTGGCTGTGACTTCTCAACACTTTTCATCTTGGCAGTCTGCTGTTCTCCACCGTCATAAGGTTTAATTGTACCTATCCTGAACGGATAAATTAATGCATTGCTCTAGATTTTCAGGACTGGGTCAAAATGATCAAAGCTGAGGGGATATTTTGTTTTACAGATGTTGGGGGAAGCGACAGGGTTAACCCTTCTTGAACAATCTATGTGTAGGAGAAAGGCAGTAATGCAACATCTCGCAGCCTTCTGTGACTTGGAGTTATGTGTCTCGACCTAGCCGAGCAGGGATTACAGAAGCAGAGCAGCAAACCGCATCGACAACTTCCCATCTAAATATGTGTCCGTGTACGTGCATGCGTGTGCAAACATGCATGCAAACATGCTCATGTTCCCAAAGCCTGTCATATCTATGCATGTGAAGGGGAGAAGACGACCAAAAGCGGAAGGAGGAATGACTCCTGGGCTGTTGGCAGCCAGTTTTGTTTTGCCTAGGTTCCCAAATTAAGTAGTGACCATCAATTACCAATTTCTGGTCTAGATGCTAGCATGAGTCAAATCACTATTCTTAGGTGGAGGGAGGGCCTCTGTGCCTCTCTGTGTGTTTTCTTATTGTGCTGCTACCATGGGTCCCTGAACCTAGCCAGCCCTGTCCTAAGTAGATTTTATAGAAAGCTCTTTTCCCTTTGGCGCCTGTGGAAGAAAGGGAACCTGCTCCGGAGAACATGTTGAGACTGAGCGAAGCTTTGACATGCGATAAAATGATTAGCTCCCCGGGGAAATCTCCACAGGCTCGGCACTAGCTTCACCATTAGTCTTGTCCTCACCAGGGGAGGTATGCTGCCTTTTCAAGCCTCTTGGAAGGAATAATATATGATTTGGATATTACTCTGCTATTGACATGCTGGCATTTCTGCTTTAACAATTTTTAAAGAAACAAGTAGGGGTTTACAGTGCTGGGTCCTTAATAATCCTGGAAGACAGCTGAGAGTAGCTGCAATGAATGTATATGACATTTCCCCCAGTCTTCTTTAGAGCATTAAATGTACCCCAAGCACCTAGTGTAGGGAATTGCACCCTCTCTATACTCAAAAAAAAAATTGCTAGTGAGATGGATTTTCAATGAACAGGGTTAGGAATTTCAAGTCAAAATCCCTCCCACCCTGATTTCTCCTGAAGATTGGAACTATTTGTTGCCCTAGTGTTGTATGCAGAGCTGTTACACTTCATAGCAGGTTGGTGTCGGGAACCACAATTTCCTCCAAATCTACAATAATGTTAAGCCTTGCCAAATCGGGTTCATTTCCATTTTATCCATCAGATTTTAGACACAGACACCACAGGCACAGCTCGTGGTTTTGAAGCACTGTTTGGAGATGTCCTTGGTCAACACCTCTAATTAGGTGCTTACTCTCTAAATGAGCCTGAACCACTTGAGGTCAAGACAGGAATTTGTTTTTGTTTCCTACATGGAGGGTGCTGAATGAAAAAACACTGAGTTGAGGTAGAACAGGAAAGTTTACAGCAAGGTGCAAAGAAAGATTTCCTTGTTGACAACATTTTGGTGTTTGGATAGGATCATTTTAAATTTGACTTTTAAAAAAGTGAACTTCTTTGTGTTTATGATGTTTCATTTCTTCCTTCTTCTGCATTAATGATTGTTTGCTTGCCTTTGCAGGCATAAACAGAGACCCAAAACACTAATCCAATGGCGCTGAGAAAGTGCAACTGTGGGTGCTGCCAAATTCGAAAAATCCTAAATCCTTGCTGCACCACCACTCCTTTACACGTGAAGATGGTACCACGTCCCGTGAAAACTCAAGGCTTCCATTCAAGACAGTATTTGTTGACACTGGTCTGTCTTGGCACTTGAAAGCATGTTCACAGTAAGCCTTCTTGATCACTTAATCTGCCATCTGCTTTCCAGCATTAACGGAAGTTAATTTGATCATTTTGATCAAAATTGCATGTAATTTACACATAAATTAAGAGAAAATTTTAAAAACTGTGAAGATTGAAGCTTTTCACGAATAAACACAGTATATCCCTCTCCACTTATTTAGGTATCTTTTATGTCCATCCATAAAATTTCTTTTGTCCATGATGTTCTAAAAGCTTTGTTGCTGTTGGAATTCTACTTTTTAAGTTGTATTTTTGCATTAGTTATTGCCAGCATGTAGAAATATTACCAATTTTTATATTGATCTCCTATTTTAAAATCTTATTATTTCTAATACTTTGTAGATTCTCTTGAATTTTTTAATGTGAAAGAAAATATTCTCACAACAGAGTTTGCCTCCTTTTTTTCCACCCCATATTTATACTTTCTTTTTCTTCTCTTATTGTGTTAGTTAGGAACTCCAAAAAAATGCTAAGTAGAAGCATGAATAATAGCAGGAATCCTAAATTTGCTTCCAATTTTAAAAGTATCTAAAGTTCTACTACTAAGTAAGTTGTTTTCAGGAGGTTTTTGAGAAATAATATTTTATCATATTAAGGAAGGATTTCTTCATTTTGCACTTTTGATAAGATTATTCCCTTTTTAAAATCCACAATGAACATTAAATTTTATTAAATTTCTTTTCTGTTTATTAAAATGACCATATACCCTTCTCTTTACTCTATCTCATAACTTACATGAAGAAATTTCCTAATAAAATACTATCCTTGCTTGGTTTAATATATATAGAACTCTTAACATATATATTAATTTTATTTAATACATGAAAGAGTATATTATATATTTAACACCTAAATATCATGTTTAGATACTTAGTATAATCAGTGGTAATAGAGCAGAACACATAGGGTTTTCTTCATGATGAACTATGCTTGCATAGTTCTCATACATAAACAGGTAAACCATATACATCACATGTATTAATCTTATATGTAAATATATATTCATAATACTACATTTAATATAAATATTTGGCATCATATATTTAATACAATGCGGACATATAATTAGTAATATTATATACAGAATTCTGGATTCTATGCTTATAGATAAAACTAGGCTGCAATTTTATTTTCTTGATCTATTCCTGTCTGATTACATTATGTGAATTATACTAACCTAAGAGAGTGAGCAGGACATTGTCCCTTCTCTTATTATCTGAAACAATTTATAAGACATGTTTCTTGAAGGGTAGCACATTTCCCATAAAACTATCTTGCTGTTGTTGGGGGAAGAAAGGGTTTTAAGAATTGATTCAATTTTTGATGCTTATTGATTTATTCAGGTCTTCAAGTTTTCATAAGACAAGTGTAGCAATCTGTAATTTCATAGTCTCTTGTCCATTTCATCTTTCTTTTTCAAATTTATTGCCGTAATTACTCATCACACTTTTAAAGATTTTGTTTTATTTCCGAAGTATCTAGATTTGAGCCTTCTTTTCCTTCACTAATATCATTTATGTACTTTGTCTTCCTCATCCACATAAACTGGGATTTGTCTATTTTACTGATTCTTTTAATAAAAAGCTTTTAAGTTTATTGTCCTTATTGTCATTTCTTTATTCTTTATTTCCTGCTTCTAACTTTATTTTGTTCTTCATTTTACTTACTCTGATACACAGTCATAGTTTGTTTTGTCTTTTCTTATATAGCTGCAGGATTACCTCTTTTATTTTCAGTCCCTTTTTATTTTATTTTACATATGGACATAAATTTACCTCTGAGTAATACTTTAGCTGCATCTCACAAGATTTTACATGCAATATTCCTACTGGGATTCTAAATGTGTGAAAATTCTTTGTAGCTTCTTCTCTAATTCAAGTGTTAAAGACAGGAATGCTCAATTTCAAACTCGTGTTCTTTACTATCTTTAATTTTTTTATTTCTAACTATTTCATTGTGGTTAGAAAAGGTAATCACATAATTTTAAATTTTAAGTGACTGAATGATAAAAACACTCAATAATAAGCAAATGCCATAAAAATTATGCAGAAAAGTTACATACAGCATTTTGGAAAAAAGGATAAATCAGGAAAATATCAACAAAAGAAAACTAGTATGGCTCTGCCAATATCAACAACATATAACTTAATATGAAAAGTCTGGTTGGATGTATAAAGACTACAGACAGAAGTAGCAATTTTTCAAGACTACTTAAAAACCATAAACTCATATGTATCCAGCTACAACAACAAACACACACAATCATAGTGGAATATTTCACACAAATCTCTCAGAAGTTATCAGTTAACAATAAAAAGTAAGATATAATGAACATTTTCTTATGTCCTTTAGGTCTTTTATTTTTATTGCCTTTATAGTTTTTCTTGAATAGATACACACAGAAATTGAACGACTTCTTGTTGGACATTGAGTGTGTCTCCAATTTTTTGCTTTTGCAAAGAGCACTGTAATAGATACATACCTCACACTACCTTGCTTTAGAATCCTGATAGATTTGACTTTCTATTTGGCATTGTTTTTCTTCAGCCTGAACACCTTTAGCATTTCTTACAGTGCAGCTCTGCTGCGGACAAATTCTTTCAGGTTTTGTTTCTCCAAAAATTTTACCCTCATTTCTGAAGGATGTTTTCACTGGATATATGTTTCCTGATTTTAGCACTTTAAAGATGACATGCTATTGTTTTCTGGTCTTTGTTGTTTCTAAAAAGTCATTGTTAATTCATGTTATTATTTCCCTGTATGTAAAGGTATAAAGTGTGTTTTACTTTTTATGCTTTCAAAATTTACCTTGAAATTTTACTGTGTTTTAAATATGGGAGTGTGTGTGTTTATCCTACTTGGGGTTTTCTGACTTTTTTAAATCTCAGAAAAATAAAATTCTTAATCAAATTTAGGAAAGATTTCCTATTATTTTTTTCAAAGTATTTTTCTGCCTAAGCTTCCCTCTTTCCTCCTTCTGAGATTCCCATGACACATATTTTGGGCTGTGTGATACTGTCCCAAAGTTCCTGATGCTTTGTTCACTTTTCTTCAACTCTTTTCTCCCTATTTTTAAGTTTGGATAATTTCTAGTCAGCTCTTTGCTTTCCCTCTTTCTTCTGTCATCTCAAACTGGATGTTAAGCACACCTTCCCCCCGCCTCATTTCAGCATTTTTTTCTTCAGATCTAGAATTTTCATTTGCTTTTCTTTCTCTATAGTTTCTAATTCTCTGAATAGACTTTCCTTTAAGAAGACCACATTTTCCTTTAGTTCCCTGAATATATTCCTTTAGTTCTTTAAATATATTTGTAATAGTTGCTTCAAAGTTTCTGTCTGCTAAATCTAACATCTGGGCCAAGTCCGGTCTGTTTTATATTTCTTTTTCCTTGAGAGGGGGCTACATTTGTCCAATTTTTTTCCACATCTAGTAAATTTTTATTCTCTACTAAATATTGATGATTGTACACTGGAGAGATTCTAGATTCTATTATAGCCCTCTGCAAAAAATTACTTTTTATTCAAGCATACAGTTCAATTATGGGTTAATCAATTTTGAATCTGTAGGATTGTTCTTCTACCTTCTTAGGGCAGACTTAGGATGAAAATCCTAAACTTTTTCTTAGTTAAAAAAAATTTGTTTTTACTTGAAAGAACTCACCCTCCAAACTCTGCGCTCCCCATAGGTTTTTGTCACGTCTTGGTTTTAGATTTTACTAGGGAGGCTGCAGTGTAGATTTCGAGAGTAGGTTCCTATTCTTAAGATTTGGCCTTTTTGCTGTCTCAGCTGGATGCCTGAGATGTCACAAGGAGTTAAGGAGAACGGTCCACCCCAGCTGGACGTGCCTTGCTCCCTAGCGCTGCTTGACCTCTAATTTTTCTGTTCTACTCCCAGCTCTGAAGAACTTGTTCTTTGGAAATCCTCAGCTTATCTTGTCCTGTGTAAACATGGCCCGGCACTTAGTCACAGACTTCCAGGGAATTGCCACGCGTACTCCTGAGGCCTCACCTCGGTGCAGCTTCCTCCTTTCTCATGTCCCATCCACAGACTCCAGTCTCTTCAGCTTCCCCCAAGTCTTATCTCCACCTCTTCAGTTCAGCAAGATTGCGGAACTCTGTTGTACCTAAGTTTACTGTACCAAGATCTAAAAGTTGCCCCCAGGCAGAGATCTAGAACAATCATCTGTAAGTGTGGCCTGTTTGTCTAGTTTCTCTTCTTCAGGGATCACGGTCTTGTGGTCTCTGTTGTCCAAAGTTTTATAAACTTTTGTGGGGTTTTTGTATTTATTAGTAACGGGAGGGCTAGTTCAATACGAGTTTCTCTATCATAGCTAAAAGCTAAATCCAGATATTGTATTTTTTTTTAATTCTAGAAATTTTATTTGACTTTTCTTATAGATTCTGATACCTTAGTGAAATTATCTTTTAATTTATACAGTCCATCTTTATCTCTATGATTTTGAATAAATTATCACATTGATTTAAAGGCTTTTAAGCCAAATCATAATGGGTCTGTTTCTATTTTCTTGTATTATTTTCTCAGATTTGGCTAGATAGTCCTGTATTTTTGTGTAACTGGTGTTCATTTGAGTTGATGTATAACAAAAAAAAATCTTTTTAATCTTATTTACAATTTTTTGAATCATTACCTATGTATAATGACTATGTAACAACCATTTAGATCAAGATAACAGAGTATTTCTGAATCCTAGAAGACTTGTTTATATTCCCTCCCAGTCACTAGTCCCACAGAGGTAACCTCTCTCTACAGATCAGTTCTTAATCTTCACGTAAATGAAATAACATTTTATGTACCCTTTTGTGCATAATATAATTCCTTTATGATGTCTTTACACTCAGCCATGTTGGCCTGTGTATTAGTAGTTTGTGTTTCTCATTGTGTGTATTATTCCAGAATCTCAATGTAACACACATTATTTACTAGTCTATTCTTAAGGGACATAACAGTTGCTTCCAGGTGGGGGTATTTAATTGTAGTTGCTATAACTATTCTTGTACATTACTTTTGATATATATAAACTCTCCTTTCTATTGGATACATATCAGAGGGTGGAATTATTGGGTTGGAGTGTATATGGGTCCTTGGCTTTAGAAAATATTTCCAAAAAAATTACCAAATATCTTATTCTCCTCTCTGTAGAATCTGCTCTTTGGAAACTTTCAACTAATCTTGTCTCGTGCAAGTACAGCCCAATTCTCAGTCACAGACCTTCAGGGAATCCCCAGACATAAGAGTCTACATTCTTTTCAACACCTGATATTTATCAGTTGTTTTAATTTTAGCCATGTTTAGGGGTATGTAATAGTATCTTTTAGTGGTTTTATTTTGTATCTCTCTGATAACTAATGATATTTAGTACCTTTTTACATGTTCGTTTCTAGTTACATGTTCATGTTCAATTCCATCAATTTGTTTATTTTATAAATATATAATATAAATGTAGAGATGCATGCTGATACTAACTTCTTCTAAAGGATTCCTTTCCCTTCACAGGGCAGGTAAAGTGAAGTCTAAAGTGATGATTTTTCTTAGAGGTGCTTTCCGGGCTCCTTTGGCTATAATCCTGTGACATGAAAAGTATATATCTTCCTCCAGACCTTTCCCCAGCCTAATTTTTTTTTGAGAACTCCCCTTCCCAGACCTATCCCTTTTATAATCCTATCACCTCTCTAGGTGCTACTCGATGGTAGAATTCTCAGATGGCCCCAGGTTCACTCTCTTTAGTCGGTATACCCTACCTTTTTTTCCACAGGACACATGCAATGCTGTGCTTTGCTGGGTGCAGAGTTAATTTCAAATGCAGACCTTTACTTTCCCTTGACCCTGATGCTCAGGTTGATAACCAGTCTTTTCCTCTGAGATTTCTCAGACGCGGGTCTGACAGCAATCAAACTCCAAGGGACATATATAAGCTCCCTAAGTGGTTTTCCTTAAGACATTAAGTAATGGAGTAGATATGTCCTCTCCTTTTCTACTTAGGACTCATAGCCCACCTTTCACCAAAGAAATCCACTCTTGACAATTTGACGCCCAGCGAGTGGCTGAGGGTTTCAAGAGTCATGAAATCACTGTTACTTCCCTTGAAAATTTACATTTTGGTGTGTCAACTCACTATAAATTTTTTTTATCTATAGTACTGTGGTAAGCTGAATAATGTCCCTGCAAATATGTTTGCACGCTGATCCCCAGCATTTTAAAAATACGTTACCTGACATAGTAAAAAGAACTGCCACAGCTCAGAGCGAAGATGGTGGTGTAGAAAGACCCTGAGCTCACCTCCTCTAACCAGCATACCAAAACCTCAACTACCTGAAAAACCACCATCTACGAAAAAGACCAAAACCTACCAGAAAAGATCTCCCATAACTAGAGACATAAAGAAGGAACCACACTAGATGAGTGGGAAAGGCAGACTCACAATATAATCAATTTCCATCCCTGGGGGTGGGCGCCCCACAAACTGGAGAATAATTATAGTGCAGACGTTCTCCCACAGAAGCAAGAATTCTGAGCCCCAGGTCAGTCTCCCCAGGCTGGCGGTCCTGCACTAGGAAGGAGCCCCCAGAGCATTTGCCTTTGAAGGACAGAGGGGCTTAATTTCAGGAGCCCCACAGGACTGGGGTAAGTAGAGAACACAAAATCTCATGTGCACCAGGACCCAAGGCAAAAGCAGTCATTTGATAGGAACCTGGACCAAACCTACCTGCTGGACTTGGAGATTCTCCCAGAGAGGTGGGGGATGGCTGTGGCTCCCCCTAGGGGCGTGGACACTGGCAGCAGCCACGCTTGGGAGCTCGTTCCGCCACACGGAGGCAGCCAGGGCTGCTGGGCGCCATCTTGGGCTCTCCCTCCAACTCGTTAGCGCCAAGGCCCGCCCCCCCCGCCCCCGCCCCCGCCCCCGCCCCCGCCCCCCAGCCTGGAAGCGGCAGGGCTGGGACGTACAGGCACCCCCCCCCCGCTACCCCCCCCCCTTCTCCCACGTTCGCTTTACGCCACTTTACTTTTAGGAAAGACCTACATTAGTACCATTTTCCTAACTGAAAGAAATCCGAAGATTTTCGCCTGTACAGAACAGGTGAAAAACACAAACAGCATCGGCTCTTGATTTGCCGGCGGCCCTTACACACAGCGCGCGGCCCCGCGAGAGAAGCGCCGCCCAGCTTCCCGGGAGCCACACTCGGCGTCCCAGCACCCAGCTGCCGGACTTCCGCGCCGTGTCTGTGAGCATCTCTGCTTTCCCTCCATTTGTTTTGCGCATCTGTTAGCAAGAGGTGTCCTAAGATAACTGCTTCTTCACTTCACACCATTCTGACTTATGAAAAGTTTCACGGGATCGCTCCTCTTTCGGAGAGTGGGCCAAACCTGGATATAGATATACAGGGAGACACCGCCTAGGCAGCAGTCTTTGTGGCTCTTGGGAAGCCTTAGGTATGTTTTTAATAATTCAAGTGCCCTGGTTTTTCTGTAGGAGAAGAGTTGTTTTGTCAGAAAAAAAGGATTTCCTGTATTCGAGCCTAGGTTTGCCCTTGGCTGATGGCATTTTGACTGTTTCCTAATGACTCTTTTCATCGTATGTCCGGAAAAACCACGAAGGAGTACATCCTCATTGTGTGGAGGTATCTTCTTAAATTTGAATGCCAGGAAGCCTCTTAAAAGCACTTCAAAGCATGTGCGTGTATGAATTTATGGAGGTGTATATATGCTCGTTCTATGTACATGTTTCATATATGTATGTAACATTTTGCTTCTCCCAACCTCAGCTACTCATTTCCAGCGTTACACTCTTTAACTTGTAAACATCCATCTACTACCTTCAGAATCTTGATTTCTAATATTCCACTCTTAAGAGATCGCCCTGTACTTCCAGTTCTTACTGTAATAGTTCCTTAGCTCTCGTCTGATCTAATCAAAGTGTCAGTCTCCAATTCATTAATTCTAAGGTTCCTTCACAATCCTTCAGGTCTCTCTGTCTTTCCATTCTTTCTTCAGGCAGCAAAGAGCCTGTCATCTATTACTTTAACACAGTGTTTGCAATCTCAGAAGCTTACAGGGTCAGGCAGAAAACATAAACAAGTGAAACAGGCAAGACAGAACACAGCGAGAACGTGTAGGGACGTGCTGAACCAAACTGATCGTGTTTCATCAAAAGGCATTCAGATGAGTTAGTTTTAATACAGTGTGTGAGCCAAACAAAATCTGTCTCCAGGCTAAATCTGCCCATTCACCTCTCACCTTATTTCCAGCCCCTAAAACCTCAACTTCTGTTGAACTCACTCTGCTTTCTCCATATCTGCATCCAAGTTGCTGCAGATTGCAGAAGAGAAAAGCCATACGGTCAGGATGGCCGTTCACCTTCAGGTCACCATCACGTCCTGAGGTGGGCCCTCTGTGCTGAGCAGCCATCCTTCCACACTTCCTAGGAAGCTTTCTGTTCCTCTCTCAGAGATGACAATTTCATACTTTCTCCTCTGCGTGAACCTTCTTACTGGGATGCTTTTAGCGGCAATAATATAATTCTCACCTACAATGGCGTCTATACATAAGAAATTCTCTCTCTAAGCTCAGTTATCTATTTCGTCCATTGTAAACATTATAATCTACAATCATTCGGGTTTTGTTTATTGGGTTTTGGTAGGTTTTTGTTTTGTTTTGTTTTGTCTTCTGTTTTAATTTCCCTCCACCAGAACACAAACTCCCTGAGGGCAGGGACCAAGTCTCTCTCATTCACAAAGTAGCTCCAGAGTCTAGAACAATAACTGCCATATATTAGGTGCTCAATAAACATTTGTTAAATAAGGAATTAACAAGGTTAAGGACAAGGTTTAACATGTTTGAAATTCCAAGAAATTCGAGATAAAATGTTTCAGGTAAGGTCTAGAATAAGGCTTGGCAAACTTTATCCTACAAAGGGCCAGATAATACATATTTTTAACTTTGCAGGCCAGTGTCTGTCACAGTCATTCCCTTCTACTGTTACAGCATGAAAGCAGTCAAGGGTCATAGACAATGAATAGGAGTGTTCAGATTTGCACCACAATCATTGTCTGCAGACTCCTGTTCTAGATGAACAGATTATTTACACAAACCAAAATCCGGGCTCATACTGTTACTTTTAGGTGCTCAAGAAATTATATATGCACGGATAAATTCACATCTATACTATCTACTGAAAGGCAGGACATCAGAGGAGTTGAGAGTATGAGTTCTAGAGCCAGACTGCTCTGCTCAAGTCCCGGTCTTCACATATGTGCTTTGTGACTATGGGTAAGTCCGTTTCCTCATCTTTAAACTAGGGACAATAACAGTGTTTACATCACAGAGGTAAATGAGGTAGTTTTTGTGAAATGCAGAACTTGGCACATAAATACTAGAAGTATGTGTTGAATAAATATGAAGAGGTACTTGCTAAGCACTTCACAAATAGGGTCGTATTTCCTTCTCACAGAAGCCCAGTGCGGTAGGTGTAAGTATTATCCCCATTTTAAAGATGTGGAAACTGGGATTCAGAAATGCTAGGTAAGGTCGCATGATCACACCATAAGTGATAGCATTAGGGCCAGATAAACACATTAAGAAATTAAAATCTCTAAAAGAAAGTAGAAATCATTTCTCCTCCCCAATATCAATTCAAAATAAAGGTAACCAATATGGATTGGCTTTTGCACTGGTTTTTAAAACACAGCTGCGTATACTCCGATACACTTCTCATCAAGAGGAATCCCCTCCTCTTGAATCTATGTGGATTTGGGGCTCCTTAAGCCAATGGATTATGGAGAAAGTGACACTATATGACTTCCTAAGGGCCACTCAGCTTTTGCCTTGTTCACTGGAACACAATCCCTTACAACTCTGAGTCACCTTGTAAAAAATCCAATTACCCTGAGATGGCCGTGTTGAGGGGAAGCCCAAGCCACACAGAGAGGCCATACAGAGACACTTAAATCAATAGTCCCACGTGAGCTCAGCCTTGGAGTCATCGCTGCCCAGGAACCAGACATGTGAGTGAAAGTCTTCAGATGACTGCATCCTCTAGCCATGGAGTAACCCACAGACATTTAACTCTACCCAGCTGAGGCCCCAGACATCATAGAGCAGATAAACCATCCCCACTATGATCTGACTGAGTTTTTTAACCACAGAACCCATAAGCATAATAAAATAATCGGTGGTTTATATCACTAAGTTTCAGGATGTTTTGTTAGAACACAGACAAATGGAACAGAATCTTTCCAGATTTCCCAACATAAATCTCAGCAATGTTCTCCTAGGGCAGTCTACCCAGGCAATAGAAATAAAAGCAAAAATAAACAAATTAGGCCTAATTAAACTTATAAGCTTTTGCACAGCAAAGGAAACCATAAGCAAAACAAAAAGACAACCTACAGAATGGGAGAAAATATTTGCAAAAGATGAGACTGACAAGGACTTAATTTCCAGAACATATAAACAGCTCATACAACTTAATAAGAAAAAAAAAAAAAAACCAATCCAAAAATAGGCAGAAGACCTAAATAAGCAGTTCTCCAATGAAGACATATAAATGGCCAACAGGCACAAGAAAAAATGCTCACTATCACTAATTATCAGAGAAATGCAAATCAAAACTACAATGAGGTATTACCTCACACCAGTCAGAATGGCTATCATTCAAAAGTCCATGAAAGATAAATGCTGGAGAGGGTGTGGAGAAAAGGGAACCCTCCTACACAGATTGGTGAGAATATAGTTTGGTGCAGCCATTATGGAAAACAGTATGGAGATTCCTCAAAAACTGAAAATAGACTTACCATATGATACAGCAATCCCACTCCTGGGCATATATCCAGAGGAAGCCTTAATTCAAAAAGACACATGCACCCCAGTGTTCATAGAAGCACTATTTACAATAACCAAGACATGGAAGCAGCCTAAATACTCATTGACAGATGACTGGATAAAGAAGCTGTGGTATATTTATACAATGGAATACTACTCAGCCATAAATAATAAAATAATGCCATTTGTGACAACATGGTTGGCCTTGGAGAATGTCTGTAAGTGAAGTAAGCCAGAAATAGAAAGAAAAATACCATATGGTATCACTCATATGTAGAATCTCAAAAAAAAAACAAGATAAACAAACTTATTTACACAACAGAAACACAGACATAGAAGACAAATTTATGGTTACCAGAGGGGAAAGGGGGAGAGTGATAAATTGGGAGATGGAGATCTGCAGATACTATATATAAAATAGATAAACAACAAGTTTATACTGTACAGCACAGGGAACTATATTCAATATCTTGTAGTAACTTATGGTGAAAAAGAATATGAAAATGAATATATGTATGTTCCTATATGACTGAAACATTGTTCTGTACACCAGAAACTGACACCACATTGTTAACTGACTATACCTCAATTTAAAAAAAACCAAAAACTAGAATTAGCATTCAGTTTATCAATGCTAGTCTTCCTTCTTCTCTCAGTGGTCTTGCTTTGCTGCTACCCTGAGAGTCTTTTGAGTCATCCAGCATTAGAAGGAGCTGGGATTTGAATCCAAGAAGTTTTCCTTTGGAGCAGGGTTTCTGACCCCCACACTCTACTAGATGCTCATAAGCAAATCATTTCATTTCTTTGGGTCAGTTTCCTCTTCTAAAATAGTAAGCAAAGCCTTCTTTGCAGGACTGCCCTGAGAATCCAATGATACTATGGGCATAAAACTGCTTTAAAGGAATCTAGACTCCAGATCTATGGCAAGAGACCTCGGGCAGAGGGGAGTTCTAACCTTCCTGCAGTTCCAGTCTCACAAAGAAGCCGATTTGCCCAAACAAATCAATAGTGCTGATGCCGCAGCTGTCGGATGGGCAAGCACACTTCTCACCATCCACTGGGGGCTCCTAAAGGGTCTGTGTGTGCACGTCTATGTCACTTAATAGGCAGCCAGCCTGGCGATTCTGAAACAACTCAAGTGTCTGACATCAAAGTGAGTGACAGTATTTGGAACTGGGGCCATGAAATGCAAGTACGTTGCAAATCACCCAGTCGTGCTGTCAGGGGAATCGAAGTCACCATATATATTTTCTTAAATGTAGTTTCCCAGCAAACCTTTCATAAAATTCATGGCTGTGACTGACCTCTGCTACATGCTTGCCTCCACAGCCTCCCCTTTCCCCTCAAATATAACCCAGGCTTGTAATGCACTCATTGCAAGCACCGCTGACTGGCTGCTAAGGACCCATTCCCAGCACCCTTTTCCCTGTCTGCTTCCTTCTGGAGGGTCCTGAATACCAATCCTTGCCATCCCAGCTTCCCCCCGCAGCTAGGAGTAGCCAGGGTCCATGAGGAAAAAGAAGAAGTCTTTTTGGGAAAGTCTTCTGTAAAATATGTCTCTTTCCTGATAGGAGGACACAAATGCTGGCACAGCCTTTCCCAATTTCCATGGCCCTGAATGCATAATGGCTGCAGCTGTAGCCACCATCCTGCAACCACGAGGGAAACGCCCAGAGGGTCTCTGCTCTGATATCTTTGAGCCAATCACCTCTCTGTGAAAAGCACAGGTCCGAATCTGTGTAAGCCACGGGAAGTGTACTTTCTTTTACTTGCAGATACAGCATGTTCCAACAGAAAACTTGTGTCATGGGCAAATTGAACCCTTGTCCTATGTGAGCCAGTAACTTTGACTTCCCTGCCCCTTAGTAGGATGGTAAAAATGAAAACCACTGAGTGTAGTCACACGAAGAGGCCACGGATTTCTCTCCCTCTACTGGTCCACGACCTCACAGACCAGCCCTCCCGTATGGCTTTGCCTCTCTGCTTCGACCCCTGCCACAGCCTCCCCAGTTTTCTTGTTCTCCAACGTGGTGCCCTTCTGCCTCCACACTGAAGCCACAGAGGGCTTTCCAAAAGCAAGTGTCCATCCATGTATTCCTGCTGAAGGCAGCACTCCAGTGCTCGCTCGTGAGAGCCTGAACTTCCCCCGTCTGCTGAGAAGGCTCTCCTAGACTTGGCCTCCGTGTTCCTCCTTAGCGTTCCTCAGCCAGCTCTCCTGAGCCACCCTCTCTATGACATTCTCAGCTCTTCAAATGCTCAGCTGCAGCCACCGAGCTTACAAGTCCCCATCTCACTATTCTAATCCCTCAGTCTGGGTACCTCCCTGTCAGCCCAGCCTTCTCTGACGTCGGGATGGACACACGCATGGGCTCCACTCGAGATTTCTTCTTCCTGACACGAGCCCCCACAGCAGTGTTAGCCAGAAATTGGAGAAGCAAACACAGAACACAGGCAAATATCTGCCCCACTAGTTGCTAAGCCACTCATGGGCGTACCTTGTCCACTGCTGCGAGGCTGGCACCTAGAGGAGCATGTGGCATACAGTCCTGGAAGGTGGGCAAGCAGGAAGAAGGAAAGAAAGGAGGTAGGAAGGAAAAAAGGAAGAACGAAGGGTATTCTGATCACATCCTATGCACCCCACTGCTGTGGGAAGAATCCTCCACCCTCAACAGTATGAGGTGGCTGAACGCACACCGCCAGACGCCAGACAGATGATTAGCCGTAAGTACTCACCACTCAAGGGAGGAGGCCACCACGAGCCAGGCAGGACCACACAGGGGTCACGCCTGGGAGAGGAGTGAGCCAGCAGAGGCTGCCGGCGGGAGTCGGCTTAGTGGCGACCAGAGTGAGGGAAACCTTAGTTCATGTGGAAGGATGTGATTGGCTTGTCCGAATAATTTCACGATTGACAGGGAGGTGAAATCCATTAGGCTGAAGACCAGGTAAGGTGCAGCTGATTCTGCTGATAGGGAACTTGCCAGGGAGAGAGGCGTTCCTGCTGGGTTGGGAGGGGTGGAGCGGATATCTGGTAAGAACAGGAAAACTCACAGCTTTGGATTTGGGGCCCAGTGAGGCTCACAGTTGTCAAGGCAGCACTTGACATTTTAAGCCTGACAATATAGAAGAGAGAAGAAGGAAGAGAGGAAGAAACGGAGGGAGGAAGAAAATTTCTCTTCATCGTCTGGCCTGACCTGATTCACTGGTTACTGTGGTAAACTACTTTAAGCCCAAAAGTTAGATAGGGTGACTTTTAAGCGACCACCTGGGGCACTCATCAATTGGCTGATCCCAACCCCATTCCCAACCTCCTTTTCTTTGTCTAGTTTCCAGCCAGTTCTGGTCATGTGTCAAAGTGTTGGCCACTGGGACATATGTAGAATCATGCTTTGAGATTTCTGGGCAAGTTTCTTCTCGATTTAGGCAATATCCTTTTCTCCTCATTTCTCCTACTTTGTTCCTGCTGGAATGTAGATCTGATGGCTAGAACAGCAGCAGCCATCTTATAACCATCACAAATAACCAGGAGAATCATAAAGGTCTGCAACATCTCAAATAATTTGCCTTTTATTCATTACTTCTCAAAAAGCTTTTGTATGATTAGGTTTTACTTTTTTCATTTAGGATTTAATCATAAATATCTTTCATGTGCCATTAAATAATTTTCTTAAGTGTCAGTTAAATTGTCCACATAACAAGAATGAAACCAGGAGATGAGAAATGGAGTCACCGGTTGGGAAATCAATAAAGCATAAAATGTGTTGTGTGGCTGCAGTCCAGGATGAAGCCTTGGACACTAAGTCAGCACTGGGCACCCTGTTACAAGATGCCTGCCTACAGTGATGGAGGTAGATACAAGAGGACTAGAGGACCCTCTTCAGCCAGACAATCCTACTCTTCATTTTTCCTAGTTATTTTTCCCAATTTTGTATAGTATAGAACTATTTCTATGTGAAAAAAATAAATTTTAAAAATTGCTCTTACTGAAGTTGGGGGCAGGGTGGAACTGGCCCTGTATTCTCTGTCCTCCTGCTGCTGCCCCCAGTGGCAGCCCTTGAGAATGTTCAGTGGATGTCAAGGGATCACAGATGTGAATGAAAAATATTGCCTGCCCTATCAGTAAGCAAAGGATGCTGCAGCCATCATGATGCCACTACCACCACCCCAAAAGTGAGCCAGAGGGAATTCAGAATGGAGACAAGCAGGCTGCCTGCTGACAGGCCCTCAGCCTCGGCAGCCACCCCCAGTGGTGCACCCAGAGACTCAGGATGGCAAGCCCAAGATACTGGCCCTAGAGAGCTGAGGTGCACATCAAAGGAATGATTTCACTAAGCCCAGACTCGCATCTTCCCATACTCAGGAAAGTGTTAAACTCCTTAACTTGAGCTTTCCGGTTTTCTTTAACAGTAATCTTTTGATGTTCCAACTATCTAGTCTTTATTGCAAAAACTCCTATATTTCCTGGCTCCTCCCCTGCTCCTTTGGAGCAGTCTCTCAGAGCTACCTGAGAGGCCACATCTCGGGCTTAAGTCCTCAGAAATGTCTGCCGAATAAAACACACCTCTCAACTTTTAGGTTGTGCTTTTTTTTTTCCCCTAGTCAATGTAAACCATCCCACATCATTCCTCTGAGCAAAGCAGGGCAAGGGCAATTCAGTCCTACGAGAATCTGATGAAATCTACTGACACTTCTTGGGGAAAAACGGCTCACAATTTCAGAGGGTTAAGAATCCCACTTCAAAAACAGTAACACTAAAATTCAGGGGCCATAGTGCCTCTTTCTCATCTCTTTCTGCTACTCCTTCTCTGCCACTTTTGTCAGTCCCTTCTTTAGAATTATGCTCTTGGATCCCAGCAAATGACTGGACATTCAGATGTGCCATGGGTCTCAGAAAGTGCAGACTCTGGGACACTTTCTTCCTACCAATGAGACTGAAGTTGCATATAGCCAACAAGGGTTAAAGATTTGAGATGAAGAAATATTGTAATAGGAAAGAACACATCTGACTCCATATTGGATAGGTTTCTTTTACTTTAACATCTGTATTCTATTGCTTTTGCTACAAGTTCATCACTGAAGGGATGTTGTGTATAAGCTTAAGTTACACATGATGGCCCATCTCTGGGAACCCTGCCTCCCAAGAATGAGCATTAAGCTAAAATACCTTTGTTTTTAGCCCAAGGAAGCATCTTGACCAGGCTCACCCGTGAATAACTGCAGGAAGGAAGGGGTTCCTCTCCTTTCTGGGCTTCATAGTGCTTTTCCCTACAAGGATTCTGTTCAAACTTCATCAAGCCTCACTCTAACTTTATGAAGATAAGATCTTCATCTGGACTCAGTCCCCAGCTCCTAATTTGCTCACAGCCTGGACTCCTCTGCAATTGTGTTTCTCCATAGGCACAGTCAAAGGTAAAGGTTCATGGAATAACAGACCAAGGAAGAAAGACTACTAAGTAAATTAAAAAGCCAAGATCTCAACTTGGTAGAACAGACAAGTACTAATTGAGTTCAGAAGACAGAATTAACAATGGCTGTGTAAGGGAGAGTAAGGGTCAGTGACGCCTGGATTTACTTAGAACCTTGAAGCTACCACATTCATAAAGCTTACCAAGTGTTAAGCTCTGTGCTAAATATCTCACTGCACAAGCTCTTTTAATCCACATCTCAAGGGAGGAATTATTATTATGCTAATTTTGCATACAAGGAAACTGAAGCTCAGACACACTAAGGAACTTACTCAATTATCACAGAGCTGGGATTTGAACCCAGATCTATGCGATGCCAAAGCTTTTACCAGACTCCAGAACACATGATGGACAGTGCCTGGCACATAGGAACTACTCTACCAAAACTTGTTAAATGAATGAAAGGAGTGAAGGAATGAATGGAGTAGTAATGTGAGAATGAGAAGGGTCGTATATCTGATAATGTGGATGATACATCCGTAGTGGAGGGGAGAAGCTTAAATGGAGGAGGCAGTTGTTCTGCTACTGAATCACTGATATTTACTGGGTGCTTACTATGTGCTAAGTACTTTAACACTTCAGGACAATCCTCTGGAGTCAACAGAAATATATTGAGCACTAGACACACTGGCTGGCCCTGTACCAGGCCCCGTGGATGGCAAATTACCTTCAGGCACTCACAGCCCAAATGCAGAAGGAAGACCTGTGATGCACTTCACACCACGGATAGGGCCATCTGGGGGGTTAATTTACCTACTCTCTTCTCACCCTCTACAACTGTGAACGATCCATCAGGAGTTAGATTTCTTTGGCTCTAGGGATGCTAGAGTGATCCATGGGCTCTGAACATAGCTGGAATCCACCCCTCCTCAAGCCAGTTCTCACAAACTCCTCGTAATAGACTCCCATATAGTGCGAGCAATTTACAGTATAATGAATTTGTTTTATTCTGGTTCAGCCTGGGCACCGCGGCCCCTGGCTGCCTTCCTGTTGTTTTATTTACTCCTCAGCCATTCTCATTTTTGTGGCTATTCCCTTTAGCTCTCCTTTTTCTGTAAGGTCATTCTAAGGACAGGATGTTGCAACGGCCAAGATGAGTTGTGAACAAGTGCAAGCCAGGTGTCTAGTGGTGATGCTCTCTCTTCTTTGGGGCTCTTGGAAATCCGGCCCATAAAGAAAAACATCACACACTCAAGATTTAAAGCCCAAATTCTGATTTTGAGGTTGGTGTCAGTCAGATGAATGCCCCTGGGCCCAGGCACAACAGAGCAGTTATGGGGAGAGATAAGGTGATTCAGTGTCATACCTTAGCGAGCTGTAACTCACAGGGGGCGGAGGGAGACATTTCTGTAACCACTGAAATGTGTAAGGCCAGCCTCAGCCCTATATATTACTGTTTTCCACAATGGCTGTTTCCTGGAGAATCCATCTCTTTCACCACAGGGTGCTAGGGGCATTAAGAATTAGTCAGTTTGCTATACTGGCCTTGTTAACACTTGTGGCAGGACATTAATACATGGTAATAGTAATCACGTTGGTGTTAAATATTTGCAGTGTTAGGGCAATAGCTTTGAATCTCAACTCACTACATTTGATTAATAGTGATGCTGATGGTGGCACCAAGGAGGATGGACTCCTCAGCCTTCTTGTCCAGACAGCATGAACATTCTCGGGCTAAATGCTTCATCTACATGTGAGTACAATTAAGATTAGCTTCTAATTATTTCTGGCACATGCTCTTTAATGCCAGAGCCTTTAAGTCACAGTGGTCAAAGGGTAATGCATCATAACAGGTAACAACATCCCCAAGGATTTCTTGATTGACATAAAAATGTCTTTTTTCCCTCCAAATGATTGACACTATGGCAGGTGTGAAGTGATGGCCAAGCTTCTAGCTGTCCATTAAAAGATCTTAAATCAAAGAGGATGTGACTTCAATAATTAGCTTCCATATTTGGGGGTTGAGACAAGCTGGGCTGTAGACAGTGTTCATCTAGGAGTTAGGGTACTTTAGGGAGGGTGGGACAGTTTTTCAGTTGAGTTTCTCAATGCAAACAACTTGAAAAATTGGTCTTCAATATTTCTGGAGTGTCTTTTTTTCTGCAGAAGTGTAAATTACAGTAAAGTAACAGGATAAATTCTAGCTAGAAGTAGGAAACTTGCCAACAAGAAGAGTTTTCTTTGCAGAAACCCCCTGCAAATAGGTGGGGACCTATGTTTACCTTCAAAGATTGGACTATATATTTCAACCTTCACTGGGAGAGGGAGCAGATGTTGTGTCTCAGAAACTACAATACACCATAACCAAATGGGTATGGGAAGGGTTGTAGAACTGGCATCCCACTACATTCTAAAGCTCTGTATGCCAGGAGGACAAAATTTCTTTGACCTTCCACAACTAATCTCCTGCTCTGTTGCAGCTTGATCTACATCATTGCTTTGGTTTGGACAGTGGGTCTTCAAATGCATGTTTGTTCATTGGAATGTTGGAAGTTTTGGAGGCAAGAAATCCATGAATTTGAAGTCTGCTGTCCTTTCAAACTTTTGGGGAAGAAGGACCTGGATTTTCCCTATGTCTGGGACCGATGAGCCAACAAGAAGAAGGAAGTAATATTAGGTAAAGATTCTAACATCCTGAAAAGGCATTATTATTTTTCTTTTTTTTTTTTTTGCTTAAAAATTAAATCCAGACATACCTGTTTAATGTGTGTGATTGAGCTAACAGTTCTTAATCTTCTTGTCTTCAAGTCCTCTGCCCAATTAAATCAAATAAAAATTCACAGTATCCACCATAGCATGTTGATGCTATAAATCAAAAGAAGAAAGGCTTTTCAAGAATCTTACTTTGTAATGAAAGAGTAAGATATAATAAATATACCAAATAATCAATCTATAGTGCTAAAGCACTTGTAAACTGCATTCACCAAATGGGGTGGAAGTCCAAAGAAGGAAATGATTCATTTCTCTGGGAAGGGAGAGATAATCTACAAAGCCAAGAAAGGCTTAACAAGAGGAGCTGGTATTTTAAGCTGAGCTTAAGAAAATGCATATAATTGTGTCAGGTAGAAAATGCAACGGCTTCAGTGGGGAAAGCGGGTTCCCAGCAGTGTGCCTGAAGGTGGCATCTTGTAGTCTTCACCTACCAGGAGGGCCCCAGCAAGGCAGAGAGGAGAGCAGCAGCCAAGTCTCCAATACCACATTCATTTATTCAGGAACTTCTTGTTGAGAATCTGTGTTCCAAGAAGTGGACTATGCAATGAACACTGTGATAATGTTATAAAAAATTAATAAACAGAAACCTTAATTAAATAGTCAGGAGACCAGAAGGGGGAGCCCAATGGGAAGAAGAAAAACACCTTTTCTTTCCTGGCAAGGACTCAGCCAATGAAAAGCCATGGACTCTTTGTTTATTATAGCCCTCCAAACTTCCCCCTTCCGTCTATGAAAGAATTCTCCTTTCCTTGCTGTGCAAGGACTTGCATGTGGCTCACCATGGTTGCAGATCCCAAATTGCAATTATTTGCTGATCCCCAATATACCCATCTTTGCTGGAAAAATATCTGGCAGTTGATTTGTTTTAGGTTAACATTTTGGTGGCCCATAGAAGAGCTGGAGAAGACCCCCAAAGGTTCCCAGGCTGGTAAGCACACAATACCCACAAATGAGCCCACTGTCACTCACTGCTTTTCTGGCTAACCCTGGAGCTTGAAGCTTCATCTTTCTCCTGGATCCAAGCTTATTTCCTTTTTGCATTTGAAGCTCTCTAGACGATATTTAGGCTCTGTTGTAAGGTTTCATCTTTCTGGTTAAGGCCTTGTTACGTATGCAAGCACTCATTCGGCACTTCAGTCTGTTTCCACTGAAGCTGGCTGAGAAGCTGTCAGCCCACTCCTTTGCAATAAAGACTGTTCTCTGGAAACTGGATGAAAAAATCTTTGACTTGGCTTCTCAAGGACCAAGCTATTCTTTTAGAACTGGCTGGTATTAGCTTGCAGGCTGTTTGAGTTGCAAGTTGTTTGAATTGAGATCTGTGCTACAAGCTGTTTAAGTTGTTAAAAAATTGTCCTTTTACTCTAGAGAAAATTCCTGAGAAATGGGATTTCAGTTATCTAAATACTTTAAGGACACGCCACCTACAGGGATTCTGGCTAACTTTATGTTTAAAAACTCCATTCCTTCCTCGTGTGCATTTCCAACTAAATGGACCAACCTGACAAAAGGCAATTCAGAATAGCAACGGCCATTATGGGAAACTTTGGATATACCCAGACTTAATTTCCTTGAAACGGAACTGGATTATGATAACTCAAAAAATCTCCAGAACTGGGTGGTTATGCCTATTTTGATTGGCACTTTGAGGCTCCCAAACATTATCAGGAACCTAAAATTGCCTCTCTGAAAAGTAAGATTTTAAGGCAAACAAATGATTAAAGACAAAATGCCTCTGAAGCCCCAGGCTCTTCTTCTTGGCATCTCTGTCTTAGGCTCTGCATCCAGCGCCATCTTGTATCTCTCCCTTGGCTCTTGGTGGTCAAGCTCTGCCCCTGGCACCATCTTTATCTTCCCTGCCTATGCTTCCTCTGTATTAATTTTCTCATCAGAACTTCCTATTTTCTCTGAAACTCTCCCCATTCCCTTTTCCTCTGAGCTTGTCAGAACCTGTCCCTTCAAAAATAAGCCTTCTAAGGATCCAAAAACTCTTTGTTTCTTTTCTTTTTTTTTTCCTTCAATTTTTTGGGGGGAGTACTTAGTTTATTCATTTATTTATTTATTTAATGGAGGTTCTGGGGATTGAACCCAGGATCTCACGCGTGCTAGGAATGCACTCTACCACTGAGCTATACCTTCCCTCTTGCAAACCTTTTATTTCTTATATGCCCAGGACTAAAGCTGAACTATGAATCACAATCAAAGATTTTCCCAAAGAAACCAGAGATCTGCATAGATTTGCTGAGGAACTTTATATGATCATTCAAACTTATCAACCTAGTCTAACTTGGCAAGTTCATATACTTATTGGTGAAGGCCAGGATCAGCATTGGAGGAAAAACACTAATTGGGAAAATCCTGCAAGGTCCCTAGAATTACAACTGGGAGACCAACTTGCTAACCTCTGTAATCAGGCTCAAGCAATCGCTAGACAACTTCATCAATTCCTAGGGCTTTACTAAAGCCTGCTGATTGAAAAAAAATTCAGACTTGCACATAAAAATCTTAGGAACCTATTCATGACTGTTACAATCAACTTCAGATTGTTTTTAAAGACAATTCTGGTCTTCCTTCAGATGTTGATTCCATAGGACTTTGACTTTATGTTTATTAATGAGCTGAACCAGGACTTTTCCCTCCTAGTAAAAAGGACCAGGATGGAATGGCAAACTATATTCATTTCCGATTTCATTAATTTGGCAAATCAACTCTCTCCCACTCCAGACAAATCACCTAAATGGAAGACCACCAAAATTCCTAGTCTTCAACTCCAGCAGATGAAGGCTCCTAAACAGAATCAAAATGCTTCTAGTTTCTGCTATTATTGCAAAGCGTCAGGACATTAGGAAAGAGATTGCTGCAAATTTAAACGCTTTGGCCACCTTCAGCCATCTAACCAGCCTTTTCAACGTCCACCCAATTCTAGTGATAAGGCTCTGAGGAAGGGCAGGGGCTCTTCCCAATCCACCCTCCTAATCGGCTTAGAGAAACACTTCTCCAGACTGGGGGGTGAAGCTCTTCCTAACTGACACGAGAACCTTACTCTGGGTGCTCAAGCCCACTACTCTAACACAGCGCCTGCCCTGGAGTACAAAAACAGCTCAAACGGTGGGGACCTCTGATGACCCTCAGGAGGTTCCTGTCTCTGGGCCTATTCTGTTTCTGTTTAGACCCTTGAGGATTCACAATCTCTTCACTTTAGTTCCTCAGCCCCTATGCATTTATTAAGCTGAGACTTCTTAGAGAAGTATCATGCCAGAATTTCTTTCTCTCAAAAGGGGGAACAATTCTAGAATTTGGTCGTGGTCATCAGTGCAGCCAACCAGGTGAATTAAATGACACTTTGACATCTATTACTTGCTTCATCTCTGACAGTACTAAAGCTGGTTCTGAGAACACTGACCATTGTCCCAAATGAATCAGCTACCACCCTCCTTATGGGCAAAATTCACACTGTACCTCCCATTAAGATTCAAATAGATCCCTTAAAACTCCTTCCCAGAATTAGTCAATACTCTATAAATAAAGAGGCTTTTCAAGGCATAACGTCCATAATAGAAGATTACAAGGCTCAAGGCATTATTATCTCTTGCACTAGTCCCTGGAACACCCCTATTTTACTGGTGAGAAAACCTAAGGGCCAAGGGTGGATGTTTGTTGAGGGCCTCTGAGCAATAAGCAACATTGTTACCCCTGGACACCCTGCTGTTCCCAGCACTCCTGCATCACTAACATCCATTCCCACTGAAATAAAGCCTTCACTATAACTGATTTATGAAGTGCATTCTTCAATATTCCAGTTGATGAAGCTAGCCAATACCTTTTGCCTTCATTTGGGGGGAAAAAATTCACTTGGACAGTAACACTTTGGGGTTTTACTAAGAGTCCTTCTTATTTCTCACAAAGTCTGAAGGCTGATCTGGATGATATAAAGTTCCCTAGAGATTTTATTTTATTGCAATATGTGGGTGATTTGCTCCTTTTCTGTCCTTCTCAACCCTCGTCACAGGAAGACAGTGTCCACTTGCGGAAGCTTTTACCCTTAAAGGCACATAAGGTCGCCAAAGAAAATTTTTAGCTTGCCCAAATCCACGTTTGATATTCAGGACATCTGACTTCAGAACTGGATACATCTAGGTCCAGATAGACTTCATGGTATCCTAACATTCCTAAAACCCAAAACGAAGTGCCAACTATGAAGTTTTCTTTGGTGAACTGATTATTGCCAGAACTGGGTTCCAAATTTCTCTCTTACAGCCAAACCTCAGTATGTTTTACTAAACAGTAACAACTCTGACACAATTTAATGGGAAAAACTGGACAACATACCTTTCAAGGCCTGAAAGGAGAATTTAATAAACCCACCTGCCCTCGGGCATCCCAATTATGTTCCCTTTGTTTCTTTTGCATATGAAAAGAAAGGCAGTGCTCCCGGGGTACTCACCCCAAAACACAGGACCACCAACAACCCATCAGGTATTGTAACAGCAACTGGACCCTGCAGCCAGGGATACCACCCTTGCCATAGAGCCATCATGACCACTGCCCTTTTGGTTAAGGCCACTGAGAAAATTGTCATGGGATTCCCCTTTACCCATTTTTGTACCTCATGTAGTAGAATTTTTCCTGAGTTCTCATCACACTCAACATTTCTCAGTCAGCTCCCCTGCTTCCTATGAAGCCCTTTGTTAAGTGCTCCTCGTGTACCTCTTCTGCACTGCAGTAACCTTAACCCGGTTACTCTCCTCCTCTCTGCCACTGACAAACTCCCTCATGACTGCGTAACACTGACTGATCACCTCCTGACGCCTCCTGGTTATCTGCAATAAGTTCTCTGAGCAAACTGACTTCTCAGGTTCACTGCTGGTTCGTACTTAAAAGGTGACAATGGCAAAAACTGTGCTGGGTATGCCGTTGCCACTGCTTTTGATGACGTTGAGGCCGCATCTTTACCCGTGGCGACTTCAGCCCACTGAGCTGAATTTTACCCTCTTATAAAAGCTTGTACTTTAGCCAAGGACAAAACTGCAAATATTTATACAGATCGCAGATATGCTTTTGGAGTAGCTCATGATTTTGCAATGTTGTAGGAGCAACATGGCTTCCTTACTTCCAGGAGAAATAAAATCTAACATGGCCTCTATGTTCAGGAATCATCAAATGCAATACTTTTACCTGCCGCTTTAGCTCTGATTAAGATTCCCGGGAATTCAAACTTGACTCTGGAAGCTAAGGGAAATCACCTTTGATAGTTCCTCAAGGAATGCTGCCCATAAAAGGGACCAACAGCAGCCAAACCTCTGTCACGGTCCAAAGCACATTTCCCCGAACGACAGTTTAGGAAACTGGCTAGAGAAGCCCAACAGTTGGCCACAGAAAAGGAAAAACATGAGTGACAATACAACAGTTGTTGGTTTGACAGAAAGATAAAGCTCTGGTTTGGACCAAATAACAACCCAAACCTACCACAGACTTTAAAACGTTCACTTCTCGCCACTATACATGCATTAAGCCACTGGTCTGCTGGGAAAATGACAGTATTCGTGAATCAACATCGATGCGGAAACATCAACAAGGCCACAAAAGGTGCCCGCCTCACCTGCCCACTTGTCCAAAACACAAACCAGGGAGGCTCCTGGGTGTTGCCCCCAGATGTTTCAAACTATCTAACGGACCATTTGCGTTCTGGCAAATGGATTCCATACAACTTCCTCAGTCTCATGGATGTAAATACGTTTTAGTCATGGTCTGTATGTTTTCACACTAGACTGAAACTTTGCTTTGCAGACAGGCTACTGCCTCTTCTGTGGATAAATTCCTTATGGAAAACAATTATCCTTACCTGGGGAACTCCTCTTGAACTTCATAATGATCAAGGAACCCCTTTTACTGGCCAGGTGCTTAGACAAGTCTGTACTATTTGCCAGGTCTTACAGCACTTTTACTGTACTTACCACCCTCAGTTCTCTGGTTTATTCTGTTGCACTAAAGGCACACTTAAGAATCTATTCGCAAAATTTGTAGACGCCCTCCAAATACCTTGGCCAAAAGGATTGCTGTTGGTCTCTTTCCAAATCTCAGATTTACCCCTTTTCAAACTCATGAACTCTCACCCTCTGAGACAGTGATAGGAGACCCAAAGCTCCTTGGGTCTTTCGCCTCTTGACCCACAACTTGTAAAAGGAGAGATACCACATCATTGTAAAGGCCTAACTGCTTCTGTTAAAAATAACCACGCTTTGATAGAGCAATCTTTTCACAATGTGCTCTCAAGAGATGAAGACCTTGAGCATCATATGTTGCAACCTGGAAATCTCATCTGTTGGGAAAGATACCTTCAGAAGAACTCCATTCAACCTTGCCAGAGAGGCCTCCATCAGGTACTGCTAATCAAACCTTCCACCACCAAACTCCAAGGACTAGCCTCTTGGAGTCACACGACACACTGAAAGAAAGCACCAAACCCTGACTGGCCTGCGCATCGTCTGGTAACCTGAAAGTAAAGACCTCCCAGAATTGAAGCAGGTTACATCTGATGAGACAGCTTTCCCAAGACAGCCAGACCAAGCCTGTGGGAAGTTTGCCACTGAACCTTTGATGATGACATGATGCGTCAATCATCTTCAATGTCTATGATAAAAAGAGAGTCCTCCCTCCTACCCTCCTTGTTACTCAGATGTAACCTCAGTAGGTTTCCAATCTGTACACTTCCCCTCTGATGTGAGACACTACACCCGGGAAAAGTCCCAGTGTCTCCCTGGGTACTGAGGGACAAAAAGCCATTGAAACTGAGAAACCTGACTCCTGATTAGCAATGCTTTTAGAGAAAGATCTTGATTGAAAGGGGGAAATGTAAAAAAAAAAAAAAAAAAAAAAGAATAGAAACCTCAATTAAATAGAGCCAAGAGCTCAGAAGAGGGTGCTCTCACACCCTGTGAGGATAGCAGAGCACAACAGAAGAAAAAAGAGGCCCGGCAAGAACTCATCAATGAAGAGCCATGGCCTCTTCTATCTACCCTTGCCCTCCCAACTTCCTTTTCCCTCTACAGAAGTGCTCTCCTTCCCTTGCTGTGCCAGGACCTGCACGTGGCTTGCCGTGGCTGCAGACACTCTGAACTGCAATTCTCTACAGATCTCAAATAAACCCATCTTTGCTGGAGAAGGATCCGGAAGTCTATTTGTTTTAGGTCAACAGCGTGGATACAGTACTGACACTTAGCTTTTTCTTTTTCCCTTTCTTTTTTCTGTTACGAATGTGACACTATTATAGGTACTCACTAATATATATTGTATCATATATACTACTATGTATACAAGAAACTTAATTAGAAGAAAGCAAGTTAAAAGCGCTGTATTTTATAGTAATTTGTGTTGCTATTGCCAAGTAAGAGGTCTGCTGAAGTGGAAAAAAGAAAGGAATGAGGTCTTTTAAAAGCAATTTTACATATATATTATATATATATATATAATATATATATATGTACAGTTATAATAAACATGAATTAATAGATAATTTATATATATTACATACAATATATACATTTCCAAGCCTCTGATTTTTTAGTAGTACTAAAGTTTTTGTGTCACATCACATCCAGTCATCCCCTCAAGTTTATAACACCATTGATGAGCATGGATTTGGTATGTGGGTGAAGAACAGAGAAGGGAAAGAAGAGAGGATTACAAATGGACATGAGGACTGGCACCAGATATCCAAGGCACTTAAACACCATTACTTGTAGGGAATGAAGCACTTCTGTAAATAGTAATGTGGGAGAACGCCATAATCATACCTAAGAGTTAGAAATGGAATACTGTCAGCGGATGGCTGGAGAGTGGCCAGAAACAGGAAGGTCGGTAGGGGACCAGTTAGGAGGAGAAGGTGTGAGGCACGAATTACTGAGGAACTCAGCCGTGCCAGTGGCTGTGAGAATAGACAGGAGGGGTCAAGATGGAGAAATATTCTTTAACCGATTCAATGTGGGAGGTGTTGGAGCAGAAGGAAGCTAAAGACTGTTGCCTGGGTTTCTCTCTAAAGCTAAGTTGTAAGTGTTGTGTTATTACTGACACAGGGAATCCAGGATGAAGGAGAAATCTGGGGAAGTAACATCAGGTGTAGCTCTGGACAAGATGAGCGTGAGGTGTCTATGGGTGTTCAGGAGAATTAGAAAAAGTCAAAAGTTTGGGGAATTGAATACATAACAATTAGACTTTAAATAACAGGCAGGGAAAGGGCAGGTGAAGAAAAGCTATTGAGGAAGAGACAAATGGTCAGAAAGGTGAAAGGAACTAAGGGAAGGGAACTAATATTTATCTGCATCTGTGCAATGGCACTGAATCCTCATAGTAAGGCTAAAATAATCATATCCTACTTTATACATGTGATTGAAATGTTTCAAAGTATTAATTGACATTTTTCCTGGAATATCTTTGTACTAATCAGCCTTTTCCCTTGTGGCACTCAATGATTCACAGAATGAATGTTACAAAAGTAGGAGGAAAAGGCTTTTGACTTTGAAGAGGCTATGACTTTAATTTTCAAAAAATAAAT
The DNA here is from genome assembly GCF_048564905.1 of Vicugna pacos. Classification (NCBI taxonomy): domain Eukaryota; kingdom Metazoa; phylum Chordata; class Mammalia; order Artiodactyla; family Camelidae; genus Vicugna; species Vicugna pacos. The sequence goes on along the minus strand of NC_132997.1, from coordinate 46,730,403 downwards.
AGATACAGAGAATTTGAAAACCAAGAGCGTTGTGTCTCTGAGTCTCATTTAGAGCCCTGGAGAGAGCTGGACGGCCTGGTGTGCCCACAATGACTGGTACAGACAGACTCACAGAGCCCCTGAGATCGCAACAAGATGCAAGGACAGTAGAAGGGTTCAAGCTGGGAGAGGTATGGAAGTGGGGAAGGGTCTTAAAAAGCCCCACCAAATTTCTCACAGCCAGAGAAAGCCAGGGAGAGGCAGACTGGTTCCTGTATACACACAAAGGGCATGAAGCTAGCTCTGATCAAGGTGGACCTGACAAGGCCTTGGGTTCAGGAATGAAGCATGACTCAGGGACAGCCTGCATGGACTGACAACAAAAGCCTGGATGGGAACGGGCCTCTCAGCAAATGTCAGTGTGGACAGATCTTGACTAATCCAGGATGAGAAAGCCTCAATCCCAACCTTAGAACTGTAATGAATCCCCAAGAACAAAGAAAGAACCTTGGGAGAAGAAAAAGGAAATCCTTGAAATGACTGATATCAAGTATATGTCCCCTAGCCAAATAGGGGCTTTACACATTGGAGAAAAAGCAAGCTATATTTCTTGCAGTGCTACACTTGTGGTCAAAGATTCATATCCACAATAATCAGTAAAACAGCGTTTAGGAGAAGAGGTTAAGGTGATTTCCAAAGGCCATGCAGGGAGACAATGACAGAGCTTGTGTATGAGCTCAGGTCTGCCTGATCCCAGATTCCTTTGCTTGCTACTATTCCATTTGTATTGCACGTTCCCATTTTCTAGACTCAAAGGAAAAGTGGTTAGCTGTGACAGACTTCTGCAACTGGCCAGGAGAAGGTCCCTAACCTTTCCTCCTTTTATTTCCCTGCAGTGCTGAGGACAGAGCACGGAGTAAGTCAGCTGAAGACCAGACCCAGGCCTTTGTCTGTAAACCTCCCCTTGTCCTTTCTACTTCAAGAAGGTAGCAACAGACTCACTACTTCTTCCTTTGACACATGAAGGGAAGGGTTAGAGTTGGGTGAAAACATATGTTTAGGGGGCCAAGAAAGTAAGTTTAAAGAGTTTGTATTTCACAGAAATTTTTGTTGTTTTTGCCACATAGAAGATGCTGCTTAAGTGGGGAAAGGAAATAATTGATGTCTTTGAAGCAAGTATATAATGAAACTGTACAGTATGTCCAGAGCTTTATATTAGTACTACTCAAAAGGTCCAGCCACCCCCTTCCCTACCCAAAAAAGTACAGCCCATGGACCAATGTCACTAATATCACCTAGAAGCTTGTCAGAACTGTGAGTTCTTAGGCTCCATCCCAGATCTATTCAATCAGAATCTTTTGAAAAGGAGCCCAGAAATACGTATTTTAATAAGTCCCTCAACTGGCTGTAATGTACACTGAACTTCACAAAGGACGGCTATAGAAGTAAGAAAGGTGACTGGTCAGAGATGAGGAAATGGATTATGGAGAAATATGGGCCCAGGGGAGCTTGGAAATCATAAACATGTAAGCAGCCTATCATCGTGGTTACCAAATTCTCAACATGAGCTTGGAAAGATAAGGGAGGCTGTTGATTCAGAATATGTGAAATTTACAGGATACGTGAGCAAAAGGTCAAAAAGAAGATAAACCTGAGGTGTCTAAGAGAGTGTAGCTGACTTGACTGAGCTACCTTAACCACACAGGAAGAGTAGAAGCAATCCCAGGACGGAGATGATTAATGGGGAGTCTTACCCAAAGTTAAGGGTGTTAAGGATGCTGGGATGTCTCAACCTCACTTGCCCACAGTGAATGACAGCAGAGGTGGAGGGGGATGGTCAGATAAAGGTTTGGTGGTACAAGTCGGCTGCTGAAGTGGAATGCAGGTCAGAGACAACGGAAGCCTTTGTTCTCTTAGTCACAATCAATTCCATGCTTTTTCTGATATAACAAGGAGGCTCAGTCACCAGCAATAGGGGGGCAAATTACTGGTAAAACAAGAAAAATAATCCCCTTTCTGTACTCTCTTTATTGGTTTTATTCATCCATGTCCCACCGCTCCTCACCTTCCTCAGATTCTAGTGTTTCCTGAAGGTGAATAAATCTGCAATCCGATTCTCCCCAGACTGTGAATTAAAACAGAGCTTCAGGATGCGTGCACACTGCAAGCCTTGCTTCTCCATGAAAGATTTTTCTCCTTTGCCTGCCTAGAAAAACCACTTGACTTCTGTGTGTTGCGTTAGGCCACTGTCATTAAAACAGTGGTGTCATTTTGATGTGCTCTGTGAGGCAGTGGGCGCTCTGAAGCTGAAAGATAGACTAGACGTGGACAAACAGTACCCTGAGCAGACTGCTACCGCACCATTACTGCCAGCAATTATTTCTCCGAGGGACGCATTTGATAAAAAGTCAGCCACCTTTCTCCAGGAAGTGTCTCAGTAGCTACAGCTAGGGACTTCTGCCTGATTTTTTTTTTTTTAACGGACAGAGCTTATTAATTTTGTGGCTGAAGCCTCCTGCTTCCTCTTCTGTTGGTTGTGCCTTCATTTCTGTGAGTGGGGGTTGAGATTTTAGATCCTGGCTTCTTGGGAGCTAGCATGGGTTCAAGGTTATTTCCTGGGATGGGCTAAGTAGTGGCCTTTTGATTGGTCCTTTCCAGGTTTCCTTTGCTCAGTTCCTCCTCTGTTTGTCATTATCCTTGGCAGGTTTCCTTTTCTAGTTTTAGAAATGCAGATGTGAGGGCTTAGAAACTAACAACTGTATCTAAAGAAGTCTCAGCATTTGATGGGCTGTTATTTTGGTCATCACATATAGCAGTATGTGAATGGCATGGTCTTAAGCAAAGCTACCAATATTAACTCACATAATCCCTACAATACTGATTGTAGGTACTTATTATCATCTCCATTTTGTCAGATGGGGAAACTGAGGAACAGAAGGTGAGACAGAGGCCAACAGCTCATGGACAGCAAAGCAGGATTCAAATCCTGGCATTTGGCCACAGGGTACCCAGCTGCCTTCCTGGCTGTGCCATGCTACGTGGTCAATGTGGCCTGGCATCTGTATGGGAAGAAGGGGACGTGGGGTACACAGGGATGAGTTAGAGGGGATGGAGTTGAGCTTTCTGAGGCTTGCACTGAGGTTCATCCATCAGGGCTTGTGTTTTGGAAGGACAGTTGCTTTAAGTGGTTGACACCAGGACCCTGACTGATGACTTTCAATCACACAGGACCCACTGTGTTTGGGGCCAGTACAGTTGGGATTGGGACATCTAGCTTCTGATTAGAAAATTGTACATGGGAAGGACTAGATGCACCCATTGATGGGGAGACAGTTCCAAAGCCAGAGATGGAGTGACTGCCTACATGCCAAGAGCCTTTGTAACTGAGAGACACTCAGAAGGGGAATATGACCGGAGGCTGGGGGTGGCTGTGTGAGGGGCTGGAAAGAGAGCTGCTGGAAGACACTGAGTCTTTGGAGTTGGCTGTCTAATGGTTGGTCCTACAGCCATAAGTAATCTGGCTTAGTCCAAAGAGGAAAAGTTTCTAAAATCCCTACATCTCTTCTCCAAATTTGATATGAGGTAGTCCTTATCTGTGTGCTTCTTTTTTTGTTCTACAAAACTGATTATTTAATAGAGTTCTTGCTTTAAGCCAGGACCTGAACATTTTGCCTGTTATCAATTCCCTGGCACGATCTAACGACTATGTGGTCTAATCAGATGGCATATTGATGACAATACCTAAGGCTGAACACTCTTATTCTGTTGTCTTGAATTGAGGAAATGTGATTTGTAAAAATTAGTAAATAGAAACTTCAATTAAAAGAGTCAGGAGGCCAGAAGGGGAAACTCTCATGTCCTACAGTGATAGCAGAGCCCAACAGAAAGAAGAAAGACTTCCTCTTCTTGCCTGGAAAAGCTCAGCCAATGAGAGACTTATTATTCATCCAACGAAAAGCCACTGGACCTCGATGACTCGTTTCTCCAGTGGACTCTTTGTTTACTATAGCCCTCTCAACTTCTTCCCCTCTTTAAAAAGAATTTTCCTCTTCATTTTCACTGGAGACTTGCACCTGATTCACCATGGTTGCCAACCCTGAATTATAATCCTTTGCTGATCCCAAATAAACTCATTTTTGCTGGAGAAATAACTGGCAGTCTGTTTTAGGTCAACAGTCTTTAGCCAATTTTCACTATAAATGTAGCAGAATATTTCTCCCTCCTCACTTCCTTTTTTTCTTTCCCTATTCCTACTCCTAGTTAGGAACTGGGATTTGGTAAAACTGGCTAACGAAATGAGTTACCATCGGAAGCTTTTTAATTATGTTGAATCTATGGCAAGGCAAAAGTTTATTTCATAGGTGTTCCAAATACCAGTTCATCACTGGTTTTTTGCATATATCATACTTTCCACTAATTCCTAATATGGACAGAAAGGGAGCAATCTAAAGAGTTGACTTTTCAAAAGTGCTATTAAGAAATCAAAGCAAAAAAGCCATTGAGTTACAAGGAGATGACAAATGTGAAGTCAAAGCTATATAGTGAAATTAAAACGGAGATAAATCAAATATGTGGCGCACAAAAAAGAGCAGACTAAATAGGAAGAATATGAGGAATGTATTAAACCTAACGAGCAGGAAAGTCAGTTTATCATCAGCCTTGGGATCTTGAAGCAGGAGCGCTTAGGGGACATCTGAGTCCAGTCTTGCTTCTTGTGAAACAGTCTTGTAATTTTCCTATACTTTTGGGCCGTGTTCGCTAAGGAGACACCCTCACCCCCCAACCTAGGGGTGGACAGTTGATCCAGGATAAGGCATATGTATTCTCAGACTTTTTCCTGGAACAACCATGAATGGCAAGTTGCGCAGCTGCTCAGTTATAAGCCTGGAGCAGCTGTTGGCTGTCTTTTCCATCACAATGGGAGAGCTTTCCTGATAATGAGGTCACCTAGAGGAAAGTAGAGTTGAGGGACACAGACACAAAATGCTTATGATATCATCTGAGCACATGAATCATGCTGCACCTGAAGCCATTACCCTGGACTTCCAGACCCTTAAGCAAATAGTTCACTCTTTCTGTTTAAGGTGGATTTAGTTATACTTCTGTCCTTTGCAAATAATCGAAACCTGCATTTACTCCCTTGAGACCATAGGCAGTTTTTACAACCAAAAGTGTTTTCTTTTTTGTTTCTGTCCCAGGATCAGGAAGATACACCCAGAATTACTAGGAAACAAGCATTTGGAGTTCCAGGGATTGATAAGCAACAAAGATATACTGTGTAGCACAGGGAATTAGAACCATTATCTTGTAATAACCTATAATGGAGTATAATCTGCAAAAATACTGAATCACTATGCTGTACACCTGAAACTAATACAATAATAAATCAACTACACTTCAATTTTTAAAAAAAGTTCCAAGGATTAACCAACTTTTTCTTAAAGTACCAAATACTAAATATTTTAGGCTTTATGGACCAAGAGGCAAAACTGAGGATATTGTGTAAATACTTATATAGCCACTTAAAATGTGACCTTTTTTTTTAAACATTTTTTGTTGAGTTATAGTCATTTTACAATGTTGTGTCAAATTCCAGTGTAGAGCACAATTTTTCAGTTATACAAAACTGTAACCATTTTTTTAAAAATGTAAAAAACATTCTCAGCTCCTCAACTATAAATGATACACCTTACCTTGAACATTCTGTCTGCTTCTGTCTCATAGAAGAAAACATTCATTTCACTTTCATCCTTCAAGACTCAGCACAAATATCTCCTTACTGTGAAGTTTTCTATGAGCCTTGAAGCTGGGTCTGTGTTTCCTCTTTTGTGCTCATACTCCACCAAACTCATAACCTTTATCTTAACCCTTCACACATTGACATTTTAAAATTGTGATACTTCAGGCATTAAAAAATGATCTGAAATATTAAAATGAACCCTTGTGTAATGTGTAAAACCAAGCATAACAGTTAATGCATTACAATATACTTCAAGCCCATTTTGTGTATCTCCCAAAACACATTTCCTCCCTCCTCTACTTGTACCTACTCTCCAAAACTCAGCACCAGTCATTCATTCTTTTGCATTTCATTATAATTTTATACCATCTTTATACCATCTGCAATTAATCTCATATATGTGAGTACAACATTGTTAAATACATTTAAAACTTTATGTAAAATATATGGGTTCTTCTAAAATTTGCTTTTTTCCTTTTTCTTTTTTCTCCACTTCAGGACTGTGTCTGTAAGTCATCAAAGTTAATTTATGAAGTTACAGTTCATTAACTTTCACTGCTCTATTGAAATACATTTGATGAATATACCACAATCTGTCTATTCTCCTGTTGATGGGCATCTACATTGCTTCCAACTTTTTTCACATGCAAAAAAGTGCTGTTTTGAAAGTATCCTGCCTGCCTCCTTGTATGCATCTGTGAAGGTGCCTCTGCAGTACACATGCAGAAGAGGAACTGACTGGTTGTCGGTTACATACACCTTCAAATATACTCAAGATTGCTATGTTTCTACTCAAAAGTGTACTAAATTCCTGACTTAGCAGCATCTCTTGAGTACTAGTTACTCCAAATTCTTACTAAAACTTAGTGATGTCAAAAAATTAAGGTTTTTAATGGAGAATTTCGAACATATAAAAAATAGAAAGGTATAACAGAACTTACGTCTTCATTACCCAGTTTCAAGAGCCCTAGTCTCACAGCCAGCCCTGCGGTAGGAGGGCAGACTCCGGGGAGAGGCACTTCCCACACCGCCCCAGCAGGCGACCACAGACTGGCGAAGAATTACATTGGAGAGGTTCCCCCACAGGACTGAGAGCTCTGAGCCCCACGGCAGGCTCCCCAGCCTGGGGGTCCTGCTCTAGGAAGACGAGCCCCCAGAGTACTTGGCTTTGAAGGGAAGCCCCTCAGGCCTCCAGAAAACAGAGACTTCACTCTTTGGTGGGCGCACACCAAATCCCACGTGCACCGGGACCCAGGGCAAGCGCAGTAATTGGATAGGAGCCTGGGCCAGGCCTACCTGCTGGACTGGAGAGTCTCCCTGAGAGGCTGGGGGCAGCTGTGGCTCACTCTGGGGACATGGACACTAGGGACAACCATATTTGGGAGCTCTTTCTGCCACAGGGAAGCTCATTAGCTCAACAATAGGCCCAACAGCCTAGAGGCATCAGCTCTGGGATGCCTCAGACCAAACAGCTAAGTGGGTAGGTACACAGCCCCACCCATCAGCAGACAAGCTGCCTAAAGATGTCCTTAGCCCACAGGCACCTCTGCACATGCCCCAGCCCACCAGAGGGCCAGGACCCAGCTCCACCCACCAGTGGCCAGGCACCAGCCCTGGCCTCCAGGGAGTTGCTCTAGCCTCTAGTCCAGCCTTACCCACCCAGGGGCAGACTCCAGGCACAAGAAACCACAACCCCATATCAGGCCAGACCCTATCCAGGGACCTGTTCACCCCAGCTTCTGCACACCAGCAGGCCAACACAATTTTGGGACACCCCAAATAGGTATAGCACAATGGAAAACAGTATGGAATTTGCTCAAAAAACAAAATTAGAATTACTGTATGATCCAGTAATCCCCCAAATGGTTATATATCCTAAGGAATTGAGATATCAAAGAGATCTCACAGAGCTATCTGCACGCTCCTGTTCACTGCAGTATTATTCACAGTAGCTAAGGCATGAGAGCAACTTAAATGTCCACAGACAGATGAACGGATAACAAAAATATAGAATATGCATACAATGGAGTATCATTCAGCCTTAAAAAGGAAGACCCTGCCATTTGTGACAACACAGTTTAACCTGGACGTCATTATGCTAAATGAAATAAGCCAGACCCAGAAGGATAAACACTCCATGACAGCACTTATTTGATGGATCTGAAATAGTCACTCATAGATGCAGAGAGCAGAATGCTGGTTGCATGGAGGAGGGGAGAATGGGACGTATTAGCCAAAGGGTACAAAGTTATAGCTACACAGGTAAGTACTAGAGATACACTGTACAGCTTAGGGCCTATAGTTAATACTGTATTGCATACTTAAAAATTTACTAAGAGTAAATCTTCTAAGTGTTCTTATCACAAATAATAAACACACAAAGACGGCAGGAGGAAACTTTCGGAAGTGATGGATCAGCTGTGATGCTTTCATTGCTGTATACTAAATATAAATTCATCAACTTACAAACATTAAATATGTACAGCTTTTGGTAAATCTATCTAACTCAATAAAGTGGTTTTTTAAAAAGTAATCTTCAAACACAAACAGCTTCACCTGGAAATTCTTCCAATAACTAGAGGGGGGAAATCTACTAATTTGACACAAACTTTCAGAGAACAGAAAAAGTGAGAACACTTTCCACATTTTTATCAGGCCAGCATAATCTTTATAGCCAGACTTTACAGTGCATGAAAATCTTTCCAAAGAATGAAAAATTACAGGATATATCCCTCATGAACACAGAAAAATCCTTAAAACTTAGCGCGTCAAATCAAGAGACATAAAAGTATGAAAACATGACATACCGCAGGGTTGAGAATAGGAATACAATGGTGGTTTAGCATTAAAAGTCAATCACTGCAATCCACTTATAAGTAAAAAAAGGAGAAAAATTGTATGATCATCTCCAAGAGCATAAGGGGGAGGAAGAATTTTATAAGATTTAACACTCATTCATGTTAAAATAAAAAATTTAATAACCTAAGAAGAGAAGAGAACTTCTTTAATCTGATAATGGGTAACTACCCAAAAGAAAACTACAGCAAACATCATACTTAAGGTTAAAATATTTGAAGCATACTCCCTGGTACTAGGAACAAAACAGGTATGGTCACTACACCTTTTCTATTAAACATTGTACTAGAGGTCTTCACTAAAGCAATAAGGCAAAGAAGAAAATTAACAGAAGCATAATAATTGAAAATAAAGAAATAATACTTCCATGTTGGTAGATATAATTACATATGGAGGATACACAAAGGAATAAAGCCAAATTATTAGAACTGATGAGTACATTTAGGAAAGTCACTAGATCCATGGTCAATATACTAAAATGTATACGAATCTCTCTATGTGACAAACACAAAGAATATGAAATTTTCAAAAATGAATTCATTTAAATTTTCATGAAAAAGAAATACATAGTTATAAATCTTGACCTTTTAACTTGTCACTGTTTTTGTAGCTCACCAATGCCTTCAGAAAAAAATTCTGTCTTTGAAAAAATAGATAAAGAGAAGCTAGACTGATATAGATAAATGGCTTTCCTAGTTGTTCGCAGCAAACACTCGGAACAATTTATCAGTTTGTGATTATGAGAAATAGAAATACCGTCTTTGACTTTTGACAAATAGGTTTATGCTATTATATGTATTTTATTTATTATTTTTGATATGCACATCTTAAAAGTAGTTATTTACAGTAATGCTTTAATTTATGCCTTTTGAATATTGTGTCATAGCTAAAATATCTTCCAATTTGAGATTTACTTTTCATGTCTGGTATATTTTCTTCTACTACTTTTTAATTCTTCAGTTATCTATTTAGTTAGTTATTTTTTATTGTACTGCAATAAGAACACTTAACATGAGATCTGCCCTCAGATTTTTAAGTATGTAATACAATATTGTTAACTATGGGCACAACGTTGCATAGCAGATCAAGAATCTACTCATCTTGCAAGTAATTTACATTTTGCATAAAGAGTTAGGTAGGTTTATATTAGTTCCTAGGATACTAATGAAGTAAACACTAACTGGGTGATTTAAAATAACAAAAATATATTCTCTCTCAGCTCTGAGGCTAGGAGTCCTAAGTCTAAGTGTCAGCAGGACTAGGCTCCCTCTGAGACTGGCTACATTCCTTCCTCGCCTCTTTCTAGCTTCTGGTGGTGGCCAACCTTCCTTAGTGCTCCTTGGCTCATAGACTGACCATTCCACTCTCCACCTCCACCCTCACGTGGCCACCTTCCAGCTGTGTCTCTGTCTCTTCCAATGAGGACACCAGTCATACTGGATTAGGGGCCCACCCTACTCCAACACGACTTCATTTTAACTACTTACATCTGCAATGATACTATTTCCCAACAAGTTCACATTCTGAGGGATTAGGGGTTAGGATTTCAACACACCTTTTTGGAGGAACAACTGTACTCGTAACAGGCATGGAGTTTTATTTCCCTCTCATGCCGCCTCTCAGTATCACTTGAATTACCACCTTTTCTCCACTAGTAAGCAGTGCCGTCATTATTGCATTCTAAATACCAGATATTTGGGAGAAATTCCCAGTCTCTTTATTCTATTTCTTTAAGCATTTGATCAAGTCATGTATCAGTTTTGATCTGTCATTTTATAACATGTCTTCCGGTTTTTTTTAATTAATTTTACTAAGGTATAGTTTACATGCCATAAAATGCACTGATTTAGCTGTGTTCCATTAATCATGACCATTTTAAACAACCACAGACCCATCACTATAATTGGGATACAGAAGTTTCTATCACTCCCAGATTTCCCTCATATTGCATCCCAGTCAATCCTCTCTTCTCATGCCTGTCACGAAGCAACCACAGTATGCTTTCTGTCAGTGGAGATGGGATTTTCCTAGTTTTATACTAGTTTCATAAGTGAAATCATACAGCATGTATCTTTTTTGTATTACTTCTTTGGTTCAGCATAGCATTTTTGAAATTCATCCATTTTCTTGCATGCATTGCTAGTTCATTTCATTTCACTGTTGTGTAGTAATCCATTGCATGGATATAATTACTATTCTTTTACTCATTCACCTATTGGTGGACTTTGGGTTACTTCCAGTTTGCAGATATTATGAATGAAGCTGCTATGAATACACATTTTTATATCTAGATGTGAGATTGCAGATTTTACTGAAAGTGTGTAACATTCCTAGGCACTGACAAACCAGTTTTCAAAGCGGCATTGCCACCAGCATGTGTGAGGGTTCTGATTGCTCTACACCCTCATAGCCTTTGGTGTTGTCAGTCTTTTAAATTTTAACCATCCTGGTGGATGCAAACAGTATCTCAGGTATCTCATGATAGTTGCGATTTACATTTCCCTGATGACTAATGGTATTAAGTGAGCACCATTTCATTGAACATTTCTTTTAAGTTATGATATTTAATTTTTAGCTGTTTTATGAGATTTCTTTCATTTTTAAAATAGTTTTTACATTTATAAATTTTGTGATTGCATTTAGGAAAGCTACTGAGTTTTGCAGTTCAGTTTTTCACCCAGCCATCTTATTTAATGCTTCTATAACTTGTCAATGTTTTTTCAGTTGATTCTCTTGGGTTTTTCATAGACATAATTATAATCTGCAAATTATAAAACCTTTCCTCCATTCCAAATGTGAAGATATTTCACTTACTTTTATTGTGTGGCAAAATAAGCTAGACATAATAATTCTTTCTTGAATTGTTATTTGAATGGGAAGAATTCTAGAGTTCCCTCATTTTGGGTAATGCTGATTTTTAAATGGAATTTAACTTAATTATAATGTTAAAAAATACCCATTAATATCTGTAAGTTTTGATCAAGAATATATGTTGAATTTCTTCAAATCTTTTTCACTACATATGGGAATGATATCATGATGTTCACCTCAGATCTGTTGGTATGGAGAATTGCATAATTATAACCCCTAATATTAAAATACGCATTTTGTATACAGGCTACAGGCCTCATTTTTATAATGTTTACTATAGTTGAATGACTGTTCATAAATGAAACTGGTCTATAATTTTTAAAATAATTGGCAGGTTTTACAAGCAATGATTTGAACACTTCATAAAATAGTTGGGAGCATTAATTCTTTTAGTATGCTCTGAAAAAGCATTGGAAATTTCTTTTCTATAAGTTTTGGGTAGAATTCACCTGCAAAACTATATTGGCCTAACAAGCTGTTCATTAGGGGTGACTGTGCTTCAACAATGCTCACTATTTTACCACGACAATCAGTTAATTTCTGTTCCTATTTCTTTCAGCATCAGTTATATTTTTCTAAGATTTCCATTTCACCTGAATTTTCAAATTCACTGTAATACAGCTGAATGCACTTGAAAATCATTATTTGTATCTGCAGTCATTTCCCCATTCGTATTTTTATTCTATGAATTTGGGCTTTATCTTGTTATCCGTTTTTTGTTCTCATAGAATTGCTCTTTCATATGCATTAGTTCTACAACATTTTTGTTTTTTTATTAATGTCTGATGTCATCTTTACAAATTTAATTCCTTTAAATCTTTATAAATTTAGAGAAGCAAAAGTTTCTCCAAAGTTGATTTCATTTATGTTCTTTCCAACTCCTTTTGTTGTATGCTTAATCTATTTCATTTTGTGCTTAAATTTATACGAGAAGAATTTTTCTTTGAGCAGTGTTTCAGCAGCATTTCATAATGCTGCAGTGTAGTATTTTTACTATTGTCATTTTCTAGATAATTGCTCATTTTGGTTTTGATTTTTGCTTTAAAAAACTAATTTCTAGTTAGTAGGTTTGTTTTTCCTTTCTTGTGTTGTTACTAGTTACTAATTTTCTTGTATTAAATAGTAAATGTATGTAATTTCTATTTGTGGCATTTATTGGTTTTTTTGCAGAATAATACATGATATATTTTGGAGACCATTCCATGGATAAATGAAAAAGGAGTGTATTCTGTTTTTAGTATATGTGTGTGTATGTATACATGCATATCTTTTCATACATGTGGAACTTTTGTGTTTTTTTTGGAGAAAACATCCATCTCAGGATTTATTACATGTTGTTTCCAAATACCAAAGAAGGGGACAGGACAGGGCGCAGAGTGTGGCCATGCTGGGGGAGGGATTCAGAAGGGGAGCAGGCAGCTGGGCGGGTGGCCCAGGCCAAAGAGAGCAGGAGCCCTTAAAACTCTTAGCTTGGCCTTCGTCTTAATTCCACCTGCTCTTCATGTTTCCACAGGAGAGCATCATTCCTGCTCTGCCAGAGAGAAGGGAGCACCAGAGGTTGGGGAAAAGAAGGAAACAAGCCGAACATCATTAAAAAAAAATGAGTGGCTTTTTAACTTAGGTTTATGCATAATACAGAATAGTACTAGTCTCTATTTTTTCATCAATATAATTTAGTATATAAAAAATAAGCTAAATTTATGTATTTTAATCTGGAGGGATGATGTTTATTTTTAACTAAGCTGTATATTCATATTTATAGTATGAACTCTTTTTTGCAAAATAAAACCGTTAAGCATTTTTCCACATAATTTTACACATACGCATATCTTACCATTGTTGGTTTCACAATTGAGAGGGTTGAGGATAAAAAGGTATGAGGAGATGACTTTTACAGCTTCTGTTTTTTGTTTTCAATTTTTTTTAAGTTTATTTTGGGGGGTAATTAGACTCTATTTATTTAAATGGAGGTACAGGGGACTGTACCCAGGACCTCGTGCACACTAAGCGCACGCTCTACCACTGACCTATACCATCCCTCCCCCTATATCTTCTGATTCTTTAAGGTGAGCTTGTGCTACCTTTAAAATTCTAAAGAGAAATTTAATAAAGAAGTTAAAGAAATCTGTAACTTAAAACTAAATTGTATAGGAAGTTTAACTGGAAAAAATATAAATGGAAAAATTGGCAATAAAAATATGAAAAGATACTTAACTTTGTTCATAACTTTAAAATTTTAATATAAATGACAATGAAAGTTCACTTTCAACTCCTAGACTAGCCGACAATCTGATGGCTACCCTGTGATCACTTCTGCTTCTTTTGTTTGCTTGATCCCTGACCCATGTAAGAGGCAGGTGACCTCACCCCCTAGTCTAACATGGATAAACCATAATTGTCCAAAGTCTGAGTAAACACATAATTATCAGATTGGTTTATGGTTATTATTTTGGGTGTGGACATGGGACCATATCCTGACCAACAGACCCGGAAGGGAAGTGTACTGGGTGCTTCTAGAAAATGTTTCCTCTGTAATGAAGAGTAACAGGAGAGAGAAATATAGTCTTCTTCACAGGACCTTGTGTCTGTATGTGGCTGCTAAAGTAACTGCACCTATTGTCTGACCATGAGCACAGACACTCTCAACATGCTGAAGGCAGCAGGGCACAAAAATGGAAAACATCAAGACTCTTGGTAAAGATGGTGCATTCCTGCATCAACTAATCCTGTGACCAACTCACCTCTGGACTTTCCATTTAATCAGAGGATAAACACAGAATGTCTTAGCCACTTTAGCTAGGTATTCTGTTACTTGCAGTCAAAGTTATCCTGGTTAACAGAATACCCCACGTTGAAGTGGGTGTGGGAAACCAGGGACTCAGTCGTGGATGGTAGAATTATAATTTAAGACATCTTCTTTGGGGGATAATTTGGCAATATCAAAGACAATTAAAATGTTTTATCAAACAACCGAATCCAAAAATGGGCAGAAGACCTAAACAAGCAATTCTCCAAGGAAGACATACAAATGATCAATAGGCACATGAAAAAATGCTCTATATCACTCATCATCAGGGAAATGCAAATCAAAACTACAATGAGGTATCACCTCACACCAGTCAGAATGGCCATCATTCAAAAGTCCACAAATGACAAATGCTGGAGAGGCTGTGGAGAAAAGGGAACCCTCCTACACTGCTGGTGGGAATACAGTATGGTGCAGCCACTGTGGAAAACAGTTTGGAGATTCCTCAAAAGACTAGGAATATAGACTTACCATATGACCCAGGAATCCCAGTCCTGGGCATATATCCAGAGGAAATCCTACTTCAAAATGACACCGGCACCCCAATGCTCATAGCAGCACTATTTACAATAGCCAAGACATGGAAACAGTCTAAATGTCCATCAACAGATGACTAGATAAAGAAGAAGTGGTATATTTATACAATGGAATACTATTCAGCCATAAAAACCGACAACATAATGCCATTTGCAGCAACATGGATGTTCCTGGAGAATGTCATTCTAAGTGAAGTAAGCCAGAAAGAGGAAGAAAAATACCATATGAGATTGCTCATACGTGGAATCTAAAAAAAAACAAACAAAAAAACAAAGAAACATAAATACAAAACAGAAACAGACTCGTAGACATAGAATACAAACTTGTGGTTGCCAGGGGGACAGGGGGTGGGAAGGGACAGACTGGGATTTCAAAATGTAGAACAGATAAACAAGATTGTACTGTGTAGCACAGGGAAGTATATACAGGATTTTGTGGTGGCTCACAGTGAAAGAGAATGTGACAATGAATGTATGTACGTTTATGTATAACTGAAAAATTGTGCTCTACACTGGAATTTGACACAACGTTGTAAAATGACTATAACTCAATTTTTAAAAAGTTTAAATAAAACAAATAAATACATGCCAATGTCATCAAGACATAAAAAAAAAAGACAATTAAAATGTTTTAAATGACGGAGCAATTCCAGCTCTAGGAATTTACTCTACTGTTATGCTTACATCTGGGCACAAAGATAAATGCACAGGATGTTCACTGAAGCTATGGGTGAAATAGAAAAAGAATAAAAACAATCTAAATTTTATCAGTAGCAGAAAAGGCTAAGTAAATTACTTTTTATATGAAATAATATGTAGCCCTTAGAAAGATTGATGGATGGATTAAAAGACAATCTATACATTGTATTGTTTTTAAAAAGCTATACAGAATGTATACAAGGTGTATAGCATGCTATGCTTGGATTATGCTTATATGCATAAACTATTTCTAGAAGGATAAAGAAACTACTAACCATAACTCTATAAGGAGGGGAGCTAAGTTACTAACTAGAAGGGAGACTTACTTTCACTGTTTACTTATACCTTTAAAATATGTGCAACCAGTTTGCATGATCTACTATGACTAAAAATTTGTTTTAATTAATGAATAAAAGGTCCTTGAAAGGCATATCCTTTTTGTGGGAGATGCCTTGGTTAAAAAAAAAAAAGACTATGCAACAGCAAAGGAAACCAAAAACAAAACCAAAAGATAACCAAAAGGAATAGGAGAAAATATTTGCAAACAATGTGACTGAAAAGGGCTTAATTTCCAAAACAAACAGCCAGCTCATGCAGCTCAGTATCAAAAAAAAAAACCAAACAATAAAAAAATGGACAGAAGGCCTAAATAGACATTTCTCCAAAGACATACAGATGGCCAACAGCACATGAAAAAATGTTCAGCATTGCTAATTATTAGAGAAATGCAAATCAAGACTACATGTACCCTGGTCCTCACAGCAGTTATGGAAATAACCTAAATGTCTACCGACAGATGAATGGATAAAGAAGATGTGGTATAGTTATACAACAGAATATTGCTCAGCCCTAAAAAGAATGAAACAATGCCATGTGCAGCAACATGGATGGACCTAGAGATTTTCATACTAAGTGAAGTCAGAAAGAGGACAGACATCTCTTACATGTAGAATCAAAAAAAAAAAAAAAGATACAAATGAACTTATTTACAAAACAGAAACAAAGGCACAGACATAGAAAACAAACTTATGGTTACCAAAGGGGAAAGGTGAGGAGGGATAAATTAGGAATTTGGGATTAGCAGATACACACTACCATACATAAAACAGATAAACAAGGTCCTATTGTATAGCACAGGGAGCTATATTCAATATCTTGTAATAAATTATAATGGAAAAAAATCTGAAAAGAACATACATATATAATGGAATCACTTTTTAAACACCAGAAACTAACATAATTAATAACATTGTAAATTAAGTATATGTCAATTGAGATTTTTTAAAGAAAGACTGCAAAACACAGTAAGGCCACGATCCAGCCCGGTGTTGCCAAGTTGAAGCCTGTGGAAGTTGAGCCGTGGGGCGTGAATGTGGGCCGCTCAGTCCTGCAGCCTCCTCCTGTGGGTGTGTAGAGGGGGCTGTGTTGGTGCCGGGTACGCAAGTATAGGAAGAACAGTTTGTGATGGAATAAGACACATTCTTGCTGGTCTGGCAGGTCCAGAGCTCAACAACTGCAGCAAACTCAGAGCAGAGGGGAAAATGTCTCTGTGTCTCATGCTCGCTTGAAGTATATAGGATACTTGGAAATTGGGAGCTAGTGAGACAGGAAGGGGGCAGGGCACAGCCATTCAAGGAATGCTACAGCAATTAACATCAAAATGGTGAAAGATTCAACCCCCAGTAGGCCTTGAGGCTCAAGATGATGGGAGATTTAACTTCTAACAGATCTTGAGCTTCATTATACGCCCATTGTAATGTATAAGCACGGTGAATAACATGCCCACAGGCACCATGGCAGTCCCAAAGCTGGCCACAAAAGGTCAGAGTGGGAAATGGCCAACTTCCTGGGAATCCCAGCCCCTTCCCCAGGCTGCTTAGACTGGTCCTTCCACTTATTAGCACATGAAGCCACCAAGCCCATAAAAACTGGCAGCACAGTGCCTCACGGGCGCTGCCCCCCTCTCTCTCTCCCCGTTCTGAGATGGCCCACACTCTGTCTATGGAGTGTGTACCTACTTTCAATCTGAGCACACAACCCCCACACCTCGTGGCCTTTCTCTTGCCTTTCAACGTATCTCTCTGAATAAATCTACCTTTACTCAACTGTGGCTCACTCTTGAATTCTTTCCTGTACGAAGCTAGGGACCCACACTTGGCTGGGCACGTCCCAGGGGCTCAACGGAAGCCTGGGTCACAGCCCTCCTCATGCCCCACATCTGTTTTCCTGCATCACTAGGAAATGCAGAGCCCCAGAATGGTCTATGGAATGAGCAGAAATTCATTCCCATTCTGATAAGGCTATTTACATCCTTTGTGGTCTTAGGCCCATATACATTCATTTTTCCTAAAAGCAGTTTTCCTGATGATAATTACGCATGCTTAACCTACATAAACCTAAACAAAACAGACATGTATAAAGTGAAAAGCAAAAGTCCCTCGTAGGTCTCCTTATTTTTCCCCTCTGCCTCTTGTCCTACCTTCACAATCAATTTTGTGGCTTGACCCTTATTTTCTTCCAAATTTTAATGAATGTATAAATCCACATAATCAGTCAACAGTAATGGGATCCTACTGTATGTTACATTTTCACCCTGTGTAATACAGGCCAGGAGTCAGCAAACTTTTTCTATAGAAGGTAAGACAGTAAATACTTTAGACTTGACATGCCACGTAGTCTGACACAATTACTTATCTTTACAGCAGGAAATCAGCTTAAAGATGATGCATCATGAAAGGGCATAACTATGGTTCAATAAAACTTTATTTACAAATTGGCATCAGGCCACATTTGGCCTATGAGATGTAATTTGCCAACCCCTGATATACATACATCTACTTCATCCTTTGTCTTGAGTGTCTAGTACTCCACTGAATGGATGAATAATTTCATTTCACTCATCTCTCATTGATCGATACCTACAATTTTCTGTGTTAGCAGCCCTCTTTAACCAAGCACTACTTAACTAGCTGGGTCAGCTGCTGCTCCCTCTCCACCCACTGTGAACATGCCCACTACTATACATGGTGCACTGACATTTTACACCTTGTGGGGTGCTCCTTACTCCACCTGTCTCCTTGTATTTTGCCAGCTGAGCTTACCAGCAGTCCCCAGCTGGCTGAAAACATTTGTTCTTGTAGGATGCCATGCAGTTAAACTGTATGTGAACCAAAGAAATAGATGTCTAAGAGGTTACTGATTTGACAAAAACAAAGTTGATTATTTTTAGAAAGATCTAATTAAGGTAAATGGCTTTTTGAAAATCTGTCAAATGAGGTATGAGCGAGATAACTGCAAGAGACTGAAACCCAAGGAACAGGAGGTGGACAATGAGCAAGGAGACCCCTACTTTAGCTCTCTGGAAAGAACAGGCCAGGCCACCAGGTGTGTCTGGGTGCAAGCGCAGTCCTGCTTCCTCCACAATTTTTCTGAGGCTGGACTGGGCAGGGGCACTGCCTTCAGCCTGACGATACCCTACGGTCCCACCTCACCCAGTCATTCCTTCAAGGTCTCAAGGGACCGTTTAACTCCAATTTTTAGCCTACAGTTTCAGACTCTCTGAATGTGAAAGGTTAGTAAGCGTGAGATTCCATCTCTCCTCTCAAAGGCTGGGTCCATTAACATTTAAAATAGTCCTGAGCCCATATTTACATTTGGTATCATTCATGCTTTATTTCCTTGGCACACTGTCTATTCTGTTCCCCCCAGTTTTTCTCCCACGCAGAATCTATCTTATCTGACGTTGCAAAGCAGTTAACATTGATTCTAGTGAATGGTCTGCTTTGATTTTCGCTATGGGGAGATTTTTGCACAAATTCACACGTATTGTTTTCCCAACAGAAAAACGTTCCACTTTCATTGTGCTGAGGATGCCAAGCCTGCTATTTTGTAACTCGCTGTCTCATCTCTTTTATTTGCTTTCTCTGTCACTGTCGATCTCTTCCTAATACTTCATCCTTTATGCAGACTCCTTTCTTGGAGCCAAATTTGGCAGTGGAGTTTGCCTAACTAATGGGGACCATATGCTCTGCAATTACATTCCCCAACGACGTTCAGATTTGTTAGCAAATATTGGAGAAGGCAGGGTGAGAAACTGGAGTGCAAAGACTGTCAGGCATTGGCACATTCTGACAGGTGAACCTGCTTTTGCTGACCCGTGGGAACGAGTTCTGGTTTGGCCTGGTAGAGGCTTATGTAGAACAGGAATTTGTTTCTCAAAGTATCAGTCAATGGTAGATTTCTCTTGAAATGACTAAGTGCTTCTCTTATGCCCTCCCTATGGTAGTGTTCACCCTGATAGGTTAATTTTTAATACGTGACTATTAACCTGTTTATTTGTTGTTTCTACCCCTCCCGAGGTTGGAGACTGGGGTCCTGATGCAACTCACTATTGTAGCCCCAGCTCCCAGTGGAGGAATCTGAACCTCATAGTAAATATGTGGTTGATGAACAATCTCTAGAAGACATTAAATGCCAATCATCATACACAGTACCTACAGATACACTGGATGGCTTTTCTCCACTCTCCAGTTCCTTCCCTTCCTCTGGGCTACACCAGCCTTAACTCTGGGAGTCCAGCCTCCCTAAAAGAGTTCAGACTCAGGATTCTGAAGATGATTTAAATCAGGGAGCTGAAACCACAGCACTAATTCTTAAGAGTTTTGTTTGTTTGTTTTTTTGCCTTGAGATGCAGTTTTATCTATTGTTCTGTGGAGGTGAGTGTGGGGCGGGGGGACTCAAGACTTCTGAAGGTTGTCCTGGGTTTCAATAAGCTAAATGCAAGGGAAAAGAACACTGCTTCACCATGTAGAGGTCAGGAAAGGGAAACTAGCTTCTGTGCAGGTGGCTGAGGAGAGAAACAGTCTAGCTTCCCAGGGGCCCACGGAAAGGCTGCCAATTTCTTTAGCCACCTGCCTGAGGGAGGTGTCTGCAGGAACATGTGGGCCCTCCGGCCGGGGTATGACCCCGGAGGGATTCCCGGGCACCACATCTAGTGACAGCGCCTCTTCCTCTCCCCCACTACCCACCGTAGTCTTGGGCTGGCCCCTGCTGACCATCTCCCTGGAGGTGGAAGGCTCTGCACTCAAAGCTGCAAGGGCAATGTAAGGGCTCTCCCATGGCTCCCATACGTCCGCGGTTTTGCCATCATCAGAGGGAACCCCAGCAGCCTGACAGGAACCCGGGCACTCCACCACCAACCCCCCCCAACCCCCCCAACCCCCCACGGACACGTGGGTGCTCCAGAGACACAAGGAACACTCGCTGCTTTAGAACACAAATACATAAATTTTTAATCTGCGAAAAATACAAAATGAAACCATGTACAAGTTATGTACAAACCCTTTTTTTTTTAAACAAGACAAGAGAGTTATCACTGGTTGATACAGATGACAGAGTTGGGTAGATCATTTCAAAGCACCAGCATTTTAGTCTCTCCTCCAATCCGTTTAGGTCATATAATTAATCATCATCATCCGCAAAATGCCAACAATCAAACATTTGAAAGACAGATGAATAAGCCACGCTCTTTTTCCTTAATGAACACGTGGGCCTGACCTCTGTGTCAGCATCCTTTTTTTTTCCCTTTGCCCCCTGAAGACACGTGGAGTGCAGGTTTTTGTGTTAAGTGGGAGGTTTCTTTTCAGCATCTGGGTGGTGGGATGTGGGCCAGAAATTTTAGGCAGGATGTGACTGTGCCACCTGGGAATGGAACTTTTTAAATTAGGATTTCCAGGCAGATCTTGGTTTATGTTTGAAATGTTGCAGTTCTGGTCAGATGTATCTCTGGCTGTGCTCAGCGGAAGGAAGGGAGGGGAGAAGGCCACTTTGGGGCTGTGGGGGCTGTGATTTAGTTTGACAGTGGGGCTTCGTCAGCCTTGTTGGCAGGGCTCCCCTTACATACTGGCTGCCTTCTCACGCTGACCTTCAATCCTATGGCGGGGGAACCCTGGTTTGCTCGGGCAGGAGTGTGGCAGTGCCGTGTATACATTTTCATCTAAGAATTCAGAAAGTGGGCCCCGGAATGCTTCCTACGACAGGCACACAGGAGAGTTTTGCTGTCACTTCTGCCCCTGTTCTGCTGAATAGCAAGGTGGAGGAGGAGAAACAGAAGTCCTCAACGGGATAAATGGACCAAAGGAAACCTTTTTACATTTAAAATCGACCTAGAAATGAAGGCTGGTTTTCTTTTCACCAAGCCAAAAACGCTCTCATGCTGCCTGTCCAGAAAAGTCACCAAAGCAAAGGGATTGTCGCATTTGTTTTAAGAGCGCCGAAACCAAGCAGTCCTCAAAGGTTAACAGACCAAAGGACACCTTTTTAAATTTAAAGTCGACCTAGAAATGAAGGTTGGTTTTCACCAAGCCAAAAACCCTCTCTCATCCTGCCTGTCCAGAAAAGCCACCAAAACAAAGAGACTGTCGCGTTTAAGAGCACCCAAACCAAAGCGTGTGTGGGGATAAGGAAGGAGTGACGCGAATGGGGAGGTAAAAGAAAAGGCACACCTCCAGACCCCTCTCTTTTGAGTTCTTCTCCAGGAAGAGTGCCAGCGACCTACCAGAGCTGTTTAACCTCCACTGCTTGCAGCATCCAAAGTAACCCGGAGTCACAAACCCATCACCTACCCAGAGCCAGGCTCTCCGGACAAGCTCTGGGCATGAAGACAAACAAGCCAAGTCTCTTTTACTTCTGAGTCACCAGCTCCAATACCCTTCGTTTCCAACCTCATAGATGCCCCAGCCTCTCTTAAACTAAGGCTCCCTCTCCAGCTTCCCGCGCCCCAGATTCCGAAGGAGCCCACCGCTCCCTTCCCAGCAGCGTCGACTTAACGTTGTTCCTTTTAGCCCTTAAAAACATGGCTGCAGCCCTCTAACACTCTTCTGCCGTCAAACAGTCCTCCACACCTACCTTTCCTCCTCTGGAGAACTCAGCCTCGCTGCCAGCACTGCGCGCACCGCTGCGACTCCGACCTCCACACCCGCGGCGCCCGCCGCGCCGCCGCCTCCGTGGCCGCCATCGCCGCGCGCTCTGCGCAGCCGCACATCCCAGAATCCTCTGCCCGCGGGCTCTGCCCCTGCGGACGACTCTCAGCTGCTTCCACTTTGAATGAATTAGTGCAACAGTTCTCAGCTGCCGCCGCTCACTGACAGCTGCCCCCACTCTTCCCTATCCCTCCACGAGCTTCTTCCCTCGGGGTCCAGATTAAGTGCTCTTTACACAGAGAACCTTCTCCAGCCATTGCCCCAACACCCAGCGCACAAACCAGCCCCTACAACTCCGGCTAAGCCTCTGTAACTGTTAGGATTTGCAACCCATGTTTGAGGAAGGTATACGTACTCACATGCTGAGTTTTCGACTTGGAGTGGGCACGACTGACTGAGATCTCCGTGCTGCTGAGATGTGCGGCTTTGCATATATTCTCCTGATGACTTCTGAGGAGAACTGACATCTCAAAACGTTTAACCCAAAAAATGCACAGATACCAGTGTTCATCACTCCTTGTTGAAAACTTTTTGTGGCTGTCCGTGACTTTCTAAATCAAGCCGCAACCTCTTAGCTTGGCTCTTAAGACAACTGACTTTCTAGCCCCTTCTCCGAAGTCTCATCTTTGTTTCCCTCCTCTCCCCTAGACGAACTTGTCACCCTAGACAAAATGATCTATGTGTTGAAATCGTGTTCCTACCAATGGTCATGGCCCATTAAGCCTCCTCTCCCTTGAAAACCCTCGTATTCCACACTTCTCCATTTATTTCCTATAGAAATACCTCAAAAGCCCACCAAGCATTATATTCCTTTGCATTCCTCTCAGTCTAGTATAGTTCAGTGCAGTCCCTTTCTCCTTTCCAACCCAAAGCACCGACTTTCGATATCACATAAATGCCTGGCTGATGGCACCTTAAAATGCTGTTTAATCCAAAAGTTTGTTCTTTCTTCCTTGATATATACCCTGAGTTTGGCCTGTCTTTAGATGTAGAAGTATCCAGCCCATTTTCATGCTAAAAGAGGAGGGTGGCAAAAAGGAAAGTTTGGTCCAGTTCCTCTAATACAGAATTCCTCCTCAGTCTAACCACGTGGGGCTGTGACAGCGTGGTGTCTTCAGCAGCTGGGAAGTTCCTTGGAAAATAAAATGACGGCTAAAAGTATTCTCTGAATGGTCTTATCCTGTGGCAATTTTGAAAATATTAACAACTGGCCTTGCATGGGCAACAACCAATCAGAACAGATTTCACTTAAACAATCAAAAAGGCCACACTAGTACAAACTGGAAATCCTTTCTAATTTCTGCTTTCTCATAAATAAATTCAAAGGGCCACATTATGTCCTCAAAGAATCATGGGATTTAAATCTTAAATCAGCTCAACTAGATAGAAAAAAAAAAAAAATACCCTTGGGGTACATGAGGTGAGTGGAGGAGGGGCAGAAAGGTAATTTTCCAGGTAAGTTGCACGTGAATTCTCAGTTCCTTCTGCTCTCTACGGCAGACGAGTCAAGCTCTAATTAGTGAAGACCCTTCCAAGGATCACAGCAGTTGGTGATTTTACCACCATTCCGCAAGTAGTAAATAGGAACAGACTAGGAATTAGGCTACAGGGTCAGAAGGGAAAGTGGACAGATTCTGCCCTGGAACTCCATGTCTAGTCTGAATGGACTTGTTTAATCTCCTGTAAGTAAGGTAACTCATGTCCCAGTCAACTGGTTTGATATTCTTTTTTCTCTGTCTTTCTACCTTTCTTTTTGTCCCTCCCTTCCTTTTTCTTTCCACTGAGATTCTCTTTGAGGGGATAAAAAAATGTTAGATCAAAATTAGACTTACAAATATAAGTACCAAAGAAATAGTTGGTATACCAATGAAGAGAAAAGAAGAATCAAATAAGTAGAGGACAGGAAATGAAGTGATAATTAAGACTGATAACTTCCTAGAGCCCAGATCCACAGGTGGAAATAAAAATGAGGAAAACTACAGGAATCCAGGAATGTTGTGAGCCTCTAACAACACATTGGAAATTGGAGACATGGGTAGGAGATGAAGGGATTGATGGGGACTGAGCCTTGAACCAATTAAAAAAGTCAGGCAGGGATGAGATTGAGAAGAAACCCTTGGGAACACACAGAAAAAAAAACTCATCGATAAGATTCAGGTGAATTTGATTTTTGAAATTTGCATTTTGAACCTAAGGAGACTCCACAACATAAAGCAGAGGAATGAACCTAACTACTGTATGTCCAGAGCATGAGGCATTACCCTCAGGAGTACTGCTTGGTTGATGCAGCAAGAAGCACGTTATTCTGATGCAGGACAAGATTGTCTCCAGGGCTCAGCATGTTCCCAGGCTCCCACTTTTAACTCCGATCACATCCTCTCCCATCTGAAAGGACCTTAGAGTCATCTAGATGAATCATGCTCATTTACAAATGTCACTGAGACTCAGAGAGTTTAAAGAACATTTTCAAAGTGTATAGCTAGTTACTTGCAGATGTAGCTTGCAAACCCTCATACTAAACCATAAGTAGGAAGGTTGGACTCTTTCCATTTGTGATGTGAAGCTAGCCCCCAATTTTCTTGTGCTTTCTCACTTTCCCCCTTTCCAACCCTAGCCAAACAGTTCTAATCCCCTGTTTATTTAAAGTCCTCCATCAAATTTTGTACAAAGTACATCATAAGATGCCCCAGGCTTTGGAAGGAAAGAGCTTCTGGGTGTTTCCTAACATGCCTGAGTCACAACCACTTTTATTTAAGGTGTTTTATCTTGGTTCAAGTGGATGTTTTAAAATAAAAATTGCTCAGATGAAAGTCAAAGTTTACTTAATGAGAAAGATGGTGATGGAGATGGGGCTTTTACAAGTAGGTGCTTTCTGCTCTTTAAATAGCCTATTGGTGAGTCCGATTCTCAAAGCACCCAAGAGTTACTCATTTGGGAGAATAGCTTTTCTGAAATCCTCAACTGGGATGGGACATCAGAGCCTTATAGCACAGACTGTACCAATGAAGACCATCATTGGTCTGTACTAAACGTAGCCGAAAAGATGGGTCTGTCAGAGTGGGGTTGGGTGAGGACTCTCTCAGGGCCAGAGAACTCAACAAATAGAAACAAATTAGGAAGCTCTGGCATTCCCTTAAGCCCTTCAGTGATCTTATAATCTTGCTTCTGTTTTCATTTCCTTTTCAATCTACTGGGTACCAGTTTTTGCCAAAGGAGCCACCAACCAGTCATTTTGCACACTTTAAAGAAAAAAAAAAAGCCTGATTTTGTTTTCTGGCCCCAAACAATTCATTATTGCAGAGGCAACACAGTATGACCTTGTTCTACCTTAGAGGAAAATGGATTCCTGCCTATTGGTTTTTTGAGGGAAGCCTTTGTTGTAGGAAAGGATCTTAGCCATTGTGGTTTAAAAAAACAAAGGTTAGATTCAGATCTCTAGCTGTGATGGGCATGGAGTTTGTACGTCTGTTTCCAAACTGCCTGAGTAGGGAGAGGTGCCAAAGAGAGCACAGCGGGCATGGGATACTGTGGCCTAACTTCCTCTGATGGAAGATGGTTTAGGTGGTGGCCACCACTGCCTGCCAGAGGAGACCAAATAGTTATGACAAATTCAAAAATGGTTATCAAGTTATCAACCCCACTAGGGTTCATGAAGGAAAGAAGAGCGTGGACTGAGGTACTAAGAATGTATGAAGATGACCCCAATGCAAAATCATTACGCAGAAGAAGGCCTAACTTTCAGGAAAGTTGTAAAATCTTAGCAAGGGATTCGCCCCGCAAACCCATTTTACTCCTGTTGTTAACCAAGAAATGTTGATAAGCCTGAATATAGACTGCTGACGTCATTTTAGTCTGCCAAGTAGAGTCATGATTGGTTATAAGTAGTTTTTAAACAATCCAATTGGACATACATTATATTCACAATACTTTTATAGAACTAATTCTACAAAATGTGACGACAGGATAACCATGGTCTGACAAGTCACTTCAGGACGGCGCCTACAAGGTGGAAACACGACTACATTGGCTCTGCGGGGACTGGACAGAGGTGGAAGCTCATTTTGCCTACGCTGGTCATTGGAGTACTTGGTGGACGTATGTTTTCACGGTGATCTCATTGCTTGGCTCTGATCTGATTTGCACTAGCCTACTAGGTACCACAGCGTCATGGCCCAATGGAATAGATATCATGACACTTGGGGAGAGATTTTGGTTCGTTTGGTTTCTTCAAGTGTCCACAGTTTACATTTTTAAGAAAATGAAAATCATTAACACATCCATGCTTCTCCAGAGACCCTGACGATTCTCTCAGTGATGGGTAATTTTGAAGCTGAAAGTCATTTGGACCAGAACAGTTGCTGGGACGATGTTACACTGAGCATGCAAGCAACAGCCGAGCTTGGAGGCATCAGAATTGTATCTGATGGCTAGAAAAATCTTTCTGACCACAGTTTGAAGTGGTGGATACATTTGATTTCACTGCTGGTAATTTTCAAAGGCCTTTTCTAACAATCTGTATTAAAAGCATTCATTGCTGTCCTTTGGTGGTTATTATTTTTTTATGTTGCTGTAACAAGTTGTGTGTTTTGTCCCAGCAACTAAAGGAAAGCCTGCAAAATTAAGATCTGGGCAAAAGTCGTCT
Source organism: Vicugna pacos (assembly GCF_048564905.1). Classification (NCBI taxonomy): domain Eukaryota; kingdom Metazoa; phylum Chordata; class Mammalia; order Artiodactyla; family Camelidae; genus Vicugna; species Vicugna pacos. Next base: position 46,703,294 of record NC_132997.1, on the reverse strand, counting down.
CCTCGATCAAAGAAAGTCTCTGGCTTTTACACAAAAACTCAGTGAATAGAACGAATGTGTTAGCATATGCTGTCATTAAGGAAAACTATTCATTGGTGTTTACAAGCCTTCAGGCTAAAAGCCCTGAACTTGGGGAGTGGGAAGAGAGTCCATCAGACCTTTCCAAAGTTGAAATGACTTGCTTGGTTGGTTTGGAGATATGAAATGAGAAGCGTGACAGCATGTAGGAGTCCCCACCATTTGAACAACAAACAGAGAAATGCCTTGTGTGCATCAGGTCCTCAACTTCCACATCCCAGGCACACTCACAACCTTCCTGGTATTGTTAGCTGGCAGGGTACACCTGATCTGACAATTGTTGAAAAGCTGCAAGAAGGTCTTCCCTTTAAACATACGAACAAAGGGATAAGAAATACAGGATGAAAACTAAAACTACAAAAATATGACTTTCAACTGTGAAAATAAATAAGTTTCCATTTATTAAGAGCTGGTGTCAATGCAGCCAAAATACACACCCATCCAGGAGATTCACCTGCCCCCCTTTTGTCTTCTTTTTTTGAATTTACTAAAATACATGTTTACATCATTGGACCATTTTAAAATTGTTGTAATAATCCATTTCCCTTAATTACAGTTAATCGTGGTGGTGACCATCATTCTCCTCAAAGAAAAAAAAGAGAAAGAAGAGAAATATGCCTTAAGGAGTCTGGCCACTTGTTCATTTTGATTTTGCATTGTTCGATATAGGGAAGATATCTGACAATGAAAAAAAAAAAGGAAAAATATATTTTCTTTCTAATAAATAAAAATAATTTAAAATGCTAGAGGCTATACATGACTATTGTATTATGCTCATTTATAAATGAAATCATTCTCTTTTCCAAAATACATGGAAGCAATATTCAAGGCAGACAAAGAGAAAGATCTGTCTATTTTTCTTGCAATTCTTGCTTCTCCTAACATTTCCACCAGTGATTCAGCATGTAAGAGGAAGAAAAGTCACGTCACCATTTATGAAGTTTGTCAGGCTTTAAAAAAATAGTTCTGGTCTCCTGGGAGTCAACATTCATCTTCAACTTCTCTGATTGGTGGAATCAAGCTGCTTGTGGATTTATATTGGTTGATCTGGTTAGCCATGTGGGTACTCATGGGCTTGATTTGAATGTTTCTGGGATAGGCATTATCCGGTTCATCTGTAAACCATTTCTTTTCTGCTAAAGGGCAAAACGGATAGAGAACAAGAAGGAGAAATGAGAAGCTTAATTAGTCCTAGGGTACAGACTTTGGAAAGTTCATTGAAAAATGCAAAAAGGGAACCGAGAGAAGCTGACAGTGAGTAATTGCTAAGAGAGACAGTGCAGGGTAGGGAGAACCCCCGAACCTGAAACATACCTCTGCTGCCTGTAGCAAGTGATGAACCAACGGGCTATTGGGACTTGGAGGCACCAGGGGTGGACTTCTGGGAATAAAGAGGGTACGGAAGAGAAACTCTGGCAGTGTTCTCTGGGGTTCCTTTGGTGGCCTGAAAAGCTTTGGAGGCAAGGAGATGACGAATGTGACAACTATTGGGTATGAACATTGCACCTAAAGAAAGATGCGTGCATCCACTAATTTGAGTGGAAGATGAGGAATGTTGTCCCTGCCGCAGGCTGAGTGATCTAGACTCTCACGTGGGACCTCCTTCTCCAAGCCTTGGCTTGGCTTCGCTTGTAACAAGAAAATCTTCTGATTTCTTTGTGGCCAGTTTTGGAGATCTTAAAAAAAGCCCACAGATTTTTGCTGGCCAGTGAGGGTGAAAATTAGAATAGCAGCTAATGTTTAAAGAGGATTTTGAGATGGCTTTTATTTCAAGAACGAAAACTGTCGGTCTAAAGTTAGGAAAAGAATTCCTAGTGGCACTATCTTAACCGACAATAATAACCCAAGCTGTCAACAAGAGGGCTTGGCAAAGTCTGGGCACTTCATCTCCACCCTAAACCCGGAAATGGCTGCGAGAGACTGCTGAGTCAGGACATTCAGAGGCCGGGGCGAGGACGAAAGTGGCCTAGCGCCGTCCTAGCAGTTTAGCGCTATTTCACAAGACTCAGCCCTCATCCCCGCCTCTTTCTAGGATTGAAATTTTCTGGGAAATCAGCCATGTGGATAGATAAGAAGGGACGGGGGCAAAGAGCGCATTCTAACTTGGGAATCATATGTCTGATTTTCGTGGCTTCGGAAAAGTCAAGAACAAGGGAAAAGCCTTTCAAGCTCACCCACTGCTAGAGAGACAATGGCCTCTCTGGCCGCCTTTTTTGCCTACCAGGACAAGTCATAACTGCCTGGTCTGTGGACCTGGACTGGTATGTTGGCAGAAATTGCTCCCCTGGCTTGATCTTGATTTTGTGTGTGTGTGTGTGTGTGTGTGTGTGTGTCCTTATTTGGCTAATGATTTATTGACGTGACCTCTATGATCGGCTCATGACCACTCTGCTTGTTTCTCCTTGATCCATAGTTTTTCTTACTGGTGTCCAGTGCCCTGAGCCCCCAGTACAGACACTGAGCTGGAGCTGGGATGAGCCTGGGTGAAAGCTCACTCACTTCCCTTTGTTCAGCAGCTCAGTTTACCCCCTGAGGAAACTTCCTGCCTCTTGGATCAGTTTCCATCCCCCGCTCTCCTGCACTGGCTCTCTCACCTATTATAATTAAGTTCACTTTGATTTGAACAGATTGGACGATAGGAATTCATAATGCTACATCCTCACAGTGAAGCTAACTGATTAAGTGCTTTAAATTATTCCCCCTGACAGAATGATAAAGTTACAATCTGTTCTGAGATGATCTACAGCTTGCCAGACTCCTACAGCTTCTTTCTACATTCATTTATCTTTTTGTCAAGCAGAGTTTTTTTTTTTCTCTTAAGCTTCAATTCCATAGATCTTTTAAAGTCATCAGCACATCTGAATTATTAATGAGGCTTTAGAGGCAAGATTCCTGATGGGCTGGTTAAAAAAGGTTGTATAGAAATCTGGGACTGTGTACACATCAAAATAATTTCAGCTCCATTTAAAAAACCATTTAGTTCAAGTGTGACATAGATGAACCATTATGCATTTGTGGAAACCAATTTTTTTTTTGTGATCTACGATTAAGCTAACCTTTCAGAGAGAAGTAAAGTGTGATGGTTATCATGTTTTAAAAGCATTGCCAGGCCACCGAAACAATTTCAAACTATGACTTTTCCCAATGGTTTATGTGTAAAGATGATTTTCAGAAGGGCTGAGCCCAGTGTCTGTGCTGTTTGCCTGAGCTGCCCTTGGTTTTGGCCGTGCCGTTCGGTGGACAGATTTTGCAAAGGGATTTAGTGCTAGGCTGGACACGCCAGGTTGGAAGGGAGAGTGAACTCTGCTGATGGCAATGAGGAGGTCTTTTGGGTGAAAGACCTAAGACAGCTGCAATTTGCTGTAATTTTTACAACTGCTGCGGAGAATAATTGTTCAGAATTTAGTCTTTACAGTTCAATTCAAAGTTGGCATTTTGACCTTTCACAGCAGAGAGAATATCAATTTCCTTCTGCTGTCTGTAAGAAAGAGAGCATTATTTCCCCATTTAAGCTTCTTTCTCTAAGCAGAGTCGTCCCTGTGTTTGGCTGTTCAGCTTCAACACAAGAAGGAGCTGTATTAACACGTAGCCTGCTGATGACTTGAAGTTTTCATTATGTCCAAGAAACAGGCTTTTTAATTCAGGTGCCTGGCAAGATATACATCTACGTGTTGTTGGAGATTTGGTTACACAGGCTATTGAAGAAGTGGAAATATATGCATGCTCTTGAGCATTTTACTAAACTGGGGGCAAAGGTATTTTATGAAGAGTTTCTCCCGAAGGGCTTCAAAGGAACCACACTTTAATGAGTGCCAGTCATTCTGCGCCAATGGAGAGAGCTTTGCTATGACAGCGACACTTTGGTTTATCAAATCTTGCCTTCCAAAGAAGGAATTGCCCTACTGGGTACCCACAAAATTGGCCATAAGGAAGAATACTCAAGGAAAGAAGTCACATGAGTGCTGAAGTGGTCCAGGGTAGAGCCAAATCCCTAAGTTGATCTCTGCTCCCTGCCTCATCCCATGAGCCAGAAAGATTTCTGGGGGCTTTGTTTTCATCCCTAAGATGAGAAGGGCAATAGATCCAGCTTTGAAAGCATCCTCACTGCCAAAGAAAAATAAGTCCACTTGTTAATAAGCTTCTTGAAGAGGTGATGCATGATGTCATCACCATGAGTGAATGTGTGACCTGCCTGAGGTTAGGGGAGGAGTGGCATTTCACAGGCTGTGGCAGGTGGGCTGGTAGAACAAGATAAAACCCAGGAAATAACTGTGGGGAGATGCTGGCAAAAGAAGGGCCACTGCCACTGGGAGATGTCACCTACCAAGACCAGCCCTGCCACGAACTATCCACTGTGACCAGGGAGATGGCATGGGGTGGTGGGTTAAGGGCCAACGAATCTGGCTCTCTCACATGCTGGCTGCATGGCTCTAAGCAGGCTGTTGCATAATTTATCTTAGCTTCACTTTCTCTTCTGTAAAGTAGGGCAAATGACAGGACCTTCCTAATGTTGTCTGGATGAAAGGGGCTGGTGCCCATGAAGCACTTACTCACATACATGGGGAGTCAATGTGAGCTGTTAAGATTATCAGTATTATTAGTAATTTTAGGGGGCATTATGGCATAGTGGCAAAGTTCATCGACTTTAGTTTTAAATTCCACTCTGTCACTTCCTGGCTGGGTGACTTTGAACAAATCTGTCCTTTGGATTCTGCATCTTTCAAATGGAAAATGCTAACAGCATCTACATCTGAGGTTATGCTGAAACTTGAACGAGTTAACATATGTAAAGTGCTCAGAAGAGTGTCTGGCCCAGGGCAAGCACTGGGTGTTTGTTATCTTTTAGTATAAGGTTAGCATTAACATGAGTTCTCTCTGTACTAAAGGATAACCTAAGGGTAGGTGACAACTTTTGCTGTGATTGCAAATGAACTGGGTGTGGAGAACTGAATTGTGTAACTAGGGTGCTGGCCGGAAGAGCAGGGGCTGTGGCAGCACAGATGACAGAGAAGGGTTTGGTTGGGTAACCTTCCTTAGGGAGGTGAAGCGAGGAAGGAGTGACACACTTCAATGGGACTTCTTTCTTTAAAATAGTGGCTTTCAATTTGACAGGTGCCCTACTCCACCTGCAGGCCATCTGCACTGTCCATGGCTACTTTCATCACTGAAATTAAAGGGGCTAGAATGAGGGTCAGGACTTCCTCCAGGCCCCTCCTCCAGGCTCAGAGGGCCTGAGGACCCAGAAGCACAGCAGCAGGCTGGACTGGGAAAACAGAGCCTCTGCTGGCTCTGTGGGTTGCCAGTGCCATGGGATTTAGCCTCCTCACTTAACTGCTCCCCAGAGAAGAAAGCATGAAAGGGGAGACCTGCACCACAAGCTGAGGTTTAGAGAGAGAGGGCTTGGAGGGAAAAGATTCCATCTGGATAGAGGTAACAGTTAAGAACAGGAGGAGCTAACCAGGAGCCCAAGCCTTCAAAGCTAACGCTGCTACCTCTCACATCTCACACTTCTGAGAGCTGGTCTGGCCTTCGCCCTCTGCCCAGCAGACTCCAAGGCCCCAGTGGACCCTCCCCCCCCCCCCCCCACTGCCTCCTTCCCTCTCCATGGCTATGTCATAGAAATGAAAATTGCACCAGAACCATTATAAAAACTGTCTTGCTTCTTTACAATCGTCTAATACAACTCCATTTGCCCCTTTTTAACTGTAAGTCTGATGCTACCATTCTCCTGGCAGAGCACCTGCCCCCTGCCTGCCCTCTTCTGTGGCCCTCAATCCAGTTGGTACCCCGAGGGCGGACTTTTCACTCCTCCCTTTCAGATGGCAGGGGATAACCGCTCTCACCTCCCTCTGCGATGAATGTACACCTTCCCGCCGGGAGAGCGTCTCCCAGGTTAGTGATGGGTGCCCACAGCTACCTCTTCATCACATTATGACAAAGCAGGGATGGGCTGAAAGAAGCTGATTGAGACACTGATTTGTTTTTTACCCTGTCTTGACTTCTGCGGGCCCTGAAGTTTCTGCACTCTCCTTTTTCTCCTTCAGGAGCTTGTTGCTACAGGAACCTGGTAGGTTGATTTAATTGTCTCTGTTGGGACAGACACCTTTCGGCTTTTCCCATGCTGAAGAAGAAGAGCCAGTCAAAAGGTTTTTCTGGTCATCTGGGATGTTGACGATGCTGGCAGGAGGCACAATCTCTCCACTCACTGAACGAACAGGGCTGTTTTCCTTTCTCAGAAGCTGTGTACTCAGCTCGACAAAGTGCCAACAGCATGACAGCATCGTCAAGCACCTACAGGGCATTCCTTGAATTTTTAAAGATAAGTCAAGGAGGGGAAGATAGTTTATCACATGATTAAAGGTATATAACAATGTTTAAAGTCAACTGATTTCAAAAATATTATTGAGCACCTAGTGCAAATAAGATTCTGAGTCATAACATAATAAATTCTATTAATGCTCAAACAGAATTTGAAACCTCTCCTAATAGTGGTAGATATCTAAATATAATGGTATGACTTTTTCTTTATCCCTTTGGACTGACTTCCAGAAGGACCCTGGATAGCAGTTATTAGGGATGTTGATTTCATGATTGTCTGAGTGTTGAGGCTGAGGGTTTCACTGGGCCTCCTGGTCTACTCACTTACTTAAGTTTCACCCCTTTCAAAGCCTAAAACAAATTAAATTGAATGGCTTACAAATTGCTTCTCTGTGAGAATGGTGCAGATACTTGAGTTTCTAGCTGTTGTTCTTTTTAAGTGCACATACTTTCTCGTCAAATAACTCTTTCACTTTCCACCCTGACCTACTCAGGCTTTTGTTTTTGTTCTTGTTTTTCTTCAGGTGGGGAGAGGGGAGAGGAAAGACATAATTTGAAACCTTGCATACCTCCTTCCTAAGAGAACCTGAAAGAGGAATGAGAAGTTTGGGGTCACAAGGAAAACAGTGGAAGAGATTATTCATTCACATGAGGAAAGTGTAACATAGGAGTTTGGGATCACACAAAAAAAATCGAAGTAATAATGACACCTTTTCCATCATTGACTATGTCATTAACCAATCAACTCTCAATTGCGTGCCTGAAGTCCAGGGAACATCCCCAAATTTCATCTCTAGTCACAGTGTTTCCACTCCATTCCCATCACAAGATCATCTCATCAGAGCTGCTAACAGATTTTATATAGAACGCATTTGGGATCAACTTATCTCTATCTGCCCAATCTCTGGTTGGGATTTCAGAAATGTCTGAAAAGGCAGGCGGCAGAAGAGACCTGGGTAAGATAAAGACTGAATCATCAGCACCCCCACCGCCGATAACTGAGGGTGGGCTATTGAGTTGACACATACAGCTGAACCGTTTTAATTTTGGGGGGGGGGGGTTAGTCCTGATCAAACATAAAGGAGACTAGTGCTTTTTGTGATTAATAACCTTCCTGGCTTAAATCGAAAGGAAGATCAACTATTAACCAGGAAGTGGGTTTGCCGAATGGAATAGCTACAAATGTTTTCCAGAAAAGTTTATCACCTGGCATCATCACTTGATTTAGTAGGTCTTGCCAAGGTAAACCCAGAGATGTGGACAGACTGATGGGGGACTGGGCTGGGGTGGTGGTAATGGGGAGGCGGGGTTGGGGGGGGAGTGGAGGAAAGCTGGGTTTCTTGATGGGAAAATGCTTGTGGACTTGGAGCAAGGTACCAAGGTGGGCAGGGAGGCCACGTGCAGATTGAAAGGCAAGCCAGATGGAGAGAAGTTCCCCCCAAATCACCCAACCCCAAACCCAAGAACACCAAAACAAACTCTAAGTTGTCTAGCGGTAGCAGCAGTTACAGCCTCATGGCGCTGAGCAATTTAGAAAGTGGAGGAAGGAGAAGGAAGGGAAGAGAAAGGGAGATGGGGAGGAGGGGGAGAAAAAAAGCAAAACAAAAATAAATAAAACCACAAACAGAACAATATAAATCAAAATAAACAAACCAATAACAGAATAAAATTTGTAACTCCTTTTTTTTTTTTAATTTCACAAAAGTTTTCACAAGGACAACGTTAGAGAAGAAAACCGCCAGCAGTGGCTAGGTCATGCAGAACCGTTAATTGTCATACCTTGGCCCATTCTATTCATCCTTGTTGCACTTTAGAGAGAGAAGTAAGCTATGTGAGTTTTACAATGCTTTTCAACTGTCATTATTTCCTGTCGAGCACTTTAACTGGCACATTCTTAAAGTTATAAATTTTCTGAGGGCCTCACTTGATAACCTCCTTTGCAAAGAATGCATGAAGGGCTCTTCATGATCAAAACTAGGGGATATGTGTGTGTGCATATATATATATATACATATATAGGTATATATGTGTATATATATAGTTATATATAAAAAGGTAGTTATACGGAATATATAAATCAATATATATAGGGACAAAAAATAATTTTGAAAAAAATCTTCCACTCCTAGGGCTTTTTCATAGACATGTATACAATTATGCCCCACCCCCCATACTGATTTGAACACTGTACTGCCCTGTCTTTGGTGTGGGGACGGAGGTTCTGACTGAGCCTCACCATTTTGTCAGTAAAAGTGCTTGTCAATTCACACAGCAAGCAAATCTCCAAAGCTATCATGCTTGGGGGAGGTGGGGGACGGGGATCCAAAATCTAAACCCAAAACATTCACCATAAAAACACCTTTTTAGAGATGGTACAGCTGCGACATCTGTCTCCTCCCCTCCACCCCCTATTCTCTTCGATGGAATTTTGTCTGCAAGGAAACATCTCACATACATAGCTAGCAGCCCCGGGGCTAGTCCATCCATACAGGAATTTGGTTATGGTGGAGCTGGCTGATTTTGGAGAACTACTGCACTGCCTAAAGCATGATTTATTTGCATGCATAAAACATCTGACAACTGTATATTGAAAAAAAGGGTATTCGTCTACCTTTCCGCTCATGCTTACTAACTTAAAAAAAAGGAAGAAAGAAAGAAAACAAAAGAAAAAAAAATTATACCAAAATGTGTTTGGCTCACTGTCACACTCTTTTCCTTCCCTCCCACTTCATGACAAGGGGTCATTCTCTATGACTGTCATTCACCTGCCTAAGTGAATTGGCTACGGCTCAGAAATTGACGATGAGTTTTCCCCACCAGCTTTCTGCTTTGGGACAGCCAGCCTCCCGCAGCTGTGCCGACAGTTGAAGGCGGTAGCTGGCTTTTGTCTTTATTGAGTCACCTGTGGCTTGATCCTCCTACATCCTGATTTATTCAGCAGGTCGGCTCCTGGACCACTGGGTGATCTTCCTCTCTCTCTACCACGGCCCCAGCCCTCATTCCTCCCTGGCATCGGGACCCTAACTAATCAAACAAAGGGGAGTAGAAAGGTCCCCTGAGAATGCATGGAAAAATACTTGCTCTTTCCTGAGCATTATTTATTCTGTACATAAGGTAAGTAATTCACCTTTTAAAAGATGTAAAAGTCCCAGGAAGGCAGTTTTTAATGACTTACATCTGATATTTATGATACATATGGCTTTTCATCCCAAATGTCAAAAGTGAGAGAAAAAAATAGTTATTCACATGGCAGCATAAGGAGACAGAATAACAATTTAATATGCAATCAAAGCTCTTTTCCCTTTACTTAAATGACTTAGAATTGGCTACATCCACAAATGGAATACTATTCTTTCCTCCACAGTAAGGACAGAAGTGTTCATAGGAACTCCCGGAGGAAGCGAGCTCTGGGACAAAAGGCCTTGGAAAGTAACTAAAAAAATCTCTGATGTTCTCTTATAACAAGCAAGTGCTTAGTCTTCATCTACACAAATGGCAAAAGCCTGTCAAATGCTTCACGATAGATATTCGGCCAGAGAGTGGAAACAACCAATATGTTTTCATTGCTTTTGGGTAGCTCGTTTCAAATAAATGTGTGTCTATATTACTGCATGTGTATTAAAAACAAACAAACAAAAGGAAGAAAGAAAGGAAAACAACAACAAAATCAAAACCCAAAGCACCCTGATGATCCTGATAAATCAGAATAGACTTTTCCTCTACATTAACTAAACTAGCTTTGCATAACCGACGTGGATCACAAGCGCTTCCTTCTAATCTGTGAACTCGTTCCTGCAGTGAGCTATTTATGTCTGGAGCATGCCTTTGGGTTATTTTTCCCCTAGAATCATAAATAACTTTTGGTCCGTCTGCTTATTTGCTGTTGTGCTCAAGGGTTTTATGGTGGTGAAATAAAAATGACAACCACATGCACACTATCATACATATGCAAATATGTGTAAAAAAAAAGGGGGGGGGAGACTACAGGGGAAAACGGGAAAGTTACTGTTGGAAACACCCACTGGGGAAATGAGTGGCAGATACAGTTTCACACACGGAGGCAGTGGATACACATATCAGAGCCGCTCTTCCTGCACGTACTTCTGTTTGTCTCGGGACTCCCGGGACTTGGGCCGGTTCTGTCGGTTTGCAGTGGATGGGATGGAGTGAACGGAGGAGCTCTTCTTGCTGGAGGACTGGGACGAGTGGGAGGAATGGGAGAGGCTGGCCCGGGACTGGCCGGCGTTGTGGTCAAACTGCATTAAGCAGAAGATCAGGTCCGTCGGCACGAGCTCAAACTCATACGGGGGGTTGGTGATGACATACCTGGATGGGGAGAGCAAAGAGGTCACAGGATGAGGAGAACTCGGCGAAGATTTCACCTCTCTGAAGCAAACCAGGTGTACCAGAGGATCTGGAAGATGGACTTCCAGCTGGTCCAAGGCCTTAAACATCATCTTCCAAGTGGAACCAGATCTTCCTTTATTTAGCTGGACAGAGGAAGCCAGCCATGAACCCTGGCAGAGATGCTGAATTAGTGCCAGTCACGGGAGAACCAAATGGTACTTCCTATGGTCTATGCACCCCTTCAATACGATGTCAAGTTCACTTCTGAACCTGAGTAGCCTGAGGGCACGCAGCTTTCACGGACTGCACTGTGCCTCTCATTGCAGTATGTTCCCACAATCCCAGACACCCATCACATGATCTTCGTTAACCACCGTCTAGCAAAATCAGAGTCCTTCCTCTCTTCTTACCTTTGGTGGAGGTTTTCACTAAATGGAAGAATATAAAACACCTTCCTGCCTGTGTGTCCCTCAGGCTTTAGCTATTCTCCCTAATTTAATCAGGTTTCCTTTGGTTAACACCAGATGTAACTAAAAATCACTTTGTTTCATTTATTGTTGTGGATTTCAAAAGTGTGGTCCTCAGGCAGGGTGTATCAGCATCATCTGGGAACATTTAAAAATGCAAATCCTTAAGTAAGACCCGTCCCCCCCACCCCAGACCTACTGAGTCAGACACTCTGGGTGTGGGATCCAGAAATGTGTGTTTTAACCAGTTTTGCAGAAGATTCTTATGTTCACCTACCTTTGAGAAGCCACGATCTACAGCAATTACACTCAACTCTGGCTCCAAACTGTAATCTCTGGGCATTAAAACCACATATCTTTATCCCATATCATTTAAGTCAAACTAATCAGAGTACTTCTAAAAAGCAGCCCTGGTAACACTAATATGCAAGCAGGTCTGAGAAACACTCATCTCTATGGCATTGTTTCCTGTGGTGTATCATGGAAACACACTGATTTTTGCAATTCTAGGATGTATGTTTAATTTTAGGCTGCGAAAAATTTACTCGAATACATATTAGAAAAATATAGCTAGCACACATGAACCATTATTTTTTTCTGCTCAAGGTAATAGCATACAGTTTTCTTTAAAATAAATAGATGAGAGTAAAAGAAGTGAGTCAATTGAAAAATATATTAAGTAAAAATATAGGTGTCTAAAATACCGTATGATATCACTTATATGTGGAATCTAAAAAATACAACAAACGAGTGAATATAACAGAAAAGCAGCAGACTCACAGGTACAGAGAACAAACTAGTGGTTACAGCCGGGGAGGGGGCAATTTGAGGGTGGAGGAGGGAGGGACAAACCACTGGATTGCAAGATAGGTTTCAAGGATGTATTGTACAACACAAGGAATACAGCCAATATATTGTAATAACTATAAGTGGAAAGTAACCTTTAAAATTGTATAAAAATAATAATAATTTAAAAATAAAAATGGAGAAAAATACACAGCTGTCTAAGATACAGCAAAGGAACCATTTATCTTAAACACTAAGAATATGAAATATTTACATATTAGGTACCAAGAGAATTATCCCAGTAGTAGGAGTTTGGAGGACAGATGTAACTAGGTGATGGAACTATCCTATAAAACTCGAATTTCTTCCCATGATGTCTTTACATCTGCTATTAGTAATTAAAGAAAATAGCCTCCCGTAACCACCAAACTCCGTGTTGGATTTAATATGGGCAGGATAGTTTGCATGCTGAGAGCAGGTATGTAGACCTTTGCCCTCATTGTGGGGGACGGGAGAGGGCATGTATGCCTCCGCCCTGGGGATGGGGGGGCCAAGTGGAAACACACTCACCTCTTCGTGCACTGGCTGGGGGTGCTGAGGTGAGCATCTCTCAGCCGGTAAATTCCAAAACAAAGCATATTATACGTTTTCAGAGCTTTGCAGAACAGATCACCATAACAACCACCATCCTGGGAGACAACAAAAGAACGCAGAGAAAAATCATTTTTATTTGCCTGAAAGTTGAATTCCCGGGGTGGGGAAAGGGCCTTTTCATGAAAGTTCATTCTGGCATCTCTTGGGTTGGAGGGTCTGTGCCGAGGGGCTGTGGCTGAAGAAGTGAGTGGCGTTTACTGACTACACGCCGATACTGGTGATTTTGGGGGATCAAGTAATGATGCGTTTTCCTCTGGTTCTCTCTAGTTTTCCATCTGCAGCAATGAGAGCTCTAAGGAGACGGTGCCTCTCCCTCACTTTAAGTGATGGTGTAAGCTTGAAGGTCTCAGATGTCTGTGCAGCTGAGGAGAAGAAACTGGCTCTGCAAAATGGTGATTCTGTTCAGCCCCAGCTCAGCTGTAATCACTGCGATCTGACCGTGTCGTCAAAACTGCTCGAGTGATAATTAAAATCACCGCCAGGAGAAAAGACCCCACCAGGTACTATGGTGACAGACTCTTTCAGGTATGGGCTGTGTGAAAAGCACAATTTACAGACCTCAGAGATGCAAGGGTGGACGAGCATGTGTTTCCCTGGGAGCTGGAGGTCTCCAGGCTGAATAACTGGCATTCACAGTTCTAAATCAGTTCACAATCGCCTTCCAAGGGTCTGGGGCCTGAGGCGGAATGTGAAAGCAAACTCATGCACTTGGAAGCTCTGGCTTCCTGCAGCCAGGAGGCTTCAGGTAGGCATCATTACAGGAAGATCCCTGAAGGCTGCCTTCACTGGGAATAAAGTGACTGCATCTGTCCTTCCTGTTCCTGAAATTTCCATGTGGGCATCACATTAGAGAACAAAAACGGAGACAAGTCTCACCATTGTTTACAGTCTTTATCCTTTTAAAATGTATCAGTAAGTAAATGATAGATAAAAAGAACGACTAGCTACAGAGATAGACTTCTAAAAAAGCCCAGATTACAAGGATCCATGCCTACAATCAAACTAAAAGAGAGTGCAAGTTGGCATCAGGGTTTCAGAAGAAATGGAGAAAATGACCCTTCCCTTGGCTCCTTTTCCAATACTGGGACTTTCTGGGTGGCACCGTTGTTTGTACAATGGATTTATTGGTTCCCAAGACTGGTGGCTCTACCCCTTGAATGCATCTGTGGAGCTGGGCTGGGAATAAGTGTCAAGACCAAATACTTCTGCCAGAGTGCCTGAACCAGGCTGGTGCATGGAACCCAAAGGGAGGCACGGGTCACTTCTGCAGCAGGGAGAGCATAGGGGAGAGTCGTGGGTCCAGCCTCAGAATCAGCAGCCCTGGAGGAGCATTTAAAAACCACCAATGGCCATGGGCAGCCCCCAGGATTCTGGGCATGACCCTGGCATCAGTGGTTCTCAGCACACCACAGCTCATTACGTACCTCTAGAAACAAATAGTATCTTATGTGGATCCTTTAATGTCTCTAATTCCAGACCCAGGTCTCCTAATTCTTCTGCTGGTCTCAGTCACTCTCCCTCTGCTAAGACCTGTAGAAAGGGTTCCCAGCCCTAGCTGCATTTGGAATCATCCATTACCTCCCATCTTGTGGCAGAAGGTATGCCAGGCAGGTGAGTAAACCCACAGGCTCCGAAACCAGGACCCCCAGTGCAAATTCCTGATAGGGCCAGTTCTCAGACTCTGAGCCCTAGTTTCCTTAAAGTATCTAACAATAGAACCTACATCAAAGGGTTGTCAACGGATTAAAATGAATGAATACAGGTAAAGCACAGTGCCTGATACAAGCAAAGCATAAATGTCACGTCTTCCAGCCATTTTCCTGCAGAAAGCAGCAAAGGCAGAGGCCTAGCTTGTCACTGCCTGACACCCAGGTCCTCCGGATCCGGCTATTCCCAGACAGTGGGCTCAGGTGGGCGCTGCCCCGCAAACTCACCCCCAGGTCCGCAAAGGGCCCGTCCAGCAGCGCTAACTGTGCCACGCGGCAGCGGTCCCTATTGGCCAGCGTCTGGGGGGTGCTGTACCCCCCGCGCAGAGCATTCTCCTCGGCAATCAGAGCCTCCAGCTCCGGGGTGGCTCCTCCGGTCACCAGGGTCCGTATCAGGGTAAGGATGTTGTCATTGAAGTATGTCTGGGAAGAGAAGGGAGGGGAAAATCCTTTAAGCAAACACCCGAAAGTCATGAAAGCCGACATTCAAATTGCAACTTTTCTTGCTCTCTCCTGTTTCAAGTTCTGACCTGTCTCTTCAAATAGTTTCATGTGGGAAGTGAAAAGACAGCAGCCTCCAATTATTCCATTCTTTTCTCTCCTACCTGGTTCTGCCATGAGAGCCTGACTTTAAAAAACCATTTCAGGGGATTTTTATTAAAGGGCTGACATCGACATGGTTGGCGTTTACCATAATCGGTGTGAGTAGGGATGGAACTATGGCTCCCTCTCCTGCTTGCAAAGTGGCTTTGGGGGTTGTGTAATAAAGGGCAGGACTGCCTCTGGGCTTCTGTAACCCACGTGCCAGGAAGCTGCCTCCCCCAACGATGGCAGAGCTTCTTTGTTGGAATGAGATGCCAAGAGCATCATTAAGGCCACACATTCAACACTTCATCACATGCTTTGATAACAGGCTAAACCAGAAGTCTCAATCAATTAAGTATACCAGATATATTTATGACGAGGTGGATACCCTGGTGTTTTCTGTTTTTTTTTTTTTTTAAATAACCTCAGCAGAGTGAGGCAAATATGGCTCATTAAAGAAGTCTTCCTCTATGTGTACATTTGTCTCACATCTGAAACATTACAGGTCTGTCAGGAACAAAACAATGGCAGCTTTAAAAGATTAATAGGATGTCAAATAACAGAGCTCAAAAAAACTTTTGTCATGCAGCCTAATTCGAAAAAAATCTCAGTGAAGGGTCTGCTTTCCTTTTTCCAGCATAAGAAATCAAACAGGCTGAATAATAGCAAGCTAAATTTTGCCTGTGGCTTTTGAGGATGGATGGACCTTTGGGAGCAGGTTAGGGAAGACAGCTGCATTTTTACTCCGGCAGTTTCTGGGACAGTTTACCTAGCACAAACCTAGAGGGGAAGAAGCTAGGTAAGGATGAGTTCTGGCCTACTGGCCCATCACTAGTTCTTTGTCTTGGGAGAGGTTACCTAATCATTCTGGGCTTTGATGTTCTCATCCGTAAAATAAGCACGGTCATTAAGATCAAGTTGGTATGCAAAGAATTCCATGAGGACTTCTGAGTTAAGGTGACAGCTGCTAGTGAGGCTGGATTCACTTTCCTCACTGAAGTGCACACAGAAACACACAAAGTCATACAAAATTCCAACAGTAAAGGAAACTAGGAATGTGATTCAGAATCAGTCAGACCCTAAGGAGAATGTATCGTCTACTGGAGCTCAGATGTGCCCCGGGGCAGAGAAGTCGAACAAGAACAAGGAAAGGAGGAAATGTTGCTGGAGCGGTTAAGGGATGAGAGTCAGACTGGAGGTTTAGTGCTGACTTCACCAATCAGTGACTTTGGAAAGTTATTTATCATTTCTGTGCCTCAGTGTCATGATCTGTAAAATATAACAGAGTGGTTGTCAGGACTATAGAACTAGTATGTGTGAGGCACTTGGAAAAGTGCCTTGTGCACAGGAAGCACTGATACTTTTGGTCTGAAATCAGAGCCTCAGGCTTTGCTGATGAGAGGAACGGTCAACTCATTCCCAGCCTTCCTTTTAAAAAAATCTTTTCTGGGTTTTTTTGGGGGTGGGGGAGGATACAAACCAAGCCATTCATTTTACCCTTGATCTGTACATCTCAGGCTGCCTCCATTCTAAGACCCCATTTAGGCTGAGGAATGGTACAGTGGGGGTCCAGGGGGACTGCGTCCTGGGTTATGACAGCGGCAGCAGAACGGGTCACCAGAGGTGCACTCTTGTGGAGGCTGCCTCTGGGCACATAGGAAAACATTTCCCAAAGTCGTCGAGGTAAACCCCCTTCTCTATAGTCCAACTGCCCATCATTAGAAGCAGGAGACTATCCCCTGCCCCCACTGCCCCAAGCACTGAGGCACATTAAATGAGGGAGTTCTGGACACAGAACTCTGATAAGGGCTTTATGCTATAATTACCCTTCGAATCAACACTGAGGGAGGAGTCCACTGACCTGAGACGTGGACCACAGCACATTCACAACTGCGTACACTGAAAAACAGACCTCTCCTTGCTCAAATGTACAGAGAGAAAGAAAGAGCCAATATAAATACTTTTACAAAGGGAACCAATGGTGTTTAAGATATAAAGGAAAAGCATCCATTTGACTGGTTAAATAGTTACTGGAAGAAGCAGAAAAATTTAGGAAGTGTTTATTTTGGAATCAAAATCAATTTTTTTAAACCATACAGTATCTACAACAAGCAAAAGATCAGATGATAAGAAAGCTGACTTCATACAATTCATCCAATTATTTTTTAATGTAAGACACTGGAATTAAAATGAACGTGATAAAAAATGGTTAAAAAGAATCCAATGCCTTCTCATGATAAACACACTCAACAAACTAGGAATAGAAGGGAATTTCCTCAACCTGAAAAACAGCATATATTAAAATCCACAGCTAACATCAGACTTATTGGTAAAAGACTGGATGCATTCCTTTAAGATCAGGAACAAGAAGAGGAAGCCAGCTCTCACTCATGGCTTCTGTTCAACATAGCACTGGAGGTCTTAGCCAGGCTAGAAAGAAATAAAAGTATCCATATCAAAAAGGAAGAAGTCAAACTCTCTTTATTCACAGAGAACATGATCTTGTATATAAGAAAATCCTAAACAATCCACTAAAATATTATTCTAGGTAAAAAATGAATTCAGCAAGGTTGCAGGATATAAAAATCAATATACAAAAATCATTTGGGTATCTATGTGCTTGCAATGAACAATATAAAATCAAAACTAAGAAAACAATTCCCATTCCAAATGCTGCAAAGAGTAGAATACTTAGGAATAAATTTAACCAACGAGGAGCAAGATTGGTATACTGAAAACTACAAAATATGGTTGCTATAAATTAAAGAACATATCAATAAATGGAAAGACATTTCGAGTTCATGGATGGGAAGATGTGGTATTATCAAGATGGCAATACTCCCCCAAACAATCTACAGATTCAATGCAATCTCTATCAAAATGCCAAAGACCACTTTTACAGAAATGGGAAAGCTGATTTTAAAATTCATATGAAATTGCAAGCATTCCCAAATAATCAAATCATTTTGAAAAAGAAAAATAAAGTTGAAGGACTCACATGTCCTGATTTTAAAACACACTACAAAGCTACTGTAATCAAGGGAGTGTGGTATGGCTCTAATGATTGACAAATGGATTATTGGAACTAAATTGAGAGTCCATAAGTAAACTCAGCAATGGTGCCAAGACCATTCTACAGAGAAAGAATATAGTCTCTTAAATAAATGTTGCTACCACAACTGGGTATCCACATTTAGAAGAATAAAGTTGGACTTCTACCTCATACCTTAATGCAAAATTAATTCAAAATGGATCAAAGACCTAAATATAAAAAGTAAAACTATAAAACACCTAGAAGAAAAAATAGAAGTAAATTGTTACAGCTTCTGATTTGAAAATGGATTCTTAAATATGACACCCTAAGCAGAGGCAACAAAAGAGAAAAATAGATAATTAAATGTCATCAAAATTGAGAATTGTTTGTACACAAAGTACACTATCCAGAAAGTGAAAAGAAATCCACAAAGTGAGAGAAAACATTTGCAAATCATATATACCATAAGGGTCTAGTATCCAAAATATTTGTAAAACAGATCTTGCAGCTCAACAACAAAGAAAAATAACCCAAATTTTAAAATGGATAAAATACTTTAATAAACATTTCTCCAAAAGAGATATACAGGTGTTAAACAAACAAATGAAAAGATGCTCGACATCACTAGTCATCAGGGAAACACAAATCAAAACCACAATGAGATACCTCTTCATACCCACTAAGATGGCTAAAATAAGAAAGACAGATCACAGCAATAATTGGTGAGGATGTGAAGAAATTAGAACCCTAACACACTACTGGTGGGAATATAAAACGATACAGTCACTTTGGGAAGCAGTTTGGTAGTTCCTCATATGATTAAATGGAGTTACCATATAACCCAGCAATTCTACTCCCTTTATTTACCCAAGAAAGATGAAAAAATATGTCCATATGAAATCTTGTATATGGATGTTTATAGAAGCATTATTCATAATAACCAAAAGGTGGAAATAATTCAAATGTCCATCACTGAATAAATGCACAAAATGTATTATGTCAATGCATGAATATTATTCAGCCGTAAAAAGGTATGAAGCATGAATACATGCCTCAACATGGATGAACCTTGAAACCATGCTAAGTAAAAGAAGCCAGTCACAAAAGACTACCTCTTATATGATTCCATTTTTATGAAATGTCTAGAGAGGCAAATCTATAGAGATAGGAGATTAGTGTTGCTTAGGGCTGGGGGAGGGAGACGGGGGGGTGGGTAGCAGGGGTAGCTAAAGGGTATGAGTGCCTTTTTGAACCACTAAAGATGTTCTAAAATCTACCATGGTGATGAGTGTAGACATCTGCGATTATACTAGAAATCATTGAACTGTACACTTTAAATGGGCAAATTGCATGATGTTAATTATATCTCAATAAAGATTTTTTTTTAAAGTAATAGGTAAAAGGTAACTAAACTTGTACTGGCCATAGTTTTATCTGTTAAGAAGCACTAACTAACAATACTGTATTATACACTGAAAAATGGGTTAAATGGGTAGACCTCATGTTAAGTGTTCCTACCACAATAAAAAAATAAAGAAGCAGTAAGCTGTAGAACTGGAAATCACACAAACTCACACATACGCACACACAAAATGTGGAAGTAGAAGTAAGAAGATCACCTAAGCTACACAGAGAAATGTATAGAGAGTTTCTTCTTTCTTCCCTTTTTTTTTTTTTTGAGAACGCTGCTTGAAGAAAGACAATAGAAGTCAAACTGATACATAGCAAGTTTTCACAAGTTAAAGTTGTAACCAAAATTCAACCAGGTAGAGATGAGCAAGCAAGCAAGGGAACAAACGAATATAACCTGTCCTGAGCTGAAGAATGAACTGAGGATGAGGATGGTTCAACGAGTGAACACAGACAACGCCTAGACCTGTACGAGATGAACATTTGAATTTAAGTAGTAAATGAAGGAAAAAAGTAGCCTAACATAATGTGTAAGAAAAACATGTACAAGATAAGGTGAGCCAGAGATTCCTCTCAAAAAGAGCACTATCAACTGAGCTTTGAAAAGATAAATTTATTCCAAGAATTCTATATGCAGCTGAACTGTCAATCATTTGTGAAGGCAATAGAAATATTTTTAGTCTCTAAGTACCTAAGCATTTATTGATTTACTTCATGTAACAAAATACTCAGAAGCAAAGTCATCTTCCTTCAAGATCATTTTAAACTTTTTTAAAAATTTTAAAAATGAACAAATTTGGTTTAAAAATACTGGTAAAATATATTAAAACAAGGAGTTTTTAAAAAGGATATATTGCTATAAAACTGAATTCAATGTCAAAAGTAATTAGTGAAAGAAAAAATATGACATAAAATTAGCTGTTAGTACAGTAATAATAAGTTATTTTTAAGGCAGAAAAATGAGGTAAGAGAAAGGAGAATGGAAGTAATGATATGTACATTCTCTGACCTTATAGAGGGAGGAGTCTAGAGCTACTAAATTTTTCTAGATAATACTTAGAAAATACAGTTTCAAGGATATTTATAGTGTCTGGTAACCACTAACGAGTTAAAAATAGAATGCATAATTTACACATCACTGGAGAAAACAAGCATATAGAATATAGAACATATAACAAAGATAGATAATAAAAGACATGATTATATAAGCATATTTAAAACCCAATGCAAAATTTTAGTATTATAGGTTACATAACTAAACATAAATGAGCTAAATGATTTGATAAAATGGCAAAGATTGTCAGACTCATTCAAAAAGTGGAATCAAACTCTCATCAATCTTCAGAGACAAACAGGAAAAACACAAAACAGAACAGGCAAAGAAAAGTGTATTTAAAGAGAAAAATTTCAAATATTATGTTAAGCAAGTTAACTTTATGTTCATAGTTAAAATCTACAATAAAGATATAACATTTATGGACAAAATATTATAACTTAAATATAGACAGCAAAATGAATGAGTAATTATAACAAAATAAATATGGACTCAGAGTGATATGTAAAAGTGATGTGTGAAGTATCAGTGTTTCTTGCTTTCATATCTCAAACAGACCAAAATAGAAGGAAATTAAAGATATAATAAGGGCATTTAGTAGATTTTTGCTGAACTTTATAGTATTTTTAGATAGCTTCTGAGCCATAATTACAAAGCATGATCAATGACCCAAAGTACAAAATCTCAATATACCTATTAAAGGATAAAATGCACAGTCTGTATTTTAAAAAATTAATGCAGAGGTAGAAACAAAAGTAAGTATTCCAATGCTTCCAAGTTTTTTTTTTTAAGTATCTTAAATAACTATGGATCAAGGTGAAAGTCAAACTTAGAATACAAAGTATTCAAAAATTAAAGACTATTTGAAAATGACCTACAAAAATGTCATGGAGTGGGGCCAAAGCTACAGAGACAAATTCAGTGCCTGAAATGCTTTTATTATTAAATATGAAAGAATTTCAACAAATAATTCTAAACATAAAAAGAATTATTTTTGTTGTTGTTCTTTTCTATCTGAGAAGAACAGAAGGATGAAATTATAAAGCATCAGTTAATGAAACAGCAAGAGGATGTGTAGTGAATTGATACATAGAAATAATTATTTAAAAAAATAAACCTGTAACAAATATAACTTAAAAAACAGCAAAATTAGAAGTAAGAAACAGAATGTACTGTCATATAAGTTTGAGAGTTGACACTATTATTCTGGAAGCTCTCTTTAATAACACAGTCACTGGATGTAAGAAGACTGGCTACCATTTCTGCTTTCAGCAGAAAGCAAAGTAATGGTCATCTACAGAGAGACAGAGATTATTAGAAAAAAAAGAGAGAAATTCCAAGTTTCTTAACACATAAATTGGACACTATTATGCTATTTTTTTTAGTAATATGTTTAAGTTTTATATATGCCTAATTATAGATTCAACTGGACTGTTTTTAAACTTGATACAATTATGCTAAATTTCCTCTGGAAACACTTTATGAAATTGTCCTCCCAGGTATTATAATACATAGTAAAGATTTTATAACAAAGCATTATAGGCAATTATTAAAAATTAGAAGATCAATCCACCAGAATGGATTGAGAACCACAGTCTAGTAGTTATAAGACCCTAATACAGGAGTTGGCAAATCAGGGCCTTAGGCCAAACCTGGACTGCCATCTGTTTTTTTAAAATAAAGCTTTATTGAGACCCAGACATGCCCATTTGTTTACTAATGAATTTTGTGCTGTAACAGCAGATTTCAGTAGTTTCAACAGAGTCTGAATGGATTTTGAAAGCCTAAAATATTCACCACCTGGCCCTTTAGAAAAAAAAGTTGGCTGATCCCTTCTTTAATATGATAAAGAAGGCATCATGCACTATGGAGAAGGAATGTCTGCTCAACAAACTATTTAGAGGAAGTTGGCTATCTGGAAAAAGTTTTTCAACAGTATGGTAATGACAAAATAAATAATGGTACACTTACATGATTTATACTGTACAGATATTAATATTACAGTTTCAGAGAATATTTAATGGCATGATAGCAACTATATGACATAATAATAAAATATTCAATAAAGCAGGACCTAAAAAACGCCATGATCTCCAACTCATGCTAAAAGCACAAACCTCAACAGACATATTTATAGTTATATAAAAATACTGTATTTAGTACCCAAAATTTTACTTGGTGATTCATTCTTGGGGATAGAACTCTGGTATTTTTTCCTTTAATTTTATTTATTTTATATATTTTCTACTATGAAAATATACTTATTTTAAATTTATAAAAAAGTAAATAAATGGAATTTCTAAAAAAGGAAGTAAATGGAATTCATACAACAGTTAAAAAACGCAACCTGATTTTTAAAAAAATGAACAAAGGAATCGAACAGACATTATTCCACAAAAGGTATTCAAATGGCCAACAGTTAAATGAGAAGACGGACAACATCACTAACCATCAGGGAAATGCAAATCAGAACTACAGCGAGATAGCATCTTGCACCTGTTAGAATCACTATTGTCAAAGAGATGAGAAATAACAAGTGTTGGTGATAATATGGAGAAAAGTAAACCTTTGTGTGCTGTTGGTGAGAATGTAAACTGGTACAGCCACTATGGAAAACAGTATGGTAGTTCTCGAAAATGTTACAGATACAACTACCACATGATTCAGCAATTTCACTTCTGGGTATATACACAAAGGAAACAAAATTACCATCTCAAAGAGGTATCTTCTGCACCCCTATGTTGACTGCAGCATTATTTACAATTGCTAAGACATGGAAACAACCTAAGTGATTATTGACAGATGAATGAATGGAGAAAATGTGATATATATATATATATATATATATATATATATATATATATATATATATATGAAATTAATATTATTTAGCCATAAAAAGAAGGAAATTCTGCCATTTGCAATAATATGGATGACTCCTGAGACAATTAAGCTAAATGAAATAAGTCAGAGAAATACAAATACTGTCTACTCTCAGTTATATGTGGAATCTAAAAAAATTAAAACAAAAACCAAAAACTGATCTCATAGAAACAATACAGACTAGTATTTTCCAGAGGCAGGAAGTGGAGAGTGGGAGAAATGGGTAAAGATGGTCATAAGACACAAAGTCCAGTTATATGATGAATAAATTCTGGGGATGTAATGTATTACAGCATAGTGACTATAGTTAACAGTACAGAAACAAATATCGATAATACCCGAAAGTTGCTACAAGAGTAGACTTTAAAAGTTCTCAGCAACAACCACAAAAACTGTAACTATGTGAAGTGATGGATGTATTAACTAACCTTATTGTGGTAATCATTTCACAATACCTATGGATATCATTGTATCCCTTAAATTTATATAATGTTACAAGTCAATTATGTCTCAATAAAGTTGGGGGTGGGGAAGGAAGTAAATGTTATAAAATAGTTGAAGGTAAAAAAATGGAGCCATAAACAGCCTGATGAAAGTATAGCTGAATATTGAACTGATCTCAGGATACCTGATAAGTTCTCTTGGTCAGCAACCACTTTCAAAGCATAAAAACTATAGAAGAATTCACAGAACAAAATATGCCATTTACATGGTTACACACACAGTAAAATTTCATATACTTCAAAACTGTCATCAATGCTTTAAAGGGCCCCTTAAGAAAAATGATAATTAGTACCCTCCAGAGTGCAAGAGATGGCATTTACACACCAGTGACGGTAGTGCAATTGGTACAATTGTTTCTGGGAGATAATCTGGTAATATGTACCAAGAGTTTTAAATCTGTTCATATTTGTTAAAAAAAAACCGGTAAGTTTACCTCAAGATAATAAGTTACTTCTTGTTTAAAGATTTATGTGCAATAATGTTTATCACAGGGTAAATTATTGTTATAATAAAAAAAGTAAAAAACTGAAATGCGCCACAATACATGTTTAAATAAACTCTGGAACATCCATACGTTTGAGTCTCAGGAAGCCCTAGGAGGCTTGCAAATCATGATACTTAAGAATATGACATGAGTAAACACTCTGGAAAAATACTAACTATGGAAAGAAAAAAAAAAACCCAAGATACAAAACTGGATTATTCTACATTTATCTATCCATCTGGAAGAAAATACACCAAAATATCTTTGGGCATTGGGAGTATCGTTCATTTAAATTTTCTTCTTTATATACATATCTGTGCTTTCCAAATTTCCCAACTGAGCATTAATACATTTTCTAAGGAAAACACAGTCAGTGATTTTTAAGCAAAAAACACTCTAAGTTCTGCTTTGCAATGATAAGTCTAGAAGGTCAACACGAAGGGTTATTGTTTCGTCAGATCTTTTGGATTTGACCTTCACACGTCTCCCCTTGTGTGTTGAAATCAGTTACGCTGAAACAGCATGATCTTTTTGATCAATCAGTCACTGACATTTATTGAGCACCTACTAATCCCTGCGTCTTGCTTTTGCCTGAAATGGTATGCTAGCCAAAGAGTGTGTCACTTTCAAAATTGCCCATCAAGGGGTATAATTTCAGGGCGGGTCAGAGGGCTTCACAGGTACCTGAACAATTTTGGAACCACTTACGACACTGAACACAACTCTCTGCCCTCTGAGCTGGCGCTGTGTCCCTGATTTCTCGTCTTGATTTTTTTCCATGCAGGCATCAAAGAGCAGAGCTGTGGGCAACAGTGTCTGCTATGACAGAGAATAATGATGTCCGTCAGCAGAGCAGTCTTGCTCCTGTTTTGATGCCTCAGTCAGTATTCAGCTGCGGAGAAGTACTTTGAGCACTGCATATGGGTGTGCTCTGAGCATGTATCAAGGTCTCTTTGTGATCTGAGCAGCGTGGTGGAAAGATAATGCTTTCCCTGAAAAAGATGTCCAGTTGGTCATTTTGGAGGGCACGCATTTCTTTACGGGGCCAGGGTACCACTCACAGAGCATAGTGAGGTGTGCTATTAAGCATCCTATCCAGGGCTTTTTGCCTAGGAAGTGGCTGTTTCAGCACCATGGGGCAAACCAGGTGCTAGGACTTCACATGCCAATTATCAACACCTACTGATGTGGACGATGTGCCAGTTAGAACAAACCTCTCTACAACTCACCTGACCCCAATTCTCTTCTGGGTTAACAGAAACACTAGAATTGAAGAAACATAGAATTCTGTAATATGCAGGTATCATCCTTAGCCCTGCTAAGCTTTAGTACTGCTAGTCTTTCCTGTGCCTACCATGGCCCATGTTCACTATACCTGTGCTAGAAGCCTTGTGAGGGCGTCTTGCATAGAACCTCCAACCCTGGCAAGGACTAGCCTCCAGGGATGCTTTGGGCAGAGGCCTTTGCCATGGCTGTTCATGTGTCACATGTGGTTGGGGAGCTCACAAGAACTGAGCTCTCCAGGGTCCTGCTCAGTGCCTGGGATGTGAAGACCTGTGTAGTGTAAGGAACATGGGAGCCCCTCTTCCAGTGCCAAGGTCAGGGTTCCACACCTAGTAAAGCAGCCTTTCTTCTAAGTACAGCAACATGGCACCCCTGGTTCTGTGCACAGAATTCAGAGCTCAGCTGTTCTGGTTTTAAATCCCTGCTTTCCCTTTCAATAGCTAGGACAAGGAGAAAGTTGTTTAATTTCCTATGTCTTGAATCCTCATTCATACAACAGGGATTTAAAAAAACCCAAAAAACCCAGATTATAGCATGGCATTAAATGAGATACTCTGTGTAGCTTCTAATGCACAATGAATACTCAATAAATGGTAGTTTATGAAAAGAACAATGCAAGCAAGTTAGAAAATCCCTTTCTCCCTGTGCCCTGCATTCTCAGCTCTGATATCAGAGAGCTGGCCCAGATCCCACGCATGTCCCCTTAGCCTCCCTGGGGATTCTCAGATTCCATAAGCAGACAGTATTGAGGAAACCGAGAAATGCTGGGGAAGGACCCACTGACTACAGCCGGGAAATACGAGCCCGCAGTGCCACCTAGTCCGCTTTGGGGAGGCCCCCTCCATGCGTGTCTCCAACACTCCAGAGCATCTCCTCCTTTTAATTATTTTTTTTAAGTATAATTACCAGAGCTTATGTTTCACAGTTAATGCTGTCAAGCCTTTTAAACTAATTGGTCTTTTATAGAAAATTTAACTGAAAATTAACACATCTTTTAATAACATTGCCTTAACTTTAATGGCACTTTGCCTTTCGTTTATAATTGCTCGAAAATTGTCATTTTCCGTGTCATAGCTGCCATTTTTTATATTTGCTAGTTTTCATGGTGTAGATTTTTATTTTTAGTATTTTTCTTTCATGAGGGATGTGAACAATTTGACTTTTTTTTTTTCAATCCTGGGCCTGCCGGGCCTGATGTGTGACGGGGATGGTATGCTCTGAGTCCAATGGAACCTACCACCATTTGCCATGCTGACATGTGTGCTAGCTCATCTGCCACGGGGTGGCCCACGGACTGTCTGTCTCCTCGTGAGTAGTACAAACGGTGGCTCTTGAGTTGAGGGTGAGGACTAGAGCTGCGGGGCAGTAATTTGTTTCTGTAACTGACATCACATGCATTGCACTGATTCAGCCCAGGCTGACAGAGAACTCAGCCTTCTCCATAACACCCTTCAAGGGTCCAGCCCTTAATGCAGGTAAAGTTAACAGAGGAAGTCATGTGGTTCCATCCTCCAGATGGTCACAGCCTCCCGCCTTCCCAGCAGAAGTTCAGTTGTTTCTGGCAAATTGAGAGGCCAGCTCTCTGCCTGGGAAAGTGAGTCGTCCTCACCCCTCAGCTGTTCTATTCTGATTTATCACTGTCAGTTTCCAAGGTACCTTGTGAGACAGCTTTGATCTGACCACTGGGGCTAATACAGGTCTCTATCCCCATGCACACCATTTGATGCTCTTTAAGTGTATTACCCCTATCTGATATTATTCACGTACCCACTGACACAGTTACCGTCACGTGCGTAGTGACTGCCCACTGGAATGACAGGTCAGACCACATGAGGCCAAGGTCTTCATCCTTCTTTATGACTGTTGGATCCCCAGCATGGACAATACTGCCTGGCATGTAGTAAGTGCCCAATAAATGTACTGATTCGTAACATGAAATGCACAGAGAGCTTGCATGTACAAAGCACTGCACTAATCACTTTGCAACCTTAGCTCATTCAATCATCTCAACAGTCCTACGAGGTAGGTAGGTACCATTATTATCCCCTTTTTAAAGATGAGAAAACTAAGGCGCAAGGAGGTTAAGGTTATACAACCAGTAAGTGGCAGTGCTGGGCTCTACACTGGCTCTTGAGTCCCTGACTTATTTTTGTCTTTTGGGGGGGAGCCCAGGCGGAACTCAAATTGGGGTGAGTGTAGGGGAAAGTGGTGGCTGTGTAGCAAAGAAATCTACATACTCATGTGCCAGTTGCACAGGGAGCCTTCCTTTCATCTTTTTCATGTGTGTGTGAGCATTCAGCTGGATCATTCTGAAAACTACATTTCTTGTGATCTTCTTCTTAGAGGCATATACCCATGAGCATAATTATTCCCTCTCATCATGTGTTTCTGCTGCTGATTTGCAGGAGAGAGCCATGAGGCCATGTCGTAACACCCCTATCTGTCCCAGGAACGCATGGGATGAATCAAAACATTCTTCTTTTTAACAAATGAAGCAGTAAGCAGCAGGAGTTGAGTTATGAAGGACAATGTTCAGAGAATGTTTAGACACATGATTAAATGGCAATTTGGGGAGGAGTGCTAGAAGAGGGAGATCACTGACATCTAAAGGGATGTGTGTGTGGATGTTGTGATGTTGCTTGTAAGCGAATGTCTGAGAGGGAAGCTTACCTCTGGCTCCTGCTGTTTGCAGTCCCGCTTTCTCAATTTATATTCCTGCCAACTCTTTTAGTTCTTCCTAGTTACTGCCTTGGTACTAGACCATCTCCTCTTTTTTTTTTTTTCCATAAATTAAGGTTGAGGAAGAATGCAACAAAATTACAAGGAACATTTTATCAGAAGGTCTGGACCCAGTTGGGTCTGTGCAACCAGATCCAGTTTAAGACCTCACTGTGGAACTCGTCCATTTTAGACAAAGAAATCAAGGCCTGCAATAAGTGGCTCAGCATTTTGATTAATGATCTGAAGAGTCACAACAGTGGATCAGGTAAACAGGTCTTCCCCCAATACTTAAATCAGGCTAATTCTCATTATCGTCCAAAATAAGATGTCCAAAATAATATTGCCCAAAATAATAATAATGAAGTGCTCTGTACAGATCTGGACCCTCAATAAATCATGCTGCTAATGATAATGACAGTGACAGTTACCAAATACCTGACACCCTTTTTTCCCAGCCTAAAATTCAGAAGAAATGCTGCTTTGCTCACAGACTGCGGTATTCATACATGCCTCAGCCCAAACACTGTAGTTTGCATTTCAAAGGAGATTAGAGACAGGTCTCAAAAAAATTTTCAAACCAATCCACTTTGATTTCTTATCTGAGCTTCCAAGAACTGACTCTCTTGCGATGCTGTAGACAGACAGCTGTGTAACTCACATCCAGACTTGCCCCCCTTCCCCACCCCATGGCCACCATGTGCCCCCCTGTAGCTGTCACCCAGGGCCCATGCTCAGAAGGACCTCTCACTTGGTTCAATGTTCTGCTGTCACCATTTTGCAATTCTTAGTAACTTCTGAAAAAGTAGCCTTTCAAATTATGTAGCTGGTCCTGCCTGGAATATACTGAATGTCTGATATGTACAAACAATTTTATAAATTTGGATTTTTAAAAATTTGGATAGAGTACTACATTCAACAATGTATAATAACCTAGAATGAAAAAGAATATGAAGAAGAATATAAATTTATGTATAACTGAATCACTACGCTGTACACCAGAAACTAACACAACATTGTAAATCAACTATACTTCAATAAATAAAAATAAATAAATAAATAAAATTTAAAATTTGGATACAGTACTTTGTAGTTCTGAAAAAATCTACTATAAACGGTTTAATCGCCTCTTGGTGAGAAGAGTCTTCTGAAATCTAACTAGGATCAGAAGTGAAATGGAACTTCTGAGGAGATGAATTACAGAAATCTGTATGAAAGTAGATTTGAAGACGGTGCGGACTGTTATGGAGCATATGGGACCGCAGTGAGCACACCCTGTAGCACTTATCATTCCCTCTGGTCTCTGTTTAAGGAGTTTGCCCAAACTGAGCCCAACATCACTGGCAAGCAGAAAGATGCGGTTCAGTATCCTCAGGTCCTCAGAAAGGTCACGAGCCCAGGGAAACCAAGAGGGGCCGTTTTTCTCCCCTTCTTGGCTTGGAAGGCAGTGCGATGGCATGAAGCCCAGTCAACCTTAATTCAGATGAATGTTGTTTCATATTTATTTTTAAATCCATAATTCTGATTTTTAACTAAAATATGCTTATAGTTGGGCCATATTCAGGAATATAGGATAACCTAAATTAGTCTTAAAAAGCTTGATGTTTTTCCTTTCCTCAAATAGAGGTCCTTCTGGGATTAGCTTTAATGAACAGAGGAGACTGATGCATAATTAACACATGACTTATTTAACACAGGCAGGAGAGCAGCCTCCTTAAGCACTGGGGGAAATCTATGTGTATGAAAACTCCCTGAGCTATGTTTACGGTCTTCGTGTGTTCAATAAAACCCTTTTTTAGTGGATTCATCAAAAGTCTGTTTTTATCCAGCCCATGTCTGTGTTTCTACCTATGGTGAAGTTGAGAATTCCAAAATAAAAAGAGCTTTTCTCTGGAGTAAATAAAGATTCCATTGGCAACACGGCACAATCCCCAGCCTGCTGCCTGCTTTTGCCTTCGGTAGTTCAAGATGGCTCCTTTAAGACACGACCTACTTTTTAACCGTTATTTGTTTTCGGTCTCACAAGTGAAAACACAAAAGCCTTGATTCTTTGATGCACATCAAGTTATAAAAGAAATTGAAGATGCTCTGGCTCCCTCAGCCACCCCACCTCTCTGCCACTCCTCTCCCAGGACTCCGTCTCAGTGACTGGCAGGGACCCAGGAGTCCCTCTGGACACTTTGTTCCTTACCACCCTCTGCTCATATTCAATCTATTCCCAAGTCCCATCAACTATACTGATGGACAGCGCTGTAGTCCGTCTACCTCCCTCCAGCTCTGCCAGCTCTCTCCTGCTCTGCGCTGCGATAGCCTCTTACTCAGACTTCCTGCTGCTGTCTTGCCTCCCGACCCCTTCTCCACACACCTGCCCAGCAATCCCCTGAGAACATAAAGCTGATCGCATCACTTGCCATCTTAAAACTCTTCCATGCCTCCTCTCTGCTCTTAAGAAAAAGACGGGGGCAGGGGAGATATAGGGAGGGTATAGCTCAAGTGGTAGACTGCATACTCTGCATGCACAGGGTCCTGGGCTCAATTCCCAGTACCTTCTCTAAAAATAAATAAGTAAACAAACCTAATTACCGCTCCCCCTCAAAAAAAACCCCTAAGACATAAATGAATTAATTAAAATAAAATACAAAACAACAACAAAACCTTAGATGGTACAACTGGAAATCCACTTTGCAAAAAAAAAAAAAAAAAAAAAGACCAAAAATATGAAAATGGCTTTTGAGGTCCTGCGGGTCTACCTCTGCCTCGTCCCCCCTTTTCCTCTCACCGAGGTCCAGCTACCCAGGCTCGCTTTGCCTCCTCTGCACCTGTGAGGTGCTGTCCCCCCACAACACCTTCCCCTTTGCTGTCCTTTGGAGGATACGCTTCCCCACAATGTCTCCCCTCGTTATGGCTCAGATCTTGACAGAAAACATATATTCTTTCTTTGGGGAAATCTCTCTCTGATCCTGAGATCACATCGGGCGCTCACCTATATTTGTTCTGAGCCTTCCTGGCCCTTTCAGGAATTTACAATCAGACGTTTGTGTGTTAGTTTGATTAATCTGGGTCTCCCCTCCAGACGGCCAGCTCGGCGTGGGTCTGTTCTCCACCGAAGCTCAGGCTTCAGCCCGTGCCTTTCACACACCGGAGGTTGGAGGCTGGAGGCGGGAGGTGCCCAGTCCCCATGTCCCCCACCTACTCACCGCGCTCATGAGTGAGTCCAGGACGCTGACGGCAAACGCTGTCCCGCATGCAAAGGGCTGCGTGAGGTACAGTTCTGTGTCAGGGTCATCGTCATCGTCTTGGTCCAGAAACTGAACGTTAGTATCATTCACTAGAAAAAGCGCAAAGTAAGAATTAGCTCAAAAGACCACACGCGGGCAGCCAAGTCAGAGACAGAACAGGCTACTGGTTTAGAAACACTGAAGTCACTGAAAAGGAAAGGAAAGCATGGGAGAAGCTTTCGATGGATCTCGGGGAGGGGGTCGGTGGGCTCAACGGACTGCTCCGATGTGCTTGTTTGAGGTCCCCAGGCCTGGAGAGCTGTGACGTCAAGCAGACGTGCTCCACGGCAGGCTGGTGGAGAGCCGGAGGGCAGTGCTGGTCAATTCTTTGGTAGAGTTTTAGGATCATGACAAAAAAATACCCTGGAGCGCTTTTTGGTAGCCAAGTCCTTTGAGAGATGGACATATTTCAAGGATGAGGAGCCATGAGTAGCCATGCTGGGATGGTAAGTTTAGCCACAAGGAAAAGAAAGCAATTGATTGAGAGTGAAGAGCAACAGACTGGGAGCAGCAAAGGCCAGTAGCAAGGCATCCACCCTCAGGCACAACCCACTGCCTCCCCGGGGGTTGGGTCTGGGGAGCGCCTGGTGTCTGGCGGGGCCTGAATCCAGACCCACACCCAACAAGTCCAGTTCAACACAAAGGCGACCCCAGGTGGGATATATCCCTGCCTGTTTTCGGCTGCTTGCTGACAAAGACTTGCTCTGCATTCTGAGTTGCGTGGGGACGCCCACCTTCTCCCTTTCCCCTTCTAAACAGCTCAATCTTTTGTGGGCTTCAGCTCAAGCAGATGCAGCATTTGATGCTGTATTTCATTTCCATCTGTGGATTCCTCAAGGACTCCTCTGTACGCACGTGCAGACTGATTGGCTGTGTCACTGAGATGTCTTTAACTTATTAAAAATTAAATGACAAATTAATTTCCATTCCCATCTCGGCTTCAGAAATGATCAGTTTTGCAGCACAAGTAATAGGGAGGAAAGTGTGTGGTGGGGGAGGAGATGAGTGCTCGTGATTTCTGGAATAATTATTGTGCTTTTAGGAAAAGAATAGATGAGGTTTCCTTTTTCTGATTCCTTTCTAAAGGTATCAGCAGCTAATTCTCCTTCCTAGAGTTATTGTTTTAATTTTTTTTTTCCGAAAGGAACTTTCGGGATAACTTTTCTTTTTCTTTCTTTTTTTTTTAACCTTTTGTTTGTTTATCCTATGAGGCAGAATAAATGATAATGGGATAACAGGCTAGGCCTGGAATTATTTTTAAGTGACACCATCTTGTTTCCCTAGAGAAAGATCCTAACGGGAAAATCTTTGCTCTGTTCTTCCAAAGTTTATCACTTCTGGGTTCCCGTTGTCTTAATAGCACTTGAACTACAGGCGAGTGAAAATGCAAAATCCAGGATCTGACAACTGGGCATCGGATGCAAGCTTTGTCACCAACTCCCCTGGGCAAAGCATTTTATCATTTGACACCTTAGTTTCTCTCTCTGTAAAATGGGGGAAATATTAGCAGCTCTCCTGAGATGGTCAGGAGGCTCGTAGGAGATTACGCTTGGTGAGCCTGGCCCAACACCTTGATGAATGGCAGCTGCTCTCGTGACCTCATTTCCTGTCCATCGACTACATTATGAAAATTCCCAGCTCTCCTCTACCCCTCTCAGAAACACGGAGGTAAGACCTTGCTCAGGATGCTACCAAGGTCACATGGTAACATTTCCTCTCCTCCCTCCATTTACCTAGAAGCATGATGTGCACCCTGGTTTGGTCTTCTTGCTTTGTGAATTAGAAAATGTGAACTTGGGACAAGATGCAGAGAGATATGGTTTTAATTACTTGTAGGAGCTGAAGAGATGTGTGCACCTCCACCCCAAAAGGAACAGTATCAGTTACCTCTTCAAGACGATGGGGAAAAGTTAGTACTGGACTTGAGAGGTGACTAGATTTTTCAGCCAGGGGTCAGTGAGTATCCTGGGTGTTGTCTGGTGTTACCCAGTCTCAGAGGGAGAGCAGCCAGGGTTACCCAAAGCCTCTTTCACACAATAGTAATTACGTGGGTGCTAAGGGATGACTCAAATAATGACCCCAAAATGTCTGCGATCAAATACAACTGGGAAACCAGTTGAACACCTTCAAACAGATCTCCTTGCTGTGGAACTTCCAGGAGCCTCTGACCTGCTAACGTCCACTGGGACACTCCAAGTGGATGAAGACTGGAACATACTACACAGTTTAAAAGACTTGTTTGGCACCTGCTGTGTTTTCAAAAAGGCATTTTACTGGCCTGGTGTAATGCAGAACACATCTCAGAACACGTTGGTAAATAGTAAATATTTGTGGGGATGAGGGGAGGGGAGGTGGTCAGGAGATGATGGTATGAGTGCTTATGGTGGTATGGCCAGGAGGAAAATTGGGCTTAAGGCAGAAGGCGAGGATGATGTGAATGCACGGAAGGTTCTCTGAGCTCATAAAACAAATCTGGTGAGAGACGAAGGCTTCAGGAGATTCAGTGACGCTAATGGAATGTCTGAATTGTTGCCTCAGATCGGAGGCACCAAGCCTTTTCTTTTCTGCTAATCGCAAATCAAGATATCCTGGTTAGCTGACAGCACAGGAATTCCAAGTAGACTAAGAAATTCCTGGCAGTGATGATTTCGAAATGTTGCTCGAGTTTTCTGAGATACAGATATTCAGATGAGTTTTCCAGCCAGAGGTCTGGGCTGTACAAGCTCCCTCGGTCTCTCACAACCCTAAGGTTCGGAGAAGGGCAATCCAGAAACCTAGGCTTTTATCCAACTTCTCTAAACATGAAAAAGACACCTCTCCTACTGTTGGAAACGGAAAACAGCATGATGCTCCTTGACCTGAATGAATTCATCCTGATAAATAGCGAAGTCTACAATCATGCAGCGCTGAATGGTGGACGATTTATTTCTTCGTTTCCAGACACCTGGCAAGCGAGATGACTGTGTTAAAAGCCTGCTCTTTGATTTTGAAATATATTTGGGGGCCAAGAAAATGGCACATTCATTTCATTTGTGAGTCGTTGGGAGGCAGGTGCTCCCAACCTCTCTACCCACCCTCCACCCAGTAGCACTTGCTGCCTCTATTTAGAAGATCAATCCCCAGGGCTGAGACCTGCTGATGATGGGGGCCTTTCAGGGAGTTATTAACCAAGTCCTGGGGAATCGTGGAAGAGTCTGACAAAGGCCGTCAGGACTGGAGCCCTTCATCTTCCAGATGAGTCCACCCTGAACCTCCCAGAGAGGGCTCTGGGCTGGCGGGGTGGGGGTCAGAGTGCAGGGCTGCGCCTTGGTGGCTGCTAACCTCATCCTTTGCATCCTTCTTAAGACCTGGCTTTAAGAAAGTGTCCCCTAGGAGCTGGGTGCTTTTATGGCTTCAGAACCAGAGCTTCTGAGAAAGGGCTTAGTAGGAAAAAAAAAAGGCAAATAAAGTAAGAATAAAGGAAAATAAACAGCTGGAGGGAAGGCAGTGTCTCGGGTTTCTTATCTTAAAATTTTTATATTTCTCCTTTGACTTCCTCTGAGAGCTGTGAAGACATGTCAGTCAAACTGACAGTGTGTTGGAAGAGAAGTATAAGGGAGAAGGCGGGAGGGGGAGCAGGGGGGACGCATGGTTAAAAAAAAAAAAGGCCCAAGCCAAAGAAAATGAATTAGAGCAAAGATGCTTTGGAAACAACTGCCAGGTCAGATGGGTGTGATCAAAGGTTCACTGATGCTGTGTGGGGAAAAAAAATCATTAAGAAAGGCCAGAACAAGACAGTCGATTCCAACCAGAGCCACAAATAAAACACATTCAAAGCAGTGCCATGGGGTAGCCTTTCTCTTACAGCCGGTGGGGGAAAAGAAAAACAAGCTGATGATCGTTGGAAACACCAACCACAAAACAATAGGAGATACTGATGTGAAAGAAAACAGTGCTTCTTACCCAGTTCAGTTATCATTAGAATGTGCGTCCCACTGTTTTTTTCCTGATTGACTGATACCAAAGGCAACTTGCCAGGTTTAGCTAATTGGATACAGCATTTAAGGGTTGGGGAAAGGGAGTGGAGGAAAGTACAGAAAAAGAAAAGAGTGAGGGAGTAACAGAGGAAACATTCTCAAGTAAAGGGACCCAGGACCACAGGTAGTCAGTATTTGTCTTCTGGGGGAGAGACCATGTAGCAGTTTGGCAAACTCACAAATAGCAGCAGGGAGTGCCACGAACAGGTTAAAAGTTGGATCCCCATGGCCAATGATCATGGCCCTCCAAACCCCATCATTTTTTGGACCAGAGTGGCAGTCACTGAAAATGGCCTTTAGCTGAAAAGTTCAACTAGGATAGATTAAATGCAGAATGATCACACAGTAGCCCAGCGTTTCTACGAGGTTCTCAAAATGGGGTTGGCTTAGACCTGAGGCTTGTGCCTCAGGGGAGGGAACTTCCACAGATGCTTCCAATGAGAATCACTGGAAAAAATTCCTTGGACTATACCTTTCCTCCCTACCTCCCCCGTCCCTAATTAATGCCCCAATCTCAAATCCATCATCCCACGTTCCTTTGAAAGTAGTGACCAGCATGAGGGAAACTGTCTATTCATCTCAGAGGGAAGATAGATCAGTTTTCCCTTTGGTCATCTGTCATATTTCTACCCATACCTCTCTCCACTCTTCCCCCAGACAAACCCCCCAAACAAGCCTCCCACACTGAGATAGCTAAGAGATATGTCAACCTCATCATATCCAGGTTGGTTAGAAGAGAGGACAGAAAATCTACCCAAAGCTGATATGCATGCCTACCTAGTTCAGTGATGATGGGGATGTTGACTCCAGTCGTGATGGATGGCTGGCGTAACATCCCGTGCACTGGGCTGTTATCTGGAGAGGATCTGTCCATTCCTGGAGGCGTGAACCCTAGTGGGAAGGAAGGAAAGAGAAGAAGGAGAAAAATCAGAAACATGGAAAATTTGGAAATAATGAGAGTACAGTGTACCGACACACACAAAAAAGTAACGTACGCATTATTTACAAGTCAAAAATGAGTACTCCCAGGATAAACTTGGATGAGTTGTTTTCAGAAGGACAAAGTAGGAGACCACGATAGATCAGTCTAACCCACTTGGATCGTTCCCTAAAAGCCAGTCTCTACACCAATCATCGATCTTGCTCACAGATTTTTGTTCCTCTCTCTGTCCAGGCAGACATGAGGACTGTCACCTCTCTGCCTCCTGGAAGTTAGATATGACGTGTGACAAAGCAAACGCACTGGCCCGGGAGAGTAAACAGAATGATGTGTATCAGCACTACAAGTGTTTGACTCGCCACTTCTCCTCCCAGGCTGTGGCAACAGTGGGAACACAGGTTACCATGGAGATGAAGGCTGGGCAGCAGCCCTGGACAGAAGCCCAGACACACAAAGCATTCTGAGTGAAGAATCCATCTCTGTTGCTTTAAGCCACTGGAATTTGTTTTGTTGTTGCTTGTGTTATTCTTGTTACCACAGCGAAACCTAACCTATCCTGACCGTGGTCTTAAACCAGCAGATTACTTATTTTTGGCCAATGAGTGACTTAACCCTGGGTCTTTTGACACAGTTCTAGCCAAGGGGAAGTGGGAGGACATCTCTCTGGGGGATTTAGGCAGAGTTCCCTTGCTCTTAATAAGAGTCACGTAGGAAGAGATTCCCTTTTCATCCACTGGACATTGCTTTTGGAACTGTAGCAACCACCTTTAACCAGGATGGGCACCAGTCAAGGACAAAGCCAACTTAATGACCTGGCTGAAGTGAATGATAAAAAAACTGAATGACTGGAAGACCTCTCCTTAGGTCCTGAATTAACCAGCCCTAGAACCAAAACCAAGTGATCTCAGGATTTCTTACTACATGAGATTTTACACATTAATAAATGAGATTATAATATAAAATATAATAATGAGGTTTTATATGTATATTATATACATAATGAGACATATAATGTATGTTTATGTATATGTATGTTGTATTGTTTATTAAACACGTATGTGTATATACATATACACACAGTATATATATACAACCACATATTTATATATATATATATATTTTTCCCTTTTATTTAAGCCAAACTGAGGAGTCTTTTTACTTGTAACTGAAACCAACCTGACCACGGCATATGCACCTGATTTTTGTGGACCCTTGAACTTCCCAGTGCACCTGACACAGACTGCATGAGGTAGATGTGAGCACAGTCAACTGGAGAGTAGCCTGCCTGGTTTCTGACTTTTGCAGTTTGTGCTTCGTTGGGTCTCGGACCCAGATCTCAAGTACATATTAGGGTGAGCTTGGCCCAAGCACATCTTCAAGTTTAGGGAGGGTGGGAAGTCATCCTAGCTAGGCCAAATGGCCACCTCTTTAAGGATGTGCAGAGAGACATATAAACACAAGGCATTTATTTCCCTCACACATTCATCTGGTGAACATTCATTTTCCCCAGTGAAGCACATGGCAAGGGGCACCACCGTGCCCCTTTCCCCCACCAGAGGACAGGCAGACAGAAGTTCACGTTCACCAGCTTTCTTTTCTTTGCCCTTGGTGGATGGCTACCGGGGCTTATCAATGGATTAGGGAAGCAGAGATTCAAAGTCACTCGCTAAGTTTCCAAGAACAAAATTCCAAAGATGCTGTGACCAGATTCCTGACTCACTCCAGTAATGTGACAAGATTGGGTTGATTCTGGCATTGAGGTGCCTGCGGCTCTTCATCTACCAGGGGTGAAATGACAGGTGCTCGATAATTGCCTATTGTTTTGGAGATGCGCCATGTGTGAAATGCCAGAAAAATATAAAAGAGTTTTCCTATTTTCTGCTCTCCTGTGTGTAAATTCCATACCACTGACTGCCATACTTTCAGAAAGAAAAAAAAAGTTTTATTTACCATTCATTCCCTAATTGTGCTTAATTTTATTCTCTAGATGGATATACTGTGCCCAGGGTAAGTCATTTTGAATGACAGTGTAGTGTCCATCTTTGTACACTTTGGAACATGTGTTTTTCAGCCAATCACGTAACCCAGAGGATGCATTTGAAATGCTAGTTGTTTTCTTCCCTTAGAGGAGTGAAGGGGAGAACTAAACTGTTTTCATCAGAAGTTTCATTCAAAAGCATGAAAAACTGCAAGTGACAGCTGTGCAGATTCAGTGGATGTGACGTTTTTGAATTTCTTCAACTTGACAAGTAAACACCTTAAATCGGTAATGCTATATGCATAATACATGGCCTGTATTTTGACATCCATCATCAAATGCTGACTTGAGAAAATACGGGTTTGTACGTCAAGGAATAGCACCCATAAAACAGGGAGAAATGCAGGTCACACGGTATTAGGAAAACTGTATTTCATTACAGAACCTGCAACAAGCCAAAGCATCCTTTTATTTTATCTTATTTAAAGATTCCATTTTCAGCTGTGAAAAGACTCAATTCCTTTGCATGAAACCTTCATTTAGAAATGACATGCTTGCCTCATAGGCCTCTTTCATTTTGCTTTCATATTCCATTTTCCCCTTCAGTCGCCAAGCCTGGTTCCATTAGCATCTGCAACTGACAAACTATGGTGGCTGTCCAAAGACATCTCTCCATTAAAGGTCCTTCTCTCTCCTATACATGACCCCAAGAACAGGGTGCTTTTGTTGGAAAGAAGACTTCAGCAATGATAATGTCACTTTTTATTTTGCTACTTTCATAGCGACACATTTTCAAAAGCAAAAGGCAAAGACAAAAGAAATAGGTTTTATCTTTTTTCTTCCCTCTTCCTATAGTGTTGTGTTAAAGATGAACAGAATTTATTAGCATTGTTGCTTTCTTAGAAATCCATATATGGGAAAAATTGTGGTTTGAAATGGCAGGGCTGACCCAGATTCCCAAAGTGACCTTGGAAAGCAAAGAAAATCAGGTACCTTCCTTCCGAAGGGATGAGGCAACCCGGCCTTTGAAGCCATTTAATGGCATCTACCCCATTCATCACAGCGGCTGTTGATAAACGGGCAGGTCTAAATGGGGTCCAGGTCTCTGACTGTCTTGCTCCTTAGTCCATTTTAGTTTGCTGCACTGGGTACATCTCTGGTTGAACTCTAAGTCCCCCTACATAAAGCAGGGCTCCCATTCTGCGTGTGAAAGCACTGGGACGTGGATTATACTCCAGGGACCCTAACCTACAACTGAAGGACAGCCTTTCCTTAGTTAAACTAACACTCTGGAAATTAACTTTAGAAAAAACCACTTGTTTTGCCAGAAGAGATGAACGAAGAATGTTGGCATCAGTGAGAAGGAATGAGAAGTTCTCAATCAAGAAAAGATTCAAGTTTAATTAACTCCAGCCCAAGCTCTTACCAAGACAGCCTCGTGATTCTTTCAATGTGTTCCCTTTCCTCTCTGTTGAGCATGGACATGGGAGGCAGGTTTGGGGCTGAAAATAACTTTCAAGACTAACTGATCTCCTTAAGTTGAAGGGCCCTCCCCATTCCAGTCCTCAGGGGCAAATGTGATGGGCTTCCGTTACCTGCTCTATTCCTCTGGCATCGGGTACAGATGGGCCCAACACTGCCCCCTGCCAAGCATGCCCACTCCCTATGCTCTGGGAGAACTTGAGGCCAGAGACTGGGTTTTCTATTTCTTTCAACATCCCAGACTATTTACGGAATTCCTGGCCCACAGAGAAGAAATGGAGTGGAACAGTTAAGAGCATGGGCTTGGAAGTCAGATGTCTTAGCTGCAGATTCTGGCTCAACTGCTTACTAACCACCAAACCATGAGCATAA
Source organism: Vicugna pacos (assembly GCF_048564905.1). NCBI lineage: Eukaryota > Metazoa > Chordata > Mammalia > Artiodactyla > Camelidae > Vicugna > Vicugna pacos. Next base: position 46,662,916 of record NC_132997.1, on the reverse strand, counting down.
TACAGACCCTCTCCAAACCTCTGTTTCTTCATCTCTAAACTGAAAGTACCTCCTACACAGGGCAGTGGTGAGAATAAAATAAAATAGTATATTCAAAACATGTATTACAGCACCTGGCATGAAGTAAATACTTTGAAATGTTGACTACCGACGTTAATATTTTACTAAGTACACAATAAATATTTGTGGCTAGGAACAGCACCCATTGCTACCCCTTCTATACCGATAAAGAACAAAGGTAGCTTCGGGTAGGTTTTTTAAAAAAAATTTTCACACAGAGAAAATCCTGGAAAATTAATGGGAAGGCAGTAACAGTGTGGATATATTTTGGTAAAAAATAATTAGATCAACCCCAGTGATAAAAACACAGCCCAAAATATTTAAGGAAGGAATATTTGGGATACGGGGCAGCTAGGATTTTCTTTAGGTGTGATGAAAAACTGGCATCCAGTCTTCTTGAAAGAAAAGTTCTTAATTCCTTCTAGCATCTGTAGAATCTCTGTGGAGTCTTCTGTTTTCTAGACCTAATTTCCCAAGTCCTTTAATTATTCAAGGACATAAAATTTCCTTTTTTGTTTTTCAGGCTTTTGAAATTTTTTTTTAACTATTCTCTACATTCTTTTTCAGCATTTGTTTTCTCAACCATATGCACCACTGTTGGGTTCAGCTGAACAAAATCTGTGGTATCTGAGGTTCTTTTCATGATTTTGGTTATTCACTGGCTGGCAGCACTTGGCCTGTGCCAGGGAAGTTGTTGGAAGGTTACCTTTAGTTAAATTCAACAAGGGCATTTTAGTTCAGATGGCTTCAAATGAAAGAATTTAACACAAAAACACCTGACCTATTCCTAAGAGGGTCAAGGAGAAGAGATTCGGGAATAACAAGATCACCAAGGCATTCATTTCTTTTTTCTACTAATTGTTTTGGGGACCTGCTGCATGCACGCATATAGACACAGCATCCAAGGAGCATCTGTGGTTACAAGCTAAGAGATGCTGTGACTCAGATAAGATCTACCAGTGGGAATGGTGAAAAGAGTGCTGCAGGGTATTATAATTGTAACTACATTCGAAAATGAGAAAGACGCAATGCCATGGTCCTTGCGGAACTCAAAGCAAAGGTAAGAATGTTCTAGATCTAGATTCATTAATTGAGAATGAAGAAGGTAGGCTTAAAGAGAACTTTAAGCAAAAAACAGTAATATCCAACATCTACTGAGTGCTCAGTATACACTAAAATCTGCTCATGTTGTAACTTTCATTTGTTCAACCACCCTGTGGGGATACTGCTAGTACATAGATGAGGAAATTGAAGCACAGCAGCGTTAAGCAACTTCCCCCGGACATACTAGGAATGAGCAGGCCTCAGCTCTGAACCCAGGTAAACTGGCTCCAGAGTCTCCTCTAAGTCACCATGCCATATTTTTTCTTACTATGTGCCAAAGCTGTGCTTAGGGTTTTTTCATGGGCCACCTCATTTATCCCTCTTAACAACCCTACAAGTGTAGGAACTGCTAATATTACCACTTTGTAGATGAGGAAAATAAGACTCAGAGCAGTCAAAGAATTTCCTCCAGCATTCCCAGTTGGAAAGTGGCAGGTCGTGGGGCTACAGCCAGACAGTCTGACTTCACAGACCAGGGATGACCGTGCTCCACGCTGCCCTCCCTCTGTGTGCGACGCTCTCTTTCTCATGTGCTGACCTTGGCAGGCAAGTCTGAGGCCTGAGCCAGCCTTACTCTTTCATTGTTTTCACTTTTAAACAATAGCAGACAACAGCTGGGACCCATTGTAGTTACGCTTAACTTGCTTTGGTATGGTAGCATGCACAACTCAGTACATACAATAAATGCTTTATTACAGTACTTTTCCATGGGGGAAAACACGAAGTACTTTCTAAATCTTCCCTAGTTAAATCCCCAAGCCTTTCCAGGGAGAGAGGGAGATGGAAATTCTTATAAATCACCTCCCCTAGAAGAGTTGGAGAAATGAAGGTAAGTGCCTCCCCCTCCCCCATAGATTTAACATAGGAATTGGTTCAAATGGTGGGGCAAATTATCTTTTATTGTGTGCATATAAATGATGGTTAGAAATCCATATGCTACGTTAAACTAGGGAAATAAATTAGGCAGAGTCATCTAGGTTTGCTGAGACAGGTATTCAATATGAAGTTGTAAAAGGGAAAGATCACCGTTAAAAATGATCTATAAAGACATGTTAAAATCAAGAGAAACATCTCATATTACATCATCTAGGAGATGAATTAAATTTTCTGTTAACGCCAGGAAAAAAAAAATCCCAAAGCCAAATGTCAGATGAAGTGAAGATCAATAAAAATATTTTGATAAGTAAATGCAACAATGCTATTTAACACATGATTGGCAACTGCTGAAACATAAATTATCCAAATTTCCCATTGCTGCTTATGGGAAAATTATGCAGATTAGAACTTGATTAGGCTTATATCATGAGACTCAATTTGGACTTTTAATCTATTAAGCTCCAATAAATGAGGCATCTGAATAGCTCCCCTGAGCAAGTGCAGTAATAGCCACAGCAGTCAGTTTTGCAGTATGTGTTCCAACACATTCTTCAGCTGCTGAAGTAAAGAAAATTCCAAGTATAGAAGCATGATTGCTTTCTAACTTGGGGTGGGGGGGAAGTCCACATGCACAGGCTTGAGTTGGGAAACAGATTTTGGAAAAGTCTGCAAGAGAAATCCAGCCAAGTGAAAACCTCAGTTTAACCTTGTAATATTTTTTCATAGATGTCTTCAGTGCCTTTCCATAAAGTTGGAGTCCTGAATCATGACAGTCAGGAGCTGACCAGTGTTGATTCAGTGAAAAATAATTAGTTACCAGAGCAGCAGCTTCTCCTGACACTGCCCAAAGACTACTCCAACCGACCACTTTCGACTTAGGAGCTGGAGGCTGTGCCCGCCCCCGACAGGTTGCTGGAGGCCAACGCTGGGGGCAGGCATGGGGGAACACTCCTGCCAACTTATTCCAAGTAATTCCCCTACCCAGAGCGTAAAGACAGAGCTTAGAAATTATACTAACAGATAGTTCTGAGAAACCTAAACTATACCATTTGGGTCTCTTCTGCCTCTTTACTAATCACTCTGTTAGAGATGCAAGAACTTTGGAAATCCTATAGTCATTACCTCCCATTTAACAGATGAAGAAATAGAAGCTCAGAGCAGAGAAGTTATTGTGTCCAAAGTCACAGAAACAGTTGGTGGCAGAGCCAGGATAGTTGATTCTGTTGTTTTTTGCTCCCCTTCAACCCCTTCTCCACCTACATGAGGAATTTATACCACAGTGTTTGGAGGGAGGGAGGCAACCCTGTTTCCACCCCGGCCACTGGAGTGGCAACCTGAAGCCAGGCAGTCTGACTTCACAGGGCCAGCAAGATGGACCCTCATCATCCTGGACAGATGGCTGGTTTGGAGATGGACCAGTCCTCCAAGATGGGGCAAACCATGTTCTCCCCAAGACCTGATAGAAAAAACGCTAAAGATGCTTGCAAAGCTGGAAGGATGTAAGCATGGGGCTGCTGGTGACCATTTGCCCCAAAGGGGCAAATGAAAACAGGCACATGAATCAAGGGGTGAAGAGAATGAGACAGAGGTATGATATGACATCATTCAGCCTCCTAGACTAATGTGCCTAAAACCAGAGGCACCTCCGTTGTATGACTCCCTTTTTATTTAAGCCTTTTTGGATTGGATTTCTATCCTTTGCAACCAAAATGCCCAAATAGTACAGTAGCTGAGAAAAATCTCTGTTCTTTTCCTGGTAAATGGCTCATGTGTGTCTGAGTTTCTGTTGAAACAAGTGACTATATTTTCATTCAAGCATTCTTGTTCTCGTCGAGGAACCAGAGACAAGACCTGGGTCAACGCACCCCCCCAATCCATTTCTTTATTTACAATAAGTAACATTGATATTTTTAACAGTACTCTTTTCTACAGACTGTATTTAATGAATGCCTTAGGAAGTTGCACAAATTACTTCATCTTTTTAGAGTTTCTGTTTTGGGTCTGAATTAAACCAAAGCAAACTAAACCAACCAATCACCAACCAACCAAAGTTCTCTATAGCTATTTGCCCATTAAGTCTCATAAGATACAGTCAGCATTTAGACAAGTCTCACACACAGGAAACATATTTGCAAGAGTCGTCCCTCCAAGCAGACAGCCTCTGCCCTTAAAGTAAGCTTTAAGAGCTTGCTTGCTGTTCCTAATATATATCTCTCAGAGGGGCTGGTAGAAGGAAGGGAGGGAGGGAGGGAAGGAAACTAGTTACAAGTCAAACACAATTCAGACCACACATTTGGAAAGAAACCTGATATTCACCTGGTATAACGTCTTCATTTGCTTGAGAGATCACAGTGTCACGATGAATTCTTCACAACTTCTCAATTTATTTTTACCCCCTCCAAATTCATCTTACAACTTGAAAGTAAGACATACTTTGGCGATACAAATCAAATGACTTAAAATCTGACTACCCTGTGGCGTAAGCAATTTTACTTCTAAAAATACGTGCACAGCTACAGTTTCTTTGTACTAAAGATTTAGTTACAATGTTCTTCATTCATAGTTACTAAGGAAACAGTGTTAAAATGAAAACAAAGTGAATATCCATTTTTAGGAAACTGATCATGTTAAGTATGCATCCAATAAAAATAATTCAGAAAGACATTTAGTAACATGAAAAATGATCATGGTAAACTATTTGTGGAAGAAACAGGTCATATACTATTATGTGTCATCCATTTTTGAGAGGGAAAATATTTACATCTGCAGGAACAAGATTAATATGTTACCTTTCTTGTCCGAGCAATAAAATGATAGGGAATGTGCACTTGTCTTCTTTTTTTTTTGTTTATATGTAGTTGCTAAATTTTCTAAAAATGAATATATTGTTTGTGCAATGAGAAAAAAAAACTGTACCCAAATAATAAATTAATAAAAGAAAAAAGCCTGAAACCTCAGAACTTCATGTGATCTTCCTGGGCTGAGAAGAGCTGGCTGACATGGTGGATGGACTCACTCTGCTGAGCTGTAATGATCTTAATGTCAAATATTGACCTATTTGATTTAGAAGTTGGGGAAACCAAGGTTCTGGGATAGAAGTGACCAAAGGTTACAGATTAAGGGATTTCAGACACATAGGGCCAAAATAGAGTTTTCAGGGTTCCCAGTTTTCTACTATTTCAACTTCCAACCATTTTGTAAGAGCCACTCAATCTCAGAGCAAAGGATGCTGAGAGCTTCCATGGCTCTAAAGAGCCCGTGGAAACCCACAATGCTCTGTGCATACAGCTGAGAGGAGGAGCAGTCAGACCTGGTTTCCAAGACAGAAGAGTGGCCCTTGATGATTCTCATCCCAGCTCCTACCAAGTCGTACCCACTTCAGCAATGCTGTCTCCTCACTTCTCCCCCAGCTCAGTTCCTGCCCTTCCTTCACCTCCTCCAGGAAGCTTGTCCTGAATAACTTTTCTCCCTCCATTTAGCTACTTCACAAAGATATCTTCTGCTGCCCTTTTCCCATTCCTTTATTCACTATTTTATACTGCAAGCACTACTACTGATTATGTACCAATTACTGCATACTAATGCTTAAATATTTTTAAGTATCTTTAATGTTCCCTTTTCTTATCATTCATACCTATTGGATTCTCCATTTTAATATGGCATGAACTATGTCAGCTTTTTCACCATTATTATTTTTACTTCTTAATTCCTGGTCTGGACCCTCCCTCTTTGGTGCCATCACAAGAGGACAAAGGCTGTGTTGCCACCAATATAGAATCTCCTCTTCCAAGCTGGATCACGTTTCCAGTAAACTAGAGGCATAAAATGCCAGGGAAAAGGTAGACGTACACACTGCAAGACAGCGATATGAGGTGGATACTAATAAAACACACACAAACCCTCATGCTGCCAAGACTATATACCATTTTGTTTCCATTCCATCAATTTTTTTCTCCCTCTTTTGTGAGCATTAATCAAAGAAATGCAAAGAGCTCATTAAAGTGATAGATTGACTGAAAATGTAACCACCTTTACATTATAAACAGTTTCTTTATGTTCTCAGTGCTGTGGGCTTTGTTTCCCAGCATTTGTCAAGTAGTTCAAATGTCCTATTACATTTAAAACACCAAATGCCAAATGGGTCCCAGTTGTTTGGTTTAGTACAAAACAATGGCCAGCGTAAGCAAAAGCCAGAGCTACGAAATCACAAGCAAACTGAAACACCCATCTCTTAAGCACACAGAAAATTAAGTAGCTATAAAAGATGGATTTTCCAAGTGGTCCAAGACATTGCCATGCATTTTAGGAAGAGAGGAATCCCATCACTGACAACTTGCAGCCAGCTGTCTCTGACAGGTTCTAGAGACAGGACGCCTGGCCGGAGATAGCGGCTGAGGTTCCAAACATTTGATAATCCTTTAAAAGAAAGCCCTGTAAATGTTTTCTTTGAAGTTTTAAAGGCTTTCTTGCATACATATTGATGCTGGCAGATGAACATGTAACTGGGATCTTGGATCTTGAGAGTCAGGCATTCCCTCCCCACCGCAATCTTCACTAAAGAAGAGGCTGATTGGTGCTAGTTTGATTTTGAGTATCTCTGTTTACACCATGATCAATATCCTTTGACCACAACATGAAATAAGCCATAATGTTGTGGTTAAGAACCGGAGTGCTACAGCTAGACTGTGTGAATTTGAGTGCTGCCTCCTTCAGTTTCTAGTTCTGTGATCTGGGCCAATCTCCTAAAATTTGTTGTCTCAATTTCCTCATCTGTAAAATGGAAGAGTAATATGTCATCAAGACTAAATAAATCAAATAATGCAGATACACTGCTTATAACAGTGCCTGGCACAGAGTAAGCATCTTATTTAAGTACTAACTTATCTTTGATGATGATGAAGAGGATGTCCTCAAGGATAGACTGGTAATGCCGACAGAAAAATAGACAATCAAAAGACACAGGTTTCAGCTCCAGGTCACCCCCTAACTCCCTGTGAGAATTCAGAGAGATTCAATGTCTTTTCCAAACTCAGTTTTCCCACCTGTAAAACTGAGGCAGACAAAGCAACGCTCCAATTGCTTCTGGCTCTCAATCCCTATCATCCTAATTCTGGGGCACTGTATTTAATACTGGAACCATGATCACTCTGGGTTTGATCACTCAATATTCAGGAATGATCACACTCATTCCTGGGGTTGTCTTTTTAAGAAGCGGGAAGACAGAAGCCCTCTCTTCCAGTATCCAAGCATAGAGACTGCATCAAAAAACACAAAGATACAGGCATACAAGAGACATGCACTAAGTGCACTGCCCACGACAACCATGCAGCGTGCACATCACAACTCTAGGCGTGAGATAACACCTTGTCTCAGGTGTACACCCACAAGGCATCATCTTTCCCCCAGAAGCCCTGCAGCCATTCCACTCACTAACAGGCAATCCAGTTTCATCTCCTGCCATGTGATCATGGTCATGGCAACTGCTCTGGTCCTCAGTTTCTTCATCTGTAAAATGGGGATGACTCTAAAGTCCCTTTCAGCACTTAAGTTTATGTCTTTTTCATGACTCCAAATTTGAAAAATAAGCTGGTACAGAATAAACTAGCAAGGGGAATCACAAGCTCTAATGCAGATCCTGCCTTTCAATTCAATTTAATACTTTTGCCCGGAGAATGAAATTTCAGAGCCCAAACCAATGAGAAGGATGTACTTTCTCCAAAGTTGCTTATAATGGCCGAAAAGGCCATAAATAATCATTTATTAAACAAACAGTATGGGCTGAAGGAAGAGAAGCCGCTCCAATTAGACCCCTGGGGCCTTCAGGCACAGTACATAACAGTGGGACTCGCTCATAATCCTGGCAATATGTTATCAGTTGTTCCATTTTCTTGAAGTTATCTTCATAATCAAGATGCTATCCCAGCCATTGTGAGCTTTAGGACTATTTTTAATTTTAATTTAAAGAGCAATTAAAGAAAGACAATGGATATGCAGGATAATAAAGTAAGTGATTAGCAGCATGCAAATGACAGAGGCTTAATGATAATATGGTTCTAGTCTCCAAAGGGCCTGTCGAGAGAAAGCCCTTTCTACATGTGGTTGTTCAGCTAATGTATCTCAGCCCACAATTACAACACTGCTGACACCATTAACCAGTGAAACAACATCACTTTGCGAAATCCTTGTTGTCTCATTAAAATGGAAAGGGTCAGGTAATTTACCAGCGTTGTATGTCTAGTTTTGTTGTTGGTAATTAGCAAACATTACCCAGCGAAGACTCCCACTGGGAGCTGGAGAAAGTTTGTGAAATATTAAAGAGGAAAGTCTTTATATTTCACTGGAAAATTGAAAAGAGGTGTAGTAATAGTCTCCCTGTCCCTTCTTGGCACTTAAGAAGAGGAAGGAGCAAGTTGGAACTCTTTTAACTTGGGGTGAAAGGTTCAGCATGCATTGGGAAGGCACTATCCACATCAACAGTACCCTGAATCCGGCTGCACACTGGCAAACAGGGTCTGTCTCCCCGGTTATGAAAGGGGGTGGGGAGGAAGAGAACATTGTACACTACATCTTTATTGTTCTTACTTACATTCTCTCAATTAATCTCCTTGAAATGGAGGAGAGGGGCTGTAAAAAGTTTTCTCTCTGGAACGCTTTAATGATTTAAATAAGCACCAGAAATGTTTATTCAAAAAAGTTATTTATATATAGTTTTAAATGTAGAGATGTTGGAAATACATCCCAGGGCCCTCACTTCCTGCCTCCCTGCTTCCCAATGAAAGCCTCTGTAAACGTTGGAACTGAGACCCCACCCAAAACGCCAGCGAACACTTGGTGTGTTGTCAGGAAGCAGAGTGGTATCTTATTCTTTAAATGGAACTTTTGGAACATACAACACATTCCAATAAATGTGAACAGAAAATTATGAATTCATTAAACTACTTTGGTATCTTGTGCTATATATAATATTTATATGCCGACTACTGTAAAATATGCTTTAATATCTTTAGGCAACTATAAGGACTTAAATATTTATAAAATGGCTAAAGATAAAGTATGGCCCTCTTATTCCTACATACAGATGATGTAAGGCGTGCAATCAAAGACAGTAACACTCTCTGCCCATTTGTCATCTTAAAGGAGCCGATCAACACGCCATCCCTCGTGTACCATCTCCATAAGAGTTGTTGCCGACACAGGCAACTCCAGAGGAGTTTGTGCCTTAAAAACTACCTAGAGTGCTATACTTCACAGAAAACAGGGCTTTCTGAAAATGGAGACAAAACAATAAATTTGCAGGCAAAACAGCTCCAAGAGGGGCTTCAAAATACTGCTGTATTTATTTCTGTGACATCGGGGAATGGGAAGCATTTTGATTTAATATTTCATAACACAGAGGCAATTGCTTCCTTGCATGGTATATAATTAATGTTTGTAAAGAGGAGGGTTTCTTTTTTTTTTAATTCCTCAGTATCTTACATGGAAATAAATAAATAAATAAGAGACACACCTGGACTTCCTTTAGAAACGTGGAGCAGCCTCGTATAATCCAATAAAAAGAAAGCCACCGTGAATTTATCATCACCTGGAGGCCTATTAAGAGTAGGTTTATAGATTAAGTGTGAAACTTCAACCCTGATGCTCTCGTTATTTACTGTCTCTCCTTGTCATTAGAACCTGCGTCTGATTGATTTTCAAAATTTTTCCATTTCCTAGGCCAATTAGGCATTCCAAGAACTACCTACCCCCACCTGCCTTGACGTCTGCCAGGAACTCCCCTGGTTTATTTCTGCTGCTCTTTCTAGATGAGGTTGGCATAGGGCTGGGAGCCACTTGGAAGTTCATGAGTCAAAGTTCTTTTCTCATATATGCAGCATTTTCATAATGTCCATTATATGCCATCCTAAGTTCCCAGAAATCACCCTTAGGAGGCTGCCAGTTCTATGGAGATTTAAGCTTAGTGAATCCACAGCCCTGATAAGAGGCTAACAGATGGTTATCTTGGGTAAAGAAGAACCTAGATCTGTGCTTCTCAGCCTTGGCTGTACCTTGGAATCGCTGTACATCCTATGCCCGGAGTCTGATTTAATTGCTCTGGGATGTGGCCTGGGCACAGCAAGGTTTAAAAGTTTCCCAGTTGATTATAATGTGCAACTACAGTGGAAAGCCACTGTGCTAGGTCAACATCTTGAATGTGTATGCAAGTGTTTCTGCATACACCTATTGGGAGGTAGGGGGAAGGACACAGAGAAGATCCATCATTTTATTACGTATTTAAAAGGACCCAAGACCCTTTTCCCAGGTAAGAACAAATCATCCCCAGAGCTCCTGGCTGAGGGGCAAAATTACTTTCTTTGGGAGGAAAAGAGGTAAAGGAGGGAGGCCAGGCGCCACCATAGTTTAGCTGGAGCAGCCTGAGCCCCACTTGGCCAGTAGCAATATGAGATTGGGTCATTTCACCTAAACATCAGGACTCCTGCTGTAACCAACTGGCATAGAGTGGATGTGTGTGAGGTCTTCTGCCAGTGAGTTGTCTGAGGCCTTGCCTCCCTGATTCCTAGGGAAGCTCCACTGTGTGGTCCCACACTGGCTTGTCCAAGGAGGGAAAATTCAAGTGGTCACTGTCAATTGGCCCCCGTTCTTCCTCAACAACTCTGTATGTAGGCTTTGGAAGACTCCCTCACCTGGACTGCTCACTTCCCAAAGGTGTCTTGGTTTCTACCATCATCCACTTTCCATGCCTATCTACTGACAAGCAGAATCAACAGTAACTCTGGCTGCTAGGTACAAATGGATAACCTTACCTTGCTAATTGTTATTTCGGGGGACCAAATGAAGGAAAATGGTAAAACTATCCAATATTGATAGTAAGAAAAGTGACTAATGTTGCTTGATCTCTAACTATACCCTAAGTACTAAGTACCTTACATCCATTCATTCAGGGCTGCCATGTAAGGTTGCCAAGGTCGGGCACTGTTTAATAGCTCATCTAAGTGGGCCCCACTCGTATCATGGACATGGTATATTTGCATATTTATTACAATATTTTTTTCCTAGGAGGTGATAGAAAAGCATACTGTTCAAACATAATCAGTATATCATATGGATTTTTCAACAGATGGAAGTAAATTGTCTCAAGAAAGGAGTGACTTTTTCTGACTCACCTGAAGGTATGTATGGACTAAAGAAAGCCCTATATCTCATTTATTTCTCACTAAAATTTGATGCCATGTGCAAGCAGTATTGTCAATGATAAAACTGAGGCACAGAGAGGTTAAATACTCTGCCCAGAGCTAACAGGTAGCAAAGCTGGCATTCAAACTTAAGTTAGTTCCAGAGTCCTCACATGCCATGGTTAAACTTGACAGCAAAATGCTATTTCTAAAGCCTTTGATATTTTGTAAAACTACTCTGCAGTCTTCTTGGAATCACACACACCCCCTCATGATACTTAGATGGGGCCACTTCAGGGATGAAGAAACGAAATCAGAGTGTTTATCCAAAGTCAAATACCACATGATCGACATAGGTGGGATTTAAAACTTTGTTGGTTGACCCTACACGACGGAGTCGTCCCTCTGACGGCCCCATTTGTGATTCACCATCATTAAGCAGAGCAACAGAACCCAGCTGCTGAACCCTGCCCAGGTGATGGAGCATCTCGCCTGTCTGCTGCTGAGAAGAGTGAGCGTTCACCTCCACGTGGCCAGGGAAGCTCGGAGGGACCATTCAATGCTCCCTGCAGCAGAAAGCAGAGATGTTTCCTCCGCTTTTTTATAGAGGTCCCAAGTTAATAGGGACCTCACCTACAATCATTTCCTTTGACACCCTGAGATCCTTAAGCCCCTCAGCTATGTCATTAGTAGACATGAGCCAAGTACTCTGTCGTGAATAAACTTGGCCTTTCCTGCTTTGGTGCCTTTCTTCACTCAGCCCCAGTCCTTTCCATCTGTCTATCACCCTTTTACTTATAATAATCAAACCTATTTTCAATTTCGACTCCACGAACTCTGGAGCGACCAGCACCTCTGGACCATTGCAACCCAAAGCAACTTCTCCCTTCTCATAACACCCTGTGTGGTGACATCCATGTGGCACTTAGAACAACCGCAGAAATTCTTACAGGACATATGTAACAAGATGCTCAATGACTACTATACTTCTTTTCTCAAATTGGGGGTAATAATGTCCCCCACAACATTCCACGAAGTATAACTGAAGTCCTTAAGGGCCATTCATACCCTTAATTATTCTCTCAATCCAGAACTCAAGTCATTTATACGTCAGTTGCTTTCTTTATAGGGCTATTTTTAAGAAAGGAAATCAAGGTTTTTAGGACTTCACATGATGGTTTGCCTATAAAAGGATGGGTAAAGACAAACATACAATGGACGGCTGGCTGGGCCCATTTGCTAGCATGGGGCATGCCTGCTATTTTCACAGCACATGGATTCATTCATGCCTCAGAAAATTACAAATGCCCCACACCATGCATTTTGCTAGGTACTCTGGAATGTTCCAGACCCCACATTGTTAAATACGTGAATTCAAGTTGCGTCATACAACTTATTTTATATGTCCGTTACCTCTGCCTGCAGATCCCATTAGTACCATGAGGGCACGGACCGTGGAAGGAGCAGGGACTAATCTCAGGCATAGGGTATAGACCAAACTGATGCTCAGGAAAAGAAGGGCTGATTCGTATCTAGAATCCCATCAGGAGCCTTAGAGAGTCCGTGGGATGACGGGACTTCTTTCACCTTCCTCTGATTACACAACCGCACTTTCCTCCCACAGGACTGTTTATTGGGACCATTTTTCTGGGCGTAACATACAGCCTGAAATCTTCAGCTTTGAAGGCTAGAGTGGTCTGTTCATTCTCTGCCTTCCATGGAAACTTCCACCAGGAAGGTGAGATGAGTAGATAAAACCTGGAAACATCTTATGTTTCTGAACAAAAGAAAGCAATTTCTGGGTCTCAAACTTGACACCCTCTTTATGACAGCTCCAGAATCAAATCTCTATTAACAAGGGAAAAAAAGCTCAATTATGCTGTTCACAGAGGCAGCTAAGCAGAACTCTTCATACTTCTCTTAACTCTGCTCTTGTCTGTCCAGTTGCTGTGGCAAGGAAGTCAGGGACCAAGAGGATCCCAGTGTCTCTAACTGTTGGGGTGGGGAGAGCCAGAGACCCACAAAACGGGGGATGCACAGAGACAAGAACATTCAAAACAAACTCAACCTTTGATTGCAAGAAGCAGTTTGAGGGGGGAGGGTATAGCTCAGTAGTAGAGTGTATGCTTAGCATGCACAAGGTCCTGGGTTCAATCTCCAGTATCTCCATTAAAATAAATAAACCTAATACCCACCCCCAAATTTTTTTAAACGTTGAAAAATAAATATTTAATTAAAAGAGAAGAAGCAGTTTGAGAGTTTGACATGCCTTGAGTGCTTCCATTTCCCTGAACATTTGTCCCCTGGGGAGGCTCCCAGGACCCTTAAAAGCGGATGTCTAGATTCAGGCCTGTTCTCCTCAGAATAACACTTGTTCTCTTTTATGGGGCAGACCGACATGGTGAGAAAAGCACAGGATTTGGTATCAGACAGTTTGGGGAGCTGAGAAATCTATCAGGCTTTGGGCAAGTTGCTGAATTTTCCTGAGCCTCAGCTTTTTCATCTGTACAATGGACATAAATAACCTCTGCCAGAGGAGGTGACTGGAGACATTACATGAGATATTGTCTACAAATGCGCCTGGTGCCTGACTCACCTGGGGGAAAAAAAAAGGAACTATCATTTTTTAAAAGGAGCATGAACCAGGCACTTGAGTTCTGAGCAGCCAAGCAGCCTGACGCTGGGACGGTGGCTCAGCACATCCCCAACACCATGCCACATCTGCTTTCTGTGTCTGAAGCTAAGCTTTCCTTTCACTGCGATTGTCTCAAGCTGGGCACAGCCTGAGCGGGGAAGCGAATCTCTTTTTTGCGGGCAGCTGGAAGGAAAGGCAGAGCTGTCCATTTTTACTTTCTCTTCCTCACATCCGCTCCTTGAGTTAGGCCTCCGATTACGGAGGGTCTAAACGCCTCCACAGGGTCAGAAAGTAGTCTAGGTTCCTCGATCTCTTGTTACAGCCTCTGGTGGTGGTGGTGGTTTTTCCTTGTTTCCTTCACTGGGAATCTATTACCAGAAGAGTCAATGGCTGGCTTCAGAGGGTCTCTCCTGTGGTGAAATACGCTACGAAGGAAAAAAAACCCTCCCAAGTTGAAGTCACTTAGAAAACGTCTGCAGTGGCTGCTGTGCTGAAATGCCTCTGCACCGCCCTGCTGAGCTCCGTCTCGTGATGTCCGCAGAAGAAACGGGACAGGGCAGTCCCCTTTCTGTGCTTGAGACCTGCTCGGAGCCCTCAGCCAGCTTTTCTTTATTGTTTAGTAAGTTCTTTTAATGAAATGTACTACTCTTACTATAGAGGACTCAAAATAAGATCTAAATCACAAACCAATAAAAAGAAAATGATTGGGCTGGGTATCTAAAGTTACTACCTAGAGGCTACTCCAGTGTGGTATTTATAAATCTCTAAACAGTTAAGTATAATTGTCTTTCTGGTTTTTGGGACAGAAGCCAAACAGCCGTTTCAGTTACAATGGAAGAAAAATATTTTAGCACTGAGCTGTGTTCGCTGGGTGGGTGTAAAGAGAAATGGCTTCTCCCCCACCACCCTTTTAGAATTGAGAGAGAATACTGTGGTAATGAAATGTTATATGAGAGCAGCTGAAAAAAAGGCTTCTCTGATTTCAAGGAGGGGGCAGGTGTGTGAGGATACGTGTAGAGGTAGGTTTGCAAGCAAGAGCAGCTTGGCGTGTGGGGTGGGGGTGGGGGCGAGGCTTGGGGAAGAATCCTGGGAAGGGCAGGTGTTGAGGGGTGACATGGGAGTTGAAGATGGGGGTGGTCTGTCAAATTAATGGAAAAGCCAGATGTGCAGCTGCTCACTCCCATGCAGACTGCTCCTCCATCTTAGACACAAAGACCATGTCATTCTGGAGGGACGTGAAAGTTTCCATTAAAAGACCCCTTATGACCCCAATTCTCCCAATCAGTATGGCCCTCCCTCCAGAGTCAGAATGTAGATTATCGAAAACACAGCTCTCCATGTCATCAAAATCGAGACAATACCCTATATCCTCAGTTATAAAGGACCACAGAACTTATCTCATCCAGTTCCCCACCCCGATCACAAAGATCATGCTGAGAACTTTCCTTTGGCGAACAGTCACGCAGTGAGAGGATGCTCACTATATTTTTAGGCAGCCCGTTCTGTTCTAGACGTTCCTTTCTTATGTGGGATTAAAACCTGTTTCTCCTTTATCACTTGCTATCGGTGCTGGTTTTGTCCAATGTAGCAGAAGATTAAATGGCCCTTTGGATCCCCTAGCCCTGTTCTCTTAACCACTAGACAAGTGACACGCAGTCCAAGCACGTCCCCGTTTTGGTCGTCTCCTTGGCAGCACTCCTTGTTTGTCAATTCCTTCCCTCAAATCTTCATCACTCTCGACACACTCCCTCTCAGACGGGCCAGGATGAAGCAATCACTGTTCCAAATAAATTACACTTCCATCAGCAAGGTTTATCCAGCCTGTCTTGAGTAATTATTTGAAACTTAATGCTCAGTGGCCTTCACTTCATTTCATCCTATGGGTTTTATCCCAAAGTTCCAGTTTAGGAAGGTCCTTTTGAATCCTGATTCCTGCTGTCCAATATAATTGAGAGAACTTAACCCACATGATCTCCCCGTATATAACACAGAAGTCTCGTTTTCTTAAATTTTTTTTTACATTTTTTATTGAGTTATAGTCAGTTTACAATGTTGTGTCAATTTCTCGTGTAGAGCACAATTTTTCAGTTATACGTGAACATACATATATTCATTGTCACATTTTTTTTTTGCTGTGAGCTACCACAAGATCTTGTATATATTTCCCTGTGCTATACAGCATAATCTTGTTTATCTATTCTGCATATGCCTGTCAGTATCTACAAATTTCAAACTCCCAGTCTGTCCCTTCCCACTGCCCTCCTCCTTGGCAACCACAAGTTTGTATTCTATGTCTATGAGTCTGTTTCTGTTTTGTATTTATGTTCTTTTCTTTTCTTATTCCACATATGAGCGATCTCATATGATATTTTTCTTTCTCTTTCTGGCTTACTGCACTTAGAATGACATTCTCCAGGAGCATCCATGTTGCTGCAAATGGTGTTATGTTGTTGGTTTTTATGGCTCAGTAGTATTTCATTATATAAATATACCACAGCTTCTTTATCCAGTCATCCGCTGATGGACATTTAGGCTGTCTCCATGTCTTGGCTATTGTAAATAGTGCTGCTATGAACATTGGGGTGCAGGTGTCATCCTGAAGTAGGGTTCCTTGTGGATACACACCCAGGACTGGGCTTCCTGGGTCATATGGTAAGTCTGTTCCTAATCTTTTGAGGAGTGTCCATACTGTTTTCCACAGTGGCTGCACCAAACTGCATTCCCACCAGCAGTGTAGGAGGGTTCCCCTTTCTCCACAGCCTCTCCAGTATTTGTCATTTGTGGACTTTTGAATGACGGCCATTCTGACTGGTGTGAGGTGATACCTCATTGTAGTTTTGATTTGCATTTCTCTGATAATTAGTGATATTGAGCATTTTTTTCATGTGCCTATTGATCATTTGAATTTCTTCCTTGGAAAATTGCTTGTTTAGGTCTTCTGCCCATTTTTGGATTGGGTTGTTTGTTTTTTTCTTATTAAATCGTATGAGCTGCTTATATATTCTGGAGATCAAGCCCCTGTCGGTTTCCTCTTTTGCAAAAAATTTCTCCAATTCCGTAGATTGTCGTTTTGTTTTACTTATGGTTTCCTTTGCTGTGCAGAAGCTTGTAAGTTTAATTAGGTCCCATTTGTTTATTCTTGCTTTTATTTCTATTGCTTGGGTAGACTGTCCTAGGAGAACATTTTTGAGATGTATGTGAAATAATGTTTTGCCTATATTTTCTTCTAGGAGGTTTATTGTATCTTGTTTTATGTATAAGTCTTTGATCCATTTTGAGTTTATTTTTGTGTATGGTGTAAGCGAGTGTTCTAGCTTCATTGATTTACATACTGCTGTCCAGTTTTCCCAACACCATTTGCTGAAGAGACTGTCTTTATTCCATTGTATATTCTTTCCTCTTTTGTTGAAGATTAGATGACCAAAAGTTTGTGGGTTCATTTCTGGGCTCTCTATTCTGTTCCATTGGTCCATATGTCTGTTTTGGTACCAATATCATGCTGTCTTGATGACTGTAGCTCTGTAGTATTGTCTGAAGTCTGGGAGAGTTATTTCTCCAGCCTCTTTCTTTTTCTTCAATAATGCTTTGGCAATTCTAGGTCTTTTGTGGTTCCATATAAATTTTATTATGATTTGTTCTAGTTCTGTGACATATGTCCTGGGTAATTTGATAGGGATTGCATTAAATCTGTAGATTGCCTTGGGCAGTATGACCATTTTAACAATATTGATTCTTCCAATCCAGGAGCATGGGATATCTTTCCATTTTTTAAAGTCTTCTTTAATTTCCTTCATCAATGGTTTATAGTTTTCTGTGTACAATTCTTTCACCTCCTTGGTTAGATTTATTCCTGGGCAGTTTATTACTTTGGGTGCTATTTTAAAGGGGATTGTTTCTTTACTTTCTTTTTCTGTTGATTCATCATTAGTATAAAGAAATGCCACTGATTTTTGAACGTTAATCTTGTAACCTACTACCTTGCTGAATTCTTCAGTCAGCTCTAGCAGTTTTTGTGTGGACCTTTTAGGATTTCCTATATATAGTATCATGTCATCTGGATATAGTGACACTTTTACCTCTTCTTTTCCAATTTGGATCCCTTTTTATTTCTCTCTGTTGCCTGATTGCTGTGGCTAGGACTTCCAAGACTATGTTGAATAGGAGTGGTGATAGTGGGCATCCTTGTCTTGTCCCAGATTTTAGTGGGAAGCTTTTGAGTTTTTCACCGTTGAGTACTATGCTGGCTATAGGTTTGTCATATATAGCTTTTATGATGTTGAGATATGTTCCCTCTATACCCACTTTGGTGAGAGTTTTTATCATAAATGGGTGTTGAATTTTATCAAATGCTTTTTCTGCATCTATTGAGATGATCATGTGGTTTTTGTCCTTTCTCTTGTTGATGTGACATATTACATTGATGGATTTGCATATGTTGAACCACCCTTGTGTCCCTGGTATGAACCCCACTTGGTCATGATGTATAATCTTTTTTATATGCTGTTGGATTCTATTTGCTAATATTTTGGTGAGGATTTTTGCATCTATGTTCATCAGTGATATTGGCCTGTAATTCTCATTTTTGGTAGTGTCTTTGCCTGGTTTTGGTATCAGGGTGATGGTGGCTTCATAGAATGAGTTTGGGAGTATTCCCTCCTTTTCAATCGTCTGGAAGAGTTTGAGAAGGACTGGTATGAGTTCTTCGTTGTATGTTTGGTAGAATTCCCCAGTGAAGCCGTCTGGTCCTGGATTTTTATTTGTGGGGAGTTTTTTTTTTTTTATTGCTAATTCGATTTCATTTCTAGTGATCGGTTTGTTCAAGTGGTCAGTTTCTTCTTGATTCAGTCTTGGTGGACTGTATGTTTCCAGAAACTTGTCCATCTCCTCTAGGTTATCCATTTTGGTTCCATATAGTTTTTCATAATATTCTCATATGATATTCTGAATTTCTGTGTTATTTGTTGTGATTTCTCCATTTTCCTTTCTTATTTTGCTTATTTGTGCTCTCTCTTTTTTCTTCTTTCTGAGTTTGGCCAGAGGTTTGTCAATTTTATTTACTTTTTCAAAAAACCAGCTTTTGGTTTGATTGATTTTTTTTTCTGTTTTCTTAAAATCTCAATTTTATTTGTTTCCTCCCTGATCTTTATTATTTCCTTCTGTTGACTTTTGGGGTTTTTTTTAGAAGTCCCATTTTATTCTCTGGAATAGTAACAGCTACCTCAGACTTTAGGAAGTACCCTATGCCCCCAGTTAATGCTGTCTCTCCAAGGACTAGAGCCGTACTTTCAAAGAAAAATGTAATTTCTTACTTGAGGCTCTTAATTTTTGTTGAAACGCAGACAAAGGAAAGCATCTGCTTATATGTGGACATCATTTAGTGTAACTGTGCCTGAGGGTCATGAAGGGCTGGAGGGACACTGGAGTGTGTGTGTGTGTGTGTGTGTGTGTGTGTGTGTGTGTGTGTGTGTGTGTGCGCCTGCTGATGTGTTTATGTAAGTCTGATATAATCTTTTAAACTTGTGGCTACAAAGAGGCATAAAATCTAGAACAATAAATTTAGAGAAGGTAAGGAAAATCAGGCAGTGGGTATCTGTCCCAAGACAGGCTCCCCCCCTTCCCAGGGCCACCAGGAACTCGGTTCAGCTTGTGGTTCCTCAGCTTCTACCAGTGGTTTCCTCTGACCTTTCTAAGACACTTCTCAGACTTGTGCCTTTCAACTCTCTTTCCTCAACCTCTCCCCTGAGGTTCTCCTCTGCTGCCAGACCATGAGCAGTGGGGCAGGTCTCTAACTGTGACCATCTCCTGGATTCAGGACTTCATTTCCACCACGTTCTCCCAAAAGGTCCCCATGTACTGACTTTCATGCCCACCTGGATTTTCCACCAAGTCCATGTGGAAATGAACCATCACCAAAACCCAACACAACCAACATGCTTTCTCCTGCAGCCAGTCCCTCCTCCCTGCAGGCCTCTTCCAGTGAGCGGCCACTGTCCTCCATCACAGGGAAGAAAGCTCACATTCATGCAGTCTGTTTTACATCCACTCACCTCACACTAGAACCTCTCATTCTTTTTCCAGTTCACAGTTCTCCATCTCCTCCTGGATAACCACGGTTCCTACCCAGTGCACCTGCATCCTCTTCTTTACTGCCCCAAACAGTGCTTCACAGGGCTGCCGGATCAATCTCCCTAAAGTGCAGGTCTGATCCCATCCTCAGCGGGTCCTCACCAACACTCCTGGTGCTGTCCCCTAACGCCAGTCATCCCCTTCGTGTTTTCCACGATGTCTGCTTTGAGCCTTTATCACCATCAGTTCCCTGTCCCAACTGTGCCACTCCCTTAACTCCTCAAGGAAAGCCAAATTGGTTGCATCATGGAGAAAGGAGGAGACATCAGACTGAGCTTCCTCCAGTTTCATCCTCCCCATCCAGCCCTCTGTCTCAGTGTCATTCCTTCTCCTTTAGAAGGACACATCATCTCTCCTGCTTCTCCTTGTCTCCCTCTCTAACATTTAATAACTCTCTCCTAGAGCTCCAAACTTTTCCCCTCCATGGGGCTTCACCTTAGTCTACTATAGCCAACAGATATGGTGTATTTCTCTCCATTCCAAGAACCAAAAGGAAATCCTTTCTTGGATGAGCTCCTCTGAAATATCCTATTCCTCTCCCTATCTGCACGTAAAAGACTAATCTACGGTCTCTAATTCTCACCTCCCATTAATGCTTCAGTCCCCGGAATGCCAGCTTTTACTGGCAACAAGTTACTCAGCTGCTCTTGTTAAGATTGTCAGCAACTTCCTGAGGGTCAAATGTGCTGTTGCCATTTTTAGGTCCTCATCTACTTGACTTTCCTGTAGTATCTGACAGTGCTAATCACTGTTTCCTTTCAAATCAGTTCATCCCAGCAAATTCTTATGGCATGCCAATTCTGTGTCAGGTCCTAAGCTAAAGGGACTGGGGACATGAAGACGGGCAAGATGAGAAAGAGTTCTTGCCTCTCAAAGAGCTCAGAGTCACTCAAGAAAAAACACACAGTGACAAATAATCAGGATATATTCTCGATTGCTACTCTGGAATTTATTCAACCCTTTTCTCCTTGACCTTCATACCACTCACTCCTACTCCCCTAAATCTTTATCCTCAGCCCCTCTCTCTTCCTCTGTTTGTCCCTTCAATGTTGATGTTTCCCAAGGTTCCACATTGCTCCCTTTTCTCCTAGGTGCCCTGCCTGTCTCCCTAGGAAATATCCACTCTCATGGCCTATACACTGTCCATCACCAATGACTTCCAAGTCTATGGCCCCAAGCTAACTTTATCCCTGTAACCATATGTTCTTATTTCTTGCTGGATATTCTCCAGATAATTTCAACTGAAATGAATCAGGACCAAACTTTTTACCTTCTGCCCCAAGCCTGTTTCGCCTTCTGGGTCCTTTGCTTACTTAATCACTTTTACATCCACCCAGCGGCCAGTCTCAAAACTCATTCCCAATTTCTTATCCTTGCTTATCCACACCTCCTTCCCATCAAGTGGTCTTCAATGGCTATTTTCTCTATTTCAAATCTATCTCACTTTCTGTCTGGTCCTCACTACTGACATCACTAAAGCCATACTCTCAGCCCTCATCCCACCCCTTCCAATCCACTACAGTGGTCATCTTATATAGCTCATGCCACTATCTCTTTCCGCCTCTAAGCCATGCTCATATCTTTGCCCATTATCTTTTTAAAAGATGGATCTAATCATCATCCTCCTATTAATCCAAATCTTAGCAAGGCAATAAGCCTACGCTCTAGACCAGCACTATCCAGTATGGTAGCCACTCTGTGTCCACAGTACTTGGCACATAAATCCTCACTCACTTATTCTTCTCTCCTTCCCTTAAGACTTACCCTTACTGAAAGGTTAAGAGGGAAGAAACTATAAATGCTCATTTCATAACTTGATATAAAAGCATAATGACAAAAAACTAACAACAGAACTACCACACGATTCAGCAGTTCTACTCCTGAGTATATATCTGAAGAAAACGAAAATAGTAATTCAAAAAGATACATGTACTCCAATGTTCACAGCAGCATTATTTAAAATAATCAAGATATGGAAGCAACCTAAGTGTGCATCAATAGATGAAAGGACAGAAGATGTGATACACACACACACAAATATTATTCAGCCATAAAAGAATGAAATTCTGCCATTTGCAACAACATGATGGACCTAGAAGGTATCATGCTTAGTTAAATAAGTCAGACAGAGACAGACAAATACTGTATGTTATCACTTATATGTGGAATCTAAAAGAAAACAAAACAAATGAATGTATATAATAAAACGGAAACAGACTCCCAGAGATTGAGAACAAACTGGTGGTTACCAGTGGGGAGAGGGGAGGGGAAGGGGCAGGATAGAACTAGGGGATTGAGAGACACAAACTACTATGTATAAAATATAGAATACACTGTACAGACAAGGAATAAGCCAACATTTTATAATAACTTTAAATGAAGCATAATCTATAAAAATACTGAATCACCATGTTGTACACCTGAAACTAATATAACATTGTAAATCAACAACCTATCAATAAAAAAAGCATAATGGGAAATGCAATTGTATGATCCTTCCTTTCAGGTACTGACTTGACGGCTCTCTGAGAATAGACTTTGCCTCCCTCTGCTCACCCACCCTTCCAAGATCAGACTCAGTTCTTGTCTTTTAGAACCACAGGGAGAGAGTCTGGCAAGAGCCACTGTTGTACCAGCTGATTTAAATTGAAATGTTTTCCCCAGATAAATGCGTGCTAAATAATACACCAGCTCTCCGGCCAAAGGGAAGTGACAGGCGCTCTGTAAATAAAGGCACTTAGTTGCTGGTAAAGAGCTGTAAAGTGGTTCTGAGCTGATGTTTGCTGACCAGCAAGAAGCGACTTCACCTGCTTTATGTAATTGTCACTGCAGTCTTGCCTGCTGTATATTAAAACTGCATCTCATAGACCCACTGTCACATCGGATATACCGTCCAGCATGGGGTATGCCACCTTTCTCTGTAATTCTTTTTGACAACCAGCCATCACATCTTAGATCTTTTCAGAAAGTATCTAGTTCAGAATCCCTAGGCTGGGCCAGTCCTGACACCATGTGGGCTGGAACAGTGACACCAAAAGGGAATGTGAAAAGAGGTTTTGTTAGTCTGGGAGACCAAATAACACGCAGTGGCAAGTGTCCGAACACAAATCCCAGTGAAGCCTCTATCTCCTCAATGTTAAGATACATTTTCATGTTTCATTTCATGTTAGAACAACTTTCTCTAAGGTTGCATGAATACTCTGACCCAAGAGCACACACATCTGTCCTGGGTCCATATATCCGTGCTGTGTTCTGGAGAGATGGTGATGTAGCTCTCAAGACAAAACAAAGGAATGGGTTTCATAAAGACTACAGAACAAAAAGTGATGAAAGGCGAGGTGGCAGTGGCTAGAAATCTCTGCATTTATCACTCATGGGGAAGTTAGCTTTGTTCCCAAAAATGAAAAGAGCAACACAAAATCCATTTTGGACTCCGTAATTCCCATCCACTTGGAGCTTGGCTGTGCCAAATGGCCAGAGGAAGGGTAACCAAAATATTTGAGGCCAGTGGGCATTCCAGTTGGTCACAAGGGTCTCGAGGAAGGGGAGCAGCCTGGAAACTCGGCTTATCCCTCTGGCCCCACAGGCTGGGATGAACCTGAGAAGTCGGCTGGACGGTGAGCACCCAGAGGTGAGCTTACAATGCTCACCCATCGGGGAGGAAGGGACTTTCCATGTTAATGGTCACCACTGGACCACTGCTTTTTGGAAGGTCAGAGTGTCACCAGACAGAGGGGTTGTATTAGAAACTGAGGACAAGAGAGGAGCAGACAGAGCAAGAAAACAAGGGGAAATAAGGGCTCAGTGGGTCTACAGCTTCGATGGTCTCTCATTGAGAGCCAAACAGAATGCTTGCTGGCTATGGCGGGGGGTGGGGGGTGGGGGGGAATGCTCCATTCCAGTGCTGAACAGGAGTCTCTGAAAACCACCACTGGCCTTACAGTGCATCCTCTGCCTCTTCTGGGTGTGTGTGTGCGCGCACAAAAGAAGCCCTTTTAAATGCAGGAGAAACAAGCTCCCTTTTCCCTTCTTCCTTCTCTCCCACTAAAACCTACTTGTCTTGCTTATTCCTGTGTTAAAAACAGTAAAGAAGGCTTTTGCGAACTGAGTATCTGAAGAGGGAAGGGGAAGCATTTTTACCAGTTTGGCCATCAAACAGGATCTGAGAGGCTGGGATAAGGTTTATGAGAGCTGGAAGGAACACGTATGTCAGATGCATGTGTAACTAAATTAGACACTGAGACTCTAATCTAGGACCTTGAAAATCGGGATGATTAAACTGGGAGGAAACAGGCACGCTGGGGAGAGGGAGTGTCTCCCTGCCCCACTCGGTTCCATCTCCCCTGAAGGGAGCACTTCTGCTGCTTCCCTGTCTTTCCATTCCCTCTGCTAGTTCCTGCCCAGGGAAGGGGAGTGTGTTGGTCCAGCTGGTTCTCTGGACCCGGTTTTGCGAGCATGAGGATTTATCGTGCCTTAAAGCAGTGCGCACGAGTCACCCGGCAACTCTGTTAGAATGCAGACACTAACCCGAGCCGGTAGGTCATGAGATTCTGCATTGCTAACAAGGTGCCTGGGTGATGCCCATGTTGGGGTGCGGCTGGGGAGACCACAGTGAAGATCAACTACTTAAAGGCAGGAACCAACTGCTAGCTTGCCTCTTCCATCTCCTAGAAGGCCAGAGAACTGTTTCCTCCCACCCTTTGTCACCTCAGCTCCTTGAGCAGGCTGGGCGGGGGGCAGGGAAGAGTTTCGGCTCTCTCTTAGGGCCTCGACATGACACGTTGCTCTGTCCTGCAGGCACAGCTGAGCAAATGGATCCCAAGATTTAGATGTGGGGGAGAGGCAGAGGAGTGGGGAGTTGAGAGGTCAAAACCAAGCTTCAGGCTGTATCAGCTACGGTTAGGTCAAGAATAGAAGCCACTCTATTAAGCCAAGTATGATGAAAATTAGAGGTTGACACAGCCCTGGGAAGGGCTGGGGGAGCAAAAGTCAAAGAGGCCACCATTAGCCATTTTACCTGCAACACTAAGGGGCAGGGTCTCCTGAACTTCACCAGAAGGGGCTGTGTGTCTCAAGACCCTCGGGGGAGCCCGCACCCCCATCTCCATCTCCAGGGGCAAAGCTACTGGTTCTCAGCAGGTTCCCCTGAGAGCTGTTTTGACCCTTGCACCTGCGCTCAGGGTCTGAGCTGCCTCCCAAGAATCAAGGTTCTCTTCTTCTTTCCAGATCTCACCCCAGTACCCCTCTCTCATCATTGGCAGACGCCTGCCCAGAACCAGGCAGGGAAGGGGATTCTAGGAACTACTGTTCCTGGTTTTGCTGCAATGTCGAGGGGACATTGGAAGGATGGGGTGGTGATGCTGAGTTGACAAATGATAATGGAGCCCTTGGGTCTAGGCTGCACGACCGACCGATTGAGTGGAGCTTCATCGTATCAATGCGATGGTGCATATCAGCCCAGAAGCTACAGCTCTCACGGGCTGTGCTCCCTCTGCCTTCGCTCCTGAGACGACGGTATTCAGGGCTCCACCAGGCACCCAACACCACCCATGACAATGATCCGACAGTTCACGGTGGGCCTACACAGACGCATTACTTGGAGGAAGATGGCTCCCATCCTGTCCTTGCCAAGGCCCAGATGAGCGAGGTCATTTGTTACAGGCGTTTTGCGGTAACGCCTCTCTGAGAGCCAAGACAGCATCTTTACTCCCTGAGACACCTAGATGACATCTTTACTTGTAGCCATCTGCCCAGCATCCCAGAGCAAATGACAGGGAAGATTGGGACAGAGCATTGTGTCATCTAATGCTGCCGCGCCTCCTATAGACAATGCGTGGGCTGACAAGTGTCAGCTCTCGCTAAATGACTTTTACCGTCCAAACAGTGCCCACCCTCCAGAGACCACCATCCCTTGGTCAGCCTACAACACCCCTGCGCAGCTGAAACAATGGCAAAGCTCAAAACAGGTCAATGGCAAAAATACATACTGGGGAGGAACACTGGAAATCATTCAGACAGCACCATTTCAGGGCTCTGACACTTAGCTGGCAACCCTGGTGACAAAGCCACTGTTTGGGAAGGCTGAGAGGGTGGCGTTTTAAAGGTTGGGTGATTCTCAGGGAAGGAATTGTGAGCATGGGTGTTCAGGTCTCAAGCCCGCTTCCCAGGCTGGCAAGAAGAGGCGGCAGATGCCTCTTTGAAAGTCATCAGAGCCACCGCAGGTTTCCCTACCAGGCAGGCTGATGTGAGCCCCTTTGAATTACCAAGTGAAGGATATTCCTCTTGCCAGCCCCTGTCCCCCACAGGCACAGCAGAGAAGTATTACAGGCTGTCCTTACCTTGGGAATTAGCCTGCAAGACCCCGATGCTGTCATCAAACTGCATAGATTTGATGTTGAGTGACGCCAAGATGCATTCCTTGTCCTGCAGCGAAGTATCATCAATATTATTCTGATTGGCTGACAGGATAACGCACATGTCACAGAGGTTGATGTTGACGGCCCTTAAATCAGCCCGACTTAATGGCGTACCCTTTGGCATAGAGGAAAGAAAAAAAAAAAAAGAAGCAGCAAAAATGAGACTGAGGGACGAGAGGGGAAGAGGGGAAAAAAAATAAAAACAAATTAAAGATGGAGCCAGAGCTTTGGGAAATTATTTAACAAGTATCTTTTTTATGCTTTGACATTAAGCTGGCCTAACTACGTTCAAGGGAATAGGAGCTGTGTGCTAATCTAAAGGGTAGTTGGTGCTGATGGCAGCATTTTAGGCTTGCTCTCAATACTCAATCAAGCTATTACTAACTAACGAGGGAGAGGAATAATGCCAGGGTTCTACATCTTCTTCCTGCCTGGAAATTGTCTTGATTTAAGTAACTGTCCTGTGGCAACCTCTGGCTTTCAGAATGTAATGAGGGAGTGGGTTTCAAATGCCTGTTTCTTTAATAGCAGATCACTTTTGGCTTGAGCAAAAAAGACAGCCGCTCCAACTAGAATTTCCAAGGCCACCAAGGGGAAATACGCAGGGAGCATGGTGTGATGAGGTGGGGCTGAAAGCACCGCTCAATTTGGAGGATGTGGGAGAGAGAGAAATTAACACCCATCTTGCAAAGGGGAAATGGAAAGGAGTCAAGCTTCAGGTCATATAATTTCATTGCATATTTTCAGCAAGAAAAAATTTAGGAAATTGCCTAATTGTTCAAGAATATAGGCATGGTTAAACATATGGTCAGATACAGAAACAGTGGAAGTCTATGCAGCAGGTAACGAGGCTGAAAGGGTTCTCTGTGTAGGTATTGCCTTGGAAGGATCTCAGACAGAGGATTAAATGACAACAAACAAACAGAAAAAGCCAAGCTCTAGACAACTTGAAAAGTATGATTTCATTTATGTAAAAAGAAATCCACGAACTAAAACTATATGTTTATGAATGTATTTATAAATGTATGTACATTCCGAGAGAAGGTTCAGGAAAAATACACACTAAACTAATAACAGTAATTACCCCTGGGAAGGGGAGTAAGATTGGGGGTGAAGGAAAAGTTTGTTTTTGACTTTATATGCTTCTGTTTTGTTTGAATATTTTATAACAAGGACGTATTTGTATATTACTGGAGTAATTAAAAATGAATAAGCTAGTAAACAGACTTAAAAAAAAAATTCCACAATGACCAAAAACAGTGGAAAAAACCCCAGATGAAGGAGGTAATGACAGAGGCTGGGAATGCAGCCACTGGTAGAAAGAAGGGTTAGGGTCGGAGCAGGAGACCTTGAGTCCTTGCGCTCCGTGTCCTCAGAAGGGGCCACGGCAGAACTCATCAGGTCATCCCACATCAGAGGGTCCCAGGGGCATCATTTTGGAGTTCATGGCCAGCCACCAGCCTCTTTGGACCTCCAGCCTAAATCCAGCTTCTGATTTGCCCTCATGGAGACTTGAGTGACTTTCAGTGGCCCTTGAGTGACCTTCAACTACACTGCCTGTGTAGGGAGAGGTGTGTCACCGGCCATGTATCTCTGACTGCCTTCCTCTCAGTCTCCCTCATGGAAATGGGGCTTTGAGAAGATTGGACCTGGCCGCAGAGATCAAGGCCATCAGCCCTCTTCTACAGCTTAGTGGCAGTCCTGGTTCTCACCTCAGCCTCCAAAACACTGCTGCAAAGTGGACTTACGGAGGAACAGGCACATCGTGCTATGGACTGGAAAGCTACTAGTTCCAGGCTGTGGAGCAGTATCTTTTGAGAAAAGCAGACATCTCCCCTCTTTTCCTGGGGTCTTTTGATACAAAATAAGTCTGACCAACTTCCTGAATCATTTCCTAAGCCCACTGCTTAAACCTCAACTGTCTACATCCATATTCTCTGAGTTCTCACCTTGTAGGGAACCCAGCAGTCACTGTGATATAAGACAATCCCTGTGCAGCTGTGCACACATGATTTCAAAACTCAAGAAATACAGACAACATACACAGAAACACCCTGTGTTTCTCCAGGCTGGCCCTATCTATGTGGCCCTGTTTAAACAATGAAATTATGTGACGACAGAGGTGAAAGTCCATTTTGTACAAATACGTTGTGCTGGCAGGTGCTAATTTTGGAGGGTTTGAAAAGGCCCTGCAAATAGGAGAAGTTATTCATACAGGTGCAGGCGATGAGTGGATGTGTTCTAGGGCGTGCAGAAGGAAACACACACACCCACCACGCATGCACACATAGCAGCCATCACACATACACACCACACACATACACACATACATAGACTCTTGTATCCCAGAAAAATAACGAGCTCTTTACAAAAGATTTTGAAACTCCAGTTCATTGTTCCCAAGGACCATGTGGAAGAGCCCGTGTAGGAAGATAAATAATCACAGAAATGTACATGTTTCTGAAATTAGCAAGGTGTGTATCTATTCAGGCTCTTCTACGTGTGTGACTATTTGTTTTTCCGCAGGTAAAGATTTTTAACTCCATGTGTTCATTAAGGCAGTGAGTTTTGGGCCCAGCATCCAAAAGTATCTGTCTATATTTTTCTCATTTCTTTATATATTTATCGTCTATTGTGTCAGGTGTATGTTGGGTTACATGGTAGCTACAAGGGGTATTACTTGTGGACAGATTCTTAGGTCTTCTTTATTGAATTATATTACCTTGCTTCTTCTTTTTCCATTTCTGAGGTTCTATAAGCAGATAACAGAAATAATGGATTTCTAGCTCCATAAGTGTGGAAAAAATTAGACTTCTTGAAATATAGAATCAAATTCATGTTCCTCAGTTTTAGGAATGTGAACTTCCAAGAAAAATATTTGGAGGGTAAGTGATACTTGTATGGGTTTGTGACCTGGAGAACCATGTCAAATGTTGAAATGTACAGCGCTCTACAATTATTTGAAAGTTTATAGAAAATATACTGGTTAATGACTAGGAAGTAGTTAGTTACATGACTCACAGATCACGTGCCCCAGGTCCTCACGCTAAACTGTGGAGTCCCAAATGGTTCCTTTTAGATTTGGGTCCTAGTGTTTTGTAATCAAGAACATCACACGCACACATACAACCTCATGAAAACCCTGCTGAGCTTCTAAATGACTGGGAGGTAGGGGCTGGCCACCAGGAGGGGTTGGGCTTTTGTACAGCAGAAATAAATAAAGAACTCTGTTAAATACATTCAGTTAAAAACAGAACATGGTAAAATAAGATTTCTCCAAACATTAATAATGTCATAAATAAAATGGTATAAATAGTTCTATATGTAAATTCTGCCGTAAGCATCATAATATTGCAAAGCACTGGGTTGAGGTAGGCAAGAGAGTGTTTAGACACTGATACGGTTAATACATTTGATACCAGCTAAACTCCATGCCTGATGAGCGACTGAACTTGGCTGCAAATTCCTTTTAATAAGATCTCCCAGGGTTTGGATCTTCCTAGACAGAGCACAGGGGAAGGGCTGAGTCCTCAGGCCCATAACCAGACGAAGAAGCAGAGGCAGGATCAAAGCTACTGCTCTTACATTCATCAGGGATTTTTCTTTCATGAATGAAAAAGAAGAAAAAAGCATCGATTATGTGACCTTGGACTTACAGGCAATATGGACACCTTGGGGAAGTTATGAAGCGTCTCCCATTCCCGCTTGAGGTACTCAATGGAACCCACAAACACGATGTGCTTGAGCTCGTGGTAATGAAAGTTGCTGGCACGGAGTGGCATCACCAGGTTGCGGAGGCCAATCAGGGCTGAACTGACGTCGCCAAAGATGCAGACCACGACGTGGCCACTCAGGACGGTCATGGCAGCTTCACTCCGAGTCTGCCAGAGGGAGAAGGGCACATGCATTGGAGAGAAGACCTCAGGGGGTTGCGGTAAGGACTGAAAAATCATTGTGTCAAATACTGAGGAAACACTGGCCGAGTGCTGGCTCTGGGCTATTATTTTTTAATTTCTTCACTGTTATATACATGTCATATTTATTTATAATTTGAGTATGTGTGTATAAATTATTTTGTGTAATAAATATCTGTAAGCATATATTCACACATATCATTACCTTCTTTGAGAAAATATTTAAGGAAGATGTGTCATCCATACATACAAGCTGAAGATCTTTCATAATAATTTTCAGGAGGGAAAAATTAGAGGGAACAGCAATATTTATGTCATTTGGAAAAGGAAGTCTTAGTTTCCAGGAAATTGTTGATAACATGAGCTGCCTTTTCTGCCTCCCTTGCTGAGATGATGATAAAATAGTCCGACCTATGCTGGCCTTGGCATGAGAAATGAGTTTTAAATTCTAGACCCACCATCAGGACCTCCCAGGACATCACTGCATCAGTAGGTAGCACTTGATGTCCTGAGCCAGGGGCTGGCAAACTATGGCCCACAGACCAAACCTGGCCCGCCACCTGCTTTTGTATGGCCAGTGAGCTAAGATTGGTTTTTACATTTGAAAATGGTCGGAAAAAGTCAAAAGAAGAATATTTCAGAACATGTGAAAATTAGATGAAATCCAAATTCCAAAAAAATTGTGTTGCAACACAGCCAATCTTACTCATTTACGTATTCCCCGTGGTTGCTTTTACAAAAGCTGAGGGGATTAGTTGTGACAGAGACTGTACGGCCAGCAAAACCTAAATTATTTATTGTATGACCCTTTACAGAAAGCGTTTGCTGACCGCTGTCCACTGCTGCCCTGAGGTTTCCAGGGACAGGCCCGCAGTGGCCACCTATGTAAGTTGTTGGAGGAAGACTCCAAGGGAAGCACTAAACGGATCTAGAGACAAAACGGAAGAACAACAAACCCATGTCTTCCCCTGACTCTAGGTCTGTATTTACAAAGGGGACAAATGAAAGAATAAAACCACCCCAGTTACAGCTTCCCAGGAAATGCAAATGGGCAGCCACTGCTCACTGTGTCAGCACAGAGAACAACACAGGAGGCCAGTCGTGGGCCTTTCTCTGCCTTTCTTTCTGGTCCGATGCCTCCCAGCTTGCCTTTCTTCCTCCCTGTCCACCCCCTGCGTGTCTGGATGGCCCCATGTGGTTTACAATGCTTTGGGGGAGGCATATTAATGTCCACTGCACATATCAAACCCTGCTCAATTTAATCCCTAGAATTGACCAGTGTATTGATCGTTTAAATGCCAATATTGCAATTCACGACAATGTCAGGGTTATTACAGTAACCCCCAAGGAGAGGAAGAAGCTAGCTTTCACTCCCTGATCGTTAGAATAAAGCAGGGGCTGTCACCATTATTGGCTTCTCTCTGCAACAGTACAGGGACACCTAAGACACAGGCTGTAAAAAATGTCTTATAAATGGTGACCAAGGAGGCCCTGCTGGGGAGTCACACCCCACATCACGGCTTCACGGATAAAACGTAGAGTTAGTTATCTTGGCTGCATGGAAGTGTGAGTGCCTGGGTACCACCAGCAGAGGGTCAACCAGACTGCAACATGCTGTGATGAGACTCCTAATTATTTTTAATTGGCCAGGTCACCTGAGAGGCTAGCTCCCTTCGGCAAGCCTGAGGAATATAACCTGGGTCCAGAATACAGACTGGAAGTCTAGAATAGGAAGGTGGGGAAGGCTCCAGTTAGCAGAGTGGCCAAGGCACAGATGCTGACCTCAGGAGCTTGGATCTGGGGACCAAAACACCAATCCTTAGACCAGCCACAGCAATATCACCTGGAGAACCTAGTAAATGTCCCAGTTCTCGGGACTCAGCCCTGGGGGAGACTGAATCTGCCAGGTTTAAGACCCAAGAGAGAAACTGCTTACGTGTGCACCTTGTCTTTCCTACACATCCTTTAAGGCCTAACCCAAGTAGGGCCTAAATGGCTGTAAAACACTTCCAAACTCAACCTGTTTGTATCTAATACATACCTAAATACATACTAGGTTCCCTGACCACTTAAATACATACTAGATTCAAACAGCACTTTGTGCCTCATAACACTTAGCTTTAAATACATTGTCTCATGGTACATTTATATCTTCTAATTAGATGGTCATTTCCTCAAGATTGCAGCCATCTCATATTTTCTGACCCCCCCAAAGCAGTTAGTGTCCTGTGCCCAGAAAGCATCTTCATGGAGCTAGCTCTTCCAAGCATTCCCATCTCTGTGCCAGGGTTAATTTAGAAGGGGCTTTTGGGACCTCACTGTCTAAATAGCACCTCCTAGTCCATTTCTAGCCCATGACCCCACTTTATTTTCTTCATAGTACTTACCAATAACTGAAATGTTATTACATATTCCTTTGCCTCCCTGGGTACCTTCTCTGTGCCCTCGCAAGACTACAAGCTCTATGAGCAAGTCACTGTCGGGGCTGTACTCCCAGCAGCAAGAAGACTGCCTAACACGTAACAGGATTGCTATGAATGTTTTGTTAACTACGTTACTTTTCAGATCACAGAAGTAGTAACTCGTCTCACTAAACTCTTTCATGCCTGTAGGGGACTTGGAATGTCAGTTACCCACACACTCCTGAGGATTATGTAGGCAAGTCATTAAAACCCTGGATCTCCCAAATACCAAGCCAGCCTTTAACCTGCCCCAGGTGGGTAACACCAGGCTGAGTTTACATCCCCAGAGGAACAAGTGGGGCAGATACAAGATTAGAAGGTAAACACATGACATGGTTTTGTGATAAGAACCACTTGCACTCCATGGACAAGGGCTGTTTCTGAGAATTCTGCCTTTTCTGTGCTTCTGTCTGCACCTTTCACACCTCCCAGACAGCCTCCAGCACATTGCTGTATTGGCTCTTAATGCTCGAGTATAATTAAATTGAGAAAACACACACATTCAGATAAAACAGAAGGGAAAATCTAGCGGATTAGAGTATAAAGCCCTTCTGAGGAACTGGAATGGTCCTTTCTTAGGGAGGGCGGCCATGACATCAGAACTGACAGGATTTTCTTGGCTGACATAAAGGAGCAGGCCACAGCCATCTGGGGATTAGAAGGCACAAGGGAGAAAGAACCCTTCCATATGACTTCCTGATTATTAATCCATTTTTCATGGATTAACAAGACATTAAACAGTGGGAAAGCCGATGTAGGCATTAAAACCTAAAGCTGTTAATCGGACAAGTCTAAGGAGTAGAATGGATTGTTATCTATGCTGACATTCCTGGGACAGACCAGAGGAAACTCACTGCTGTTACTGAGATGAGCCAACCATCTGTTACTGAGACTCTGAGCCTCACCCTTCCCGAGGTGGACCACTGTCATCCTTGTTATCATCAGCAAATGTGATCTGCCTGCCTACAACCTGTGCTAAGAAGGATCACAAATGTGCAAGGCATTGTTATAAACAAACAACAATACAGGTAGCATGCAGATTTCTTCATGGTTAACAATAATAGTAGGTAAGTTTATTGAGTCATATGTTGGGTTTTAATCTTCACTACCAACCTATAGGTTAGGGTCATTCTCATCTCATTTTCTTACACATAAAAGAACTGAAGTGCAAAGTGGTCAAGTGACTTGTCCAAGGCCACACAGCTACTAATGGCACAGGCAGGCTCTGGCCCCAGAGCCATGTCCACAGGAGTGATGGTACACACTGCCTCCCATGATGCCTTTCACACAGCACATGATCACCCCCTATGGTAATAAGCCAATGAATATTCAGAGACTGAGAATTCCACTCTCAGTTCATGGTCTAATAAAGAGTTCTAGCTGCTTCAATGTATATCCTGAATACTAATTATCAAAAATAATTAGGACCAGGGGCTACCATCCCACCATCTAGCTAGGAAAACCTCATTCCTGGCAAGCATAATTTGGGACAGAAGTGGATGGTGTCAATTCCGCAATCTGTCACTCACCAGGATGACTTTCTCTATCTCCTTGGGTGCACACCAGTGAAACATCCCAGTAGAGTCATACTTCTTCACATTGGAGTCCATGTTGTCAATCTGATCATTGCCAGGAATTAACAAGGGGTCATGCCTGGGGAGAAAAGGACAGGAAAACCTAAGTGGAAAATGTGATAAATTATACATGGAAAGTGCCCCCTGAGTTATATCTCAGAGGAGATGAAAGATGCAGAGGAAGTGGTTGTCACCGAAGGCCATTCTTTAGCTTGCAGAACCCAACCTCTGAAAGATAACTGCCCCCAAAACCACCAGGACATGCCGGTGACCTCTGTCAGGTAATAATTCTGCCTTTCTCTTCTGTTCCCCTTTTCCTAAGATGGACTTCACGTCATCGTGTGAATTTAGTCTCCCGTCTTACAGTTGTCTCACTCCTTCTTTTCTCATTTTACCAGCTATACAGTCGCTGCAGGACACATGCACACGTGCACACCCCGAAGGGTAGTTATTAGCATTGGCAATGAAGAGGAAGGAATCGGAACAGAGCCTCATGCTGACTGACTGGCATGAGGATGGAAAGCCAATTACTTGCTCTTTCTGACTACAACTTCTGACGTGATGCTCTTCGCAGTAAAAGCTTTAACAGGCTGCACTTTAAATATTTTAGCAATTTGCCCAATCAGATTTTGCTCTCCCTGGCTGAAGTCCTTTAAAGATTCAGCAGCATGTCACTTCAGAGCAGATTGACTACCAAATGCCCACCTCTGGAATACATGATTTCAATGCTAAACAACACCCTCTCTCCTTGCCTTGACAACTGTATTTGCACGAACTGTCCAATGACGCGCTCCCCCCACCCCCACCGTCACCTCCCAGCTGCCACACTCCTTAGACGAGTGCCTCAAGCTCAGACGTATCTTAATAAACTTGTCTTGAATTCTCAGGGCGACGTGCATCCTCGCTTGCCTTGTTTACTGGTGGAAAAGAAACATGCTTCTATGGAGGCCTCCCCTCCAGTGGACTGGCAGCATCTCACCGACAACTTCAGGAATTACAATAGAACCAGGCAGCTCTAATAAGCTTGCAGCATGAGAAATATAATCCTGCATCCTGGCCCATGCCCCACTGTCTAGATTCCATCTCTCACAGTGACTCTGTAGCTCAGTGTTGAGGGAGGTATTTGGGTTTCTACAACAATGGCCGCATAAAATTAGGATAATGTCCCAGGCGTGGTCAGCTATCTGCTCAGTTGAGCTATTGTCCCTGAATAATACTGTCAATTCAAGACAGAAAATCTAAATTAGTTCAAATTCTGAAACATGACTGTAAAGTGATTTTTACCTCTTAAAGCACCTCTTTCAAGCATTAAAGGATGAGCTTTACTTAGTTCTTAGAATTTCTTCCTCTGAAATGTCTTTGATAGTTCTCATTTGTATGTTCCAAACACAGGCAGTGGGACAGCAATCCTTTCTACATGGCCTATAGACCTAGAATTAAGCTTTCAGGATATCTACCCTGGCTTTCCTAATAGGCCTCCCAACCCCACTTAGGATAGGAAGCCTCTGTGTTTACTCACTCCTGAGAATTTTCTTGTAGGCTACACCAGATGACAAATTTCACGTGAGGCAATCCTGCAAAGTCACCGTCACTGAACGTGCTAGATGACTGCAGGAACTGTCACGTCTGAGCTTAAAAGGAGAAGAACAATCAGCTCGGAATAGCATCTCAGTAGCTGGGTTACTGGAAAGTCTGGAGGTGTTGTAAACCACCAGGTCACCTTTCAAACACTGAGCTCAGTCAAAAATGCTAAAATAAAAGGGCAGTTACTGATAAGAACGGGTCACAGATCAGAACAAGAACAATTTTTGAACGTTTTTGTTCTTGAGGAATCTTTAGATAGATAGATCTAGATACATAATCTCTATGCATCATAAAGAATTTTGAGAAAATTAACGAAATAAATTCTTTCTTCCCAACCCTAGAAGAATGTATTTTAGTTGCAAGAGGATCTTAATAAATTTGTCCTGAAGCTGTAAAGCCAGGTTGTGTATTGGTTAGAGTGGAAGTATCATCTCAGGAAGGTCTGAGACCTACCCCCAATGCATTCAGGATTTATATTCATATAATATTAGCAAGCAAGCAAATGCTGTAGCAAGCTGGCCAAAATTCCTTTCAGAAAATATGTGCCTTGAGAGAGAGGAGATACATGTCGACTTCCTATCTTTCTGGGAAGAAATCATCCCTTGATTACATTGGCATCCAACCCTTCTGTTAGAAAAGTAAGTAAATAAGCCTGAGGACCGACTGCCCCAATGAGAAGAAAAAGGACAGCTTTTTAATGTCAAGTCTCATTAACTAGGGTGGGGATTTGGGCACACCAGGTGCTATTTGACACTAGGGCTGCAAGCCACGATTTGCACTGGAACATCTAGAAGCATCCGGGAAGTCTCAGTGGTATGCCACGTGGCACTCTGTACTTCCTACAGTCTCTCAGCCTAAAGATAGGTCATCCAGGATTTTCCTAAAAGGGTCAGATCTGAAGACCATCAAAAAGTTCCCTGAACAAAGATATTTCCTTTTCTGACCAGTCATGGTACTTGAAATTTGAACTTTGGTTTCACGAATCAGCAAAGCAACTAATAAACATGAATCCCCTCTTCTGTGCCAGGAATGGAAGATCCTGCAATGATTACGGTGACCAGTCCCTGGTTGAAGAGAGGGTTATAATACAGCGAGCAAGAGAGAAAATGTCAACCCACAGCTGTGATACACTGTGGCAAGAGTTACAGGGAAGTAATACACAAGGTGGTATGAGAACACCAAGAGAGCTGTTAATTGCCTGGTAGTAGAGTAACATCAAAGGAAGGTTTTGCAAAGACGGTAACATGTGATCTGAGCTCTGAAAGGTGAGGAGGAATCACATTATATTTTATGATCCACGAGTAGCCATTAGGACCCATTTAGAGGACTGAAGTCCAAGAGAAAAGAGCCAAAGAAAGACACCTGGATCCATGGTTGGAGATGTTGTACTACATGAGCTGTCCTCAGATGGGCAATGGCCGTCAAGTGGAAGAGATGGAGTCAACTCATTGAGTATGACTGAAGTAGAGCAGACTAGGGATTTAGACAGTGCCAAACTCAAGTCTCCAAAAAGGAAGAATGCTATACAAATGGAAGGGTTTAAAATAAATGGCATGAGTTGTCTCCGAAGGCAGTGGATTTCTCATCTTTTGAGACATTTCTGAAGAGCTGAGAGGAAGACATCAAACCATACCAGAAATACACAGTATCTTCTTGGAAGAGTTGGGCCACATACATACACACACAATTAGATTTGCTCTGCCTGAAAGGGAACTCCTCCCTGGCCTTGAACTTACCTCCACATTTGAGGACCAGTACCTATGACAGCCCAACCCAAAGAAAAGAAGAAGCCTGCACACTAGAGTAAACTTGTTCTTTGGAACAAAGAGAGTTGATCTCCAAAGGGAGCATTTGGGGTGGATACCACTGAAGACAGAAAACCACCTATTTCTTTAGTGACAAGATAGCATAGTGGCTCAGGACACTGGCTCCAGAACCATAACATCTGTCTTCAAGTCTTGGTACATCTCCTATTTGCTACATTGTGCCTTGCCTCAGTTTCTTCATCTGTAAAATGGGAATGTTAAACCTCATCATTAATTAATGGATTCAGTTTGAGAATGACATGAGTAAAGACATGGCATGTACTTAGCATGAAACCTGACACAGAACACGCCCTCAATAAGTGTTAACTACTATCATTATTATCACACTTTATACTTCGCTTAGAAACCACTCATATATTTGTAGCTCTTACAATGGTGAAAGGAGACAGGAAAGAGGGAGTGGTTCAATCATAAAGACGTGGGGTTCTCCTACTATTACTCCTACTACCACCACCACCACCACTACTAACACTACCACTACTACCATTACCACCACTACTACTACTACCACCACTACCACCATCACCACCACTACTACTATCTCTATCACTACCACTACTACCATTACCACCACCACTACCACTACTACCACCACCATCACCACCACCACTACTACCACTACCACCACCACCACCACTACCACCACTACTACCATTACTACCACCACCACTACTACCACCACCACCACCACCACTACATCACCACCACCACTACTACCACTACCACCACCACCACTACCACCACCACTACTACCATTACCACCACCACCACCATCACCACCACCACTACTACCACTACCACCACCACCACCACTACCATTACCACCACCACTACCACTACCATCACCACCACTACTACTACTACTACTACCACCACTACCACCATCACCACTACTACTACCACTACTACCATTACCACCACTACTACTACTACCACCACCACCACCACCACTACTACCACCACCATCACCACCACCACCACTACCACCACCACCACCACTACCACCACCACCATTACCACCACCACTACCACCACTACTACCATTACCACCACCACTACTACTACCATCACCACCACTACCACTACTACTACTACCACCACCACCACCACCACTACTACCACCACCACTACTACCACCACCATTACCACCACCACCACTACCACCACTACTACTATTACCACCACCACTACCACTACTACCACCACCATCACCACCACCACCACCACTACATCACCACCACCACTACTACCACTACCACCACCACCACTACTACCATTACCACCACCACTACCACTACTACCACCACCATCACCACCACCATTACCACCACCACTACCACCACCACCATTACCACCACCACCACTACCACCACTACTACTATTACCACCACCACTACCACTACTACCACCACCATCACCACCACCACCACCACCATTACCACCACCACTACCACCACCACCATTACCACCACCACCACTACCACCACTACTACTATTACCACCACCACTACCACTACTACCACCACCATCACCACCACCACCACCACCACCACTACATCACCACCACCACTACTACCACTACCACCACCACCACCACTACCATTACCACCACCACTACCACCACCACCATTACCACCACCACTACTACCATTACCACCACCACTACCACTACTACCACCACCACCATTACCACCACCACTACCACCACCACCACCACCACCACTACCACCACTACTACCATTACCACCACCACTACCACTACTACCACCACCATCACCACCACCACTACTACCACTACCACCACCACCACTACCACCACTACTACCATTACCACCACCACTACCACCACCACCACCACTACTACCACTATCACTACCACTACTACCATTACCACCACCACTACTACTACCACCACTACTACCACTACTACTACTACCACTATTACTACTACTACAGAAAATACAGATACTAAGACGAATAGCCACCATGGATTGAGTGAGCCCTTACCAATGCTGCTGTGCTAAAACTTTAACCTGCATTTTATGACTTACACATCACAATAACACTTACAGGTAATTTCCGTCATTATCACGCATTCACGTGGATGGGAAACAGAGTGGATAGGAAATGGGGCTAAGGTGGCAAAGCCAGTGGGAGGAGAATCCAGGCCTTGCACAGAGACTGACTTCTGGCCTGGAAGTCAGGGCTGCCTGGCCCCCACCTCACCCCTCCTGCTTGCAGGAGGCAGCTGCATCTTGCTCACTTTGTAGGGCAGTGCCCCCGAGCCGCAGTGCCCTGCGTTGCAGAGCTAGGCAGAGCAGCACGGCGCCCATTCATGAAATGCACAGCTTATGTGAATAATCATTAGAAAATTTCCCCATGAGCCCCCATCAGGACGATGTGCTCAGGAGATCCTCAATAATCAGTTAAGGCTGGACAAGCTTTTGTCATGTCCCAATATCTGAAGACTCCATTTAGGAACAGCCACACTTTTATAACAACCGAGGAGCCCCAGCAAGTTCAATTTTTCGCATCTCTCCTTGAATCTCAGCTCACACCTTCAAAGCCCACAGCTAGAAATTAAGTATGCCTGACTTCAAAAAAAAAAAAAAGAATAAAAGATCATTGTTTTGAGGGCTGGCAGAGGTAGGAATGCCACTTGCTATCAATTAATCTCAGGAAGTGAACTAAATGCCCAGCTACAGCAGACACACAAAAAGCTTGCCTTGAAGACAACAGCCTAAAGCAAAACCGCAAATCCCTTTTCTAGCAAACCTGCTGTGAGGAAGCTGGCATTATATTTTAAAAAGCACAGCTGCCCTTAGAGGAAAATCCCATTTCCACCCCCTGGCAGTGGGTTCCATGCTGAACCGCAGAAATTTACATTCAAATACAAGTAACCAAACCCAAACCAACCAACCAACCCAGAGAGAAGGTACACATGGTTTTTAAATCACATCCTTTTCCTTTCTTGATTTTCAGGACCTCATTTCTCATCACATGATAAGGACTTTCCTACCATTACATGCATCCTATCCAGATGGAGGCCAACCCTGCAGAGGCTCCCTGGGCAATAGGAGGCTAGATAAAATTGAGCAATTTCTCTTATCTCTGCAGGGCTTTCATCCCAGTGGCAAATACTGGTTTTACTGAGCACCTATTATGTCGGGCACCATAGGTTTCAGGACATTTCTGAAGCTTCACAGTTGGCTTCAAATGTTCCTCCTGAGAACATAACCCCAGAGACAGACATCGCTTTCCCTTCCTAGGAGCTCCTTCAGATGTGAGATGCTCTTTCAGAGGTAATAATCTTATCCATTAGTTGGTGACCTCCTTCAGGGCAGGGAACTCCTATTTCACTCTTCCCTGCACTTCCAGAACCTAGCAGAGGACTCAGTGGATGCTCAGTAAACAACCAGCTACCAAGGGCAGCTGATGAATGGCCTCTAATCTCTGAGCATCTCAAACCATTTGATGGTGATTCACCAGACCTTCTATGGGGACCAGAAAAAGTGTCCAGGGAGAGTCCATCCACCTTTGATATCTTGCAACAATTTGTTTGGGGAACCACCGCGGCTCCCGCACTGGTTTTCACTCTACAGGGACAGTATTTGGAAGAGGGCATTGTGCTCGGAAGGGAGACTCTATAACATGTCTCTAAGCAGTCAGGCTGCCTAGAGTGTGGCCAAAGTCAGCTGCTGTAACTGATCAGCAGAAAAGACTCCTGTCTCATGTCCAGTGGTGGTCAACACAGATGCTCCTAATTAAGCAACTATTTAGTGCTCCAATTCCAGGTCTGAACATTTCTGGGAGAAGGGTCTCTATCACAGGATGCTCCTCCCATGGCCCCAGTTCGTGTAAGCAGCAGTCCTCCAAATGTGGCCCCACACCAGCTGCCTTAGCGCCACCTGGGAGCTTGAGAGAAATGCAGTTCTCCAGCCTAGCCCAGCCCTGTGGAATCAAGCTCTGTTTGAACAAGGTGTTTTAGATGATTCTGATGCAGGCTGAAGTTTGAGGATCACTGCTGTCAAGTTTTGCTCAGATGGAGAAACTTTGTGATTTGAATCAATCCTACCAAAGTTAGCAGCTATCTGCAACAGACAGACCAGAAGGCTATGGTTCTATTCAATGAGATCAGGACTAGAGTTGGGCAAGAGAGGGGCCTGGGTGCACAATTGAAGGAGGCACCTCATATGCCTCACCTTTGTCCTGGTGCTGCTATGTGCAGAGTGCAGAGTGCAGGTCTCGTGACACAGGCACATCCGGGTGGCCTGCTCTGACTCTCTCTATGACTCTTGGGAACTTGAGGGGTGGTGTCAACACCTGATGGGGATTCCTATCGTGGAAACCATACAAATGCTTCTTTCTTGCTGACTTCTAAGACCCCTTCAGCAAAGAAACAAGCCTAAAAACACAAATGAACTACTCGTTCTTATCAAGTGTAAAACTTACAATTCAGTTGTCTACCCTCCTTTCTCCCCATCGTTTCTTCCACGCCACAGAAGACAACGCGGCAGTTAATAACTAAGTCCTTCAGAGCACTGTTCAAGAGCAGCAGGCCACACAGGTGGGTCTCTGGCTGTTCCGGCCACTGGAGACTGAAGTGGGTCTTAGGTGGTCTCCCCAAAAGGGCTCATACCTCAGTTTTCAGCACCATAAATGGTTCTGACTGGATCTGCCTCATTTTCGGCTGTGTTTTATTTCTGGATAAATTTTATTTCCTGCTACATTGCAAGGATCCGGACTTTTGGATTCTGGCTCGTGCCCTAACTCATCCCTCAACCCTGCCTCCACCATCCAGGGTAATGATCATCTCTCCAGAGACACAGCTGCCCTTCTCTCCTGCCATCCTTGGAGCCACCTTGAGAAAACCTTCAGGCCACTCTGGCCTTTCTGTATCTCTCTCCTTACATTTTTTTTTTTTCTGCCCAAGAAGAAAACAATCAGGAACTGCTGTTACCTAGTCTGTCACCTCTGGCTAGGCAGCCACCATTCTCAGAGGAAGAAGGAGATGACTGCCTTTAGGTTTGGGAGACAACCCAGGAGAGCTGACATGTTCTTCAGTCCTGGAGGAGAGCATACAAGATGTTCTTGAAACGACAGGACAGGATGACCCTCTGTTGAACATGCAACGTGTCCAAGGACCTGCGTCAAATCCACCCAAGCCTTGGTATGACGAGACCCACTATTTCTTTCTTCTCCAGTCCCGAGGGGGCCTGTCATATGCTATTTGTTTGCGCATTAAGAGGTGAATTTACTTAGCTAAGCTGTCCCTGCCTTCCTTCTTGATTCTGCCTGGTGGAAGGAATTGTGAGCGTGGCATCCTGTCCCCGACTCGGAGCGGGCTCAGGCCACTTTGCCATTTCTCGACTACTGAAACCTGTCAGGCTGGCAGTCCTAATGAAAAGACCCCACGGAAGGTATGAGTCAAAAGAGAGGGGATGGGACTTCACAAGCAGAGGAGTTTATTTCACTTAATGATCAGTTAGTGTCCAGGAGGAGAATCTGCTTTCCTCAAATCATATTTCCACTCTCATTCAGAAAACGAGTATCTAATGTTACCCAGGTCTTCTGACATGAAGCTCCTTTCAAGGAGTTCAGCGTCTGTTTTGGTGTTGTCGGTTATCCTTGCTAGCCTGGCTGGGGGCTATCTCTTTGTGTAGAGTGTTCGCCCAACCCGTGCTGGCTAAATCCTCATGGCCCGCGGCATCTTACACCCCGTCCCCTGGTGCCTGGAGAAGGAGGTGTATCTGATGTCAGGAAGGCTGTGTGTCTTGTTGGGAAGACAGCGTAGCCCACTTCTGGTCCGCCATTCTGCAGCAGATCCTGAATTGTCTGGCACCCAAAGGACCTTGGCAGAGGCTGGGGCAGGGCTGGGCCTTCTCTTCCCACTTCTGAATTTATGCAACATGTGTCTCCAGAAGGCCCTCATGGAGGATTCTAAAGCCATCTTTATCCTGCCATCAGTGCACCTCCCAACACAAGTCAGGGCACTGTCTCCTTGAAACCCTGCCAGGTTTTTGCCTATGGCAGGCGAGGTTCTCAAGACTGGGTGCCAGAATCTCCTATTTTCAACCCCAGTTACGCCAGTCTAAGGACCCCTTGCTCCAGCCACATCTACTCCCTCCACTGGCCAGAAGAGTGAAGAAGTTAACAATACGGGTTTTGGACCATCTGGGTTCAGGTCTTCCTACTTAGGTACAACTCACTAGATTTATTATGCCTCACATCTCTGGGACTCAACTTCCTTATCTGTA
Organism: Vicugna pacos; assembly: GCF_048564905.1. Taxonomy (NCBI): domain Eukaryota; kingdom Metazoa; phylum Chordata; class Mammalia; order Artiodactyla; family Camelidae; genus Vicugna; species Vicugna pacos. Next base: position 46,618,912 of record NC_132997.1, on the reverse strand, counting down.
AAGTGGAGGAAAGGGCAATCCCTCCTCACGGAGCTGAGGTCAGGAGTCAGTGAATCAACAGGCATAACGCTCTTGGAACGATGCCCGGTCCCCGGTAAGACAGTGGACAGGAGTAGGTAATCCGAGGCTAAGTTAAATAAAATCTCCTTCACAAACCAGGCTGGGCGTCCCAAACCAGAGGTAATGGCAGCTCTCTCTGCTCTCCCAGCCCATGCTGGGAGATCTCTCAACTGTCCTTCTACGACAGTGCTGCATACGCCTGTCTGTCTGCTCCATTAAACCGTGAGCATTTTGAACACATGTATGCCATTTAATTTGAAGACGGTCACCCATCCTACTTTACACCCCTCAAAGACCTTCCACAACATCTTTAATACAGTAGGCTTTCTCTAAACATTACCCAGATAAGAATTAATCTGAGAAAAGAAATAGAAACAGGCTGCTGGAAAAAAAAAAAAGGAAAACCTTTTGAGGTGCACTGGAGGACAGAAAGAGATCCAGCATTTCCTCCATACTGCCTACCCACTGAAGATACATTCTCAGCAGCCCAGAGGCGTTTGGGAAGGTAACTACTCGAAGAGGGCTGTGGGATGGACTGAATGTGACTGGCAACGAGGACGGGGATTTAGGGAATCCGTGGACCTTTTTCAACTGTCGTCAAAAATGGTATCTAATGGATCTTTTTTTTTCCCTAGAAAGACTTTCTACGGAACTTTCACTGGCTATTCAGTAGGGTCTGGGAGGGCCCCAAATTAAGCAGCTTTGACTTAGTTATTTAAAGACAAAGTTCTTGCCCTCTAAAGCTTTGCCGCTGAAGGAAGACACAGTTTTCCTTCCAGGACACGAACCCACTGAGTGGCAAGAACTGGGCAGCAGGTGCTTAGTGACTTTCGAGGAAAACTAGGAGAGGCTCCTTAAACAGCTCCCTGCTAAGAGACCAACCGGGAGGTGAGCAGCACAGCCCTGGTCACCTCCTTGGCCGCTCCTCCGCGGGGCATGAAGCCACAGGCACCCGGCAGGACACGCGGACCCCTGGCCTAGAGCGCAGACGCTCGCTGCGGGGCTCAGTCTGGCCGTAAGGGCTGTCTTCTGCAGGGGCGACCGCACAACATGCTGCATCAGGACCCAGACACCCCAAACGAGGCTGCTCATCTGATGACTGTGCAGAGAGTTAAGTGCCCCTTAGAAACCAGGGTAGGCCTCATCCCAGAACAAAGGGGAGGCAAAGCCCATCGGTGCAGAGGCCCTGCTGCATTTCATGCAGGCAGACGGCTTGCCAGGACCCCTCACGCAGGAGCTGGCTTTATGTGTAGGGGGCCACAGCGGTAAATGAAAGCCCATCCCAGCCCATTCCGGGCTCTCAGGTTCCTCCTGGAGCTGTTCCTATCACTGCCCATAGGCCTTTAAAACCTGCCCGTGTGCAGAATGATTGATTCTGCTCAAGCTGCAAGCCACAAACTCGTGTCGAAACGCCCACTTCAAATAAGTCATTAGCCTCCTTTATGGATGCTTCAGGTCAGAAGGAATAGGACCTGGGAGTCCTATCTTCTGGAGAGTAGAAAGGGAATGTTTGAAGACGTGGGGGAAACGCAGAGAAGCTGCAAGATGGTGCAGGAGCCAATCGGTTTTTTGTCAATCGGTGAGAGAGAGCTAGAAAAAAATCAGCCCTGGAAACCTCATCGCCAAGGCTGGGATTCAAACTGAACCAAACCGCCCACAGGCTCTTCATCCATACCCTGGGAAGGAAGGGAAAGGGAGAGGGCTCAGCACCCTGTCTGGGCTCCCACATCAGACAGAGTCTTAAGAACACCTAGAACACAGAAAGTCATGGTGAAGGAGGAGGGTCTAAGACTTTCTGATTTGTCACGGATATAGTCCATTCCAGCCACGGAGATGGTTGTGGCTGGTGGGGTAAAATGCCCCAGTGACAACAGCCATGGCCAGAGCAGCAGCCCAAAGGCTCCGACACCACAAACCCGAGTTGTGTAGCTTGGCAAGTTTCAGCTCCCCGCCTGACCTACGTTTAGCAATTCTGATGTATCACAGAGCAGACAGCTCCAGCCCAGGATGACTGCCTCCCTCAGCCCTTCTCCGACAGGCAATGAAAGCAAGACCCACTTTGAAAATTCTCCCCCATCATGCAAACTGACATAGGCATGCTTTTCAAAAACCCACAGCCAATCTGTTGATCATTACTTATTTACAAAGGCCTTCGGGCAGAAAGTCCTGTAAAAACCATACTTGATACAGTATACACTAGCTTTTTCTGCTTGTGGAAAAAAAAGTCCCCCCAAGGCTACCTCAAACCATCACTTTCTATTGCACATAAAATGTAGCGTGTAACACTAAAGTATTTAATATAGATGGTATAATATATCTACAGGAAAGGCATTTGTGTAGAAGTATGTTACCCTGGATTTGGTAATTTGATGTTTTGCTGAAGGCTACGACTTAAAAAAGCTTCCACCTCGTACAGAAGACCTGTCATCTTGGTACCCAAGAGCCAACAGAATAAAGAAGCACCCTTAAGCAGCAAAACTTTGACACAGCTTTGAAGCATATGAAAAGAGTGTAACTCCTCAGAATTATTATTACTCAAGATCAAAGAAAGGAACCATACTTTACATAGCAAACAGGGACAGGGAATTTGGCTCCAAAGGTTTCAGATTTTTCAGACTTCTCTTTATTTATTTATTTGCGTCTCTAAATTTAGGCGAAAGAAAAGCGCCCGGGCTTTTCTCTACTTTAAATGGATAAAATGATCAGCATTGGATCAGGCGATTACCTAAAGGCGAGTAAACACAGAACGGATGCTAGTGCGACAACTGGCATCATAAAAACGAGAAGGTTGGCAGTTGGCACATTTTCTTCCTCCTCATAAACTGTAAACAAGTATGTAAATCAGCAACCCCCATGCAAGACCGAGTGGAGGGGCAGAAGAGGACTGCTAGGGAAACACTTAACAGGGAAAGAGGATCATGATGGAAAAGGACATGGGGCTGAGTGAGTCTTCTCCTGGGACCCGTGTCCTCCACCACCTGGAGAAGAACTGCCCTGTCTCCATCCTAGAAAGGTGGCCATGGAGAGCCGGGAAGAGGCAAATGCTCAGAGGAGGGAGGAGGGAGGAGGAGATCACCATTATTTTGTTTCAAGAATCAAAGAGAGGAGAATGGCTAACAGCAACGAGAAGAAAAAATTATCGTCAGGACGGCAGGTGTTTCTGTGGCAAGAACCGTGGAGGGAAAGCAGTGCAAATCTGAACTCACTACGGTTTCACTGAGGTGCTAGAGGGTTAGGATGTTGGAGGAGACCAACCTTGGGACTGGCAGATGAACTGCAGGCAAAAAAGGGAGATGAAGGAGGAGGAGTCCAAGAAGAGGACTGAGCAGAACTCTACTGGAAATTGGCTCCATTTGCCACTTCCTAGAGGAAGCTGTGGTCAAGACAGAAGGAAGGAAAGGAGGAAGGAGAGGTGGAACGAAGGGCAGGAGGGAGGAGAGAGAGAGAAAAAGCGTGCCTACAAGCTGCATTTCATAATTAATACTGCTTTTAGCCTGAGCAGAACTGGATTACTTTTGAACTTTGCTTTGGCAAGTCCACAGATTATTAGACTTTTTTTTAATCAGTCAAAATCAATTAACAGAAATGTGATTTCAATCGACAGGATAAAGAGAAGGTAATCTTCAGGTCCATTTTTGATTGTGATGATACATCTCACATATGGCCTTAAGTACAGAAAACAGTCCTCGGAGGGCCGGCAGCAGAAAGAGACTTGCCGGAGGCAAGCTCACCACACGCGCTCCTCTGATTGGTTGCTGCCGTCATTAGTGCCACTGCTGTTTAGGAACTACACACAGACAGGACATGGTGACAGCTCCGACTTTAAAGCCTATGTATTTTTCAAACAGCTTTTCAAACTGTTTTTCATGACAGAATTTTTCCAGCTCTATCATTAACTGCTGACAAGCTGACAGAATAAATACTCCAGCCTTTAAGAAGCCATCTAACGATCTGGTCCCCTCCCCCGCCTGGAGCTCGCTGGGGAGGGGAGACTCTGGGCCCCCGGGGCAGGGTGGGGAGGGGTGGGGGGGAGGGGAGATGGAGCAAGAGGGGGAACCGCGTGGCCCTCGGCCCCTCACCTTACCTCATCAGCTTGGGTGAGGAGCCGGGTGAGTTCCTCATGCCTCCGTTCCGCTGCTTTTTTTTGGGTGACAGTGTTGATGGCTGTTCATCTTCAACTGGAAATACAGGCAGCTCATGAGATTATGAACAGTGTGAGGGCGGACTGCAAAATACAGGCAAGATATATCAAAGGACACACACTCACGGCTCAGGCACTCACTAGGGAATTCATGGCCATCTCTTAGGACCCAATGACAAAGACCAATGCGTTAGTCAGAGAGGCCGGCTTAGAAAAGGTGAAAGCGCCACCTCCTAACACTCCAGCGTTTGAACATGCACTTTAAACAGGCTAAAACCCTTTGTAAACACCCTGCCATCAGAAAGAAAAGAAATGATCATTCATCTGTACACAAATACATGTGCATCTACATCTGGGAACACTCCATCATGACGCTTAGAAGGAATTTTGGTGACTTTGCTTTGCTTTGCTGGGTCACCAAATAGTTTTTCTCATAACCAAAATCAGAAATAAAGTGGTATTTGAAGTAGCAGCATTAAGAGCTGCCAGCGTGCTGCTTCGGCAAAGGAACCATTGTAACTGGTCCCTAACTCCTGCACGCCAGAGGAAAGAGCATGGGAGAGAGGCGAGGATCTGAGGCCAGAACAGCCAATGTTTCAGTCAGGCAGGACTGGGAACATCGGTGTGCTCTGGCTCAAGAATCCCAGCCCAACTCGGCTCCTGTCCTTCCAGCTCCCAAGACAGGGCACGTGGGGACGTGCACATAGGGAGGGGCCCTTCCTTAATTCATTAAGACGGGAGGACCAGGCTGCAAGGCTGGAGAACCAGGCCAGGGAAGAGCGCCCAAATGAAGCAGGAGGTTGCCATTGAATGATATCTCTGATGATGGGGTGCGGGGCAGGGAGTGAGGGCAGCAGACGGGATTGGAAACCACAGGTTGTTTTCCAAATGGCTAAACCACACAGATCGCTAAGCAATGGGAACCTCTGTCCACCAACAACACAGCACACTCTACGGCTTTTGCTTCAAAGACACCCACTTAAAAGCTCTGTAGACGTTATTAGCCTGCATCATGCTTCTTTTTAAGAGAGCTGCTTGGTAATTAGCAGATGCATACACAGCCTATCACCCAAGGGCAATGGCAGCAAAATTTTAGTCTTCCTCTCCCCACCCCTACACAATTTGGGGCCAAAGCTGTAAGGTCAAGAAGGAAAAATAGGGTCCTCGCACTCATAGTTGACTGCAACACAGACTGGGTGGAAGCAACCCTGAAACTCGAAATGCACGCAGTTACCTTAAAGCTAAGAAGAGAAATATTAGCAGTGGCGACATCAAAAGAAACCAGATACAAGTTAACGGTGTGCACATCTTAGGTAGGGGTGGAAAGGCCATCTCAGCTACTTGATACTATCCAGGAGGACCCATATCGGAACATGCATTGTGGTACTTCCCTAAGAACACTAATTTAGCATGTATGATAACATGGTTCCAAAGGGATTATAATAATTCAACTACCTGCTTCAAAGTATCACACTCTGTGAAGTCCCTTATTCTACTGTCAGTCTGGAGTTGGCTAACTTCTAGATGACACAGAGAAAGGGAACGAGAATGGGGTTCAAGGTGAGAGCATGACCAGGAGCTATGATGGCAAGAAAGTACCTGCAAATGCCACACCCTGTCCCCCTGCTTCCCCCGCCCTTTCCCCTGGGGGCCCAGGCTCAGGCTGCGACCGTATCAGTCACTTAGGGGTCCAGGCAGGAACTATGTGGCTGGGAGGATATCGCATCTTATCAGAAATGAGTATCCACAGCAAATCACCCAGAGACTAAATAGCACTTAAAAGATTAAAGGAAATAAATACAAGCCACATAAATGGTACCGAAAAAAAGTCACTTAGAGGTGATATGCATCTCTCAGCAAGCAAACAGGCACTCAGAGCTTGACCTGCATTCATCTTCCTTTTAGAGGACAGGGGGCCGGCATCCCAGGCAATAATGGGGGGAAAAGGCAGTGAGACTGAGACTGAGCGAGAGAGGAGAGAGAGAGAATGTACGTGTGTGGAAGTGTACTTTTACACCTTCCCCACCTTTGAATGGGGTAGAAAGTCTTGCATTGACTCCACCCCTATAACAGAGGGTCATCTTTTAATATAGACCACTTGCGGTGGTTGCATTGTGTTCAGGATGACCTAGCATTAGTTGAGTAGCATAATGGACTAAATCTTGTGTGTGTGTGTGTGTGTGTGTGTGTGACTGTCTGTCTGTCTGTCTGTGTGTGTGAATGGGTTTAGTAGGGGGTGAAAGTTCTCTTCTTCTCCTGGTTAGAACGAAATATTCCCAAAGGTCCTTCACCTAACCAAGTCTACTCTGCTAGCTTTATTCAAGGCCACCAGATGTTGCCATGGTTTTGTCCAATTATACATGGAGTCTGTATCTGTTAAGAAGTCACACTCACTGGCATTTCTGTCAGATTCTTTTGCTTAACTTCACTCTCTCCTCTCCATCTGCACTCGGCCTACAATACACAACCCTCTCTGGTTAAGCGCCCATTATCCTCGCACCTTGTCGCTGTCTGTTTACTTGCAGTGATCTTCAGGTGGAAGACCTGCAAGTTAATACCTGTCTGCCAGCTCTGCCAGCTCCAGGGAAACACCTTGTTCTGGTGCTAAAGTCATGCCTCCTTCTAGGCAAGGAAACTATTTAGTTTCATCGTGACTCAGAAAGATCATCTATCATAATCATAAAGCACTGGAACTGGGATTTGTTCTCTTACATGGAACGCACATTCAAAGGCTTCCTCCTGCACTCATGGCCTGGAAACGCAGATCCGTTCCCTGAAGAGATGGGGGAAACTGTCTCCAGCTTAAATATATTAACATTGCATGATGGAGACCATTACATATGGCTTAGGTCCCACAAGAGAAGCAGTGATCACTTCTTTCTCCTAAGTAGGACATAAGCCATATCTGATTACTATCCTGTACATGGATCCTATCAATTTCTGCATATTTAAAGAAAGCAGATCTAGGAAAACTTTTAGTTAAGCTATAAAATAGAATTTTCATTTCATGGCTTTTGTGGCTTCATGAGAGACATACAAATTGAGTTAAAAGGGAGACTTAAATTTACTTGCTTTCATGAAAGACAAACACAGTGAAGTAATGGGCCACTACCTTATGCCAAGGCACACTTACAGGATCATAGCCAGCCTGGTTTCTGGCTAATTACAACACATCCCTGTCTCTGGCATCTCCATGTGTGTCTTCCTGCAGTGGAAGCTGCATGAAGACATGATCTTTTAAAGGAACCTGACTTACCAGCTTCTTTAAAACACAAACAAGTTCAGGAATCCAATGTGGAATTTTTATAGGAGCTGAACTCCATCCAGTCTCCAAGTACTCATAAAATTCAAGGGCTTGTTTTTGCACATCCCTAAGTATAACACTTAATGTGCTGTTGTAACTTCCCAGGGCTCGCTTGTCTAATAGGCACTGAACCTAACAGTTTTACAGTTGGGGAAGACTCCGTGCAAGAAAAATGTCAGGCAAGTCTAATGAGGCTTCAGATCCCTTGGTTTGCGCTGGAGTTTAATTTAAAGTTACAACGATGTTTTAACATGTTTGCTTATACTTGACTAAAGAGGATTCATTATTTCAATGACATAACCTCCAGACAATGTTCTGGGAATTGATTTAAGATGTGGTGGTAATTCCAACAGCCTTAATGCAGAGTCGAACATCTGTAACAACATTTTACTCAACTTTTCATCGGCATTCTGTTTTCCAGCAAAAGCAAGGCAACATCTTCCAGAAACCCTGGCCAGAACTCTGGGCTCACTTCAAGATGATCATATACGTCACTGATTTTTTTTTTTAATGAAAAATCCCTTTCTTTACTGGCCTAGCCAGCTTGCAAACACTGTGTCAAGATTCCCCAATGCCTCTTTGTGGGCACTTTGAGTAAAATGGGGCAACGATTCCAGTTTTAAGCTTTCCTCAGTAGTCCATCCAGTGCTGCCCCGTAATGGACCGGATGCTTAGCTCCAGCCTGGGGCACATTTCTTTTTTTCCCTGTTTCCTCAACAGGATTTTTAGGGGGATGATGCCCTTTGAGACTCAAAGGTGAGTTTGTTGGCTGCAGTTAAAAAATGGTTCAAAGCAAATAAACTCGGAAACGTAATAAAAGGCAAACAATCCATAAACATGAGTCAACTGGCTATCTCCATTACGTTATTAATCACCACATCTGGAGAAACCCACATCTGCACACACTTAGCAGGTCATTAGTAATGTCATATTCACACTGGAATCACTCAGAGTAAGAGGCATGCAAAGTGGCTTGAACGCAAAGGCATCTAGCTAACAGGGCTTCCAACTGAAGTCTAGTGCAAGCTGCTAGTTTTGGGGGAGGGTAGTTTGAATTATTATTTCTCATTTTTTTTAGGGGTTTTCTCTTCAGGACTTTGCTGCCCAACAAGCTAAGTGCATGCTGAAATCCACAGTAGTACGTCTTTCTTCTTCCACTGAGCTCAGCATGTGAAGGTAGAACACTGAGGGGTGCGGTTATTAAAAACTGGGATGGATTCCAGAACTCCTTCACCTGGCTCGGTCACAAGCCGAGAATTGTAAGTCGTGTTCTTGAACTCAAATGGGTCTTTGGGATAGCGTGATCTAGCTCCAACCTTGACTGCCAAACAATAACAAGAAAAGAGAACCGAAATGAATCCTTTGTGAAAATTTTTCATTAGGAAAATTCCAAACCAGTTTTAACATTGACTAGAATTAGAGTTTATAATTAAAATGGAAGTTTCCTCCCTCACAGCTGATTTGCAGGGTTTTTGTTTTTGTTTTTGTTTTTTTTTTGTCTTTTCTTTTACCCCAATGACTTCTTGAAATTCTTTTTGCTGTGCTATTGTCATAGATGTCAGATGGGAAATATGTCATAAGACAATCTTGTTTGTGCAATAATTTCCCAAAATACAGAGTTCCCTTCTACCCTATGACATACTCAGACACAGGAAACAGTTTTGCAGCAAGACCAGAGCCATCATCTCCTGAAACCTGCTAACATGCATCCTACTGAATAATCACTATTGTCCAAGTCATCAACCCTCCATGTGAAATTATCGTTTTCATCTCGGACCACTGGCTTGGGCAGCCCCCTTGGCTACGACACTGCTGCCTAACTTGCATTAAATGCCCTGGGTTTGCCACTCTTAAGAAAGGGTACGTATAGCATCTCCTTGTCTCTTGAATGACATCAGTGAAAATCGGGAGTGTGTTTTCAGTCTTTCAGGATGTGAATGTTGTTTTACTAAAAATGGCAGTTTATGGAATCACTCGACTCGAGACTGAACAGTGTGCTTCCTATTTCCTGTGGGTTTATTAAACTTCCTATCCTCCCAAGAAAAATCATGTTAAGTCACAGTAATACAGTCATTTGGCCATAAGGTAATTCACAATGGACAAAAGACTCTCAAGCTGATCCAACCTCTCTCTAATATGACTGCCTAAGGCCTTCAGCAGGAAATCCAGGCTAGTCAACTCAAGATCTTACAACGTGGCCACGAAACAGCAATCCCGGGCTGTGGCAACAATAACAGACCAACCAATGCCAGATAAATAACCCACACTGTGAGTTTGGTCCTATAACTGCTGTCAAGGGAACATAACTGTTGTCTCAGGATGAACTTCATGGTGGGGGTGCCATGTGCCCATCAGTGAGGCTGGGCAGCTCAGGTAAGACAGGCATCGGAGCCAAGCTCTATGCCTAGAGGGTCAGAGGGCAGCTCAACAACAGAACATGGGGAATTAAACTGGGTGATATCGTTGGGATGAGAGTTTCTGGTCAACCTTGGGATAACGTGTCACCAAGAAGTTTGGTGAACACTTTGTAGTATTATTGATAGGATCAACCCCCAAAAGCTTCTTTTTCTTGACAGCTCATGGTGAATGTTAATATACAGATAAAGAAAAGAGGAAGGGTGTTCTCTCTCAAAAGCAATGCCAACAATAATAATATCACCAACATATTATATAGATATATAAAACCTTCTACAATGGAACAATCACTTTATCATCTACATTACCAGGCAGGATAATTTCACAACTTCTAGCCGAGAAATAGTAAACACATTTATTCGGAAAACCTAGAGGCTAGAGACAAGCACGACCAGTTATTATGTAGAACAAGGATGGAAAGTATCTCCTAGTGGCCCTGGCTGCCCTAACCCAAGCACAGGGAGTGGCGCCCCACGGTAGGCGGAGGGGGCAGGTAGGGGAGGCTTGTTGGAGCTTTTTCATTTCTGGCTTTTGTGGAGCTAATAGGAGAATGGGGAGGGAGACTTTAATGAACAATAGGTCATGCAGAAGTTAATCACAGGGTATATTTCTGGCTCTATTCACTGCCAAGGAAACCTGAATTGTGTAAGTTTGAGCCCATCAACACAGAGCAATGAAAGAATTCAGCTCCTACACGGGAGAGAAAAGAAATACCATATAAATATATTAACAGAATCCACATGAATTCGATTGCATTATTCTCTACAGAAATACCATGTCCTAACAGATCCTTTAGAATCAAAGTTGGTGAATTAGATGTACCTACTGTAGGCACACACCCAATCTCAAACCATAGCCTCGTGTTCCATACGCATCCTAGAGTCTAGCCTTCATCAGAGTCCCCTGTATCCAGAATCTCAGCTCAAAGTTCTTTACTAAAAACTTGACCTGTCATTATAACTTGCCCAATGCTCTCAGCCTGCTCAGTATTTGGTAGAAAGCTCCTTTTGGCAATCTGGCTGCCTTTGGTTGGTTTCTTTCTTTCTTTTTCTTGGACCAGACTGTCTCCATTACCTCAAGGGCAAAGAAGAGTCTCCAGCAAAGATCACTAGGTATTAGCTTATTAGAGATGAGACACAGAGAAGAATGGATGTCTAAAAGCAAACACACAATGGAAATGAGAGATGCAAGAATTTCTTTGAATTGCCACTCTGGAGTTTGGAGATACAGAAGGTAATAGAAGATAACTTTTACTTTAAATCAAACTGAGAAGAAGATGGACAGCAGTTCAACAAACCAGCCTCTTCTCCACTTTCCTTTCCTTCTCTCCCTGTTCCCCACTCCCAGCACCAACAAGATGGTAAAGGTGCTGAGGCCACAGACTGTACCCAAGTCCTTTCTGTAACTCTGACACAGGCAGCACATGTTTGTGGGGGACACGTGTCAGAGGATGGGGTGAAACCTGCCAAGTTCCTGGCACCCACAGCTGCCTTCTTTTTATGTTTCTCGACTTCTGGGATCAGCAAGCTATACTCTGGAACATATTTCTGTAGCACTGAGGAGCTAAAAATTGCTGTTTTACATTTTTAAATGGTTGGGGTGAAAAAAATCTAAGAAGAAGACTATTTCCCAACACAGTGAAATGAGAAGAAATTCACATTTCAGTGGCTATATAAATAAAGTTTTATCGTAACACGGCCACCATTGTTTATTTTCCCAAATTGCGGCTGTTTCCACTCTAGAATCCAGAGTGGAATAATTGCAGTGGAGATGGTGTGGCCCACAAAGCTTACAATTAACTTGCTGGCCCTTCATAGAGAAGGTCTGTCGATTCCTACTCTCACGCATCTTCTCATCTTTCCCTAACTTTCCAGTTTTCACAAAGGACAATGCTCTTCCTCATGAGCCGGACAATAAAAGAAACACTCACAGAACGCACTTCAAGTGCACAGATGTGGGGAGGTCGGGAGAGACAGAGGTAGCTTAGTGACTCAAGTGTCCCTCCCACCTGCCCTGCTCTTCGTCCTGCAGGTCCCTTTGCATGTGGGGAGACCAGCCAGGTGAGTTTCCCACTTTCCAGCTCAGGTTAAGTTAGATTTATCCACCGTGCACTTTGAGAATCAAGGCAAACCACATCTACCGCGAGCAATTCCTTGGAGCTGTCAGTGTGAGCTCCAAGCCCATCCTGTGAGAGCCCGCACAAGACAACAGATTAACCATTAGACTAGATATGTTGAAAATATACAGCTTCAACCTTTCCCCAGCTAGCTCAGAGCGATATATAGATGATTATTTCAACCGTCAGCTGCCGCACAGATTTAAACCCCTGCACAATAACTCCTGGATTCATCTGCCCCTTGTCAAACTTGCACAGCTTTAGTTGGAGGATACATGGTGTGGCAGTTTCACTGTGAATCCAGAATGATCCAGACGGCTGCTGTCTTTTTGTTAACAGGAAGCCAAACTGATGAGTTTGTAATGCATTTCTTATCAAAGGTTGTTTCAGAAAAGAAAATGTGCCCCATCACTTTGGCTAGAATTTCACATCTACTAGATTATGGGCTTAATCAGAACATCTCTGTGATTTTCTTGAGGAAGCAGATCATTCTGCATCCATTCCCTTAAAATCACTTGATGGCAATGAATTACGTATTTACCAATTTATAATTATCCTTGATTTTTCCCCTCCTGCAGTATACTTAGTAAAAATCATCAGCTGGAGCCTACAAAGCAATGGTGCTTAATAGATACAAGCACGCTAATTTATTTTTTTAAGCTTAATGCTGATCTTTTTGAGCTGCATGTCTAAAATGGTCATTGTGAATAAAGGGATTGTAATTTTCAACTCATACGCTTAACAAAGACAAAATGGACCGTAATGGAATTTATGGAGCCTGTAAAGGAACTCTCTTTTTAATATTATCAAATAGATTTGAATTTACTGTAGGATAAATCGGATCTCTCTGAAATGTACCAAGAGAAAACACCTGTAAGGTACTGAACACTGTTCCTGGCACACTTCAAGTGCTCACAGAGACGGCAAAGCTGTAACCCCCACTGATGCGTGAAATTCAGTACTTACATACCAGCGTTAAAATAGCTATTTATCCTGTCTTTATTTGAAATTCTGATGTTTTATTTATTATGTTTTTTTTTTGCTTTTGGATTAAAAAAATATTGCATTAAACTATTGTTTACCTTGGTTACTCAGGGTTTGGGTGCCTCCTTAAATTTGGTGTCCAAGGCAAATATCTCACTCTCCCTACTCTAGTCCCAGCCCCGCCACGTCTCGAGGGTGTTCTAGGGGCTGAATCTGCCTCCCTGCCTGTCGTTACAAAGAACTTATCTTTTTGGTCTCTGCAGGTGTGTTACAGGCTCCCTTGCAGAACCGGACAAGGCAAATATAAATTGAGAGTTATTCTTTTGACCACTTCATGCTGTTTGCAGGAGATTGTTCAGGAAAACCCTTGCAGGAAAGAATTCCTTGTGGATTTACAAATTGTCAGACACCCAAAGGAGTGGAGAGAAGATGGTGTTGCCTCAGGAATCTGAGATTTGCCACCCGCCCAGGGTGAGAAACAGAATAGAGAGAAAGGGTTGGGCCTCTCCTGGACTTAATTTCACACCTCACATCAAATTCTCCTGGTTAACACAATGTTGACTTATACTTCCACTTTGGGATAAAAGTTTTTATTTGCTTATATGTGTTAACTCAGATGTCACCTCCCTTTTCTTCTTGTTTTTCCTCCCCCTGCTAAACAGCTTCAAGGAAACATGACTGGCAGAGAACGTCAATCATGTTTTCATTCCCATTTTCACTTTGCTATTTACATTTTTTAAATTAATGCTTGCCCCAGTGATTCTATTTGAAGACCAGCCTAGAATCTAATTGTGTGTATGTGAAACTGTTTTCTAAATTGTAAGACAGTACACAGATAAGGGCTATTATTATTATTAATATCATTACTATTATCGGCTCATCCATAAACACCGCATCCTCCATCGAGCCAGGTTTGTCACCGAGCCCCCTGGAATTCTAATACGTATTCCAGATGCTTGTGCTGATACTTTCTCTGAAACTCCGATAAAGGTAAGACGCATCGTTTTTTTAGTGCAACCCAGGTGCACCGCACGGCCCGATGAAGGATGTTCTGCCAAAACACTTTAGAAATACTGGATGCTTTTAACCTTGGGAGGTAAGAACCAGTCTGGATTGTGATTTTACACTAAACACAGCATTTAGTGTATTTCTTAAGGGCATAGTCACCTTCTAAAGATGGTCCTGAGCTATAAAATCATTATCTGTATTCTACCGTAATTCATCTTCAGACGTAGACTCTGCAACATTTTTAAATGCTAGCACACGGTCAGCCCTTTCTGGTCAACACAGAGAACACAGCGTCGAATGCAAGAGCAGGGCTGGATAGGGTTTAGGGGGTGCAGGCTTCACCCTCTTTTGGGTCAAGGCTACACGAATATGCAGACCCAGAACCAGCACCCAGGTCAGCTGACTTCTAATCCAGATCATTTTGTCAGAATCCTGCCCGTGAGAGCAGGCCACCTGTCCAAGTCCTAGCTCTGACCCTCACGTTACTCAACACCCCAAGGTCACAAGGTCCCCACCCCCCTGGACAGAGGAGGACACCCAGCTTTGAGACGCTGAGGGGTTAAATGAGAGAACCAGAGCCCACGTGCTGACAGCCTGAGGACAAATACCATCTTGGTGTGCACTGCCTGGCGCCACCCTGCTGCGCCTCCAGATTTTATGCGCAAGACAATCTTACGTGAAGATTATCCCTAAAAATACGGATTTCTAACTTTTGCTTTAAAATCTTGTGGAAGACTGTCTCATGGGACATGAGCTCACCAGCTCTTCAAACCCCACGATGCTGCCATCTGGACCCCAGTTATACAGCAGAGACCCCGTGTTAGCATCTCTGGCTCCGGCTCCCGCGACACTCATGTGTGCTGTTTCTGAGATAAGGATTGTAAGGTACGGAAGCTCCCTCTACAAACATCAACTCATATGGAGCTGCAGTGAGGGTAACGGTTAATCACGCAGGCCTCGAAAAACCACACTGTTTGGTCTGAACCCGGGTATTTGGTAAGTTACTGAAGTTCCATTTTCTCACTAGAAAGGTGGGAATAGTCAGAGTACCTTCCTCCGAGGGTTGTTGTGAGAACAGACCGAGGACATAAAAAGTGCTTAGAAGGGTTCCTGGCAGGCTCTTGATAAATGTTACTCATCGTTATTATCTTGGCTTTGGAAAATCAAAGTAATTAGAGCTCTCTGCCATCAGGTCCTTCTCCGCAAGTCCAGTCTGCTTTCTTCTGACTGTTCTACTCAAATGGGTTCACAATCTCTCCTCCGCCCCACACAACTGACCCAATGTCCTACCACCAGACTGGGGTGAGACTCATCGCCCCCAACCTTGTTCTCTGCATCTTGTTTGACGGTCACCTCTGTCCCATATTTCACATGGCTGCAATGAATGGCTCAGGTCAAAATAATTAGGCTACGCCAAGTGTCATAAAAACAAGAAAAGCCAGAATATGGGCCTCAATTGGAGAAGGCTGGGACTGTTCAGAGCAGTAACAAATGAAAGTCAGATGGAAATGTGGAGAAACCCCACTGTTCCCTCTAAATGACAGGAAATTCAGGCTGCCTGACTGTGAGGGTCTTTTCCCTTGAATTTCTGGAGGGATGTCGTGGGATTGGGGCGTGTACGTGAGATGGAGGGAGAGGCAGGGGGATGGTGGGGTAAAGGAGTAGCAACTCCTTTATTTTTCTCCATTGGTTCTTCCTTTCGGCTCCCTATTCTATCCACCCTTCAAGAAAGAGGTTAGCCTGCTTCCTCCAGGAAGCCTTCCCAGATGACTGTAACAAGGTGGAATCCCACCTTTCTTTAAAACTCCCTTGGCACCTCTCATCTCACACCCCTCTCACATCTTATGTATTTGCACTACAGTTTGTTTTCTATTTCAATGTGCCCTCCCCAACTAGACTTAAGAGTTCTTTGATGCAGTCTACAACTCTCTGAATCTCTCATGGTGCTGAGCCCCTGCTAACGTTCCTAATAAATAAATCACTAGTTCTTAGTTGCCAGAGAGGTGGCATTGCAGAGGGGAGGCGCACAGCCTAGTCGTAGGGAGCCCAGGTTCTAGTCCCGGCTGGGATCACTAATGTGGCCTTGGCAGGACCCTGCCCCTGCTGGAGGCCTGGTGTTCATTAAGCACGGGAGTTTTTCAGCTTGGATTCGTAACAGGTCTCTGTTACTTCACAGGTACCACAGGAGCCAGCCATGGACTGAAGGCCTCATGACCCTATGGCCACAAACAGTTATCCAGAACTTCCTACCGGACTCAACCCCAAAGCACTATAAATGAGGAAAAGCAGGGTTCCTGGTCCAAGGGAAGTGTGGTCCAGCTCAGTGGTTCTCAACTCTGCGTTTCAATAAAACGAACCGGAGAACTTGAGTCCTTCCTCTGACTGCATCAACACACATCTGGAGGGGCTGGGGGCTTGGCACTGCTTTTTCTTTTTCTTTCATTCAAAAATCTTTTTAAAGATGCACAGTAAGAGAGAACCACAAGTCTAGCCGGAGAAATGAGATCACTGCGTTAGACACAGATATGTATCTCTCACAAGTTATATGAAATACACTATGAAAGGTGCCGCCTGACAATGTCAGGTGAGGCCTAAATGAAATGCCTTAGACAGTAAGTGCTAGAAGGTCTGGGTGGTCAGGGAAAGTAAGACTTGAAACAAGAGTTGGATGGACAGAGACATCAGCCTTATTCACCTGCGTATCCCCAGAACTAGACGCAGGGGAGTCAAGCCAGGATGCTGAACAGACTGGGAAGGGGTGGGGAGCAGAGGGTGGGAAGGGCACGCTACGTGGAGGGGACAGCCGGAGCAAAGGCAAGGAGGCAGAGAGGCACTAAGCTAGGGAACTGTAAGAAAGTCCGTGTGGCTGGAGCAGGAAGGTTCATTTGAGGACACAGTTGCGGGGTATAAGGGGCAGACAACGTAAGGCTTTAAATGCCAAATGGCAGAATCTGAATAATACTTGATAATAATCGGAATCTCTGAACATTACTATTTCTTCGATTTCAAGACTCAAATTCAGAGAAGACAGTCGGTGGTTTGCATCTTGGAAAAGTCGATCAAAAATCTCCCTCACTCGGGCTACTTTCTCTCTGGCCACTTAAAATTTGCAAGTGTCCAAGATAAGATGCCCACATATGTACATGAAGCCAAAAACGAGGGGGCCCCTGGCAATGGTCCAGTTCCACTCTATTTTATTCTGTGGAACGTATTTGACAGGAAAATAAAGTTATTTAATGCCTTGGAAAGGGATCCTGTGAAACTCACAAAGCTGCTTCCTCATAGCCCAGCCAGTTAAATCCAACCTTCACTCTGGGCTGGTTATGCCCTAACTTCAGCTATTTATGTTGATCCCATTCCCTAGAAAAAGAACTGGAGGGAAAGTGGTCAGGGTTTGGCTTTCACAAGAAAACTGCCACCAGTACTTTGAAAACCATTTTCAACAAAACCACCGCTTTCAAGTGGATTCACCGAGAAGGAAATGTTGCCCCCAGTCCTCAACTCCTTGGTTTCAGCTAATCAACCACACTTCAGGGTTCTCTCTGTCAAAAACACGTGAGTGAAGAGAATAAGGATGCGTGTGATGCCGTCTGGATCCTTGATCCGCACCCTTAGCTTGGTACGCCTAGAAAAAAAATTTAAAAAAAAAAAAACCTCAAAAGAGAAAATTTCCATTGGATTCCCTCAAATTTTTAAATTATGAAGAGTAAAATACTCGCACTCAAAATTCTAGGTAGAATTTGACAACAATGAAAATCAACAAATATGGGAGTTATCCTGGGATTTAGTCCTCCCCTTACATAACCTCAGTAAATCCACTGTCTCCTAAACAGGCCGTGTGTGTACCCAAATACCCTGTATAAAAGGAATAGTGTAGGTAAACGAAAAAAAATGGAAAAAGACATAGTTGTGTCTCTAAAAAATTTTCTTAAAGACTGAAAAATAGTCTATGTGTGGATTAAAAGAAAAACAAAATAAAAGAAAGTTCTGCTTGTATATTTGCTTTTTACTTTTCACATTGTTGCTCAAATTGATGAGCTGATGAGCCTTTGTGCAGACAACCTTATGAAAAAAAAAAAAAAAGAAACCCCCCCAAAAACCTTCTGGCCTTTTTTCTCAGAATTTAGTTTTGGTCCAGTGAGAAAAGCAAACTTCTTTGGTTAACTTGGATCTAAAGTAATTCTTGATGAGAGAGCATTATGTTGAAATTATTTTTACATAGCCCATTAATCTAGTACATAAGCCCCCTTTATAAAAATGTCCCTCATTATCCTGGTATGGAACGAAGCCTAGGGAATTAATTTGTATAAATAAACATTAGTTAAAAATGGGACTTGCCGCATAACAATGATCAGATGGCAGAGGTAATCCAGTCTTAGGGGCGAGACTCTGCTATTGTGTAGTTACCTTTTAAAAACTGTAACATTTATTTAACTAGGACTGGTTCCAAATGAGCATTAAATCAACCAACTTGGATTTAAGGAAATCTTAGCGATGAAAAGGTATTGTCTTAGGGGAAGACTATCTCTTCAGCAAACAAACACACACAGTTTTAGCCATCCATTTTAGAGAAGAAAAGGAAAGAGAATCTGGAAAAGAAAAAGCAGAAAGTGGCGGGGCTTGGGATGGGGAGGGTCGGGGGGGGTAGTACCTAGAGTACAGCCAGGTAGAGGGTTTCATTTATAGAAGAGCAGCGCCACCTGCTGGTAGATCTGCATTTCGAGGCTCTCTGCAGTTGGCCGGCGGTCATCTATCTTGCAATCTATGCATAAATACACAGCAGTATTTCTCAGCTGCTGTTATACATAAGAATTTTATTACCAGTCGGCAGATTTCTAACACACTGGTTGCAGTTTAATAATCCTCTATTACCTGAAGTATGGGTTATATAAAAACCTAGAATGTTAATTGTTGGCAAACCAATTCTAATATGTAAAGCACTGTAAGTCACCCAGTAAATATCCAAATAAATCAAAAGGGATAGCTCTTTTCCCTCTAACAACATGTTATTAAACACCACAACTTGATCACTTACATAAAAATAATGTTCATATATTTCAATGTACTAAGAAATCAGGAAAAATGTAATATAATCTTACTGAGAGCTTTCTCTTCATTTACAATTTAGAGGAAAATGTTTTGCAATGAATATTTTTTCCCTGCCTTTAAAAAAGTTGTACTGAAACCAAGGTGTCATTTAGGGAATTTTCTCATATAACAAAACCAGAGTTATAAATAACTAAGATTACATCTATAAAATCTTACATATTTTTAAATGGCAATAGAGGAGTCATGGAGCGTATAAGTCACTGATAGACTGAGCAGAGAAACAGTACCTGTCATTTTTCCAGAAAAAGATCACACAAACGCGATACCAAAGGAACACAATAAAAGGAAGAAACAGGAACGTGATAGGTGACTCTGATTACATCGGCAAAGGAAACGGAAATAAATTAACACCCAAGCACCCACGAAAGGCACAGTGTAGCTTCATGCAAGTGATCGTTATGCAACAGGGAAGGCTGGTGATTTTGTAAGAACAGAAATAAAGTGTCGGCTGTGAAATCTGGTGGTGATAACTAATAACCACGCTACTAACAACTCTGATTTGATCTCTAACTGAAAAAAATAAAAAAGCACTCTACAGGATAGATGTATGCAATAGGAATCGTACTTTTCACTTGAAACAAACCCCAAATGGGATCAAAGGGTCCCAGTAAATGAAAAATGGCAGTTCCTATGTTGCCCTGATTTGATCTCAAGGAAAACCACCATGCTGATAAGATACCAGAGCTTAAGAAGGGGCAAGGCTGTTCTTGGATTGTCATGGGAAGGGGGTGAGTGTCTCTGCCCATTCGGCTGATGGGAAGCCCACCCTAATTTCAAAAAGTTATTGAGATTTAATCTCTAAGAACTACAGTGAAAAAGACTGCTCATGCAGCACTCAGAAGGGTATCCCTTAAAACACACACAGACACTCTGTTTTGCTAGTTCTGCTGGGAACTGTGGAATCCCTTTATGTTTCGTTCTTCCATCTTCTAAGTTGGGTAAGGCATAGGGGTAAAGAGATCGAAAGTCAGAGTGCTTCCTGTGAGTCCAGAGCGTTTCCGGTTACCTATCACACGGGGACTTAAAGGCAAGCGTCTCAAGCATGGGCAGAGAGCATGCCATCTCCCACCTCGGCTGGTTCCCACTTGCTGTGGAGAGACAGGGTTGCCAGGAGAAATTTCAGGCAGATGTGGAGGGTGTGGGGGACTCTGGTGGAGCTCAGGGCTGTCGAGATGGGAGCTGGGGGCTCACCTGCCTCGACATAACTCCCAGTGGGTCAGCCAGTGTATTAGCCCAGCAACAGAGGGTCCCCACAGCTGGCTGGGGTCTGAGTGGTTAAAGGTGCCCTCAGAGCAGTAGGGAAACATTCAGTTAATGGAAACTCAGAGTTGCAGGAAAAGAGCTTGTTTGAGCTAGAAAGGTATCACGGACCTGAAGGGCAGAGCGAGGTCACCCGGAGAGGAGAGAAACAATGGAACATCTCCCTGTCAGACTCAAATACCCAGTGAGGCCCTATGGAAGGGGAATACATCTTCACCCCCAGATCCACTGCCCAGTCCAAACACTGCCAAGCTGGAGCAGGGGGAGGGAGGCGCTGCCTTCAGGAGCAGCCGTGCTCAGTTCGAGGTCCAGCTCTTCCAGAATGCTCCCAGTCAAAGGAAGCTGCTGCTCAGAAAGGAGTGCCTTGCTCAAGATGGCACGAAGGAACAAACAGCGAGATCTCTAGGCTCAGGACTCTCTTTTCTTTTGAGATACGTGCCTGATGAACTATGGAAACACATTCCCGACATGGTTTCTATGTGACTCGGCAAATATTTGTTGAATTCCTAACTGTGAGCCTTGGCTGCCTGTGGGCTTTACGCTGGGAATTCGAAGATCACTGAGAGTTGTTTGTTCTCGTTGCTGACTTCTAGAACGCTCAACATGAAAACTGCTGGAAATGAGGTTTACATGAGTTGTGACAGAATGACAGAGGAGAGATCCATCCAAAGAGGTGGGTCGGGTAGCCAAGAAGTCTTCACAGAGATGGCGATATCTGGACCATGTGTTTAAAGCAGGAGTCAGCAAACTTTTTTCTGTAAAAGTCAGGCAGGAACTGTTCGGGGCTTTCCATTGCAAACACCCAGCTCTGAGGCTTTGACTTGAAAGCAGTCTTGGGCAATAATGAATGAATGTCTGTGACTGTTAATGATAAAGCTTTATTTACTAAAACAAGCAGAAGGGCTGCGATTTGCTGACACCCTACTTAAGAGGCTGGGTGAGCCTCCATCAGGTAGAAGAGGAGGGGGAAGGAATCACGGCACAGGAAAAAGCTATAGAAATGTGTCACAAAAGAAAAACAGGACATTTTAAAGAATGGCTAGATGAAACATGCTCACGTGGAGACTGGAACTAGAAAAACAGGTTGAAGCCGAACTATGAAGGGCTTTGAATGCCATGTTAAGAAGGCTGGAGGTTGTCCCATAAAAAACAAGGACCCATCCAAAGTTTCCTTTTTTTCTCTTTAAAAGGGAGTAATAACATGATCAAATTGTGCTTTACCGTAATAAACTTAGTGGTGGTTTAGTGGCAAGAGAGACTAATTAATTGGAGGGCTGTGGTGGTAGACCAAATGAGAAAAAAATGAGGGCTTGAGGTTGGCAGTGCCACTGAGAATGAGAAGAGAAGGTATGAAAGGTCAGCCAGTGGTCAAATGAGAGAACTTGGCCCTCAGTAGGATGGAGGAGAGAACAGGATCGCGGAACTCAGGATTTCAAAACATCTGTCAATACTTACCAACCCACTGCTAGACCTGTCCTCACATCAGGTCGGCTCAAAGGAAGAGGCAAAGGTGGGGCCCAGGTAAAGGGTGTGGACCCTGTCTTGGCCCTGATCCTTGCACTAATCTCATGAGTGTGAAAGTCAGCCAGCAGCAGAGCCCAGCTGCCCATAAAGACATTTGGGAAAAGTGATGATGTGAAGAAGGCTCAACACTGTTCAGACCTCAAAGACGGGCTGAGGTCAAAGCCACCATCAAGAAAAGAAATGCTGATGGAACTTGAAAGAAATGTGATCTCTCTCCACCATCTGTTCCCCAATTCTTGGCTCTCCAATTTTCGTCTTCCAAGAACACATCAAATTCACTATCTCCCTGTCCATTTTAGAGATGGAAGAGACATAGGGCAGTTCCGGTAAGATGAGGAATGACGAAACACAGGGGCACAGTTGCTCTGTGAGACGGTCCTACTGTGACCTTACATATGAGGAAACTAAGGACTAGAGAGGGTCTGGAGCTTGCCCACAGCCCCGTGCTATCGAGGGATGACACCTACCCTGGGAGTGCCTAGATAAAACAAGACGACGTCAGTGCCTTGAGAAGTATAAAGACTCATACACGTGTAAGGCACTACTCTTACTACAGCAGTCAGCATCCACTGAGCATCCATTTGGTGAACATATCAAAACATGACTGCCCCAGGACTGACTGCAAAGTCCTGTGCCTCGAAAACACACCAATCCCACCCCTTCTCTCTTTTACTCTGCTCTAAGGTTCCCTAGACTTTCAGGCTTCAATTGCCAAGGAGATCATTTTAGCTCACTGCACAGTGAGGGGAATGGCTTGGGAATCCCCTATTATAAAGCAGAGAAAAGGTAGGAGATGTCTGTCTCTCAGACGCCCATCTTCATCTTCACGAGAGAAATCTGTGAAGGAGTGACCCTTCCAGCAACTAGCACCTTGCACGTTTCGCATCCACGTCCCAAGGCTGCCAGGCCATGTGCCCTGAGCCTCCACATCCTTCCTGTCTGCATTCTTAGCAAGTTTCATCCTGTCATTTTCACTGTGCATCTCTTTTTCTCTGCAGGTCATTGTACCTCCTTTTTCAGTAACACCTGTTTAGGGCTTTGGCTTTGAAGCCTCCCTGCTGGACGTGTTCTCTCAGTTGGATATGTTACAAGCCATATGTGGAAATTTACTCATCTGCATTGAAGAAATGGCCAGATCAACCTTGACAAAATGCAGAGAGCAATTCAAAGCCACTCAAAGGGAAGAGAGTGATCGGTACAGCCTGAGAGAGCTCTGTGAGAAAGCTCCCTGCCCACCCCTTGTCTCGAGTGAAATACCCAGTGTGATGACACAATAGAAAATGCCTGTAAGACACTCAGCCTCTGGACACCTCGAAGTGGGAGGAATTGTCACTTGGGTGCTGTGGGACTGGATTTGGCCCCCTAAGGTTAGAGTCGACGATCTCAATACTCATGAGCAGCCTTAAATCTGTCTCCGCATTTTGGCAGGTGACTTGGTCATTCACAAATGGTTACAGCTCTCCACCAATGGGCCCTTTTCCTCACATTGGCCCTACCTGAAGCATTCACATTTTTGTGCTACCCTGACTCACAGGAACATGATTGGGGTCATCAAAATTAGCAAAACTGAATGCAAATGTCACACATCCTTGATTGTCTAGGACAAAGGCTCTACCTACACACATACACTTTGTATGCTGGTACCCCTGTCTCCCCTCATTGGTGGATTTTGGCCTACTGCGATTTTTTTCTACCTTGGTTCCCAGAACTTCTTCCCTAATATTTAACCTTCACAAAGAATAGGGATTGTACCTCCTAGATGATAATTTTCAAGATTCTTCAGTTATGTCCCAGTTTTTCTTTTTCTTGCTACATTATCCCTTCTGAATCTTTGTGTCCCAGTTTTGTGTGTGTGTGTGTGTGTGTGTATACAACTGGGACACAAAAAGACTGTATACACAGACTGCATGCATCATACTATCCAGCTATCTATATAATACTATAAGCAGCTTAGAAAGTTTTAGGAAACTTTACAGATCCAGCGCCATCCTGCTTCTGTCAGACCACCTATTCCTTTAACTGATGATTGAGAATCCCTTCATTTATTCATCCTTTTACTCATCCAATATTTACTGAGCTGGAATCCTTCAGGCCACTTCCTACTCAGGCATTCTTGCCAACACGCAAAGCCCAGCCAAGGATGCTAGCCTAGTTACACTTCTGGCCTTGGAGGGAAGGCAGGCAGCCCCTAGGTCTTTTCTTGACTGAATACAATCCAACAGGCTCCAGCCCAGAAAGCTGGCATTGGCCAAAATGGAGATCACTTTCAGGCCAGTAGTCCGCTCCGCTCCCAGAAGATGGTCCCCGCTCTGTGAGCTACAGATGCCCCTCAACAGGCTGCTTTGTGCGCTCGACCTCTGGGGAGCAGTCCTTCTCATTTCAGTCAAAAGTCTCTCAGGGCCATTGACCATCCCTGATGCAGACCTGCCTCCAGAACTTCCACTTTGAGTTGGCAGGTTTTCTCTGGAGCTCTAGGAATATTTGGTGGTGCTCACCCTGCCCTATTGAATGGGATAAAATGAGGGCTTTCTGCTTTCCTAGAAGCCAGAAGAGTTTTTCTCTGGCTGTTTCCCTCGGTTGTGGGAGGACAGCTCCTCCCACGGATGTTCAAATGAAATGACAAGAAGAAAGGCTACTTTGGAATCTCCAGACCTTTTCCCCAGCTCCTCTTAGCTGGACATCAGAAGACTGTCTCCTCACAAAAGGAGGAAAAGAAGAAGAAGGAGATCTCCCCAGAACAAGAACCTACGGGCGTGTCTAGAATCTCTCTGCAAACCAGGCACTGTCTATTGACAAAGGGGTCTTTGCTCTCTGAAATTTCCAATGTGTGGCTCTGACAACACTGGTCGTGTTTCCATCCATTTCGATTCGCCTTGGAAACACGTCTGGCCAAGGAAGCAAAACTCTGGTATGCACATGTGAGGATGCAAAAGTCCTAATTATCTAGGGAATTCAATATGGTGGTTTGGGAGAAAAGCTCTGAGAGAGAAAGGACACCACAGAGCCGCTGGGTGCATGTACTCTGCCTCGTCCACTCCCAGGAGCTGGCATTCCCAGCACGCACACCCCACCACCGTGTGGGAACTCAGGACTCAAGTGCTTCCCTGTGCTGTTTTAACGACCCTTTGGGGTCGATGGTGGGCATAAATCCTCCAGTCACGATGCTGACGTTTACAGACACAATGAACGCAGACCAAGTCCTTGTGCACAGAGAAATCAAAAGGAAAAGAAAATTGTGCCATGTACTTAGAAATGCCACATGACTTCCTCGGATTTTGTGTGGCAGAGCTTCACAGGAAATGTGTTTTGTATTTTCACTGGAGTAGGATAAGTGGTTGAAAACTACAGTGGCTTTTCAGTGAATGGGATGTGAAGCACTTTATTATCCTGTTCCCTCCATCGATGGAAGGAGACATGCTGTCTCCCTGAGAAAGATGGGAGGAGAAGGTCGTATTGCCATACACAGGGATTTAAAACAGAATTCCCATGAGCTCTAACTGAAACCACCGCATACACCTTGAGCCAAGAACCCTCAGGGCTGGTCACATGTCCCAGCTGGTGGCCCTACTGGCTTTGTTTCTGCTGCCCAGCCTGGGCCAATGCCATTCATGCCAGCAATTCAGAGCTGCCTGGCTGTGACCTCATCTACACACTCAAGATGTAGGTCTTGTTGGAAATGGGGAGGCTGGTAAAGGAGGGAGAAGAAAAAGGTTAGAAAAAGGAAATGGATGGAATAGACTCCCAAGACCAGGGGCAGTGGAGGCAGCCCAGTCGGTCTCCAGGCCCAGCCAAGACTTCAGTAAGTTCCCCAGTAAGAAAACTCCACGGAACCCAAACAGGAATCACAATGACGGCTGGGTCAGCTGGGGAGAATTAAGCTCAGGAAATTTAACTAACGGGCTTCAACCAGTTCAACACCATCAATTAAAGTTTCTTTAAAAAGATTTTTAACTGCTTGGATTTGTGTTTGGCTAACGTGCTTCTGCTGCGAGTCCCAGAGGCTGTTAGATCACACCTCCCTTCCTCAGGCTTCTCAGAGCGCCTTCTCCTGCCTCCTCCTGGCACGACCTCCCCTCCGTGGGTCTTCTCTACCCTTACCAGGGCGGCTCCCCCCTGCCTCCTCAGCTCCAGGCCCCTTCTCCACAGGGGTCCTGGAAGCCTTCTCAAAACAAAGCCTCTGTCGCTCATTCCCCTGGTCAGATACCGTGAATGCTTTCCACCGTATTACACGTTAATGCCGCGCCAATCACAAGGCTCTATGCACCCTTCTAGGCTCCCCTCCCTGCACTCCCAAGAACAGGTTTTAAGCTGCAACCCAACTGGGTGACCAGCCATTCAGCAGGAATTTCCAGGCCCTAGCTCCCTGCCTACACGCCCCTTCTCACGCTGTTGGGCAGGACAGCCTTTTCCTCCCATTCTCCAATGCACATCTGAACTGTCACATCCTGTGGTCCTGTGGGACCTCTCCTCAGCTGATCAACAGGAGGTGACCTCTGGGCCTTTGCACTGACAAACATTTTGTACCTCTCTCTCTCCCAACACCCCCCACCCTGTCTCTAGCTTTCAGTAGTGGAATCCTCATCTTTCTCCTCCTTCCTTGGAGACAGACTGACCTATCTGTCTCCTTCAACTGTGTAAGTAAGTGAGGAACTGAACTTGCTCCACAGGCTGTGGAACCAGCCTGTTCTCCAGTGCCAGCCCCAGTGCTGACTTGCAGTGTGACCCATGGCAAGTCATTCAATCTCTGAGTTGCCTCATCTGTCCATGGCACCTTTTATAGTCACCTCCATTGACAGCTGCCTCAACTGCAAATAACAATCTGATATGGATGAAATTAGTTTCTGTAAAGGGCACAGAGCTGTGCCTGCAATGCAGCAAATGCCATGTGTGGGTTAAATTAAACAGACATAACAATAATGAACACACATGCATCCATGTACACACACCCCCTTGCAGTGTTGGCAGAGTCCCTTGCAGATCACAAGGCAGATACTACACTAAGCCCAGTCTTAACGTGAATCCAAGTTAAGCAACTGACCACTTCCTAGCACTACCACATTACCAAGCCTCGGCTCCTGGGCGATGGAATACATATATAATAATAGTCCATGTATCCACCTCGCCTCAGAAGGAGAAAGTGATTTTTCAGCACCTCCAGGAGGCATCACTCTTCTTCCCTCCTCACCAGCAAGTATGACCTGTCTATATTGCTACATCCACTCTATTCTGAAAATGGTTCCCATTACACTGTTCCATGCTCCGTTGCTTCTAGGTTTCAATGTGAATCAAAGATCCCAAACACTGAGAACTTTCCTCTAAGCGTGCTGGCAAACACCCTCAACTTGTTGGGCCAGAGGACAAACATCCATCTCAGATGAAGGAAGCATCCAACAGAAAGGATGGGCACCACATGAGAAGGGAGGATCCCAAGGCATGATTAAGACCAGAGGTGCTGCATAGCAACCACTCGTTTCCGTCTGGAGGGGATTTGCAGGCAGGAAGCAGCACAGCCTGAGCCGCTGCCCTGTAAGCCTCTCTCCAGTGGCTTTACACCATCAGGGGTCTGAGACTAATTCCAGACAAGGCCCAATCGCATCACAACAAATTAGCCACAGACACGCGATAGCAATCAACGCGGGGAGCTGTCCTGAATGTGGGCCGGGGGATTCCCTGTCTCCACAAGCCGTGCGCTCCCACAGATGTTTCTAAAAGCCTCTTCCCAGAGGCCCATTTAGAGAGAAATTAAATGCAACTTTGACTTAATTAACGTTTTAAATGATAATGAATACAATGTAGATTCATAGGAGGCATTTACGTTGTGTTGTAAAATTGATAAAAATTTAATAACTCTTTGTTAATAAGTTATGTCTCCCCAGACCCATAAAGCCTAAGGCGCTGCAAACTTCAGCCTGGGTCTCATCCAGGCTCCTGGTGCAGGTGGAGGAGGGAGGCAGATGGACTTGACATTTGCTCCAAGCCTGCTCTGATTCAAACCTCTGCTTGTTCATCAGTACTTGATTTCATACAGTAAAGGTCAGGATTTGGGCTCAAGGCACAGCCTTGACAAGAAAGCTCAAGTGAAAGGCGGGCTGGCCCTGGCATCTGTCGCCTGAGATAGCGGGGGAGGGGGGAGATGGAGCGCTCCCTGGCCACATCTGTCCTCCACCACGGAGGTAAGATGGAAGCTCCGCTGCCTGGTGGTCGGAGCTGTCAGGATGAGTATCGTGACAACCGGCCACTGTCCTGAATTAAAAATGCAGACATAATTTCCATGTCACCTTGCATAAGGACTTCTGCTTAGAGTACTTGTGGCACGCCAATGTCTTTTCTGGTTTGTCCTTGAAGAGCCCCGTCACTTAGTAAAGCACCACATCCCTGGGAAGGGAGGTGTCCCAGGGACTGGAATACACACAAAGCATCTCCTCCTCTTTCCTCGTTCTGACCTTTCGACTTCCTGTCTCTCTGCTCTGTTCCAAAGGACTCCTATTGAAAAGCTGGCTGTTTTTGTCCACCGTTCCCTTCCCCTTTTCTACATGTGGTGGCTCTGCACAGCTTATTTACCTTTGTTTTGTTTTGTTTTTTACAGCTTATTTATCTTAAAGAACTGGGCAGTACTATTTTGGAGGTGGGGGAGGGGTGCAGGGAGGGGAGCATGATGAGGTCCCAAAATGCAGTCAGTTACTTCA
This sequence comes from Vicugna pacos, assembly GCF_048564905.1. Taxonomy (NCBI): domain Eukaryota; kingdom Metazoa; phylum Chordata; class Mammalia; order Artiodactyla; family Camelidae; genus Vicugna; species Vicugna pacos. The sequence continues at coordinate 46,590,305 of NC_132997.1, read as the reverse complement.
CCTGACACTAGACTGAATTAAGAAATAAAAATTATGATGAATAAAAAACATGGTTGGTTTGGAGCTCTTTAGAGACGGGCCATTAACAGGATTCTTTCCAAAGGAAATTTTGCCCAAGCGTGATGGCTGCCTTGCACTGAGCTGACCACCGTATAAGCACGTAGGACGGCGCCTCTTGCCAACCCACTGCTGACTGTGGCTACCACAAAAGCAAGCAAGAGGCACTGGCTTCTGTAGCCTCGCCTGCTACCAGCCAGAGTGCCCTAGGACGCCCTCCCAGGCCCACTATTAGTCTCATGGAATGATAAAGCGGTTGCCTAGGTCAAGTTGCCTTCCTGTTTTCACTTCCTGCCATGAAGTGCAGATGGCCAAGTCAGGGCACATGCGCCAAGGCTAGCTAAAGAGCTAGGGTAGAATCCAAAGGCTGCTTTAGTGTTTGCTGTCATGGATATTGAGGGGGGAGGGGGAGGGGGAAGGAAGGAGGGAAGGAAAGAGGAGGGGAGAGAGGGAGGGAGGGAGACACCACACGAGCAAGCATCAGAAAATGGGAGAAACTGTGCCTCCAAAATGAATGGGCTTTAAAAAACACATGGAAAACTATGAGTAAATTGATTTGGGCTGGGTCTGCTTTGGCTATCCGGCTGTCCTTTTTCTATCTTTCTGTCACTGATGGCAGTGGTGGAAGAAGAGAGACTCTTTGGTTTCAGGGTAAAATAAACAAATACAACTTCAGATCGGGGAGCTTGAAGAAGGCACCCAAAACTATACACACATAAAAGAAAGGAGAAAATTGCAGGCTGCTGATTGTCAAACACAGCTTATTAAATCTCCCTGCAACAGGCGCCGGTGACTGCCAGCACGGGGTCTGTCCCATTATAGACACTGTCCTGGAGCTGTTTCCACCCCCTGCCCTAGTATCTGATTTTATGTACTTCAAAATGCCATTAGTCCCCTCAAGTGACTTTAGTTCTATTGACAATGTTAATTCTCTGCCTGTACAAACCAAAGGCTACTCGGGATAAGCTGATTTTTGTTTATTATCTGACAAGACTCAAGATTACACTAAACTGACTTTGGTATGTCTCCCTTCAACCTAATCGTATTGGACTTCTCTCAACCGAACCATTGGAGTTGAATGCCTCCTTAAATTATATATTTCTACCCAAAATAAAAGTCGTGCACCATTTAAAATGAGCTGCAGTAGTCTGCAAATGGGTGTATGTGATTGTGCAGGTTTAAATTATTACTAGATTGAAAGGTTTGAGTGATCACATGCGTCCCTTAGCTAAAACTATTTCTAAGCGCAAGTCTAAAGATCCGTTCCTCTTTGAGCGCATGATTAATTTGTTCATGCTGGGGTTACTGATGGTTTGTGGCCAGCATCATGTCAGGCAGGTCTCAGCAGGTTTGAATCAATAGGGTCCTATGTTGTCACTGCATCATCATTTTAATTGTCCCTTTCTGTTAGACTCAGAAATCAGATATCAAGCAAGATTTGAAATAACAAGAATAAATCCTGAACAGAGAAAAGGTACTATTTTGCAAAATTACATGGAGAGAGAGTGGAACAGATTAGAACCTCAGTGTATATTTATGTGTGTATGTTGCTAGATGTACATTTTTTATATTTGATGTACTATAACATAGCTACCTGTGAAAAGTCTGAGGCCCACCCCATCTTAGCATCTTTTAAGCAATCTGGTACTTTTGCCCAGCATCCCCCAAAGGAGAAACAAAATTGAAATGATCAGAAAATGATGCTAGGCATACCAATTCCAGCCCACCATCTTGAATCATTCAGTCTTGCCCAAAATAGAACAATCTTGTGATGAATCCTTATGAGTCACTCATATTTATCTGACACTGCTTTTTAAGTCTTTTGTAAAGAAGTCCTACTTCTCTGCAAATCTTTTTCTCAGCACAGTGTGGCCTTACATCCCGCAAGTTCTATCGAAGGAGACTACTGGGAGAAAAGTATGCAGCTTAACCACCATAGGGACGGGGACGGGCCACACCGCCAAGGAGAGGTGCGCGGCGCGGGCAGGCCCTGCTGTTAGAAGGCGGGTTTCTGACACTGCGTGAACACTTGGAATATACTGCCGCCCCCCTGGGGACTGGCTACTTCCCTTCCCACTTCAGAAAATACATAATGGGACTTTGTGCTTCCATTTAACGTCCCTTGAAAACGGAAATCTTTCCCCTTATAAGAAAAAAAATAGTAAAGGGGTAGACGAAAGGCAAAAGAGAAGGAATTAGGCTGTCTCCAAAGCTCACTCGCTCAACTGGGAAACTGCGACCAAAGCAAGCTCTATAATAATATAATGACCTTTAATGAGTGTCTTGGGAAACAATACAGCCTTAGCATAAAAGACAAAGGGCAAAACCCATCATGGCTCCGCTGACACTAATTCAAAATGATTTTCAGAACAACTAAAGAATGTAAGAGAAGTAATCTGATCTGCCCATCTGACCTCACTTTGATTCAAGGGCCCTTCTCCTGCCATTTCTAATTGTCAAACCCTCTACGTTTCACATCTGCTCATATTTAATGAAAAGCCCACTCTCACCACCGCTCTTGGAGGCACCCAGCTCTGTCCAATGGGCACATCCAACCCCACCACCAGCGAGGGAAGCCCGGGGATTGCTGTTGGAGCTCTGCCTGTGGAATTCTGCGTAGAGATAGACATTTTTTAATTGGAGAAGAAGGGCTTATGCGGTTGCATGAAGGGGCTCAAATTGGGATAGATTTTTCAACTTATTATTAACGGTCAAAGGTGAGTGGACTCACACAGGGATGGATGAAATCTGCTTTTGTTTGATGGGAGTGATGACGGCGGGGAGACTGATGAAACAGAGAGGCAGCCCCCCACCCCAGGCTGTCAGTACCAGTTAAGCCTTCAACCTACAGCCCAAAGCTCCACATTTTCCGCGGTGGGGCTGACGGTGGAGGGACAGAAGCACAAGCCTCTCAAGCCCAGGATGTTTCTGAGAAGCCGGGACCCTCCCACCCCAAGGTTTTCTCCTCCTGGCCTCCATCAACACTCGGAGGAAACTGCAGAGCTGAGAAATCCCTCCAAGGAGGGTTTCTCCACTGCACACACTGGGTATTGTGGGCCTCCAGCAGGGAACACAGATTTCACTGCGATTGGTATGGGTGGCTGGTGCCAAGACATGACCACAGGCCTCAGTTTAGAGTCTGAGTGGCTCCTTCCTTTTCTCCACTGGGTCTCTGGGCCAAGGTTTTAGAGCCTAGTGGTTGCTTGAAAATAGAAGCTGTGCCTCAGGCAGACGGGTAACGGGGTGGGGGGGGGAGGGGGGGCTGACGGATACATCCACCACCATCAATCAAAGAGATGTGGCCCAACTGTGCCACCACCGCCCACCCCTCCTCTCTCCCCTCCAGCTCCTGTCTGAACCAGTGTCTTGCCACACATTGTAGACAAACAAATTCTTTGTGTGGTTGCGACCCAGTTTACCTTGGCGGTATCACATGAGCCAGAGAGAACTCTCGTGACGAGAATAAAGGAGGAAGGACACATACTGTGGCATCTGTAAGAAAGATATTAAAGGAAATTTCCTTCCTAGGATTTTAGGTCAATGTGACCAAGACAGTCCAAAACCCCTCTCAACACAACGCCTACTCAGAATCAATTGAGCACATGAATCCTGTCCCCTGGCACTGTTCTGAAGAGCAGTGAATCACAAATCAGAGAGGATAATGATTCTCCGGTCCTAGAGCTAACTTTCCCAAATGCCTCAAAGACAGCTCCTTGCACAAATAATGTCTCCGACCTGAACTGCGGCCTCAGATATCAGCACCCGGCAAGGCACATGGCTCCACTGCATACAATGAATCGAGGCTCCGCCCCAGAAGCCCCCGGATCACTGCCGCGCCAGCACCCCCTGCTGGGACCGCCTTCAACACCGGCATGTGGGTCAGCAAATTCTTCGTGGGAACAAATTCTCAAGAGTGAAGGGCTCTTCTCCCTCCTTGTTGCCTGCATGAATTAACTGCTGCTGATGAAAATTTAGTTTAACTGGCTCTGGGCACTTGGAAGAGAGGAGAGTGGATGACAACATGGTTACCAACAAATGTGGTGGCTGCTTACAAGAGGAAGGGATGAACACAGATGGAAGAATGGTCTTCTTCCTCCCATGCTACCAAGACAAGGGAAGAGAAGGTGACAGCTAGACTTTAAGGCACCCGAGTCCTCAGGCAAACCACAACCTCTTCTGCCCTTAGACGAGAACCCTCAGTGAACAAGCTGGAAGTTTCTATAACATCACCCATGAACCATGTCAGTAAAACACCAGCAAAGTCAGTGCCGAAGACAAGGACTGGGGGGGTGGTCTCAGCTGCCACCTTGAGAGATTCTTCAACAGCTCTGAGCTTGTGGGTGACAAGTAGGACTGACCCCAAAGGCCTGCGTGATGGGCTCAAGGAAACCATGGAAGTTCCTGGCTGATGGTGTTTATTGTTGTTTGGAATCACGATTGCTACAAGATACCTTAGTTAAACAGGGGACTATATTTTTTGAAAAACAAAAGATATTAATGGAATGAGCCTTTGCATTGGTCATCATATTGAGGGGAGGCTCTAAAATCCACCAGTCTGTGCAGGTTGGCAAATTCAGAATACTCTTTTTCAGAGCATAGGAGGCAATCTGGCATTGGAGGAATGAGATACAGGTTAGGGAGACACAGTAAAAAATAATAATAATAATAAAATAAAATAATAAAATAAAAAGACAGCTGCATTGCAGCCCTGTTGTATTTGGGAAACTATCTAAGCTCACTAAAAGCAATTTCATGCCAGAGTTGGCTTGTTCTCTCTACACCGTTTTCCTTCCTCCCTTCGACCCCATCTGACGTCTAACCTCTTTCCCCAAATAATAAGATATACATTTCCATGCATCTCTGTATCAGTATAGTGTTTGATTTGCAGTCACATTAATTTCCAATTTATATGCTTTTAAAGGAGAGAGGAGTAATATCACCAGGTTATAAGATCACAGACTACGCACTGTTACAAGAAAACACAGCAAGTTCACAGAACCAGGAGCGAGGCCTCCCCGGCATGTACACAGGGACACAGGCAGCATGGGCGTCACATCACCACATACACGGTCACAGCGGGAAGAAAACAGCAGCCCGACGGACACACAGAACCACAGGGCACAACACAAGACGGGGATGGTACCACAGACAGCACAGACACGGAAGTGCGTGTGTTGGGGTTAAACTTACAGGCACGGAAACTGGTGGAGCAATCATTAACAGAGACAGAAGAAAGTGGGAAGGCTCTCTCAAGGGTGTCCACGTTACCACGCACACGGCCTGACATGCATGAGCAGTCACGCTCAGAACGTCCGCAATCAAAACAACATGCCCGTCTCATTCTCCGGTAGATGGACATCTTGGCTATCACCGTGTGGTTGGATGGGAGGAGAGGAAGAGCGGTAGTTAATGACAAGGTCACACACAGCAAGGCAGCTGGAAGGGAGCTGAAGGGAGTGAACACAGGTCTTAGTTCACATAACAGTCTTGACCCAGGGGAAAAAAAATGCAGAGTGACTGTTGGCAACAGTTCAGTCGGACATCGGAAAAAGCAGAGAAAATACAAATTGCCTTTATAGTCCCCCAAGGCTATCTATTGCACATGGTTTTTCTCCGCTAAGTAAAGCGGGTGACCACGGGAAAGGGCAGGGCTGACGACAACCGGGTTGTCGGATGAGAAGCAGCACGCGTGTAGACAGCAGAAGTGTAACCAACACCGTTTCCCCTGGTGCGATTGATAGAGGAGGACAAAATATACACACAGCCGATCAATTAATTGCTGATTTGGTCCAATAAGTGGTTTTTTGCAAGATGCAAAAATATCTAGTATGTCGGCTTTCTAACTTCCATCCATTTCTGGGCATTAGGCAGAGGCCGGGACAAGCTTGCATCTAATTTGATGTGAAACGATTACGTGTTAATGTAGAATCTGAGGCTGCCTCTGCTGAACTTCCCCAGAGTGAGTTTACATGATGCCTACAGGAATTTAAATTTACTCTTGACAGAACAAATATCCAAATCTGTCCATGTAAGAAATGCAGCTACTCAAGGCTAACGCTGCGTATTTGACATTAAAGGCAGTTTGCAAATCAGGAATCACCAAAAGCATATGAGATGTGGGTCTGCTGGAATTCATTTAGCTACTCATGGGTGTATTTTTCTGCTGAAAGCTGAGAGAATCTGAAGATCGCATCTGCTTTTCTCTCCCCACCTACCAAAAATTCAGAAGGCAACTGGGCTACCAGTTAATGATTAGTTTTTTCCTATACAGAAAATACTGGCCAAAATAGATGAAAAATTATGAAACATGAAATGAGAGAACAGATCCCATGTAAAATATCTTGTTGAGATTTGCACGAGGCAGTGGTAGCTCTTCTAGAGCTGGTATCAAAGGTTCTACACTGCCTGGGAGTCCAGCTTGAGCGCTAACGTACCAGAGTTGCTGGACATCACTGCGGTCATTCTCAGGGCACTTCATCTTATATTTCAGTACAATGCCAATTTCTATTTCAGTACAACGAGAAGCATTTTCCACCTCATTCTGATGCTGCAGCAGGCCACCACCTTTGCTTATTCTTGACATAAACCTGCCTGCCTCTCTCACAAGATGGGAGAAGAATTCATGTTTCCTCTGAGCATCACAGCCAAATAGCAACTTGCAAGGGAAAAGGTGTTATTCCCTGTGTCCACACCTTCCATTCTAAGAGTCATTTTTCCATCTTTTTTTTTCCTTTCCTTTGTGGAGAATGGTGGCACTCTTACTTTAAAATATGACTAGTGGTTTTGCCCTCTTTGAATGTTCCAGTCACCAGGAAGAGGGGTTTAAATCTCTTGAATGGGTCAAGTCCTGTTCTAAGACCTTTATGAGTTGCCATACAGTATATTTGTCAAGCAGGGGTAACGTTATGATCGTGAGGAACAGGCGCTGGGGGAGATGAATGAGAATCGCTTCAGCAGCAACACCAGTCCCGCAACCCTGGCTCACATCTTTAGTGACGTGTTCTTTGAGCATCCTAGCCAGTCAGCTGTTCAGATCATCATGATGCAGCCCCACCCCTGTTCAAGGCAGGGTACATCGTTCCTGAGCTCAGCTTTTACCAAAAAAAAAAAAAAAAAAAAAGTTCCACTATAGCATTTGAATCAGAATTTAGGAGGCATGCTGTGATTGCCCAGACACCCCAAACAGCAGTTGCTGAAGTCAAGAAAGGGAAAACAGTCTTCAGCTGAAGACATGAAAATAAAGTTATTTTAAGTACATCCAGATCTGGGGGACCACTTGCAGACCACTTGCTTGTTTTATTCCTTCTTAGTTCTTTTACTGGAAATATGGATGGGTTATTTATACAGAGGAGGGAAATAAAGATGATGTTTTGTTTCACTGTAGATAAACTGTTTTGGAAAAAAAAATTTTAATCAAATGCTGTAGCAGAAGAGAAGCCCATCAAACTCTGAAATGCTATGCTTCTCATTAGCAACCGTGCCTGGTTTTTGTTTCCATACACCATTTTTGGGTTCGTATACCATAATAGACTCTGACACATTTATAGGGAAAGAAAGCTCATATATATATATGTATATATATGTATATATATGTGTGTGTATATACATATACACACACACATACACAAATACACACACACACACACACACACACTGTCTTTAAGAACAAGGGGAGGGAGGATGGGGGTGGAATAACTCGAAATGACTTTGTCAGAGGCAAGCCCATCATAATGGGTGACTGAAACCTCCCACTTGCTAAGGGTACAGGAGGAAACAACTTCAAACCAGTACCTCTCAAGGACGGTTTGCAATTGTGATTGTTGGCCCCTCTGGAGACCATGCATTATTCTAAAATTTCATAGTGTTAGCATGCAGGCACAGGCTGAAACTGGTCATTGAAGCAGCAAACCCCTCCCCCCAAAACCCCATTTGCTATAAGAAGATTCAATGTTAATTATAAGCACTCACATTCCAAGCAGCATATGCATAAAAAAGAAAACATGCTATTTCTCGTCATTCCTTCCCAGTCATCAGTTTCACACACTCACACCAAATTCAAAATAGAAATCTCAGAAGACAAACAAGCACCACCACAAACACACACACACACACACACACACACACACACACACACACACACACAATCAGCAAGAATGATATTAATGAAAGGCTCAAAGACAAGACAGAAACAGTTAAAAATGATGGAGCCCCCACACACTGACAAACCTCTGTGAATGACAATGTCTAGACCAAGGGAGGTGGGCTTTTTTTTACTCTACTTCTGGAATAATCCATTTTCACCGACCCCTTGTCAGATGTCTTCACCTCTAAACGTCTGTGTCCACTTTCTCAAGAGGTGAGGCCCATTCTGACCTCCCGACTGGTGGCTGTGATCCGTCAGGCTTTGAAGGACGTGTGTTCCAGCCAGGAAGAGCCTCCCTCTGGGTCATGATGTGAGTCACCAACAAGCTCTTTAACTAAAAACGGATGAGAATGTGCCTCCTGGGCGGTCGCTATTCCAGAAGATGTGGACACTCTGTGTGTAAAATTACGCTCTCGAGTTGTAAAATAAAATTCTATCAAAATTAAGTCGTGGACTTCCTCCTTCAGAAAATACCATCCTTCATTCCCCCCTTCGCTCTCTCTTTGGCTTCCTAATCCTTCGGTTTTGTTTTAGTGAATCGTGAAGATTCAGAACCACTGGTATTTTAGTTCCACGCCTCCATGATCATTTCCTTTTCTAGAGCTGATGTAGGTTCAAAGGTTAATTTCAGATACCAGCGTACCACTTAAAAACTCCCAAGGTTAGGTTTCAAAGAGCGATTTTGCAAGTTTCAGCATTTATTTAAAACAGGAGTAAGTTTCCTATATTCTCCCTGGCCATAGGAAGTGCCCTCTCTCGGGTGGTGTTTGCTGGTTTTCTTTTTAACCTCGTAGCCCAATGCTCTCCTCCCCAGTCTCAGGCCTCAGAAAAGGGAATTTTCCCTGAGCTCAACGGTAATACCAAGTAGATCTGTGAGGACATCTAGTGGATCTGTGTGGAAGAGCAGCTGGTTAACACAGCACCTGAACTATCAGGAAGAGGATGCTGTGAATTGAACTAAAACGTGCACGATGGCATTTCAATTCAATGGCTTCTCCGAATCCACAGCAGATGCTCAGGGAAGAGCAGGGACGAAGGGGAGAGAGGTTCTGGGACACGGCCCTAAGGTGGTCAAAAGTGGCACCTTGCAAGCCCATGGGTCCTGCAGACTAGGGCCATTTCAGCACTGGCTGGCTGGGTCTCCTAAAAGCCCTGCTCTAGCTTCTCCCGTGTCTCTGGGAGGTGCGAACCCCGCAGCTACTTGTCATTCCATCTCCGGGCTCTTGGAACTTAATGCTCAATTAACTGTCCCCATCGGTGGACTTAAGTCTGGGAAAGCAGAAATATAAGCCTCTGGGGACTCAGTTTTCTCTCTGGCCCACATCATAAGGCTCTTGCCCTTGGACTGGTGCCACAGATTCAAACTGGTGATGTGGTTGCCGAGAACTAGACCCTGGGTTGCATCTCCCTCCTCTAAGAACTCTGTCCTAGCAGGTTTACAATTTGAGGAAAAGCTTTTATGTGCTCGCCTTCACCCCAGTGAAGTGGCTATTCATCCAATATTTCCATTATGACTTCCTAGTGCTATTTGTAGAGACTAAATAAAAGTATTTCCCTAATGGACATCATCAAAGCTGTTTACTCTGAAGTGTTTCAGACTGGAAGGTTTCTCAGACGTCCTCTTGGACAACTTCTCCTATATTTTCAAAGGTCATGACCAGAAGAAGGGAAAGCTGTGGAGAAGTGGCTGCTGCAGACATAGTTTAGTGACTGCTCTTTCCCTGTGTCACACTGACAATCAGCTGTCAAGCTCAGGTTCTCTGCTGATTAGCCCTTCAGAGCCAAGCCTGGAATGGAAAAGGGAGTTGGACTCCATCCCGTTCTTAGCACCATCTGCCTCCTGCATCAGCAACCCAGTTGTCAGCCAATTTCCAATTGTAGGATCTTAATTTCCAGGGTGGGCTGGCCGGGGCAGGAAAAGCGGTGCTGGACTGAAAGCCTCGGGTGGAGTGTTCCAGCGGCTGGGGGAAAGAGATTTTAGTTTTCAAATGGAGCAATTCAAGGGAAGACTGGTGTGGAAGGGAAAAAAAAAATCTCTGCCATTCAATTCATAGACATTTGTCAGATTGCAATGTCGTGTTTAAAATCAGTCCAATGAAGGAAGGATTATTTCCAAGCCTGAACTCTGGAACTGCTCTTCATATGCTCGGCAGAAATTAAAAGTATAAGTAAAAACATCCATGGAAGAAAGAGTCACCAAGGTGTCAGGTTGAGGCATTTGTTTGATGTGACACTGGGAATCCGAGAGCATTCTCTCAAGTCCTGTAAATGAGGGAGGATGTCTTCACTTAGCAAAATTCCTCCTAATAGCTTCTGGAAGGAGGAGAAAAATCTTCCATCCAGGTGGTTTTTCCAAGAAAGCAGAAAGAAGGGGAAGGAAAAGCGAGTTAGTGTCAGCAGTAGAGAGCACACTGAGCTAGCTGGTCCTGCCCTCAACGCCATGTTGTGGCTGGAGAAGACAGAAGAATTTGGCACTCGAGTTGTTCGTTGATTGACATCACGCTTTCCCTCCAATTCTGAAGGATCGTTATTAGATACAGTAGGCAGCTCTGCAGGTAGGAAAGTAGTTCATGCCCTCAAGCCATCTTTGTAGGTGTTCTGCAGATAAAGGAAGCCCTGGAGTCAAGTTTGGCCGAATTTTGCTTCGAATTGAAGGAGCTCACTATTTTGTTTTAACGGTACATTGAGCATTCTATAGCCTCAAACTCTGAAGGCAAGCCCAAATCAGATGACCAACTTGCCTCTTCTGCTGCAGAGGAGTCGGAGAGGGCCAGGTGCAGAGACATCTCCTCCAAATTCCAGGGCCGTTGGACTCAACTGGTCTGCAGGCTGGGTCTCTTATATACTTAAGTAAAGACCGATGCTCTTTGCTGGTGTCACTGCTCTGAATCACACACAGAAATACTGGCCTAAAAGCTCCCCACCAATTGCCACATCTTGCTGGGGGTGAGGGCTCCTACTCCCTGAGTATGTGAGGGATGCAGCCTTACATTCACTCATTCAGACCTCCACACCGCTCATCAATGAAATGCAACGCTCTCTTCGAGTCATCTCTTTCTGCCTTAAACATGTAAAGCATCTTGCAAGATGCCTAACACCCAAAGGGGAACTGGGTATGTCTGTTGAGTGAGGACTGTTGAAGGAGAAACTTTATTTTAAAGCAAGGGAACTTCAGACACCGTACGAAATAATTACCACTGTGGAAATACTTGTCTCCAGGAAGGCAATTTAGATACTTACTGTCCCAAAGTTGGGTGTCCAATTCATTCTCTAACAAGCACTTTCTCGTAGAGAGAGGCACATATATTATAATAAATACATCACTCTCTCTATAAAATATCTCAAAGCTTATATATAAAAATGTACATTTTTACATATAATGTACTGGTTCGTATCATATATGTATGTGTATATATATATATATATATATATATATATATATACACATATATATATATCACAACACAGCAATATACATGTAGCATTATGTGTTCCCTTCAGGATAGGAATTCAAGCTTGACAGCAGAGGAGACCAAGTATAATTTATCAAAGGCAAGCATGGCAATGACTCCCCCACAACTGACGAGGCCTCTAGAGCTAGTAGTAATGACCTCAGCCGACTCAGCGTCCCCTAAAGGTCCTGAGACAAGGCCTTCAAGAGAAACACTGGTTGTCAAGGTCTTATTTTCAGATGGAAAAATAAGACAAGCGCCAGAAGCTGGCAAGAGGCTGGGGGGGCGAGGAGAGGGTGGATGAATAGGAAGGGTACCCTGTTCGCAGGTTCTCCAGCTCCAAGCTACTCTGCGGACGGTTGTTGGATGAAGGAGCTGGGGGCACGATGTCACTGCTACATGCAACATAAATACCAAAAGAAAAAAGGAACTGCAATTGTACAGAAAATAAAAGAAGTATCTCTTCTAGAGAAAGACAGGGGGAACTGGACTCCGGGCTGCTGGGAACCCGTTTTACTCACAATATATCACTACCAGTGTGCAGTTAAAATAGAGTAGGGGCCGTATTCCAAGGCAGCAAAGAGAAAAAAAAATAAATCAAAAAATACGTCAATGATTAGAAGTTCAAGGAAATTCCTTCAAACACAGCAATTTAGACATGACTTGCCCCCTAGGAGTCCACCCTTCGGCCAACTTCTAGAGGCTGGGGGAGAAAATGTAGCTCATTAGACCAGGCTTGTTACACAGGAAAAGAAAATGGGTAAACAGTAGATTCTGAGAGCTCGCTCCTTGGCCAGACGGCTGAATTTGACTCTCTTCCTTGCTGGAGAACTATGAAGAAATGGGGGAAAAAATGCAAACGTTAAGCTGTACTACCACAGAATTTCCAGGAATGGAACAGCCACGTTCGGTATTTCTCCAGAGTATGACACGAAATGTTGAAGGTGGTTGAATGGACGTGAATTCATTTATCAGTGAATGGTGAGGTTGGGGGTAGGGTGGAGGGGGGTGTGGAAAGGGAAGAGCTAGGTTGGGAGGGGAGGGTTAGAAAACTGTGGATAAAGACTAGGGGTGTCATCAGCTCTGCCCTCAGGGAGCGGTATCATTCCAGGGTGAACTATTAATACATGGCCTACCAGCTTTGGACAATTGGTTACGTGAGTCAGCTGCCCTCTCCAGTTGAGGACACATCCAAAGGCAGGGGAACCTCCCAGTGCATTATTAATAATTCTAGCTCCTTCTAATGAAAGTTTCCTTGCAACCAAACCCTGTCCTCCCCAATTTCTTAACTTGCCTGGCATACCCAGGGAAGCTCACATTTAATAATTCATTGTAGTCTAACCACCCCTTACACATACACAGCTGCACCCGCCCTCTGTAACACAGGCTGCTATGGCCTCTTCATTAGGAAAAACACTCTTTGGACAATTCTGATTGTTATCAAATATTAACCTCACAGCTGAGGAGCCCAAGGAGGGAGAGGGGTGCAGAGAGAGGGAGTGAGACCCTTGTCACACCAGCTTGGCTTCGCCGAGACAGCCCTTCAGTAGCAATCTGTGCTGTGCAGGATGGGCAATCGTTCGACTCACTAGCTGAGCCAATGCTAAAGGAAATGCAGAGAGGGGAATTATTTCAAACAATTATGTGCCTCTCTCTCCAGGGTGAGGTGAAAGTCAGCTGCTGTTTGCTTCCCTGGAACCAAGATGGAAAAGTATCCTAGAGGCCAAATCCTCATTTCTAGGGACTTAAAAAAAAAACTGTGTGCTGGGTACCACTATGGCCCTGCGAGGAACATGCCAGAGTGAGAGCAGAAGTCGGAGATGTCTCTCTTCCTCCTGCCATCTCTACACTTGCCACTTGTTCTCTGATCAGTCACCAAGGAGACCCTTTAAAATAAGAACTGGCGATATCATTACCTTGCTTAAACTTTTCCAATGGCTGTATGTACTGCAGGACTGAAACCAAGCTTCTTACCACACCCCCTGCCTTCCTCCCTGACCTCATCTCATACCACTCTCTCCCCAGTCCCACCAGCCCCACCAAACTGCCTTCCTTTCCTCCAACACCGCTCACTTATCCCTGCCTTTGCCTTTGCTCTTCTGCCTACCTGGACCGGGTCTCGGCTTCAATGTCACCTCCCAAAGGAGGCCTTCCAGATCTTCCCAGCTAAAACAGGATCCATAACAGGCTCCTCACACCCACAGTCCGTCCCCTTTCTCTCCGGAGCACTTGTCCCTCTCTAAAGGTGTTTCGTTATTTCTATGATCCTTGCTTGTCTCCATTCACCAGAGTGAAGGCTTCAGGAGGGCAGGGACTACATCACTCACCGCTCCATCCCTAGCAACAAGAGTAAGACCGGGCACAAAGAAGGCCCTCACAAACACATGAATGGCTACTCGACAAGGGAACGAAGCCTTACCATTTCACTGACACCCCCATGGGGCCAGGTTCTCTGGCAAATATCCCGTCATGGATTATAGGCGTCAGTGTTCTCCTGCACGCCCCAATCCCCTCCACTACAAGTGCTCCCTCACAAAAGAGTTCACCCTTTCTCCTGAACTCCCGCCTTGGGGTGCTGTGTTCCTTCGGATGGAAATGATTTGGGCAACGCCGGGTCATCTGAGCTGTGTTTTTGTGTTTCCAACCAACTGTGCTGAGCTGGGTGCTCGGCCTGGCGAGAAGGGCCATTTGAGTCACTGCATCTGGGGGATGGATGGGGAGTGAGTCTGTTCTGTGCCTTGACAGACAGGCCCTTAGATGCTCTTCCTGGTAGGTTGTAGGAATTGGAGAATTCTTAGGCCCCAAGAATCTAAGTTAGAAGCTCTTGTCAAGTGATACGGAGACTCATCTTGGGGAGGTGTCAGAGCTGGTGGATGAGGGGCCATGGATGTTAAGTCAGTGGGGGAGGGGGAGCAATCAGCCTGAGAGGATTTCTGTAGAAACTGCTCTGGACCAAGAGTGCTACCCCTGGGTCTTCGCCCACGAGGTTGAGTGTCTCCTCCGTGCTCCAGCAGAGCAATGCTTCTATCTCACTGATTTTGCATTTACTGTGCCCCCTTTTAGGGGTGCTGTGAAGGAAGTCCTGGCTTCGATCAGCATATCTCAGGAATGGGGGCCCTTCTGTCTGGTTTGTACCTGTGAAAAGTATTTTATGGAGTGATCTCTTACAACTGGGTTCTTACTCCTCAGACCCAAGGTCATCCACCTTGCCCTTCTCTTGCAAAAATGATCAGGATGCAGCATCGAGAGAGACCTTCAGGTGAGCCCGAAACCTGGTCTGCCAGACCTGTGTGACTCTCAGCAGTCTCATCTTCTCACTAAACTTGAAGCCTCTGTTTCCTCTTTCTAAAAAATGGGATTAATAACACCCCCTGTCAATTACACGGGGTCATGGTGAGGAGCAAAGGGGATGATGACCACCGCGAGCACTGGGAACGTTCAGTCACCACAGGGAGGGAGGCATCGCTATTGTTTCCTCTAGGGTTGTGCACAATTTCGTCAGGCGACACAACCTAATCACTGCAAACCTCACTTCAAGTGCTAGCTTTTCGAAAGCTCACCCTCCAACACTCCTGATTTACTGTATCTTTCTGAAGAGGTCCCGCTGGCAAGCCGCTTTGTAAGGAGTTTGAGACAGGATACACCAGAAGCTATCGTGAGCCCAACCTAGTCCACCCCAAAGGGCAGTGGGGCTTGAGGTTGGTCACTGGGACGACGGCAAACAAAGCCCACCGGTGATGACCGAGTTCTTTTCTTGGGCCAATCCGAGCGTATCACAACTGAAAACTCTGGGCTGCGGTACCCAAACCTGCAGGAACCCCACATGGAGAGAGAGTCCGCTCCCATTTGGGAGACCAAGTCCTCAGACTCAGTTCCCCTCTCAGCCCTAGCACAGCCATCTTTACACGTGGTGGTCCCCCATCCATCGGAAATCACTGTGCAAAAACGCTTGCTCCTCCCAGGCCTCGCCTGCCCTCCTTTTCATACATCGTATTGACTGTGTTCGACTGGACACATCTACCTAGAGTCATCCCCTTAGAGTCAAGAAGTGAGGATCAGGCATGAGGTTCACGCCCAGGTGTTGACAGCAGTGACTTTTCATCCTCTGCTCTAATCAAGCAAGGACAGGTATTTCTTTCCTGTCTCTTTAAACTGCGGGGTGAAACATAAACATATTCAAGAAACCTCTTGATGTTTAGTGTTTCTTGAAAGGGAAAAGGAGAAGGGAAATGAATTTTGGGGAAAAAGGAAGGCAGGAGGGAGGGAAGGGGGAAAGAAACACTACTTACGCCGTTTGCAGCCGCATTTTTTAATTCTTTTGGGATCCGTGATGTCATCATGACAGGCCTTGCAGTAAAAAAATGCCCTGGAGAAAGAGAATGGAAAAACTGACACGTTTCATAATCCACCCAAGTGAAATGAGGACCACATTTCCTCCATCATGGTGCCAAATTAATGAAACACGCCAGCACTAATTTCCTTTAATCTTCTGAAAAGTTTAGACGTTTACAGACGGAAATGTTTGTTGCAAGACCATTCATTTCAAACATAGGATTCTGCAATTTGAGTTAGTGCTTCTTTTCGTGAACTTTTTATTTGAAAAGGAGCCAGGAGAAAGACTGCTGATGTGACACACCACGTCTGCTCATTCCTCTTTCATTGTGGAGGACAGAACTGAATGCTGCTCATCAGAACACGTGGGCAACCAGCGCTGGGCCCTCGGTGGGAAGTTAAATACACCTTCAACATCCTGACAGCCTGCTCAAACAGGAACTAAAGGGGCACAATTCATAATCAAATAAAAATATTAGCCTTGTGACTTTAAAGTGCTTTCTCTGGTCAGCCAAAGAGAGAGGTTGAGGGATTTCGAGCCCATATTTTACTCTCAAACTAGCTGGACCCACTCCCATGCTCTCCAAGCCTGACAACACGCCATCAGTGAAGGTTTTCTTCTCTCTAAGGCATGCAGCTCAGCTGCCCCCTGGGCTGAGGTGGGCAGAGAGTATTACAGGGTTGAGGTGGATAGAAGGAGACCCAGAGGAAGCAATCAACAAGCAAATCCCCTCACGGGATTCAAGTGTTGGTATGCGATTACAAGGTACAGTGGCTGCGTCAGAGATACCCCGGATGAGACAAAACAAGATCACTGGAGCACTGTTTAAAATTCACTGGGGGGCTGTGTCCTTTCAGTCCTGAGGGTTCTGTGATAAAATTCATTGAAACAACCTTCTGGATACTGGGACTAACAAAATTCCTGGCTTATCTCCTTCACCACTCCCAGTAGGCAATTCAATGCCAGGGAGGAACATAGTCTTTCTTCGACCTGGGCTAGGAAGAAATCAACATAATTCTTGACCCTTTTATTCTTGGTTCCTTTTTATGGTTTTCACAAGACTTCATTTACGATTGGCACTGATTGGAAACCAACAGTAAGACTTCAGGATTTGGAAGAGACCATGGAGAACTTGCAGCCAAAGTCCCTGGGACTCGGTGTCCTCATCTGTAAATTGAGGAGGTTGTGGTGACCTGTCCAAAGTCATCCTTTCTGGACCTTGGCCGGCTCCAGGACTTCTAAATCCAAGTCCAGTGCTCTTTCCACCCTAGCAGCTCATCCCCTATTTAAATGCCAGTTTTTGTCCATGGACAAAAAAGAAAAGCCAGCTAATTATTTGCCTGAGTGGCAATGCCACTAAGGACCCAATCAGTGATGACCTGCCTGGAAAGTGGAAGGACAGGAAAGAAGGAAGAGATTTTGCTTCCACTGCCTTTGGTTATTTTCTTCCCCTTTTGATACTTTTACACATAATAATAATTGTAACAAAAACAATAGCTAACATTTATAGAGCACAGATCATTGGCCAGGAGCTGTTCTAAGCATCTTATAAGAATGAACATATTTCATCCTCAAACAAACCTTTGAAGGAGATAGGATTATTATTTCTGTTATACAAGATAAGGAAACTGAAGCATAGAGAAGTTAAGCATTCTGCCCAAGGTCACACAGCTAAAAGTGGCAGAGCCAGGATTCAAATCCACATAATATAGTCCCAGAGCCCAAGGTCCTAATATCTTTCCACTAAAGAGATGGTGAGATGAGAATGAGTCTGAATAGACTATTGAAAAGATAAAATATGATTACTTCATGAATTAAAGCTGAATTATGAAAGTGAACTACACAAAGATCCAGCAGGTAAAGTTCATAAGTAAAATAGGGGTGCAGGACGTCCGGGGAGAGGTCTGTGGTGACCTGGAGACACACCCCCCAAGTGAAGGGGACAAAGTACTAACTTCAGCTGACTTCTGCCAAATGGCCTTTCTCTGTAAGCATCATTCTCTTTCCACACACCTCTGCCTCTCATGCTCACCCCTTACTGCACACCTGCACACTACTGGGGAAAGGGCACACCTCTGCTGACTGATCTCACTTTAAATCCATGGCTGTGGATTCCAGAAGCCTTTTCACACTGCTTGGGAGTGGGTACCCCCATCCCTCCTCCTCCCATCTCAGCTCTCTCTGCTCTCCTCATGACGCCCTCTCCTCCTCACCCTACGCCTGCTCCAAGCAGCTCTTGGCGAGTGGCCTTGCCCCATGCACCATCAGGAAGACCAGAGCTGCGTCCTGCAAGGCTGGCCTTTAGGATCTCCTTGCCTTCAGGTTTCCTGCTGCGTTTGGTCAATGGGAGAAGCCAGCAAGAGACTGGAGGGTGAAAGAGGTCATGAAATGGTCGTGGCAACATTTCTCTGCTGAAGGACCCAGCTCCTGCCAGGCAGCCTTTCCTGCACTACAACCTCTCTCTCCAGGTTCTGAGAGCCCTCCTTCCCCTTGAGACTGCAGATTGAGGGCTGAGAGTGGTGCCCCTCTGTTGCTAGCTCTGGGGTGTTTGGCTATCCAGTGTTGGTTTTCCTTAACTCTCTGCCCACAACTTTATATAGTCCCTTCATCAAACTCTCCTCCATTTTCCCATTTAAGTGTGCCTTCTGTTTCTTGCCAGGACCCTCACTGATACAGCACCCCAGCTTACTTCTCCAGTCCTCACCTTTTCCCAGAATGTCAGAATCTTAAATCCAACTGGCATTATGATATCTCCATGTGTACGCTCACCATGCCTCTCCTGCTTAACTTAGCCCAGCTAGAATTCTGAATTTCTGACCACCCCAAACTTGCTCCCCCTCCAGTTTTCTCCATCTCAGTAAGATGGAGCCATCATCTACCCAATCATGTAAGCTCCAAATCTAGGCTCCTTTCTTGATTCCTCTTTTTTCCCCCACTTCTTATAACCAGTTCATCAATGGGTCCTACAGACTCTCTAAAATATGTTCTGAATTGGTCTTACTTCTCTCCACCTGCACTCACCAATCTAGTCCTAGCTATCCTCTCCCGCCTAAACTATGCAGTAGTCTCTGAGTCCATGAGCCTCCCCTCCTACCCCACTACACCCCATTCTCCACAATGCAGGAGGAAACACCTTTTAGCAACATCAATCAGACTATATCACTGCTAGTTTAAAGCCACCAATGACGCCATATTATAAAAAGCGCAAGCTCAGCAGAAAGTCCTATGGAAACCAGCCCCTGCCTTCTCTCTAACCTCATCTGACCCAGATATGTTCTTCCTGGAGGCTTCCCGAACACAACGAAATCTCCCCAACCATGCCTTCTCTTCCCTTCTGATCTTTGTATGATGGATTCTTTCCCATCCCTGTTCAAGTACCTCTCCCTTACACCCAGTCTCAGTCAGTGACACTTGCATTAATTCTTTGCATCACGAATAAACAAAACGGCAATTCTCTCCTCCCCAGAATGTGAGCCCATGAGAGTAGGGTCTTCTCTCCACTGTTCACCACTGCCTCCCTGGCACCTAGTACAGAGTGTTCTCGAAAGTCAGTATCCTACAGACATTTGATGTACAAATGAGTATGAGAATGCTTGGAGGGGTTCATGCCTCTCTTCCTAAAATTTTGCATCGGAAAGTTTCTAGGAGCTACAAATCCATTAACTTTTTCTGTTGTTCTCTTGCAGCAGAGGGTGCAAACCCAATACTAGATCATCATAATCCACTTTTCCATTTTTACAAAACTTATTTAGTTTCATTCAAACCTCCAATGTCCTTTCTGCAGTTTTCTGCAGTCTTCATCTATTGAATCCCCTAACTGACAGCATTTGCTCTTGACACATCACACAGCACGGAAAATTACAGGCTGGTGTTGAGGCTGATGGTGTCAGCATGTACTTGTGAATGCCATAAAACACTGAAATGAGACATATTGCACTCCCTAATACAGGAGGTAATTTGTTTTTTGGACTGCCTGGTATTTGTGACATTCATTAGTGAGAGATGCAAGAGGAAATAGAATTACACAAATGTTCATGTTCTATTTGCTATCCGGCAGGGACATGTGATCGATGGTACCGCTCTGCTCCCCAGTCCCCCAGCGTGGTGCTGAGATGCTGTTTCCAGCTTTTGTGCCTCGCAGTCTGGACCAGGGCACAACCTTCTCTTCCAGAAGATCTGGAGGAGCTTCAGTCCCATTTACCCCCACTTTCCTCTCTCCAGTGAACCCAGTTTTGGTGGGAGGTACTCCTGAAAAGGGTGAGGCTCCATGAACTGGATAAGGAGATGTTCCTCTTCCACACCTGAATGATGATAATCCCTTCCCAATTTGCAGAAGTAAATTTAAGTCATTAG
This sequence comes from Vicugna pacos, assembly GCF_048564905.1. NCBI lineage: Eukaryota > Metazoa > Chordata > Mammalia > Artiodactyla > Camelidae > Vicugna > Vicugna pacos. The sequence goes on along the minus strand of NC_132997.1, from coordinate 46,569,967 downwards.
ACAGCTCAATTTCAAGGATTTTTTTTCGCTGCTGCGCTCCATTTTTTTTCTTTCCTAAAAGGTTTTATAACTACTATGGTTAGTTTGCAAGAGTGGGTGAAGAGAAAGAAAATAGTAAGTGTCAGCTATCAAATCTCATAGGTCTGCTGCTCTGCGTTGCAGGCTCACCTTTTGGCAAATAATTAAGAACGAACCACTACTGCTCTACACCAGAAACTAACACAACCTTGTAAACTGACCTTATGCCAACCAATCAATCAATCAATCAATCAATAAAATTTTTAAAAGAAAGAAAAAGAAAAAAGAAAGAAAGGGAGAAAAACAGCATAAGTTCTGGAACCAGACTTCCTGGTTTTAAATCCTGGCTTTATGACCCACTAGCAGGGCATATTTGGTTAGTTACCCAATCTGTGCCTCAGTTTCCTCACATGTAAATGGGGATAGTAATGCTACTTGTCTGGTAGGCTGTTGAGAGGATTAAGTGAGTTCATTGACATCTGGCAGCCGGTGCTTAGACCAGCACTGGCCCACACTGAACTCTGCATGAGAATTCACTGGCACTGTTAAGGGTGGTAGAGCATGTGGGTTTCAGAAAAGGAAAGTCCTGTTTCAATCTGGGCTCTGACATGTGCTTCACGGTCTTGGACGAATCATTTGTTTCAACTTCACAGATGAGGAAACCAAAGCTCTCAGAGTTTTAGAGGACCTATCTCACCAGGTTATTCTAAGGAAGAGCAACAAAGGACGCAGAACACCCAGCGCAGCCCTGGCTCCAAGTAGGAGTGCAATAAACGAAGACAACAGTCTTATATAAATAATTATAGACCTTGAAAATTAATTATGTATTTAAAATATTTTATGTAGCATTGTTGTTTAGCTGAGCAATCTATCTGACCATCTGAGTTATATTTTCTGCTAGGAAATTTTTTTCCTAGTTCATAGGTTAGAACCAAATATCACAATATTCCACGGTGTTCTGCAAAAAGCTCTATAATTTCCTCGGCTGCTTAAACAGATTTAAGGATACTAATAAAAGTGCCATGAAACATGGGGACCAATGAAATCCTTGGCTGTACCTACAGAGGCTTAAGAATTAAATCTGACAACTTTAGCCACTTACCTAGAAGGCCACAAGTCGAAATATAGCCAGTTTAGTGTTTCACCTGAAATTAATCTGAGAAACTTGAGATTCCACTCGGCATGTCCAGTAGAAAATAATTAATTCTAGAGGAAATTTGCCTGGATAATACTGGTGAAGAGCATGAGACAAGGGGCCAGATGTCTCATGTTGTGTCATTCTGGCTCATCAAGAATCAAGATGACTTTGAACAACCAATTAGGCTCTCTGGGACTCACTTTCCTCCCTTGGAAAATGAAAGAGCAGGTATCTAGACCCTCCTAGTTCTAAAATGCTATTATTCTAATTCAAAGATGTGACATTGATTGTGGAAGCATTTGAAAGCACAGTCTCTTTTTCCTAAGACTGGGCACCCTTTGATGCTCATAGCCATGTTAAGAAGCTTTGGGGTTAGAGCCCGGTGCATCCTGGAAGCACGCCCACCTCTGTGGATGGAGATGTCTATGGCTGAGCCAGAAAGGAAGGCAAATGAAAATAAACTCTTACCTTTTAACTTCTTTGGCATCACTTGCGATGAAAAATCCTAAAGTACCTTCTTGGATCTTAAGATGGTTTCCAGGATTAATTAATATACTGCTCAGTGAACAAAAACAAAGAAAGAAGACACAGTTGTAAGGTCATGTTCTGAAGAAAACCTTGTTGGCTACACCATACTGTTATTTTATAGGGGGCCCACTAGTCTAATGCTTCCCCCAAAGATTTTGCCTAGAGCCTGACGTCCACTGTCCCACACATGTAATTGGATATTACCATCATAAATCTCCGCTGCCCAGTTCCCAGGCTGGCATCGCCCCAGTCGCAGATATCAAAGCAAATCTAGGTTTGGGAGCTGAGTCTGAACAATGGGATTGCCTTTGTGGGCTTCTGATTTGAAGCAAAGTTCCTAAATGTATCCCTTAGAAAACTGCTGTTGAAGGTCAGTGTTGACTGTGATTGGTTTAACAGAGCTATTGCTACAAAAATTTTCCATTTGATAACATAGCATTCATGGGACCCCTATATGCATATAGAAACATACGTGTATACACACCACATATTGCCCAGGGAATGGTATGAGACCCCTGTAACCAGTGCAGAAGTAAACGGAACATCTGCACAACCCTGATAAGGACATGGAAGCGAATTCCATGTGCAGCCAATGTAGAAAGAATTGGACCTACCTTAGCAAAGAGAAAGAAAAATGCCAGCAATGGGAAACACTTAACGATCGCAGTCTATTTACAAAAATGTAAGGGAGTGTTTGAATAAGGTATGTGTCTAGTACATCCTGATGGGGGCCAATTGTAATTAAAAAACACGTGCAAATTAGCCCTTAAAAAAAAAAAGAAACTTCCCCCGCAGGGAGGCAGGAACCTAAATATACACTGTCCTATTTCAAAGTGGTATAAATAGATTAGCTGACCAAGTTGGATTTGGACTGACAGAGAGATAAGTGTATCCTAATCTAATAAATGGATGAAACAAACAAGTTTAATTTTCTTCAGGTCAAAAACAGAATACAGGAATATCTTACACAGAGACTGAGATGAGGCTTTGGGCTTAATGGACATGGAATTCAGGCATTCTAAATGCAGCCGTAGACACAGCAGACATTTTCTTTGATCTGAAAAGCTGGTGTTTAAGGTAATAGATGTTTGGAATCAGGCTCAAGAAAGTCTTCAACTGCCTAACACAATCAAAATGGAGGGAAGTATTTAAAATCATTCCAGAAAAGTGCTGGGACCAACTGAGTGATGTATGTGTGGCAAGGCAGGAAGGACCCAGGTGAATTTCTGTTCTGTTCCGAGAACTCAAGAGTAGATCATTATTGCAAAATGTTTGTGCTCACAAGAGCATCCATTATTACCCGTAACAAGACCTGACAGGAGGAAACCAGTCCTGTGACATCGCTGTGATTAACGCTAAGTAATAGGAGTCCATGAAGATTTGATTTGAGTGTCCTGCCCTAGAACCAAAGGCAATAGAGAGATTCCTCACCAGTCAGGAAGCAGCAGGTCACGCTAACAGCGCAGCTTGTGACAGGCAGGGGCGCTGCATAGGCACCTCCTAGTTATCCCTCCAACACTCTTCACCTAGGTTTAACAGCCCTCTGACTTTTCACGATCATAAGAGGGAAAGGGCCAGAGTTTCTACCACTTAGATGGAGTCCTTTTTCAAAGCCAGTGAAATGCAATGCTTTAGAAGATCAGAATGCTGGATTTTGCGTACTTCCTTTCCCCCTTGCCTGCAGGGCAGTTCTTCTGCACCCTGGCTCTGCAATCAGAAATTGGATCCAAATTCCAGCCCTGCCATTCAGTAGCTGTGTGACTTGGGACAAGTCACTAAACCTCCCTAGAACTTAACTGCCTCATCTACAAGATGGTGATGATCAGCCTAGTCTTTCTTCAGAGGATTCAGGGAGATAAGGCACAGAAAGCTCAGTGCAGATTGCTTACTGTCATTTTTATTATCTATAATGGCCAAGAAGAGCCAAAAGTGTATTTCATTTTTAATGAAATGATCACTTCAGCTGGCCCCATGGAATGGAACCCAGGACTTCTTATCAAAATACCCTCCCCATAATGAGATGAAGGACTGTTCACTCAAGAATAATAAATACAGGGACATAATGAAAAGCTCTGGATCCTTCTGGAGTTTAAAGGAGCTAATTCCTTAAAGTTAGAAAAGCCTACATTTTGATGTGTAGTCATATAAAAGTGTAAAAAGGCTTCTTGAGTGGAAAAAAAAATCCCATCTGATTTTTAACAATACAATTCAAAAGGGGAAATTTGACACTCATCAATGTCTTGGTGACATATATGCGCAAAACAAGTCTCGCACAGAACCCTGTTTTCCTTTTTTACATCCTGTGCTTCATTAATTGCACAGAGTGATCAAGCCCATTGCATCATGGTGGGAGTTCGGTGAGAGTAAGGTTCCCATCAATGGAAAGCTTCTTCTCATTTCCTTTGTTCTCTAGTAACAAAGCGAGTAAGAACTGGCATACAGTGAGAATTCAGGACTGTCATTCTGGAGACAGCAGGTTGAGATAATTTGTCACAGCCTTCGGGCTTGCTTTAGTCAAGTTAGCATGGCAGAGAGGAAGTGTTCTGGGCGCTGATGTAAGGCAGATTTGTGTTCAAATCTCAGTTTTCGTGGCCGACGTTGGTTCAGTGAGCAGGTGACTGTGTCAGGCTGACGAGCTTAGGTCCTGGCTTTGGGCGTGTACCTGCCACTAAGCCTCACTCTTCTCATCTGTAAAATGGGGTGAATAATCACTAGCTTACAGTGTCACTAAGAGAATTAAAGGACACACTGTGTGCTGAGGGCCACATGGTAGGTCTTTAATTCATGGTCAAAATAATTACCAAGTAAACGAGAGGTAGATAATCTCTCACAGCATCACAGCTCCCCGTTTTGTCTTTGGTGCTAAAAAACTACCTAGGAGGCACTCTACTGGCTTGAAAGATCTTTGTACTGATAGCAGTATCCAAAACATTTTACCCCCCTGCAACATCTGGGGATGAGCTCATTTGCACTGGTTTTTGGCTGCACAGTGGAGTACCTCTATTCTTTAAAACTTACAGCTGATTGTGTAAGGCACTAAAAGCACCTCCAAGGACATCACTGACTGTGCGACTCCAGGATGCCCTGTTGTTCTCTTTTGGATGGGGGAGAGGCTTTAAATCATCTCATGAAAGATGTGAGGTTGCCTCATTTGCAAATATCCCAATCAGGCTAAGGCAGCCTTCTGGGTGGGAATCGAGAGACTGAGCTCAGCTCTGGAGAATAAATGAAGAAATCTATATACATAAAGAAGCTCATTGTGCTGGATTCCACTCATAGATGTAAGGGTTTGGTAAAGAAAAAGGTGCCCCTGATTTCAGGGGACCACTGCATATAATACGTCCTGTGTAAGGATACAAAGTTTCAAAGTCTCTTTGAGAAAATATATTACCTTTTTGATATTTTAGACATTGAGTCGTCTATCCACGTTCCAAATCTAGAAAGTTTAAATGGAGTAAATCCTCCTCTCTTTGAAAATATAAAAAGATAAGGATCTTAGACAGAAGAAACATTTTTTTCCAGCCAAGTGCCTGCTACCCTTAGAATACATTATTGACCGTCTAATGGGAATATGTAAATCTTCCCAAAGATCTTTGATCTCTTAAAAGAATATCCAGTGTTAAGTTTGTTTTGCTCTTGTGACTGCCAAACGTCCCTGTGTGCATCACATTAAATCAGTCTCTTGCTCCAATTTTGTCTAATTCACTAGCTTATCAGAGATAAACTTCAAGATGTGTCATGTGAAGAATCAAGAAAATCTCTAAGAAAAAAGTCCATATATCAATTAGCAGAATTCCAACAGGGATACATTCTTGGCAGGGGTGGACGTTCTCTCATTTCAAGGAACTATAAATTATCTCCTTCTTCTATGACCTTGTTAATTTCAATGGAAACCATTCAGTAACAGCTGGAGGCAAAGGGCTGGTGTGATTCCCTTTCCCAAGGATTTTTGCTCTCTTTTTCTCTTTCTTTTGCTCTCAAACTAGTTTTGTACCTGGACTTACTCTTTTAGCTCCTTATCCACCCTGTGGAGCAAAGATACATTTTCTATAGGGAACCCATAGTGAAATAAAGGGGTGAAAAGCATAATCTTGTTTTATTTACTTCTGTAAATAAGTGTCTCATAGTAGCCAGTTTACAGCCCTGCAGGCAATGGGCACATTTCAACTATTTGTTGAACGAATGAAAACCATAAGCATTGGTCTCAGTTCCAAAAGTGTCTCTTTCCTTCTCTAATAAAGAGAAAGGTAGTCACAGCTGTTCTTTCCAAGACCGAGCTGCAATTCTCATCCGTCGGGGCTACCAAAGGAGGGACCATGTTTCTTCTAAGGGGTTTTGGCAAATGAGCTAACAATCTCCCAAATGCATTAAATATAAATACGTAAATGTTCAGATATAGAAACGGCTAGTCATTTGGAGAGTTGGCACAATTGATTTCAATACTGAAAATCCACCATTCCCTTAGAACTGAAATATGTGTCCACATTCACATGGAATCACTAGTGGGGCTCAGCCCAACAGGGAAAAGTGTCTTTCGGGTTCCCCCAGGAGGGGAGCACCAGACCTCACGCTGAAACTCATTTCATGGTGTATCTTTCACTGAACTTTGGTCAGGTTGGAGATTTGGGGCTTAATGGGGCAAAATAATGTGTTCCTTTTCTCCACCACTTATGCATAACAATTGGGAAACATCTAGTCCTTCCTCTGTCAATCATCATGAACTCGACTTGTTAGCTGTTTGAGGGGAAAACCAAGGATCAGTAATTCAACTGAGACAGATATTTTTTAAAGGAAACGTTTATCCATTATGGATAAATATGACAGATGCGTATTTCTCTCCACTCCTCTCAATTTTGGTAGGGGTAGCGTACCATTCCCTGGGCAATTACAAAAATATCACTCACATAAGAAGAGACTTCGTACTTGATAACATGGTGATTATGTCTATGTCCAGCCAGCTACTGGGACGTCATTAACTAGAGCGAGAAGATAAGGGCCATCTAGGACTTCAGTTCATGCTGTGCCCAGATGAATCATGCCACTGGGAAGCGGCCTCTCTGACCACACAAGGTCGTATACGATTGTTGACCCAACAGTTGCCCTGTAGTTTATGGGCTGTGTTAGGGCACAGCTTACAGAAACCCCAAATCTCAAATCTTATTGCCTTCCTGGAACTTTTCGTTTCTTCTAGGCTTTAAAATATATTCTGCTGGACTCCCACACAACTAGACACACGCACGTTTATTTAAAGAATATATGTAAGAGCCCAGTGTGTATTCCATGCTTCAATATATCTGAGCCCAAGTCACTTACACAGAGACAGCATAATAAAGATTGCTCCCAGTTGGTCACATTTGAGTGACCGCCACCGTGGTCTGCCAGTGACAGAGGCAAGGACTTGCTTAGCCTGAATCCATCTCAATAATTTTAGAAATAGCAACTTAAAATCTATTTTGCACATAAGGAAAACAGTAGCCATATGGGATGGGGAAGAGAGAGTTCATTTGGGAAGGACCAGGCTGGAAATTTGGTTCTGGGAGCAAGCCATGTCACTTTCTTATACGCTTTCAGACAAGTCATGCCTACATCACAACATGCTTCCACCACAAGATAAAAGGACTCAAAGGCCAAAAGCCAACAGCAGAGGTGCAACCACTGTGGACCTTTGAAGATGCAAAGTGTTGCAGTAACTTCTCGCAGTTGGATCATAGCAATAATACCAAACTGACAGGAAGCCACCTCTACTCAAAAAAATCACACAAGAATCTGACTTTGGAGAGAGTTCCAGACAAATACACACACAATTACAAACACAAACACATGACAGTGAATACAACCACAGAGCAAAACAACTCTTGAGAAGATGAACAAGTAGGCATCTCAATAGAATGTTTTCAACAATACGATCTTAGAGAACACATTATTAAAAAAAAAAAACTACACCGGAAATATTACCCAAAATGTTAGGGAGAAAAAATTATCAGTGAGGATTTTGTCATGCTTCATGCAACATAAAACAGCAGCAAAACAGGGTGAAGTCACACAGTAAAAGTTGAGATACTTTATATTAAGAAATATGCCCAAACACACTGGGAAAAAAAAAAGAAAGCCATGAGGTCATTTCAATAAACAGTACTCATTCAGTAAATCAAATGTGGTAATCTGACAATTTAGTGGCAGTGCGCTAAGTCTGCACTGAGTACCGGCCCAGAAAGAAAGTACGCAAAATGCTATCATCAAAATGAGCGTAAGGGAAAAGAGTTACGTATAAGGGCTTGGTCTCTGTTTTGTGGATAAAAGGACACAAATTCAGGTCTACAAACTGGAAACCAGACACAGTGGGGAGGAGGTCACTGGGAATGTGGATGTGGTATGCAGACAGATGGTACCACAGAGTCTGGTGGACACAAAGACACATCAGGACAGGACGGAAACAGACACTAAGGGCTGGAGAGAAGCGTCGTCCTTTTCAACTTTAATAGCATTGGTTCCTATAATTGGTGCCATGACTGAAAACAGGATGGGGCCTTTGGTTTTTTGTAGGTTTCCTGCAAAGAAGTTAGTGCGTCATCCGAATGAATCAACAAATCAAACAAGAAAAGCAATATACTACTTTCACTTTTTAGGTACTCTGGTTGGAAAGAGGTTTGTATATAAACATACATATATATACACACACATATATATGTATCTACTAGACAAGGGAATGAGATTATATATACATATACACATATATATAATCTCTATCTTCCTGAAATCTTGGCAAAGGGTTAGTCCTGTGGTTGGAAGTGAAGACAGGGTGGAGGTTGGGAGGAAAGTTAACGAAGAGGGCATACCGCTTTCGGCTTCTGCAAAACGACAAGAAAAGAATTGAAAATCAAACAATTTGATAATAAATCGACTGACACGAGAAAGAAAGAAGGAATAAAACCTTTGTTTCAAATTATTCTGAGGATGCATGTGAAAACAAGGTTTTTCAGCAAAGCATGGGAACAGTATCATGGGGTGGAACAGCAACAAAAGAGGTAGTTCACACAGGTCGGAGGCACGGGGTGGGAAAGAGAAGCGAGTTCTCAGAATTTGAACACCCGGTCACTTAGGACCCGTGAGAGGAAGGGAAATTGGACACTTTTAAATGAAGGACAATGTTATCTCAGGAAGGGTCAGAAATGCAGTTCTTTTTAACATGGCTACTATGTTTAAGTCCCGTGTTTTCTCAGAGGAATGATCCACATTCCCCCAAACACACCTTTTTCCACAAGAACCAATGTGCTTCCACACTGAGACCAAGCCACATTTGAGGGTTAAGCTGGCAACTGCACACAGAAAGCCAAAACCAAGCCAAACAAGTTCTTTTCACCCTTTTCTGGAAAAAATAAAATCTAAAAAATTATCTATATGTATAAACATGGCTTTGTTGAAAACATCTCAGTTCGTGAATTCCTTGGAGCCTCCATCAAATAAAAGATTTTGTCTTCACAGAAAGCTCTGAGTTATTTTTCTTAGGATGGCAACAGTGGATTCACATCGAACCATGAAGGGCCTTTCTCTCCCCCTCCTTGGGACCAAAAGGTGGCAGGTGGGAGATGACGGGTCAAGGTTCACGGTACAGTCTTCTGCCATGAAATTATTCCAGAATCATCCAGAAACACTACACAGCATCACCCGCATTGTGACCTTTTTTTTAAGAGATGCACAAAAGTGATAAAGAGAGAACACTGAACTACACAAAGATTTACTGACTTAGCAACATGGAGAATATCATTTGCAGAAACCCAGGATACACATCTCCCTGCACAGGTACAGGTGAGTACTGGCAACAGCCTGGGCCAGCCTGCAAGCCCAGAAACACCCACCTTATCTGTTCAACAGCAAATAGCCAAGAACTTTCTGTTTTTTTGTTTTTTGCAAATAATATTCCTCACTTTGCCAAAACAGAAAAGGAAAATATATGTCTACAATAGGTATTTGTTAACAGCTGCTGCCATGTTCTACCACGTGGCCACCAAATCTACCATGTTGTCTTCCATTTGGTTGATTTGGATTTTCAAGATAATTTCCCATGTGATCAGACTGACTTTGTGAGCAACCTGATCTGGTGGTTAAGGTAACAAGAGAACACTGGATTGACTTGCTTACAATCCAGTGTCTGGTTTGTTTGTTGGTTTGGTTTTTGGTATTTGAGACAACGGACTGTGCATTTGGAAGTCTGGCTTTATCGGGTTATTCATCCAGATAATGAAAACTCCTTAAACGGTGATAGCCGGAACTTTCTAGTCTTGACCTGTTCTCTGCTCAGTTATGGAGGCGTATGTTGGAGGGTATATGCACCCCATCCTTGGGCATCTATAGGAAGACTTATTTAGTGTAGCTAAGAACAAACCATGGATGTCATTTCAGAGGACAAAGCCCTGAGCATTTCTCAGTGAGCTCTCTTCCTTCCAAAACTATCGATAAGAATTAGGGAGCAAAAATCATCTCTCTTTTATCTGCAATGCACACAGTACTCTATCAACAAAATGCCTTGTTAATGCAATGCTTCCTTCTTACAGGCAAACCCATATATTGACTGAGGTGTTATCTATTTCGACCAGACCCAGTCCCTCATCAGTCTGAGTTGCACATAATTAAGTGCAAAATAAATAAGTAAAGAAGGCTCCTGCCTCCAAGCCCTGCTCTCCTGGCTGATTTACATGAAGCTGATATTCTGCCACCTGGATTTCAGTTGCACCGGGAGAAACACATATGGTACACAATAGGCTGCTTGTAATTTGGCTATCAAGAGAGCTGGTATCTCCCATCACGGCTCTGCCCCATGCCTGCTATGAAGGAGGCCAGAGTCCACCTGCTTTTTGCTCATAGCAGTAAAAATGGGTTTAAGGACAGGGTCTGTCCTCAGTTATGCTGAGAGGGTGCAAAGTGCAAGCCAGCATGACTGGGTGGAGGTTTGGATGCCTCATCCCTTTCCCCAGGAGAAAATGCTCTGAATGTCTGGTGGGGCCTGGGATGCCAGGAGTGCCTGGGATAGAAGAGCTGTGTCCGGTCGAACACGCCTTGAAATGTGCCTTTGAGGCAGAGAAGTGTGGCATTAGGATTCCAAGCAAATAAATAATGTGTAAGAAAGAAGTGGACTGAACGTTCCCGGGGGGCACGCTCACCATCATAAGTGTCAGCCACCCGCTGGCTCGCGGCAAACTTACCGGCTCTCTCGGTTGGCAGACTTGTACTCAATGGCTATCATTAGAAGCTTGAGCTTCACAAAACACAGCCTGCAATGAGGAGGAGAAACGCCCAGTCAGTGCTTCAGAACGACCAGAGCCACATAACAAACACTCTTTCCATCTCCTGATGCGGTCATTATCCAAGGGACCCTCATGCTATGGTCACTGTGCCAATGGGAGGGGGATGGGAGCCACACCTCCGCTTCTTCCCCATTAGACTTGATTTCTCGCGAGCGATAAGGTGCTGAACGTTCAAAGTGCAAATTACACTCAGGTCTGGATGTCTAGACACAGACCCCAAGCAGGGATCTGTGCCTGGGGATTTATGCCAGGCCAGATTCATTAGTTACTCGGTCAGGTAGTAAAATGTTAACTGCAGGGGGAGGGAGGTATTTGGAGCAGCTGGACCTGTTATTTGGATCCCATTTCGGTCGTTTGCACAAATGGCTCATATTGTTGTTCCGAGCAGACCCCTGTGCGCTCGGAATGATGGTAATAATCCTTAGCCTCCGTGTAAGTGCCCAGCACATGACGACGGAACCGTTACTCCTGGCACCATCCAAGCTGTCTCACCGCATCTGCCCTCTGCTCTTGCCCACAGCCCAGGCTGCTTCGAGGCTGGCTGGTTCCTGCCTCCAGGCCTTCACTCAAGCAGTTCTTAGCCCCAGAATGCCTTCTCCTCTCCTCCCTATCTGTGCTCCAGGCCCACGTCACATCTAACCTTCCGTCTAGGCTTCCTCCAGCTCCTGGCACCCTCTGATTTTCTGTTCTCAGAACTCCTCCAGCATCTCATGTGCAACCACGTCATTTAGCCCTTAGTTGATTTTAGACCGGCTCTGATCACTTCCTACTGTTTCATGTGTCTGAACTTTCTCTCTCCCACCAGTACTATTTCTTTAAAGCTTGTGGACTTGTTTGGACTTCCCCATAGTCCTGCTCGTGGAACTACTGATACAGAGAAACTTCAACAAATGATATCCGCTTACTGGGGTTTAGTTTCAAGAAAACTAAAAAAAAGTTCAGTCAAGCATTGAATGTGTAAAGATGTTCAAGGAAGTCATACTAATATAGAGTTTAAAAAAAAATGGAAAGCAACCTAAATGTCCAATAAAAAGGCAATGGTTAGATAAAGTAGGGTACAATATGCTATTAGCACTCAAAATGACTTTTTGAAGAATATTTCCAGGTATAAGATCAACAAATAACATTATATAGGTACAAATATGTAAATAACCTGGTACAGTTAGGTGAAAAATCTCTATGTAAAAACTCATAGAAATAAAAGCTCACATAAACAAAAAAAAGAATTATACGCATTATGTACTATGGGTTTCTAAAATGGGCATTATTGCTTATGTTTTAAGGACTTTTGGGTAGTAAAACAGTGGTTGACTGTTAGGTTGAGAAATGAGTTGATGGTTATCCAGCATTGTAAGGGGCAGGAGGTGCTGGGTCACAGGTCAGGGCCTTCATGTTCTCATTTAATCCCCTATAAGATCCCTACGAGAGAGATGTTACCCCAGTTACTCAGACTTCTATTGGTATCTCTATTTTACAGGTGATGAAACTAAGGTTCAGAAAGCTCATGTAACTCGCCCAAGGTCCCCAGCTAGTACCTGACAGGATATACAACATCTTCATCCCCAGTGAAGCCTATTTTATTTTGGGAGAGATATGCAATAAGCAAGTATATAAGTAAAAAAAAAAAGTAATAATAAGTTTCCCAGTGAGGACAAGTACTGTGCAGAAAATAAAACACCTTCGAAGACAGAGTAACTGAGAAGGTGTGTTATGTGTAATGGTCCAGGAGGACCACTCTGTGAAAGTAACACTAGAGCACAGAGCACTGGAGCAGGATGAGAAGAGGCAGGCAATGAGAGAATCTGGGGAAAGAGCTTTTGAGGGAATGGAAACAGCAAGTGCAAGGGCCCTGTGGCAGGACGGAAGTTGGGGTGTTTGAAGACCACCATTAAGGCTGCAGCTGAGTGAGCAAAGTCAAGAATGACAGTAATTAGGTCAGGGAGTGACCACAGCAAGGAGTCTGCAAGTTATTCTAAGTGGAATGGGGGGCTCTGGGTTGGTTTTAAATAGAAAAGTGACATTATCAGACGCTCTGGACCTGTGGATGTGCAGCTTGCAGGCAGGATGCTGGTGAAGGCTGCACGCTCTCTGATGGGAACAAGAGTGATTGCTCATTCCTGACTGGGTATGGGCCCCTGTGTTGCTTTCAACAGACAGTCAGATTTCAAAGGACCACTTCCATCCAGGCTTATTTGGGCTCTCCCAGTGATTTGCAGGTTTTCTGATTCCTGCCAGCAGACTCTAATGACCTGGGCTTTGTGCTGATTATGCAGTCTGCTGAAACACCAACCCACATATCCACTACAGCTGGAAAAATGCTCTTCTTAATTTATGTTCCATACAGTGCAGGCTAACACACACCCTTTATGGGACTGTTACTTCTGAAGCTTAAATTGTTTAAAATATCAGATGGCTTATGCAATATTTGTTGAAACAAATTACCAGGTTAAGTAAGCACTTTCTAATGTAAATAGCAACTAAGTGCCAAACTCAAGGAGAAGGCCGATCTTAGCACAGATCATGAAGAGGCCAATTTGCTGAAACCCTACGAGCAACCGCCACTCCGATTTGGGGCTGGTGGTTAAGGGAATCGAGGATCTTAATTGCTCTAATGACCTTGATCTTATTGGTGAGAAGGGAAAAAACAGTTCACAGTAATGGCGAATTATGTCTTCTTAGCTACTTAGATATCATTTACCAACTAGATATAAAAAGAAAGGAGCTTTCTAAAGTCAAAATCTACATGGTGTTGTGCATATTTCTTACCTAGCACAGGGTGGGCCAGCAGATCTTGGAGTGCTCTCTCATAACTTTCAAATCTATATCTAAGATGATTTTACACAGCCTTATAGAAACCTATTTTTAAAAATCCTTTGACCTAAAACAAGCTTTTGTTCACTGGCCAAAGGGATGAAGAAGAGAGGGACAGAGTAATGTAAACTAAGTCATTACAGGCACACCTTGGAGATATTGTGGGCTTGGTTCAGACTACCACAATAAAACAAATATAACAATAAAGCAAGTCACATGAACTTTTTGGTTTCTCAGTGCATATAAAAGTTATGCTGACACTATACTGTGGTCTATTAAATGTGCAATAGCTTTATATCTAAAAAAAATAATGTACATACCTTAATTAAAAAAATACTTTATTGCTAAAAAATACCAAAACAACTACAATAGTAACATCAAAGATCACTGATTACAGATCATCATAGTAAATAAATATTGAGAAAGTTTGAAATAGTGTGAGAATTACCAAAACGTGACACAAAGACACGAAGTGAGCTAGTACTACTGGAAAAATGGCACCAAAAGATGTGCTTAATGCAGGATTGCCACAAACCTTCAATTTGTTAAAAAGAAAGAAAGAAAAGGAAAAAAAAGCAACATCTGTAAAGTGCAACAAAGACATATGCAATAAAAAGAGGTGTGCGTGTATATGCAAACAGTGCCACAACCGTAGATTTTCACACTCAGGCATTTTAAGACTGGCTGGTCCTGTCCTTTTCAGATAGATGAAAAAGCCTGAGGTCCAAAGAAGGGGAAGTGATTTGTTCAAGGTCAAATGGCCCTTCCAAAGAAAAGCCAAAAGTGGAAATCAAGCAACTTGCTCAAGATTAAACAACTTTCATGTAAAAAGGTCAAAAGTAGAAATCAAGTCTCACTGCAGTATGCTACACAGATGCTTCTATAAAAGTGAAGGAAATGAAGTGGTTGCCAGAAGCCCAAAATGCAGAGAGGTACTGTTTGGTCAGCACAATATTTTTTTTTTAAACTGAAATTAGATACCCACAGATTAATTTCATATAAAAACTAGCTTTTCAGTTTTCCTTGCTAAATCTGATATGGCCATACTGGAGCTGCATTTCATACAGCTAAAAGAGACTGCAGCTTGGGAGCACTTACTGCTCTGGATGGGACACGAGCTCTCCAAGGTGCCACAGTCCCCACCACTCCCTATCATCTCAGACCTTCTCCTTCTAATCCTTTGCTGCTAACTGCCTGCCCACTACAGGCATCTAGGTTATTTTCTCTGCTCTAATGAGTATCCTCTGGATGTTTGCAAAGTATAAATCTTGAGTCATTTACAATTTACCCTGTAAACAGAAAGATGTTTTTCCCTGTTTAAAATCATAATTTTTCATTAGTTCCTGCCAGAGTTGGCGAATGTCGGGGAGCTGGACTTGAGGCTACAGCTGAGGTACGGCCTCTATTATGGGCCCAGGGGAGGAGCAGATCAAGATGAGTGAACAGGGAGTGGATGTGGTACTGTGCGGTGGTAATCATTCATTCACTGCCTCTCTGACCAATAAACCAAGCTTCTTCATTGCACGATGCACAATTTGTCTCCTTGGCATTCTGCCAAGTGCAAAGAGAAAGCTTTCAATAAATGCTTATTAAATAAATGTGTGAAAGAATGGGGAGCAGAATCTCCTGAGTTGCTGGAATGATATGAAATAGATATGGTGGTAAACTAGGAAAGTCTAGTTTAGCAGAGAAGGCTTGGAAGTGAGTATAAAATTGTGAAAACAAGATGCTTTTTAACTTGTTGGTTAGAAGCAGACAGGTAGGAGAAGAAGGGCATAGAAGGAAGTAATAGCAGTGACATGCTCTGGGAATCTAATGTTTGCCTTCAATCCGCTATGACATGATGTAAGTACAATTCTAAAATACAGAGAGCAATTTCTCTTTGGAACCCTTCAGAGATCCTGTTTATAAAGGGTTCCTCGCAAGAATATGCTTCAGGTTACTTCAAATTGATGTCCTGAAAGTAAATATTTACTTGCATCATTCAACGTCATTTTTTCGGTAAAGCAAAATGGGTTTTGCTCATCCAGTCCTTAAAGTCATTCTTACGGCTTATTTAAACATATACAGGATTGGGGTGGGAAGAAAAAGGAGGCTTAGCATGAGGTAGAGTATAAGAAAGAAGCAAGAAAGCATTCACAGTGTGATAAACAGGATGAGACCAGCCATAAGTTAGCAATAATTTAATTCTTGGTTTCTAAAATAAAATGCCCCAATATGTCCAATACAGGAAGTTGTCATTGGTTGCAAAAATAATTACAGGGGAATAGAAATGACGTTTTTTTTCAAGGAAAAAAAAGCCACTTGTCACAAAAAGGTCTTAAACCAGCAATCTGCAATAAAACTGTTGTAATAACAAGTTATATTGCTTTCTTGATAATTATTAAGTAGAGGTCTACCAAATTTGACAATGACATTATACAAAGCCTTTTTTTTTTTAACTGCCAGCATCATCTGTTAACTACAGTAGTTTCAACCCAGATGTTCCTGAACAAAGGCTCTTAAGAATTAGAGTCCAACTGTTTCCACCTACCCAGAGGGAAATAAATTGTTCTTGCCATTAAATCAGCCCCCTTGACTAGAAAGATTGCTTGCTGGTGTGAATTAAGCATAGAAACCTGTCGTAGAGTTTGCACCTTCTTATGTGTTCAGGAAGGGTATGCAAAGATGTGGTTTGGGGCTGCTAACGATGACTCACCCAGGAGCTAAGTGGACCAGGACAGGAGAGGCAGCTTTCACCGTGCCCTCCAAGCCCAGCCCCACCCTGAAGTACCAGCCCCTCCTCAGTTACCCAGAGGGACCCTGGGAATGTCAGACTGGAGATGCATAATCAGAGTAGATGTGGATGTAAATATCGCACGTTGGGAAACCAGATCTTTAGGATCTAGGGGCTAAGATGAAAAAAAAGATTCACTTTCAGGAGCTCTGATTTAAAATGATAGGCTCTCAAAAGGGAAACATCCAGTTAGAGAAAATTGCAAACAGCGGGATTCGTAAGACTTAGCACCAGGGAACCGGAAGTGATTGAAAATGCTCATGCAAATGTAGCTCAGATTCCATTTCCCGGGTAGCTGTGAGAGAGGCAGAGCGGGAAGGCTTTCGAACGCGACCCCCACACATTCCACCCTCGAACACACACTCTCACAATATCTCCACAAGCGCACCTAAGAAGTGTGAATTTAAACACCTTTGCATCCTTTGATATGGACAATTAACATTTGCCTAAAATGTCAATAAATGCATTTTTTACAAAGCTTTGCTATTACTATGCATCAGAAATATCAAATGTAGCCTGTGTGTTTGCTCTGTGGACGCAGCATCAAGTCAAGCCTCAGCATCTCCTACTGGACTGCCTCCCTGACCCCTCCTCTAGAGAAACCTAGACCTGCCACTGCCTCTGCAGCCTTTGGTTAAGGGTTTGAATAGCTCTTATGGTCACTAGTTTAGTCACTAACACGTAGAAGGATTATTGGTCATCTTCTGGGTCCTTGTGGTAGAAATCATCATAAATGTTGTATTCCTGTCTGTGTTCACATATGCTCAGCTCTAATCACAATACCCTGCCCCCCAGAATAATTGGATGAATAGGGCCAATTCTTCATGGAAAAATATTTTTTAAAGAGACTTGCACCTCTCCATAAATTCTCATAAAATACTCATTTCTGCAGCCTGGCTAAATAAATCTATCCTGTAACAACGGGGTCTGTGAGCTTCTTTCTGCTCCGTATTCAAATTCGGATGTCTTTCTCTAAGAACTAGTTATTTCACAGGACTCAAGTTAAACTAGCTGTCATTTTCATTGGGCAAGAGACTCAAGCTTCCTCCAGGCAGTCTGAAATTTAAGTTTCCTCAAGTGGCTTCATTGGCAAGATCTGTCCATATAACACAACGCAGGACGTGAGCATGATTTTCTGAATGTTAGGGCCCCTAAATGCAAGTGGATAAGGGGATGAAGAACCCTCCCCCAGCCCCCACACTATCTTAAACCAGCCCAGAAGCATCCATGCTTGCACCTGGGCTGGAGGGCAGAACTCCTGCCTTTTAGCAAAGTGAAGATCTGGTCAGAGTTCCTCAAGCTACCCAGGCATTAAATGCTCCACATCAAATCTGGTTTTAACTGCTCCATCAGCAGCAGGGGGACACAGAGAGACTCCAGTGTTCCCAATACATGTTTTGTCCTAATCCTCTCTGGGCTGTAAAAACCTGATACAATTAAGCTTTTATATTTTGCAAGTGATGAATGACTGAGTAATACTCTCACCACGAGATTCAGGACCTGGAACATGGTGTTCTTGCAGGAATGGAACCCCTGAACCTGGGGGGTTCCCTTGTCCCTCCCTCCCCATCTCCCTCCTCTCTCTGCCCTCACTGTCCTACCTGGCAGCAGGGGGGGGTGCATCCTCAGGTTTGCTAGTTCTCATGATAAAAACACTATTGCTGTTTCCCCCTGAATACATCACGGGTCAAAATAACTGATTTGTCTCCTTCTCCCACCTAAAGGGGAAATCAATTTGCTCTCATTGGACAATCTCAGAGATCGGGGTGTTGAGAGAGTTCTGGGTGGCACCATGTGGCTCCCAGCCTCCAGGCTCCCTACCACTTATAATTCCCTCTTCCCCCTTTATTCCCTCTCTGAATCCAGCCTTCATGCAGGGCACAGCACAAGTGTCATCTCTTCCAGGAAGCCCCTCCTGGTCACCCCCAGCCTACAGGGAGCTCTCTGTCCCTGTAATTCTCAGCATCTGTCCTCCAGTCATGTGCATTTATCAAACACTTATCAATAATAGGTACTTATCTCTCCCTGAGGATGGGTATTATTTTCCTTAGCCAGACTGCAAACTCTCAGATGGCAGACGCTGTAAGGAAGCAGAATCCTTTAACCAGCATGTGAAAGTAATGTTACTAATCTTTTAATGCACATTTATTTGGTCAAATCTAATGGCAGGTTGGTTCCTCTAGAGGCAGCACCATGCCTGGTGCACTGGTGCAAATAGCCCAAGCTCATTAAATAATCCAGCCAATTGACTGACTGGTGAGTGATGGCAGAATTTTCTAAAGGGTTAAGAGTAAATAAAATCTGGAAATACTATGATATAGTCTTTTCTTTCTTGATACTTCTATTATATTTAGTAGGCCAAACAGAAGGGTAGCAGGAAGAGGAGAGGCAGGAGAGGGGAAAAGGACACTCGCTAGTACTGAGAGGTAAGTTACATCATTCCGATTTCAGAGAAAAGGAAACTGAGGGTAAGTACCAAGCCTAAGGCCAGGCAGCTGGTAAAGGAGGTAGGCAGAAATCAAATACCTTGTCCCAAATCACATACCCAGCAAGTGGCTGATCTGGGGGTTTGACCCCAGACCTTTGCAACTCCATAGTTCACACTCCATGATATCACAAAGCATCCTACTATTCGAACCACTCAAAACCAGGACCCCTGAATGGCAACCATGGCCTCATACCCCAGGCCCTCACTTCCTGCAGGCTTGGTACTGGCTCTCTGCACCCTCTAGAGTCTCCTGCTGAGGAAGGTGGGGAGTGGGAGGGAAAAGGGAAAATGTGGTTTTCTGGTGTTCAGAGAACAATGGATGGCAGGTACCCTCTCCTTCAGATTCCAAAGCTCCTTTGCCTTGATCTTACTGCTGCACAGACCCAGGGGCAAGCCAGCTATGCAAAACCAAGGGGAGATGTTCAGGAGTCGCTGGCCCTTAAAAGGAACATCCTAATGGCATCCTGGGGAAGGTCCAGGACATACCCATCACGACGGCCATCAAGGCCAAGAGGCATCTTGGCCGGTTGCATCCTGAACTGTCCTTGTTTTCCCCTGTACTTCTCTGCATTTGGTGCTTATCTGTTCTCCCCAGCTTGCAATTGCTTTTATGATCTCCAGTGGAAACCTAACAGAAAGCATTAAAGGGCTCAGTACCCCCACATCATTTTCCTCTGCTGACTTGGATTAGGCGTGGGGGGTAGGAGAGCAGTCAGTGGCTTGCCTAGCATGGTACAGTGCACTCCTACGTCCCTGGACATGCAGGACGCCCTTCATGAAGGAGGGATGATGCAGAGGAAGCTCACACAAAGACCCAAATCTTAGTATCAGCTTGCAAGATGTGGTCCATCTACAATTCTATGATTTGACCAGAGTCAGAGGAAAAATATTCCAGTGACTGAGCCCCAAATGGGAATAAGAGGTTATTCCAGCCTATGTGTAGAGGAACGGAGATGGTGGGGGTTCCCAGTCGTTAAGACTTTGAATCAGAATCACGTGACTTACTTGCACTAAATGCAGATTTGGGAGGTCTTACACCAGATATTAAAATCTAGAGAGGAAGCCTAGAATCCTCTCCATTTAATAAGCTCCCCAGGGGATTCTTAATTAGTCAGGCTTCATCGCATAGCTCCTCCAAACTGTTCCCAGTTGCACCAGGCCCCAGCACCAGAACCCTGGTTCTGTGACTCGTGTGCTAGGTGGCTCTGGAAGGGGATATGGACATCCTCTGAGTCACAGTGTCCTTTATAAACCAGGGATGGTGATAGTCATATAAACGTCACAGGACTGTTGTGAGGATTCAATGAGAAAATATAAATGAAATATTTAGAAATGATATGGCATTTTGTCCAAATTAATTACTGTTTTTGGAACAAAGCTGCATCTTCTGGTGATACACAAGTGAAGCCAAAGGCTGGTGCTGAGAAGCTGGTGCAAGTCTCCCATGAACGGAAGAAAGCCTCTTTCCGCTCGGAACTCTTAAAGAGCTTGCCTTGGGGGCCTTCTGCCCCTCTTGCCTCTCTTCCTCCTACATTCTGTTCTCTTGGGAAATGACCTTAAATTTCACCCATTAATCCTGCCCCCTGAGCTTTTCACTGAATGACTCTCCCAGCTTCTGAGAAAACACCCAGCTTTTCGGTGTGGCCATCCTACCCTGCAAGGGGGCCCTCTGCCAGCCCAGGGGAAGAGCGAACTTCTTTTCTTTCATGCTTCAAGACATTATTGGCTGCGTATTGTTTTAATGCTGTGCATAATTACAGAAACTGCTCTCAAAATCTGTATATTTTATCTGTGTTTTATTATACGCAGAATATCCCCCAATTCTTTTTCTTCTACATGAACCAGCTTAAAATATATTTTGGCGTCCTTTATGTCATCTTGAAATTGAATAGCCAATTCTTACTGTAATGAAAATACTTATGCGCCAGCCCGGTGATATACAACGCTACACTCTAATTACGGCTGTGCTTTAATTAACCTGAATTGAAGAGTGTTATCATTAAACTGCTGGTAACTTTGAATTATGGCTTTTCTTTAATTTAAAGTAGAAAACACAGATAATTAAGCCTCCAGATAATCAAATGCTTGAGGAGAGCTTCAATGTTTTGGGATGTTCCTAAATCTCATTAAATGTCCTTTCTTTATTGATTATTTCTACCTCTGCTGTATCATTGTGTTAAACGAATAATAGCAGTAAGTTGAACACATTCTCACTCACATCAGTTTTTTGGTGGCTTTTTTTTTTTTTTTTTTTTTTTGTATTCCAGAAGCTGTACCAAACAAATACTAAATTCTCTGACAACAAGGTGTGTCTGAGGGATCTTCTCCTTCTCGGGATGTGTCCTAAAGATAAAAATCAATCAAGGGAAAGATCTACAGACGAGTACCCAGCTCCTGAGCCTGCTCCCAAGGGCAGGGAAGTTTCACACACACCGCGGGTCAGAGTTGGCAACCTCACACGGCGAGGGGGCCAAGCCCAGGTGTAAATGCAGATCTGGCCTGGTTTAAGAGGGCAGGGAGGGGAGGTCCTTCACTCGCCCTCTCCTTACAGAAAACGAGAGCCAGTTAGCATCTGGCATGAATGCGAGTCCTGTGTTCGTTCATCATATTTTTCCAAGGAGGCCAGGAATCCCGTTTTTAAGTGAAAAACCACGTTTTGAAACACTGGCAACTAACTTTAAGAAATTAAACACTGTGTAGGACAAATACATGCGTCCAATTTCCACCTCCAGGTATCCCAGTTGGGACTTCTAAAGGGAGCAGTCCTAACCCTCTAGGTTAACACTCTTAAAATGGACTGACTTGGTTCCCAGAAGCAGGATACGAGAAGCAGTGGGAAAGCAGAGAGGGGGCGTGGGGGACACAGATGAACAGACTTGCAAGGGAGACCTCCTGTTGATACTGGTCAAGCCAGGAGACTCAGCAGCCAAAGAAGGGCGCTTCCCATACTCCCCTGCTAATGCCCCCAGTTCCATTGGACCCCTCCAGGCATTGGCAGTTCGCTGTGTGCTCAGACCACCTGCATATTAGATACAGAAGGCCTCAATTGCCCTTTACCGAACCAGCTTCTAAGTCCTGAATACTCCTGGGCTTTTCTATTCTAGACAGGCCAAGCCCCGTGGTGGAGAAAATCCCCTGGGACAGCCTCAGTGTTTCAGGACCCACGCGTCTGAATGGTTAACTTCTTTCTATGGCAGAAGGAGAAATAGCTCTCAAAGGAAGGAACACTCGGGAGTTACAACAGGGCATCCATTTTCAGAAAATAACTCCTTCGGAATCAATTACCTATTCACTTTTCCAGTCCATTTAGCATTTAAACCTTCGCTTAGAGACAGGGTGAGAAATTTCAGTAAACAGTCGAACCATTCTGCATTGCTTCGGGTCTGGGCCCAGGGACAGACAGGGCGCACCTGCCGTGTTCACTGACAGGTCAACCCCAAGCTACCAGGCACTCTGCCCTCTCTGCTGCGCACAGAACGTAAAATTAGGAGGCAGAGGAGCCAGAGAGCCCCAGGACTATCCTCTTCAGGCTGCTCTTTCCAGAGGGTGGGTTTGGTTTGCTGGCAGCCAGACAGCACGCGGGAATCGCTTTTCTTCCTCAGCTCAGTGGGTCCCCAGGTTCCCGTTTCTTCCCAGGTTTTATCAGTGAGAGTGAGTTAATCAAATTCTTTGCTACAGTGGCAAAGGATCGGGGCTTTGTGTTTCAGCACTCTCAGGGAGTTTGTGTTTTCACAGGGGACATCGCCTCCGTTTGATGTGCACCTGACACCTGAGCTTCTAAATGGGGACTCTGAGGCATCATCCTGGTGGAAGTTTCCTGGGAGACCCGGAGCTCCAGAGGTTGCAGCCCTTAGGTGATTCCCTGTTCTATCTCAAGGGGTCATGCAGGCCGGGGCTACCTCTCGCTCAAATCTATCTTGCTGAGCCAGTGTAAGGAGATGCTAAGCCTTTTTTTCGCTATAACATGGGAGTTGACCGAGTTGGGGCAAAACTGCTCAGGACTATTTCAACTTGGTTCCACATTCCTCCAGCAAAGAGTGAAAGCCCTTTGAACAGTGGCTTTTCTGATGTCTTTACGATCTGACTTGACTGAAAGGCAGATTAAAATTTCTTTCATCAGGGGGCTAGGAAGATTTGGTTTTGCCCTGGTAAAATCAGAGGCATGGGTTCCTGCCACCCTTCCTAAATGCGTCTCCATCACAGGAGCATCACTGAAGGCATGCAGGAAAACCGCAGCTCGTCACTTAGTACAAATGATGGAGCCAAGCCTGAGAGCTTCAGGACCGGAGGGAAAGGAGAACCAGCAGAAACCCCCAAGGCGAGGACCATACAGTTACCCACCTTCCTGTTCATCACACTAGGTTGAGCACAGGCCAGGTGGTAACTGTCGAGTGTCCCCACTGTGCTGGCCACAGGTGGGGTGTCTTTTCTGCAAGGGGCACGTTAAACAGCCCCGAAACCCAAAGAGCATATGGTTAATGGTCACTTACTCACAAACAGTAGGGAAGGACAGACCCACGAAGGCACTGGAGAGATATTCCGTGTACATTTCATTTGAGACTCCTTCCAAGTAGTACTTCTGCCACGTGTCTTCCTCAATCTAAGGGAGAAGCACACAGGAGGAGGGGTTAAGGTTAAGGTATGAGACTGGGCTGCAGAAAGGAAACTCGGGTTACCCCAACTGGCAAACAAAGGCACTGGTTGCATATGGTGACTTTTTTCAACAACCGCAACACAACCTGAAACACCACGTGAAGCTTCCCGTGACCCTAAACTCATAGACTTGTTGCATGTCGCCTCTGAAGCACCACCTCCTCTTAAACCTGTATGATTTCCAGGAGTCTGAAGGCATGGGCACTCACCTCCCCATTGATACGATTTTTTTGATATAATTTTTTGAGAGCAATTTTTAAATTGTTACCAAAATGTACAAAAGTACATACTCATTTATACAACTATTTCATTTTAAGAATTCAGAACAAAGAAACAAGTAGACTAGTATGCAAATACATATGTACAAGAACATCTTTCTATCTTGAAAAATTAGAAATAACCACAAATGGTAGGTTTATATGACAGAGCACAGGGAAGCAATTAAAAATTATGATGAAAATGTATACTTTTTCAGAGAGAAATTATATAAATAGTGTATTACTAAATAGTGTGTACAGTCTGATCTTATTTTTTAAATACCTTATAATTATCTGAATGTTTGTAAAGCCTTGGAAAGATCCAGAAAGCTTTATACCAAAACAGTAAAGTTGTTATCTCTGAGATGCAGAATGACTTTTTTTTTCCTATAGATTTCTGATTGTTTGAAGGCTTTTGCAATGAGCACACATATAACATGAAACAGTGCATCTATGCCTACTTTGGGGGAAAAAGTAGATTTTTCCAATCCCACCTTGAATATCACAAAAAGTAAAATGTAATTTCAGAGAGCTCTTAACCCACATTTCATTAATTTTTTCCCCTAATGAATCACGTTCAACTGGCCTTCCCAATAGCCCTCTTCATGGAGGTATTTCTGGAAGGGTTTTACCTTGGAATCAATCTTTTAAAATTACCAAGTGAATAACAGCCTCTCTGGGAGTTTGGGGGTGTCACAGATTCCCAAGGCAGGCGGGCTGTGCGGTCCTTGGGTATCTATAAGCTGCTGCCTCTTACACTCACTTCCACTGGAGCTTAGATAAGGGGAGGATGAAAGGGAGCTCCCCAGCCAACAGGCAGTGGCTCTTAACAATGTCTTGTGCTGGGTACTGAAGTAAAAGGCACCTTGCTTATGACCCAGTGGTCACTTAACTGGGGGAAATGCAATGCTTGAAGCTGGACTTGGAAACAGTGGGAAATGCACACCTATCATCTACATGGTGACTCTCTGAACTACAAAAGCTAGGAATAATTTAGACATAAACTGAATGCTCCTTGCTTCTGTGCTGTTTGTCTGCTTTGTGCTCAGTCTGGGTGATTAGATGATGTGGGTTAACTTCATGAGTTTGAGCTGCTTCTAACCTACTCACACACGTGAGACATGAGCGATGCAATGGCTGGGTGTGGTTGTCCATCTACAAATTCGCCTTCCCCAGAGTGGAGTCTTTTAAAAAAGACTCAACCTTTTCTATGGCTAAACTTTATGATTTTAAAAATTAACAGCTATATATTTAGCTAAGCACAAACTTTTTAACTTCCCCGAATCACAAGATTTCATTTTTTTTCAAATAAAAGATATTCTTGACTTCATAAGCTAAGGTCATTAATTCTAACTAATTTGAAGAAAGCTTAGTCTTCATTAGTAAATAGTTCGAAATAAATAATATTTGAGGCACTATATTATCATATTTTTATCCGTAAATAGGATGCTATCTGAGGAATTACCAAATATGAATCCTCTAGTATAGTTTTTATTCCTCAAGAATAGCAAGTAATATCCTCGAATTAGAAGAATTCAGCCTATTCTTTTAGGAGACATTCCTTTTATAATATGTTGTTTATGTTGCTAATTTAAATATTACACTTGATTTTCAAAAACAATGAAAATATGAAACTTAATCTCAATTATTATTGACTGTTGGTGCTATTCCTCAATTAATCTGGTTCTAATTTGGTTCTTTTAATTACGGCCAGTATTTTCATGCCTCTATGTCTTAATGGAACTACTCTTGAGACCAAATTTTTATTGTAGGTTCATCATTAAACTTTTTCAATTTAAGCAGAAACAAATTCTTTGTAGGATAATAATATCATTCATTTTTCTTTTGAACTTCACTTCAAAAATTGCTTGTTTTATTGACTCATTCATTCAGCAAATATTTATTGAGCATATTTTGTATCTTAGGAGCCGTTCTAGTTACAGACTGAATTTTACTTGAACTGGTATTTACTTTCCCATATTTTTCTCTTTGCCAGAAAAAGCACCAGATACACCTGGCTAAGATATATTTGACCATACATCTCTGACTTTTGCTGATTTTTTCCACATTTTTTTTTCCTGCAGGTTTGTCTTTGCAGACCTGAAATGCTTGAGGACTGAAAGTCTAAAAAACTGGCAAAAATGTACAGAACTTTTCTGGAAAGCAAAATACCTCTTCCACATACATATGCAGATTCTCAGACAGTGTCTACAACACCAGAGAGAGCAGCACTGAATGGCCTGTGTCAGTGCTGAGGAGTTTGAATTCATTGTCATAGCCCTTTCAGATTTCCACATCTTTAACACAATTGCCTTATTGATAAGTTAACAAGTTTTCAGTTTCTGATAAATGTTCCTACACACACTTAAAACCCAAGTGTTCCCCAAAACACTTAAAAATGACTACAATGGTATTTTACCACAATTAATTTTTTTTAAAAAGCCCATACAACATAGAGATGATCATATTAAGTGAAGTAAGTCAGAGAAAGACAAATATCATACGACATCACTTATATGTGGAACCTTAAAAAAGATACAAATTTTACTTACAAATCAGAAGTAGACTCATGGACATAGAAAACAAACTATGGTGACCAAAGGGGAAAGGTGGGGGAGGGATAAATTATGAGTTTCGGATTAACTGACACATACCACTATACACAAAATAGATAAACAAGCAGGACCTACTGTACAGCACAGGGAACTACATTCAATTTCTTATAATGAGCTATAAAGGAAAAGAATTCGAAAATATATGTATGTGTGTGTACAACTGAATCGCTTTGCTGTATACCTGAAACTAACACTGTAAATCAACTGAACTTCGACAAAAAATAAGATTAAAAAACCATACATATAACATAAGAAGAATCAGTAATTATAATGAACACTTAGACCTTTTAATCCTTAAGAGCAAGAATGACAAGTTGTGACAGAACAATGACAGGAAAAGGCAATCGCGTCAGGGAGTCAGGGAGCCAGCATCCAGACCCGTGACACTGTAGCATGTCACAAGCTCAGACAACAGAGTGTCAATCTTCACCCTGAGGCAAGGGTGTCAATTACCCTTTCTTAACAAAATGTACCTTTCTATGTCTCAAGCATAGAATCTTTGACTTATCTTGAAAAAAGCACAAATGAAAGTGCACATTCCTTTTACTTCTGTGAGCAGTAATGAAATACATCCTTAGAAAAGGGAAAACGAGGGTAAAAAATGTTGAGTTTAAAACACTTGACGCTGTTCAATGACAGTAGGGGAAGAGACTTAGAGAGGGTAGAGGGAGTTACTGTCATTATGATTCCCCTCTAACAGATGATAAAAAGTAGGCACAGAGAGGTTAAGTAACCCACAAACGGTCACAAAGCCAATTAGTGGTACAAACAGGATTCAGCATTCATGCTGCTAACCACCCACCATAATAACTCTTGCTGGAGATGAGATGGATAGGGAAACAATGGTGCTAGGATTTGGGGGAGGCATGGAGGATTTGCTGAGTATAAGTACCTCAGAGAAAAATATCAGAACAGGAGCTCCCCAAGGACTCAGTGTCTTCAGCTCTGGAGCCCAAGATTTTGTCAGGGTCAGTGAGAAGTAATACTGATTTTACATCCAGCTGCAAGGAGAGTTCAGACCTCCCCTCAGAGCACGGCAGCATCATTTCTATTCTGTAAAATGGAACCATCCCAGCCTACAACTTCTTTCCTAAAATAGAACATGCTATTCTCCACATTTGTGCTGTCTACGTATTTTTACCTATAATGTGAATACACACTTCCCAGCAGAGGAATGAAGGAATGGGACCAAAATGACTTAGGGAAAGGTGCCCAAACTAATTTGCCAGCCATTCAGCAATCAGTCAAAGGCAAAGCATCTCATGAGGCAGCAGTTTCTCCTTTGGCTGTCACATTCAACCCCAGCTGCTCTACAAGAGCACCTAGCAAAGATGAGCAGGCGATGTGCTCTGGGTCCTTATCCATCAAATACTCGCAGATCTTCAGTGAGGAAAGGGAACTGAGCTGCTGGGCTAGCTCGTCCATACTTCTCATGGTATTATTTATCTGCCCTTCCCTGTCTAATTTTTCAACTAGTCTAGTTCAATCCCTTAAGTAAATGGTTGTACACCAACCCATGAGCCGACGGCTCCACCATCAAAGGTACCATCCAAATGGAAACATCAGCCTTGGCTCTGGGGGAAGTAACACCTTCTTGATGCCAGATTCTGCATGTGCTACTAATGGTGGGTCCATAACGACACCTTTTATATTTTATGCTCTCTCTGATTAGAGTGAAACGGTGTTTCTCTAATGCTAACGGCCCAGTGAATGTGAAAAATCAACCATCCCAGCTGGGGTATGACATGATCACTGTGATTTCTGTTCCCAGCAAAGAGTCTGAATAACCGTGTTGATTACAGCCAAATAATTTTGCAAAAGTTCATCTCTACCTCCAGAGTCATGTAAATAATTCCAAAGATTATCATATACCAAGTCTCACTTAATTGAAAACAAGTACACGGTTTTAATCCAAATATATGTTGTATTGTGCACATCAAAAAATAATGGAACTAAGAGGAAGTTATAAAAACCAATGACCATTATGTTAATAGCTGCAATAAGAGGTGCATCATAACATACACACCAGCGTTGCTCAAAACTGGCAGTGGAAGGCTACTGTATTGGAGGGTATTTATTATATTACGTTTTTTAAAAAAAATCTATCCAAATTCTCGATATGCTTCCTCTAAAGGATGCCTAATTTTAAATGATAAAAGTCCTTAATTAGAATTAATTAGCTACTGCTGAATGAATATTTGTACATATAAATTACACAATACATTGTCACTGTCCTTTATAATGTGACAGTCTAAAACACAGTACAGTGACAGGAGCTGGTCAATGTATCTTAGATCCCACAAAAGCGTATTTATTCCTATAAAAAAGAGAGAACACTCACAGAATGTGTCAAGCTCTCAACTACAATAATAAACATGGAATCTGCATTTATGGGCTCCAGACTGAGTGGGTGGGCTGGTCACTCAAATGAGGGGGGTCCTTTATCCCCACCCATCAACAGCATGCTCTGTCACTGGGAAAAATCTGAATCAGTGTTGCATCTAATCATTTCTTGCTGGAAAGAACAATGTTTAGGACAACTGAATGTTAAGAAGACTTTATCACTGACCCAATTCCTGGATTCTCTCTCTCCTCCTTTATTTTTCTCTATGTTCCAATGTTAACAAACTTGCCTCAGTTTTTACCAGTAGGCAAGTAGCTCTTTCTCCCTGCCTTCCTGGCCTCAACATTCTTCAGTATAATCACAAATCCTGAAATCAACTCATAGACTTGAAAAACAAAGCGTCTGAGTCTTGCTAGCTGAAGTTTTCACAGGTGCCAGAACAGAGACTGCCTCCCTGCACAGCTTTCTGGGGGTGGAGGAAACCGGTGATAAAGTTAAAACCAAAGGAAAGAAGAGAAAGAGATGGGAAACCAACGGTGATTAGCACCTTTTCAGACTATATTTCTTCTCTGTGCCAAATTGCATATCAATGTGGTCCTTCTTGGATGTGGACTCAGGTCGGCTACCCTTCTGAGAGCAGCAATGGATTTCAGGGACTCCGTAACGATTTGGCATTCCACGGTTATGGCCCCATTTCAGATTGCATTTTCCACAATGTGAGAATTGGATGAAAGGATCTCAGATTTTTCCAAAGTCTTCAGGACAATGTCAATTAAAACTAATTATTTGGGATTTGATGGATTGCCAGATAACTGGTTGCTTCAGTACTAAACGAGTAAATAGACAACTCCAAAGATTAATTCTGGGGTGGACTTACACCAAATCTCTTATTCTCAGACTAGTGGGCTGCAGACATCAAATGAGATTTCTTCCATCAGGCAATAGGAAAAAAAAAATCAACCCATATGAGGTATCTGGGGAGAGGTTAACAGACCACACCCCACGCAAAAGAGTACAGGGCATCCCCCGCCATGTTAATCTAACCCAGACTTTTCTGAAAAGACAGAATGCAAGAGGAACTGAAGTTAAAGGAACGGTGAGCAGAAAGAGTGACATAAAAATATCATGTTTTTAAATAACATAAATATTAAAACATAAGTATATACATTTTAAAATATAAAAACATAAATTCTTTCAGAAATTATTTAAGAAAGTGTTGCCTCTGTAGCAGGACATTGGCCATTGTTTTCAAAATGTGGAAGGTTTTTCTACCTTTTCCTTCTTTTCCCCTCCAGTGTAGAAAAGGTATTTACACTTAAGAAATGTCAGACCTTTTAAAAGATGGGCCTATTCACTATCTGTCCAAATAGGGCTTTGATTTTGCAATCTTGAGAATAGTTAAGAGTATCATCATTTGTGCTTCAAGTAATAGGGTTCTTAAAATATCAGTAAAAACAATTCTCATCTGGGTAGGGCAAGTAGCAAGTAAACGTTCTCCAGCAGGTGCC
Source organism: Vicugna pacos (assembly GCF_048564905.1). NCBI lineage: Eukaryota > Metazoa > Chordata > Mammalia > Artiodactyla > Camelidae > Vicugna > Vicugna pacos. The sequence goes on along the minus strand of NC_132997.1, from coordinate 46,539,529 downwards.
TATTAAGCAATCCTCATAAGGACGATTTGGGCCCTGGTAGGCAGGATTTTCCAGAACAGAGCTTCTCAACCCATTTGGGGTGAGGGACCCAGACTTTGTTTTTATTTCTAATATCCATCATTTTGCAGACTCAAACTTCGGCAAAATCTAACAGAAGTGAATTCCAAAAAAAAAAAAATAGCCAAGATATGCAAAGTACAAGTCCAAAATTTTAATCATTAGATTCAACCAATATAAAATTAATCTGTCAAATTGCTCTCAATGTCTCTAAGCACGTCCTGTCATTTTCAGTACTTGGCTCTTGGTGGGTGAGGAGCAGGCAGTTCACAGCACCTGTCCCTGGGCTGCACTTATACTTGTGCTGGTCCCACTCTGTCTTACAAACCTTACTTCCCACAATTCCCCCAAAATTCCAGCAAAGTAGAATTATTCTCAACTAAGAGTTTCCTAAGTAAGCTCGACTGAACTTACTCACAGGGGTCACTTTGAACATAAGAGAGTAGAAAGAGAGTTCTATGGTGCCCCTATTAAAATGTAGGTTATTTTGAAGGCATAAAATTTCATCTGAATCTCCAGTGCATGGAACATGACAGTAGCTCAATATTTGTTGAATGGAAGAAGTATATTTGGGAAGCACTGGATTTAACAAAGCCAACCCAGCGATTTTTTTTTTTTAGTACCATTTTTACAGCATTTCATATGTTAATATGGATTAAACTGTAAGTCTCCAAGGGGGGAAACATAGTACTTAGTTACAGAATCCTTTATTTCAAGGAGCAGCTCATGGACACAGGCAATGCTATTCTAAAAACTTCCTCTCCCTGATCTCCCCACAACTTTGTTTCCCTGATTGACCCTACTGTCAGAAACAGATCTCTCTGTGGCCATTTTTGGTTGTCAAAAACCCAACTTTTCCTATAAAGCTCCCATCATATGCCACCTCATCTGTGAGGCCTTTCCTCACGTCCCCAGTGTGATGTGCTCTGTCTGCCTTAATGGGAACACAAATCATGCCCACCTCTGGTGCTTGGGAGGGCTAGCTGAGATGATGGATAAAGAAGGCTTAGAACACGCCCAGGCTCCAAGTAAGCACTTGGGGTTAGTTATCATTAGCTACCATCACAGCATCTTGGTCTTCTAACATTTGATGAGACTACAATAAAGTGGAATTTGAAACACAGGCTCCTCCCTTACGCACTCAACTCTGTATCTTCTAGAACCAGCAGCGTACTACCTTATAAGGTGCTTACAAGAGGTACTTAATTAACATTTGTTGAACTGAACTAAACTGAGCAAGACAAAACTGGAGGAAGAGACACAAAGAAACAAGCAAACAAGCACACTTTTTCCAGGCATCTAATCCCCAAGAAGTACTTACAATGTCACAGCATCTAGTGTCAGACCATGAAGTGAACCAATTTCTGCCTCCAAATGCTGAAAAAAAATCTGCATTCTTGGTATCTCATAGGGAGCACATATCATTGGGTCATTTTAAAACTCCCCAGCACACTTCTTACTGAGTAATACTTTTCTAGGAAATTTTGTCATCTTAGAACCCCTTGGGCTACTTAGCAAGTGGCTTATGGTTTTCTAAATTCTAAACGCAATACCTTGAAGGCTTGAATTTGAAAGAAGGAGCTCTTAGGAACTGGTGTGTTTGCCACCAGTCTAACAAAGTCCTTCCTCCTACTAACTAGGAGTCCCATCGCCTTCCCTGCAGAAGGGAGCCCCGTTGGCTCCCTCGTCTCGTGACTATGCTGTTCCCCATGTGACTTAGCCCTCTGTCTTCTTGATTTCACTCTTTGGATTCCAATGTAGGGTCAAACAACCATTCAACAGGAAACAGAATGAGCCTAGCAAAGGCTGTCTTTGGCCATTCCGTGACTCCTAAGTTCTAAAGTTGAGGTCCAAAACAACTGTTAGATATTAATTAATCATTAATTAAGAACTGGGAGGAAAGGAAAGGAGTTAGAAAGAAAAGCATTTGAATCAGCACAGGAATTAATGAGCTTTTGACGGGACAAACCACTAGACAGTTACCTATGCCTTTGCAAAATCTTCAGTATTTTAGACAATTTGGGGAGAATTCCAGTGCATCCACTGATGTTAACATGGGATAATTTCTCACCAGTGGGCATGTCTGAGGCTCTGAGTCTAGTGCTTCCCAAACCCTGAATTGCATATGAATCACCCAAGGGTGTGTGTTAATAAAATGTGGTTTCTGTAGTCTTGGGGTGGGGTCTAAGATTCTGCATTTCTAACAAGTCCCAGACAGCACTGATGCTCCCCAAACATGGACCACACTTAGAGGGGTAAAGGTATTCCCAAATAGAGTGAAGAACAGGGAAAAGTATTCTCCATCACACCTTTGAGGACCAGAGAATCAATCATAGCCCAAAGGATCTCAGTTAGAGATGAAAAAGAATGCTTTCCAAGAGTATCAGTAAATGTTGGAGCCAGTTACAGAGAATGCTTGTAGATAATTAAGCACAAGATGGTTATCCAAGTGTTTGGATTGTGGTGGTAATTAGTCTAAACAATATTTCAGGGATCCAGATTTATCTACATAGTCTCTCTCCATTGATCCAGTTACCACAATGGTAGTTTAGCTTCCATTTCAATGTGGACTATGTAAAGAGAGAACAATGACAGGGCTATATTTAATTCAATTACAAAATAAAAGTTTCAGAAAATTGCCCTGATTTGTATCCCTCATCTCCATTCAACTTTTCCATTTTAGGACACAGTGTTGAGTGTGAGGACAAAAACGCTTGCCAACTCAGTCCCGTTTTAGTGACAGCAGATTCTGGATACTTATGTCTCCTATCGCTGTACAATACAGCCTAATAAAGTCGAGCCAAAGAGACTAGATTTCATTTCAGAGCAAAGGGTTTCAGCCATAAACTTTTGCTTTCTGGCTGAACAGAGCCATTCAAGCCGTGAGCATAAATCCTGCTAGTTGCAGGTATCAGGTTGACTGGGAAGCCAAATGGGTTATTTGTGAGCCAGGTATCCAGGGCAGAGGCACCCGCTTCATTGTGTGTTCATTGTTATCTAGAAAATCTCTTGCCAGCTAGAGAATATTTTCACAGGAAGTTAGAAATGACTTCAGAAATTCCCCTCTGTGGCTTCCTAGCGTGGGTTTTAGGCCTCTTCAAAAAGATGTTTGGTCCAGAGACCGAAAGCAGACAGCTTATAAACTGCTGAGGTATTTAGCCGGGTTAGCAGTTTCTTTTGAAGCGGGGCTGCAATCCTGAGCGCAGCAGCAACGTAGGAAGTACGGAAGCACATGTAGCCTCTAGGTTCGAATCTCGGCCTCACCGAATACCCCCGGAGCCAAGTCACACAACCTCTCCCAGCCTCAATCCCCCCACCTGCAGAATGAGAGCAATGAGAGCATCTACCTCCTAGGCAGGCAAAGCACCTAACACAGTGCCTGGCAAGCAGCTCATGTTTGCTGAGGGTTTCCTATGTGACTTTGTTGCTTTGGTGGTTTAATCGCACTAAAAGATGGCATTTATTGAGTGTGTCTCCTATAGATGTTCTATAAATGGCAGCTGTCATTAGACATAATGAATGTTGGTAATGGTGATCAACGCGGATGAAGCTGGTGATAATGCTGGTGATGGTGATGAAAACATCTCTCCTACTAGCACAAAGGAACATAGGCCAGTTAGATGTTGGGCCTATGATTCAGGGCTTCCTATTCCTTAGCTGCTGCTAGAAAATCCTGGAACATCACTGATCATCAAAGGATCCTCTGGACTGAGAAGAAAAACTAAGCAGACTAAGTTTGTCCCCAAAAGATAGCCGTGTTCCCTGGAGGTCCTCCCTCACGCCCTCTCTCCTAGTGGCCTGTAGGTTTACTCTAAACAGACATGATGAAAAGAAAGAAGTTAGGTATTTGGAGGAACTGATCATCTCTCAAAACAGGACAAAGGTCCTATGTGGACAGTACCTTTCATCTGATGTAGGAAGACCCAGCCTGGCCTTCTCAAAGGAGCTCTGAGCCAAAAAGACCCTGATGGGTAGGCTGGATTAGCTGCTTCTGGTTTCTGGGCTTGATGCTTGCCCACATCCCTCAACTGGGGCTCATTGGATTCCACTCTTATCTCTTATCCTCCTTCCTAGTGAATGGCTTTCCTCCTTTGCCAGCCAGACTGACTCTGAACTGATACTTGGCATACCCTTGGCCCACAGGATAGGCATCCTAAAAAGCTGGTGTTTGTTCAAACAAATAATACTTATTTAACTTGTATTTGGAGAAAAGGCAAAGCACTAGGTGGGGATATGAGAGGAGAATGACCACTGGTCAGAGCCCTCAGCCTCTACTGTCCTCAGCAATTCAGTCCTGGCCCCAATTCTGCAGACTCCCCTCAGCAAAGGAAAAGCCTTGCAGTTAAGTGGATTCATCCTTTTTAGAGGGCAAATTAGAAAATATCTGTTGTCACTTGAACGTGCAGTAACATCTCAGGGGAACGCATTCCTCCTACCCCAAATAGTTTACCAAAGTATTCCTTCCAACCACAAACTTTATGTCTCCTGAGAAGAGTTCTAGAAGGCACATTTTTCTCCTTATTGCATTTCTTAGAAGATTTTAGTACTGGTTACATTTCAGTATTCCCAGAAAACTGCCAGGATAGTATGCCACAGTTGGTACTGATGAGAAAAAATAGACTGGTGATGATCCTGTTTGGTCAGGGAGAGGACTCCCCGTGCCTGTGCTCGCTGGTCCCACGACCAAGTTCAAGTCCATAGTACATTTCAATCCTCCAGACAGGACCCCGAAGGTTGCTACCCTCTCTGAGTGCCCCACAGGTAACACATCCCAGCACACAGCTGTTCCCCTTCCAGACACGGCCACTGCAGGACTCTGTCCTGGGTAGGGCTGCATTTGCTTGGGCTTTCGTTGCGTATAGAAAAGAACAGTCAGCAAACCTCCATTCACTGAGAGGCCTGGGGAAAGCCAGACAGGTGCACCCAGGTTTCATCTACACATGCAGATAAAATCTTCTAGCTCTGGGGAACTGGGGGTGGGTTTTTGACAGAAAGGTTGAGGGGGTTGAGGGAACCAGTGTCACTTAGGCTGATGAACAATGCTACTGCCCTAGAAAATGCATTTAGGCAGAAAATTCTGCTAATTCTGTTTCTCACCACAGAGAGTACCAGGGACCTCCCCCAACATCAGTCATTTACAAAGATGTCGGCAGGTGGGGAGGGTAGAGCTCAATGGTAAAGTGTGTGCTTAATATGGGGATGGAACCCAGGACCTCTATTTAAAAAAAAAATTAAAATAAATAAACCTAATTACCTCCCCTGCAAAAAAAAAAATTTAAAAAAATGCTGGCAACACAAAACTGTAAGCAATATAGGGAGGGATGCCTTTACATCACCCTAGAAGATGGTTTTACATTAGGGTCATCCCTCTTTTTTCTCCCATGAATGACCCAATCCTAGTCCAGTGTCAGGTCTCATCACAAATAGAAACCCAAACAGTACCACACATTCCGAAGCAGGAAGAAGGGGGTTAGGTGCCGTCATTTGCTGGTAGTCTTTCCAACAATCTTCTAGGCTCTTCCACTTTTTACAGTGGGTGAATATGAAGCTAGAAAAACTTGAGTGAGCAGCCCAAGGTCTTACAACAAATCATGTCCTAAATCAGGGTCTTACAATTTCCCCCAGACCCTAGCCCACTGCCCACCACACAGCTACACAACTCCCTTCACATTTTACAAGTGACGGAGGAGAGGAAGGGTGAGGCTGTGCTGGCACATTGGATAACACTGTGTTCCATGTGTATATCTGGAAGGGGAGATACCATGAAAGATCTTTGGATGATCAAGTGTAATACTCAATCCAAATTCTGAAAGAGGTACCAAATATTCCTCTTTCACTGGTTCTTCCCTCACTAGTCAATTCAAGGAGAAGAACAAAATACCCAACCATTAAAATAAATGGCCTTCTTGCTGCCAAACTTTAGCTGAAACCAGAAACCAACAGAAACCCCTAAAGAAATGATATTTATTTTGTCATAGTATAGGGGGAAAAAAAAAGAAGAGACTGATTAAATCCATTGTCCTAAAAAGCAACACCATAAATACAGAGGCTAGGAACAAATGCACACTTCTCTTGGCAGACTGACCACAACAAAGAGCTTCCACATACCAAGTGGGCACAGAGCTGCATGTCAGTTCTCAGTGGGCAGAGATAGTTTGTCTCCTGACACAGTACAGGCAAAGGGGAGGAAGCGATATCTCTCACTTATATATGTCACTTAATTCCATCCACTTCCCATCCTACTTGCCGTCCCCTAGTGTACAGAAAAGCACAGTACTGAGGCAGGACAACTGTCTTTCTTTGAACTTGAAACCCTAATCAGTGGGCCTGCATCACTCTTGTTCCCGTGGAATACATGTGTGGCATTTAATGATAAAAACTACAAAAATTATACCCAGTTGAAAGGTTTTATTGGATGCCATTTTTCAAGATACAGATGGATGCCTAAATTGATCTCAGCATCATTTTATAAGTGTCCCAAAGTTTCTCTAAATCAGCCAAATGTGTCTGAAGTTGAAATAGCTACCTCACCTTGTGCTACCAAGAGATGTGCAGGATTCCACTATTAATGCAGCTCACCACGTTATGTTATTCAGAGTCTCCAATGAAAAGGTGGAGTACCTCAAACTCGCCCCAAAGAGAATGATTACTGAATATGCTAAAAGGACATGATGATGATGACACTGCCTTAGAGGCCATATTCTCCCTGGTCTGGCTATAAAAGAAAAATATAGAATATCGTTTCTCTGGATAAAATGGAATAAGCACACTCCACCCTGTGTCTTTCACTGACTGCATCTAGTAGACCTGGACAAAATGCACGGAGCAGCTATCTGAAGACTCTGAGAAGTAAACAGTAGCGAGCAGATTAGGGAAAATGACTAGAACTGGAAGTGCCACCAAACCAGCAGTGAATTTACCATTTTTTTGCTCTTATGTCCTCTAACTTGACTTCAGGAAGCCCAGAACCTGTAAGTGAGGACAAGAATGTGGACAGAGAAAGTCCCAAGAGAAGCTCTGGTACTGGTTCAAAGACAAGTAGCAGGAATTTCTAACACTTAGAAAGAATGCGGAAAATCATGGTTTTTACATTTTTTTCTTTTTTTCCTTTTCTTTTCTTTTCCTACACTCCAACCCCTAAGGCATCCAGTGGTAGCAGTAGCAGCAGAGGCAATGGAAGCTAAAAGGAGATTAAAGGAGGTAGGAAAAACTTTTCTCGCTACAGGATCTGAGGTCCTAAGAGAGTGAGGCAAAGCTCTACTACTTTTTGTCTCTCTTTGTCCTCCCACTGGTTTGTCCAGGTCAGGACACAGGAGCATAATGCGTATAACAAAGCAAGGTAGCTATAGCCCCAGACTTCCGGTCAGAGGATGAAAAGGAAGACCCCACAGAAGCTGAAAGTTCCCTGGAGACCACAGAGAAAAAGGACTTAAGAAAACAGCTCCTTACAATTGCTTATGAACTCCTGCGCTCACCCTGAGCTGCATAAGGATGAAACTAATCCTACGTAGCATACATAGATTTTGAGAACTATACTATCATATAAGCTACAACCCAGCCTGAGGTTGAGGTGGGACCGGTTCAAACGGCACTGCCAATGCTCTGAAAACTCAACTCACATTGGATTTACAACCCATAGAAGCTTGGTCAGAATTTTCAGTCTAAAGTCAAACAGGTCAATTACATGCTAAAATAAAATTATCAGCATGTTTGTGAGATTTAAACAAGACCCAGAGTTCCATAATGAAATAACCAAAAGTAATAAAATAACCAAACAATAAAAAATTACTTGACGTACGAACAGCCAGAAAAATCTCAATTTGCATCCAATGTCTAGGGGACAAGATACTAGAATTATCTAACAAGGGCCTTAGAGCAGCTATTATAAAAATGCTTCAATAACTAAGAGAGAACAATTCTGTAAAGAACTGAAAAACAGAAAGCCTTAGTAAAGAAGCAAGGTAAAAAGAAAAATCACATGGAAATTCTGTAATTGAAAAATATAACAACTAGCATGCTCACTAGATGGGCTCAATAGCAGAATGGAAATGACAGAGGAAAGAACCATTGAACCTGAAGTTAGATCAACATAAACTGCAATTTCAACAGAGAGAAAAAAGACTGGGGAAAAAAAAACCCAGAGACTTAGGGTCTTGTAGTATATTCAAAAGGTCCAACATTTGTGTCATAGAAATCTCAGAAGGAGAGTAGAAAGAGTATGGTGCAAAAAAATATTTGAGGAAATGAACAAAAACTTCCCAAATTCCACAAAGACAAACCTAGAGATTCAAAAATCTCAGTGAGGCCCAACAGAATAAACCAAAAGATATAATATTTAAACACTACGTAATCAGATGACAGAAAACTAAAGACAAAAAGAAAATCTTGAAAGCAACCAGAGAAAAATGACTCATTACTTATACGTTAACAATAATTCAGATGACTACAGATCTCATCAGAAACAATGGCTGCAATAAGGAAGTGAACTAACATATCTAAAGAACTGAAAGAAAAGATTAGTCAACCCAGAATTCTGTACCCACCAAAAATGTCCTTCAGGAGATATTCTCAGATGAAGGAAAACAGTATTTGTTGCCAACAGACTGCTTTAAAGGAATTGCTAAAGGAAACTGTTTAGACAGAATGGAAATGACACCAGGGGGAAAGCTGCAACATCAGGAATGAAGAGAGAACAAGAGAAATGGGAAATAACAGAATAAATGTAAAAGACTATACTTCTATGAAGTCTTCAAAATACATTTTCATGGCTGAAAAGAAAAAATTGTAGCACTGTCTGATAGGGTTTTCAATAACACGACTATAACAAAAATGGGGAGAGTAGAGACCTATAGGTTGGTAAGGTTGGTTTTTGCATTACACTTAAAGAGGGAAATCACTGAATCTAAGCAGACTTCGAAAGTTAAATATGTACGTTAAAAATTCAAGGGCAATCAGTTAAAACACTACATTATATAATAAAAACACCACAAATAAAATGAAATACTATAAATGTTCAAAATAACCCAAAAGAAGAAAACAAAGAAGACAGAGGAGAACTAAAACAAAGGAAATAGACAGAAAACAAATCATAAAATGTTAGATATAATCCAAACATATCAATAATTACATTAGAAATGAATGGTCTAACACACCTTTTAACAAAGATTCACAGAATGAATTTTTTTTTAATGACACAACGATAAGCCGTCTATAAGAAAATCACTTTTAAAGATATTTAAAGAATTTAAAGATATAGTTTGGTTCAAACAAAAAATGATGAGAAAAGTTTTTTTTTTATGAAAACACTGATCAAAAAGAAAGCTTGATTGGGTCTATTAACATCAGATCTGAAGTCTGCTACACTTCAGAACAAAGAAAATTGCCAAGGATATCAGGGACAATACATAATGATAAAAAGGTCAGTTCACCAAGAAAATACAACAGTCCAAATATATGTATATACTTCATAGGGTTTCAAAATGCACAAAGCAAAACTTGACAGAACTGAAAAAGACAAATCCACAATTATAAGTGGAGACTTCAGCACTCTTCTCATTGTAATGGATAGAACTAGGAGACACAAAATCAGCAAGAGTGCAGAAGAACTGAATACCATCAACCAACTGCCCTAACTGACATTTATAGAACACTCTACTCCACAATAGCAGAAAACACATTCGCTTTAAGCTCACATGGAACATTCACCAATATAGATCACATAAAATACACTTTAACAAATTTAAAAGAATTGAAATCACCAAAGTAGGTTCTCTAGCCATAATGGATCAGATCACAAATCAATAATAGAAAGATAACAGGAATATCTTAAAATCCTTGGAAATTGAGAAACACACATTTAAATAATCTATGGGTAAAAGGGTAAGTCTCAAATGAAATTATAAAACATTTTGAACTGAATGAAAATAAAAATACAACATACAAAATTTGTAGAATGTAGCTAAAGCAGTGCTTAGAAGGAAGCATATAATTAAATTAAATGCATTTACTTATGCTTAATACTTATAGTAAAAAGGAAAAATCTCAAATTAATAACATAAGTTTCATCTTAAGATGCTAAAAAAGAGTAAAATAAACCCAGAGCAAGCAAAAAACTGAAAAATAAAGAAAATATTAAAGACAAAAGCTGATTCTTTGAAAAGATCAGCAAAATTTACATGCAGTAAGACTGACAAAAAAATAAAAGGAAGGAAGGAAGGAGACATAAATTTAATGTTTAAGTGAGAGAGAGGTTATCATCACAGATCCTGCAGACATTTAATGGAAAACTACAAACAACTTACGTACATAAATTGAGCAACTCAGATAAATTAGACTAATTCCTCAGAAACTTCAAACTGGGGCAACTCACCAAGATTAAATAAATAACCTAAATAAACCTGTAACTATTAAAGAAATTAAACTAGTCTTTAAAGTCCTTTGGAGAAAGAAATTCAGGCTCAGATTGTTTCATTGGTGAATTCTACTAAACATTTAAAGAAAAAAAAAAAACATGAATTCTGCACAATCACTTCCAGAAAATAGAAGGAAGGGAAAGACTTCTAAACTCATTTATGAAGCCAACATCACCTTGATATTAAAGCCTGACAAAGACAGTATTAGAAATCTATAGAACAATATCCACTCACATAGAGACAAAAGAAGCTTCATAAAATGTTAGCAAATAAAATTTATATATCTATAGATGGATAGATACAGATATAGATGATAGAGACATAAATAAATCATACTATGACCAAGTGGGGTCTATCTTAGAATGCACAGTGGTTAATTCAATATTCTCTAATCAGTCAATGTAATCCACCATATTAACAGTCTAAAGAAAAACACAATTGTATCAATAGATGCAGAAAAAGCATTTGGCAAAATTCAAAATCCATTCACAATAAAAACTCTCATCATCAAATTATTAATAGAAAAGAACTTCCTCAACCTCAAAAGAAAAACATCTACAAAACATCTACAACTAACACTATACTTAATGGTGAAACAATGAATATCTTCCCCCTAAAAGTGGGAATAAATCAAAGATGTCCATTCTCACTCCTTTTATTCAATATCTTGCAAGAAGTGCTCACCAGTGAAATATAGGATACAAGGTCAATACAGAAAAATAATGTATATTTCTACATCGCACCAATGAATAATTGGAAACTGAATTTTTTAAAGATGCCATTGACAATATCTCCCCCAAAATGTAATATTTATGTATATAAATCTAACAAAAACGTACAGAATCTATTTGCTGAAAACCACAAAACACTGACGAAAGAAGTTAAAGATTATCTAAGTAAATGGAGGAGAGACTATGTTCATGGATTGAAACCCATGCTCATGGATGCCAATGCTCCTCCAAATTGGTCTATAGGTTTAACACAATTCCAATCAAAATACCAGTGGGATTTTTTGTAATAGAGACAAGCTGATCCCAAAGTTTATATGGAAAGGCAAAAACACTGGAATAGCCAAAGCAATTCTGAAAAAGAACACATTTATAGAAATCCATTTCCTAATGCCAATTTTGAGCCACAGTGGATTATTCTCAGATCTTAAAATCCAATGGAATTTGATTGGTTGGATTTTGAAGGTACTTGGGGCTGATAGCGCCTTTCTTCTATTTCTCCCCTTTGCAATGGAAGTGACTATAACTTATCCTATCGTTCTCCTACCATTGTATTTTGGAGGCAGAATGCTTGTTTTCTAGTTTTACAGATCCATAGATACAAAGGAATTTTGCCCAGAGATGACACCCAGGGTCTTGCCCATAACTGATTTAGAGGATAAAATCTGGGACTTTTGAATTGATGATACTTAGATGAGGTTTTGAACTTGAATTGATGCTGCAGGGTTGACACTTTTAAGGATGCTTGGACGGGGTGAAAGTGGGATGCATGTGGGATGGATGTGGATCTTCGAGGGACAGAGAGAGCACACTCTGGTAGGCTGAATAACGGCCCCTTAAAAATACCCATGCCCTAAACCCTAGAACTTGTGAGTGCTAACTTTGTAGGCAAAGGGGAACTTACAGATGTAATTAAGTTAAGGATTCTGGGATGGGTGACTATTCTGCATTATTCAAGAGGGACCTAGTTGTAATCCCAAGTGTTCTTTTAAGAAGGAAGCAGATAGAGATTTTTCCAAAGATGAGGAAATAGATGTGACATTGAAAGCAAAAGGTTAGAGTGATGTGAGGAAGGAAGGAGCCCAGGCAGGCTGCCTCCATAAGCTAGAAAATGCAAGAAGGCAGAGTCTCCTCTAGAGCCTCCAGAAGGAACTGGCCCTCCCAACACTTTGATTTGAGTCTAGTGAAATGGAATTCAGACTTTCGGCCTCCAGAAAAGGAAGAGGCAAAAATCCATTGTAAGTAACTAAATTTGTGGTAATTTATTAAAGCGGCCACAGGAAATTATTATGTATGGTTTCATTTCTCTTGGGTAGATACCTAGAAGTCGAATTGTTGGGTCATACAGAAACTACATTTAACATTTTGAGAAAACCCCCAAATTTTCAAAATTAAAACCTTTATCTGAGAAAGACAATGTTAAGAAAACGAAAGCACAAGCTACAAACTGGGAGGAAAATATTTTACACAATTTTAAAAAATATTTTTAAAGTATCCAAGAAGATATTCAGAATATAAAAGGAACTCAAACTCAACGGCAAAAACTCTACAGTAAAAAACAGACAATCCAGTTTAAAAATGAGCCAAACATCGAGGACACCAAATGCAGGTGAGGATGCAGAGCAACAGAAACTCTGGAAAACACTCTGGCAGTTTCTTTGAAAGTTAAACATACACTTTTCGCTGTAATCCAACCATCGTACTGCTAGGTGTTTACCTTAGAGAAATTAAAACTTCTGTCCACACAAGCTTCCACAGGAATGTTTCTATCGGCTCTATTCATAATCACCTCAATCTGGAAGCAACCCAAATGCCACTAAAGAAATACATGGATAAACAAACCATGGCACGCCCATAAAATGTCATACTATTCAGCAATAGAAAGGAATGAAATATTGACACACATAGTAACCTGATGGATCTCAAGGGAATTATACTGAATGAAAAAAGCCAGTCTCAAAAGGTTACACACTGTATGACTCCATTTACAAGACACTCTCAAAAAGGCAAAATGACAGTGACAGAGAACGTATCAGTGGTTGTCTGGGCCATGGAGGGGCTGGAGGTATGGGGAGGGTATGACCACAAAGTGAGAGCATGAGGGAATTTGAGGGGTATGGAAACTATTTTGTATCCTGATTCTGATAGTGGTTGCATGACTCGACACATGTGTTCAAATGCAGAGAGCTGTACACACACACACACATCACACACACAAATCCATTTTACTGTAAGTTAATTTTACAAAATAAAATTAAAGAAGGAGCTATCTGGATAATTAAAATTACTTCTGAATTTAGGGGAACCACATACTTTAGGAATTTTCATGTGATGGAAAATGGCCGGGAGAAACACTAGGGAAATACAGTTGGATATCTCTACTAATCTTGAGGACATCCATTCAGAGCCCCAGCACTGGTGCCCAAATGGTTTGAGTTACTTGCATATTTTTACTATGTATGATCAGAAGGATCTTGCAAGGATTAGGATTAGCGATACTTTTTCCCCTTAGAAAGTTCCTTTCTTCCTTTTTCTGGCTCTGTTTAACCCTTCTACATCTTATTCCCTCTTATCCTGATTCGGCTCCTGTATTGGAAATCCACCACACTGCATTCTGACCCACTCGCACCCTCTTTCGGAGGGTTGGGACTATGCTTTTTAGCTTTCTTCCATTGCCCCTCAGCCAATAAGCCATCATCTCCCTCCCCTAATCCACTGCAGCATTTGACTTGAGCAACAAATTCTCCCACATGACAAATACAACAAGGCATCAGAGTCTAGAGAAAACAGCATGGCCTGGGTCTTTCCAGATTAAGGCGCCACGGAGGGAATGGGGTGGACATAAGGATTTCCTACCTTTGAAAAATACCTTAATTTGTACATTGTGTCATTTGGCATGGCTAGGGAAACCTAGGTTAGTACTTTTACAAATATTGCAAAGTGACTTCTGTTCTTAGACGCTATTGATGTGAATACAAAACCAAATAGCATTTATATTTGAGACATTCCTCCAGGGGAAGCGACATGTAATAGCGCGGAAAGTACTGAGCCAAGAACCCAACCATCTAGCGGAGATCTGGCCCTTGCTCTACCATTTCACCATCCAGCACCGTCTTTTACTTCCCCTTCTCCTATTTCTTCTACTCCACAGAGGAGGAACAGTCAGAAATGCCAGCTACTTTGCTTTTGGTACTTTTCCCAAATGATACTCAATTAAATACTTGTGTAGCAAATAAAAATACTTTAAGTGAAATGGCTATCTTATAAACTGTAAAGTGCTATAGAAACTTAGGGTACTATTATAATTTTAAAATTCTTAACAAAATACCCCCCTTCTCAAATCAATGGTGGTTTCTTGCTTTGTACCCCCTACATGTGTAGAATAGTCACCCCAAATTTCCAGCTTCCCCATTATTCTGGGCATAGATTTGTATTTGCTATCACTTCAGGACAGTGGTAACCAATAGATTTAATAAGGGAATCTGAAATTTTACTATGAATAGTTTAATAGCATTTTGAGATTCTCACTTGAAAAATTACCAACGATGAGCAGTGCCCATAAGACCAAAGTTAGAAATTTTAAGTCGGGGAGACCAAGAGGATTCCCAGGTGCACTGAGAAATGCACCCTGTTAATTAAAGGCCAATAATCCATAAAAGAGCTCGTTTAGATGTCTGACCCAAGGCGTGGTCAAGGGAGCCTTCCTCCATTCTAGCGACAATATCCTCCCAGCAGAGAAGGGCCCGCAGGAGTGGCAGCTTCTCCCCATTTTCACATCAAGTCCTGGCCACTGCAGTTTCTGTGGCTCCATCCTCAACAGGCATGGGGCTCTGTATATTATGTAATCTTTCTGTGTTGCTTCCCCTTTGTTCAGTCCTTGCCAAGAGCCAAATAAAAGAATCCATATGTGATTACAGCTATAAAACCAAAAGGAAAATATTAGACAAAAAAATATAACATTTGGGGGTTTCTAAGTTTGTTTTACCTTTAATGCTAAGCAGACAGTTTACACAAATCATTTTGCTGCAAAGTAAAGAATAATGAATTAAATGTGTTCCCTGTCACCATCAATCATGTACGTTTGCCTTTGATTGACCAAACATATAAGACACATGAAATGACTTTCTAATCATGTTATGGGGAGGGAGGGAGGGAGGGAGGGAGAAGGGGAGAAGATGGGGAAGGGGAGTTTCAGCCTTTTTTGTTTTATTCAGAAATTCCATTGACATTTTCTGGCAATCTTCGTACATGCTGTATGGGCTTCTCTTTGCTAATAATGTTTGCCTGGAGAATTTGTAAAGGTCTGAGAACTCTTTAATTCAATGTTCTAGAAATTACCAGGGCCAGAGGGGAACAGAATCCCTGTTAATAGTTCATGGATTAATTTTCTCTTTATTTGAAATCGTTTTCAGAGAAGTTGCTCTACATTCAGGTGGGTGTTTGTCATCTTGGGCAGTGTCAGTGGTACTGGGGGGTGGGAGGGAGGGGAGGCAGAGCCACAGAGCTAATGAGATTCAAGAAGGAAGATAAGAGAATGCACAATGGTGTTGACTCAAGTGGGATACTGAGGTTTACCCAATTCATTTCAATTCATGGGTGTTTATTTTGATTTGTGAATTTAAACAACACACTGACGGGATTTTCTGGCAGTCAAAACGGTTTATAACCAAATCTAACCAGCCTCCAGGCATCCTTGCCAAGGATTACAAAGCTATCCGAGTTTCTACGTGGAGTCAAAGCTCTTTAATTTGGCAAGGGAACCATGTACAGTAGCAAAGGAAGGAGTTTTCAGCACCAAAATCACCCCAAATTCTAAGTTCCTGCTGGTCCTGGCCCCGACCCTGCTGTCTATAATAAAGGCTGGCCAGGCCAGGCTCCGGCCATTCATTTATTTACTCAACATGCATTTATTGAGTACCTATTATGAGTCAGGTGCTATTCTAAGCACTGGAGATACAGCAAGTAGCCCTAGGCTCACGGTGCTTACACTGTTTCAGGGAAAAGAGGCAATAAACAAAAAAGGCCAGGGAGAAAAACAAGACAAGGGGAGGAGATGAAGATGTGGATGGATGGGGTGTGGACAGAAAGGTGATGCAAATTTTTTAAATGCAATTCTGATGTTTTTTCACATGGAAACTTTATTCAGCCCACGAAGCCAAAGACAACATCAAGATGCTTCCAAGAAGATGGTGACGCGGGACATCTCCGCCCTGGAGGGACCCTCAGAAGCCCCAGAGACATTTACGAGCTTGGTTACTTTCTTCTTGACTTTCCTGCCTTTGCCAGGACAACTGTCAAATCACAAAGCATCCCTTTGTTGGAGATATATCACCTTCATAGACTGAAGAACTCAACATTGTAGAGAAGTCAGTTCTCCCCAAGAGAGCCCAACCACAGACACACACCTGTACTGTCATCTGGCTTAGAAAACAGGGTCTCCTGGGGTTATAGAGAATGCATTGTTTATCAATCTGGGTCCTGGTTACATGGGAGTGTTGAGTTTGTAAATATTTAACAAGCTGTCCATTTATCAGATGCACACTTTTGTTTGTATATTATATTTCAGCCAAAAGTTCGTTTTTAATTTCTTTTTAGAAATGCAATTCTAACGTTTTAGAAGAGGTCCCCCTGAGAAATTAACACTGAGCAAGGACATGGAAGATCGGATGGAGGGAAGCCATGCAGCTACCTAAAGGAAGAGCATTTCAGCCAGAGAGAACAGCAAGAACAAAACTCCTAGACCAGCCAGGTGGAGTGTGGCTGACGTTAAGGAGTCGAGGAACACTTATGAGACGAGGCCAGTGAGGTCACAGGACCCCACTGCTTAGGACCTACAGACGTTTGTAAGAACTTTATTCTAATGAGCTGGGATACTATGGAGAAATTTATGCAGAGGGGTGACAGGATCTGATTCATGCTTGAGAAGGGTTGTTCTGGATACTTTGATGAGGATGGACTAGAGCAGAGGAGGGATAAGGGCAGAGCAGGGAGGCCGGTTAGGAGGCTGGTAAAATACTCTAGGAGACACATGGTGGTTTGGATCTGACAGTAGACTGGAGGCAGTGAGAAATGCTTAGATTCTGGGCCTATTATGAAAGTCAAACCAAGAGGATTTCCTGCTGAATTGAATATGGTGTGTGAGAGGAAGGAAGGAGCTAAGGGGGACTCCAAAGATTTTAGTCTGAGCAATGGGAAGGATGACCTTGCCAGTGGTGCAATGGGGGAAGACCAGGTTTACAGGAAAAGAACGTGAATTCTATTCTAGACATGTGAGGTCTCAGGTGAGATGAAACAATCAAATAAAGATGTTAAGTGGCAATTAAATAAATGACACTGGGCCCGGGTTCTAGATGCAGATGTCAATCTGGGAGTCATCTATATATTTAGGACGTATGAGGATCAATGCGATCACCAAGGAGGTGAATATGTGTGTATTGGGAGCCACTCTCCACTGGCGAGGGGCACCTGGGGAAGTCCACTGTCATGACACTATTTGTGATCAGGGTGACATCGCCCTTGGGGATGGAATAAGCAATGGTTTGCATCTCACTATTCCAACTTACACCCTGTAGGTTTACTTTGTCAGACAAACTGTCTACTCTGGCACCATCAGCATTTCCTCCGGGAAGGAGAGAGCCATCCGGATCCCAGCCTTATTGGCTAGAGTCCTGGGCCCCATTCCAGAGATCCTGTCTGTCGCCTTTCTCCCTCTGCACACAGGGTTGAACCATGCTTCTGACATACCTCCCTCACTCAGATGAACACCTCTGGTCTCCAATACGTACATCCGTCAGCCAATAAGAACTGCTTGTTATCTCCCAGAAGCACCTATCTAAGCCAATTAGCATCACCCCCTGAATACAGCAGTGTGTCATGTCATTTCCTTCTAGGGAGCCTCGTTCATTTCCCCACCTTGACTCATTCCAGCCTAGGTTAACCCCCCCAACCTGTCTTGATGCCATGACCTCTGACCTTATAGAGCTGGCCAAAAGAGAAAGGCCAACAAAACCCGAAGGATGCAGCTGTGCAAATGTGTGCCCAAGCATCCCTGTCAGAATAGAAGCTTCCTGAAGCTTATGAGTGCCTCCTAGCCATGAGGCCGACAGTGTGATTAGCACCCTGCTTGGAATATGGTAAGTTCCCCGGGAATCTCTATTGAATCAATAGTTTCCATAAAATAAACTAGACGAAGCAGAGATGGCAACACTAGCTAAGGGTCCCTCTTATCATTTATCTTCTTTCCTCTCGGTATACTCAGGGACGTGCTTGGAACCAGTTTGCCTGGTTGGACATGCGAGGGTATCAGTTCCAAGCTTTATATCCTTACACAAGTTGCTGAACGTCCCTTAACCCACAATGTCTGCCACTGTACAATGGTGATAATAATAGTGCCAAGCTTGGGTAGGGTCGCTGTGAGAAGTAAGTGAGATGAGGCCTACAACACCACTCAGCACTGGGCATGGCACATACTCTAGCTATTAGGAAAGACTCCTGACTTACAGTTCCAGCTCCTGAAGCGTAATGTTTTTATACATGCACACATACAAACACACACAGACACATACACATAACCCCAAATAAAGGTACGAAAAACAATTCCTCCAGCTACCATTGGTGCTAGGACTGTGTGCTGCGGAAAGTTTCTCTCACTGTGGTGACAGCAATGATGAACAAATGGTTTTCACGTCCCACAAAATCCACCTCAGCCAAGACAGTCTGAAAAGCACGGGCCTGATTTTCCTAGTGCTTCCTCCTTCAGAAATAGAAAATGTGATGGAGGGGACAGAGCTGTGATCAACAGCAAGCAAATTTCACCCATACAGTCCACATCTTGTGAAATAGGTGGGGAAAAGCACAAGAAGGTGTCCTACATCTTCTCCAATTTCATTTCCGATTTATTCAACCCAGAGATAATTACGGAGTGCATACCACGTTCTAGGCTGTGTGTGTGTTTGTGTGTGTGTGTGTGTGTGTGTGTGTGTGTGTGTATAAAATGGTAGGTTAGCAGTGTTAAAATAGTTGGCAATCCAGAGAACAATTTAACCGTGCTAAATCTGAAGACTCAGTGTAGATTGAGAAGAAATTCTAAGAGTTCATCACCCTCTAAAATACACAACACCCACACGCACAATTTAGCGCGGCCAAGGACACCTAATCCTAGTAAAAATAACAGCACAATTTGCAAAGATGGCATGTCAAGCCCCAGCTTGAAACCAGATCTGCTGAAAACAAAGTATTACATGGTGAAATTCTAAAACCAAAAAAAAAAAAACAAACCTTTTTTTCTTTTAAATCAGTGGATCTTAAATGACATTCAAGCGAGGATGCCAAGGGGAGGACAAGTGTGGCCACTTATTCAGGGATGAGGCGATGGCAGAGAGGCTACGTAAGTTCATCGGCTTGGTCTGCACATCAGACATTAGGAAGATTCTCACTTGAAACTGACAGGCAGGTAGTAGGAGATCAGATAGTGATAAATGAACCGGATGTTCTGGACCCGGTTGATAAGGTAGACGTTGATAAGCCACAGGAATCAGGACGTTTGCTTGCACTCTTTCGAGGCATTCAAGGGCAAGAACTGGGTGCTGCTGGAAAAAGTACTTAACCTGTCATTAGCAATAAGCTGCTGGACCAGAGGACCCCTGAGTGGCTGGCCTGAGCCTCTTTCACAAACGCACTGGCTGTAAGGTTAGCACGGATTTGTTAAATAAATCCCAGCACACCAGAATCTGCAGAGGGCAGGTCTTGAAGGCTAAGTGGAGCAAATGGAGGACAAAGAGCCAGAAAAAAGTCTTTAACAGTTGTTAGGAATTCTTACAGAAATGGAAGGAATTCATTGCCTGCAAAGATGTGGGCTAAAAATTTAAAGGGTATCCCCAAAAGTTTAGATCCATTTAGGGCTAGGCTTTCAGGGGCGATGACATGGTGCCCTGGGGGGGAGGGTCTTTGAAAGGGACCCTGCTGAAAGGATGAAGAGGTGCTCCCTGGAACTTCCTGGTGTCTCTGGGCTGGGTCCCTCTTGTAACTCCCGTATACCAGTAGTCCTCCTCTCTTTCATGGAACTTTACCACCTTCACTGTCAGTCCTGGCTTTTTGATCTCATGCATTCGCAAAGCCTGGTGCTTCTGCCTGTGATGTGTCATCCCTGTTTCAGTCTTGCCCTTCTTCCTTTCAGCAGGTGCAGAGGACCACGTACTCTGCAAACGTAAATAAATAGACACCATACCCGCCCTGAGCCAGAGAGAGGGTGAGCTCACACTGCACTCCAGAAATGCTAAGTCTTCTCGAGGGACGGGATGCTGCCAAAGCCTCATCCCACCTCCCTCCATCCTAACAGGCCTGCCTGTCCCCATGGAAGAGCTGATGAATTCTCTGCCGTGGGGACACGGGGGACACGGGGGACACTGGGGAAGGAAGCCATTTCTGTAAACTATAATCCATGTACAGATTCCCTTTTCCATCCAAAGTCCCAGATAAAAATAAGTAAAGGCTTTGTGACCCCTGGAATGGAAGATAACATATAAAACACGCCAAGGAGAGCATCGGGATGATGTTTATTATGACCTACAAGAGACAAGGATCTGGGACTTGGAGGGAAGAGCTAAAAGATTAACCCACAGAATGGGGTGCACGTGCTTACGGTGTCTCGATTTTAAACAAAAAAAAATATAGGAAGGGAAGCCTTGCTATTTCCAGGTCATGTGCCTGAGCAAATTCCAACACAAAGATCCCTTGAATGTCAAAAGGCCGTAGGCAGAGAGCTACCTACAGACACGGAGGAGTTGGCTGCGGACAGAAATAAGATGGTAATGTAACCCTGCAAGGGAAATGTGTTTTGAGTTACACCAGGGCCTCTCCCACAGGCTCTTCCTAAATAGGAACTTGGCAGTGGGATTAGCTGGGCTGGAGGGGACGTCCTTGGCTGCAGAGGTGAGGCCCCCGAGGGCCTTGAGGAAAGTTGGACAGAAGTTCTTACTCCCTGCTGGTAATAACACTGAAGAATCAGCATCACATCTATTTTATTAATTTTCTTGACAGGCAGCTCGAGTTTCCACGCAGGCACCACAAAATCAAAACATACGCATGTCAAGTCCCCGTGTGCAGCGGGGCTCTGCCAAGGCGGTGCTGCCTCAGCTCAAGGAAGCAGAGCCCACATCTCAGTCCATGTGCCTGGTGCTGCAGGAACTCCCCGCTGGAAGAAACCACCAGAGCTTGGTTGGACAAGCCAGAGGAGCTCTCTTGGTGACAGTCCTTTATCCTTGTGTTGAATATCAGAGCCCTGGGAGACACAAGAGTACATCTGGCTTTTGGGCTTGTCTCTAAGTCCAGCCACAAAGACCTCCCTGCCGCCTCCATTTTGCCTGCATTCCGTTGTGTCCAGGCAGGGGCCTAGCAGCCCGGATTTAAGAAGACATTGAAAGGAAGGCAATGTCCTTATTTGTGAGCCAGGTCTGAGCCAGGAGTTCTGCGAAGCTGAGGTCTTTGGGCACAGAGTCAGTAAAGGGTGTTTTCATCAAGGCGTCCATTGCTAACGGGACTGAAGGGACTCCAAAACCGATTTGTTCTTTGATGTAGAGTAACGTTCACTAGAAAGTGGCTAAATGGTGTAAATCAGGTGGGTCCAGAGGGTGAGGACCTAGGAGAAATCCTGCTCTAAGTCACACCACGAGTGGACGCCGAGGGCGAGCACAGACACGGAGTTAGTCCACCACCGGCGAGTCCACCTTCCCACCCATCCCACTCACGGGGTCCCCGGCCACTTCCGCAACTCCACCACCTAACCGCCTGCCGGTGGTGGACACGGCGACAATGGTGGCAAAATGCTGGCGACCTCACACCTTTGATTTCAGAGTCTCTGGCACCTTGGCAGGACCTCCTGGTGACTCACTAATTTCCCACCTCAATCACTAGGGATTCAGGAAGCGGGGTGTAAATAAATGAACAATACCAGGGACAGGAATACGAGCCCAGACCCTGAGCTAATGGCCACCCATGCCCAATCAGGGGGGCCTGACACAGACAGGATTTACTGCACCGGTTTGCCGCCGCGACTGTCTAGCCTAAGAGCAACCCAAGGATAAGGGCTGGGGTCATTGCACAGAGCTCCAGAAGCCCTCATAGCAGGGTCCTGGCCCCTTAAGCCGGTGTCCTGGAAACAACCCTAGCCTGGCCTGTGAGCACAGTTGGGTCTTTCTTTGTCTGAGTTGGTCCAGCGGGCAGAGGCCACTCTGGGGACTTGGGAGGGGCCGCCCAGCCAGCTCCATGGGGTGAACCACTGGCCAGGGGATGAGCACATGCAGACCGCCTGTCTCGCGGTGTAAAGGGCTCTGCTGCCCAGAACACAGGTCCCCCTTTCACTCTCCATTCAAACAACCACGGCATGCCAGCCCTGCCGGCCTCCTTGATTGTGCAGGAATAAATAAATGAATTATGTTGTTGGGGTTTGGGCTTCGGCACAAACACATGGTCTGCATTTATCCACACAGTGAGAGGTCCACCAGCCACTCGATGTAAAAGAGCAAAATGATAATTCTTTTCTTTAGGCGCTCCAGTGCCATATGGAATGTATATAAATCATATTTTTGTTTTAACAGCAGAGGCTTTGTTGATAGATAAACATGTGGTTTATCTAAAAAAAAAAAGAAATAAAAAAGAGAGAGAGGATTGTGCTTTGAACAATCATTTAATGGCCGTGGATGTGCCAAATAAAAATAAAAACATAATTTGGAAAGAAGTTGGCTGTGTGCCCAAATCCGTAACAAGGAATTTCTCCTTCACCCAAGTGGTTAAAGCCCGTCGATCTGTTTTGAGTTTAAGCTGTGCTCTCTACTCAACCCCACGACAAATTGAATCCGGGGCTAATGTGCTCTAATAGGACAAGACGTTACCTTTATGAATGACCTCATGGAGAAGAGGTTGGCGAGCATGGTGGAGAGGCCTTGAGCCAGGCAGCTCTGGGCTATGAAGCCCAGCTTCAGCTCTGCAAGGCAGATTGCATCATCTCCCTCCTTCCAATTCCAGCTCGGGATGTTTAGCAGATGGGCCTGTGAAAACAGAAAACAGGTATGAGCCCTTACTTGGTTCAATGCTCAATTGTTTAAAATCTTCCCTCAGGGAAACGCAGCATCGCCCAAAGGCTCAGGGCTGTCCAGACTCAGCCTCCCTCTCCCGTGCCTGGGCTTGGCATTTTGTGTTTTATTCAGCTCTTCTATTCATGGGACTTCTCTCTCTCTCTGGAACATTCTGCACCTCCCCAGCCCAAGTCCTCCCTCAGGTTTGTCATTTAGCCAAACAGTCCAGAGGGTATTGCCTCTTGTGACATCAGCCCATGTTATCAACGATGTCTGGCTAGGTTGTTCTAAATTAGCTCCTCAAAAAACTCTAACGCTGTCAGGCGCCTGTGTATTTGATCTTCCTTTTTTATCTTGCCTTCCCCAAACTCCTGATTAGCGGCTCCCAAGCTTGAGTGGGCATCAGAATCACCTGACGCGTTTGTACCAGCACAAAATGCTGCCCTCTCCCAGTTTCTGGTTCTTTGGGGGTGGCATGAAACCGGAGAATTTGCATTTCTAACTGGTTCGAGGTGATGCTGAGTTGCTGATCTAGGAACCACAGTTCAAGAAGCATTGCCCTCAGTCATCAGGCACGTCACAGTGTAGACACATTAGAATGTCTTACAGATGGACTGAGCCTATTCAACAGTAAGGTCAGACCCCGAGATAAGGACCCAGAGACATGCTCATCCAATTATTTTTAAGTGGCGTGAAGCAAAGAGTCACAGATAATACACTACATGAAAGAATCAAGATTCCAAAGTTCTCCAGAGCTGGAAAAATGAGCAAGAAAACCAACCAGAAAAGATTTAAAAGGACTTAATGTCAAATACAGCATTTAGATTTTTAAAAAAATCAATTATATACATTCAAAACGAGAAGCCCTAACTTGGTAGCAGACATGAGGGGCAGGAAAAAAAAAATTATGTGTGTGGGTAACTAAAACTCACCTTAAAAGAGGCCAACCCTATGGCAGATTATAGACAAAGTCAATGTGAGCTTGTTAGAAATGGTCTCCAGATCATGGGAAATCAATGTTTCCTTCTGCTGTGAACTTGTCAGGCCAGTTCCCCAGTACTTGAGCCAGCTTTAACAGTCAGATTTAAAAATGGAAGCTGATAACCGGAGTAACTCCCAGACAAAAATGACCAGCATAAGGAGATGCAGGTTCTCAAAAATATCTTTGGAAGAAGAGTTAAGAGAACCAGCAGCATTTGGCCTGAAGAAGGGCCAGGCTTCCCGGGAGACAGGATGCTCACCTGTGAATAGCTCAGGTGCTGCTGCAACGGGCGAGATTAGGCTTCTCTTGCTTTGTTCCAGGGGCCAGAATTAGGCCTGACTGGTGTATATTACAAGAAAGCCATTTTTTGGCTTGTTTTATAAAGGAACTTCCTAAAGATGTGATTTGTCTAATAAATGGAGAAGGCTGTCTCCAAAAATGCAAGGTCTTCGCCCCTAAAACTCAGGACGTGTTTCTCCAAGTCACAGTAGATAGACTTTTGCTTTGCACGGGAGGTGAAGTCAAAGCCCTTCTGGTTCCTGCCAATGCCAAGACTCTATGGCCCTGAAATTACTGTTTCTCGCCACTTATCAGCAAATGCAAGGAGCACCAAGGAGGCTGCCCTTCACCTGCAGGACTATGTACGACAGGTGTGCTCCTAGAAGGAGACAGAAGACTCCACTGTGGAACCAACAGCACGTCCAGTGGCTCCATGCTTGGCTTTCAGAAATACCACGCTTGTGAAATTCCTTCTTGCAAAATCTGGTTCTATAACAATCTTGTAAGCCCTAACCCAGCAGTGTTTACTCCTAGGAGAGTTGACTGTATCCTCCCTGATGAGAGCAGTTAAAATAGCCCCAAGTGTGGGCCGTAGCAGATGGGAATTTCCACCACCCTGAGTATCAGAGAACCTTCCCACACCATAGACTCAGTTCCAGCCTTCAGCCCTGCCCCTTATCCCATTTCTCTCCCTTCCCTTCACTGGCTTGAGAAGGCTACTTTTCCCCTTTACTTCCCTGGCATCATGGAGAGTATCTCAGGCTAAGAGGAGAAGCACTCATGTTTATGAACATCATCTGAGAAGAACTGAGGAGAAATTAAATCTAAGTCACAAACAAGTAAATCATCAAGTATGAAAGGAGATTTGGGTGGTTCAAGCCTCAGACAGACACCACACCACCTTCACGGCACCTTCAAACAAACAAATGAAACCTTTCCAAGATGGTTTCTCACATCCCATGTGCCATCCAGCATATGAAGCCCAGGATTTGAGGTCTTGGGTCCTGCACGTCCCCATCTGGTACTGAACTCCTTAGACATTTTTTATATTCTATTACACAGAAAAGTCAGATCTGTTTCATTTCTCAGCCTTCTTTTTTGGCCATCTTATCCTCTGCAATCATAGGTCAGGGAGCCAGGAGGGATATGTCAAAGGAAGGAAGGGAAGTCT
This sequence comes from Vicugna pacos, assembly GCF_048564905.1. NCBI lineage: Eukaryota > Metazoa > Chordata > Mammalia > Artiodactyla > Camelidae > Vicugna > Vicugna pacos. Next base: position 46,513,829 of record NC_132997.1, on the reverse strand, counting down.
GTGTGTGCACAAAGGAAAGAGGGAAGACTGACCCAGGAACTCAAATTGTTTGTTTCTGGCAACTCTGTCCTTTTCCATTTGAGGGAAATTTGGGTCCGGTGGAAGATGCCAGCATTACTACACAGGAGCCTAGAGGCAAATCCTCTCTAATCTGGAGAATCAGACCTGCTAGGGCAGGTCTAGCAGGACCAGGTCTTCCCTCTGTTTCTGCTGCTGGGCCACTCTCATCTCAAAACAACAACAACAACAAAACAAAAACAGAAACAAATAACATGAAAACAAGCTGTCCTGGGAAACCAAGAAAGATGAGTTCCATCCCCAGTTCTGTCTCTCACTCTGCATGCAACTTTGGGGAGGCCACCAGGAGAAAGAAAGGTCATTTCAGAGAAAACACTTCAACATTTTTGCTCAAGTGTCAGGTTTACAGTGAGAAAGCTCAAAGAACTTGCATCTTTACTGGGCCATTGGGACTTGGCTTCCAGGTCAGAGACAAAGACCTCTTTCTCTAGAGCCTGCTGGGAAATTTTTAAAAGTCCATTAATAGCTAAATCATCAGGAGTGACAATTTTCCAAGATGTCATAAACCATTCTTTCCTTAGAGAGTTTTAAGCCATTGGCACTCAAATCAGAAAATGCCCTGAGTCATCTTTTTTCCATGTTTGGAGACAGCCAGGCTGAGTGTTTCCATAAATTCTATTGACAGTAAACAGATCTCACTTTGGAGAACATGAGTCCTTCTCTTGGTCCTGCTTTGAGGAACCAGAGTTTGGCTCAACATGCAGTGGCTCTATTTAATGAGAAGGTGGGCAGTTGGCAGTTCTGTCTCTTAGATCACTGGCTGCCAAGTGACCAGGAGTTGTACCCACCAGAGATGCTCTGCCGGACACAGAGCTTAGACCTACGGTCTGAAGTCACAATGGGATGCTAAAATGCACAGATGGTCAAATGAGGGCTAAACAAGAAAACGGATGTCAAAGCTCTTTTAAAACCATAAAATACGACACAAATGTCTGAGATTATCATGATGACAAGCCCAGGACCAGTTTTATATGGAGAGAAAGAAGACAGCTTCCCTGCACTCCTCTAGGTCCTAGAATACTACCAGCATTAAGTCATAGAGGATTGAAATTTTCCATATTTTAAACCTGGTATCCAATTGTGGAATTAACTATCCTTTGGAATATGTTGACAGTGACATAAGTGTACACACATGCACTGGGTTCTTTCCTGAACACAAAGTTTAATGGATGGAGACCTCTGAGCATCTAGTCATGGGTGAAGTGAAAGTACCAAGAGAAGAAGCGAAACAGTATTGTAAGAGAAGAGGAAGAAAAACACACTGAAAAGTATATAAAAGAACCTTAGAAAACAGCAAAATTGTAAAGCACAGTGAAGAATGCCCATCTGCACATCTACGAGGAATGAGATGGCAAAACCTGACCTGTGAACTTCCTGTTCTTTCTCTACAAGACAGAAATGAAATGGTAGAGAAAGGGGCCCTGGGTCAAAGTCACTATGTCCCCTGCAGCCCCGCACATCTTACAAGGACGAAGTCTCATAAGTGACTTTTCCTAATTCTGACACCCTAATAGATTGGGGTGGTTTTCAACAAAAGGTGTTTTAAGCAAATAATCATGGATTGGTTGATGTCTTCACCCCTGTTTCCGAGTAATTACAGTGCAGAGGTTTGTAAGAGACAGGCAGCTTGCTGTGATCATAGGAATCCTGACCAGATGCCATCTGGATCCTAGGTTCATGGAACTACTTTTGAGTTTGGCAAGAATCACATAGCTGAGATCCTTCTTAATTTCTTGAAGATGCTGCATTAGCACTCATTGGAAGGAGGAAAAAAAAAAAAAAAGGACCTGACATCCCTTTCTAAACATACAACATTCATTTTCCTATTCAATCTAAATTCAGCCAAAAACCTAAACAACAGCTTAAAGCACTCCCACACGAAATGAAATCTCAAATCACAAAGCAAAGAGGGAGCGTTCGTTGCCTGGGGAGCTGTCACCAGCCACAGCCTTGCTAATAAAATGCACCTCCACCTGCAGGGGCTGCTGTCAAAAAAACTTCTCCAGATTGAGGCTGGTGAGTTGCCAATACCCTCACTTTATCTCTCAGGGGTCCTGGGTATTCCAGAGACAAACAGGACACGGTGACCTGGGGTGCCCACCAACAAACCCACTGGCTGGTGCACAAGGCTGCCTGCAGTGGCACCACCTGGGAGGGCTGGGCAGCGGTCGGCAGTGGACAGCAGCCCACGGGGGGGCCCAGTCACCGCCAGCAGGTGCCTCTCAACGACGCCTCTGATGGGCTTCCACCCGGCAAAATGGGGCCGCGCTTGCCAGCAATTAAGAAATAATGGCATGGCGCTGGCGCTTTTGGCAGAAGGCGGTCTACTCTGGGTCACCTGACTGCCTATTTCGTGGGGAATATGGCCCATAAGATGGGACACACGCTCACTCACAGCCCAGCAGGGAGTTATTCTGTTCCGAGAGGACACCTGGCTCCAGGTACTAAGTGGCCTCGGTTTCTCATAACTGGTTTCACATCAAACAGAGGAAAGGTGCCACCTTCCCTCCCCTAAAGCTGTCTCCCTGGGACTTTACTGACAGCCAAGTGAAGGAGAACGGCCTTTGAATGACAGACGGGACCTCCGGTTTACGGAGAAGGAGTCACAAGAGAAACAGCATAGATTTCCAAGGTTTGTTTTCTTTCCCATCCCCCTTGTAAACTGTAACGCTAGGAAAATTCCTGTTTAATCTCTGGAGAGCCAACTATTGTCCTGAATTCAGCCGTGCAAATTCTCATCTTGAACTTAAGAATGCCGTGTTCCACATTCTCCACCTAACATGTGGTCCGTTCCCCTAAGCTCATCTGGTCTCAGACAGAAAAGGGCCATCACTTGCCTGGGACACGCTACACCTTGACTGCAAAATCTCTACAGGCACAAAATAGGACTTCACTATATCCATCAGGGGTTGGAGAGTTAGGCAGAACGTCTGACCACATACTAGGTATTCAATAAATACCGATGGAAGAAATGAGTGCAGCACGTAAAAATGGAAGTTGCTGGAATGGGATCTAAGAACATGTCAGTATTTCTGAACCTAGGGAACCAAGAGATGCTTCTTGAATGTATGAGTCAGTATGCAAAGGAGTTTGCCTCCAGTGACCAACTGCAAACAATATGTTTGGACTGAAGAAATATCCCAGGGAGGTTTTTAACCCATCACCCCTCTTCACTTGGCCTTTGGACTGCATGGGCGTGTGTGCACATATATGCACATGTGTGTGCGTGTGCAGGTGCTTGTGCAGCTGTATCATGAGGGGAAGAGACTGGACCCACGCGTGCATATCTCTGAGCCTGCGATAGGCTTTGCCATCCTACCTTGTTGTGATACTGCAGCATCTGAGTGATGATTCTTATCTTCGGATGGTAGTTCTTTATGGAGATTACTCTGAAAGAGAAAAGAACAAAAGCTGAGCCAGGGTCTGCCTTACCCTTGGAGTCTGATGGGGAGATTAATTTGATTACATCCAAATGGAGTGAACATGGGGCCAGCCGCCAGGGCCTTCAGAGGGGTTGCAGGCACTGGGCCAAGTTAAACTGAGTTTCCACCGACATACGCCATGGTCGTGTGAAAAAGAAATCACAGAATGGCCACAGACTGTGTCCCAGGCATCAAAGAAGAGACAGATCCCGTGGTGCCTTGGTGACGGCATGTGTGGACCAGGGGTGGGGGTTCTGGAGCAGGGGTCATAGGCTCACTGCCCCCACAGGCATCTAAATAAAGCCAGTCCAACTAGTGGGGCCAACAGAGGTTTGCAATCTCACATACCCTAGGGAGGAGCCCAGAAACAATTGGCTCTGAGCCCAATTCTCCGAGTTAACAACATGAGGCAACAGTGACAAATCATACAAGCAACCTGACAAATGATTCTAATTGTCACACATACATGGCCACTCTCACAAAAATGATTTCTGAGCAGAGCTCTGGGGATAGGACCAATGACTCGGCCTTTGATAGCTAACAGCATCCAAATGATGCCTTTGATGCTGGTTAGAGATAAGTGCCAGGGCCTTGCAGAGGTCGTGGTCTAGTGGAAAGTTCTCCCAAGCTGCTCCCCCACTGCCCGGCCCCACCCTGGCTGCCCTTCCTTTCCCATGACAACCACAGAGCTAAAATGGGAGGGACAGGGAGCAGCGGAACAGAAACACCTGCATTCCAGTCCCAGCTATTATACTAACAAACTGGGGGACCTGCAGGAAATCCCTGGGCGCTCCGTGACTGTTTCCTCGTCTGGACATTGCGGGCAACAGTACCTGCTTTATGTATTTCACAGGCGTGGTATGAGCAGCACATGAAAAACCAGATGTGAAAATGCTTTGAAATCATTAAAAGCGCTCTCCACGTGTAAGTTATGGTTTTTGTCATTACCGACTCTGTCGGAGGTGACACTGTACATTTCCTTCTGTGACAAGGAAGGCTAAAGAATGGAATTCCACAGAAAGGCCCACCGCCTGAGCCTAATCAGGAATGCCAGTGCGTTCACGATGACCACCCCCACCAACTTCCCACCAGGAAACGCCCCAAGCCCCATCCCTTTTTGTGCAAAGATGGAGAGAAGGCAGCCCAGCCCAGGGAGCAGCTCAGTCTGAAAAGCTCCCACTTCAGAATTTCAGAAATGGATCACGCACAAGCCTCTCCCTGCACAAATTCACCCTGGGCTTTTGCACTTGAAGGATTTCATTTTATTTTTGAAAAAGTGTTGTGTTGGCCCAGGCTTATAACTCAAGGACTTGGAGCCTCTGTCAGCCCTCGGAATTCAGTTCACAGCATCAGCCAGTTTGCTGCATTAGCTCATTTCAAATGGATCTTTGACATTTTAATTTCAAAAGGGGCAGACTGGTCTCATTAAACTAAGGAGAAAGGAGGATTATACAAATAAGGGAAAGACAGAGCCCATTTTTAACCCTGAGCTTCCCACTTCCTTCGGAGACCTGGGCCTCAGTTCTGACTCCCGTTAATGGATGGCTTAATTACCCTTCTGATACCACCTTTGTTCTGCCATTTTATGCCTTGGCATTGTGCCAGTCACCCTGGTAACCTCCACATCTTCATATTAGCCCTATTGTAGTCCAGGCTTAAATAAAATATTGTGATTAAGAGAAATGCCCACTTCAAAGCCATTATCATTTCAAAGCTATTATCAATTCAATTATCATTTCAATTATTAAATTAAAAAAAAAGGTATTTCCAACCCCCAAATTCCTCCGTGGGGGTCAAAACATGAAGCTTCATCTTCTTGTGGTTTTTTGTTTGAAATTCTGAAGATGACGTTCCTTAAAGACTACATTTTTATGTATGACACAAATGCGAAGGATGGAAATCCCAGTGCAGGGAAAGGGCCAGCTGGGCTCCCTAAGCTGAGGCCACCGCTGTCAGTTTCCAGCTGTGACTGGTTAGGGGCTGATGGGTCCAGGAGAGGAAGCAGGTCCCCATTCCACCATCTCCCAGCAGCCTGGCAAGTCCAGTGCTTACAAGAGTTCATGCACTGACTTCCTTAAAACGACCACACTAAGCACATTGCCCAAGAAAAGCCAGTGGAAAGAGAACATTGTGCCAGACAGATGTCACCTGCCAGACACAAGGACTAGAAGCTGAGGAGGACTTGCTCCAGAGGACTGTCCCCACCTCACTGATGGGAAAGCTCATGTTCCTCGGGGCCACTGACAAAAGCAAAGCAAAGGAGATGCGAGTATTGTCATTGGGCAAAGGCAACTTCCCTCCCCTCCAGCTCAGGTAAACTCCCAGGACACAGTAAACCAAGCTGCAAGGCAAGGGGAATTTGGGCTCCTCCTCCCAGAGGATCGCTGTTCACAATTAGGCAAGAGCTCCTGGGAATACAGTGGGAGTGAAGTGTTTTCTCTTGGTTCATCTCTTCTCCAGAAGGTCCTCTTTATTATCCCCTCCCAGCTCCCTTAACTAGGAAAGAAGAGTTGCAGCAGGAAAGAAGAATCCAAAAGAGCTTGAACTCTCTAGGGCAAGATATCTTAACTTCCTAGCCATTTCATAGTCACGAGATGTCTGGAATATGGGTCTATGGGAAGAACAAAAATGGAACAATTTGTTTCTGGAATGAGAAAAGAATAAGGAGCCGAAGTTGACCAAGGAATGGCCTCAGATGGGTCTTGCCCATTTGCAGGAAAGGCACTGGGCAGTGTCTTCCAAAGACTGTCACCTCCCAGGAAGAGGTTCTGTTTAAAAAAAAAAAAACCAATGAGGGGGCGTGGGCTTGCAGTTAAATAGGTTTGAGAAATTCTCTATGGATCATTATCTTAGAAACTCATAGTAGTATTAAAAGCACCAAGGAGGCTTTCAGTAAGAAAACTTTCATTTGGGGAAACTGGTTGAAACAAGATTACTGGTCAACAAACTCCTCTTTGTGAGAGGTACTAGTCAATGTGCTTAGATGCACTTGGAAAGCTCTAATCTGGGCTTTGCAACCTTGGCACTATTGACATTCAGGACTGGATGACTCTCTGCTGTGGGCGCTGTCCTGTGCATTGCAGGATGTTGAACTGCATCCCTGGCCTCTCCCCACCAGATGTTATGACAACAAAGAACATCTCCAGATATTTCAAGTGTCCTCTGGGGGATGAAATCATCCACAGTTAAGATCTCTCAGATCCACTCCCTCTTAGGGAACATGGTACCCAATTTCAGGCCTACTCCCAGTGAAACCTATCTTTCCTTTGCTAGTCCTGTCTAAAGTATCTCCAACCCAAGACTGGCTGTGAGCCGCAGAGCTCCCATCTTTTAAGGACGAGCTTTTGGTTGACGATGCCTTGTGTCATTGCCCTCCACTCCCACCCTGGGCCTGTGCAGGTGGCAAGCTGTGAGGAGGCTAATGGGGAAAGAAGGTCCCACAGAGACAGTGCAGCAAGTGGCCAGGGAGCACTCAGCACACAGCCTTCCCTACCTCCCTGAGGTTACCTCATGATGTTGGAGGCGTCTTCGGCATCCGGGTCTGCGCAGTACTTATTGGCAAGGATCAGGCAGGCATCTGCTGACTCTATCTAAGACACCGAAAGGAAAATCACAGAAGACAAACATATAAATAGCCATGCTTGGTTGCAGTCTCTCTCTGCTGACAGCTATTGGGGAACCTAGTTCTTTGTAAGGAACAAGAAAAAAAAAATAATCCTGAGAGATTATAGTTTTTGTCAAAAGTGTAAGTTGCAAGTTCTTGTTATGGTATAAACATTTCATCATGTTGCCATTGGAGGGTACAACATGTACCTTGGTAATTATACTTTTCATTTTGCATAGCCTCTTATGTGTAAGCTTTCCAGATTTCTTGAGATAAAAATTAATTAAGCTTTTCAGGCCCTTCTCCATCTCCTTTCCCCATTGTCTGCAGTATTATCCTCATTTTTCCTGTCAGGAAATGGAGTTAGGTGAGCTGAGCGAAACTCCTTCTCTCAGACTACCAAGTTAACTGAGGAATTGGGGATTCAGAAATTTAGACACCGAAGTCCTTCATCTTACCTTTTTTCACCTCTTCACTGTGGAATAAGAGGAAATGAGAGCCCTAACTCAAACAACAGCTCAGTGCTGGTTAATATTCAATTAGCATTCAGGTATTCATTCAAAAGCCAACAAACCTATGTGTAGGAAATGATGTGTTACAGGTGACCCTCAAAATACAACCTCCAGACTTATCTAAACACATGCCAGCAGAGACTTACTCCTTTGAGGGGATCATGAGTTGTGCTAATAACTGCCTGCAGCTAAATGAGGTCCATCAACAATAACCATTCTCCCCAAGTTCCCGTAAGACTTCACATCAGACATAATTTGGATCATGTCTGGATAATACTAAGATTAACTGGACCCGTTAGCATAAGAATCCCCATGCTGGCTCCATTCTGTCCTCACCTGGGACGCTGCACTTAATAGACCGTTCCTGCGTTTGGTGGGAGGGCATGGTTTCCTCCACCGTGTACCACAAATTGTCTCTAGTTTTCTTTCATAAAGCAAAGAACTTACTTAAATCCTTTTGGCTTATTCATGTTTGCCAATTACATTATTTACAGAACTGTGCGGTGGCCACAGTAAGCATGTAGATGTCAGTGGGTTCACAATGTTATTCTGTGCCTGCTGGCATGCAATACTGCACGTGCTTACCAAATCTATACAACATGAGTAAAGTAGCAGATCCCATTCTGCGGCCTCCCTTTCCCTGATAAGCCTTAGAAATGTGGTTTATAAGAAGATTCTAACTTATTAATTTCTAAAAAGAAAGATTAGCTCATTACCAAGGGCTATCAGATAACCTGTGTGTTTAGTTTTGCGCCTTTAGTCCTTGGTGAAGACAAAAAGGAAGCTCAAAACATTTTATGGCTTGGTTAAACTTTATTTTACACTTTATCATAATGTTCCTTTCTGATGTAAATAACAGATTTCAGAGCTATGCTAGGTCCAATTTAAGTATTCTAGACGGGGAAAGGACGAGGGTATAGCTGAGTGGTAAAGGGTGCACTTAGCATGCATGAAGACCTGGGTTCGATCCCCAGTATGGCCACAAAAAAAAAAAAAAAGAACCTAACTATTCAAGATGGGAATTACTTGATTATGATGTCATATACGAGATTACTGAGTCCATACAACTGGTCTACTTCCTTCTGTAATGCTGATATTAAGGGAACTGGCAATGTCTAGCCAGTTATGACTAATCCAGGTGTGGAATGCTTATAGGTGGTCTACCACGGACCAGCAGAACAAAGTCCTGGGACCGGTGCAAGGGTGATATCAAGGTGGGTATTATCTGTTTATCTCCTTAGGAGTTTGGAGGTGACTCTTGGCCACCCTGGGAGGCATGTCCCCTCACGAGAGACACTCCCCCCGCCAGATGGAGTAAAAGCAGAAGTCACTTCTTCCTTCTTACCTTGACTCTTGCAAGATCATGTGGATTGAGGACCGAACCCTGATAAAATTCCACCTGAGTAAAATGTCGTTTGAACAGAGCCTCAAGCTCCAGGTTGGGGGAAATGCTGTGCAGAGAGAGAAAAAAACAGCCATTAACATAATAGACTCAGGTACTGTAGCCCCCATTCCAGCCAATTTTCACAGAGAGAGACCTGGGGAAAAGCTTCCACGTTCAAAGCAGCCCTCTCTCTTGCCGTAAATAACAGGCTTGCACTCAAGGGAAGTCAAACCCCCGCCCAGCTGAAAACCTAAACCAAGACCAAGTTAAAATAAAGAAGTTCATAACCTTTACAAAGTCTGAGGTCTACGGGGCAAAATGTCTTCAACTTCATTATGAACGGAACCATTATTTTATGAATTGAGAAACTGAGGCTGTGACACCAGAGGTGAGCCGAAGGTCTTCCTGGCAGACCCTCTTGCTGCTCCTTCCACCAAAAGCCTTTTCTATGCTTCTCCACCTCATGAGCTTTTCACCACCCCCAACACCCAACCCCCCACCCAGAACCCAGATCAAAAATGTCACCTCTGAGCAGCCACACACACAGTTAATTCACTCCCTGTACCATTCTTGATTCACATGTGCGTACATTACTCATCATTCTCAATGCTGAGCTACATACTGCCGTCTTTCCCATTGCAGGGCAAGGATTTAAAAAAAAAATGGTTGACCTATTCATTCATTTATTAATTCTGCAGAGATGAAAAACATCTACTCACTGTTAGGTACTGCGCTAGGCACTGGGAGATGACATTTAGTTAGAACCTACTAGGTGCCAAGGACTGAGTTAATCAACCTTCATCTACCATGTATGTAATACTCAGTAATAATAATAACCGCTAATGTTCTTGAGCATTTACTATGTGGCAGACACCATTCTAAGCCCTTGACAAGTATTAACTCATTTAAACCTCAAAACAACTCTAGAGGAAGGTATGTTATTAACCCAGAGCTTTGAGAGGTTAATTAACTGGGCCATCTACTACAAGGCTGACATGGATGGATGCTGGGGACACCAAGGTGAATCCCAGCAATTGAAGCATGAGCAGCCAGCTTGTGGATTCAGACTATATCAGTGGGTTAGAGAAAAGCAGCTGCCTGTGCCAATCCCACCAGTCTTCCAGATCCATCACAAGTCAAGCCTCTTTCAGGATGCCTGCCCACCTGCCCTAGAAATGCAAGGAGTGTGGTCTCTCCGTGATGCAGATGCCCCATGTGATTCCGCCATTGGATTAAACTGACTTTGGTCTGTCAGTACAGGGTCCCTGTTGTGCTCTCCTTATTGTTTATGTGCTCACTGAGACGCCCAACCAAAACGAGGGCAGAACCTGTACCCTACACTGCTCTTGAACCTTCCAAGTGCTCAGCAGAGGATGGGCCCCACTGCGGGTGATCAGTGGCTAAGGAGTGAATTAGATGTACGGGATCTGCTGCTGGGCCCATGGCCTGGCCGGTCTTTTCAGAACCTGGAGAAGCCACCACTAAGGAGAAAAATGCTAGAGCTTGAACATGGCGGCCGGTTTCGCGTTCACAAGTGCCGGAAGGAAGGAGATGCCGAGAACAGCCATAGGGCAGTCAACCTGACTGGGATCTCAGAGCAGGACTGAGTTCTGGGCAGCCAACCCCATGTCAAGCCAACACCCGCACGTGCACTTTGTCCCTTGGCAACTTGGGGCTAAGACTGGCCCCATGATCATAAAAGAAGAGGACAGGGCCACCCACATCAACATGCCCAGGCCTCCCAACTCTCCATCCCAGTGGCAGGCTGCCTTTTACCTAAAAGGGGATCAGGCAAAGAATCGCAACAGCACTGAGTGGAGGGGAGAGACCTTGCTTTCCTCACCTGTAAAACAAACTGGATAAGACTTACCTCTGAAGTTCACTGTGCAGCCTAATGCATTTTCTCTTCTACAGTAATAGCTAACATTCATTGAGCACTTACTGTATGCCTGATTCTGCTCTGTATATTTTAAATGGATTACTTCCTCTCATTCTCACAATAGCCCAAGAAGGTAGATAGAAACCATTTTGATCTCCCCATCTTATGGATGTGGAAACTGAGGCCCAGGGGGTTGAATAACTTGTTCAGTAAGTGGTTGAGTCAGGATTCAGATCGAGTACTCTGAGCTGAGCACATACTTTTGCTCCGTCTGTTGATGTGAGGAGAGACGGTGTGCATGGCGACCAGCTCTGTGTGCTACATTGCAGGTCTCTGGGAACGGCAGCTGTGATTATCGCTACTATCACCTTATACCCTGCTTCCTCTTACGTTTGTGTCTTGCTTGGTTGCTATGTTGGTCCTGCACTCATAAACAATCCACACCAGACACTGTGGACACATCTGGATCACACAGACCCAGACAGCTGAGGGGACAGTAATGACATATTTGACCCATAATGAACCCTACTGTTATCAGCCGGAATCGCCTCCATAGAGACAGGTGTTGTTCTCACCTTGAGCTAGTGTGTTGCTTCCCTTTCCATTGCTTCCACATTGTCCTCTCTAACGAGGCCAGCAGAGATCATGGCTGATTTAACTCTGCCTGGTACCTCAATGCCACCCTCATGTCACCCCTCCTACAGACACTCAGGAAGTCCTCCTCAGGGGCGCCTGGTTGGGTGGAGGGTCTCAAACGGCAGAGGCCTCTTACTTGTGAAGAAAGACGATCTCCACGTTGACATCGTCCCGGTCCTTGTGCAGAAAGTCCTTCAGGAAGTTGGAAACGCTCTCCAGAGTGATGTGTCCACAGACCACAATGTGCCTGAATGAGAGAGGACAATGAGAGGAGGCTAGCCCAGCGAGGACCCGGCACCCAACCCCGGCAAGACAGAGGAAGCACGCAGCTGCAGGGACGCATTCGCCTCTTCCAAGGAGGCCTCCATAAAGCCCAGCTCCCCTCCCCAGAGGGCTGTGAGGCAAAGCAGCAGCAGTGCGGGAAGGTGCTCAGAGACGCCCCGACAGAGAAGGCATATGGCTTCTCACCTGATGCTGCACAAAATCCTATTAAAAGCCCAACCGTTTGGCCAAGTGGTTTTATGCATTTAACAATAAGTGACATTATGCTCGCGCTTAAATGCTGCATTATCAAGTCCCTTGCAGATTCATATCTCTCCCTTTCTGCCCACAAAGCGTCCTCCCAGGAGATTTACCGAATGAGTCTTGGTTTATGACATAAAGCTTATCAGGTAATGAGATAACAAATCTTGCTGAAACGATGATTTTGTGTGTAAGAAAGCGGACTTTTATCAGGGTGGCTAATGTGCGGCTTGACACGTTATGGGCCCTGCTGGCCATAAGCAGTAAAAAGGAAATTTTGCATTTTTCCGCCATAACTCCTCCGACAATGGGGGCAGGTAACACTTTACAGTAAGTGAGCATTACTCAGGGCTAAATGGGGATGGGACACCTATGGAATCTGAGATCACGCCGCAGGCTGTGCGACCCCAGACAGCTGCTTCCTCAGGGTGCCTGAGATTTCCGCGAGAAACAAAGAAATTTACCTCAAGATGGGGGGAAGCTAGGAAGGGATGAGGATGGAATTGTCTGCCTAGTTTCAGGGTGGTTTGGACTTCCGTTTCTGGGGACATTGGCTCCCCCTGAGGAGATGGACCCATCTTCCAGAGCTACTGGAAGAACAGTGCTCCCAACATCTCTGGGCTCCTGGACCAACGTGACTTTGACACCAGGCTGGACTGTGGCCACTTACATTCATTATATATGATGCTCAAGCAGGAGTAAGTCCTGTGGTGCAAGAGTTAGCCCCACTGCCAAGCCTGCTGGCTTCCAGGAGAGAGACTGCACAAAAGCCTCAGCCCAAGTTCCTGTGCCCCTGGCTGGGCTTTGAGGCACGGGCAGGTGGCAGACGTGAAGCACAGTACTTTCGTGGGAAAAATTTAGGCCCCCTGCACTTCATAATTGCTCCATGCACGTTCCAATAAGGCAGAAAGCTCACTGGCGGCTGGAGGCAGCTCATAAGAGGAGGCAGTGATGATCGCTTATGTAATGTTCCATAAGATGCCATTACAAGAGCCTGCCCTTCCATTGTAATTTGGTGCTTGACTAAGTATGTGAGAATAATGCGGTAAACTCATTGGTGAAAGGATAATGATGCAGAACAAAGAGTAAATCAATAATAGGCACGATGCAGTTAATAATATCACCATTATGGGCTGTTACTGCTACGGCGCTGCACTTAGCAGAGGCCGTCGTGGGGGAGGGAAGGATGTCAACGGGCTACCTCCGAAGAGACGTTTAATGTGATCACTGTGCTCTCTGGCCAGCCCTGCTAGGCTGAGGAAGGTCCTTTGGCCACCCATCCAAATTGTACGCCCCCAAACCCGCATGACTAACTCCTTCCCGAAACACGTCGTTATGTCAGAACCCATGATATAAACTGAACAATTAGATTATATACATTTTCATCATGTCATGTCTTAAAGGGTTACTTGTGGCATGTGTGCATTTATATGGACAAAACAGGCTGCAAATGAATATGCATGTTCTGAATAAGATTTCTGATTTTTCTTTTTGAAGTATAGTCGGTTTACAACGTTGTTAGTTTCTGGTGTACAGCATAGTGATTCATTTATACATACATATTCCATTTCATAGTCTTTTTTGTTACAGACTATTATAAGATACTGAATATAGTTCCCTGTGCTATACAGTAGGACATTGTTGTTTATCTCTTTTACATAGCAGTGTGTATCTGCAGATTCTGAAGATTTCTGATTCTGAGCTTGCCAATGTGTTCAGAACATGATGGAGAAACAGGATCTCCCTCCTGATCTGACCTCTTCACAAATGGCAGTGGGGCTGCTGGGGACGATTCTAATGTTCTCTGCCCACAAAATTCCATGATCAAGAACAAGGCCAGTATGAATCCAACGTATGGGCTAGATATGTGGTTGAGGCCGTTCCTGAAAGTAAGCCAGACTTGATTCCCTGCTCTGCCACCAAGGATGTGTGTGATTCTGGGCAAGCTACTGATCCCTACTCAACAGGGGACAGAGCTGAGAGGTTAATACCACCCCACCACCCTCATGCACCAAGGACTGCAAAGCTCCAAGTTCTATACCAGCGTAAACCTGGTTATCATTCAGAGCTGGACTCAAATCAATGATGGGTCTGGGGAAGTGCCAGTACATCCATCCTTCCCATCCTGTATGCAAAGCACTGAATGAACATCTGCCAGCACTCCCTCCTCCTCTTCTGAGATCATTCATCTCCAGGACAGATGTGTAAGAAGTGGAATGGAAGGAGATGAGTTCACCCTCTCACCCTTGAATCAAAGACTCAGCCAGCTGATTTATTCAGCCTTAGAAAAGAGTCAGGGTTCTCTTAGTTGAAAATGTGCTGGGTACATATAAAATATATTCCAATGCAATCAATATTATCCCTTAAGCCTTTAATTAGCTTTCACTTCTCTTAAGAAGTAGACGAATGTTGGCAGGAGAGGGGAGGAAAAAAAAGGATTGACTTTTCTCATTTGGTGCTAGCTGTCCAATACCACTCGAGACAATTGAAAATATATATCTTTAAGCTACAGCATGACTTCTGGGGTGGAGAGTCATCTTTATCAAAAAGGAAGGGAAAAAAAAATCTTCCTTCAACTTAATTGGTATTTTTGCTCAGAAAAAGGGAGATTGATTGAAAGCAGATTGCCTTTTTGCCCAAGAAGAGTTATTAGGTACATTATCATGGCAACCTTGGAGAACCCATATTGTTCCAATCTGTCCTCTATCTGATTTGAAGATTTACAGCTTCCCCCTTTTGTGCCAATAATCATTTCCCTCCATTTTGTTTTCCATACAGTGGAAGTTATCAAGGAGCCCACATATTGAAAAGGTTTGAATGCAGTTAGAATTGATGGATGGGGAGAAGCTGCCTCTCTAACTCTGCATCTGCATTAGAAGATCTGCTCCCACCAGCCCGGATCTGAGGGAGCGCCGGGGGCCCTGCAGGAGTGCAGGGGATGAATGGTGAAAGGGGAAATTTTATTTTCCAGAAATTTTCCAGTCAGGACTCTTGAAATTTCCAAGGGCAATAGTTTGAGGAAGGATGTTATTGCTGGGAAAAGAGAAGCAGAATTCCTCACATCCTCAGTGATTTAAAATATAATTGAAAATATTCTGAGATTGAGAGCAGGGTGTGCCCTCCTTGGGAGCTGAGTGATGCTTGTTCACGGTGCATGATTTGAAGAATGCCAAAAAGAACCTCTTCCAAAATTATCTCTGTCGGGTTCCTGGACACCTACAAATCTACCATGTGAGAGTCACACTGTGATAGCCCTGTGTTAGCTCGGCTCAGACACTGAATAACTAAATAGTCTCAGGCAAGGCACCAATTCTGCATTTTACAACTATAAAGCCAGAGTCTCTGAAGGGCTGGTGCTAGTACCTGATTCATGAGGTTATCCTGAGGATTTATTTAAATAGATACTGCAAGTGAAGGGCCTAGTGGAGAGTCTGGGCCATTGTAAGCATGATTAAATGTGATATCTGTAAATCAGGATGTAGCAGATGTAAAGCACTCTATGGCTCCTGGAGTCTCACCTGATACCCAGACAACCCTGGGTTCCTACTATCTGCATCTTTTCAAATAATGTCTCTGAACCTCGATTTCCTTAAGTGCCTGACATCCCACAGTAAATAGTGAGTGGCTTGCCCAGGACATGATCCTGGGTCTCTGACTCTAATTCTCACAAAGACCAAGGTGATGAAGTGAAGAGAGCAGAAACTTGGGTATTTCAGCTTCTGCTCCTTCACAACAGACAATGCTGGGCCAACAAGAGGTCCTCCTGGACACAGTGGAGGGGATATTGCAGGGTCCTCCCTGGGGCAGGAGAGAGGCTTGTCCTGGGGACTGGGATGAACAGGAATGAACCTCACGTAAAGCATCACTATGTTGTAGTATCACTAGATTCTAGCTGCACCTAGTCAGGTGCTGAGCCAGGCCAGCCAGCTCAAGACAGCAAAGGCTGAGCAACAGCAGAAACTCAAAACCAAGCTTTTAACTGAAGCCACACAATGCGGCAAGCCAAAGGGCTGCAAGGTGACGCAAAAGTCCATCTGAGACATTATATGCCACGTCCAGCCCAAGGATCCACAAAATAACAAAAATCTAAATGAACCGTTGACAACAGGGAATATTTAGGAAAGAGCTATGAAGGACTCTGACGGTGTTCCCATCTGTGGTTCTGGACTTGAGCTTTTCAGACTACTGACAATCCTAATGACAGGTGTACAGGGCCTGGCCACTAGGTTTGTGATGATGGCCACCAAACCTAAATCAATAACCATTTCTGACGCGACAGACTTCTTGGGTTTTTTTTAAGTTTTGTAAAGTCCCATGAACAACTCTTTCTTGGAATAAACTCATGTTAATGGCTTGGATGAAAAGATCCATTTCAGATGCATGAAGAAGCATCTTAAAGGCCAAAATAGTAGCTGATGGCATTTTGTGGTAAGGAGTTACTCATCCAGTGTACACAAGCATGCCTAGTTTGGGTACAGGCTCCCTAAACATGGGATGGATTGAATTAGGAGTGGGTAACACCAGTGTGTCAGGAAGCAAGCATGGATGGCATCATGTGATTGAGTGGGACTTAGTCAGAATGATGCATGCCTATTAGGAACTCTACCAGGGTTCACCAGGAAACTACCAACTGCTTGTTTCATGGGCACATCATCACTAAATACACATTGGGGTGCCCCCTCAATTAGCAACCATCTCCACTTCCACAGCGGAACGCCACACATTGCCCTCAGTCCCTCCACTCCCTTCTCGGAGATGGGCCAGCAAGGCCAGGACGCCCCAGTAGAGGCGGAATGTCAGTTTCAGAGCTCAGTTCCAGCGGGGTCTCTCAGAATGGATCGCTTAGGGGAACTGACTCATGGCAGGAGGCATGAGAGGAGGATAGCGAGGAGGCCTCCAGACAAAGCTTTCCAAGGTCCCAGGGAATGAGGCATCCAGAGATCCGAGGTTGAGTTCAGCTCAATGAGAACTAATATCTACACACTTTTAAAAAGACTCCAGGAATGGCCTTTGAAAAAGAGATCTATGCTGGATCTAGTGATGGGCTCCCGTCCACATCTCACGTTTATCTTCCTATCAGAACGGCCCCTGGTGAATGTTGAGTCCAGCACCTGCATTATTTTAATGTGGAAACTGAGGTCCAGAGATCAGTGCAAGAGGAGTCCCCGAGCAAGGGCAGACCTACCCACTCAGTTTGATGCCCTCGAAACCAAAGCAGCTGGTGCTCCTGAAAGGAGTCTGGGCTAGGAATCAGGAGGCTAGGGGGCACCCATCTTATGTGCCCTGGGGCCAGTCACCAGAAAATAAAGAGCCCCAGACTGACGGGGCTGCACCCACAGACACGGATGAATCCTCCCACAGCATTCCAGTTCTCTGCCCTACCCAAGCACACACCATTCTGTCTTGGCCAGATGTCTGCAATAGCTTCCTAATTCAGTTCCCTGTTTACCCGCCCCCCCCCCCAGAAAGGTCAAGAGCGAGGACGGAGGCAAATCCGACTGCATCATGTCCCACAAGGGCAGGGAGGTCTTAGATCTCTCTTTAGCAGAGCCTCACTCTAGGAAGATGATGTAAAATGCACAGCTCTGGGCTGTTTATTTTTAAAGATCCTATATCCATTTTTACTGGAACAAGTATAAAGAACTTAAAAAACCCATAGCTATCCTGTCACAATAAATCATCCAGGGTAAATTGAAAATCCTATACGGCTTTCCCTGAATACATTGTGCTCACTTTGTCAAAGAGGTGGATGAAATGTGGCACATATTGATCTAGATGTCTCTGTAAAACTATAATATTTATATCAAATACATATGCTAGAACCTCTTCTGTCTTTCTGCTGAGCCTTCTAATCACGCTTTTTCCTCGTCCTACCTCTCGCCCCCAACGCCTCCCACCGCTGGAAATTGCATCAGATGGGAATGAATTTTAAGAAGGACTTGCCAAGGGAATTTGACAGCATTTTGTCACTTAGAAAGCAGCGCAGGGTTGGCAAGAGACCCCACAATCCAAATCACACAGTGGTCAGTACTCAAAGATTCATGTGGTCCCTCCTAGGTTGGACCGGAACCATTCAGGGTCTACAAAGCTCTCTCTCCAAGAGCCTCTCTCATGCAAGCTGAGATTTAGGAAGGTTCTGGGCTTTATATTCTATCTTACCTGGTAGTGTTTTCAGCAGCAGCCTCCCTTGATTTGGGTCATGTCCTGTGACCCGGGTTTTCCCTTAAGGCTCATGACCCCACTGCCCAAAAGGAAGACGGCTAATTCCAGTCTTGTCTTCCCACTGCCTCCTAAACTGAGAGCCTGTCCCAAAGGGAACTGCCTTCCACGTGGGGTGCTTCAACTCCAAGCCGAGTGGGCCCAGTCCTTCCCTGTCACCCTGGGACCCAGCTCAGGACTTCCCAAACTTGCTGGGCTTCCAAGAACTGTTGACCCATGGACTGGCTGATGCTACATGCTTGGCTTGAACACCCTATGTCATAGACAGTCTAGAAGACATTTAACAGTTAGTTAAAGGCTGCAGATCACTGACTGATTCTGCCACCTCAGATCTACTACCAGGTGACAGAACAGTATGTATAAGGAGGATAAAAATGAAAACACAACCACTGTGATGGGTAGGGAGCTCACAATCCCAAACCCTGGCTTTAATTATTTCCTGTTAAAACAAATGAAAAAAGAAGAAAAACAAAAGCAAGCCAAAAACAAAACAAAACAAAATCCAAGGAGGTTCGGAGATAAGATAATTGCCTACCCAGGGTCCACATCGAATACTCTGCTAATCACAAAGAAAGGAAATGCCTTCTCCCTCCTACAGAGGAAGAAAATAAAGTAATCATCTTATCCAGCTGTCAATAGAGCTACTCTGGAGGAGACAGGCTGTTTGGCTGTTTCCCTAAATGGGGGCAGAAGGCTGAGCAAATAGATTCCAACAGTACAGCAAAGGCACCTCTGCAAAACAGAGCCCCAAGGTCAGAGGACGGACTACTGGCAGCCCCAGCGGAGAATCCTGGAACGTCCTGACCGGACCAGAGCCTCTGTACAAAGGTGATGCATCTCATCCTGTGCAGATGGTCAGGACCTGAAGCACCCAGAGGGATCTGTGTTGGTACCTCCACCATCCGAAATCACAGAATTACACCGGGCACTTGCAATGACCACACACCTTTTGTATCCTGTTGGCTAAAAAGGAGCCTCAGTCCAAGTCTTAAAAAAAAAAAGTGCTGAGAACCTCAGTGTAGGACACACTGGTTGTATTCACCAGTCCAGCATGCACCCTCCTTTTTGTCAATAGCACCTCATTTTTAATTTGGAGAATTACCCCTCCCCAGTCAGATGCAGTCTTGGGACCTTTAATCATGGCTCTTTGCACAAACTAGGCCAATCAGAGCTTTTTTATCTTGAGTGGAGTGACCCTAAGTTCGCAGTGGGAGCTGACTGATCCTGATGGTGAAACCCCATGTGGACTTTCTCTGAGTCTCTGCTTGCACATCCCAGAGCTGCTTCTCTGGCTCATCTCTGTCCCTTCTGGGATCTGCAGCTTTCCTCTGAATGCCATAAGGTACTTCCAGAAGAGATCAGTGGCTAAGGTCATAACACCTCCCACAGAAATGGGCATGCATCTATCCATCTATTCTCTGAACATGTCTGCTTATTAAGAAGGTAGAGGAAAGGGAGATAAGATGGCTTTTACCGACAAGGGGAACACACATTTGGAGCAGCCCCTACAGTTTTGTGGGTGGGAGCAAGTCACTGTTACGCAACCCCAGGACGAGATGTGGAGGTGCAAACCCTGAGAGGCATAGAATCGAGTTTCCGTGAGTTTCATGCTGCATCATCCTCTAAGGTTTTTTAATAAAAAGAGACACTGGACTTGGCCAGTTAGTTTCCTGGTTTATTTTCAATGCATGATGGCAACATCAATGGGATAAACCCCAAATCTATGAGGAACCGCCTTGCACAACTGTGGAAAGACTTCTATCAGAATGAATGACATCAAGGAAGACAGAAAACACAGCGCAACTTAGTCTCAGATGGTTGTGTTTGTTCTTTAGATTAAGAACTTACCCAGCAAGGATTCACCCAGTCAAATGTGAGGTTAAGCAGAAAGAATCTTCAGGGATTATAATTAGAAAAGTCATATTCAGAATTCTTTTTCTTTAATGGAAGAAAGACTATTTGAGCGCAAAAGTCTAAGTTTAAATACGACTTTTTTTTTAGGTACACAGTTCATCTCCCACCTACATTTCTATTCTTGTTTTCAGAACAATAGCTGGAACATTTTGATAAGTGTGTGGAAGGGAAGAGAGACAGCAGAGAAGTGGGGCGGGGGGGACAGAGACAAGCCTTCATTCCATTAGTATTATCAGGAAATTTATTTAATATGCATCCAAGTCTCTTTAAATAGAGCTTCAAGTTTGAAAGGCCTGAAGATGTGGCTTATAAGAATCCAAAGCAGATGCAGAGAAAGAAGTGCCCACATCCACACCCACCAAGACTCCTCTCGTTGGAAAGGGATACCTGGCACTTCACATTACACAATACAGCATCTAATGACACTTGCTTTTGGTATCTGCCCCTCGGTACTGAATTTCAGAAGTAGTCAAGGGGTTATTTTTCCAAAGTATTAGGGCAATCTCATTTTTTTCTCCCTCCCTCCAAAATTTTAAGGCTAATCAAAGCAGAATGCCTAATCAGTCCAAGATGGCCTGTCAACTTGAATTATCTGTTTGTCTTCTTATTTACTGTATCTGTCTGTCTACAGTTCTTCATATCTTTGTGAAGATCAGTTATTGGGGCCTGTGTTTCCTTCTGACTAGAATGGCTACCAGATGATCCTTCCTGGTGATATGTTGATGATTTGCTAATTTATGGCTTTTAAAATCTAGGAATCTGAAAATGCTGCTGAGAGTTCAGGCTGGGGACCACGTGGGCCCCACGACGAGAGGGCTGTAAGGGCTGACTCGTGGAGGCATGGAAGTTTGTGTAAAATGCAAAGTGTTGGTCACATCCCAACCATTTGTGTAAGATGCAGAGAGTCGGTCACATCTCAGCCAGAGTGATGTCTGTGATGCAGGCGTCATGAATGGCAGCGTACAGGGAACATCTCTCACAGGACCAGCATCCCCCCAACCCTGCTGGCTGTGAAGAGGGGGAGGGAGTACTGCCCAAGGTACACGTCGATGGGAAAGGAAGGACCTGGTGGTCAGACCACAGAATCAGCCCTACATCCTACTCCCAGGCACGAGGGCCGGCCTGCTCAGAAAGAGCAGAGAAGGAAATGTTATTGCAGGAAGGCTGTCACCCCCGGGAACCAAGAGGGGAGGTTTCCACCAGCTCTAAGTTTGAACTCCCCGGCCACTTTGGTGGCCAATTAATGTAACGGACAGCTCAAGTGAGACGTGGTGTATTTGGAGACATTTATGGGTGTGGAGAAACACATTTATCCCCAGGGCCTGGTGTGTAGCAAGCACTCAATAAACATATGTGGAAGAGATGAAGATAAAGACACGACTCACACTAGTTCTTCTGGGAGGGAGGAAGTGGACTATGGCAAGGGGGTAGATAAAAATAAATCTCTGTAAATAAATAATGCCAGTTCTGGCACAGCAGATCCTTTAAGATTCCAATTTTTTTTAATGGTCTAGAACCAGGTGGGCAAAACCTGAGTGGTGGAGAAAATGGACAGCCAGGCAGGAGGGAATAGAGCGTGGTCTCAGAAAGGAACAAAGGACGCGGAAGCAGATGAAGGGCTTGTCCATGAGACGCAAGATACAAAATAAAGTGACCCGGTAATGGGGAACCAGGGAAGGATGCCCTCTCCTGGTCGTTTGGAGGAGAGCACTCTTACCCGCAAACTAGACAGAGCTGGAGAGAGAAACTTAGTCCTGCTGGGGTAGAACTGAAGACCGGAGTGTGCAAGAGAAGTTCCCATAATATGAATTTTAAAGTCTAATGTGTTAGCTCCCCTCAGCCTCGACAGCAATAAAAGCTGGTTGGGTAGCTGACGAACGGGCTGCAGCAGCTCCTCCTCCGAGGTGTCACCTCCCTGCACCACGTCATCCCTGTAAATAATTCCTGTTTTGCTCTACAAGAATCTTATGTCTTTTTTCTGAGTTTTAGCTACATGGATTAAAACCTGTACTTGGCATTTTCTTTCTTGCTATTGCCTGTCACCTCCCGGAGACTGTAACCTCCACGTGGCAGGTTCCACGAGTACTTTGCTCACCCCTGAGTCCCCCACGCCCACCGCCTCCCAGCATCGTGCTTGACACGGAGGTATTGAGCAAACGTCCGTGGACTGAACGAGGGGACCGGTGAAGGTGATGATACAGACGGACAGTGAGGCAGGGAACTAACTGTGTTCTGTGTTCTTCGTTCTTGAAATTTTCTTTTAAATGAGCCCTATGAGCCCTGACATTAAAGAACATAAAAAGCCCTCTGTTTCATTTCTAAGTGGAAAAGCATGATAAAGTCTGCCCACCTCTCTGGCTTTAAGGCTTCTTCTGACAACCCTGAGGCCACATCTGCCCCAACTCCCTCCAGGAGGATGCAGCCTCCCGAGGGCTAAGATTCTCACTCAAAGCTATGAAATAAACTCAGGGTGCATAGCTCCCCCAGGACTTTCCAGGAGGGGCTCCTGCTACTCTAATTCTCACTGACAGTTAAGAAACCAACATCAAAGAAGTGCTCTGAGCAGTGCTGCAGACCAGCTGAGGAAGCGAAGGGTGCAGGTGGACACGTCCACCAGGCAGAGGACGCTCTCCTTCAGCTGATGTGCAGGTAGGCTCTGCCCAGGAGGGAGTCCAAGTCTGGCAGATCATTACATCCACAAGGGCAGGTCCCTTAGGAAACGACCTTCCCAGAAAGGATGGAGCCAGGAAGGGAATGAGCGTGTTGAAATCCACAAATAAGGCATGGATCTCATTTTGGTCAGTGATCCGTCTGTCCATCCTTGAAAGCCCCTCATTGTTAGATATGCTGAAAAGGCAAATACATTTCTGGTCTAACGAAATGAGAAAAATCCAAGGAGAAACGGTCTCGTCCCCTCTCCATCTTTCAGTCCTTGACCCTGGGGCCAGGCTCCTTAGAGGCACCCGATGAGCAGGAGGAGGAGACAAGCCCAAAGTAAGGCTCAGGCCTTTCTCTCCCTTGTCATCGTGTGTGCCGTGTTCTGGCCCCACCATGGGCAGGGGTGGAGGAAAGCACACAATGATAGGCTCATTAAGTTTAGAGCAGAAAGGGGCCTCAAGGGATGATCTGGAGCAGCAGAATCCATCTGCTATAACCCCCTTGTTAGAGGGGGCCGGGTTGGGGAGCCATCCAGACCTTGTACTTCCCATGACGGGCTTCTGGGGCCCGAAACTGAGGCAGCCCCAGGCCAGGTATTGGGGGGAGGTGTGTGGGGAAGCACAGCCCAGTGCAGCAGACTGCCCCTGGGTTCAGATCCCAGGTCCACCCTGTACTAGCTGTGTGAAGCCAGGCGAGTCAGTGCAAATGGAGATGAGGGAAGCACCTGCCGCGCATGGCTGCCGTGAAGAGGAGGAAGTTTGCAGGTGAATGTAGGTATTATTACTGTCCTAGAAGGCAGCCCCAGGGCGTGGGCTGTGTGGGCTCATGTTCTCATTTCCGGAAGTGTGTGGCACTCCCCTGTCTCTCTAAGGAAGAGTTCTAAGAGGAGCCACAGTACATAGGCTTCACAGGCAGCTTTCTTGGTTTGGAGCTAGAATCAGGTTAGTCTGTGGTAACTATTCCCCAAGCAGAAGGTGGGCACAGGGACCCATCCAGCCAGGGGAACTGCCTGCAAGTAAATTACATTCAATTTCCTGTTCCCCTTCCCTTACTCCTTGTCCTCAACTGTCCATCCCTCTCTCTCTGTCCTCCCACACCTATCCATTCTTCCCTCTCCCCAACACCTGGCCTGGGGCTGCCTCAGTTTTGAGCCCCAGAAGCCCGTCATGGGAAGTACAAGGTCTGGATGGCGCCTCAACCCGGCCGCCCCTAACAAGGCGGTTATAGCAGATGGATTCCTTTCTGTGGCCGATTATTTTCCATGGCCCTTGGCCATGTGACCTCAGACCATGATCTTGTCAGTTTTCATCAACTAACCAGGAGAAGGCTGAGTCATAGGCAGAGAGGCAATCTCTGGGGGAAACAGTAGGGGCTGTGGGAGGAAGGAGAGCAAGCTGGGATCCCAAAGGCCATGGGAGCCTTAGCCCTCTGCCCGCCCACCTCTGAGCAGCTTCGAGCTTACATGAAGGGGAGGAGGGGAAGGCAGTCACCTCAGGAGGCAGGCTGGGCTGCAGGAGGGCTCCTCTTTTGAACAAGATCTGGCATGTCAGCCCACGAAGCTAACTGACCCCAAGACCTCCAACTCGGAGAGATACTGCCTGCCTTGGATGCTAATCAAATCTCTGGGCTACTGACACCCAAGTCCCTAATCTCAGGAGCATCCCCTACATCAAATAGATAAACTAGAGAGTGGCTGACACTCACACATGCACACATCTCCCTACACCTACTGTTGGCTCTGGGTGTCCTGCGAAGGGTGAGGAGAGAAATATTGATGAGAACGTTGGAGTAAGATTCCGTGGGTTTCAATGCCGTACTGGTGGTGAGGATGTTCTGGCGATGCTACGTGAAGTGTTTACATTATGCCAAACACATAGATTCATTCTGAAAATGGCGTACCATGAAATCTTCACACGCTCCAAAGTCCTGAAACTGGGTGTTGCATACACAAAACCCCATGGTTCACCACCTAAATTTTTTTTTTCGTTTAAAATATCTTTGAATTTCCAAGTTTTGTGTCTCTGTAGCTTTCGGTTATGCATTACCTTGAGTTCTCAGACAAGTTACTGTATTGTTAGAGAGGTTATTTCTGAGTAAAATATGCACATATAAACAAATCCTTTAACTATGTGTGTGTTTTAATGACTTTCTGGGCATCCATCTGATGAAATCTTAGGGACAACAGATACATGTGTGTGTGTCCATGAATAAAGCATATATCTTTATGCAAACACAAAAACACGGGGCGAAGCAGGCTATTTTAAGAGTCTGAACTCCATCTTTCAACAAACTTTAGCTGCTTTCCTTTTGCAAATGCATTTAATTTTATCTGGAAACTTTTTGACGTTAGAAATAGAACAACTGTAGCTTCTCATTATGTTTGCTGCCAGAATCCATGCTTGGTTGCTCCACTAAAGACCTTATATTGCTAATTACTACCACATGCCCATATCCCAAGCGAAAGAAAACTTATTGATTCTGACAGCCCATCCTCTCAACACTGAATTCCAAATGAAAACTCAAATTTTGGCCAAACATAACATTTCATCAATCTTGTTCCACTGACTGGAAAAACAACATCAAACAAAGGGTGCTAATGGCCCTTTATTACCGTTCCTTTCCCAAGCTTATATTTTCTGATGAAAGATCTAAGTGACCAAAGGGCTTCTTTAAACTACTTGGTAATTAGCTTTTGAACCAGGAAACAATGCGTAAAGTAAAGTGAGCAGTCCCAGTGCTGATGACAGAACCTACTTTCTGTCCACAGGGTCCGGGGACATCGGAGAACCCAAAGTGAACATTAAAAGCAAAGTGTGCATTTTCATAAAAGGAGAAGAAAGAGAGAGAGAGAGAAGCAGGCTAAAAGCGGTGATAAAAGATGACGGGGATGCAGCCAGAACAAAAGCTGCCGGATGTCTGTGATCTGAAGCCATTGGCACGCGGGGTTGGGAGGGGAAGACAAGGCAAAGGGAGGACTGGATGGGCCGGAGCAGGGCAGCGACCATGGGTCTCAGGGTCTCAGCTGGGTCACCCATCCACAAAAGCGTCCAGTCCTACCCACACTGGGCTACGGAAGCTATTTGCGGGGGGGGGGGGGGGATGTACCTCGAGTGAGAGTCAAGAAATGTTTTCAACATAGACTTCAGGGCAATTGGTTTTACTGAGTTCTCCGGGCGCAGCGAGTGATGGGGAAGCGCCAGCGGAGACAGTGGGGTGGGGCGGCCGTAAAGGGGGCCCGAGCCCCTCGCACGCCTTCTGCTTTATGGCGACCTGTCCGCACCTTCAGGGCAAAACGAACAGAGAAGCTGTTTTCCTCTTGGCAGGGAATAAATGACCAATGGAAATCTCTGGGCTTATTTGGCCTTTTGGATCCAACCAACGGCCCCGAAATGGGAACAGCTTGGTCCTTATCTCATCCAGGGCTGTTAGCGTAATAGAAAGAGGAGGACTCCATCAGAGGGGAGGGGGCTGTGCTGCCTCCATGGAAAAGATGCCAACTGGCCTCCTCTCGCCCACTGTCCTCCGCGCCTTTGCGAGGAAACGGGCATCCTGTGGGTAGTTCAAGAAAATGAGTCCTTTTCCCCACCTCCTCATTTTCTGAACAGAGGACTGGACACCTGAGCTCGGGATGCCATGGGATCACTGACGGGAGAGGAGGTTGGCTCCATCCAACGTGACCGTCAGGCAAGGAGGAGGCGATGGGGGGAAATGAGATGCTACTGCTCTTATTTTTCTCTTTAAAAACAAAATAGGCTTATTCAAGAGTTCATTTAAAAATGTATGAGAACAAAACAAAACAAAACAAACCCCTAGTTCCGTGATAGGAACTTCTGTGAGTGGGAGGAGTATGGTGATGAAAAGATTCTGCATCTTGATCTGGGGGGCAGTTACTGGGTGTGAACATAGGTGCAGAATCTCTGAGCTGTACATTCAAGATGTGGACATCCTACTGTGCGAAAGTTAAAACAAAAATAAAAACTCGAAAGCAAACAAAGCTGAGTGCCCAAGAAAAAGCTTCAGGAAAAAAAAAAGTACAGAATGGTTGCCTCCAGCCCTGCCTCCCTTCGAAGATTCTCCTCTCGAGATGGTGCTCTGGCAGAGGACAGAGCGGTCAGGCCCTGCGTCTACTTAGGAGCAAAACTTCCGGTTGACAGTGGACCCATTACATTGACAGTGATGTTGACAAAATGATCTGAGCACACACTGCAACAGTCCCCAGGAGAAAGCATCCGTGTATGGGAAACCAAGCAAAAGACCCACCAGGAACGGCGTGCTCTGCTCTGACATACCACAAATACACTATTTCTTGCCCAGGAGGGAGTTCAACTGACTAATGAGTCCCTTTGGGGACAAGTCCAGCGCCTTGTGGCAGAAGAAAACAGATTGCCTGGTGGCCCCAAAACCAAGGCGACCTTGACCTTGCTCTCCCTAGGACTTCCCTGCTGGAGTGTGAGCCCATGTCACTGCTGCACAAACTCCCCTAGGATGGCCTCACTTTAGTCTGAGAAACCAGAATGTCATCACTTATCTAGTTGGTATAAAGAATAAGTGAGCTTGGTTGACCTGTTGAGGATCAGAACAGAAAACATGGGCCCAGTTATCTACGGACCTCTTCCAGGGTAAATTCATTACGCCTCTTGGAAAGATGGCTAGGGAAGAAAGTTGTGAATGGGAACTGGCCTCAGCAGTGGGGTCGACATGTGATCACTTCCTGGGGTAATTCTGACATCACACCCCACACAGAGTGAGGCCCTTCCGGTGGGGTGGGAGAGGGGCAGGATTCAGGTGTCACCGCCACAGGGGCTCTTGAAAGTCACTCAACCACATCCTTTCTGATGCAACTGACTTACTTTCTGCCTCCATGTTTGTTAAAAGTCCCGCCGAATTTATTCCGATTCAGGATGAGAGCGGCAATTTCGGGTACGTAGCGGGCAAACATTGCCTACATGCATGAAACAAAGAAACAAGAGCCAAAAAAAAAATGGCATGCAGAGAGGATTCTACCACAGTGGAGGCAGCAAAACCTCTTGGCATACTTACTTTCTTCCACTAACCGCACTATAGGAGCCCCCGTATTTCTTGCGGTTTCCTATTAACTCTATGATTTCAGGGACGTAGCTGGCAAACATGGCCTGAGGAGAAGATAGGAGACAGAAGAGAGACTAAAAAGACAGGCCAAAGAAAGGGGGTGACCTTTTCAGAGGGGGGTGGGTACTAAGATCTGAAAACACAAAAGGATTAGAACTGCAAAGGTACATATTAATATGTTCAATAGTAAAAAAAAAAAAAAAAAAAAAAGATAAAATAAAACCACAAAAGGGGCAAGCTCCTGAAACACAGGACAAAACCAGCGTGAGCCAACCTAGACAACTCAAAAAAGAGTCACAGTCGAGAAAAGTATAAAGGAGACAGGAATAAACAAGGTGACACCTAGCTCTTCTTCCTGAAGAGAAATCAGGGTGTGCATGCTGGGGAAATCACACACGCACACACAAATACACACACACACACACAATTTCAAGAGAAGACTTTTCTTTCTAATTAAAATTCAAATAAGCATCCATGCCTTTATGAGCAATTAAGGACAATAAAGACCAAAAGAAGATGTAAAAATATATAAATTTTCTATTTAAAAAAATTACTACAAAGCCCAAAAGGTAAATTTAGGAGATCACATGGGAGGAAAGGATAGCCAGGAGAAACAAGTCTGCCATGTTTTGTCCAACAAACATTGTGCTTGTGGCTGGATACGAGGGTCTCGTTATTTGCAGGGACCTCACGGATGCTGTGGGAACACTGTGTTAATGTACACACGCACGCATCCATTTATATACATTTTTCAAATGTATACGCCACATGCATACCAAACAGAGAGACATGTATGCATTCAATAAATGCGTGTGTGGTGTACATATGGGAAAGTTGTGTGCGGAAAAGGATCTTAATCGCTTACCTTGCACACAGCAAAAAAATCTCAACTTAAAAAGGAGCTACTTTGACAGACAAAAGGCAGCAATTGCTAATGAGTTGCCAGAAATCCCCCTTGAAAATTACATTGTAACCAACCGTGATGAGCTGCCCAGACCAGAAAAGCAAACTTTCTGACTTACAAAGTGGGAGGAAAAAAAATCCCTGGAGGGTCGCTGTCAGGGAGTCGGTTGGCTATTTACAAAACCGTACTCAGGTTACGTGGTGATGTCCACCCGGAGGAGACCGGTGGGCTCTCCGTCCTCTGGGGTGGGGACCCTCTCTTTTGGGCAAGGCCCCAGCCACAGTGTTTGTTGGAAGTTTGGGGAGGTCCAGGAAGGGGGCGGGGAGCTCTTGAAACCGCAAACTGTCTAGAGTATCATCGTATCTACCAGATCAGGTGATAGCAATTGTCCCTGCAGAGTATCACATGCTGAATTATATTACTAAGGCACAGACACTCCCACTTGGTAAGTGAGCACTACTTTCTCAAGATAATTAGGTTTGCTCTGGGACACACGGCTGTCCCTGACAAGGACAACGTGCCTGGATCTCTGGAAAACGAGTTCAATACACTAAAGAAGGATGCAGAAAAGTCACCTTTGCATTTGGATTGACCTGATTGTAACACTAAGGCAGTCACTCACTTCTGCAGAAACACAGTATCAAATACACAAGCTTTAAGAAAGTGGATAATAGAAAATATTGATGACTACAAAAATCAACATTATAATAAAGAGTTTTTACCAGTCCCCCGAGGATGAAGAAGACCATGAAGAGACGCCCGAGCGTGGTTTTTGCATAAACATCCCCGTAACCAACAGTGGACATGGTCACCATGAGCAAATAGACACATTCCCAGTAGGTAAGAGCCTGGTTGTTTTGGAAATTTTCCCATGGGTCCCCGGAATTCTCCACCTAAAGCGAGGGGACCGGGGAGAGAAAGGGAAAACATTATGTATGTAATTAGCCATCAACACCAAAGCTCCAGCATCCAGGTTGCTTCCGGATGCACGGTACCCTCAGCCCACAGAGTCTGTTGTCCCCATCTGTTGAGGAATGCGCACCACCTCTGAGCAGGGAGCAGAGGAGGTGGACTGGACTCCACCTGCTTCGCTGATGGGGGCAGAGAAAGGAAGGAACTGAGGAATGTATCCCGAGGCCATTTTTCCTCTCATTGTTACAGACATGTGACCAGCAGAACTTTAGGGTATTGCCTTTAGCCACGGTTTACAGCTTTCTCTCCCAGGAAAGAGCCAGAGAGCACCCCGCCCCCACCGCCCTGGCCCTTCTGTGAGTTCCTGCTCAGTCCCAAAGAAATTCTGAATCTTCTCGCAGGGGGCTTCCTCCTTTCATCATTTTGACCAAGGAGATGCCCAGGGGACCTTGCTCCTTCAGATCTCATGCCTGAACCCCAAACAGTATCTCCTGCAGTCTGACTAGGCTCTCCCTGCTTCACAGAATGTCAGCAATGGCGCTGCCCTGCAAAGCTGCAGGGATCTCCCCTGGAGAGCACAAAATGTGAGCTCGTGAGAATTATCCACATTTGCACACCCTTTAGACCAAGGGTCAGTGAGCTTTGTCTGTAAAGGGCCAGATGGTCAGTATTTTCAGCTTTGTGGTCCCTAGGGTTTCTGTTCTCCATAGGGACAACCCAACTCTGCAGTGGAAGCAGGGAATCAGCCAGAGGCAATGGGTGTGAAGAGGATCAGCCCCAGGGTAGCAGGCAGCCCACCTCTGCTTCAGACATTACAGAACACTTTCTGTCCTCCCATTATATATGCACTCAGCCAACAAAGCTGTGAGGTAGGCAGGAGAGCTACTTTCGAGACTGTCAGGAAAGAGGGAGAGACAGGGGCTAGGTCTCCAGTTCTACCCCACATCCCAGCCCTGTAACACGTGGGATGGCCAACACCTGTGACCTGCCAAGGGGGGGGTCCCTGTGGATGGCTGGTCCCTGACCTCCTGGCCCCCAGGTCTCCAGCTCTACCTCTGAAGAAAGTTTCCAAGACCCGGCCTCTTTCACACATCACTGCTTGTCCTCAACGTTCCCTTTCCATGGAGGTTTCCTAGTGAAGCACTTCACACAATAGTAAGGTGAGGTCACTGCCACTGAAAGCAACCAGCTATCCTCCGTATCTGTGATTTGGGCACTTGGCAGAATCAGAGTGATTATCTAAAGGTGATTTCAGCCCCAAATCCCATCAGCATAAAGGCATAGGTGGGGAACCATCAGATCTAGTGGCTGAGAGACAGCCCAGCAGTCTTCCTCCAGGTGATAGTCACAAAAATCCCAAGGGGAGGTAACAGAATGCCTCCTCCCACCCCTTATGCAGAAAGAGGCTCAGCAAGAGAGCGGTGTCTTTACTCAAAGCTTCAGAGTTAGACGAGGCCCCCTCCACTTGTAACAGTTTGTGTCTGTACAAAACACACTTCCCACAATAGCTGTGCTCCCTAAAAGCAAGGGGAAATCTGCCTTGGGGAGGTGAGAGCAGCTTGACTTAATAATACAGGGCTTTCAAAGGAGTTGTTAATTTAAAAGAATTAACATTTTTGAGCTACAAAATAACTTGACAAGTAATCAGAAAAAAGAATCAAAGGGGGCTTTGTGGAAGGGGAAAGTGGAGAGACATTGAGGAATGTAAATTTGTTATTTACGAAGAGATGGGGATCAAACTTCCAACCTGGTCTCCAACCTTTCCAGGCGTTTGCTGAGGAAGCACTGCCATCTTGTGGCTCAAAGGGGTTATTGTAGACAGGGTGAAAAACCATGAAAGCCCCCAGCAGTGAGCTGAAAAACGCAGGTTAATAGTGTGAACATGACTCACCATTTGGAACTAGTTTAGGGTAAAAGGCTTGGAAACCCAGACAATTGTGCAGTTGCTTTGCCCTTCCCTGCATTCTACAGCTGGTCTGAAGTTTGTCTCCCAGGTAATAAAAAGACTCAGAAAGGGGCTTGTTTCAGAAAAAGCCAGAACTGAATTGTCTTTAAGGATAACTTACCAAATGGATGAACCCGGCTGCGGTTAGCCACGTGCTGATAAATATGGACAGCAGATTCACCAGCTTGATGGAATTACTGTGCAAAAGAGACAACAAGCAAAATCTCTAAGTTAGAGAAGACCCTGTTGGGGCCGCCTTCCGGAGTAACAGCGCCTCTTTCAGGGGGAGGCAGCCCCCCTTGAGCCCCCACAAAGCCCCTCCATCTTAAGGGGAGGACTCAGAAGGCGGCGTGAGTAGTTCAGGCCAGAGGCTATAGGAAGATGACATTTGAGTGACAGAAAGTGGCCCCTAAGTGAATCCTTCCGACTGTGTTAAAAACTATCGTTTTCATCTTTATTTTGAAAATCTTTAAATCTACAGAAATATTGGAAGAAGGGTATAATGAGCACTTGTGTGCCCCTCACCTAGATTAACCAATGAACATTTTGCCACATTCGCTTTCTCTACGTTTCTTCTCCTCCCCCTTCCTCCTCCTCTTTTCGTTGAACCATTTAAAAGCACGCTGTCAACACCATGACACAACCCCCTAAATACTTCAGCATTTAACGCCTAAGGACACCCCGTGCGAGACAGTCATACCACAACTGTCGTGCCCAAGAAAATGAACACGGATTCAGCCATGTAACCTAATGTGCACTCCTGAGTCAGATTCCTCCAGCTGCTCTGAAGTTAGGTTTATTGATGTTTTCATGCTTTCACCCTGATTCAGGAAGCACTGGAGCCTCGTGCACTGCATTTGGTTATTACGTTGCTTTAATCCAGGGGTCAGAAGACTTTTCTGTAAAGGGACAGACCATCAATATCTAGGCTTTGCTGGGCCATAAAGTCCCTGTTGCAACTACTCAAGTCCGCTGCTTTAGCAGAAAAGCACCTTAGGAAAGCCATAAAGGAAGGGGTGTGGCTGTGTTCTGGTAAAACTTTATCTACAAAGACGGGCAGGGGGCTGATTGGCCCATGTGCGACTGAGCTGGCCGATTCCTGCTTTATTCTCCTTTAATCTGTAACACCCCCGACCCTGCGCCCTCTTTAATTTGGTTTTAGTGACAATTTAATTTGCTGTGTACCCAGGCCAGCTGTCTTCTAGAATGTCCCACATTCTGGATGTGTCTGATTGCTCCTTCATAACTAGATCCTGTTTAAATACTTCTGTTGAGAATACCTGTCTGGAATGGCGTCACATCAGGAAATTGCAACTCAGTTACACTGTCCCGTCACTTGTTTAAGGTGGGAACGCCTGATCTCGCCACTGAGCGGCGCCCATCTCCCTTTGTAATTAACATGCCATCTGGGGAGTGGGACTCTGAGACCAAATGAATATCCTATTCCCCAAAGACCTTACACCTAAAACTTTCAGCATCCACCAGTGTTCCTTGAGCAGAACAAATGGAACTTACTAAATATTTAGCTCCCTGAGAGTGGGGACCTTATCAGCCTAGACCCTGGGAGCACTGAGCCCCTGGTCAGAGTAAGGCCTCTGAGGATGTGCACTGAGCAAACTGGTCTCTTTCTCTGCACCCTCCCCACTCAACTTCATCCTGGTCACTCCCGCTGGTGGGTGCGGCTCCTTGCCTACTCCTGACAGTAGGTCACCTCCCTGTCCAAAGGCTCCCTGGTGACTGAAATGTTATGTCCAGACTCTCTCCTTCTACCTTCAACACCCTCTGAAGTTCCAGGTTCTCCTACCTGTATTCTTTCTACATAAACTCCTGGAACTTTCATCACAGCCAAACTTACTCAGCCTTTGTTTACGCTCTTACTCACCTGAACGCCCTTCCCATCTGTCCGAACATTACCCTTCCTTCAAAGCCTGGTTCAGTCGCTACCTCCTCCTTAAACTGGTTCTGCCCACCGACAATACAAAGTGACTTATGGCTTTTACCTCCAGCCGCTCACTGGTAAAATGGATCCCACTGTCTGAAGGCACCGTTTTAAATTCCGATTTGACTCTTGTGTTCCTAGCTGTGTGCTGCAGGAAGGAACTCTGTTTTCTCTTTCCGTCTCCCCAGGGGGACCCAGCATCACCCACAGGGCAATTCAGTTCCTCATCCTTGATTGACTGATCTCTAGCCCCTCCCACCTCTTTCCCAAGGGAAACCAAAGATTTAAATTCCAAGAGCTTACGATCACAGTCCTAAGAATAGCTAACATGCACACCGCCATTCTAAGTATTTCAATTGTTTCACGTATCTGAACTCATCTAATCTCGATAACGACTCAATGAGGTGATCCCAAGGTTGGGGAACAGGCCTAAGTTCGTACAGGAGTCAGCATGAGTTGGAACTGGAACCGGCAGTTCGGCTCCAGAGTCTGCCCTCTTGGCCGCTACACCACAGGACAGCTGTTACAGATTGGAGTCCATCAGGAGGTCTTCCTTGTGAAGTGAAGCTGTGCCTCTCCCCACACATGAAAAGGGCCAGAGGGTCCTGCCCCCAGGAGGAGAGAGACCACCACCACATCCTGTCCCCAAATGGTTTCTCAAGGGGAAGACACAATCCTGCAAACCCTCCTTGCCTCTGCCTCTTCTGCCCTCTGGGTGAACTAACTTTGGAGACTGAGAGCCAGATGAGGAACAGGTAGCCAGGGGCAAAGGGAGACATCTCAGGGAAGCCCGCATTGCTCATTTCCTCAGAGGATAATTAAGTACCAAGTTGATTCACTTACACACCCCCGGATCTTGGAGACTGAACAGAGCAGTGTCCCACTCCAACCATGGGGAGCCCTCTTGAGATATTAAAACCACAGGAGTCTCTGAGCCTCATGGCGCTTTGGAAAAAACGACCTAATATGGTGATTACTAATCTCTAAGTGATTGCCACAGTGATATTAATAGCACTTAAGAGAGCTCTTGTTGTGTACAGAACATTTAATCATTGTTGCTGAAAGAGTCCATATTAAGCAGTGAAATCTGATTATTTTTATGGCATCTGCATCATTACAGATCCTAAGTATTAGGAATTTGCTTTTCAAATTAAACTCTAGGACCAGGCAATCATCTGGAGGGTCCGTGCAAAAGATGTGAGAGTAACTCTTTCTTTCTCCATAGACTTTCTCCATATTCTGACACCAGGTTGCATCGGGTTCCCTGGAAGAAGGGAAGGGGTGGCAGGGCAGGGCTGCAGGCTCTGCATGGCCAGAGAGGCCACTGGAGATAGTCACAGACTTCATGGCCAAGACCAGGGGTCTGCACCAAACATGAAGTTCCCAATGGTTGGAATGACTGGGACCGTTTAGAGTCTAGCCCCATCATGAGAAGGGAGGGACAGTGACCTTACCATGAGGACCTAACTTCATTTTCATGTTTTCCATGATCCTTTCTAGGTCTCTGACCCATGAGTTCTCACTAGCCATTACAGTAATTCCTATCAGTGGACATAGTGAACCATCACCCACGGGCAATTACGTCAGAACAGGGGCAGAGGGAGTCTGATTCTGTAGATGCTGCAACACTGAATGTCGGTCTGTTTCCAAAATTAGAGCTGTAACCCCTGAGCCTTTGGGGCCACCTCTGCCCTCTGTGTATTTAACAACACATGTTTCAGTTGACAACGAAAATGTCACCCACTTTCCACAAAGAAACACCAATCTGCCCCTGTTCTGCTTGTTCAGTATTTTCCTCTCTTTCTGGATAAGATACAGCCAGGTGCTAATGCCCTTATTTTATTTTATTGTGACCTTGGCTGGGCAGATGTGAAATACTTTCAAAAGCCAACCGGACTATATCCCAGGCGATGAATGGTCTGAACTCTAAGACACGGAGTGAAGCGAAATCCAGTTCTGTCACATCTACCCTTTCAGTAGCTCTCCATCTGTCTCCCTCTTCTCCTAAGGCCAGTCCCTAGGGCCACTTCCCTGGACAGTTGCCCCCCAGCTAGTCTCATGGTTGACGATCTTAAGATGTTTCAAACCCACTCTCTACACAATTGGTGGAACAGCGGATCTTTCTAAAACATACACCTGGCCATGTTTCCCTCCTGCGTAAACCCTTCCACCACTCTCTCTCGCTCTCCAAGTCAAATCTGTGACCTCTGAGAGCCCTCATGATGTGGCCTCTGTCTGCACAACTTCTTGCAGTCTCCATATTGAATACTCTTTTTTAAGCATGTTAGCCTTGGAGACATTTCTGAGGTCATATATGTAGTACAGTGGTTTCAGTCTCCAAAATGTCAAAAAAAAAAAGTGTTGTTTAGGTCAAAGATGCTATGTACATAGCCTGGAATGCTATGTGGGGAGAAAGGCAACATGGTTGAGTATTAGTGATGGTTTTCTCAACCATCGATGGTGTCGGGGAAGTTTACTTTATCCTTCATGCTCCTCTATACTGTTGAAATGTTTACAGTGAGCATACTGCACTTTCATAATATAGGAAACAGTCAGGCAATTGTTTTTCTTAAAAATCACTGGCGATTCATGTTTCCTTCATCAGTATCTCTCACATTAAATGAGCTGTGCAGTGACAGCCTTTAAATGGAGCTGCTCACGTCACTCTGACTGTAGAGTAAGCGTCCTCTCACCTATGAGTCTACCTGCCAGTTTTCAGGGCATCTGAGGAACTGCCCAAAGCTCAGACCACAACATGGGGTCTCCCAGCGGCCCCTTCAACATGCCAGTTACAGGACACGGGGCATTTTAGGCCTTTCTGTTGATTGGCAGTTTGGGGGATGACCTTGATGCTGTCCCACTGCTGTGATCTTCTGCTTTCTCTGTCTTCCTGTTCACTCTGTCATCATTTTGCTGACGTCTTAATTCTTTCTCTCTTCCCCACCCCATCTACGTTCTCTCTCTTCTCTCTCCCACCAAATACTTCTCTGCCCTGTTTCTTCCCACTCTTGGCCAAAAGAGGCAGTCACAGAACAGAACATGAAGCCACAATTTCATATCATTATTGTAAATCACATTTCATGTCTCCCTCCCTCCCTGATGTCCCAGACTGGTGGCGATTGGCCACTCGAGAAAGCTAAAAAAAATCCCCCTAAAGATGATTATGGGGCTCCACCCACCCTCCTGGAAGGTCAATGTGGAAGCAGCCAAGTGCAGAGGCGTCACCGGAAAATCCCTCAAGGCCCGAAGCCCTGCAAAGCCCAAGGCTTCCCCTCGTCGGCAACAGGGCCTGCGGGGGGTCTGTGCTGGGCGCATGGGAGGCGAAGCCGAGATCAGCCAGGCCCCTGGAGTGGGCAGCGCAGAGGCGGTCTACAGCCTCCAGGGTTCAGACAAGTAAATAACGTTTTCACATGTGCCCAGTGACTGGCCTTTACCTGCCCGCCTCATCTCATCTCGCTCCTTTCCTGCCACAGAATCCCAGTCTCCAAGAGATAGAATGACTCCAAGCTCCCCCAAGGGCTGTGTTCTCTCACTCACATGGTTTTTGCAGCTTCCTTGATGGGAAGTCACCCCCCCCACCTATCTCTCACCTGCCTGATCTCCCCATGGGGATGACATCTGGCATTTTACAGGGCTTACCTAAGACACCCCCTTTGCCCTGAAAAGATCTTTGGTGGCCCCATGCTCTTGCCAAGCCCCGCTTAATTACTCTCCTTCATGCCTCGCAAGCCCCGGGTGTGCCTGTATCTCAGCACCTGGTGCGCCACGGGTCAGTCCGGCTCCCCCTCCCCCAGGGAGCTCTCTGAAAGCAGGGCTCTATCCTGGCACCCACCTCACTGCTGGCACAAGTGCTTGATTCACACTTGAATTGCCACAGTCACCTGGTGGTGACCACCAGCAACAGGAACTAGGCCAATCCAAGTCGTGATGGAAGCCACCCTCCAACAACGGGAGTTTAATTCCGTAGGAAGTGAGTTGCTGGGGAAATGCTGTTTGGGGCTCAGAATGGCAGACTCCCCAGTAGCCTGCTGCCCATGACTCTCCCAAGGTGTACAGTTCCTTTATCCCTTGCTACCTCCTTTGGCTTCCTCCCTCTGCACTGGGAGAGAGAATGAACGACCCTGTGACTGCAGTTACCAGGTGGACTGTTCCCCAGGGATGCAAGTGCTATTTCCTGCATCCAAAGGAATCTTTTCCAAGGAATAGGAAATTGGTAGGTCCATTGGCCAAAGCCCAGAAAACTATATTTTACTCTGATGCCTTATTATTCTCCCCAGTCCCAAAGAATCCACGTGGAGCACAAGGAAGGCGAGAACACAGTGCCCTCCAGGTTATCCTCAGAGTAACAGCACCTTCTTAAAACGCTGGTGTCTGAGAATTAAAATCCCCCTAAATCAGTACATGTGCAACAGGGAGAGAGAGGCACTGTACCACATTAGAGTGTGGGTGACTCCACATAACACACTCCCCACGTGTCTCTTGAATACAGCTCCTGTGATCAGCAATGGGTACTCCCCAAGTCTACTTTTAAAAATACGGTCTGGTGGAGCAAATATGATATTGGGGATTGCTAGCTTTGCTGACAATTTTAAGAGCAATATGGGTCCACTGCATGGAAGAGTCATAAAAACGTAGAAATGAAGGTTAACTGTCACTCAGAAGAGACATGAGGAATAATAATATTCACTCTATATTAATAATATCACATGCTATTCAATGGGGCACCAGTAAACTCTGACCCCAGGATAATGACAGTGAAGGGTGCTGGGAAACACTAGACGACTCCCATGGTGTTAGAGGCTCACTTTCTATTTCACTTGACTAACAGAAAGTGAATTTGTCCTCCTCCCCCCATTCACGTGGATAAAGAGTTAGCAAGGGGAAACCAATGTGGAATTACAACAAACTAAAATGAACAAACGAAAAACACTAAGACCCAAGGAGGCAAGCCAACTATAGCCCGTCACATTTGTCGGACGGGGCATGTTCGGGAAGCTGAGTCCCAGCCTCGGAGACTGGCAAAACGATGCTGGACCCAAGGTGCCCCAGATGCAGGTGCATTCATTTGTGATTACAAATGCAGGGGTGTCCTGTTTTTCATCATTTATCAAACACGTGAAGGCCAACCAAAGAGGAAATGGAACATTAGCAGTGAGCTTCTTAAAGTGTAATTTCCTATAAGAGAAATTTATGACCTGTACTTATTCTCCATTAAAGGCCGTCCAACCTCTTTTATTAGTTTATTCATCAAGGCAGCCCTGGTTTCAGGCCAGCTCTGAGAACCCGCAGGTCCGTCTGGAAAGGGGCCTCTGGGGGATTTTTCCCTCCTGGCCCAGTAGTGTTTTCCAGATCATAACACAGTTAGCAGACGTCCTCATGTGCACTCAGCAGGAGGTTTTTAGGTATTCCCCAGAAGGCAATTCACAGAGCAAGCCCCAGGGGCTACCCTGGCTATAAAGTGGACATCTAGAATGTACTTTGAGATGAAATGATTTTCTGTTTGCCGTGTGAATTTTGTGATTGCCTCTCAAAGAGCATTGCTTCCATTGTTTTTATGGCCAGGTTCAATTTCTTATTTAGTGATGTAATAAAGGGGTGATTTAAAACGTGGGAGCAGGGACTTCTCAGTCAATGAGCAGACCTGTCCCTCACCCACTGTACACTTCTCTCCACGAGGCTGTGGCTAATATCTGAGCAACCCCACACAGTCCCCTCAGACTGTTTCTACTTCCCCAAGAAGCACAGATGTTTCTCTCTCTTCACAACACAGTCCCCTGCCCTGCAGAAGACCCCATGCCAGGCTTTCTCTGGACTTCTGTGTTAGATCACTCTCTGTGAATAAAGGGATTCTAACTTAACTGTGATGAAAGCAAACACATCTGATATTGACAACTTGGCACTGGGAACCGGAGTAAGGAACAAATATGAGAAAGAACATCTTACCTTGTCTTCAGGATGTTCAGAAACTGCAAAATTTCTGAAAACTGGATCAGTCTGAGAGCTCTTAAAAATCTCAAACCTGGAAAGAGACATGAAATACAGACACATTAGGTTCAATGGGTGGTTTTAATGTTCACACTCTGCCGTCGGATTTACAGCTGCCAGGGTTGAAGGGATATGAAATTCCTGCAAAAGAATGAACCATCCGGTACCTTGGACATAGTCCTTCATTCTGACTCTTGACTGGTTTAATCTTAGGTGGTAAACTGACTTTCTCATTAAAGGAGGCCTGTCTGGAGTCACTGCAGAGGAAGATCTGGTGGGGAGAGCCCAGTTTCCTGGAGTTTTTCATGTGCCCATCTCTGATATAAAGCACTATTTCTAAGTTACACGGTTGTTTGAGAGGATTCTGTCTCTGAAAAATACTGGGAATAGCTCAGGGTAATTGCTAAGAGCCGATTAGGAACAAATCGGATAACCTCACCTCTTCAGTGGATTTTTTTTCATCTTTATCTTCAGTCCTGATAAAATGAAGAGTACAGCCCACAGCGTTATCTGTGTCCTACAAGGTTCTATATTTTCCTCCCAATCAAAACAAAAATCAGATCAGTAAGATCTCACACCCCATAACTTCAAGATCCAAAACTTGTATAATTCCATTTTTACTGAATGTCGAGATAAATGTTTCTCCTTTCTAAATCCGCAACCTCTCTTGACTGCAGAAGGGCCAGTGCTTCTAGGTGGCAGAACAGAGAGGGAGGCAGGGAAGGAAGGCACAGTCAAAGATTAAAGAAAATATAAATTATTGTTGTGTTTTAATAGCCAAAGGTGAAATATATTTCTGTTGAGATCAAATTTGTGAGTCAAAAACAATCTTGAGTGACTCATGGGGTTTTAAAGCTTGGCAGTCGTGCAAGAGACCTGCTTACAAAGTACTGACTATCACAGCTTTGAGACACATCCGATTTCACACCCTCTCCCAAGGGGATTTACTTTTGCATCTTTTCTGAAAGCATTAAGCCCCGCCACATGCCACGCCAAGTACAGAGTGGGCTCCGTGGTGGGCAAGCAGCTCAAAGGTCATGGGTGAGATTTATTCTGCCCCATTTGTAAGGCTGTAATTGGGCGGTTGGCTGCAGAGTGGTAAGAAGTGTTGGTGATTCTCCTGAGACCCCAGAGTGAATCAAGGAAAGGAGACAGATCGGAAGTTCTCCCTACATAGCTCCACATGGGCCCAGTTAGATAACTCCTCGTTCAAGCACAAGGTGGCAAGGAAAAACTAACATAAAGCTCACAGAAGAAAAAATCCCACTGCACAAGAGGGAGGAAAGGCTATGGCTCAAAAGGAAAATTTCTCATCTAAAAGGATTTACCTTCATGAAAAGAAACTTTTTTTTTTTCCCCTCAGAAAACACCAGCCTTCTATTCTGAATGATATCCATCTTACTTTTATTAAACAAGGAAGTGCAGAGATGAGAAGGGATGTGCATGAAACAAAAGGCTCAGGGGCCAGGAACACAGTCCTAACTGAGCTGATGAAAGGCTGACTCAATGCTGCTGAAAACTGGACCGGATGCAGAGGACGAAATGGAGATGTCATCCCACAGAGCAGAGAGCATAAGGAAAGAGAAGGAAAAAAGATGAAACTGAAGAAAATGGAAATGGAGTGGAGATCACAGGGACCCAACCTCGGACCAACTGTGTTCCAAAGGGAAGGACAAACAGCACGTAGATCATAAGAAACAGCCAGGACGTAACAGGAGTGAACTCTCTGGATATGAAAAAAATGACTCGAGATTAAAAGGCAAAATGAATGACCAGCTCTTAGAGACCAATGCCAAGAAGTATCCCATTTTTTCTTCTTTCAGATTTCAAGTATTAAAATAATTGCCATATAAAAAGAACATGTCAGGGAGGGGAGAGGGTTACCCTTGATGCAACTAAGATCTCATTATATAATAGTTTGTATTAAAAGACAATTGAGCAACACTTAGCATTTTGAAAACAAGGACCCAAGATTTTTGTGTCCCAAGAAGTAGCTGTTCAACAGCATAAGGCAACAAAATTTATTTTCAAATACCCAAGTTCTCTGAAAATACACTGTTTGTGCAAAACATATTGCAAAGAAGTTCATTAAGTCTTACTAAATCAGAATTGGGGGCACAGGCTGGAAAGTGAGTTTTTAATAAACTCTACTATTGGTCCTACGCATCCGGCCCAACCTGGATGGCTGATCTCACGCCAGCACCATCATCCTATACTGCTGAGAGATAAGCAACACATTTAGAAGCTCGAGGTAGGAAAAGGCTGGTGGTGAGCACAGAAACCGGTTGAGGATGAAAGACGCTTTAGTGAAGTATTAGCCATGAATAGTTTTATCCTGAAAATCTGATGTATGTGTGGGTGTGGGTGTGGGAGTATTTTCATTTATGGAAACAAAAAAAGAACACAAATGACACAAACTCTGAACTGGACCTCTTTCTATTTCTCTTTAAGTGATGCCTTTGACATCCTATATTATTTGTTTGTTGCATGTCATGTTTTAAAGCAACTCACAAAAATATAATAGAATAAGAGCTTTTCTTTTCATTAAGGTGTATGAAAATAAAGGTAGAAAAAAAAACGAATTCAGAAGCCACAAAGTCCTACCCTCTTGCTAGAGGTAAACTGTAGACCTAGGTCTGAGTACTTTCCCAAGAAAACTAAGCAGAGAGACGCAATAAGATTAATAATGTGCAAAAGAGAAACACAAGCTGGTTCTCAGGAGAAGAGTTTTTCCCAGCATAGAGACTCAGGAGAATTGCCTCCCTGCCAGAGGGACCCAGGGTGATGCGGGAGCAACACTCTCATGGGCTGAACAACAGTGGGTTTTGTTATTTGACTGCCCTGTGCTGGTCATTGTCACAGCACTGCATTTCGCTAACAAATGAGTAAACAAAGTTCTACATGGGTTAAAAAAAAAATCAGTCTACATTTTCTCCTCAAATCCGGCCAGACACTCTGGAGAAACGGTTGGTCTGAAGTTTATATCCTTCAGGTCACAGTTCATAGCAGCTCCCTGACCACTTTCTCCCCTGGATGCCTTGTGGTCTGAGCTCAGCACAGCAGCCAGAGTGAGCCTGTTACCAGGTAAAATGGAACATGCTGCCCCTCTGCTCAAAGTCCTCCAATGCTCCCCATTTCACACAGAGTAGAAGTGAGAGTCCTTCAAGAACCTAAAGCCAGGCCAGTCCCCATTTCCTGTTGGACCTGCTGACCTCCTACTCTGACTCTCCTCCTTGGCCTCTGTCTGTCTTCCTCAGTGATCCCTGACTGTGCAGGCATGTTCCTGCCTCAGGGCCTTTGCATGTGCTATTCTCTCTGTCTGGACTGCTCTTCAAATGGCCAAGTGAGGCACTTGCTCACCTCCTTCAGGTGTTTAATCAATGTAACCATCGCAGTGAGACCTTCCCTGGCTACTCTACCTAAAAGAGCAACTCCCCCTTCAGCTCCATCAACCCCCAAAACCTCTTTATTCCACTTGCGTTACTTTTCTTCTCAGCATAAAGCACTAGTATCTTACTTGTTTGTGTAATTTACTTTCTGTCTCCTTTTCCATAGCACCAGCCCTAGGAGGGGAGGGACTGCTGTCTGTTTTGCTTGTAGCTGTATTTCACGTGCCTACAACAGTGCCTGGCATAGGGTGAATACTCAGTTAAATACTTGCTCGAATTGAACTGAATGAAATAGTCTTCTGAGAAAGACCTAATTTCATTCAGACTATTTCTGAGAAAAAATTAGATGGCAGAGAGCTAAAGGTTAGATTCTCTGTATTCGGAACCCTGAGACTACATATTGTTTGCTAAAGGGAAAAGCCATGCGGTCTGAAGGTTCACCTGACAGTCTTAGGAAATCTGCAGAAGGCTAACCAGAAAAGAGTCTTGACCAATGGTCACTGTTGCACCCAGAGAGGTCCTGAAGGAGTATGGAAAGCAATTTTGGATTCCATAAGGAGGCCAAGAGATGGGCAATGCCTAAGTGACAAATTATGCATCTTCTCTGCTTTATAAGACTATATTCTTATTATTTATATATTTATTGTTCTGTATAATCCTATCTTATTGATTGTAATTCTATATTATTTTATTATTCTATATAATTTAAAATCTCTAAAAATACAATTAAATTTTAGAGAACAGGAAATGGCTGTACCAGAGTTGTGAAGGAGAAAATGTGTGTGTACCAAAAAATAGTAATTACGCTCTCCAAGAGTCCAGATGGGCTTATGAGCAAGTTCCTTTAAACTATCAAAAAACAGTAAACTTCTCTACCTCTTGTCTATTATATAGTCAAGTAATAAAAATGGACTTTTCTCTCTTTCTCTGTACTCTGCATTTGTTAGAAAAGTGGCATTATCTGGACATAGGGACCCCAGACACTTAAA
The DNA here is from genome assembly GCF_048564905.1 of Vicugna pacos. Lineage (NCBI taxonomy): Eukaryota > Metazoa > Chordata > Mammalia > Artiodactyla > Camelidae > Vicugna > Vicugna pacos. The sequence continues at coordinate 46,469,850 of NC_132997.1, read as the reverse complement.
AAAAAATGGCAAGCTCATCACACTGATGACTCACCACAAGAATCCCACCTGAAATACTAGCATATCCTATCCAAGACTCGATTACATAAATAACACACTTGAGCTGCAGTGGATATTGGTGGAGGGGGCAGGTCAGCCCAGATCCCGTCTCCAGGATCTCCATTTGTCACCGAATAGAGAGGCCTTGTCCACAGTCACACCGTTTGCCAGAGGTGGCCCCCCAATGACTGGCAGAACTGGGGGCAAAGGTCTGTTGCCCTGCCTGGATCTGGGACCACGCTGAAGGGCCACCCACTGGCAGAGCTGCCTGTGGGGTGGGTGAGGCCTTAGAGGCGGCAGCTGCTCCGCAGCTGAGCTCTCCACTCAGTCCCAGCTCTCTTCCTCTCTCGCAGAGATGGGCATTAGAACCTACCCTGGAGACCGTACACCGGCTGACCCAGTGGTCTGATAAAGTGCAGCGCACACACTGGAGGTACTCAATAAATGGTCATTTCATCATACGAAGCTACAGAATTGAAACAGCATAGGGTTGTTCACAACTCCATAGAAAAGTTAGCAGGACAGAAAAGAAAGCCCATAAAGACACACATACACACACACACACACACACACACACACGGCATATAGTGTTACGGTTACTTTAAATTATTGATGAGATAATGCTGTTGACTATGATGTAAATCTATTATGATTGGTCATCTATTTTTAATTACTTCTACATGCCAAAACCTTTAGCTCTATCTTATTTAATCCACACAAGAGAAGAAAATAGCTGAGGAAGAACAGACTAGAGAGTGTGCCCAGCACACAAGAGTGTAAGCCACACAGCCAGGTTCAACCCAAATTTGTCTACCTCTACCAAGCCCAGGCTTGTAACCACTGCCCTGGCACAGACTTTGACCGGTCAGTTCCAATTCCGAATATCAGCACTCAAGTAAGCACCTGCAACACTGTCATCATCTTAACAAACTCTTAACAATTTTCATTTCATTAGCAGGCAAATGCCCTCTGCCTACATCCCCACCAGACTGAGTATTTTGATAAAGAAAAGAAGGAAAGAAGGAAGGGAGGGAAGGGGGAGTAGAAGTCCCAATTTGAGAGGCCCCCAACCCCAAATAGAGTTCATCACTGTTTTATTTCGCTTCTTTGGGTTAACAAATGAAGTTAATGGTGTTTTCATATAATTATTAGTCTTTTTATGCCCTTCTTTAAAGTGCTTTGCAGTAGTCTCTGCCAGATTACCTGTGTGTGCAGCTCATTCTTATTACTATGTTAGAGCTCTTTCATAATGAAAACATTACATGTTCTATTTTCTCCCACAGTTCATCATTCTTCTTTTAATTTTGCTCAAAGTTGTTTTTCTTTCCTTTAAGTCTAAAAATTTGCTCAAGGTGGTTTTTTTTTTTAATTCCAAAGTTTGTTGTCTGGTCAAATATATCAGATTTCCCATCAATGTTTCATTGTTTTAATATTCAAAAATGGCCACCTCCATCGTAAAAATAGATTTTTTAAAAAATGCACGTACATTTTCTCTCTGTACTTTCAGGGCACTGGTTCTGAGCCGTGGTTGCACGATGAAATCACCTGGGAAGCTTTAAGAATTATTGCTACCTAGGTCTCACTTCCTCCTCCCCAATTCTGACTTAATGGGTCTGAGGTACAGACAGGCAGAGGGAGTTTTAAAGCTCCGAGGTAATTCTAATGAGCCATCATGATTAAGAAGCACCACACACTTTTCCGATGAATAGGAGGGTAGTGAATATTTTAGGTTCTGCCACAACTACCCACTCCACTGTCAATGGCACGTAAATGAATGGGCCTGGCTGTATCCCAGTAACATTTTATTCAATAAATAGGCTATGGAGCCTAGTTTGCTGCCCCTGCTTCAGAGACCAGCTACTCAGATCCCACGTGCACACGAATCACCTGGGATTTGTTAACATTCAGATACTATTCTGTGGGTCTGAGACGGGGCTCAACACCCTGCATTCTAACCAGCCCTACGATGTCTCCAGTGCTTTTTGATCAGAGACCACATTGAAAAAACAAGCCTGCAGCACAGCAGTCCCCAGACTTTGTTGGCATTGAAATCATCAGGGAATTTCAGAACTTCTCTGGTTTCTGCCTCACAACCCTCGATCTTCTGATTTAATTGGTCTGGAGTACAACCTGGGTGTAGAAAAAAATTTTTTTCTAACTCCCCAGACTATTCTAATTTACAGCCAAGCTTGGGAGCCACCCATTTAGGATATCTATTCCTCTTTTAGCCTTTAACTTGTTAATCCATTTTGATGCATTTATTTATTTATTTTGGTTAATAGTGTGCCAAAGGAACCAAGTTTTTTTTCCCCCAAAGGGTTAGCAATTTCCCTTTCCCTGAGTAATCACTTGAGTAATTTAAGATCAGTATTACATCCATTAAGCACCCTGCCTCTTTAGTTTTAAAGAACATACTAGCTAACTATATAGTAGAAGAAATCAAAAGTGTAATAAGAGATAACTTATAAAATAATGCATTCAGCTCAAGAGCTTAGGAAAAAAGCCGTCTTAACACTAGAAGAAAAAAATGATTTCTACTTTATTATTTATACTTGAATAATCAGAGAACAAATAAATATTAAAAGTGATAAAAAGTTCTAAATTATTTTATGGGAGCAAACAATAACAGCAATAAAACAAACAAATAAAATAAAATACAGGCTTATCCAATAAAAAAACAAATAGAAAAGAAAGTCATGCACAATTGAAGACTAATAAAACTTGAAATCTGCAGTGAAAGGAATGATGTTCCAAAAAATGTAAACTTTCTAAGTTCATACACACAAGAGAAAACTATTACAGAACGATAATCAAGATATAAATTTAAAATTTGATTAACAGCTTCCCCTCAGAGACTTTGCATCTATATAATTTATTACATTTTAAAAACTTATATTTTATTGAAATTCTAAACTATTCCATAATACACAAAATGATGCAAAGCTATTAAGCTTGTTTTATAAAGTAATCATCAACCTGGAACCAACAACTGCCTCTCAAAACACAAACCTAAACTAATCTAAGATTACTGATGGTAAAGTTCTACATAAAAAAACAACATATATAATTCATCAAGTGAGGTAAAATAATAATCCAGAGCATTCTGGTTAAATATAACAGATTGAACAAAATGATTTATCTCTGCCTCCTCTCAAAACCTCACTAAAATAATACTAAAGGAGAAAAACAGCAAAATCCCATGAGGACAAGAAGAGGAGACAAGAGATTACAGCGTGTAAGAGAAAACCACAAAGTCCTAGTAGATGAAAGGTGGAGATTCTGTTGTAAATTCACACGGCAGAGCTGAAAAACCTAACTTCACACTTCTGCAACATATATAGTAGAAATATACATATATCTATAATAATGACAGAATATCAGAAATGTCCTTGGTCAATAAATTTGATAAGGAATTCCACAAGTCAGGCTGTTGGAGCTGGTGGGGTGAGGAGATCGCAGGGAAGGAGAAGGCAGAAGATGAAATGAGGCAACCGACACTGGGAAGAGAGAGGCTGGGACGATTCACTGATGGATGGGGTACCAAACAGGAGCAACCAGAATAAACAGGAAGTGCGGGCACTTTAATTGTTAAATCAATATCCCAAGCGAACTGGTAACTCTTAGAAGGAGGAAATTGTCTCTACAGCTGTTTAAGACCAGTCATTGGGCCAAAATACACTGCCACATACCCCGTCCCTCCACAGACAAGGGGCATTAAGCAAAGACAACATTCAAATAGAGGCTAACAGAAAATCTCAAATCCAAAGAGGAGCAGAAAATCAAGAGCCACCAGATATTTGAGGAAAGTCAAGCTTTCTTTGAAGAAAGGCACATATTCTGGCAAATTTGCACTTAAGGATACAACATTAACAAAGCAACAACTTTAGAAAAAGTTTGACATAAAAACATAGTTGTGAGAAAACATGTCAACTCAGCAAAGATCAACTAGATATCTTAGAAATTAACATTTTAAGCATCAGAACTTTCAAAGGCCAACTGTTAGAAGAATGGACACAGCTCCATACAAACTAGTGGGCTAGACAATCAAATACAGGTCTCTTCATACAAAGAGACACAGGGATGAAAAGCACAAAAGGAAAGTTAAGAGACATGGAACACAAGGGTGGAACTGTCAACATGCATGTAATTGAGTTTCCAGAAGGGGAAAATAAAGGCAAGAGAGAGCAGGAAATTTTTCAAAATAACATTAGAATAAAGTTTCCCAGGTCAAAAGGATGATCTGCATCCTCAGACTGGAAACAACTGTTAAGTGTCTAGCAGGTTAAATTTTTTTTAATTGAAGTACCATCAGTTACAATGTGTTAATTTCTGGTGTACTGCACAATGTCCCAGTCATGCATATACATCCATCTATTTGTTTTTATATTCTTTTTCATTAAAGGTTATTACAAGATATTGAACATAGTTCCCTGTGCTATACAGCAGAAACTTTTTCAAATTATCTTTTTATATACAGTGGCTAACATTTAGCAGGTTAAATTTTAAAGGACCCAAATTGAGGCATATCATGGTGACATTTCAGAACATCATTGCGAAGATATAAACTCCCCAAAGCAGTGACAATCAAATTATCATCAGAATTCTCCTGGCTGCACTGGATGTGAGAAAACAAAGGAAAGATACCTTCACAATTTGGGGGAAAAATTATTTGGAATTAAAAAAAATGGATATATTTAACCAGTTGAAAGAAAAATAAATGCAAAAGGAAGTGGGATACAAGAAGCAATGTGGGAAAAGAGTAAAAGTAACTGATTAGTTTATATGTTGACTGAATATTATAAAAACTAATAAATAGCAATAATGATCTAAAAGTAAAATCTCTAGATGATACTACATGGAAAATGGAAGTATGAAGAAGAGAAAGCCCTGAAGGTAAGAAAGTTGTGCTAAAGTTCTTGTCTTGCTTTGTGAAAAGGTATTATTAACTATACAATAGACACATGAAAAGATACTCAACATCACTAATTATTAGAGAAATGCAAATCATCGAAACTACAATGAGGTATTACCTCATACCTCACACTGAATCACTTTGCTGTACACCTGAAAAACTGATTTTTATTATACTTCAATAATTTTTTTAATTACACAAAATAGGCAGAATAGATTACACAATACAGAGAAAAATTTAACAGATGATAAATAAGTCATCACAACTCACAGGGGAGACAGCAATGTGTAATAAAAAATGGAGCCACCGGATGACGATGAGCTCATTTTAAACAGTCACCTCAGACCATAACTGAAATTAAATTGGGAAGAATTAAATTAAATACAAATAATACGACAGAAAAACAGAAGAAAATGTAATTATGTATCTATCAGCCCTCTGAAGAAAGGGAAGAATTTCTATACTCAGACGTGAAAGGAATCACAAAAATTTTTAAATATCAGATCAGCCTCCACAAAAATATCAAAATTCTACATGTCAAAAAAAGTAATGAAGATAATAACTGACTAGAAAAATAATTAAATCAAATATGATATAGTAAGGATAAATTCTTTGTAATATCAAAGGCATGTACCATATCATTAGCTCATAAATAGGGAAACAAAATCACAAACAGGCACATGGTAAAACAGGATATACAAATAGTAACAACCATGAAAACTGATTACACTTGGCTGAAATGAAAGACGTGCCAATTAAAAATATAGTAACATTGGTTTATTCTACTTAACTAACAATATATTTGAATTCCACCTACTAGAGATGACTATAGTGAGATAGTGTTACAATTTGATGGGGGAATTATAAACTGATACAGCATTTCCAGAAGGTAATTCCACATTATGAATCAATCTAACTCCATTTCTGGGAATATAGCCTAAGAAAATATAACAAAATATGGAAAGATGCTACGGAAACAAAGATGTTCATTGCAAAATTATTCATTAAACAAGGAAATAGAAAGCAGCTTAATACCTAGAAATAGGTCTTCTTAAATATAGTCTATCCTTTTATGGGATGTTATCATTCAAAAAATAATGTTTACAGCAAAGAAAATGCTTATGACATAATATTAAGTTAAAGTAGCAGGGTATAGAAAATAGAATGGTGTACCAAGTACCAGGGGCTGAGGAGTTAGAGCGGCATGCGAAAGTCGTTTAACAAGTACAAAGGTTCAAATTTGCAAGATGAAAATGTTCTGGAGATCTGTTTCACAGCAATGCAAATATACTTAACGCTACGGAACTGTGCACTAAAAAATGGTTAAGATGGAAAATTTTATGTTATGTGTTTTTATCACTATACAAAAAATAGCAAACTTGAAACACTGAAAAAGATGGAATATAAAGTGTATGTTCTCTGATAAAACTACAAAAACCGTAAGTGTATGAAAAATAAAAACTAGGGAAAGCATAGCGACAGCAGTGGTTATGTTACAGAGGCAAGATTTTTGGATTTATTTTTCTGGAGTTTAAAGTTTTTTCTGTAATATTTATTAAAAACTCACATGTTTATTCATAATTTTTGTTGCTGTTGTTATAAAGTTAATGGGAAGTCAGGACTGAGGACAGGTCCCCTGCCAAAGATCCAGAACAGTGGCTCTAGGTAGGGAGGACCCCCAGCCACTGCTGTCCCTTCAGAGGGTCAAATTTGGTGCCTGGGACCTCAGCAGCCAGGCTAGGGTCATCCTGAGAACCAGCGCCATGGAATTTTAGTGCTGGCTGACTAGACAAGGTAAAGGATTTAGGACCTCTTTCTTTACAGTACAGAGTTGCTGTACTGACAGAGATTGAGAGACATGCAGGTAGATAATAAATCATTCACCCTTCAGGGTCCCCATCATCCCAGGACAGAAAGGACTTGGGAGGTGGCTGCAAGCAAGGCCCCACTGGAGCACAAGACTGAGAAAACACAAAAGCAAACACATCCCAGCTTGGGTAGAAAGTCAGCCAGGGTTTTCCAATTTGCTATTTTCCATTCTCTTTAACTCCTTAATCTTTAAATCCAAAAAGCTGAAAGGTCCAAGTAAACCTCTGTCATTTCCAATCCCTCCACCCCCACATAAATCCTGAAGAGCCATTATTTTTGTGGTGTCTGACAAGGTCACAGTCATCTGGCCCTGCAGCTCGAGAGCTCAGATCGAGGACAGGCGTCATCAGGCAAAGAGGGGCAGACACAAGCACAGGGAGGTTTCTTCAGAGTGGTCCCTGCACCCTGGTGCCATCCCCAGGCCCCACCTCCCACCCTCAGTTCCATCACTGCCTGGACCACGTGCTCTCATTCCCCACACAGACTGAATCAGAGCCTCTCCTCCCCAGCTAGAGGAGGAGGACTGTCTTTTTTGCTCTCAGTGCCCCTGGGGTTTTATAAACAGTGCTTGTTCCTCTGACCTTTTCAAATCTTTTCCTAGATAATTGCTCAGGCTGTTTTGTTCCCCACCTTATCCCAGTCCTGCCTCTTGTCTGACAGAGACTAACCATCAGTTGATATTCAAGCTGGGATTCTCACTATGCATGCATTCATTCATTCTTCACTCATTCATTCATGTCATACATGTGCAGTGAGTGCCTCTGGAACAGCCCCTCACTGTTCTAGACCCTGAAAGCACAGGCGTGAAGCTCTTGCTTCAAGAGTCTTCTTTTTGAATAGAGGAGCCCAAAAGGAGAGAAAAATATTTTGTAAAAAGTAAACAAGTAAGTCATTGATTCATCTCTTAAATGTATGCAAAATAACCATCTTTCCCTTTCCAATGCCAGAACTATGGTCCAAACCACAGTTACTGCTAATTTGGCCAAGAGACCCCAAGCTGGTCTTCACTTTTGTCCCCTCATGCACGATGCCCCACCATCCACTTTCTAGAAGCAGCCAGTGTGATCTTTGCAGACATCAATCAGATCACATCACTCCCAGCTAAAAGCCCTCAGCTGGCTCCCGTCTCACTAAAAACAAAGTTCAGATGCTCTACCTTGCTCTGAAGGCTTTACATGATCTAGTCTGCATCCATTTCATTTCTGCTCTCCCCATCTTCACACCCTCCAAGCTGCACCTCTGCTCCTTGAATATCTGCCAGTTCATTCTCAGTTCAGGGTCTTCCCTTCCATTTCTTTCTGGAATGTTCTTCCCCTAGATCACTGCAAGGCTGGCTCAAGTGACACTGCCTCAGAGAGGCCTCTTCTAGCCAGTTGATCTGGAGCCCCCTCCCCATTGCTCTGTTCTTCTTTAGTGTATTTATCACTGCCTACAGGGATCTCATTTGCTCGTTTACTGGCCTGCCTTCCTCTGCTGAATGTCAGCTCCACCGCAGTGGGCACCTCACACACCTGTTCACCACTGTGTCCACCACCTTCCAGAACAGTGATGACTGCCACACAGTCAGCACTCACGACTGAAAATGAATGAATGCGTTTACGAGGACCCCTTTCCTTTCACAGGAAAAGTAAGGAGACTAAGGCCAAGCTAAAGCCGTGGTTTTACTCACTCAAGCCTTTCTCAGGAAATGGTCTATTTTCTCTTAGCTTCATAATCCCATCTTTCCTGGCATCTCTCCAGCTGCTTTAACACTGGCCCTTGTTGATGCTGGATTGTCATAAAGCACAAAGCAGTTCTTTCTTGAAGTGAAGGAAGAAGCAGTATAACAATGTGGTCAGCAAATCCAGGGTCACAGACGTGGGGGTGTGAATATTTAGATTTCAGATGAAGTTCATACAGACGTTTCAGCCCAAGGAGGCCTCTTCTGCCAGTTCTCATGAAGAGCACTGACTAGGGCTCACCTGTCGCTTGCTTGCTAATTGAAATTTCGCCACGCAGTTACTGAACGCTGAGGTAGTTCGAGCAGGGTTTATCCACATCAGAATCTTAAGCTGGATTTCCAAGGGACTATACTTCATTTTAAGGAAGCTCCTAGGAACACTAACCTTTCTGGAAATAAAAGATATCTCTTCCTATGATTGCAATTTTTAGATCCAGAAATGCATAGTTAAGCCACTTATTTCAAACTCCCACACGTTATGGATGCCCAAATAAAACCAAATCCCTACTGGACAGCAACTGAGATAAGAAAATTTGCCCAGAGGACAGCTCTTATGATCTCTGCTGGATGAGAATAATGAAGTACCATCCAAGACAGGCCAGAAAACATGCCCAGGGCCCGAGGTGAGGACAGAAGAAAGCAATCCAGAACGGTGCTGTTGTCCCTGAACAAAAAATACTGTCGATAGCTTCAAATACCTCTCTTGAAAAACGCTGACTCACTGGAAATTGTTACCACTTAATAAACACATAGGAAGCTGTTCCTGTCATTTGCCAACATTTCTGAAATATATTCTTTAATAACTCAAAAACATTCAGGAGCACTAGAGACTGGTTATATTCATCGAAAGAGGAAGGCCGGGCTTTCCGGCTGGCCCAGCACGTCTGCGTGCAGCGGGTAAGCCAAGCACAGAGGAACGGAGCAGCTTATCACCTGTCCACCAGGCATTACCCTAAATCCAGCCTGCAGAGAGGGCCCTTCTTTCCTGAGCAGCCTCTCGGGATACAGGATGCTTTTGCAGGGGATGAGTAGCGCCCTAAAACCAGCCTGCAGAAAGAGTGCTTCTCCCCTGCACAACCTCTTAAGATACACAGTACTGTCGGGCAGATAAGTGCTGGGGTTGAGAGGGACCTTACCCCAAGAGGTGCAAACCTTGCAGCAAGACCTCACTGACTGCCAGAAGCCCTGGGTTTCCTCCTTCTCGAGAGCGCCGGGCCCAGACCGCACCCGGAAGCCGTTATGGAACAGATCCCCCAGAGACTTTTTGCGGCGCCTGGCGGGTCTGTAGACTTCTGTGCTGGAGCTGCTGGGTGGGTGATGGTAGACCAGAATCTTACTGGAGATCATGGTCGAGGCGGAGAGCTGGCCTGGGTTCCAGGCTCCCTTTGATTCACTCCTTGCTCAAGCTGATGCTCTGGACGGACCCAGAGGAGCCCATGTTTCTCTGACCTGCGCTACAAACAGGTCCTCCTGTCCAGCAGAGTGTGGCTCACCAGCATCCACATCCTGGTGGAGCGAATTGAGGCTCCCTCCTCCCTCCCCCATCCCCCAACTTGCAAGAACCCAGCAGACTCTGGGCATTAGCTTCGTGAAGTGCATCAGAAAGGCAGCCAGGAGGGGAGGGGCAAGCGCTCTGATCCATGCTGTCCTACAAGCTGATCAATCAGCTTCATCCTGGAAATTACCACATAAGCTCCTTTGGACATGGTTTAGAGGACTGGAAAGAGAAAAGGCTGTAATTACTTAAATCGGGGGTGGGCAGAAGGGAGTGTGGGAAGGGCTGCAGTTAGGGGCCCCCAGGCCATTTCTTTTATTTCAGTGATCCTGTCTGATTGATGATGGAGGATTCAAAGTAGGGGCTCCTTTATAGGATGTGATGCCCAACCAGAGAGAAAAACCAATGGTCCCACTCCTCCCGTCCCATCTCCCACCACCAACATAACCCAAATATGCAAATCTTCAGCTAATCCTACGTGTAGGACTGAGGCAGAGGAGGAACTCTGGGCTTTGCGGAGGAAGATGGGAGGAGACACCTTTGTTAGAGCCCTTGGCCCCCCCATATCTCCGTCTTGCCGTTCTCAGCATCTCCTCTCATTACCAGCGCCAGGCCCTTCAATCCCCCACGGCACTGAGTGTAAACAAAAATACAGTAGAGACAGACAGAGGGAAAATACTAAAACTATAAACAGAGAAATATCTAGATTCTGTAAGTTGTCCATCAAGGCTTCCCATAATCTGGCCTCTACCTACTTTTTCCAGCCTTCACACTGTCCTCTAGCAAAACTAAAATTATTAGATGGACTCTTCAAAGAGAACAACTAATTTTTCCTCAGTGTAGATGAGTTCTTCCACCCAACCATGACGTCTCAGGCACCTGTTCTGTGCCCAGTGTTGTGATGCGTGCTGAGTATACAGCTTGCAACAGGAATAATACAAGTCCAGCCCTGATGGAGTTTATAGTCTAGACAGAGAGAGAAGCAATATAAAGGTTCTACCATAATTTTAATGAATTAATAATTTGGGTAAAGTGCTGCAAAGGAAGAGCATTAAGTGGCTATCTGTGTGAGTATGTGTGAATGTGCACAGTACATAAATGTGTATCTGGATGTGTGTGTGGGGGGAACATGTTGTGATGTGTGTATCAGCAAGGGCTTCAGGTTATTTCTGAATCCTAATGACTGAGAAGCAGATGGACAGGTGGAAAGAGATAAAGGTTGTGGAGAGAATTTTTTTTAGCCTGAGGTAAGATCATGACAAATATCCTGAACTGTGAAGAAAATGGTCTGTTCCTGACTTGAAAGGAAGTCAATGTGTGGAAAACGAATGGGAGATTAACTTTTTAACACCTACAATTCTCTGAAAATGAAGACATAACTCAGAGGATAATGAAGAATAATTATCAACAATATTACGTCTACAAATTAAAAAACTAAATGAAATAGACAACTTAAAAAAATACAAGTTTTCAGAATGACGCAAGAAGAAATAGAAAATCTAGACAACCACATATCTATTAAAGAACTAAAAACTTCAATTAAAAAAATCTCCACAAAGAAAATATCAGGTATAGATGGTTTCCACTGGAGAATTTTACCAACATTTAAGATGGAAATAATACTGATATTAGACAAACCCTTTTACTAAAACAGAGGAAGAGGGAAAACTTCCAAAATTGTTTTATGATGTCAGCATCACTATGATATCAAGGCATTATGCCCTACAAGGGCATTACCAAAAAAACAAAAACAAAATCATACAGACCAATACACCTCATCAGCATAGGTACAGCAATCCTGAAATGCACACTAGTAATATTAATCTAGAAATATATAAAAAGGATCATACATCATGATCAAGTGGAGTTTATCCCAGGAATACAAGACTAGCTTAACAAATGAAAACCAACAGTGTAATCCACTGCATTAACAAATTAGAAGAGAAAATTCATTAATCATTTTAACAGATGTCAGAAAAATCTGACAAAATACATTGTTTTAATGATAAAAACTATAAAGCTACCTCTGATAAGAGTGTGAAGATAGCGTTTATGGCTTAAACAAAGACGAACTGATTAATGAAAGAGACTAGTGTCCAGAAACAGACCCACATATATAAGTAAATTGATTTACAGCAGAAGCACCAATGCAATTCCATTAGAAAAGGAACGTCTTCTCCACAAATGGTGCGGGAAAAACTGGATATTTGTAAAGGGAAAGAAATGAATCTCAACTCCTCCCTAACATTATATACAAAAGTAGTTTGAGATGGATAACAGACGTAAGTGTAAAAGCTAAATACAGAGCTTCTAAAAAGGAACAGTGGAGATTACCTTGAGGACATTGGGGTAGGTAAAGATTTTTTAGGAAACAAAAGGTGCTGTTACAAAAAAAATTGATAAATTAAGTATCATTAAAATGTAAAACTCCTCATCAAAAGGCACTTAAGATCATTAAAAGATAAGTCACAGACTGGGAGAAAATATTTGTAATATGCGTATCTGACAAAGGACACAAAGAAATGCACATTGAAACCTTGATAAAATATCACTACAAATCCATAAAAATGGCTAAAATTTAAAAGCTGACAATACTAATTGCTGGCAGAGAAACAAAGCAACGGCTGCTCTCGTATACTAATGCTGGAACTGTAAATGGCATAACCTCTTTGGAAAACCGTTTGGCAGTTTCTTTTAAAGTTAAACATACATCTATCCAATGACTCAGAAATTCTAAGTATTTATTCATGAAAAATCAAAACACGTGACAAAATGTTCCTAACAACTTTATTCAAAAAAACCCCCAGAATTAAAAACAACCTAAATGTCCATCAGCATGTGACTTGATGAACAAATGGCAGCGCATCCATGGATGGAACAGCACTGACAATATAAAGGAACAATATACTGATAGATGCAACACGTATGAATCTCAAAAGCCTTACTTTGAGTGAAAGGACCTAGACGCAAAAAGGAATCCCCAGTCTGATTCCATTTACAGGAAGTTCAAAAGCTGGCAAGACTAATCTATAGTGGCAGAAATCAGGACAAATGATGGCCGATGTTTGAGGGAAGAGGGCAGATATTGATTAGAATGGGGCACAAGGAAACTTCTCAGGGTAATGGAAATGCTCTGCAACTTGATATGGGTGATAGACTGTTTCACACCAGTGCATACATCTGTCAACGCCCACTGAACTGCACCGTCAATATCTCTACCTTTTATCGTATGTCCAACAGCCCTCACTAAAAATATTGAAATGGGCTGCCTCCTGAGAGGCCACCAGTATTCAAACACAGGCAACTTGGGGAACATTGAACTTGATGTCTCACACACAGATCACCTGCTGTAACCCTATAAATTCCCTCCTGATTCCGAGTGGACAGGATGGTCATAAAACCCCAACAATGCAGGGAGATGGCTGGCTTCAGGGAAAGCGGAGGACCCCTACTCAGGCTCTGCTCTGACAGCTGTGTGGTTGGACAACTTCCGTGACCCCCTAGCCTCTGTTTCCTCATCTCTCAAACAGAGATGTTCATATCTACTTCACAGATGACGGTCTAGGTTAAGTAATGTGTGTGAAGCCCCGCAGAGGGACCAACACAAGGTTGTGCACAGCAACTTCTTCTCCATCAGTCTACCAGAGCCGTGGCCAGATTGGTCTATGTCCCACTCACACATGCCCCATCATCAAGGGATGCCTGGCCTCCCAGCAGCAATAACCAAATCCCTGCCTGCCTCCCAAGAACAGATCTGCCAGCTGCTTCCTAAGACCCCATTGGTATGGCCTCTGGAGCCAAGCTGCTAGGATTTGGGTCCTGGCATCTCCATTCATGAACCATGTACTCTTGGGAAATGTATTCAAACCTTGCCTTGAGTCCCTGACTCCTTCTTCTTCTTTTTTTTTTAGTATTTTTTTTATTGAATTATAGTCAGTTTACAATGTTGTATCAATTTCTGGTGTACAGTATAATGCTTCAGTCATACATATACATACATATACTTCTTTTCATATTCTTTTTCATTACAGGTTACTATAAGATTTTGAATATAGTTCCCTGTGCTATACAGTAGAAACTCGTTTATCTATTTTATATATAGTAGTTGGTATCTGCCAATCCTGAACTTCCAATTTATCCCTTCCCACCCCCTTTCCTCCCTGGTAACCATAAGTTTGTTTTCTACGTCTGTGTCAAGTCCCTGACTTTTGAAATGGGGGAAACTTCTCAAAATAAACCTGCTCACCACAAAAAAAAAGGGTTTCTTATAATAATTCTTTAAAATTTAAAGAGAATTCTATGCAAACATGTGCACACACTCCAGTGCATTTGGGCTCATTTCTCTGGAAATGCGCATATTGTAAAAAATGATCCTGAACTGTGTCCACATTTTTCAACCCCCTCAGTGTGTCCCATGGTTGCTACCCTATGTTGTCTGCCCTAAGGAATTCAATGAGGGTTTTATTTGTTCTTGGAGGCCCAGTGTTGCTAACACGGGACATTGTCCTTCATCTACAGAATGGCAAGAAGGTGGAAGGGAAGTAAGTAAAGAAAAATATTGAATATATGTATGTTCATGTATGACTGAAGCATTAGGCTGTACACCAGAATTTGACACAACATGTTATATTTATACAATGAAATACTACTCAGCTGTAAAAATGACAACACAATGCCATTTGCAGCAACATGGATTTCCCTGGAGAATGTCATTCTAAGTGAAGTAAGCCAGAAGGAGAAAGAAAAATATCATATGATATTGTTTATATGTGGAATCTTAAAAAAAAAAGAAGAAGACAAATGAACTTAAATATAAAACAGAAACAACTCATAGACATAGAATACAAACTTGTGGTTGCCGGGGGGAGGTGGTGGGAAGGGACAGACTAGGAGTTCAAAATTTGTAGATACTGACAGGCATATGTAGAACAGATAAACAACATTATACTGTAGAGCACAGGGAAATATATACAAGATCTTGTGGTAGCTTACCGTGAATAAGAATGTGACAATGAATATACGTATGTTCATGTATGACTGAAAAATTGTGCGCTACACTGGAAATTGACACAACATTGTAACCTGACTATAATTCAATAAAATAAAATTAAAAAAAAGAAATTGACACAACATTGAAAACTGACTATACTTTAATAAAAATATACATATACAAAAAAAGAAAAATATGAGAATATTAATTCATTCTTTTAAATATATTAACCAAACAATTCTGACACAATTGACCTCTTCAGTGAAACCAACAGACACCCAATTCCCTAGATCCTATACAAAGGGATAAAATAGTACATTTATTCAACTGTAAATTTTAAGTAAGCCCCTATTTAGAAAAGAGGCAGGATTTTGGCCCCAGAATGATGAGATTCAAACACCAGCTCTGCCATTACTTGGGAGTGAACATCTGCAAATTCCTTCAACTCACAGTGTCTCAGTTTGCCCAGCTATAAAATGGGAAATGCCTCATAGGGTGATTGTAAGGAATAAAACAATGTACCCATAAAGGTTAAAATTGTCCTTGGTACATAGTGTCAACGAGTGTGTGGTTTTATTATTACTATGAGTCAGATACTGAGCTGGGCAGTCTGGGGATATAAACACCATCAGCTATAAATCCATCCTCAAGGAATTTACAGTCTTGTGAAGCAGTTCATGACCTACAATTGTCTTTAGCTCTACAGGAAAGATGACTACCTCTATCATTTTACTTTAGAGAAGACCCTCAAATCAACTTTTCCCTCACTTTTCATTGATGCCTGAAATCTACCATCAGAGCAGCAGCATGACACAGTAGGAAAGACCTCGTATCAGACAGATGTGGCCTTGAACCCGGCTTGCTTCCTTACGCACTGAGAGAACCTGGGCTGGTTATATGAACGCTGCAAGCCTATTACTGCGCATAAAATATAAAGATAATAATTACGCCTCTAAAGGGTGGTGAGAATAAACTGATTTAACATGTGTACGTAAGCACACATTCCTGGTCTCCTCCAAAGCTCTCCTACTTGGCTCCTCTTCCTCGGGTCTGGTGGTTTGGTCTTATTAAAATGCCCATATGCCCAGGAGTCGTTTATCCCTTAGTTGGAAATGAGGGGTTGACACGGGTGGTAGAAAGCCAAGAAAGCCCCTTGGGCATGGGGGAAGGGAGCAGGTGCAGAGGACAGAGGACAAAGGGGCCAACTGTGAAGCAATTGTGAACTAAAACCAACTCCGCTTGTGGGCAAGTCATGGCCCTATTTTTAGCTGACAGAAGAGCCATCCAACCTCCGTGATCTGACGTAGGAAAGACAAACGTCAAGGGTGAATCTGTGACCAGGCACATGTTACTGGTACTCTAATTGATTCCCCAAATTTATTCCCAGACCATTTGAACTAAGTGCCTCCAGATCATCTCCTCATATTCCTGCTCCTTTTAAAATTGGGGACCAGAAGCTGCAGTGTTTTCACCAGCCTCAAATTACAAGGCAGTAGGATGCTTTACTTTGGTCCCTGGTTTGGCTACTCAAGAAAATTTTGCCTCATGTCCAGTTAATCTGCCTCCCTGCACCATATGCGTCCTCCATCCATCCTTCCTTCCTCCTTCCTTCCTTCCTTCCTTCCTCCAGAGAACTAACCATCCAAAGGGGCAGAGTAGTCTGTAATTCGGCCCACTTTTCCCTCCCCATCATTCCCCGCATCCTCCACTAGTATTGAAATGAATGTCACCAACTTCCTAGTTCTCATAATTTGCTGCATTTCAAAAGTAGCAGGTCTGTCTGTCCCAGCACACCACGTGTGATGTTGCAGACAAATGAATCTGGCCTCTTCCGATATCCCCTCCTCTTCCCCCAGGAGAACCTGAGCTCAATGAAGAGAACTGGAATAATCCTCTAATCCTACTTCCCATGCTGAGCGCCCCCTGGGAAGCTGACGCATGGCCCTGAGCTTCCCTTCTGACTGACATTTGGACCCACAGGGGACACGTGGCAGTCCCTGGTCATTGAAGTGCACACAGGTTTGATTTTTGAGATCTGTACCCCTTTCTCCTGCAAGGAGGACCTGAATCAGTTTACATGTTCAAAAAAAAAAAAAAAAAGAAAGAAAAGAAAAGAAAAAGAAAAAGAAAAAGAAAAAAAGAAAAAGAAAGAAAGCAAAACCCACATATAGGCATAAAGTAGGTCAGGGCTCCTGCTATCTGGAGGTAGAGGGGATGGATGTTACCAGGCACCTGCCAACAACAGGACAAGAGTGAGGCCAAATAGGTATCAAGGGCACAAAATTTAAGGAGGCACCCTCTTTGGTAAGGCCAACCTGCCTTTTATTGCCTGAAAGGTGAGTGCCTTCTTAAATTTTGCACCCTGTGCCCCTCTCTTGCCTCACCCTAGTCCCAGCCCTGGCGCCTGCAATAAGTCTATTACTAAGTTCATCTCTGAGATTAGCTCTGCACTTTCTGTCACCTGTGGCAAGAGAGAAACATACTAGGGTTCAGACAGTAAACTGGGAGAACCTATAAAGTCAATTCAGAGATCAACGTTATCCTAAAATGAAATTTAAGCAGGATTTTTGCGCCAGCGGCTGTGAATAAAGACCGAGGAACACAGTGAATTATATCTTCAATTACAGTTTACAAAGAACAGAGGCACTTCCTCCAAATGGGCGCTCTTGATTTAGCTCGCTCTAAAAGCAGAAAGCAGAACACTGAATCTCAGGTCAGTCAAAACATTTTCACGAGGGCTTCAGGTACCACGGGATATGGCGATGTTTAATTCTGATGCTCAAAATTAATTGAAGGCAAATTCAGAAGATGAAAATGAAGTGTTTGCTTTGGGGGGATTCACTTGCCACCAACTCTGCTTTGTTCTGAAGCTCCACAGGATAAACTTGGATAATCAAAATCGGGGAGGGCAACGTTTTTCCTATAAAGGGCCAAAAATAAATATCCGAGGCTTTGTGAGCCATACAATCTCTGCTGAAACTATTCACCCTGGCCACTGCAGCGTGAAAACTAGCCACAGACAGTACGTAAGAAAATGAGCTTGGCTATGTTCCAATAAAACTTTATTTCCAAAGATAAGTGGAGGACCAGATTTAGCCTGCAGGCCACAGCTTGCCCACTTCTGATTTAATTGACGTTTTGGAGGGAGGAAGGAATAACTTGCCAACAGGTGTTTTTTTCAAGGTAGTAACACTTGATAGTTCCTTCTGTTCCCTGTAATACTCATTTTAGCCCCGATATCACACTGTCTTCCTTTTCCTAGCTTAATTCAGGTATTTACACATCATTTCAGACTATGAACTTGTTGACGTCAGGGGCTCCGTCCCTCTTCTTTGTGTCTAATCTGTAAGGCACTGCTGGACATGTTGCTTTTGCTTAAAATGATTTTTCCCTTGCTGAACAACGGTGATTCACATCTCTGGTCTTTCTTTTTTCAAATGGAAGTACTGGGGATTGAACCAAGGACCTAGTGGATGCTAAGCATGTGCTCTACCACTGAGCTATACCCTCCCACAGCCCCCTCAACATCTCTGGTCTTGATATGCGAGGATTTAGAATTTTATTTACTTATTTATTTAGACTGGATAAAGAAGTTGTGGTATATTTATACAATGGAATACTACTGAGCCATAAAATAATAAAATAATGCCATTTGCAGCAACATGGATGAGCCTGGAGAATGTCATTCTAAGTGAAGTAAGTCAGAAAGAGAAAGAAAAATACCACATGGTATCACTTATATGTGGAATCTAAAAAAAAAAAAAAAAGACAAACGAACTTACTTACAAAACAGAAACAGACTCAGACACAGAAAACAAACTTATGGTTACCAGGTGGGGAAGAGGGTGGGAAGGGATAAACTGGGAGTTTGAGATTTGCAGGTACTAACTAATATATATAAAATAGATTAACAACAAGTTCATACTACATAGCACAGGGAATTATGTTCAATATCTTGTAGTAACTTATGGTGAAAAAGAATATGAAAACGAATATATGTATGTTCATTTATGACTGAAGCATTATGTTGTACACCAGAAATTGACACAACATTGTAAACTGACTATACTTCAATAAAAATATATATACATACAATAAAGAAAACAGGAAATCTTTTTAACCCAAGAGGAAAAAGAGTTTCTGCCAAAAGATGAATTGTCACCCTCTTCCCTACGTGCATCATGCTTTTAATGAGTCCTCAATAAAGCTATGCTAAAGACATCAAACAATTGGTTCTGACCAAAAGCAAGTTAGCAAGTCCCACTCTGTGATTCCAAAGTCCTTGGCTCATGTGTTTTCCTCAGCGTGTTTTTCCTATAAATAAATAGCCAAATAACCTCTGTCTCTTTTGTTCATATCCTCAGTGCCCAGCATACGGTAATGTGCACTAAATATGTGTTGAAGAAATGAGGAAGTGAATATATGTTGGGCTTAGCTCATAAACCCTCTGTTATGCTAAAAACCTTTGCCAACTGGTTCAGACAGTTACAATATCTGTTAGGCAAACCTTGTGCTGCTGGGCTGTCCAGTTCAAACCCACATGTACCACTGCTTAATGATGTAATCTGACTCCAATCTCAGCCTGACTCCCTAACCCCAATTTGTCCCTGAGCACAAGGAGGTCCCTGATCTGAGTCTGAATGGCAGGTTTCATTGCGTTGCCAGTTCCGACGGCTTCACCTGTCTCTGCACACCAGCTATGAGTGACAGGAGCTGAGGACTGAAATCTCCATCCTTTCCCAGAACCAGGACAGATGGCACACAACCATCTGCTTAATGGTCACGTGGTAACAGATAACATCTCAAAAGTCCTTACAGCGTATTACTTCATTGATGAAGATGGATCACACATAAGCAGTGATTCTTGATCTCTACGAAACAGCTCATCTACCACGGGAACAATCTCATGCAGAAGACAAATCGCAGCAAGCTGGTCTAGGACAATGAAAACGCCTGCCAGGACATGATTTACGTGAAAATGAATAAGGGGGGGTCACTCCTTTATCATTAACGATAAGTGGATTCTTTCTTCCTGCCACAGACGAACTGAGGATGTAAACGAACAATGCATTTATGTTATTACTTACACTGTCTTCTTTGCCAACTGCTTGAAGTGTGGGTTTGCAAATAAAATCAACCTACCATTATTCTGGACTGATTATTCAATTAGGGAGGGTAAAAGAGGCCAGCCCTTTCCTCTTCTTCCATCAAATGCCTTCCTTGTGGCCATTTCACTGACTGCATGAGGAGGCAAGAGAGATCAAGGGGCACTTCATTTCAAGCCCAGCAAACGAAAGGGAAGAATATAGGTTTAAAAATGAACTAATCAGCAATAAGTCACCGCATCCCTATTACATGTTTGGTTCTTTCGGGGGAGCTGTTAGGGCCAGAAGCACTGCAAGACATGGTCCCTACTCCAAAGAAACACAAGCAATAACAAAACATAAAAGCAAAAATGGAAAACAGCAAGTAAATAATTATAATCACTTATTGGAAAAGACTATGAATATCTTAAGAGTGCTTGATAGCACGGTCCACAGGGCAGAAATCCATGGAAAAGGCAAAAACCTTACGTTGGTTGACAATTTAGACTTCCTTTCATTACAAATTCTTACATCAGAGCTGCCAAGAGAGACAGAGAATACGATAAAAAGCATAAAAACTTAAGATTTCTGGTGGGTATGGAAAGAACTTAGTTTGAAGAATGAAGTGGGCTCCAGTTTAAGGAGTGCTCCAACATACTGTGTTACCTTGGACAAGTCACTTCTCTCTTTGTGATTTAGGTTTCTCACTGGAAGGAAGGATGGCAGGACAGAATGAAGGGAGGGAGGGAGAAGGGGACGGAGGAAGCAAGGAAGAAGAAAACATGGAGGATTAATAGTAATCTCTAATGTCTCCTCCACATCAAATTTCTATAATTATGTGTCTCTGTGCTTTAAGAGGTGAACAAAGAAATAATATTTTAAAAATAGCCAAAGAGGAAAACTAAAAATCATTCTCCAGAATCTGTAGTTTCTGTAGCTACTTTGTAACCAAGAACAAACACTTCTGTCTGTGGAGCGCTGACTCACTCCTGTTAACTTCCCTTTGTCTGTCTCAGACCCTGCCAGCCCAGCTGGACCAGATGCACTTGATGCTGGCGCACTAGGCTTATTAAGATGCCTAATTTCCGAATGATCCTACTCACACCAGGAGGACAGCTTTGGAACAAGATGTTACATCTCAGTGGCCTCACCTTGTGGAATGAGTTCTTTCTATAAATGCTAATTGCAACTCATTAATTAAGAAAGATGTTACACCGAGCAGGGGAATCATTGAGTCAGCGAGTCTTGCAGTTTTTGCCAGCATTTATCATGAACCAAAAGCCTTTATCTGATACATCTGGGGGTGGTCTAAAGGTCAGTGTAGGAAGAAGATGAGTATCACAGCATCTGACACAGAGGTCACCAGGGGTCTGTTATGGAAAGGGTCTCCTAGTTCAGAAGGAGCCAAGTGTCCATCCTTAGGGAATCTGTAGACTACTCTGGTTAAGGGCAGAGACTTTGAAGACAGGTCTGGACTAATTTATTTTTTGTTCAAGACAGGTCTTTTATATCTTGTCAGCTCAGCAGCTGGGATAGTTTCAGGCACATATTAGATGCTCAGTAAATGCACTGATTAAATTTAAATCCTGGTTTTATCATTTATAAGCTGTGAGCTGGGCTACCTTCTGGAACCTCCTGAAGATGCTGAGTTGTTTTTGTTTTTGTTTTGTTTGTTGTTGTTGTTGTTGTTGTTTTTAATAAAATAGAATATCTCAGTTTGGGTTCCCCCAAAGCAAAACCTGAGAAAAGAATTTGATTGTAATTAGTTTATCTGGGAGGTAATCTCAGGAAACACCAGCAAGGGAGTGGGACATGAGAAAGGGGTGGGAAAGAAGGTAGCAATAAAGAGTTTATCAAGCAAGCAAAACTGTGGACACCGGGAGCAGAATCCCACTGGGGGAGCAGAATCGCAGCCAGTGTAGAAGGTGTCTGCAGAGCTCCCCGGCTGACGGGGTGAGGGGCTGGAGTGTTGATCCGTCACCCTTCTCAGGTCACTGGTTGAGGGGAGCATTAATTCCATAGAGCTTATATCCTGGAGGCAGGCTTCACAAGCAGGCTTCAGTGACCAGAGGAAGCCCTCAGGCAAACAAATGCTGATGCTGGCAATTCAAAATCCAGCCACCTCCTCCTGCAGGGTAGGTCAGAGTAAGGGAATATGAATGGGGCACCTCTTGAGTTGTTGTGAGGCTTAAATGAAACAGTAAACAGAGATGACTTGGCATTATCACTGCTCTCTGCTGTGTGACTTTATTTCCTGGGGGTCTAATTGCTCTTAAGACAGACTATGGAGACAATGTGGCTCTTCCCTAACGCCCCCAGAAGGCCACGGCAGGTGGAAGAACACCACCCCAAGGGCATCTGAAGACACCAAAGATCCAGACAGATGCCACATCCTGTCCTTGGAAACTGACAACGTTCACCACCATAGTAAAGGCTCTGAGAATTCTTGCAGTTAAGAAATTCTCCAATTACACTAAGAATTTCCAAACTTACTGGACCATTGAGCTCTCCTTCCATCATGCTTACCAACTTTCTGTATAATCCAAAATTTCATGAAGCTCATTTTGGGCTTCAAAGAAGGCCTGAGATGGATTAATTTTACCCAGGAAAGCATTCCATAATTTTCAGCTCACCTCCCAAATTCTGCTGACAAATACTGTTTCCTTAGTTCCATCTAAATCCTCTGCTTTCACCTCCTTTCCTGGTAAACGCAAATGCACACCGAAGGGTCCTTTACTTCTCTTTTCTCAGGCTCATTCTGGTGTTAGCTTGCAGTTTGAAATGACTCTTTCTGGGACCCATATATAAGCTCACGTCTCCAAAGAAAGGGCCCCTTGCAATCTGCCTGAAGCTGACTGGTGGTCACTATGTCACACTTCTCTAACTGGCAGCACTGCCCAACGGACAGGAGTCTCCAGTCCTGGCTCTGCCACTTACCAACTTTGAGAGATTAAGTCACCTTCCCAGGGTCACTCGTGTGATGGGAAAATGACTCTAGCTCACAGGCTGCTCTAAAGACTGAGTAAAATACAGCACAAACCATTCAACATTCAGTGAATGTCACCTGCCTTTCAAATCTCCTGCTCTAACCACCCCCACAAGGGTCCTGATTCAAGTTCTTGTTGACTTAGATAATTGCCACGTGAAGAAAAAAATGGGATGATGAGCAGGTAGGAATGTTGCCTGATTAATTCCAGCCACGTAGTGATTATCTAGATCTAGATCTGTATAAAGTCTGCCTGCTACTTTCTCATCTCTAAAAAAAATGTGTGTGTGTGTGTGTGTGTGTGTATTTCCACCCAAATCCTCTAACACCAGCATAAGCCTATGAAATGAAAAGTAAGGTATATAGAGGTAGACAGATAGACATCTAGATAGACAGACAGATATAGGTTGGTAGATGGTAGACAGATGTAGACAGATCAATATCTGTACAGCTACCTATTTATAGGTACATAGATAGATAAATATTTTGTTCAGTAAACATTTGCTGAGTGCTTGCTGGTGCCAGGCATTATACTCTGTGCTGGGCATACAGTATTGATTAAGACAAACATGATCCCAGCCCTCAAGGAATTACAGCTGAGAAGGGCAGACAACCAAACAAATAAATAATTACAAACTGCTACACTTGGTCACAAAGTAAACAAACATCCATGGTGGGGCACACTGGACTGTGTGGTCAGACAGACCAGGCCTTTCTAGGGAGGCGAGAGATGGCTGAGGACTGAAGGATGAGAAAGGGCCAGCCAAGGGGGAGGCAGGAGCACTGCATCCAACGGGAGTGGGCAGCAGGTGCAGCGCTCCAGAGCCAGGAAAGGGCAAGGATGCTGCCTGCGGTCCCCGGGGCTGGGCCAGGGCAGAAGCCCACCACGGAGGGCCTCGTGGGCCATGTGGAGGAGACTGGGGTTTATTCCAAGAACAAGGAGAGGCATAAAAGAGTTTAAAGCAAGTGAAGGACATGACTGGATTGAAACGGATTGGACATTTTAAAAGATCCGTGCAGATGATTAGAGAAGGGAGATGCGGGTGAGATCCTCCGAATGTGCTTTCCCGCCTGTTACTCACTGAAAAGTCTGATTCTCTAATAAGAGCAAACACCTACAGTGGGTCAGATACCTTTCTAAGTATTTTTAAACAACTCACTTCACATGAGGGGGCAGTAGTTGTCCCCATTGCACAGATGCAGCAAGTGAGGCACAGAGAGGTTAAATAGCTTGCTCAAGCTCACCCAGCAATAAGGTGATGGCACAGGGGTTCAAGGCTAGATGGTCCGGCTCCAGAGGCTAACAACTCTCCTGCACTGTTCTACATCCCCAGAGTCCATGATCAGATCCTGCACAGGCCTCCTCTCCCCCAAGCCACACCTCCCACCCCAGAGGTTTCATACTGAACTTCAACCCAAGGATCTTCCTTCTCTACTGACACCTGCACTAAAGCAGTAAGAAGGAGATGTGCAGAAAGAGCCTGGGCTGAGCACTTCACACTGTAAAATACTAGTGTATATAAAATAGATAAACAACAAGGTCCTACTGTACAGCACAGGGAACTATGTTCAATACCTTGTAATGGCCTATAACAAAAAATAATATGGAAAGGAATATATATATATATATATACACACACATATATATAACTGAATCACCATGCTATACACCAGAAATTAATAGAACATTGTAACTATACTTCAATTAAAAAATTTTTAATAAAAATAATTTTAAAAATACAAAAATAAAATACCTAACTAAGACTAAATGAAAATGGGAACTCTCCTTTCAGAAGAGAATGTTGTAAAACCTTGACAAATTAAAAGTAATAACATAACTAATTAGTAAGGGGAAGGATGTGGGAGGAAATGTAGTTGTGGTAATTTTTGCTCCTTTCACAGCAGAAAGTTTGTCCTTATTACGTCAAATTAAAGATAAAGCTAAAACATGACTCCACCCCCATTATTTTTCCTAATTGTTTGTTCCTAATCATACCCGCATGTCTTAGGAACTAAAAGTTACCAACATTTAGCTATTCCTTCATTTCAATATTTTTCCTGTTATGCTCAAATAAACTGAAACATTTTTATTTTTGAAACAGTATGTGTGGTATGAACTTATTTTATATAAGTTTCTGTTTATCTAGCATTCATTTATCTAATGCACAGAAAGATATCTAAAATGATCTTCACCTAATGTTATCGAAAATTGTATGTTGTTTGTTTTCATTTGTTTGATGTATTCTTTGCATTTTCTGTGTTGCTTCCATTTCTTCTAAATGACAATGTGACATTGTAATAAAAATTATAAAAGAATTACTTTGGAAACATATAACTAAGATGTCCAGACATCTTTTACTTGAATCCATAAAATAAAGTCTACTTCGTGTTGGAGTAAGAGTTTATCTTGGAGGGACTGGAAACATGTTTAGGGTTTCTGAGAAGCAACATACCAACTAAAAAACAAAGCACCTCATCCTAGGCCAAGTTCCTCACTGATGGCCAAAGGCTGGAAGGTTCTGAGCAGGACGCCGCAGTGTCCTACAAGCCCCACTGCCTTTAACGGGAACAGCATCCTGGCACCTGCTCAGGGACCAGCACAGTGAGCAATGGTCTCTGGTCACCTGCATCACAAATGTCCCAGAGCAAGGTCCTGCTCAGCGACGAGCTGCCTCCATTCTCCTTGTTTCTGGGGCCCCGTGGATTGGGGGCAGGAAGGAAATGAGCCAGGAGAATTAGGGGTCTGATCTAAATAAGCCTGTGGTCCCACCAAAGAAGGAATGTAAACAAGTCCTACACAGGGAAGTGATCAGATTTCCAACAGGCTCACAGAAAATTGTCAAGAATAACTGGAAAGACAGAACTGAGACTGAACAAAAGAAAATATGCTGAGAGAGAAGGAAGTCTGAATCAGGTCATTGTCCTTGAGAATCTTCATCGAGTAAATGGGCTGCGTGCAATGAGAGGAAAAGGAAACAGGCAGAGCCAAGGAAAAATGATGACCCTAGCTGTTGGTTTAGGATTAAGAGACATAGTATTTCCTTTGATCTTCACAATAACTCCCTTCAGTAGCAAAGGCAAGAGCTTATGTCCTTTGTACAGGCGAGTCATTCAAGGTCAACCAGACTGGCAGGTGTCTAGCTAGTATGGACCATAGCTGGGTCTCTGGACTCAAACACATGGCTTTTTGCCCCTGATCAATGGGCTGTGTGGTCACCTCTCCCTCCTTCTCAAAGAAGTGAGAGTCACTTGAATCTAATATCTGCCACAATTCCTTTTCCACGGATCGTAGCCTGCTCCTAGCTGCTTCCTTGCTAGCTCCATAATAGGGATCAAAAACATGCTGGCTTGAAAAACGTGGCGAAAACCCCATTTATGGCTTCCCAACAAGCTGTTCTATGGAGCCCCATCGTTTTGTAGGAAGAAACGATCCCCAGAGGAGGTTAAATTTCTTGCTTGGGTTTAACACAAGTCAAGGTCAAGCTTTGGTAGATGCTCTGGTACCATTTCAAGGGAAGAAGGGGTTCAAGGGGATGGCTCTCTTTGGGAGAGAGCAGGCAGGATTCTGAGTTCTGGATATTGCAGCCTTGCCCCCAGTGTGTAAGTATAATAAGTAATCGTTACACCCCTCCCCCTACCCTGCAAGAACTGTGTGTCAATAACCTTGATCCTCCCACCACCCTCCTATCAATGCAGGTTTAGGCAAAAGACATACATTTAAAATAGTAACGCTTGATAAACTTTCTGCTGTGTGACTTTTTCCCCATTCTTTTTTTAAAGCAACTGGCTTGGTAAGTAAATTACACTGTGTGCTAGAGAATATACAACACAGCTATGAATTACAAGGTCATAATTTTACCAGCAGTTTTAGATGCTGCCATAAGCCTTCCAAGGTCTGAAGACAGCTCTAATACATTTGGATTTTTCCCCAAGCCCCCAGAATGGCATTCTAGGCCAGCTATTAAAAGACACTTCATTTCTTGCTTTTGTATTAGGAAAAAAATAGTTCAGTATCACCATCTCCCCTCTTCTTTCTTTTCTTCTACTATATCACTGCCTTTTCTCTTTCTTCTTACGTTACTGTCCCATTTCTTTCATTCCCACTTCTTTTGTTCATTTCATTCGAGTATTAATTCACCAAACATCAAGAGTTCCTTTCAGTAAATTCACTAAGACTTAACATGGTGCCTGGAGCATAGTAGATACACAATAAATGTCTGTTGAAGGAAACAAAATGAAGTGAAATGAAGGAATGAGTGGATAGGTAAGTGGATGAATTGCAACTACTGTGCATCTGTAGGAGGAAGTCAGAAAGAAGGAGCATTACGGAGTGACAGGGAAGGCTCTCCTCCGGTTCCCTGATCCTCCCCAAAGAGGGCTTCAACCAGCCTGCCTCTTTAGGGGTAAATCCACTTGAGTTACTTTCACCACCAATGCAGATCCATCAGCTACCCTTGCCACATAAATGCTTGGGAAAAATCCACACTAGTCTACTTACTGGCTCCCAAAGCAGCAGGCAAATTCCTCCCTCTGCTTACCTTTTTCTCTTGTCTGGAATGCCCTTTCCCCTTAACTCCGTTTAGCCAAACTCTACCTGCACTTTAGGGCTCCACTCAAGTCGCATCCCTCAGCAAGTCTCCATGGAACAGGCATGTCTACCTGCTTTCAACGCACACACAGGTGGCTCTCTCACCAGGTAACAACTGCCCCCATCTGAACGTACACCAAAACTAACTGGTCAGCAGTGAGAAGGCGGGGCCAAGCTACAGCTCTCATATCACAGTGGGAACATGAATGGTAAAAAATACCCTCAGTTCTAGCCTGGCAGGGCCACCTTCCAGGTGTGAACATGGGACCGATCACAGACCTCTTGGAACATGTTTATCCACCTCTACCAAACTGGGGAGAAAAAGAAGCCCTACTTACAGGGTTAATTAAATACAACAGCATTCACAAAATGTTTTCATGCAGTGGAACAGCTGGAGAAATGCGGTGTGTCTTATGAAGAGACGTAAACTCAGCCATCCTGATACGTCCTGGTTTCTGTTCGGTGGAAGACACTCCTTTCCTACGTCTACTCCCTTGGCACCAAGATCCCTCTCAAATTAAGAAACAAACGTTCAAGCGGGAGACTCAACAACTCATAATTTAAGTCTGCTTTCACTCTCACTGTGAAATTCCCCAGGGAGCTGACACCCTACTCTTGACTTACAAGCCTGTTTTTCTAGGAGGCCCAGTCCCTCCAAGGCTGTTTCGTCCCCTCAGTATGGCAGCCACAGGCTTGGCTGACACCGCCTGTTGAAGGAAATACTGTCTGCCCACCACCCCTCATCCGTGTGATGGCCTTCACGGACAGATGTGGGGTGGGGAAATAAATAACAGCTGTTCTGCTGATGCTGTATTCATTCATTTGGGGCAAGGTGAGCAGGACATGGAGAATTTTCCATTTGGATCCAATGGTACACTCCACTGGTTTCAATATTAGTTACAGCCCTGTGCAAACAAGACTCTTGATCTGAGAAAGTCAGGCACATGAGAGTCTATCCTCCAGTTACTCTCCTACTAAGCTGAACTCATATATGTCTCATGTAATCAATGCACAGGTAACATGTGAATTACACCCAACATAAAAAGTGCATCTGTGTGCATTTCAGTGCACATCTTCTCATGTTTACCCTTCAGTGTTATTACTTAACTGTTTTATTCACTCCTCTGTTATGTTCACCAATGTACATTTACATATTTGTATGCAATTTTATATTTACACATTTAAATGCAAATCATACAAATTTGCATATTTATATGTAATTATAAACACATGGTATATGTTTTATATAAATATATTTGCAAATATATTTCTCCATTAAATTCTACTGAACATGGATTACTCTGTTATACGTGTACGTTGTTATATACACGCTGCTTATCAGAGACTACACTCCTGTTATGGCTAAGGTATTCTGAATTCCCACACCCATAACTAGAATAAGCTACTCTAGGCTGAAATTGCGTTTTATGTTTCACAGTCCCACACACGGCAACCCCAAAGCTACGATCAATACGTTATCTGTGGAACGAATCACTTATTAATCTCTCATTGCATCCCTCAAGTCCTGCTCTCTTCTCTCTGACTTTTTCCAGGCTTCAAGAGGTACACTGATTCTATTCGAATTGTTATTACTCGGGGTCCAGCTAAACGCACACAAACTGGCACTCTGAGTGGCCCCATTCCAAGCATCCTTTTACATAAAAGGAACTATGATCCTATGAGCAAGGAGCTGTAAAGCTGACTGCAGCTAGGGGAGTTACTCCCCCATGCAGCATTTAGTGCTGTGGACCCAACAGTTCTAATGAGCAAAAAAAATCTTTCAGACAATTAAGCTGGTGTTTAAGGCCATTTGTTCTAGAATTCCCAAAAGTGTTCTGAAAGATGGCAAAATCATTGGTGATGGGGAAATAAAACCATCAGCTGGAGGATAAGAGATTACTGAATTAAGACGGGCTAGAAACAGGCAAACAAGAACAGTATTATGCAAAATCCTTTAGTATCTAATTTTGCATTACTTGTATTGTTACTAATATTTTCCTGGCCCACTTTTCATAGTCAGGACAAAGAAAGCACACAGGGAGTTTCCCTGTTTTCTGACGACAATGTAGAGATAATATCATTGCCTTTAGTTTGATCAAGATGAAGACTGGGAACATCCAAGCCAAATGAGAGGAGCTAGGAATGTTTTTTCTAAATCTTTTTCATCTCTAAGGAAATTATCTAAAAATCCATTGGCAGTCTCCAATGGGCAAAGAAAGAGAGAAAACCAGCAGAAAGTTTCTGAGCACTAGACAAGCAAATTGACTTACAGACAGTGGGAAAATCATTCCACCTACATTGATTTTCCAATCTGTAAGTAAGGAATGTTGGAAAGATGCTTATGACATTTGGAAGGTGTGGGCTGGAAACCCCCAATTAATTTTTGAGTGCCTCACATATATTAACTAAGGACTGTGGGGTTCTTATTTACTACACAGTCATGACTCATCCTTCAAAGATCTGACCTGCTTAGGATAATGATCTTGTCTTTATATGGGTGACTAATCATCATTATGACTGCCAAGAAGGCTGGTCATACCAGTTTCGTTTCCCAAAAGAAGTACAGAATTCATCAGTCCTGTTTTACAGATACAGGCATTAAACCTTATGAGGAGAACTTTTTAAAAAATAATCACCAAAGCAGGAAGCACCAGAGATCCAATTACCCTCTCCTAAAACATGCCCTCCTTCTCTATTTTCTGTGTGGATAACGGTACCATTCATGGGGAGCCATCTAAGCCCCAAGCCAATCATTCTAGACTTTTCCCACTCCGTCAGCCTCCACATATCCAGCAGCCACAAGGCTTATTAGGGGCTTTCTCCTCAATACTTCTTTTGATCCCTCAACCCCTCCATAACTCTTGCTTCTGCTTTACTAAACACAGGCCCTTAGGATGTCTTCCCTAGATTCTGAAGTGGTCTCAAGTCGTCCCCTGTCTCCATCTTAACTCCCTCTTGATTTCTCCCCACAGGGTGTTCACCACGCTCTTTCCTGTAGACTACTGGATTCTAAAAGATTTCAAAGATCAGACCTG
The DNA here is from genome assembly GCF_048564905.1 of Vicugna pacos. Lineage (NCBI taxonomy): Eukaryota > Metazoa > Chordata > Mammalia > Artiodactyla > Camelidae > Vicugna > Vicugna pacos. Next base: position 46,439,132 of record NC_132997.1, on the reverse strand, counting down.
CAAACTGCAAACTCCCTCACACGTTTCTCAAAGTCCTGGTGGACAGGGCCCTTGCCTCCCAGGCCTGCCTTTCCAGGGCTCTGTCATCACATCTGCCTACAGGAGAGGGATTCGAGTCCCATAAAAGAAACCACTTCGGAGCCTTTCCTCACATGCCTCTTTCCCTGCCTGTTCCTGGGCATCATTCAGGCCTTGATGCAAGCGACACCATCTCTGTGAACAGAACAGAACTGACCATGCCTTCCCTGTGCCAAGCTTAGGTCACATCACAGTATGTTTATTACACTTCCCCCCCACACATGGATCTTATTTAGTTAGGGGTTAAACCATCTGAAGACAAACACTGTGTCTTATTTCTGTTGTACGTCCACTGCCTGGTACAGAGCCCGGCATAGAGCAGGTACTCCATAAATGCTTGAACGGATGAGTCACTCAATCACAAATCTCATAGAACCTCTACTCTCACCATTAACCCACGGCGAGAACAGGGCTTGGTGAGCTAGAGCCTGTGAGCCAGATCTGACCTCTCCCCTCTTTCTGTACAACTTGCAAGGTAAGAATTTCTTTTTCACATTATTAAATAGCTGAAAATCATGGCAATATTTCATGGATGTGAAATTGGATGAAATTAAAATGTCACTGTCCACGAATAAAGTTTTAGTGGGACACGGCCCGCCCATTCTTTCACATGTGGTCTGTGGCGGCTTTCCTGCTACAGGGCAGAGCTGAACAATGGCGACCGAGGCTGCGTGTCCCCCCCAGGTGCCCAGTTTGCTCTCTGGCTCTTTACAGAACTTGGCCGAGCTCCAGCCTACAGAACGCAACTTGGTCACCCTCATTTGACCATTCACTCCACTGTTCACTCGGTGGATATTTACTGAGTATTGACCATATGCCAAGAAGTGTTCTGCCGGGTTCTAAGGATAAAACACAGCCAAGAAAGGTACCGTCATGGTGGGGCTCACAGTCTGGGTCCGGAGCAGGAGAAAGAGACTAAGAAATAATCATATAAGTACTGTTGTGATGACAGCTCTGATGGGTGCTAAGAAATGGTGGGTGGGGTCAATTTCCATTAGACACTGAAGGTTACTGTAATTATTACAGATTGCCAAATCGGTGTCCAAGCTGTACAGCACTAAGATGGATCTCTTTTTCTCCTTCTCCCTTTTCTCTGCCCCTTAGCTCTTGGTTCTCAATCAGGTTTCACCTTTAGATTGACTTGTGACACTCGTGCTCATCATAACCCCAGCCCTGAGAACAAAACTTGGCCCTTGAGAGGCACACAGGCATCAGTGTTGAATCTGCAGAAGAATTAATTCATTTTAGTAGAAGAAATGTGGGCAAATTCCTTGGCATCCCTGGGCCTCAGTTTTCTCTAAGTGCAATACCGGACAGGCTGTTCCCAAGTCCTTCCAGTTTTGCTCTCTGCGATTCCTTACGTCCTTAGAGCTGGCCTCCATCTGGCTTTCTGATTCACTCATTTCCGGGGACATAAGGCAGCCTCCTTCTGCTTCTGCAGACTGATGCATCGTCTCCTGAATGACACATGAACTCTGCCCAAGGCAACACAGCCCACACCAATCCGTTCCACAGATCACTGCTGACAGTGAACAGGGAGGATATCTTGGGGTTTCAGCCAAGGTCTGCTCAAGGTCTTTAGCATAAAGGGTGGCCAGGCTGAACACACAACAGCAGAGGAGAGAGATGATGCTAGCTTCATAAACTGGCCCATTAGCTAAGAATCATGAAGGTTTTCTGTCCACACACATTTTTAGAATGTGATTTCAACATGGGTGGCTATTTTAATGCACACACAGATAGACACAGAAATCACCACCCCCCATCCTCCAGGACACACACACAGACACATGTACATACACATGCTACTGATCATTTTTTTCAAGATCCTGGATCCCATGGGGGATCTGAAAATTTAATTCCAGGATGATTCCCTAGGTCTTTTCGCCTCCAGAAGCAGCTGTTTTTCTTGGCTACCTATACCACTACATGGAAATGGGTTGGGCAAAAGAAGTTCTGCACCCCTGGTGTTTGTGTTTCTCGCCCTGTTAGCTGCCTCATTCTACAGCAGCCAGAGCCCGGCAACCAGAGTGGCCCCTTGACCAACTGCGAATGCTTCCATGATTCCCATCAGCCCCGTAATAACAGAGCCGACTGCTTGAATGTGTTTCCTCCTTGAAAACTTCTTCCATGTAGCAAGAGGGCATCCAGGGTGCTGTTTCTCCTGTGTCGTGGCTCTCGATTGTCTTCTGGTTTCTTCTCATCTTTTTTTTTTTCCATCTAAAATATACATATTTTTTCAGCTTTGCTGAGATGAAGTCCAGCCAGAGAGTCAAAGGAAATGACAGAAATGTCAGGACAGGAAAAAAAAAAAAAAGCTTTTTTTCCCCCTAAAAATGAGTGGATACAAGGAATGACAACTCAGGGAAAAAAAATCATGACTTTTTTTTTTAACCTCTTTTCATCTTATTCTGTATCTGTTAAGGGACTGAAAGCAAATCATATGAAAAACTCTATTATCTTCCACATAAATGACCTTGGAAACTCACCCAACGGTAATCAATGGTAACTGTGTGCTAACTCACCTCCCAGGAGGAAAGAGTGAAATAAGAATACTTACTAACACTGTGGCATCTCATTTTAACACCATAGTTCTGTTTCCTCTATCAGTGCTGCTCTACTGAGGTACACGTGTTGTGACTACACTCAAGTTTATTAATAAAGTTCCTATTCCTATTTAGGTTTGACAAACATGTCTATGCAGAATCTCTGCATTCTTTCATTTTTGGAAGCTGACAGCTTGACGAGCAAAAAGGAAAGTGACAGTTCATTTCAAGATTTCTTTCAAATCTGAAAACCAGTTCAGTCAAAAGATGGGAGGAAAATACCCTACTGGGCTTAAAAAGATTATATAAGCAATTGAAACAGTAACATCTTCAGTCTGGAGTTCCCTCCTCGACCTGCATTGGATGTCCACGGTTTTCTAAGGGGAGTGGTTTCAGTGTGCTTAGCCTGAATGTATATGCCCACTTCTCAAAATCCTAGCTAGTGGACTGACATTCGACTTTGGGGAGGGGGGGCTTCTCCACATAGTCTGGGGACCTTCTGAGGGGTTGGTTATCTTTTCAGCATCAAAAACTTAAACCTGACTTCAGCTGAGGTTAATTCACCAGGATTCAAAGAGAAAGGATTCTGGGGACAGCAGCTACTATGGTTTCCATTCCTACTTTCTCTCACTAGATGGCAGAATTGCACAGCAAATCTTTGCAGAACAGTGGCCTGGAAAATGCTCTGGCGCTGCAGTCAGGGGCTGGGGAGAGTTACTGGAAGAGGCAGACACTTGGGGCAGTGAGCGCAGAGAAAAGCATGTGGCATCTGCACTTCCCACGGGTCCCCTTGTGTTTGCAATCGAGCCTGGTCCTTCCTCTCCACCAGACTAGATCAACAGGAGGGAACCAAAGGCTTATTGCCTAAAATGAATTTAAAAAAAATGGGGATAAGAAGTCCTCAGACAATGTGCACTTTGCTCCAGTGGCCGTAACATTTGGAAAAGGACTTCGGACTCACTTTTCAAATTCAAGAGACAGTGTTTTAAGTTACCTAAGATATTCACCTACTACATGAAGAACATTGTTAATCTGCTGTACCCTGTTCAGTGTTGTCAACAGATTCCAAGTTATTGGCTTTGTAATGATAGTGGACAATGGATGTAGTAAGAAGGAAATAGTCTAAGATGGCCATTTCCTATAGAGAAAAAAATGCCCAGTTTATCCAAACTTATTAGTAGCTACTATGTGCAGAGCACCGCACCAGACTTTAGAGGGAAAAGCAAGAATACATAAGCTGCTGATCTAGAGCAGGGGTCAGATCACAAACTTTCTGTAAAGAGCCAGCTAATAAATCTTTAAGGTTCTGTGAGCCCTAAGTCTCTGCCTCATTGCCAAAGACAATATGTAAATAAATGGGTGTGGCTGTGTTTCAATAAAACTTTATTTACAAAAACAGGCAGTAAGCCAGATATGCCAATTTCTGATCTAGACAATGAACCAGGACTTGTACATATCACTTACTTAAAAAAAAAAAAGCAACATCAGTAGACCACCCATTAGAGAGTCAGATGATAATGGTTTCAGAAGAGGCCAGATCATAACTGGTTGAATGCAAGGAAGTATTGAGAGAGGACAGAGAGTGCCTGCTAGACGGGGGCACCACCGAAATTGTGGTGATGGGATGTATCTGCGATTGGGGTAGGGGTGGCTGGTAAGTAGACTGGTTGGAGAAAAGATGGCAGAAATTCACAGAGAGGCAGAAACAGGAGTGGAAAGGGAGGCTGGATTAACATATAAAGGCCAAGGACTGTGAAACTGAGTTTTTATAAAAAGGAAGAGCTTGCTGTGCCCCTAGTCTGGCCAGGAGGATGTTGTGCAATCCACCCAGGAGACAAGAAGTGAATGTACCCTTTATGGGGTGGGTTGCTAAATTGTTATCTGACCTTGAAGAGAGAGGCTGAAGTTCGTGATTGTCACATGGGAGCAATATGGTATCACACTTGTATTTGGTGTTTATTTAACGATGGGGCTCTGCTCATCACCCCTCATCTGCCCTTCCTTCTGCCCAGGTTCAGTGTCTCCAGCTAGGATGACTGGGAGAGAATGTTTGTTAAAATAAATTATCCTGGGGGTGGAGAGAGTTCAGACTCAACAGAATCCTTCCTTGGAGAAGGGGGCTGAGGGACCCTGCCCCGGAGGAGGGAGAAGGGCAAGCTTGAGGGAAGCGAGGGAATTGGACCTGGGATCTCCCTCCTTCCCTTGTCTTCCCAAATCTCCAACACATCCTCTTCCTATTTTCCTTCATGAGCCAACACTATCCCAATTCAAGAGAGTTTAGGAAGAGAGAGCAACCCAGACCGGCTCTGAAGGAAATATGAACGGCTGATAAACACAAACAAGGGTCCTTCCTCTCACCAGGAATCCAGGGCTTGGGATACCTTAGGACAGGGCTAAGTGGGAAAGATCGGAGGGCTTTCTAAAGAGGGTCCCTCTGACCAAGTTTAAATTTTAATGTGGAATATAAGATGCTGGGTATGTCTCAAGATGTAAATGATTCAGGTTTTAATTAGAAAACGTCCTGAAATAAGGGATTACATCAGTAAAGATATTTGATATTTTGCCACACAAAAATAGAAAGGTTTACTAGAATGTGAGAACCCTGGAAACTGGCATAGCAGTCACTACCAGAATTCAAGTGCAGCCTCGTGCTAGGCTGGACCAGTGGTTTCCAAAGTGTGGCCCCAGGCCAGCAGCATTAACCATGGCTTGGGAACTTGTCAGCAAAGCAAATCCTCAGGCCCCACCCGAGATGCACTGAATCAGAGCCCCTGGGAATGGGGCCCAGCACTCTGTGTTTTAACCAGCCCTGTAGGTGATTCTTATGTATGCTCAAGTTGGAGAACCACTGATCTGTCTAGAATCTGCCGCGTCCATGTTCTAAAGCAACCATCCTTAATCATGGCCAGAGGGTCTGCCTCAGTAGAGCTGGAAAGGGGCTCACATGTTTTTGTTCTTGTTTTTTAAGGTTCTCAGGTATTCAGGCATGCTCCTGATGGAAATACCACCCCTGTGCAGGGCTTCGCAACCTGGGGTGCAGGTTAGAACTACCCAGGGAACTCTAGAACACTCTGATGGCTGAGTCCCACCTCAGCGATTCCGATGTACTTGGTCTGAAAGATAGCCTGGCTTGAGGGAAGGAGGGGTTGAGGGCAGGGTGGGAAGTTTCAAAGCTCCCCAGGCGATTCTAATATACTGCCAAGCATATTATAATCTACACTAATGTACACTAATATATGAGTGTATCTGATATACAGTTCAGCATGCATCAAAATCATCTGGATAATTTATTAAACCAAATTCCCCCAAAAGAATGTATAGGTTTGGGTGTGGGCCTGAGAATTTTCACTTCTAATAAGCTCCCAGGTGATGTGCTGGCCTAACATTGCTCTGGGAGGAACATGCTTACTTCTGAGATACATGGAATCTACTTTGGGCTGGGCTGGCCAACTTTCCTCCCTCTGTTCCTCCTCTGAATTCCTATACATTTATTGTTCATTCTTCCTTATAAAGTACCCACCTAATTAAATTACCAACATCTTAAAGGCAGAGCTACCCAACTGTAAGCCACTCCCCCCAGGAATCAGTGGGTTGCACACAGTAGGTGTTCAGTTGAATAAACGCATCAGTGTCTCGGAGTTGCTTCCCAGTGTTCATTTTTGCCCCACTGGCTCAGACTGCCAGGTCAATACACCACGGCCCTGATCTCATGCAGAAGAATCGAGGCATCTATTTTTTGAAGATGACGGGAAGGTAAATATCCACCCAGTCCTAGAGATTTAGGTTGCTTGGGGAGGCTGTTCCAATAATACACTAGATGAAGTACAGCCATCTGGAGACGGTTTGGCATCGATGAAAACCTACTGCTGCATTTGTTCCTTGAAGACATTCATTTTAGAATGTTATTTCCAATTTGGCACATCACGAGCTGTGCACGTCAGGGAGGATTTAGAATCTCTTCTACCTACAGAGGGCATCTTATTTAAAGCACGTCCCTGACAATGCAATACCAAGGGAACACGACTGGAAATCTCCTACAGGGGAACCATTTCTGCAGAAGCAGTTTCTGCTACAGCAGCTACTGGAGCAGCAATTGGCTTCCTGAAAAGCACCCAAACTTGCAGCGCTCCACTTTGCAGGGTCTGCTTTCTTCAGAACCCAATCTCAGGGACAGCACTTAATGAGCCCATTTCTCTTGTCCGACGCTAGCAATCCAGTCTCGATGCTATCCCCAAGATGCATGGTGCCAGTGCGATTTTTTTTCTGCAGAATGTAAGATCAGGCAAAGAGTAATCTCTAACATGATAGTCCATTCAGGATGGACTAACAATAGTAGCATGGGTTATTTTTATTTATTTTGCTGCTTGTATAGAAAAAAACTAAGACGCTCAGAAGAGAAGGCTATTTTTTTTTAAAAAGTAGTTTGGAGGCTGGTAAGTTACAGAAATCATCAACTCAATTTTTCCAAAAAAAAAAAAAAAGGAATGAGTTACTCTTCTTTTTAATTTCCTCTCTCACCTGAAAGTACCAATGAAATTCTGTTAGGGAGTCTCTCTGCCTTTTGTCAGGGGACTGGAGAAAGGTAGAAGCTGTATTTTAGTCTTTGATCTGATTGGATTGTTAGACTAGTTTTTTTAGTGTAATGATTGTGGTTGGATAAGCTTATAGCTTGAGCATAATACAGCATTGAGAAACATGGACCCTGGAGGCAGACTGCCTGAGTCCCAAGCCGGGTACTGCCACTTCCCAACATTGTGACTCTAGGGGAGTTACTGAACCTCTCTATGGTTCGGTTTCCCTATCTGTAAAATGGGGCTAAAAATGACACCGATTTCCTAGTCTTGTTTGGAAGAGGACCTGAGACTATTGCATATGTACACGCACATACGTACATACACATACACACACAGGGATGTATAATACGAACACATCCAACTCTGTTCTGGTCACAGAAGAGCTCTCTCTTTTAGAGCTCTCTCTCTCCCAACCTATCTCCCCGCCCCCAAACACATCCCACCCGGAAAAGAGAGGCCTCACAACCACTGACTGCAGGGAGGGGCTTACTTAGAAGGCTCTGGGCTTTAGAGAATCTGGAGTGCAGCCGCCTCGGGTTATGGGTTATGGAGCAGGTGAACCCTGCGGACTCGAGAAGGCCCTTCCTTCCAGGCCTGGGGCACTGTGACCTGGAACTCCCTTGGTCACAGTGGCTGAGTCCACGCAGGGCAAAGTGAGTGTGCCCACCCCTCCGCTAACCACAAACCGCCCATCTGAGTTGGAGCTTATCGTCTCCGGTCCCTCTTTCGCAGACTTAATCTCACTCTAACGCAGCAGAGTCCGGGACAGTCCTGCAGGGGGAACCAGAGCCAAAAAGGCCATTTCAGCAGCTGTGAGAGAGTCCCAGGGATGAAGCTGGGGCCGGAGATGAGCCCAGGGCCTCTTTTGTGTCTTTTCGCCTACCTAGGCCTAAAGTACATTTAATTCAGTTTGGGTGGGGTGGTGAGGGGTTCATTTTGACACTGTTCTAATGAATTCTCTAGCATCCGCCCAAGAAAGCTACTTACTTTTCTTTTAGATACAGACTTTGTATAGACATTGGTCTTTTCACTAAAAATAATATCAATAAGCATTTGTTAAGCTTCCACGGTCTCCAAGAGTGTCCCAGATTTACACAAAGTAAAAGTCCCTAGTGCTTTGTGCTTTCTTTCACAGAACTCATATCCTTGAGCAGAGGGTCCAAGAGACTCTCCTACAGTGATGGAAACGCTCTGTATCTGTGCCCTCCAGTACCTTAGCCACCAGTCACAAGGAGCTACTCAGTACTTGAAATGTGGCTAGCATGACTGAAAAACAGAGTTTTTATTTAATTTTGATGAATCTCCATTTAAGTAGCCAGATGTGAACAGTGGCTACCATATTGGACAGCACGGTCTAGACTGGACATCCTTGCTACTTACAGCCTGGTCCCCAGGCCTGAAGCCGCAGCACCACCTGGGAGTCTGTAGAACTGCAGAGTCCCCAACCCCACCCCATACCTCATGAATCAGAAATTCCCCTCAACAAGGTCTCCTGGTGCCTCGCCTGTGCACTGAAGTTTAGGAAGCACTCTTCTGGGGACAAATGAACCCAACATTCACAGCTGAGGGCATACACAGGAGGTTCTCGACCATCTTGCACTTTAGATGCAGTTGGGGGTGTTGAAGAATGCAGAGCCTGGGTCACTGCCTCCACTCCCAGCCCACATCCTCTCACTTAATTGGTTGGAGGTTTGGCCTGAACATCATGAGTTTTAAAGGCTCATCAGGGATTTTAAGGGACAACATTCTGAGAACCACATAGCCTAGGACAGTGGTTCTCAAAATTGGGTGGACATCAGGGTGACCGGGGGGATTTGTAAAACACAGGTTGCTGGATCAAACCCTCAGAGTTTTTGATTCACTGGGTCTGGGTTGGGAACTAAGAATCTGCAGTTCTAACAGGTTTTCAGGTGATGCTGTCGACCTGGGAACCACATTTGGCAAACCACACTTTGAGAACCCCTGGCTGAGTCATTTTAAGAGCACAGGCTCCAGAATCAGACTTGGGCTGAGTCCTGGATCTACTCTTTACTACCTGAGGAAGTTACCTAACCCCCAAACCTCTGCTTCCTAAATTGTAAAATGGGACTAGAAGTATCTACTCACTGGATTGCTGAGAATACTAACTGAGGTAATGCCTATGAAATGCTGAGCCCAGTGTCTGGTCTTAATAAGCAATCAATAATTGTTCATTATTATCATGCTTGTAAGAAGACACTCATTCATTCACTCAGCAAGCACAAATGATGCGTCAGGCACTGTTCCAGGCACCGGGGACACAAGCAAACCACCAAGATGGTCAAGGTCCTGCCACACTACCCGTAGAACCTGAATTCCATCTGATAGCAAACAGACCGGTCACATTGCTCTTACAGCACTAATCACAAGAACAAAGTAAATTAAGGTCAGAGAGGAATTCATTCCAACTGGGAGAGTGGAAAAGCTTCACACAGGAGGTGGGGTTGGAGCTGCGCATCAATGAGGAGAGGGGTGACCTCCAGAGAGGCGGGCAGAGACTCACTCAGGGAAGACGCAGCGGGGCGGACGCAGCCTGCTGGGGCTGGGCTGGAAGCCTCAGGAGAAAGGGAGGCAGGGAGGCAGGGCTGTGTGCCTGGCGCTGCCTCCACTCTGGGCCCAAATCACACTCTGCTTTTTATTTTTCATTTTGTTTCATTTTCTTCTGAACCTCAATACACTACAAATTACTGACGTCCTGTAAGTGAAACCAGTCAAAGGCTTTTACTCCTTTTTCTAAGTTGAAGTATAGTCGATTTACAACATTGTGTTTCTGGTGTACAGCATAGTGATTCCATTGCAAATGTATGTATTCTTTTTCACTATAGGCCATTACAAGATATTGAATATAGTATGTGGGCTACACAGTAGGGCCTTGTTTATCTATTTATATATATATATATGATTTCACTATGTAAAATTTATTTGCCTTTTTTCTTTTTATAAAAAATGTGTAACACCAGCACCTACTCTTCAGTGAATTTATGAAACTATTCTCTTTTGTAGAATACACACTGGCATTGAAACAGTTTAAATAAATGTAAAGGCTATCTACAAAAAGTCAGTTTTGATTTCTTGTATCCCCCCCATACTTTATGAGTCTGCACACATATACACAGTAGTTAGTGTCTGCAAGTCTCCAACTCCCAGTTTATCCCTCCAATGCATCCCTGTCCCGTTTGGTAACTATAAGTTTGTTTTCTATGTCTGTGAGTCTGTTTCTGTTTTGTAAATAAGTTCATTTGTGTCTTTCTTTTAGATTCCACCTATAAGTGATATCATATGATATTTGTCTTTCTCTATTTGACTTCACTTAGTATGATCATCTCCAGGTCCAACCATGTTGCTGCTAATGGCATTATTTCACTTTTATGGCTGAGTATCCCATTGTATGTATGTATATGTATGTATGTGTGTGTGTGTGTGTGTGTGTATGACAACTTCTTTATCCATTCACTTGTGGATGGACATTTAGGTTGCTTCCATGTCCTAGCTAATGTAAACAGTGCTATTATGAGCATTGGGGTGCATGGCTTTCACCCTTAATTACTCTCACCCCATGCAGAGGTTAGTCACTGAAGGTCCTGATACGAAGCTCCCCTCACCTGCTGTGGGGTTCTTCAAGCAAGGGAGTGGCTTTGGGTCCAGACACCCTATGAAGTGCACAGACAACACAGAGACTCCTGGTACTTCAAGTGAGCCCCTGAAAGACTGAGCACTAAAGGGGAAAGTGGTATTCTGACCCCACACGTCACCTTCCTTGGCGAAATGGTGACACGCTCTCACAACTGGTCACTCATCTGGCTTCCAAAACTGTTTCTCTCTACTCCTAAGGAAACTCCAGAAAAGCAAGAAAGCATGAGATCTAATGAAAGAGGGCTTTTAAGCAAAGGATATGCAGACTGAACAAGTTCTTCTTAGTTGCAACAGCCTCACAGGAAGGGGCGCCCAGACTTCACTGTAACTTGCTTAAGAACAATGATAACAAGCACATCTATCTAGCAATTCATTTGTTGCCAGGAAAAGAAAAAACCCCACAATACTACATAGAAAGGAGGTGGGTGGGGGGTGTCTTGGGCTCCAAATGGAATCTCCCCAAGGGTCTCCTCCCATGATAGGCTGGAAAAGTGTGAAGAGTCAAGGGCATAGAGGGCCCTAAATGCCTATGGAGACTTTGGTCTCCAAAGGGCTATGTGGAGCCACTGGCAGGTCTGAACAGGAGCATGGGTCCCAGTCCTAATTTTCCCTGGTTCTTGACTTCGGGCAAGTCACTTACTCCCTCCCTCGGAGCCTCAGTTTCCCCTTTGGCAAAATGGGAATAATAATAATACCCCTGTTAGTAGGCAGAATAATGACCCCCTGGAATATCCATGCTAATCCCCAGAATGTGTGAATATGAGAACTTACACGGCAAAAGGCAATGAAGGTAGCAGAGAAATGAAGATTTCCAATCAGCTGACCTTGACGTGGGGAGGGGGCCCTAGGTTATCCAAGTGGACCCAATGTAATCACAAGGGGTCCTTAAAAGTAGGAGAGGGAGACAGAAAAGAGAGGCAGAGAGAGGTGAGGACAGAAAGCAAGATGGGAGAGACGCAAGGTGAGAAGGTCCTTGCCCACTGTGGCTGGCTTGGAAGACGGAGGAAGCGGCCAAGAGCCAAGGGACGTGGGAGGTCCCCTGAAGCAGGAGAAAGCAAGGACGTGGAATCTTCCCCCGAGCTACCAGAAGGGAGCATAGCCCTGAAGACACTTCTATTTTAGCCCAAAGAGACCTATGTCGGACTTCGAACCTCCACAACTGCAAGACAATAGATTTGTGTTGTGTTAAGGCACGGCGTTTGTGACAGCTTGTTATAGTGGCAACAGGACACTGATACATCCATCTGGCAGGGTCGTGAGGCTGGTGGCACGCTGTAAAAACACCTTCTCATCTCAGAGGCTACTGCCATCCAGCGGCGCTTGTCATTTTCCAGACAGGGTGGCTCCCGTCTCCTAGGAATGCTCGCTGCTTCCCGCGCTGCCTGTCTCACCCATCAGCACAGGCCTCAGCTGAGCCCCTGCCCCTCGCAGAAGCCGCCTCGCTTTCCTCCGCCCACACGAGCCCTCTCTCCTCTGAACTCCCGTGGCCCTTGCAGCCTCTACCTCGCAATTTCAGAGGTAATGATACAGCGGGTGGTGCTACCTGCTGTTGCTGCATGTGTGTTTACTTTGGTTCCAAAACCAAATTGAAACCTTGGTCTCAAACAGGAACTATGTTTTGTCCCGTTGTTGTTTGCTGTTGTTTTTAAGAATCTGTGCTTTTTTTTTTTTTTTAATAGTCCTGTTCGGATCACCTTTTGACACAAAAAGGGGCTGCCTGGGCGTATGTTTCTAAGCAGATATCCTAAGTCACCCTATGACTGGGCACTAACTCATTTTTTCTATTTTTTAAGCAGAAGTTTCTATTTTCTCCCAGAGTTTGCTAAAAGGTCTCAGGTCTAAGGCCAGGTCTAACGCAGACCAGAGAACCAGGGTTAAGTTTTGACCACAGTTCAACAACTGGGGCTCCTGACCATCCTCTGATTTCATCGGTCAGAGAAGAAGGGACCATTTTGGAAATCACAGTAAAACTAGGAAAGAAGATGGCCAAACATCTGCTCCTTTTATCCCAGGGCTGAATACACAGTAGGTTCTCAGTAACAGTCAGGTAGATGACCGGCCAGTGAGCGCATTCTTGTTTTTTCCTCTACTCTCTTCTTTTAACCACACAAGCTGGCCCTCGATAAAAACACATAAATAAGCAAACAAAGGAGGCACAGCCCAGTGACCTACCCTGGGGACATAGTTCCCACAAGAATGAGACAAACAGACAAAAGAGTTCTCCCTGGAGCATGTTATTCAAGTCTCAAAATAAGATCCATCTCGCATTTCAAGGTACATTTATTTTAGGGAGCTAGGATAAGGATTTTGTGAATAAACTGGTGTGTGGGAACAGGAATTAAAATAAGCAGTGACTTGCCGCCTGCCGACGTGGATGTCCTCACATCCCACTGCCTTATTTTTGGTTCCATTCTGGCTTGTTTTCTTCTCTGGGGCTTTCAGAGATGATGGGTTAGAAAGAGAGGCTGGGGATAATCATGGCTTCTGTTCATTAAGCTGGTCCCATGGACGCGGTCCTTTACTCACAACTTCACTGAACCCCATGACAATGCTCTGAGACGAGCGCTAATATTGTCCCCATTGCACAGGTGAGAAGACTGAGTTTAAGACAGGGAAAACGACCTTGCTCAAAGCGACCCGTTAGCAAGAGGCTGAGCCACCATGTGAGCTGAGGTGGTGGAGCCCAGAACTTGGCTCTGACCCACTCAGCTCTATTGACTGAGAACCTGTAGGAGCCCCCAGCCCTTTCTCTCTCTCTCTCTCTCTCAATCTCTCTCTCCCAGGTGGATCAGGTCCAATCTCAAAGTTGCTAAGGTACCCTGGGACTCAGGAGAATCCACGTTAGCTCTTTGTGTTTCCCTGATCTGAATGGCAATTCTAGAAACTGGAGATGGATGAGGAAGACTAGGAAGAAGAGGAAACATGGGCTGGGTGCTTTTAAATAAGATCTCTTCCCCCCCCCCAACCCCGCCTGTCTGAAGGGAAGCTTCTGTGAGTAAGAGGAGATGGAGGGGTGCCAGCATAAAGACAGCTCAGTCATTCCCAACCCAGTCCTCAAAACCCCAGATCTCTCAAGGGTAAGGACAGAGGCAGAAGAACTACATACGAGAACAGACATAAAGTCAGACCAGATCATGGGTAAAGCACTGTCCCCCACTCCCCGACTGTGGGACACTGGATGAGAGAGTTAACCTCTCTGAGCCTCCATCTCCTTATCTGTAAAATGGGGACAATAATTCCTACCTCACAGGTTTACTCCGAGGACTAGGTCACTTCACATACGCAAGGGGCTTATCAGAGTGCCCCGCATCTAGCACAACTGGAATAAATAGCTGTTTTTATTAAAATCCTGTCCAGTGGGCTAACATGATGCATGCAGAAAAATCAATAAATAATTTTCCTCTGTAATAGGCAATTATATACGAACAATAGGAAATCTAACGTGATGTGAGTGATGCTCTAGCAGAAATAAGGGTGGGGGCATGGTGTTCATACTGCTTTTTACCCCCAACGGTGCCAGCTACAGACAAGCCCTCTGCTCCCGGCAGGTCTCCTGCAGCACTGGGATCGACCTCAGGTTCCTGCATCTTCTCCCAAACCTCAGCCCGTCAAGGCAGTGCCTTTTCATTTTCTGAGAGGAGGGCAGCACTTCATGAAACGCCCTGTTTAATGGGATGATTCCTTTTACTTTATAAGCCATACCTCATGGGAATGTTCATTTTTATCTCTGGAGCTCATCGGTACCATAATTGTTTCACGGTGTAATAACCCATGGATTAAATCAGACACGGGAACCTCCTTGAAATATTATTATACGGAATTCTCTTCCATAACCGGCAGACCAGTTTTGGATTTTTTAGCCAAGGGGCTTAGTTACCAACAAGCCAAAAGCCTCTCATTAAAGGTGTTTTCTCCAACAAGAGGAGAAAGGTGATTTGTTGCTATTATTTCATAGCCCAAAAGGTTGCTGGTTTCTGTTTCCAGGTTCAATAGCACTTTCTAACACACTACATAATTTACTCATTAGGCTTGTTTTTAATCCTGTTCTTCCCCCGTGCAACGTCAGAGGGCGACACTGGGATAAGCTGATGTGGGATGCAGTCTATTTTCTTCACTGTTGTTTCCTAATCATCTGGAAAAGTGCCCGGCACATAATAGGTGCTTTATAAATATTGTTCAATTCATTAACGGATTAAAGCACATTTTAGAGCATGTCTTCTTGAATAGCAACCACAGCTGATACAAAGTATCTCTCATTACTTTTCCCTTCTCTCTTTCTTCCCTTTTTCTGTTTGCTTGGATAGATTTTCACTAGATCAGAACATGCCTCCAAAAATCAGGATGTCATCATCCACAAAAAGGCAGGGGTTTTTACAACATCCAAGCCCTTCTGACACTAAGACTCTCCAGGGAGCATCTCACTCACAGCAAAGGAGACCCAGCTCCAGACCCTCACCTGGGGTGAGACCTGCTAGCTGCAGAGGAGGGACGTCTCCACCACCATCAGGAAGGGGTCCCCTCCAACATCTAGGATCACAAGGGACCCTGACATAAAAGTCAGATGCAGGAAGTAGGAGGACCAGAACATAATTCAGTCCAAACCTCCCATTTTTTTTGATGGGAAAATTGAGGGTTCAGAAAAACAAAGTGGTTGTCCAAGTGCACAGAGGAATTAGAGCACAGCCAAGAAGAGAAGGCAGGTTCTTTTTCTTACTTCTTTACTTCTTCCTTTCCTCCCTCCCACTTCCTTCCTCCCCTGTTTCTTCCCTCCCTTCCTTTGTTCCTTGTCTATTTGTTTGGGATAGGTGTGCATGTGTGTGTGTGTATGTGTGAACTCTTTGCAACAAGATGGTTTAGAAGAAGCCCCAGTGAGCAGTCCATATATAATGCTGACCCAGGTACACTGGTGGTTTAATTTCACTGACTTCTCAGTCCTCCACAACAACCAAGACCCCAACTTTTCTCAAATTGCCCATGAATGATGTAAAAGTCTAGGAGACTTTCTGAGCCAAAAGAAACTTTTAGACATCATCTGGCCCAACCTCTATTTTACAGATGAAAAACAGCAGGCCAAGGGAAGAAAGGTGAGTTCCCCAGGTGACAAAGTCAGCTAAGCTGAAGGGACTGGGACCCCAGGCACCAGAGCACATTAACACACACTTGGGATGCTTCTCAGTGGTGCGTGGCTCTAATGGTCTCATCACGCTGGAAAGAAAACCCCATCCAAGCAAGCACATCTCAGATCACAAAAGAAAATGTTTCCACTGAACAAGTGAATACAATTCTAATGAGAAAATAAGTACAAAGCAGAATCTGTATAAGATACACACACACACTGGGGCACACACACACATGCATGTGATTACTGCATATGTTACATATAAAAGATGTATCTTTTTAAAATACTTGATACAAGGCATATAATAAGTTCACAGTACTAGCAAGGACAACAAAACATATTGCTAATGGAAACACAATTGATACAACATTTTTGAAAAGTTATCCATTACTATCTGTACAAACTAAAATACACATACTCTTTGATCAGCAAGTCCTCTTCCTGGAACATGGAACTAACTACAGAAATAGAATTGCACAGATATGTGGATGAGAGTGTTTACCAAACCACTGTTTATACTAGAAAACAATCAGGAGGTGCATCATTGGGGTTATGGCTGAATCAATGCGGTACAGCAACGTATGGGCTTTTTGTGCAACTGTTTTAAAACAAATCATCACAGAGTTGAAGGAATGGCAATCAGTTATCAGGCAGTAAGACAGCCAAAGTGCAGTGTGATGTGATTAATACAATGATTTTGCACAAAGACCACCACCTCTAAAAAAGTATTATATGTGCACATCCATGTTTGTTCATGGTGGAATCCCCATGAAGGAGAGATGTGGAACTCTGCTAACACTGAGCATCCCAGGGAGAAGGCAGTGAGGGATGCGGGCGGAAGAGATGCTTAATAGTTTCTCTATACATCTTTGAATGTTTACACTAACTACAATACATATATATGGCAAAAAACTAGGTAAAGACCAAAAATTTCTGAACATGAAGGCAAAGGAACCCACAAACAGCCCTCAACGTCCTGTTTCAGCCTCCCCTCTTTCCTTGTAGACTCGAGAAAGCAGGAACGTTCTGAAGAAATTACTCTGTGCAGCACAGAGAACCTCAAAGCAGCCTCTTTAAGCCTTTGGCTGCCACGACCATCCTCCGAGCTGGTTACCTTTCCCGCCAAAGTGGTCCTAGTCCTGATACAGGAAGTGACCTGCCAGCCAGAGGCAGAAAGCGAGGTGTGAACCCAGCACCAGCAAAAGCCCTTCCTTTAACACAGGAAAGGGGCTTGATCTCTCTCCAGGTGAGAGTGACCCTAGACACTTTACCTGATCCTGTCCCACCAAGAACTCACAACTATAAGTAAACCTTGCAGGTCCCACTCTTCACAAGACTAAGAAGGACACAGAAGATAACTGTGGCAGGCAGGCCTTCCAGGGCACCTGAACCAGCTACTCGGAAAGCTGGCCTTGTCCCCCTGGGCTTCTTTGTCCGGTCCTGAATCCCAGTTGAATGAAAAGTGACAGAACCACAAACGCAGAGGTTCTGGCTGTGGCAGTGATGACCACTGGGCTTCAACAAGGATAAAACTGCATTCTCTGAAGCACTACCTGTGCAAATCCTCAAAGAGGACTGGCACCATCAACTTCTAAAACCCCAAGAGCTGTTCACATGAACACACAAAACCTTCTTACTGGGGGGACAGCCCAGCACCTCTGAGGCACCCTGGGTGCTAGATTTCAGCCATGGCTCAGGAACCAGTAAGAAGAAAAGAAAAGAGATGGACTTACCAAGCCAACTTCTGTTTAAGTACACAGACACAAACACGGGGGGCACCGTGAAGAAGTCTACTACAGAGTTCACTTCCAGCCAGAACCACAGCTTGTCGTTGGCTGCAATAAACTGGGGGAAGGAGAAGAGAGAAAAAATGAGAAGCATGGGGCCGGCATTCAAACGCTACCCTTTCGCCAAATGATATGTTTTGGTTTTTCATGGGGGCCTGGAGGGAGATGTTATGTTCTTCTCATGTCTACACCAATCAAGTGCTATTTTGATGTTAGAATTCACTACACAGCCTTTTCTAGAAAGTGACAATATGCTCTGTTGGCCCTGGGGGGAGATCAGCTGGTCTGTTTTTCTGTGATTTTCAATAGCATCCTAGGGAAGTGTGGGTGATCTCACCCTTCTTAAAGTCTCTAATATAAATATAACTGTAAATAAAGCATATATATGCCTTCATTCACATGCACACACACAATCTCTGTAATCCACATTCTGCACCGCTTCCTTCATACACAGGGTCTAGTATAAATCCTCCAAACCCCAAATTCTGCCAATCAACCCCCTTGAGTTGACCCTCACAACTCGCTGTTCCCTCACGATTCAACTAAGTGAGCACTGATAAACATAATTTTAAAAGCAGAAGACTTTTTTCCTCCTATTTAAGGCAATGATGCATTCATGTTTGAATAGAGAGATGAGAAACAGTGGACCGGTAGAGGTACAACGGTTACTTGAATCCCTGTCTCTCCCCCTCGGAACAAAATTAACATGTAGTTCAGGAAATGCTGAACCAAGGAATGGCCTCTCTCATGGACTGAAAATCAGAATGTGGGTCTGCTGTCACCCCTGGAAACACGGGGCTTCATCTTGCCTGTGAGAGCAGGTGCCGATGGGGACTGGGCCCCGGGTACGACACTGCACGCCCCATCGTGATACTGAACACACCCCGTCATGTGGTTCAAACTCACCCGCAAGCCAAAGTAGAGAAGGAAGAACACGTTGAAAGCCATGTCGATCTGTAATGTGAAATCTTTGTAGAAATTCTGGCAGGATTCTATTGGGCTATTAGACAGGAAGAAGAAAAAGCAAGAGGTAAATGAAAAGCATCGTCACGTCTCCCACGTTGCTGTGCAGTGGTGGGGCTTGGGGTGGAGGACAAAATGAATGTTCACAAAATAAAACATTTGGTCTTTCTACCCACTGTGATCGTCAAGCAAGCATTGCCAAGGGGTCTTTTCCATTCAACCATTCAGTCTTTTGTTCTTTTATGTGTTTTCGCCACGTTAAACACGTATTATTTTCATCATCATTCAACAGTTGAGCTAAGAATCTAAAGAGGATCATGCAGATACCTTGGAGAAAGGACAAGCAGAAGAGACCACCAAATTCCTTAATTTCATATTAACCCTTAAAGAACTGACTTCTTTCTTTTAGAGGACACAACCCTAAGCTAAAAATCAGTCCCTCACACCCTCCAGCACAATGGAAGTGAAGCCCATTTTCAATTCAACACAGTGGCTGTGTTTTGGACCTTTATTTTTTTAAACCCACCAGTTGGTTAATAATAAAGGACCCAGGAGCATCTCAGGAAAGCTGTGGTGGAGAGGATCCTGGTGGACGTTCTGGCTAGACTAAATAAGGACTTACAGGCAGCACTCTGATCTGGGGAAGGAAGCAGTTGCTCAACTGGCAAAATTCAAGAGCATTAAACCAAAATATTGAAGCAGTACTCTAAGGGTTAATTTTTTTTTTCTGGCATGCAGGTGAATTGGCTTGGTGTGTGTCAAGCAGCCAATGCAAACCCCCAGCACACGCTACTTTGTTCAAGAGGAGGCAGGTCAAGAGGGCACGACTATACAAACTGGTACACGGCTTCCGTGTGCTTTCCCGCTTCAGACTGATCAGAGGATCAGTGTGGGAAAAGTCCCAAGGTTGGGGCTGGGTGGGAAGCAGGAAAGCCTCATAAGCATCTCAAAGCTGTGGATGAAAATTCATAGTATACTGTTATCAGTAAGCAAATGGTAGCACTCAGGCCAGGAACATCAAGATGGTGAGGTGAGGGAAGGGAGAAGGGAGAATGGGGAGACGTCGAGTACTTTCCCCGGATGGGAAGCAACATGGACCTCAGGGCTAGGAGAGGGATAGCTTGACAAGTGAAGGATGGAGGATTTTCAAGTATCACCACTTTGGAAATCGCTGTGTGCGATACCAGTTAGTATAGTTGTACTTCTGTAAGGACAATGCTTGGTTGTTCAACAGGCAGGAATCTGTGCAGTTCGGGAAATGCAGGGCCCCCCGAGGGGCACGGTGGGTCAGTCTGTGGGACTCTGCGACTGTATTACATGCACCAGGTTTTTCCATTCTGCATCTATATCACAAGTCAAACATGCCCTCCGTCATCTGCCAAATCACAAATCCGCGGAAAAACCTCCAGACCAGCGTTAAGAGGAATCTACGGTCACACTTACAAACTAAGCAGACTGAACAAAAGAGAAACACTGAAAAACAGTTCTTGTATAAAGGAAATGATGACTGCTAGGTTTTTCACTAAGAGAAAGGGGGAGGAAAGACAGCATGGAATTTGTGCAGTCCGATGCTGAAAGGAGACAGGAGCCAAAGAATCTAAACACCACAGACTACCACTGCTCTGAACCTGCTCTCCTCCTCAGGGACTGATTGAGTCAATGAAAAAGAAGAATCCAGGCCTAGAGTTAACACGTGACATTTCTGCAATTCCCAAGCCCATGAGGGCATTTTGTTCCAGGAACAACACCCGCAAGGTCCACAGGTGTCAGAGTTCGTAGCTACTCTAGTTGCCGTGAAAAGAAGTGCATGAACCAGGTTTACCAAGTCTACTGTAGATCCCAAGGGATGAAGAGACAATGCATCTCTGTGCCATGTAAGATGTGCTTCTGAAGGGTGAGTGTGTGTGTGTGCGTGTGTGTGCGCGTATGTGTGTGTTTGTGTGTGTCTAAGTGAGCAAGAGATTGAGGATGGGGGGGCTCTGTTGCTCTGTTGGTAAATACTATATTGCACTCACGTCTTCACTGGTGCTAGCAGTGACTTAGCTGCGCATTATAAATTTGTCTTCATCAAGATTGATGTGTACACAATCAAGGGGTCAGAGAGAAAGTGTCAGTTCCCAAGTCATAGAAAATCCACTATTACTTTACCAAGGCCAAACAATAACATTACTATTGCCCTCACAATAGTTACTGGTGGCATATTTGGGGGTCCTGTTGAGTTCCCTAGCTCCTATTAACTCCGTGGCCTCTGTGGTTAATTTGGTAGTAACCCTGAAATATACCTGGTAGAAGAAGCATTTGCTAGGCTTCAGAAGAGACTGGAACAGTGGAGAGAGAGGTTCAGTGCCACTGAGGATATTCTGGTTCAACATAAATGGAAGTAGATGTTTAAAACAATATAAGGAATTAGGCTGTAGCAACCTATTTCCACTCTTCCTCGCCTTCCTCGTCATTTCCATTGCTCCCTCCTGAACTGCCAACACCCAAAGGCAGCAATGAGAGGACTTGACGCTTCAGGACACTGTGTTGAAAAATATACCTCAACAGTACCCCTGATTTGCACAGAACAATGTTGAAATCATAGCAGACCTCTTCTCTAGTCTTTCTTTCAAAAATTTAGAGGACTGATTTAATCATTGTTTTAGATCATTCCTTGAGTCTTAGACTTTGAGCTGAAAGTAAATTATGCTGCTGGTGCTGGTGGCTCTCCCTCTGGCTGAAGCTCACCAATAACATGAACACACTCCCACTGAGACAACGAAGAAGGGGAGAAGCAGGAACCTCTGGGACAAAAGAGGGCCAGCTCCTGGGACCCAGGTAGGACCAGAGTGGTCAGGGAGTCTGTTTTCTACCCCTTTCAGCTCTTTCCTACTTGCCACGAGAGCCCAAGAAGAACTGTCCTGCCTAGGTTTCTCAAGCGGCAACAGAACGGTCGATCAGCATCCCCTCTGAGATAAATCCTCTGAGCACCCTCAGGCCATGGACACACACAACCAGAGACCACTGAGCAGAAATTCTAAAGCCCCACATTTCATGCCCCCAAATGGAAACAACCCATGGAGAAGTTCATTGATCTCATAAAAAGAAAATACAGGATTCAACAACAAAAGGGTTTGGCCATATCAGCCAGGGTTTATTTTCCTCCCAAAGAGACTTCATCTTCATGATTAATGCTCATTGTAGGACAGAGGATGAAATACAAACTCCTCTTCCTTTTTGTGTAAAATGGAAGAGTTCCTCATCCAGAAGTTCTAAGAGCTAGAAAAGAAATCTCTTTTTATTTTTTCTCTACAAAGGAGAGTGACTGAATCACACACTTAAATTTGGATTGCCACTCTGATGAGGCATGCCCACCATGGAAGAGGCTCTTTATGATGCCAACAGAAAAAAAAAGTAGAGTTTTAAGAACTGAATTAAAAATGCTAGTTCTGATCCTGGTAGTAGAAAACTGACTTTCTCTAAACTGCTCTTGGTTAGCTAATGACTTGCTGGAGGACATGAGATACTTGGTAAGCTGATGGCTTACGCAGGCTCCCACAGCCCATGGATCAAGTGTGATACTAAAACCTTAGTCAAATTTAGCATTTTGATCAGGACTCTATGATTGGGGCGCCTTGAAAAGACTCTCAATAAAGAGCTGCTTCTTATGGCATAAATGTTGCGTGTAGGACAGAGGTTGAAATACAAACTCCGATCTCCTCCTGACCATCAAGCAAGCAGAGCCTCAGTATTTGGACATATCTATAGAGGAAAACGAGACTCACTCAAAGTGGGACATATGTCTCTTTCTTCACCTACTTAACAATATAGATTAGATGAAGACCCTTGAGGAGGAAGATCCAACAGTCCTTCCTGAAGACCATAAAAACCTGTCTTTCCAAAGCATGAGGCAACCAATGACTACTCAGGTTTTCTTGCAAAGGGCAGGGGGCTGAGGACAGAAATCTCACTTCTAGCAGCTGTGATGTCTGAATCATCTCCAAGAAGGAAATAATTGCCTTTCTTCTTAGCCTCTAAACTTCCCTGCTGTTTTCTGTAGTCTGTTTTCCTAACTCTCTGAGCCTGGCTGCCCAACCCTTTGAAAATATGTCTCCAGAATGGTGTTTCTCAAACTTTATCATGCACTAGGAGGGCTTGTTAAAACACTGGGGGACCCCACCTCCCAGAGCTCCTGACACAGCAGGTCTGGGAAGGCGTCCTGAGAATCTGCATTTCCCAGATGTCACTGGTCATCTGGGGACCACACGTTGAAAACCACAGCTCTTGAAGAATGTGCCTGCAACGACACACTAGTTACAGGTGTTGTTGCTCGAGATGATCCCCATGCAGACCTGAACAAAGATGATTAAGCACTTGAGCCCGCCCCCAGACAACCAGCTGCCTGCCACTTAGCTAATTGCTGAGATCAAGGAGTTGAACAGATATTTTCCATTTCTGATGTGAACAAGGGAGGGGTGGGAATTAAGACGATACAGGGAGGTAATTACAATGCCACCATGCAAGCTTCACCGATGACATTGCAATTAACAACCAGAGCGCCCGCGGAGCACGTTTCTCGTTTAAGATTAAAAGGAAAAACGATGAGGACTCGATGGGGAGAGGTTATGGAGACTGCCCTTTATAAGAGATAGAGAAATGTTAAGCAGCTTAGGAACAGCAAAAAGAGCTTTAAACATCCGAGATGATTTAATAAATAACCGCCTGAGAGGGAAGGGACGAGCTGAGGAACAAAACAGCACTTTGTGAAATCGTTTCCAGCATTTAAATTCTCCTCACTCTTGTGGCTAGTCCCTTTTTAAATTGGATGGAGCCTTCTCAATTCCCACCAGGATTATGGACCACAGGGCTGCAGATATGAATCAATACAATCAGCTTAATGATTCCAGACTCTTCTAGTCTCACCTCTGCAGTGTTGCCAGATTAATTTAATTAAAAGATGTCATTCATCCACCACCATGGCTCCCTCCTGCCCCATACATCAACTCCAAGTCTGGCAGAGAAAAATCTCTAAAACCCAGCCTCCACCTTCATCTCCCATTTTATTTTCTACCGTGCTCCAGGCAAAAGCTCTTGACTACCATGAGCTGGTGCCTTCATTATTTCATGAACGTGACTCCCATATTCCTAATTCTGATTCTACGCTTTTGCTGTGCCCTCTTCAAATTCTCCTCCCTCTTTGTGTTCACACCTCAGGTAGCCTTCAAGGCCAACCGAAAGGTGTGGTTCAGCGAATTACTCCTGCCCTCACTGACCTCATCTCTGAACTTTCGTAGCACCAGGAGCAAGGAATTCTGAACTGTCTCATAATGTTGATCCTTATTCCATTCAATAGACTAACACCTCGCAATTGCATAGAGTTTGCACATACTATTGCATTTGGTTCTCACAATCTGGCAAAATAAAGAAGTAGATATTTTGTTATAACCCCCATTTTGCAGAGAGAGAAAACAGAGGCTCTGAAACCTGCCCAAGGTCATGTAGCTTGGCGTTGGGACAGAGACCCACTATCCTTTCTGCCACACTACCTGACTTCTCCAGATGAAGTGCAGTATCCTTGGAGAGAAAAAAGAAGCACCAGACATAGTATCTGCTACCCCCAGGGCCTGGTGTGGAGCTTATATAAAAACAGAGGGGGTTGACAATGGTGGGGTGTGACTGATTTACGGAGGGGGTAAAACTGCCCGAGAAAAAAAAAATGCGTGTGCTTGCCGAATGGCCTGGGAAAACTCAGAGAAAGCTAAACGGTCCAATTTGTAGGTGACTCTCACATGGGAGGGACATTACTAATCTCCAAAAGTCCTTCCTGGGACCCTGCGTGGTACTGGTATCATGGAGCATGACCTGATGTGCTGACGGTAAGTTCTGCTGCTTGTAGAGAAGTAACCCCTAGTCATCCATCTGCTTAAAGATCGATGCCCCAATTCTCTCTCCTCCTCTGTTATTCTGGAAGAATAAGAATGAATATAGTAAAGGATGATAGTATTTAGATACTTGGAACACTTCTAGTCATGGACTAGACAATTAATAAGCTTTGTGTCCCATTCCATTCAATCAAAATAAAGAAAAGGATGGAACCCTGCAGTCATGGGTACTATAAAACCTATCTGCAATGAAGAGGGAGCAAATCTGAGTGATCTGAAGTTTTCCTAGTAACGTTAGGATAAACTGGGTAAGCAAAGTGCTTCAGTTTTCCTGCCTACAAAATAGAAATAAAAGCACCTAACTAATCAGAATGTGTGAGACCAAGAAATTTTAAAAGTGAGGCAAGTCTTTTAAGGTACTCCAAATGAGAAATTAGTGTTATTGTTCATATACTTTTAGGTCTCAGAAAAATATCTTGCAAGCTAATCACAACAGTGGATTTAGTACGAATGACACAAAATTAATTAGTCATTGAGAAAGCAAGACTCTTTATATAGAACATTGCCTTCTAAACTAGAAAGCACCTCAAGACTGCCCAGGTCTTGAATGGATCCAAGTTGAAAACTTTCTACCTGCTTTTCTCAGTGCCTCCGCATTAATTATCTTCTCAGAGCTATGTACTTCAGAGCTCATCTTTCCAGTTATGGTGCTTTGGTGTTTCTCCTGGGTGGGGCATGTATTCAATAAGTTGCATAGTTTTCATTAGTTTTACCAAACAGAAGCAGGCTGCTTCTGTTCACCACAGGATATCCTGGAGTAGTTGTCTTCTAAGATGTTGTTACTGCTGATGGATAGATCAGTGTCCAATCATTAATCAACACTAATGATAATAACATCAAGATGGGCCCTTCGTTTTATCTTAAAACACTTTTCTTAGATCTTGTCGTGCTTCTAATGTGAATAGAAAACACATCTGTTATTTGCAGTATTGCAGTATCATGATCTCAAGCCAGCTGGTTAAATGGCTTTGTTGGGAAATCTGGGAAGTCTTCAGTTATGGGTTTGTATCAATAGGCCTATTAATCTTTCTGACAGCAGCAGGCTTCTAATTAGGCCTCTGCTCAATTGACGAGACGTGATCCAACAGCCGCAAGCATATGCCTCGTTAGGGTCATGTTGAAATGAATCGGAACAAATGGAGAGGTAGTATGTAAACCCTCACTACTCTCTGGATCCCTGTGTGCTCTGTCGTCTGGAGCTTTGAGCGACATGGAGAAATCCAGAACAATGAGAGAGATAGACTTCAGAACAGCTGTGCGGCTCAGGGTGTCTACCTGAATGGTTGGTCCTAATAATTAAGCATTCTTCCAGGAGACAGAGAAAGTGACATAGATCGCTTGATGGAGAGAACAAAAGACGTCAGTCCCTTACACGCTGGGTTTCTCAATGAAACACACAGTTCATCTGTCTTCACGAAACTCAGTTGGTGAAATCTCTGTCTCTCTCCAATGGAGCTCTTCTAAATTTTCTCACTGGATTTCAATCTCTTCATCCCGTATCTTTTCACCCACTAATGCACCCAAATGAAGTAAATCCAAAGCAAAATGTGGGCATGACAAGTTGACCTCAAGAGTGGTTAGCAGTTAGGAAGTTCTGGAGGTCAATGGAAGAGGTAAGACCCCACTCAGCTCTATCACTTACTAGCTGGACGATCCGTGAGCACATAATCTGATCTCTCCAAACCTTGGTTTTCTCATCTATAAACTGGAGACAAAGATCAAACCTCAAAGGCTGTTGTGAAAATGAAATCAGAGGAGTAAAGACTAATTACTGAAAGAGGGATATTTATCTTAAAAACTAAAGTAATAATAATAGTGGTAATAAGACCTGTTTGTAGAAAAATGCCCCCCAAAAGGCAATCACCCAAAAGAACAAAAATTGAAAGAAAATCCACTATTTCATATTTCATTTTTCTATTTGTACCTGCTTTACTGTCCCCTTGTCAAGTGTCGCCATATCATTGAAACACCCAGTAGGACATGCAGTGAGCTGACATCTGGTGTGATTCCATATATTACGGCATTAACTTTGGATAATATGAGAAAAGAAACACTGGGAAGTTTATATTTTGTGAAGGGAACCATACAAGTCTCATAAATATCAAATAATTAACCAAGATTTCCTGGCCAACAAAGCCATGAGTCACTTAAATGAGGGGCCACAGGAGGCTGTGCATTCTCCTTTTTCCGGGTCTTGAGCAGAGGAAAGAGTTCCATCGGCCTGGCTGGCTTAGCACTGATCTGGAGGAGAGGCAGAGGGATGAACCAGTCATATGCCTTCTAAATATCTCTTCCAATTCTACGTCCGTAAGATTATGTACTTCTTCACTGTTGGACGCTTGGAATGATGTCCAAGACAACCGACCCACTAATGCTTGTTTTCTCCAGCTTGTCTACAGACTACAATTATTTCAATCACAGTTGTTACCAGAGTAGAATTAGTGCTCATATTTGCCAGAAACTTTTACGTAATAAATCAGAGTTGAGCTACTACAGAAAACAGAGTCTTGCCAAAGGAGCGCTGCCTCAGTGCTCGCTGTCTGAGGAGTTCTAACTCCCTCACCTCCCTACACACACTGACTGTAGGCAGCTCTTCTTTAGCAGACTGCCGTTTGTCTAGTAGACTGGCGTACTAGAGTAGATGGTTCGAATCACCCTTGGTGCACACGCACTCACAAATACCACAATACAGACTGAGAGTTCTTCAAGGGCAGGGTCAGTGAACCAGGTGAGGGGTAGTACACGTGGGTGGGTGCACACACACACACACACGTGCACAAATCCACAGCCTTTCAGCACAGATGTGTGCTCGCTACCCAGCTTCAACCTCACTCT
Organism: Vicugna pacos; assembly: GCF_048564905.1. Taxonomy (NCBI): domain Eukaryota; kingdom Metazoa; phylum Chordata; class Mammalia; order Artiodactyla; family Camelidae; genus Vicugna; species Vicugna pacos. Next base: position 46,411,658 of record NC_132997.1, on the reverse strand, counting down.
GGGGCCATCTGCAAAACAGGGCAACCTGGCTGAGGTGATTAGAAACAGGGAGAAGAAGTTGTCCCACATCTGAATGGAGAAGAAGGAATCAGACACAATGCCTGGCATGAGGGGGGCGCAGTACCTCTGATCCCTGGAGTCATGCTATAAAAGTTTAGACCTAAGGAAGGAAGAATCGAGCATCCGTTCTACCACTGCTTTCTGCCGCCAATGCCTTGCTTCTGGATGTTAAATGTTGTCCTATGTGTTTTAAGAAGCCCATGAACAATGATCTCTAGCCAGTAACAACCAAGTCAGCTTCTAGACAGTGGAGAGCAATGGCCTCGCATCGTTTCTTAAGGAGACGGCAGTCTTGAGGAATAGCCTGGGGCACAGTCTCAAGGCATTTCAGCCTCACAGCTTCCCACGTAAGAAGCTCTCCTGATTGCAGAGAGAATGGCAGAGGCTCCTAAGAAAAAGCATGAGTTCTCTAGTTACAAAGGCCAGCCAGTCAGGGCGAGGCTGGGCCGGAGGGTTGGGATTTCCACAGCACAACTGGCTTTCAAATCAATGTGGGACCTTTTAGGGCTGGTATTGGGTGTAGACTTCAAAATCCTTCTCTCTGAGCCTTCTTGTCCAGGTGTGTGTCTTGGACTCCTCTGGGCATTTCCTGGTCACTCATCAGTCTCCTACTTAGCTTCTGCCCTATGCTTCCATCCTTGTCTTCCTCCTGGGCATAATCCTGATACACCTGGACAGCCTGACCTGGGCAACGCCTCTGTTTACCTGCCAGGACTCAGAGTGGGGAAGGCAAACTACTGACTCTGCAGGCAGGCCCTCATCAGATGGGAGTATGGGTATGCATGAGACAGCGCCCTTTCCGACTCTCTTTGATGAACTTTGATATTCTGTCAGCAGCCTGGAGACCTGCTACAGTTTCAACCCTGCTATTCCCCCAGCCACATCTGGACCCGAGCAGAATGGCACATAGCTCGCTCAGTGGTCTCATTCAAAGGGTCACTCTGACAAAAATGCCAGCTTTGAGGACCTGCCTGGTACTGATGGTAGGAGACCCAAGACCCTTTGGGAAAAAAATAATGGGAAAAAATAATTATGTAAACAGTTGTCCCATTCAAAACATTGTCACACAACATTTGTTAAAAACTACACATGGATTTATACGTGACACTAAGGGATTATTAAGATAGCTTTGTTTCTGGCATCCTGAGGTTTTGTTTGTTTGTTTGGTTTTGTTTTTTAAGAAGACACAGAGAAAGACCTGGTATGAGTCTCTCTGACATCTGGCATAGAAAACAATCATACCTTTATTACTCAAGGAAATAAAATAGCTGTGTCTTAGCACTGTCTTTGGCTGACAGCTAAGGCATGGAAGTTTTGCAAGTATTCCTATTTAGGAGTTTTGCTGAGAGCCCAGCAGCCTCACAGCCAAAAAGGAGAGCCTGAGATGTTGCTGATTAGAAGCCCTGAGTCTGCTGAGCACAAAGCAGGAGTCATTCCTTAGGAACGCCACAAAGTGACCTGGGCCACGGAGACCAACATCACTTTGGAATATCAAGCTATCTTTAGAAACAAATCATCACCTTTAACAAGGAAAACAGTACTGACTTGTTACATTCTATGATTATAAAACCACATCTTCAAGTATATACTCTTTTAATATCCTTCTTAACTTCTCCCTGAAAACAGTTTCTTACCTCTGGGAACACTTCTTTTCCTTCATTTTTCCCCCCCACTTGTTTATGGTTAGCATTGGAAATCACTGATTTATTAAAATAGTCCCGTTCGTACCTCAGAAAAATAGCTCTTTCCACCGTATTCATAGTGTCCACTTGCCTCTTAGATCCAAAGTTAGAAAGAAATATCACGAATTACATGCTCATGGGGTGAAGCTTCTTTGTCTTCCCCTCCTTCCACAGCTCCTCTGGTTCATTCCACTGCCACATCTTTGATTTTCTCTAGAGTTATTTTCCCTATCACTGAAAAACTGTCCCTGGGAGGGGCCCCGGAAGCCCCAGGAAAGCTGGTTTCCTATGATTTTCTCCTTTGTCGCCATGAATGGGTCCACTTGTCCCCATTCTAAGCTGGGTTTCAGAAACTTTCATTTTAACCAGAAGCCGGGCATTTTTCTGAGAAAGAGGAACGGATCTCTTTGCGGAAGGACCTCATGAGAGGGACCAGTTGCTTCCTTCCCAAAGCCCCCAGATGCAAGTTTTGGGAAAGGGAGAGCGTGTCAACATGCTGGTCAGGTCCACGTGCTCTGCATGGTCTGCACTACAGCTCCATCCAAGTTCCCTTCAAAAAGGGAACTGCTTCCATTCCAAGGACCTATATGCTGGTTACTAAGAGGACACATTAAGCAAAGTCTATTCCTATAGGGGGAATAGAATATGTTTAATAGAGGAGGGGAAAGTGTGGCAAGAGCTTCAATCTACTAAATCCCCCAGATACGAAGAAATCACGATTCATGAGGGAAAAATAAAAAGAAGATACAGAGCCTTCAATTTTGTGTCACGATGACCGCTTAGTGCGTAGTTTTCATGTAAGGAGCTCTGGCAAGTGAGTACCATCAGGAATTTCTCAGAACCCTTATTTCTATCCTAGGATTATCAGAGCTTGATAATGCCCACTTGTCATCTTTCTCAACATACATCTAAAATGTTTCTATTTATATGAAAGAACCAAAAATTCCAGTTAAAAAACAGATCCTGACAAGTATGTCTTATAACAGTCCGTTCTGAGAATAAAAGAGAGTAAAAAAAAAAAAAAAAGAGACAAAAACATGTTAAAAAAAAAAAAGAAAAAGACACTTTTAAAGCAAGTCATAGCCCTAAGGCAAAAATATATTTCAAAAGAGAAAATTACTAATCAATAATGTAAATATTAAAGCCAACGTGCTTCAAATTATACGATGGTCCTTTTTAGTACTACCATTTTACATCTTTTAAAGCTGAATTTGTGGTATTCTTGTTTACACAATAGTCTAAGAGAAAGATTAATGACTATTTCCCAGGGCATGTTGCTTAAGAGGTGGGAATTTTTTAGTATATATATTTAGCTATTTATTAGATCTAAGCAAAACCAACTTAGGTTAATGGTGTTCAGAAAGATGTGATAAGGTACCATAACTCTGGTCACTTTGGACACATGTGGGCAGAGTTGGGAATCTGCACGACTGTAGGTAAGTTGTTACTTGGAAAACTGACCCTCACCTCTAAATTCCTTATCATTAGCTTTTGCTCAGCAGACACCTAGAAGGAGATTTATTTCGCTCTTTCGCAACGTTCTAGGCTTGACTTGTCAAGGGACTGAGTGGCCTTTGTGATGTCGCAGCCAAGTTGGGGCCCTCAAGGATATCCAAAGAGAACCTTCAATCCCAGCACACTTCAGTGTATTGACCGGAACGCTCGCCACTTCGATTCCATGCACGCGCCCAGGGCACACTCCATTCAGGTCTGGGCCCTGGAGGAAAGCACGCGGCATGCATGGGCAGTGCAGGAAAAGGGTCTGGTAAACCTGGAGGCGACAACCCAAAGGGTGAGGTTGCATCATGCAAGGAAGATCACAGCTTGGCCTCAGCTGCCATGCAGAAAAGACCTACATCAAAGAGTCTGCAGTGCGGCTCCTGGGTAAGAGTCGATATGAGAGAGGTGAGTTACTTCAGCAAGGAAAGACACGGGCAGAAAAATGTTCAAACCACTATACACAGAACACTGTACAGAGCACTGGCATTACACGCGAGAAGAGGCAGCTTTGGGGACGAGGAGGGGAGAGACAGAGGCGGGACGGTGAGGACAGAACTGGTTGTTCCGTTGATGACATGGTTTCCCTGGCCAGCCTTTAATAGGCATGTCTTGTTATAATATGTGTTGCTTCAACAAATAACCCCGTTAGAGCCTTTAACATCATCCACCATAATTTTTGAGATGTTTTGAAAATTCAGGAGAAGCAAGGCATCAGGTACATGAAGATATACACCATGGTTTCCTGTGGTTACAACTCATTAAAAAAGCAGAGCTGAGCTGGTCAGATAAATAACAGACAGTTAAGTGCCAACATTCTGAAGACATTGGTTACAGAGCTCACGGGGACCCCCGAGGCATAACATGGCATGGAAGGAACCCAACAGTCATGAAAGCTCGGGGTGGTGCAAGGGTAGGTGACTCTATGCTGGGACAAGCCCCGAAGCCACCTATGACCCTGAATTTAAACCCACTCCCGAGGGGAGCCACCCCTTCTTCATCTCAGCCTGCACAAGTCAGAAGTGAGTTCACCCCATATGCCTTGACCATTTCACGGAACATTGGTTACAGGTTAGATTCCCCGAAGGTTTATTTATTGAAATCGATTGAACAGCAAAATAAAATAAAATGAAATAAAAGTTTCAGGTTCTTCTTAAAGAAATAAAAATGCTACTGATTGAGCAGGAGCCCATCACATTCCCCTCTGATATCAAGGTCACATGGGACATCTGAGAACTGCTTTCCTGGGAACCCCCTATTGAACATGACATGTTTTCTTTTTTCCTCCCTCTCTGCCTCTTGTGATCTCTGACACATTGAACATAACTCAAAGGATGGTATGGTCTAGTCCTAAGCCACAATTTCTCCTTCCTGGTTCTGAAGTGAAATCATGGAAGCAGCAGGTACTCCTCTTAAAATGTTCTCCTGGAGTTCAGGCTTTGAATTCCCTGCAGGTGATTGATTACAGCCTGGGGAGGGGACTCAGGCCCAGCCAGTGTGAATGAGCAGGGCATGACCTCAGCCAGGACCCCTGGAACGTGTGGCTGGATGCTGGACCCCGGATTCCTCCCAGCATCACCTTCCTCACACCTCGGGATGTGGCTGTGCCCCCTGATCACAACGTACACCATTTTATTGATTAAAAACCTAACAGTTTAAGTTGAATGTTTTCAAAAACATTTTATAGTTTTGAATGAAAATGTAAGAGTCCACATATTCATGAACAAATGTTTTTGAGGTTTTTTGGTGGGAGGACAGGCCCTCTGCTAGTTTGGGGGATGTAAAATTCAATCAAACATGGTTCCCGCTCTTGAGGAGCCTTCCATTTAGTAGAGGAGCCTACCAGATTTTAACTCCTGGAAGCAGATACGCAGGAGTGCCTTCCTTCAAAATTCTACTGACTACCCTGATGGCCCTGGGCAGGTTACTTAGTCTCTCCGTGCCTCAGTCTCCTTGGGTATAGAACGCCAATAATCTCTTTCTCCTCAGGCTGTTGAGAGGAACAAAGAAGTTTGTAAATGTTCAGTCTCGTAGCTGGCTGGCACAGGGTAAAGGCTATGTTACTTTTAGTTATTAGGATCATTATTATTCGGATATGGGTAAGAAACAAAGGGCTCTGGAAGCCGAGGTAGTTTCCGCCTAACTTTTGAGATAGGTCTTGAGTGACGGATGAGCAAACACTTGTCAGGGGGAGAAGGCGGGATAAAGTACTGAAACAGAAGGCTAAGTGTGAGGGTGACGGCGGAGGCAAAAGAGGACACGGTGCATTCTGGGAACAGAGGCAGGGTCATGGGAGGCTGCAGCATCTGTGTGCCCCAGCAGCCTCGCCTGTCTGCATCCTAGAGGACACTGATGCGGGAGGACGATGCTGTTATCTTTCTTTCGTAGGGAGTTAACTCTGGTGACAGAGTGACAGTTGCAGGAATGAGAAGGAAGAAAAGAGGTTAGTCCGTCAAATTAAATTCTGCAGGGAAAAAGTCACTGATGCAAAGATTACGATGAAAAACACTGCTGCTGCACACATGAAGTATCCTAATATCCTGGAGAGCACGCCCCTCCTTCAGCCAGGCTGCTGCCCGGCGTTCCTCAGGGAGAGGGATTAGGCCCCCAGCACCACCACCTAAACCACAGCCCTCCTCAGCTACTGCAGGCTTTGTGTCACAGAGTATGTGTCTCTTTATCTTTTGAAAGGACCCACCCCATTAAGAAGTTGGTCTCTCTGCTATGTGGACAGCAGTCTCGAAACTAAAGTTAGAATCTACACACAAGGGGCAAATGTCAGGACCGTGAGTGGGGGGCACCTGTACATACTAGACACGTGCCAACAATTATGACAACTGACATGTGAACACACATAGGCGTGAAGAAGAGTTAGCACTAACCCTTCCTCTGCTCCACTTTCTCTGCGAAGAACTTGGTTAGCAATGTCACCAAGTCATCGTATTCCACTGCCTTGTAAATGCCCAGCAAACCCTATGCACATCCAGGCTTCTGTGAGCTTGATGAACTGGTTTTCCTTCGCAGAGTCCTGTTCTTTAGGGCTTTAGATATCCTCAGATCCCAGGGGCTTGCCTAAGAATATGAATTCTGGAGGGCGTAGCCTTCTTTGGGTTGGAGCCAAGACAGCAAAAGGGAAAATACCATGTTTGATAGCGTGCATTCCCTTTCAAAGTTACCAAGGATGTTTGACACTCACTTAACTTTCAAGTTGGAGGGTGATGGGGACGCTGCACCCTGAGCTGACGAAGCGGAAACGGGAAAGTTTTGTTTATATTCTGTCGTGACCATGTGGCCCTATTTGTTTGGCAGATTTTCGTTTGTTCCAAATCCATTCTAATTTGGAGTTTCCACAAAGCTGGGACAAGAGGACAGATGCTGATGTGGGGGGCACGAACCACCTGTCCTCAGACTTGTGAAGGAGAAAACAGGGTGAACTGAACTCATAGTAGGAACACACACGGCCAAACTCCGAAGTGGCTGCTACTGCGCTGTTAGCCCACACTCAGGGAACAGTTGGGCTCGGCAGGAAGGCATTTTTGTGGGGCAGCTGTTGGCACGTGGCCTCGTTTCAAAAGAGCATGTAATAGGGCTTAATGGAAAGTGACAAGGAAAGATCCAACCCAGGTGGCTGTTATTTCTGAAGATCAGAGGAAGAAGTAAATTTTTCTTGGTCTGGAAGAGTGTGAATTATTGTCAGCTACCCACGACGTCTCCTTTTCCCTCCTAACTGGGTAAAAAGATGGACCCACCAAAAGCAGTTTCTCCCTACTGCTGCCCCAGTAGGTGAATAAACACACATGCACAGAACTCCAGGTTGGGTAACAGTATGACGCAGCATCGGGGCCTCATCGCCTTCCCCAGGATACTCTCCTGATATTTATCGGATGGAAACCAACCAGGAAATCGCAAGCGCTAAGAGTTCTGCCCGTGTTCCCCAGAGTCTTCCCCAGCAGCTCCGTAAGTAGCTCTGCTTCACCTGCTCCTCCCAAGACCTGTGCTCCCACCAACAGTGACGACTGCACCTTCATATGTCCCCATCCGCACGTGTTTCCGGATGAGCGGACACAGTGCGAATAACTTCTCAGTAGGTACCAAGTTTCCATCTTGATCAACAAAACTGACTAAAGTTTGAAGATGCCTCTATTTGGAGAGGCTGAAAAAAAAAAAGGTGGTTTTAGAAAAACCCTACACATACTGTATTTAAAAGTAGTCAACTGGATTACAATAGTTTTTTAGTGGATTTTAAACCTCAAATCTATCAGTTTGAAATTAGAACCATTTTAAAATTCATTAGTGTGACCTTATCAAAATGTTGCTGTATATTTTTCAATGTATTGATCTTTTTTAAAATATAGTTTCTCACAAGGGAGTTTGTTTCTTTGTGCTGATGAAAGAGTTCCGTGTTATTATTGGGGAGATTAAAAATATAAATCTACATGCGATAAAATGTCCTCAAACGATACAGAGAAAAAAAAACGGTGCTTCTAAAAACTGGCAGAAACCCAAAACAGGTCTGCACATGAATTAACAATATTGTGCCGATGCCAATTTTTCTGGTTTTAACTAGCATATTTTGCAACGTAAGTACTCTCATTGGAGGAGAGTTACCCAGCAACTCTGTATTGTTTTTGCAACTTCTTGAAATTATTTCAAAATCAAGTTATAATAACATAATAATCAGTTACTTCACCTGCTTCCTTTCACCTTAGCCAGGTGTCGGGCTCGTGTTCTACTTGTGGTGACCTGAACCTCAAAAAAATACACAACTGATTTCTTTAAAAAGCGTTTCTTTGGGTTTCAATTACTGTTATCTGTGCAGTAATGTGTTCAAACCCAAAAGATACGAAACAGGTACCAGAGGGACCGGCAACGCCAATCACTATTCACTGTCTTCCTCCCTCCCTCAGGGGAACACTACTTGAGGCAAACGTCGTTTCCCCACTGTGTAAATTCTCATAGACAATCTCTCAAGACAGAACCGTCAGTAAATATGTTGTTAACTGATAAGGAAACTCCTAGAATTAGCCCACAGGAGTCCCCTCAGGTGAGCAGATGTCAGGTAACAAGCTATGCTGAGTCATGTTGTTAATTCTACAGTGACCTCCCCACTGAGCCTAAAGCTGGTCCTGGACCAGCTATCCTTCTGCTGGATTTTTCAGCCTCTCTCTGTCCCTTTCTGAACTCAGAGCTTGTCTTCCTAAGGAGCCAAGCTGAGACCTGCTTAATTAAGGTCCAAGGTGATACTAAGAATTACTTAGATTTTTTAAAAACAACCAAAAAGGCTTTAAGAATGAATTTACAATTGTAGAATTTCAGGTAAATTGCGAGTTAGAAGGAGAGATATTTTGGAGTATAGAGGTTTTTGCTGCACCCCTAAAATCACCCAAGGGTGGCTGTCCACTCTACCTGCTAAAATGATGCTTGTCCTAGACAATTCTACTGGAAGTGAAGCCAAGGCCAAAATAAGGCAGTGAAGTTAGATCCTTGGAATGCCACATGACTTCACAAGAAACATGTCAACTGTCTCATCATTCTGAGAAGCTTCCTCTAAGAAGAGTAAAAGAAAAATGGAGAAATGTGCAAAGAATAAAATGTTCTGTAACTGAAGCCTCATAAATGAATGTCCAGGAAGAGTCAATTCAATCCTTCCTGAAATAGAAGATGTGGCACCACTCTTAACCGAACACTGTTATTCCCTGCAGGTGGCTTGAGCTTCTAGGGAGTCTGGAAATTCCACCTTTCCCTAGTTGTTTAAAGGACAAACAACCAGAAGAGCTCAAACTGGAAACAAATGAGTTATTCAAACCATTTCTTGAGGAGCTCCTATGATGAAGAAGGGACCTATCCTAACTGTAATTTTTTAAAAGGAATTTCTTAGCTAGTGGAAGATAGAAGACTCGCAGAACTATCTGGCACTTGTAAAAACGAATGCAGCTAAGAATGAATGGGCTGCTGAACTCACCCTTCTGTTTCACACCCATGCTATTCACATGCAAACTCTTAACTCATTCACCTTGGAACACCCAGCTCAGTGGTTCCCTCTTCCAGGAAACCTTCCTTGATCTTCCCCTCACCTGGAGGTAACTGAGCCCTTTTCTGGATTTCCCCTCTCTTTGGGTGCTTCCATTGTGTCACCCATCACTCACAAGGCGGTCATTTATTTGTTTGCTCATCTTTCTCCCTTCCCTGCTATAGACTGTGAGCTCCCTAGGAGGTAGGGGCCAAGGTGGGAGGGCTTTGTTTTTCATCCGTGTTCCTGCTAGCACAGTGCCCAAGTATTAGGCTCTGAACAAGTGTTTAAGGTAGAAGAGAAACATAAAAGTATAGAGGGAGGAAATGGAAGGGTCTGGAGGAAATTGATCATAATCCAACAGCACCAAGATGAGATGACAAACCTGCTAGAGAAATTCCATCTTCTGACATGACTTTCAATGGCCCCAGGGTCCTGTGTGGATTGAGAACTTACATCGTATGACCATTACCACATCAGCCACGATGTTACTACGATGCCTCGTAGATGCAGTGTCCTCAAAAGACTAATTTATGGACCCCTCCCATGTCCCAGGAGAGTTACAGGTTATCTCACCTAAGATGGATAAGAAGATTCTAAGCTTTAGAATGGGAATGGTCTTGGAAATAGTAAGATTCCTCAGTCAGTGAAGCCACCTGACCTGCTAGCTGTGAAAAATCAAAGCCCCGAAAGCGTTACGGGAGATTCTGAATCCTAGCATAGGAGATTCTCCACCAGGGCATTTGGCTTCTGTGTCACTAGGCATCACAAAACTAAATGCCTAAAACCTCACTTCTCTTAAACGAATGGATATGTATTTTTCATATGAGGATTATCTTCTATCATTGGGAGGCCAGGGTGGAAATAATACTTAGAGATGACTGGAACCTCAATTCATTCTTTTCTCTTTTTTTCAAATGATAGCTGTTTTTTGTGCTGTAGATCAGGAAGGTCAGTCCAAACCTGACATTAAGCATATGAGCAGCACAAGAGGAAAATTTAGAGACGTTATTGACTCAGGTCACTCTTGCTGACCCACTTCTCCAGGAACCCAATCCAAAGAATCAAGTTGAAGTAACAACAGAGATAAATTAAGGATCCCCATAAAAATCTGGGGGCAGGAGTTCAGATGAGGATTTGGACCCAAAAGGGTGTGCTTAAAAACAGACTAGTCTTACTGGATATGAGCCAATATGCTCTACTGTATCAGTAACACTGAATATGATGGATTCTAATCTTCAAAAAACGTAGTCATGTCTAATACAGTCTCACAGAGATGAAGGGGGGTCCTGTCACAGATATTCCTCCATGCTGCACATGTGGGGAAGGTTCCATTAGAGGCCGTCTCTGAACCAAGCATTTAGATCATTTCATATTGGCTTTCCCTTTAATTTGTCCTCTCAAATCAGCATATACTTTGATGGACAGACCCTTCTAGCCATACGCTCCCTAAACAGTAAGTGGGTTCTTAAAGATCAGGATTATTTTATAAAACTGTATGAAATCATGAAAAATTTAAAGTTGTCACTAGCTTCTGAAATACCATGCTCTGTGTAAGCAATTCTAAAAAGACTATCTGTAGTTATGTGTGAGCTAACAGTACAGAAGCAAAGATGTAATAATATTTATTTATTATGAGCAGCAGCAACGTTTGATGAATCAAAACACCACTTTAGTTCAGATGAAACTACAAACAGCATAATATCATAATGTGAATGGAACAAAATAAATGAATCCATTCGGTGGGCCCATTCGCAAATGAGCCAGTTTTACCATAAGGAGGGAGAACATGAGTTTAATTTAAAGCTTAAAAACAATCCCATTAAATAGAAAATACTTTTCCTCAGTTAAAAAAGTCTCTCTTAGTGCTAAGGCCACTACATTAGAACAGCGTCACCACTGTTTAAAACTGAAAACAAACAAGCAAACAAACAAACAAAAAACACCCAAACCCAAAAAATCTTAGTATCATTGTGTCCTAACTCACTATTAATTCAATAAAAGGGTTTTTAGAATTATCAAGCTGACATTGAATTTATTGCTTTTCAACTTGGTAGAGATGTTTTCAAATTCACCGAATGGAGTTGTGAAGTTTAAATGAGTTACAATATGACAAGTGCTTAGACGGTTGCTGGCACCTAGTAAGGGCTCATTAGCTCATTATCTGTTGATGATGTTAAATGTAAAGCCAGGAACCAAGCTTCCATCTGTCCTGGGTAAGTCTCACTGAAGTCTGGACCTCTTCTTCTTCTGTGTAAGTTTACAGCACATCACTTTCTCTCTTGCCCACTAAGATCCAACCTCACACACCTTCTTTCTGTTCCTCCAAATTTCTACCTTTTTGTCCACTGCCATGGGAAGGCAAGCTCCACAAAAGCAAAAAAAAAGTCTTTGTTTTATTTACTGCTTCACCGGAGCCTAATCTAGTGCCTGGAATATAGTACATTGTAGGTACTCAACAAACTGTGTTAAATGAATAAACAAATAAATGGAGGACCAAAGGAAGGGACAGAAAGAGCAGGGAGGTAAGAGGTAGGGAAGAAGGAGGGAGAGACGACTGAAGCTCTAGCTCAAGCTCAGTAAGATTAATTCTCTGGTTAATAACAGTGTTTTCCTTGTCAAACCAAGATTATTAACATGAGGTTGCTCCCACCTCAGTTCCTATGCATATATGACTTTTGTACCCACATCAAAGGATTTTCATCTCTCTTATTCCAACATAAGCAGTCCCTTGGTAATTTAGTAGTCTATAATATATGCACCTGGAAAGATGTGTAAGATCTAATTTTTGACTTACACTTAATCACATACTTCCAATCTCACTTGAAGGCAAAACAGAACATTTTCTTGTCAATTGCTTTTCTAGGTTATGTGAAGAAAAAATTGGCAGCCTGCCCCATGTTAATCTAAAGCTCTTTTTCTTACGTACCTTAATAAAGGAGTGCCTCTACTCTAAGTAAAAGTGAGCCCACCCATGCAAATCTCCCACACACATAGTGTGCTCACGATGATGAATTGTCCAGGGTTCCACAGACACTGACGTACAACAGGATGTATCGTTTTGGAGTTAAGAAAAAGAACCCTGGATTCAGAACAAGGGCTCAAATTCTGGTCTCAATTAGTAACCATGTGACCTCAGGCAAGTTACTTAAACTTTGTGAGTTTCCCTTTCTTCATCAATCAAACAGAGAAAATCACAGTAGGGCTACTGAGTAGAATAGGAAGACAAGTTTGTCAAGGGCTTATCTTTGCACCTACTAAGTTCTCAAGAAATATAGAAACTGCTTATCAGCCTAGAGAGAGGAAATCAGGACTAAAGTCAGAATCCCTCAGTGACAGCTAGCTAAGCCGGTGCCTGACCTCATGACCATCTGATAAATATTGGCTGAAGGAATGGCTGCTTCCCAATGACTGGCCACATGGGGGCCGTCCCCTCCCATCCCCTTCCTTCCCCCTCCCGAGACCTGTTCAGGTTGTGCAGTGCTTCCTGTGCTTATGAGTTACATTTTGCATGATCTCTTTCCTCAAGCCTATTATCCCCAGAATTGCATGTATACTGTAGATGCTTGCAGGGAAGGGCCTGTGTAAGACTCTGATGCTAGCTCCCGCTAGTGCCTTCACCCATAGCACGTGGCACTTTCATCTTTGCACTGGCATTTCTGTTTAGAAGAGCAAACCAGGAGTGGCCAGCACTGGGCTGAGAATCTGGAATGCAAATTATAACAGCACAGCAGGTTGACTTGGGTAAACTGCTTATGCGTCTTTTGCTCTCGTTTAGAAAACAGCTTTGGCTGCTTCATACAAGCATATCTTTCATCTTACAGGCTCCACATTTCTGAGAATGAAAGTGGCAAGGGGAATGCTACACTGTTGCAAATCTGTTGATCAATATCCTATTAATCTTATTGGATCTGGTGGATTTGGGGAGATGTGGAAAGAGGTATTTGGGCTCCAAAGTTCTAGCTCGGTCCTTCTCTCTTAGTTGTAATTGCACAAGATTCACTTGCTCAAATTTCTGACATAACTGCATGGCCCTATCCTGAGCACCACTTTCCATAGCTGTGGGTTGAACTCAACAGGCATTAAACCTCCATGCGGGAATGAATGCCCATCGTGGCCACACAAAAAGTGAAACACCATCCTGGCACTATGGAGAAACCAAAGGACAAATGAATTACGTTTAGATTAAGGTCCCTTTGCTGCCACTGTCCATATGGGGGCTTCCTCAGACACACTCACAGGAGAAGACAGGCCTTAATAATGCCTTTGTTTTAACTTAAATGCACATTTCCCTTCTCATTTGTGCTAGTGTAGCTACGCAGTTTGTTCATTTTTAATGTGCAGGCAAGAGCTAACCAAATACACTGAACCCCTAATCCGACCCTCCGCAGCACTGAGACTTATTTTTGTAGCAGTGTTAAGTACACACACCAGTCATTATGTGTGCTTTTGAAGTAATCCTGGTCCTGTCAACCACTGTAAGATCCTGCAACCGTGGTACTCAGTAGTTATGCAGTGCTTGGCCAAGCCCAGTGGGTAATTTTCCCTAAGTATATATGTGCTTAAATGGCACCTACCAATTATATCTCTTTGTGGGAGCACAAAGACGGCACCCCTGCCCCAACCCCCTGCTGGGACGGGCGCAGTTCCCACCTCCACAGAGTACTCTCTGCCTCTCCCCTCTAGAAGCACCAGGGCAGCCCTTTTTCCAGGCACAGAAGCTGTAAATACTGTTACGTTTATCACTGCTCTCTATTCTGGCTCTGAGACTTGAGCCAGAGAAAAACCTGCTTTCAGACATGGCCACCCTTCTGGGATATCTCCATAGGACGAAAAAAACAAAACTGGCCACCTGTGATACAGCCCCCCAGTTTTCAAGTTCGTCTCAGCACCCCAGTTCAAAACTACCCAACAACTGGAGACATGTCAAATGAAAAAGGATACTGAGTACAATATTTATTCCATGTTCCAAATACTGGGTTTCTCTCCTATTAATTTTTGGTCTCACAAATTTAGTCTGGAAAAGACCATGCCAGGCTCCTCCTGATGCTAAAGTTCTAGCTTCAGACATCAACCTCAGAAGGAGTGAGAGGGACAAAACCAAGGGACAAGGAAAAGAAAAAGTCAGAAATACCAGAGTAGGGCAAGGGAGGACGAAGGCTCAAGTAATAAAGTAATAAATTAGAATTGACTTAGCACTGATTCTGGGCTCCACGTGAAACCACACTGTACTGTTTTTAATTACTAAATGTCAGGCTTGTTACATTTGCTCTCTTCAATCTCCCCTTCCCTTCCCTCCCTCTTCCCCCTTTCCTTATTCAGGAAATAAAAGCGATCTGCTCTCCGAGGCATGGCAAAGGCGGATCGGTACGCTTGCCTTTGACATCCTCAATTCTTACCACCACACTCTGTTGGAGGAAACATGACAGGAAACGTCTCGACAAGGTGATTCTCTGCCACGAACCTTAGAGATCCATCCAGACCACATCATTCCTTTCACTTGCTAATTGGTTTCAAGAGTCTTCTCCCCTTTCTTGTTTTCTTTTCTGGTTTTGGGGCCAATTGCCAATGTATGCACAGTTCTGGATTTTATTTTAAGTAATTTGTAGTTGACTATCGTTTATTTGTGCAATTGGTGTAATTAAATCTAATTACATAATTGGTGAAAGCCTGAGTAATCGCTTAATTAGAATCTACAATAATAACTGCTGAAATCCACTGTTATGACACGCAATGATACAATTATGATGTGTTAACAATGTGGTCTAATTCACAGGACACCCTGAGAAGGAGCAAAAGCAGCTTTAGTCCTACATGCATGGAATGCAGCTGAGGGTGGAGACCTGGAAAGTGGCTTTCAGTATCTGAACTTGGACTTTCTGTTCATCTTTAGCTTATTAATTAAAGCCTCGATGTTTACACTCTGTGCAAATTGAGGGTGGCAACAAGGCACTTGTGAGAGCAGAAGCACTCATATTTCTAAGGACAGGTCACTCAAACAAAGCCATCCTTAAAACATAAAGCAGGAGGTACAAGGGACGGACTTGAGTTTCGGACACTTTCATTCCTGCACATCAATTTTAAATTCGAAATTGTATTCAAGGCACAAGAAACAAGGAGGCAAAATGTATCCTGATCACAATTACACAATTACAAGTGGACCAAAAGGGTGTGACTGGGGACCACGCTCCTGGCTCAGTTTTCCCTATCCACTCCACCGCCTGTATCTTCTGGATAATTGGGACATAGATGAACCACCAGAAAAAGGCTGGCCTCTTGGCTCTTAACAGTTCTGCTCATTATCAGTGAACTTCCCCTTTACTGTATGCTACCCACCCACATCCATGGACATGCTCTGGACCTGGTCAACAGCAGCACCTGCAGCACATCTGATAGCTTGACCCCAAACACCTCAGTCTTCAACCGCAACCTCTTACCTCTTGGGCTCATCTGCTCAAGAGTCCCCACTGGCATCATTCTTCAGCCTCAGGGAAACCTCTAAATCCCCAACCCACTGACCAGCCATTTGCTCCTGCCTCACTTCACGACCCTCCTTGTCCAGCTTCATTTCCACAGTCCAGCCTTTTTATCTGGAACCACCTTCCATCCCTAACAAAAGCCCTCTCCACGATGGTCTTAACTCTTCCTCTGCTCCACACGGGCCTCTGGGCAGCTGAAATTTCCTGGATCAAAGCATACAACTGAAATGACTGGGTTCACTTTAAACTCATGATCTCAACTGACCCACAATATTAATTGGAAAACTGTTATTTTCTTGAATCGGTTTGCTTTCCAATTTCCAATTATTTCACAGTGTTTCTTCTCTCTAATGTCCCATGTCCTTTTCTGCACCATCATGCTCGGCTGATGGCCTCGCTTCATGTCATTACAAATAACACACGGAATCAAGTCAAGTTTCAATCTTGCCTACCGGCAGCCCTCCACGCTGCACCCACAGGCACCCAGTCCCTCTTCCTTCCCTCCTCCTATTAAAAGCCCTTCATAGATGCTCTTTCTGCTTTGTTCTGTCTGTGCTGGACTAGCCACCTCTCCCTCACTACTGAAACACTGGCATCGAAACAGACCCTTGCTCAGCTATCTTCTGTTGTATAAAACCAAACTTTCCTTGATCCCAAGTCCCCACTCAGATACTCAACTCATCGTCTTTACAGCCAGATTTCCAAAAGCACTCCATGAACAGTCCATCTCACTTCCTACCACTTGCTGAGTGTGCCCTTGTCAAGGACACCAGTGATACCCATGCAGTAGCCTCTGCAGATGACTCTGGACCCCTGTCTTCCCTGATGTCTCAGCAGCACCTGGCAGTGGACCACGCCCTCCTCCCTGAAACACTCTCCTCCCCAGTCTGCCATCATCCCACCCTCGTGGGGCACGTTGTCAGTTTCTCACCCAGGCTACTCCTGCTTTGCCCAGACTTGAAATGTTGGAGACCATCCTCCCTCTCTCCTGGGCCACTTTCCCCTACATGACCTGCCCCTGCCCCCAACCCCATGAGTTCAAAATCATCTTGTTATTTCCTGAAAGTATAACTCCAGCCCAGATTCTCTTCCAGGTTCTGGACTCTCATCTCTAACTTCCTACTTGAAAGCTTTTCTTCCATGTCTCACTGATTTCTCAAACTTGACATAACCATGAAAAAAATCCTTGATATCTCCCCAAACAACTCACTCCCAATGCAGCCCTCCCCTTCTCAGTAAATGGTACCATCATCAACCTGTTATTCAAGCCAAACATCTGGAAGGACCTTTGATTCCTCCTCTTCCTTCACTCCACATCCATCCATCAGTGAGTCTTGTCCAAAATGTCTTTCTTCTCTTTAACTTCCTACTTAACCACCCACTAGGTCGAGCCACCGCCACCTCTTGTTTGGCTGGACTCCTCTTTTATTTTCAGAGCATGAATTCAAAAGTTGGTTTTTTTTTAATATTTGTCTGTTTGTTTTATTTATTTTCTTTTTTTGCCCATCTCCCCCCCTAGTTTATAAGTGTTCCCTGATGATGTTCACTGGCTTGCTAATTTATAGTATTCTGCACAGATCAGATGGTTATGTTTCTGTCGAATAAATAAATGAATGACCATGTTGTTGGTACCTATAAGCTACAGAATATGTGACTCATAGTAAACTCATAAAGGGTCACTATAAAAACTGGGGCCAGAACAGAGCTGATGATAAAAGAAGCCCAGGGTTCTCCAAAAGTTAAGCATAGAGACACATATGCTATGGACTGAACTGTGTCTCCCAGATATGCATATGTTGAAGCCCTAAACTCCAGTGTGACGGTATTTAGGGATGGGGAGATAATCAGGTTTAAATGAGGTCAGGAGAGTGGGGCCCTCAAAATAAAATCAGGGCCCTTATAAGGAAAGACACAGGAGAGCTTGTTCTCTCTCCCTCTCCCCGCACCTTCTCCCTCTCTCTCTCCACCGTGTGAGGACACAGGGAGAAGATGGCTGTCTGAAAGCCAAGAAGAGGGCTCTCACCCAAAGCCCACTATGCAGCAATCCTGATCTTCAAATTCCCACCCTCCAGGGAATACAAAAAAAAAAAAAAAAAAGAGAGAGAGAGAGAGAGCTCAATCTGTTTCTTAAGCACCCAGGATAAGGTATTTTGTTACGGCAGCCCAAGCTGACTAAGACACCATATGACCCACTCCTAGGTATACACTCAAGAGAAATGAAAACATACACCCTGCAAAAACCTGTACACAAATGTTCATAGAAGCATCATTCATAATAGACAAAAAGTGGAATCATCCTAAATGTCCATCAACTGATAAATGGAGAGACAAAATTTAGTATTATCCATACAAGGGAATGTTATTTGGATGAGGTACTAATACATGCTACAGCATCTACAACATGGATGAACCTTGAAAACATTTTGCTAAATGAAAGAGGCCAATCACAAAAGGCCACAGATTCCATTTCTGTGGGATGTCCACAATGGGCAAATTTACAGAGGCAGGAAGTAGATTAGTGGTTGCCTGTCCAGAGCTGGAAAGATTAGTGGCAGGGGATGGGGAGTAATTAATAATGGATACAGAGTTTCTTTTGGGGGTGTTTAAAATATCCTAGAATTAGACTGTGGTGATGGTTGCACAACACTGTGAACATACTAAAAACCACTAAACTATTTCAAATAGGTAAATTTTATGGTATGTGAGATATACCTCAATAAATTGGTTAATAAAAAGAGGAAGAGGAGGAGAAGGAGATGGATTATATTATACATTTAAAGGCTCACCTTTAAAACTACAAATTCTCAATTTGCCATCAATAAAAGAAGACAGACCATTATTTTATGTGCCACCAGAAGGAAAAAAAATCTGTAAATTCTTGCCTTAAGAAGCCATCAATTATAAAGACATTTCTTCATTTTAAAGATGTTGAACTATGGGAGAAAACTGTCTCCTAAAATCAATGAAATATGGTAGCTTTCTTCATTTCTAGGCATCAGGTCCTTCTAAATAGGAATTACTTCTTTAGAGGGAATTCACTAACCATGAACTCATTCATGAGAAAAAAGAACCAATATTTATCAATGAGTGCTCTAGGCTGGACACTGGCTTTGTCTGTGAGTTTAACTTTGAGCACATCATTCATTTAATCCTTAACAGCTATCCTTCAAGATAAGCATTAAGCTCCCATTTTACAGACAAGAAAACAGGCTGCAGAAAGCTCCCATTGCAAGTACATGGCAGAGCCAAGATTCTAAGCCTTGTCACAAAGTCTCCACTCTGCCACAACATCATATATGAAAAGTTCAAATGTGAAAACCTTGACAGAAGAGGACTTTGTTACATTGTTGTTGTTGTTTTAATAAACCCTATTTTGTTCCAGTATCAGCTACAGAGGTGTAGATGCCAGATTAGACTCCATCATCTTATCCCCACTTTTTCCTAGATCATCTCTTCCCTGTACCTGGTATCTGTTAAAGGAAAGGAAATTACAATCCATTTGTGGAGAGTGTTTTTGGCCATTCTTGGGCCCCCTACCTTCAGTATGTGGGTATGCTACGAAGCCCCTAAGAGCTGCAAGAATGGAAACACAGAAATACTTAAAGATGACACAGACAGAACAAAGTGGAAAATGAAAACCACAATGAGAAAAAAGTGGTAGGAAGTGCAGGTGCACCTCAATTTATGCTGCAGATGTTTTGCTAAAAGTTATGTGTAGATCAAACTGATTTATAGCCTAAATCCTATTGTAAATTCAACAAGAACACTGTGATGGAACTTTGTGATGGAAATTTTTATCATGAGAAAAATCCCTTTGTGCTGAGAATAGTCAATTCCCAACCTGTTTGGAATTCAGTTTTCTTTTTCTTTTCAAGTGAGGGCCACCTCTATATAAACATTCCATAACTCCCTTGGACCCTTGGTGGACAGGAATGTCATAAGACCAAAAGATTTTTAAAAGACTTTAAAAGCATGCCTATCTACCCTGTTTATAATAGTGATTTCCATAATATTTTAATGGAAGGGCTGCAGGGATGCTTTCTGGAAGAGGATGAGGAAATGTAAGTCCTGGAATGGAATTCTAGGACCACCATTGGAGATGATGGGGTGGGGAGGCTTGGAGAATAAGAGTATCTCCTTCAGGTCCTCCAAAACCTGTGAGCCCTTCTTTTGACAGCTGGGGGGTGGGTGGCCAAAGCTGAAGGAGTAGAGCCCTCCATTCCCAGATGAGTCTGTGGCCACCCTGCACATACAAAACAACCAGCTCCCTGGTCTTCCATAGTCAAAGGTGACAAAATGGCAACCCACACAGTTTTTTTAAATCAAAAGTATTACATTATTCAAAACAACAACTAGTTTCCAGAATCACTTGAATAAAAAGAAGATAAGAAACACTTGCTCCATGTTCCTACTGGAGAATAATTCACTAGAGTTGAGTAGGTGTCCCCTGTAGACAGCTGACCCCAGGCCCCACCACTCCTTACTATGTTACGTCCAGCCTGACTTCTGTGGGCATTTTCACCTTAAGTCTGGAAAAAGGAAGAAGGCCCTTCAGAGCTAAGCCCCACCACGTGGTTCAACCATTTCCGTGAGGGGCAGTACGGCTTCACCCAGCCGCACCAGCAGTCCACAACTCTCCACGATCTCTGGAGGGTCCTTTCGCGACGGTGGGTCAGATTTCAATGCTTATGAGATGGTTTCTTTTTCCTTTTCTTAAAATTTATTTTTGTTTTTTTTAGAGCCATCCCCAAGTCTTTCACCTCCTCTGCTCTGGAAGTGCCTGCCCGGGCCTCTCTGTCTAGTGACCGTCATTACTCTGTCTCACTGCTGTCTCCATAATCAGTATTGAAGTCACGCGTCCAGAGCCCACACTTCACAGACACGCTTAATAAATTCAGTTTACCCTTTAGAGCACCGGGCCGAAAGAGGAGCATCGATTTTTTTTTCTGCTTTACTTCAGCATAATATAATCCTGAAATCATTCTTCTAAGAACTCCAATACACACATTTCCTCAAAGCACTATTACCAGTGAGCTTTTTTTTAACCAGCACCATTACCAGAAACTAAATACACAAAGCACCCAGGTACTCGGGCTCCCGGTGCCCAAGCTGGGGGGAGGCGGACAGAGGTGTAAACTCCACGTTGGCAGGCCTGGCGTCTGGGTGCCAAGGGCTGCGCTGCCCCGGGCCTTGTGTGCTTCAGCAATAGCTGACGCCGCACAGGACAGGGGAGGGCGCAATTGGAACTTCAAGGGCCCTGACCTGCTGCGAGGTTCCTTGGCACCCTCAGGCTTAATCCATGCGGTACCTGTCAAGCGCCCCCTTCTGTTTCTTGTCACTAGAGTTATGACCACTGCTGTGAACACTGACTGAGCAGAAATGCCCCCACCCAGCACTGTTCTAAACACACTTGCTGCATTGGCTCATCATCCTCACGGCAACCCTGTTATCATCAGTGCCTTTCTCCAAGGGGAGAACCTGAAACTTAGAGAGTATAATGGTAATAGTAATAACTTGGCAAAGTCCTCTTTGCAAAACAAGGACACTCTTGGTTTCATGTCTGTGGTTTAAGTTAGGTCCACATAAACAACAGCAGCTGTCACCTGGTCAAACCAGACAGTTGTGCGGGAGAAGGGCAGAGCTCAGTGGTGGAGCCTGCTCAGCATGCATGGGGTCCTGGGTTCAATCCCCAGCACCCACATTAAAAATAAATAATAATAATACATAAATAAGTAAACCTATAAAAAACAAACAAACAAATGATGATGATAGTAATAATAATTAAAATTCCTTAAGAGCACTGTTCTAACCCTCTCAACACGGCAGGTACTGATCCAAGCACCTTCATATGTTGATTCAGTTAATTCTCCCAACAACCTCATTTGTGCTACAATTGATGTTATCATCTCCCTATTACACAAGAGGGAACTGACCACAGGGAGGAGGCTCAGGAACATGTCCAAGTCCACCAAGCCAGCGAGTGATCAGGAAGAACGTGAACTCAGGCAGCTGGACATCAAAGCTGTGCTTTAACCTCCGGACTGACTTACCAAGGGCAGTCCACTGGTCAGGGCTGGGCCAGACAGTCTGCCCCACGTGGTCGGAGTCTAGAGTCACGGCAGCCGCCCTGTGCTACCCGAGATCTCTCAGCATCCCTGTGGAGTCAGGTCCCCTCTGCAGCGTCTCTCAGGGCCGGCTGACAGGCTCTGGGATGGATGCTCGGCTTCCACAGAGCGAGGCGGAAAAAATGTTGCCCTACCTTATTTATTTCTGAAATCTCAGGAGCCTGAAAACTTCCAGTAGAAGAGATAAGTCATATGAAAGGATTCTATGTCGCTGTGGTGCATGTAAAGGGGCCACTCTAACAGTAGGGGGACACCCTCAAGGTGTCTTCTCTAAACACAAGAAGCAGAGGCTTTATCAAATATCCTTCCCAGTGGGTTTGAAACTCTGTCCGGTTCTGAAATCTAAACATCCCCAAGCTCTTGGCTCTAATCCTCCCTACCCGCTTTCAGCCATACAGTCCAGTTTCTGCTACAAAGTGCACCTGAAGACAAGAAAGACACCCACACTCACAAGGCACCTGTTTCCCCTTTTCAAAGAAACCAGAGACTCTGGGGCCCTGAGAAGTCAGTGACCCAGCCACCTGTGTCCGGGGTCTACAGACACTGACCCTGGCGGGTGCAGTAAAGTCATCAATCGCTCACCCCCACTGACCTAAATAGAGTGGATAGGTGGAAAGTTTATGTATCAGGATGAATCATTTGGTTCACCAAGGGAAAAGATAAATAAACCAACACTCCAATTAATTCTAACCCAAAAAGAAAGTGCTTGTAAATGGAGCTTCAGCCAAGTCCGCAGGGTCTGAACAACCTTAATTATTCACGATGCAAATTGCTGTTACTGCTTGCTAGATGATTCCTTAATGCCATCCATCCTGCTTCCTCCTCCCTTCCTCTCCATCCTCCTCTCTCCTTCCCTGCTCTTTATTCCTGAAGAACCAAAAAGAAATGTCTGGAAATGGCCTCCCAATCACCCAACCCTTTTCTTGAAAAATTGTTAATGAATCTTTTACTTTTAATGAATCTTCCCAAGCCCTAATTTGCTTAACCTGAGATCCCGGGACTCCCCCAAGCCTAAATAATCCACAGATCAGGATCCAGAGCCCCATGGACTCCTGGAAATTGAGCACAAAACTGTGATGTCAAAGTGTTTCCTGACTCTCCGCCCACCCAGAGGTCACGGTTTTCAGAGGTCTAGAATTCTTAAGGAAGTCTACGTCCCCCATCATCTTCCGAAAAAGAGCATTAAGCATTGAAGAACGACTCCATACCTACCTAACCACTGCATCACAAGGACATTTATGATGCAGAATGACAGAGTTTGGACTTTGGAGCTAGCCAAACTCAGGCTCAACCCTAACTCTGTCATTTGCAAGTTGTATCAATTTAGACAAATGTCCTAACTTCCCTGAACCTCCATTTTCTCATCTATAAAGTGATAATCATAATAACAACTTCATTACTGGATTATTGTTTGATCAACAAAATAATTCATGAAAGCACACAGCATTCATTTACAGAAGAAGCATAATGAACACCCTCTGTACAGGAGAAAAAAGGTAGATCTAGGCTCACTAGCAGTGAACTTGCTCTGTCTTTGGGAGGCGCATGTCAGGCTTTGTTAATGATAAAGGTCACTGTTCTACAAAGGCCATCAGGTTGGGTTGGTCCCTGGGGAATCCGAGAGAATCAGGTAACAGGAGTCCCCCACCCCTGCCTTTTGATCATATTATATTATAATATACCTTTTTATGGATCTCATAGTGAAATGCCCAATCTGGATTAAAATAACCCTCCAACGTCCTGCTTCCCCACCTACATTAACCTACTGCCCCCTCCCCACCCAGCACAGTATGATAAATGAGGTCTGAATATTTCAATCATGTAAAATGTGAAGTTGCATTACTGTGAAGGTACAAAAGTAACCTGAAGGAGCCCACACAGCCAGCCACCAGGGGTCCTGCTGCAAGATTCACATCTTCTCCAACCCAAAGGCAACTCGATTCTACCTGGGCCAGTTGGCTCTCTGGGGTGAATATTAACGGATGATTCTAGATCCTTTGGCTGCTGGGGCTTCCAGCACAGCAGAAATGCTTCCAGAAACATCCTGATTAGTTGGTTCCTCCTTTATTGGCCAGATTCCAGGTCAGGAAAACACTGGGGATAAGAGGACCTCATCTTTGCATTTCTGCTTCCCCCGGCAAAGTTGCCCTGACCCCCAGGAAAAACCCAAACAAACAACCTTTAGCCTAATTAACCAAGAGTAGGTCAGGGACTGGAGCTGTCGTTCTCTAGATACCTGATTTTACACTATGAATTGGATTTGGTGTGAGCTACTGTAGAATTGAATTGTATTTAAATAATTACGCTGCTTCTCTTTGGCTCTAAAGAGCAAAGATTTGGAAGCCATTTACAGTGGTCATAGTTTTTCTGATCAGACCACGTTGTAACAGAGAATGTGCTGGCTTTCTGGATGACACTGACCCAGCCACTGGCTCCTCTTGGCACTGCTCAGGGGACTCCTGCCCACCTGAGCTGTCATCCTTAAAGTCTTGATTATCAGCCTCACTCTCCAGCTAAAGAAGCCGTCTGTCCCCACAACAGGTTTAAAAGAGAGTGCAGGAGCGTTAGAATGTGCCTAGGATGAATCAAGAATGAGAACCACATGACAGTGGTGATCCCTCAGGATATGACTGGACACGCAGGTGTGTGGCAGGAAACCTGGAATGCAGCAGGGTCAGGCCAAAGGCTCCACAAGCCACTGCCAGGGCCACTGAGGCTCCCTAAGCTACAAGTCCATCTTCTTGAACTGGCTGTCTTGCCCTCTCTCCTGGCCCTGACTGGTTGTCATGCCTCCTTTCCTCAGTCCTGGAGGTTTGTCCCCTGACTGAGAATCACTGCCCCCAGGCAGCGCGGTCTCAGAAAGCACAGTTTTGAGGAAGGTGAGCTTCGGCAGAGGTCGTGGGCAAAATGAAGAGGGAGGTGGAGCTGGCTCACTTGCAGAACCAAACAGCCCAAAGGGCCAGAGATCTGGGGCAGTAAGTGTGTGGGAGTGTTCACTGCTTGGAATATTCACCTGACATCAGACACATTCCAGAACAGGGCAGTCTGTGAGCAATCCAACTGCCTCCTAGCACGACCCTGGTGCCTACAGAAGGGTTTGGACTGCTTTCTCCCATGCCTCTGCTGCTGGCCTGCTGCTAAAGTCGGGGCACAGACAGAGGAGCGCTCTGTGAGCCAGTCAGTCTCCATCTCTGCCTGTGTCTCCCTCCTTTTGCCATATTTGCTGTATATCTGGGATGTTACAGTTCCATGGACCCAGATACACCTGGGGTTCAGCTGACCTAATTAGTCTTGGATGTGTTTGCTCCCAAAAGGGTCAGTGATTCCAATTTCTGTTCTAACCAACAAAGCATGGTCGAGGCCCACGACTCCTAACCCCAGCTTCTGAAGTCACAACGGAAGGCAACTGGTATCTTCAGTCATTTTCAGGGGTGTGTTGTTCCCCCTACCGCTCACCTAGGAGCCAGTTTCTCCCTTGCACAGGCCCTCTGAGCACAGCAGCCTGTGTGACACCCTGCAGCTCATGGGGCTGGCCTGGGCTGCTGGCTACTGTGTGACCATCCCTGGAGAGGCAGTGTGGCCTTCCCCTGTGACTTCAGGAAGAGGCAAGGACTAGGATATGGCAGGAAGCCAAGGAGCCATGGCGGCCACACAGCCATGTGAAGGGTAACAACCTCCTTTGAAACTGAAACAACTCAGGTCCCATCTGCAGCTCAGACATCTCTGTGGGCCTCTCCCGAAGGATTATTATCTCACCTGGGGCCCCAACTAGACAATCCCGTGATGCTGCAGGCTGAGACCCCGGCTCTAGAGGTACCTTCCTGCCAATGCCCTGGGACCTCTGTTGCCAAGGGATGTGACTCATGCAGGAGGTCCCTGCCCTCCCAGAATCCAGGGGCAGAAGGTGGGTTCTGAACAGCTGGAACAGGCGTGCTCCACCAGGCCTTTGTGGTTTTAGACGCAACATTTAATCTCTTTTGAAATGCCAAGTAACACTGAGGGAGCATATGCTATTTTGGGTTTTTCAGGAAGGGGCATGGCCTAATAAGAGGTTGAGAACACCGCCCAGAGGGCTTGCGCCCCTGCTGTGTGCACACATCGCCGCTCTATTTATAACTGGTATCAGTGGCCTCACTCCTAACATGGAAACATCAGCATAATCCAGAATGAACAGATGTATCCATCCCTTTAGCAAATCTACTTTCTTCTCTCAGATCTCGAACATTCTGCATTCTTAGCAAGCGCTTAAAGGTTGTTAGCATCAGCGGAAAGGAGCAGGCCAAATGCACAGTCCAGAAACAAAAATCCTTGTCTCTCTTTTGTCTTTATCCAGGAGACACCCTCTACTGGACCCCATCCTGCCTGGAGATCCCCACTTCCCACTCCCCCCAAGTATGAGGCGGGAACAGAAGGTCCCCCGCAGCCACAAACATTTGTCAGGGTGATTTGGTGAGGTTCAGCACGGAAAGCAATTTCTTACTCGGAAAATCATTTATCATGGACAGTCTGTCGAAAACAGTCTCATTTCAAACCGTTCCCAGGGAGAACAGAACTGACAACTAGCACTAAGTAATCTACAACAGGGCCGCTGGGAGTCATTTATCTTTCCCTCGCCCCACCCAGGACTTGATGCTTTCAGGAGAGAAGAGGAATAACTCACACCAGCTCCGAGGAAACCTGTTCACCCCTTAAGGAGGAGCTTTGGATAAAAGGGGGTGTTACTGGGACAGCCACACACTCCTGGATGCATAACTGGAGATTTCTCATGGTCTTCCTTTTACTAATAGCCAATGTCCAGAAAACAACTTCAGTATTCTAAGAGAGGAGTGTGCTTCCCTCATTGCAAAATACACTCTTTTTGTACTTTTAGTTCATCTTAAAAAGCCAGAATTCTCCTTCTTAGGGAGTAATTAAGGAAAAGCTTATTGCTTTTTTATATAATCCAACTTCTCCTTTGCCTGGGGCAATATTTTCTTTGCCAGACCATAGAATGGAGTTTATAGCATATTAGATAATTATTCTGTGCGTGCCATTTCCACTGACGTCAACACCCTGGAAACAGACAGAATATCGAGCAATTTGAGGTCCGTGGAGACAAGCAGAAGATGGAAAATTTTCCATGTTAAGTTCCTGGCATTCTTTGGTAATTAGTTGCAGGTAGGAAAAGCGATCAATCACTTCCCTTACTGAGCGTCTAACTAAAGCGAGGTTCTGGTTCTGAGGTCCACCAGGACCCCAAAGATGCCAGTGAACCTCAGGGTTTCATCATTCTAAAGCTCTGGTCTGTCAGCGACTTGGAAAGTACTGCCAAATACAAAATTATGACATAAATGCTATATTTCCTAGGAAACAAATTAACACAGAACCACCTTTAGACATGGGGAGCTCCCACCAGTTTGCAGAAAGATTTATGTTACAGATACTTATAATTCATGATTATGGCCATTTTGACTCTGAAATAAACCACTAGGGTTGGTACATGTGATATTTTAGGATGAAGTTGTTCCCAAACTGCTTTCACTTGTTATCATTATCAGAGGGCCTGAAATCCTGATTTTGAAAGAAATAATATGCGATTTTTACCCAAGTCAAATGTACAGATTAAAGGTAAAGATCTGGATTCAAATCTTCATTCCACCACTCCTATCTGCCACTTTAACCTCTCTGTGCCCTGGTTTCCTCACCTGTCCTGTGGGTAATACTGGTACCTATTTTACAGGCTGCCGTGAGAACAAAATGAAGTGATGCTTATAAGGGGCTTAACACAATGCCTGCCACGGAGTAAGTATTTCATTGAAAATTCTTTGGAAAATTCTCAGCCAGAGATGAATGAGAGGGTGGGCCAACCAGCCAGCTTCCTGGGGGCCAGGGGGGTGGGGAGGACAGGGGTTGTCAATGCGTAAGATACCTAAGACAACCCTGGAAAAGTAACGGATTTTTAAAAGTAACAGATTTTAAAAATGGGACTTTCAGCCAGAGTACTGACTACACACAATTAGGAAGGATTCTTGGATGAGCCACTTGTGAGAAGGTAAGGCTGTGTAAGGACAAATTCAGAGACCAACCGCGGGTCTCTGAACTGCTGGGTCAGCTGTCCAGGGCTCAGGGGCACATCTGCGATGGTTCTCCTCCTCCCCCACCCCCTTCTCTTCCTCAACATGAAGCTCTGTCTCTTCACTAAATAAATATTTAATAAATCTGTAAAGAACATCAGCGTGAAGGCATGCAAAATCACTAACCTGTCCAGGCATCTCCTTGGTCTTCCACATTCTGAGCTAACTTGGCATTGGGTCCAAACACTCTCCCGGGCTTCCTCCTTTTCTCCCTTTACTTAACCACCTCCACTGATCAGAACTTCCAACTGCAGCCACCTGTAGTCCCGCTGCACCTCCCTCCTCACGAGGCATCAGCCAAAAATGCTCAGGACCATCAGGCCAAACCGCAAGGAAGGAGTGGCCCTCAGCCCTCTCTAATTCAGGACCTATGGTGCTTAAGACCAAGAAAAGAAAAATTCACCAGGGAAAGTGTATCGCTGGGGCTTATCAATGGGTGTCATTTGGAAGATGTGGCTGAAATTTTTATGTAGAGATGCAGGTTTACATGAGTGATGTAAAGAGTTGCTGATTTTTCCAAAGTTAATGAGGCAATTTGTGGCCAAGAGTTTTTCATTTTGTTTGAATGATAAGAAGGCCATGTTCTGATCGATGACCACGCCAAGTCCATCCTGAACCAAGAACACTGTGGAAGGTAAACAAAGGTGAGCCATCTGCCTGCAGAATCTCAAGATCAAGAGGTAGCCTGGTTTATCTTCCTGATTTTGTCATGCAGATCCATCTCCCTCACCTCCATCCCAAGGTACACACATAGAGAATAAATGTATCAACATTTCAGCATTAATTTAATCAAGCATGATTTGGCAGGGAACCCACCGCAAAGAAGACATTCTATGATAAAGTACAATACCAAAAAGAAGAAGAACTTAAAAGCAGATTGTCTAAAGCCCATCTCTTCGCCTCTACTGGTATTCACTGCTGAGAAGGAAGATGATTTATTCATCCTACTACCTGCCAGGCATGTGCCGGGAGGTTACTCCTATCTTCACCCCAAGGTTAAGGTAAGCGGTGTCATGGCCGCTGTACAGATGAAATGATTAAGACTCGCAGAGACCACACCCTGCCCAAGGTTACACTCCTAGGAAGAGGCAGACCTGCTCTCCCCACATTGCCCTCCTGGCCCACTTGTAAAACTGTCCTGGCAGCTGGAACAAACCCCCTGAGATGAACCAGGGTGGGAATCAAATGCTAAGCGTGAGCTGTGTTTACTCTAGAAATCAAAAACATAGAGTAGTGGCTATAAGCAAACAAAAATGAAACAAAAAATAGAAAAAAAAATGATGACAGGGACGTGGACAAATTGCAATGTGCACATACTGGTGGTGGGAATGTAAACTGGTGCAGCTGCTGTGGAAAACTGTTCAGTTATTCCTCAAAAAGTTAAACTAAGATGTGGTATATTTATACAATGGAATACTACTCAGCCATAAAAACCGACAACGTAATGCCATTTGCAGCAACATGGATGCTCCTGGAGAATGTCATTCTAAGTGAAGTAAGCCAGAAAGAGAAAGAAAAATACCATATGAGATTGCTCATATGTGGAATCTAAAAAACAAAAACAAACAAACAAACAAAAACAAAGCATAAATACAGGACAGAAATAGACTCACAGACAGAGAATACAGACTTGTGGTTACCAGGGGGGTAGAGGGTGGGAAGGGATAGACTGGGATTTCAAAATTGTAGAATAGATAAACAAGATTATACTGTATAGCACAGGGAAATATACACAAAATGTTATGATAACTCACAGAGGAAAAAAAATGTGACAATGAGTGTGTATACGTCCATGAATGACTGAAAAATTGTGCTGAACACTGGAATTTGACACAACATTGTAAAATGATTATAAATCAATAAAAAATGTTAAAAAAAAAAAGAATTGTTAGATGGCCCAGCAATTCCACTCCTAGGTATATAAGAATTGAAAACAGGATCCAACGAATACTTGTGCACAAGTGTTCACAGCAGCATCGGTCACAACGCACAAAAAGTAAAAAAAAAAAAACCTCAGCAACATTTGAATGGGTAAACAAAACGTGCTGTATCCACAAGATGGAATATTATTCAGCCACAAAAAGGAATGGTGTACTGACATATGCTACAACGTGGACAAACCTTGAAA
Source organism: Vicugna pacos (assembly GCF_048564905.1). Taxonomy (NCBI): domain Eukaryota; kingdom Metazoa; phylum Chordata; class Mammalia; order Artiodactyla; family Camelidae; genus Vicugna; species Vicugna pacos. Next base: position 46,381,564 of record NC_132997.1, on the reverse strand, counting down.
ACATTCTGCTTGGCAAAAAAAGCCAGACACAAAGGGTCACACACGTATCATTCTGTTTATAGGAAACATCCAGAAGAGGTAAATCCACAGAGACAGAAAGTAGATTGGTGGTTGTCAGGGGCAGGGAGAATGGGGAAATGGGAGATGATTGGTTAATGGATGGGGTTTCCTTTTCAGGTGATAAAAATGTCTTGGAACGCAAGATGAAGGTGATGGTTGCATAACACAGTGAATGAACCAAATGCCACTGAATCGCACACTGTCATATGGTTAAGGGTTAGTTTTATGCTATGTGAATTGAACCTCAATTTAAGAAAAACAACCAAGAATAGTAAAGTGTAGAAGATGATTTCTCAAGTTCTCTATTCTACTCTGTCCCCTGCTGATGAGGGAAGTGAGCCACATTGAGTTGCCTAACCTAGAGGTTAATAAAGTTCTGTTGGCGGAGCTAGGATTAGAAATGAGCCATCTATCAATTAATTGAACGCAGCTGGACATCCCTGTGCCCACGGGGCACTAGAGGAAAAGGAAAAAAATACTGAGGGAAATATATCTTCATCAAGCATGACTGAGTGCATCTCAACTCCTGCCTCTCTGACTCAAGGCTATGGCCCCTGGGAAGGCTTTCTCCACTCCCACCCCAAGGAAAATGCCTTCTATTTCCATGTGAACAGGAGCCATGGAAAATTCAGCATCATGGAACACCCTTGACTCCCTTCACCAGAGTGATTTACATGCTCAGGAGGAGTCTGTTTCATTCACATCTGCTTGAGGTGAAGCGGATAACCTCCATTAACAATCTGATTACTTCTTTAATTTCTAGAGCTCTCACTGATTACTGAAGCCACGCTGTCTTTAGAGAAGAAACCTAAGTAACTTGGATTTTTAACACACCTGGACTGACAATTTACTTAGCCTGGGCTTTAGTTGGGACCAAGTGACAGAAGAAATCATGGTTATTTTATCCATTATTTTACTGACATTATCAAAATCCCATAATAACCAAGACCCTGAAATGACATTTTCCCCTCCTTTACTATTTGTACTTGTGACTAGGAGAAAATTATGCTTGATGGTCATGTTTAAGATACATAAATTCTTTTTTTTAATCCTAGAGTACTTTTTCTTTTAATTGAAGTACAGTCGATATAAAATATTGTGTTAGTTTCTGGTGTACAACATAGTGATTCAGTTATACATCTACTATATTCTTTTTCATATTCTTTTTCATTACAGGTTATTACAAGCTATTGAATATAGTTCCCTGTTCTATATAGTAGGACCTTGTTGTTTATCTAGTCTGTATATAGCAGTTTATATCTGCGAATCCCAAACTCCTAATTTATCCCTGCCTCTTCCTTTTCCTTTGGTAACCATAAGTTTATTTTCTATATCTGTGAGTCTGTTTCTGTTTTGTAAATATGTTCATTTGTGTCACTTTTTTTAGATTCCACATGTAAGTGATAGTATATAATATTTGTCTTTCTCTGTTTTACTCACTTCACTTAGTATGATAATCTCTAGGTCCATCCACATTGCTGCAAATGGCATTATTTCATTCCTTTTTATGGCTGAGTAGTATTCTATTGTGTGTGATACACACACACACATCTTCTTTATCCAGTTATCTGTTGATGGACATTTAGGTGACTTCCATGTCTTGGCTATTGTAAATAGTGCTGTTATGAACACTGGAGTGCATGTATCTTTTCGAATTAGAGTTTTCTATGGATATATGCCCAGGAGCAGGATTGCTGGATCATATGGCAACTCTTGAATAGATTCTTTCCTACTTGCTCTGATCTCTCTCAACTGAACATATCTACATCAGCATAAGAAGACATAAGGCTAAGGGTTCATTCTTTCTGCCCTGGCTTGGCTTTCTGGAGTGTATGGTTTTTACGTTGTTGCCTTGAGTGCTTGAGTATGCGTGTGAAGATGTGTGAGTATGTGCGTGTTTGCAATGAGTATTTTTCCCTATTAAAAGGCACGATGAAATTGATGATGATAACAGTTTGCCACCAAACTATCCAAAGAGCTTGTTGTGTTTTGGTCTACCACTGATCCTCTCAACATTTCTACAGACTGGAACTGGAACCCAAGTCTTCTAGGAGAAAAATACTAGTTATTAAGGTTCACAACCTAGAAGTCACCCTTGAGTTACCTCTGTTTTCAACTGAACAGCACATTCCGTCCATCAAACTGCCACAGCATGTGCTCCCCACCTCCACTGCCTCCCTCCTAGCCCAGGACATCATCCTTCACCTGGGACTAATGGAACAGGCTCCCAGAAACTCTTTTTGCTTTTACCTTGCATCTCACATTCTATCCTCTGCCTCATAGTCAAAAATGACTATTTTTGGTAACAGCTTTATTGAGTTATAATTCAGAGAGTATACAATTCACCCATGTAAAATGTGCAGTTCAATGGTTTTGAGTATATTCATGGAATTATACAGCCATTACCACAATCAATTTTGGAACATTTCATCAGCTTGAAAAGAAACCCTATGGCCTTTCACTATCAATTCCCTATTCTTCCCACTCTGCAAGGCCTACAGCAAGCACTAATCAATTCCCTGTCTCAATATATTTGCCTGTTCTGGAATTTTATGTAAATGAGGTTGTATAATATGTGGTCTTTTGTGACTGGCTCCCTCCACTTGGCATAATGTTTTCAAGGTTCATCCATGTTGTGACATGTATCAGTACTTCATTCTTTTTGTGGCCAAGTAATATTTCATTGCATGGATATATCGTCTGTTGTTAATCCAACTGTCCACTGATTGGCATTTAGGTTGTTCCGACATTTTGGCTATTATAAATAATGCTGCTATCCAGTTGCCCCAGCACCTTTTAAAAAAATACTACTCTTTCCCCATTGAATGATCTTTGCACTCTTATCAAAAAATCAATCAGCTGTAGATGTATGGGTTTATTTCTGAACTCTCAATTCTGTTCCATTAATCTGTATGTCCAGAATGGCTTTTGAAAAGCAGAAATCACATTGTGGTGGTGGTTTCATGGGTGTATACATCTATCAAAATTCACCAAATTATACAGCTAAAATATGTGTAGTTTACTGTACAGGAACTATACCACAATAAAAATGTTAAAAAAAAAAGCAAGGTAAAGAAAAGTTACAATTTAAAAAAGTAAGTAAAATAAAAGCAGAAATCACATGATTCATCATCTCTCAGTAAAATAGCTCAACCCCCATCACAAGTCACTCTATTCTAAGGGTTCTTACGCAGGGGCCACAGATTCCCAAGAGGTCCTTGGACAATATTCAGGAAGTCCAAACTTGGATGGGGGAAAATCACACCTCTATTTTTACTCACCTCTAACTCAAATTTGGCATCTCCTCTCATTATAAATGTGAGTGACAAACTAGAATAGTATTAATGACACTTCTGACGTTGTTAGCACTAGAAATCTCAGATATTTATATACAGGGTTATAATTGATGCAGATACCTCAGCAAGTCATTTACATTAATCCTACTTTAAAATTACAGGGGTGTTTATATCATAGGGGTAATTATAGGGATAAAATTATATAAAATTATAGAACTGTTACACTTGATCTTGATACCTAATGCACTAATCAAGAAGCACCCATACTCTATAATAAATTTGTTTTTTATATTCTAATAACTGTATTTCAGTGTAATTGAATTCCTTATAACCCAATGTTTTTATGTTGTGTATTTATAAATATTCTGAAAAGTGGGGTCAGAGTCTTCACGAGCCACCAAAGGAGTCCTCAGAACAAAAATAAAAGCTAAGAAACACTGCTTTTCCTATTACCAGTTTTATTTTCTTCCCAGCAACTATCATCAACTTAAATTATCTTATCTATTTATTTGTCAACATGTTCACTGCCTGTCTCCTTCTGACACCGCAACTGGTAAGTGCCTAGAGCTTAAAATAGTGCCTGGCACATAATAGCCATTCAATAAATATTTATTGAGTTAATTACTGAATCATCAGTCATTTTCTAAACAAGAGGGAAATCATCATCCTAACAAAAATAAAAACTGCTGATACCTAGTGCTGTATAATTCATGCTGGAAATAATTCCACGTTTATATTATTGTCATCAGATTTAACAAGTGCCAATACGTCCTATGTCCTATAGTAAGTGTTTTATGTGCAGTATCTCATTTACTGCATTAAGGAGCAGGAATGATTATTATCCATACTTACATTGTGAAAACTAAGGCTCAGAGAGGTTAATTTCTTCTCTAGGTCACACAGCTAGTGATAGGGTCAGGATTTGTAACCAGATCTACCTGCCTCCAAAGTATCAGGTTTTTACTAAAACAAAACACTTATAGAGGGGAAAAAAATAGAAATTTCAGAGAAAGAGAGGAGGATTTTTCTTACTGACCAACTGAGAAAGCTGAGACCCGCTGAAGTTAAGAAATATGCCCTAGGATGTAAAATTCAGCAGAACTTTCCAGTAACATGTTCTTTCCACCGTCCTGTTTATGAGCCACAGCAGAAAAACCCCTTAGCAAGACTAGGTGCTAATGGATTGCTTCGCATGAGAGGATGGATTTCTGAGAAGGTTTATTTTGCAAACGCAATTAAGACAAACAGGCATTAACTGAAGTCTGTTCTTTCCTTTCCTGGGGTCCAGTTTGCTTCTCTAAATATTAGGGCTCGGCCTCACTCGGGACATTAAGCACTTCATTAAGCTGCAATCCAAGTTAATTTGATTGCACAATTGCAAACTGTCCCTGGCTGGAGATTGTCTCGTTTGTCAAGTAGCAAGGGGGCAGCCTGGCCTGATGGCAGACCGGATCTGCATTTTATCCCCAGCTTGAGGTCTCAGTGTTTTCTGGGTTTGACCTCATCAAGCCTTACAGTAGGGAAGTTAAACTGGAGCAGGGAGACAGCTGTTCTTACCAAAGCTGCCAAGGGCACCTGGAGGCCCATCTACCGGGTCTGCAAAGGAACAGGGCATAGAAAGAGTCCTGGTCACTTTCAGATGAGAGCAAATGGGGTCAAACCAGAGGACCCCTGAGCCCGAGGCAGCTCGGTCCCATATAGAGCATGCTTCCATCCCCTGGGCTCAGTATCACTTAACCAGCTGCAGGCTCACCTGACAAGTTATGCAGGTTGGGTATACATGGGGGCCAAGGGGATGGATAAGTCATGTTCAGTGGTGATTTTACTGACATGACCAGACCCTGGAAACACCACATTTTGTAAAGTAATACTCCGCTCTCCTCTGCTATTAATGCATGTGATCGAAGGACGCACTCCCAGTCTTCTCCAGGAGAGACCCCTCCTCCAGGCAGCCCAGCCCCCTCACTGACTCTGCTGTAAAGATGGTAACCTTGCCCAAAGAGAAGTCTGCTCTTGGCTCTCAGCTGCCAGGAGCCAATCTCTCAGCCCTTGGGATGTCATGTCTGAACAAAGTCTTTGCGTGGGGGTCCTGGATCAGCCAGGTAGTAACAACATGATTGGGAGCAAGGGGGTTGCTGAACCACAAGAGAAAGCCGAACAATGTGATATACAATGGAGGCTTTGGGTCACGTGGTATCTGTCAAGTTCCTAAAGACTAAGGTCAGCCAAGTGAGCAGTCACCCAAGTTTATGCAACTGAGTCCCAATAAAAACTCTGAACACTGAGGCTGTGTAAACTTCCCAGGTTTGTAAACTTCCTTGCATGTTGTCACACATTAGTGCCGGAGCAGTAGCACTGTCATGACTCCAAAGACAAAGAACAGTGGAAGCTCTGTGTTTAGTACTACCCTGGGTCTGCCCTGTGCACCCCTTCCCTTGAATTATTTTAACCTATATTCTTTCCTTAGAGTACACTGGTTGTGAGTATAACAGCTTTCAATGAGTTCTGTGGTCCTACCAGATTATCAAAGCTGGGGGTGATTCGGAGAGCTCCCTAAACTTGCAGCTGGTGTCAGAAGTGAGTGGTCTTGGGGACTGCTCACCCTCTCCCCTTTTTCCATATGATCTAGGCTCCACCCATACCTGGGGACCCAGCTCTAACCTCCTTTCCTTCCTGAAGGTGCCCTAAATTATTGCAGCCTAGAGAGTGTGCCCTCTTCTGGACCCAAAGCTAGGGTTTCTCAAACTATTTTTTAGCAAAACCCACAGGAAGAAATATATCTTCACTTCACAAACCAGTACACACATATGTTTATACAGTATATATAGATCTGTGTATACAACTGAAAGAAAAGTTTCATATAATCACATTGACCTTCTGGACCAGTATTTTTACCTGAGGCTGTTCAATCTCCTCTTTTTCAAATGCTGTTGTGACTCCATTGCTTTCACAAACCAGTAATGGGCTGAGACTGGCAGCTTTAAGCAGCGCAGGTCCTGTACACTACCTCGATAATTAAGCACGTCACTGCTTTGCAATACATCTTGTCTTTTTCCCTCGAGTTTAACATGTTCACATCTTGTCTCTTTAAAGACTTGATTAAAAGTTTTTCAAAACAAACCTCAAAAGGACAACAACAGTAATAATGTTTAATACTTCTTTGGCCACTTGCATGCTGGGCACTGTAGTAAGAGCCTAATTCTTTCTACACACTAGTCCAAGGAAAGTAGTATCATCCCTCATCACCATTTTCACCGTTTCACAAAGCAAAGACCTTATGGCTTGGAGAGGTTAATCAGCTTGCCCAAGGACACACAGCACTAAGGTGACAGAGCAGGATCAAGCCTGGGAAGGTCTGAGTCCAGAGCTGCTGCTAACCAGTGGGCGGCACTGCGTCTCCTTTCCACCCATTCCTGCTCACAGCCAGAGCCTCCCAGCCGGCCTCCCCGCCCCCTCAGTGGACAACACACAAGAATGCACAGTCCTGGCCCAGGCAGCTCAAGGATGAGGAAACCAGTGAAGTTTCCTGTTCAGTCAGTGCTCTCTCCCAGCAAGGGTCAGTGACCTTCCACTTGCACACAGCCCTCCCAGGCCTGTCTGTCACGGTTCCCCTCACTCATCTCTGGGGAATTGCCTTCTTCCAGAATGCCAGTCGCCCCTGTCTGCTTCTCCCCGCACCGCCTTCCCCGCACCAATTAAACTGTCACAGTCGAGTGGCTTGGAGACAGGTGAGGGCAGCAAGAAATCTGACGGAGGCAGGGAATTCAGGGGAGATGGAGCTTCTCTTCTGTCTTCTGTCAAACTGGCCTGAAGACGGGTCGTATGCGCCCGCAGAGGTTCCCCGTGCCTCTCCATCGGTGGGTGAGAGTCACAGCCTCGCGGAAAAGTGGCAGGTGTTTGCTCATGTGTTTGGGCACCCCAACCGTACCCAGGTCCTGGTGCTCCACACTGGGTCTCAGAAGGAATGGTTCTGGCTGGAGAATATTTGCATCCCTGCATCTCAGCCCAAGGAGGAGAATTTCCCCGAAAAGCTGGTGCACACCCACAATGTATAAGAGAAGCAGAAAACAGAGTGTGAAGGCTCTGCCTTACAGACCCACATCACCTTACATATGCTTTCTGCACTGCCTGGTATTAAGGGAGTAGCTGGGAAGTCTCGGGCCTCCCCGCCCTCATCTCATTAGCATTGCCCTTGCATTTTCACAATTTCAGATGCAATGCAAGGAGGGATATGATGGCTCAAGAAAAGAAACGCACTGAGATGTGTTTTGGATGCCAGGAGGGGAAGGGTTTCTGCTTAACCTTTGGGTATGAAGACTGCCTTCTGTCTGCCAGGTGATCTTAATGGCAGAAGAAACAGGAGAGAGGAAATGAGCCAACCCTACAGAGCAGAGACCCTTAGCTTGGGGTCCCTGGACCAACTTGAGGGTCCTTGGCAATAAAAAATTCCTATAGCATTCATCAAATCCCCAAAAGGGGTTTTGACTCACAAGAGCCACTACCATCATACATGGTAATCTACACACAGTGCCTTCTATAATTTTACTTGCTGTAGCTCCTAACTCTTATTCATCTGTGCCTCCTCCAGGCATACGTACATCTGTGGACAAGACACAGCCACCAAATGTCCCTCCTTGCCTCCTCCCCAGCCTCACCACGTACTTGGTAACAGATTGTACTCGGAGGCACCGACAGGCTGCATGACTGCCTGGAGCACATCTCAATTATTAATGCTGCTCTTTACAGACCTTGCCTTATTATTCCTGTTTGTGCAATTATGAAGAGGGCGGAATCCTTAATGCACTCTGTGCCCACTTCCTCCAGCTGCTAGAGGAAAAAGCATGTGCCAGGTACAGTCATCTCACATCATCATTTTCTTCATCTTTCTCTACACAGTTCCCTCTGGGGCATCAAGACCAAGTGTATCTCAAACTGGGCTCTGGGTTCATTTTCAGCATTTTCTGAGGGTTTTTAGAGGGCAAGGTCAAAACACCAGCTCTCACAGGAAAAGATGGGGATTCTCTGTCTGAATAGGATGTCTGCGTGAATAGGCACATGGGTAGAGCATCTTTGTTAAGAAGGAAAAGTGCCCGACCATAGATTCCAACACCTAACAGGTAGACCCTGGGGCCCTATCTAAGGTTTTCCTCCAGAGAGAATCATGATGGGTGAAAGGCAGTACTAGTATTTTCCATTTGGAAACCAGACTGATAAAGAAGCAGCTCTTGTGCAATTGGGGTTTTCGTGATGGAACGGTCACCTCTTTTCCAGCTTTGAAAAGATGTGAGCTCTGGGCTCTATATTCAAGCAGAGCCTAATACTAACCTAATACTAATAGCCAACTTTCCATGTAAAATGTGAAAGGTCAGTAGCTGGAGATATAGCTCAGACTTGACTCCATATCTGGGAAGAAAGGTCCAGAAATGCTTTCGATTTTGTTTTCAAAGAGGCTACAGTGTAAGAATTTCATCAATCAGTGTTGATCCTAATGCTAGGCAAACAGGGAACTTTAAAGTTGATGAAAACTACAGCCAGGGTTTATCTATGTTAACAAATGCTTTTATATCCACATACATTGGAAATTAAACCAAGTTTCATGCAATGTGCCCATTTACCCAAGCAAGTCAGAAAACTGTCTCGAGCAATTATCAACACTCACCCGCTTGGTATAATCAACTCTGTTTTGGTCAAGTTAATGCACTGGCAGAACAGACAGATTTGGGTCTCTTTTCTTACAAAGAATCTGACAGTTTCAGGGGGTTATGTTCACTTCCATTTATGTCCTGGAAAATACACTCCTGTGACTTAGCAACCATGTTTAAAAAGCTCTTGCAGTTCTTAAATAAACAGTGTATGTTTATGAGGTCCTAACGACGTTATTTTCAGGGATGACGTAGAGTTGGTGATATGTAGCTTTGGGGAGTTACAGTAAGTTGTGGGTGATTTATTGCTGTGACATACAGTATTTGTCTCGAGAAAAGTGGACATTCACTTGAACAGCTTTCAAAAAACGTGTTAAATGGGAAATAAGCCAGAGTGTGTAGGGACCAGGGACTCCTCACCAGGGAGAGAGAAGGAGCCCTTTTTGGGAGATGGAAGACCAGGAGTTAAGACTATTTCCTGGCAATCAGGCAGCAGAGCTAATTCAAGACCAGAAAGAGAGACCGTTTAGAATAAAGACTGAAAACGGGAGGCCCAGATCTGGCCCACGGAACTGTTTTGTTTGGCCAGTAGAGCACTTTTAAAAGTGGTGGAGTTGTGACAATATTTAATAACTGGAGATTCAACATGAACATCCAGTTTCTTCTCTTTTCTTTGAAACGTGGGAAGTCTGCATTTCTGTCTGAGGACAGTCAGCCAGAGCTGAAGTCACTGCAGGGAAGGCTCAGGCTGGTCCTCCCCTATCTGCTTCCTTCCTTTCTAATGTCTGCCCACCCTTTCTGCTTGAGATTGTAAACCTCAGTGTAAAAAATATTGTTTTTTACAGTGATGCTCTCAGGGAATAGACCTCTTCAGCTGGCAAGACTCGTTTTCAGACAGAAGGATGGACAAAGCACATGTGTCTCCAAAACGCATCAGAAAAGCAAAGATGATTAGGTTTTCTTTTAAAAACAGACATATGCCCAGGTGTCATTTTTTGTTAAATGCTGGGTTGCTGAAGTTAATATTTCCCACAGTCAAGCCATAAGACGTAGTTTGAAATGGAGTGTTTATTTTTATTTTCCCATCTGAGACAATTAGACACCAGGAGGGGTGTGGTGTAAGGCATCTGTCTCTGGGCATGTTTTCTCATCTGTGAAAATTTCCAGACGGATGGGGCTGACAGGAAGGGAGGAACGGGAGCCAACGTCTCCATCAGGCACCGCAGACACAGCGTCTCGGGCCCACTGTACTCCTAGTGACCCATGCAAATGTCTGAATTTTAATTTCCTTTAAATCAAAAGAAAAAAATAAATACAACAATAATGAATCTAGCTTGGGTTATATTCATCTTTATATGAACACAGTCATCAAATATAAGATTTCTTATTCTTTACGGAGAAATGGACCCAAGAAGGCAAAAATACCTAGAGCCCATGACAATCACAGTGCAGACCTCCAGGCAAATGCTGGTCTCCATACCAACATCTCGGGTCATGCGGTAGCGGGTTTGCCCAGAACACAGCCTCACTAAGCCATGACTTTCATCGCTGGATGCTCTACATGTGGCATGTTCATAAGTGAGGCCCCTGTGAGGCTACATTACACCCTGACCTTGGTTTAAAAAAGATGGAGCAGATGCCTTTCGGTCAGTCACTTCTGTAAATTTCCAAACAGAAGTGCCCAAAGGTTTTCACCACGTACAATTAGAGAGAGGTATTACCACTACCAGAGACAGTTTGCATCTGATCCTGTTAGGCCATCTGGAAAGCATTCTCAGTCCTTAACCTCAGTGACCGATTTCAAGGCAGGGTGTCGCTGGACTCAGCATGTACTAAAAATCAAAGCCAAGAGGCCAAAGTGGAGGCCAGAATGAGAGCCCCTCTAAAGGATTCCTAGATCTGGGGGGGAGACTGAGTTTTCTGTCTCCTCAACTCAAAATCTCCCCAGAACCAAAGCACTGCAGAAGATCCAGCTGTCTTTTCAGCTTCTGAGCCCTCAGCACTTACTGTCAGCAAAGCTTGTATTTGAAATTGACCATGTATAGCCTAGAGATACCTCACTATTTATCTTGTTTTCTTACTCATTTTTCTATATTTATGGCTGGAATTCCTGACCCTCTTGTGAAAATATATATAATTTAAACATCTTCATGGAAAAGATCTAGCCTTATACATAGTATCTGAAACCCCCAATACCTAGAAAAATGTCTCACACACAGCTGATACTTAATAGACATCTATGAACTGATTGATATCTTTAAGGTACATGGCTCTCAATCTCATCTTTGTTATTATCTTGAGACTGGTGGCCAATCCTCCCATGCTGTGCCCTTCCAACCATTTATAGGTGGGGCAGGATTATCCCCAACATACACATGCACGTACACACAAACACACTCCCTTCTCCCAAATTCTGGGACCAGTGGCATGTATGTCAAAAGGTCCTAAGAGCATTCTTGCTGCAAAGGATTCTATTTTTTGCCACAAATGACTCATCACTGACCAGGGTGTCCCCAAAGCTACAATTTGTCAGGCTGTCGGGAAGAAGGGCAAGAGGAATAAAAGCAGTGACAGAGGTAACATCCCCATTCCTGTCTGCAGCCCATAAACACCACGATGAAGCTGTACCAGTCGACACCACACCTCCGGACAACCATGGCTGTGTTAAGAATGAGCTCTGCCCCTGTGTTTGCATTGAACTGTTCTGAGCTCTAACCTTTCCCTCCAGCCGGCTTCCACCCTGATCTCTCGGCAGTTTCTGAATGCATGTATGGCTGTGGCTTTAGGTAGAGGATCAGAGCTGGGCAATGCGGAGAAGGTCCAGGCTGCTGGTGGTATAAACACATGCTAACTGCAGAAGACATAAATAACTAACTGGGCCTGAAAAGGAATGCATCTTCCTCATTAGCCCTAAAATAATCATTCTTTAAAAAAAAAAAGCCAGAGGGCCACAAGAGTGTCAGATAATCCAAGGTTTTGTTTTTAAATTCTAGAGAGTGGTGAAAAGAGCAGAAATAATTCATTCTAATTTTGGAGGGTAGATATGGATTTATAGACATAGTTATCAGGTAGTGTTTTCATAGGAGAAACAAATGAGCAACAGGGCAAAATGTCCTCAGAAGTTATGTGCAACAAATTCCAAACAGGCCAGACAAATGCATTCAGCCTTCTCAACCTTCCACAACAGAGCTGAACCCTTACTTCCCCCTGTGAAATAGTCCAGAAAAAAAAATAATAAAAAACAGAGGAGCAGGATCATAGAATCAAGGCATTCAAAGTCTCTTGCCCATGGGGATGAAAGAAACTAACCCCCAGCATCCACCCGGCTGGGCCTTGTCTTTTCCACCTGGGATTGTCTTTGTTCTTTTCCACGTCCCTAAAGTTTTCCCCATGATGACAGCCCGAAACTCCAGAACTGGTGTGAGAAGTCCTTCCTTGCTTTGCTATTCAATGGATAATATTCACTATCACATCTTTATTAATTTCTTATTTAGTAGAAAGAACCCAAGAGATCAGGTAGAAAGGGGCCTGGACTGGGATGGGAGAGCTCTGGCTTCCGGCTTGAGTTCAGCCCCTGGCTGGCTGGGTGACCTTGAGCAGATGACTTGGGCCTCATCCTGCAGGAGAGGATGCTGAGGTGCAGGGAACAGTGTTATCAGTCCCAGCATTTTATTCTACAGTTCCCTTTTGCAGCAAACCTGGAAGGTCTAGCTCCATCCTCCCTCCCACTCCTATAACAACCCTTGATTTTTTTCTCAGGAGATGCCAAAGATAAGCAGTTCCCTCAATGTCTCTAGGGGCTGTCGCAGGTGGCACTGCTGTGTCTCCCGCACCGTGAGAAGAAAGGAAGGAAGCCCAGACCACTGCACAATGTACCTTCTTGGCATATTCTCCACCTGCCTTCTTGACCAGGTTTATACCCCATTGATGAAAGAATGGCAACTTGCAAAACCAGATGAGGTAGGATGGTTGAGTCTGGGTGGCTCCCAGGTCAGGGAATTGAAGGTTTCCATTCAAGGTTAAATTCTGAAAGGGGACAGGACTTCCCACTGGGAGTTATTTACAGCCTCTGTGCCCCGAAGGCGCCTCCTCTTCCCCCAGCCTTCAGTGGGCTCGCTCCCCCACCATCTGACACGCCATTCTTTCAACAGCTGCTGGCTTTCCTGTTGTGCTCCCCTCACAGATGTGCAGTGCTGTTCTGAACATCCTGCCCTTGAACTTTCCCCTACCCATAATTTTCCAAACCAAAGCCTGGTAATAAAAATGTCAGCAAGGGATGGAGAAAACTAGGGGTGGCGGGCAGTATTTAAAAAGGAAAAAGAAAGAACAGAGAGATGCTTCACACACACAGTGATTTGTGTTGACTTCCTCAACAAAGGTTAAATATATACCATGAGTTCTTGAAAAGGGCATAAAGGCGGAGAGCTGGAACGAGCTTCTCAGAACACTACCTAGAAAGACCAGGTTCCATAAAGGAGTTGGATCCAGAATAAAACGGCGAGCTTCCTTCTCTATGCCACAGGCTGTCCAGCTGTTCATGCTGTGGGCCAGGGGACGTGCTAATGGTGACAGTGAAAGTAGCATTTGCAGCCCTTTTCAGTTTACAACGCACTGTCACGGAGGTGACCTATACTGTCCTCAAAGCTCGGCCAGGTGCCTTCTACAGGGTCAACACCTGTGTGCGCAGTAGGTAAGAACAAGACTGGAGGAGGAGGCTGGATATCTTCTATGGTTTCAAAGACCTCCACAGAAACCTCTTTTGGATCTAATTTTCCTGAAGTCCACTGGCTTGATAAGTGCACAATGCAAAACTGTAACAATTAACCACATTCTGCCATCTTCTAAAGAGATAAAAGAAACTAATGGACAAGCACGGCCTCTTCTGTTATCTACTTTAGTTTGCCAAGTAACAGGCACCAAGAACTAGGTAAGGATGGGGAGGGCAAAGGGGCTTTCTACCGAGAAAGAATCCCTCAAGCGAGAGACACCCTTGAGAAATGATCAACTTGTTCTTTGCTAATTTGACCTTATTCCATCGCAAAACACTGGCACTCCACTGAGATGAAAGAGAAGAGTCTTATTGAGCCATAGTTTAGGAGGAAACAAATCAAGACCCAAATAGACATCAGACAGCACACATCCCACGGACATGTCTCATGTCCCTGGGAGAAAGCTCATAGGACCCTGCTAAGCATGGCTGCCTTGCAGACTTGGCCCCAAAGGTGCGAACCGGGGAGATGGGGAACAAACGAGAAAACAAGACAGCTGAGCCGGCAGGATGCGGCTGCGTGACCTCTCTTGCAGCATCTCACTGAACCCAGGTAGTCGCTGCCACACCTGGAAATTTACTTCCTGACACTTGGAAGAGAGGTGCCTTCAGACATGTCGATTCAAATCCTGGCTCCATAACTTACTAGCTATGTGATTTGGGGCAAATGCTGCAGTTTCATCTCTAAAGTGGGAAAGGCCATAGTACCTACCTTACCAAGTTGTTAGAGTTCTTAGAGACCGCACGTGTTATTCATTTTAAAGAGCTTAACGATCAGTGAATGTTATTCCCCCCACCACCCGACCCTCTCTTCCCTTTTGAGGAGAAATTCTAGGCAGAGGTATTAGAGGCTGGGCTGTGTGCAGACTCAGGGAGGTGTAACAGTGGGGTAACCAGCCAGTTGCACTAAAGCTCTGGGTATCCCTGTTACATCACTGATGCCAGTGTTATTTACAGAGATGATGAAAACAATCTGGTTACTTTCCGCTGCAATCTGAAAGACAGTTTCCCTTAGCCATACCTAACCATAAGCAATTTTACCGAGTGGAAAATGTTTGACATGATCACACTGAAGCTGTCTTGAATGAATGAACGAATACAAAATGAGTCAATGAACACACATGTAAATTTTAAAGGACAGGGGAACGGCTAATTTGAAGGGCAGGGGAAAGGCCATCTATTTTCACATCGTAACTCCAGTTGTCCTGGAACCCGTCCCTTGCATTAGATGCTCTCCACAGTGTGTGCTGCTCTTCCCTCCTCCTTCTTAATGTCCATATGCCCCTCCACTGAGCACGGCTGATTCCAGAGTCCTGGAGCAAAGACTGGGAAATCAGCAGGTGCCCTCACTGTGTACCAGCCATTTTGGAGCAGTTCAAGTCATTAAGGAAAATTTTAACAATGCATAACCTTTTGGCTTTACTCTGCTCACAGCAGGTTAGCGTGCCTTTCCAAGACACCCGCCTGCACTGAAGTCACCAGTAAGCAGGACTTGACCTTCATTTTCAGGATGAGCAGCATTAAATATTCATAATCCACGGAACTGCAGCATAAGAAGTAGCCAAGTTTACACATGAATCAAAGGAATACATTGCTTCACATGGGTGGGGCATCCCTTTCCAAGAATGCCCCTGGAAAAAAAATGCAAATACCCAGGACCCTGAGCCTCTGCCTCTTCCTACTTTCTCTTGAAATTCTAGAAGCTGCAGGAACTGCTACATTATGCAGTCCCTGAATCCTGCCCTCATGCTGACATTTCTGGGTCTTTTTTTCCCCTTATCTATTAGAGAAGAATTACTGTTCCTATGCCAAAGGGAAAAATAGACAGGGATGGAACCAGCAACGGTGACATTATCACCCACAGGGCGTCTAGGGGCACTTTTGACTCGGTTGTATAATTTTTTAAAAAGCTCTTTGCTTCACAGAGGATCAGAGTGTGTGGGAGGAAAGGGTGGGTGTAGATACCAAGAGACATCAGAATTAGGAGCTGGAGTGCCTTAAATTGGGCACCTTTAAAAAGAATGAAAATTGCTAAGAGGGTAAATCCTAAGAGTATTTGTCACAAGAAAAAAAATTTTTTTTTCTTTCTCTTTAATTTTGTATCTGTATGAGATGATGGATGTTCACTAAACTTAGTGGGGTAATCATTTCATGACACATGCAAGTCAAATCATTGTGCTGAACACCTTAAATGTATACAGGGTTGTAGGTCAGTTATATCTCAATAAAACTATAAGGGAAAAAGAAATGGAGTTCCTTGGGGGCAGTATCTGCCTCGTGTAGCCAATTTAGTATCTTCGGGGAATGGAACTACTGTGTGTGGCGGGGTTAATGCTTCTCCGTGTCTGTTAAGGAACTGACATCTGTGTCTACCCAAAGACTAGGTGGAACGTCTCCCTCTGCTTGGGTCTTTCTAGAGAGCCTACTGCTGGGATGATAAAGCATCATTTTAACACAGTTTAATGTAATTCTCTTTGGCTTCCAGCTCCAGGAGCTCTGAACACAGTCTGTCTGGCCAGATAGTAATCACGTGAGGCTACACAAGTAATTCTGCGGCGACCACTCTAAAGAAAATTAGACCCAGAGAAGGGCTTCGCAAACCGCTGAATGAAAAAGACCTGCTCCGGGACCCATCTGGTCCTAAGGATGGGAAAAGAAAGAAGTGAAGGTGAGGATGTCTTTGTCCACTGCCTCTTGACGGTGAAATAGGCTTTGAAAGGTTAAAAAAGATCAGAAACTCACCAGTTATAGTATGTATCTGAACCTCCTGTCCCCTCGCAAAACCTGAATTACTGGCCTGCCTCGACCCTGAGCCGGCTGAGCAGGTAACCAGAGCCTGCTTTCTGTGTCAACATGCATTCCTTGCACTATTAAAAAGGCTGAGTGCAGAGAGCCTCACATCTTGAACTTGTGCTGCTGGGGCACTCCCCACCCCGTCGGGGGAGGCCAGCTCTGGTTGAAACTCACCAAGACAAACCGTTTCCTGGACAATGTCTCGTGTCCGCCCAATGAGGTTCACACAAGGGAAAGCCTATATGTTATCTTTGACTTATTTACTTGACGGGTATAAATACTAACTAAAATTCATCTGAAGAATACTAGGTACGTTTTCCCAGGGTGATGATTTAGTATCACTGCCAAGAAAGTTTAAAGCTCTCTTTCCAAAATGCCCAGATGGCCAACCAAACCATGAGTGTGTATAGCCCGTGACAGTTTTGAACCAAAGGGATGTATTTTAACAATTTTACATTCTGCTTTCTTGCTCGCTTTTCATTTGCATCTTATATGTGGATAGAATTTTTTATCTTGTTTACCATGCTTGATTATAATTTGTCTAATGAGCTCTTTTTTTATTCCTGGGAATGAATCTATGGCTTCTCATGGAGGTTATCTTACAGATTCTACTTCAATGTGCCCCTTGACTTACATTGAGCGAGCTTGCTGGCTTTCCCCAGGACGATGGTAGACCCTTAGTATTGACTATGCTGATGAGGTGACCCACGGGAAAGACTTGGGGTTTTGCTTCAGAAGCAAATGTAGTAATTCCAACAAAAAGCAGGAAGGGCTACATAAGTAAAAATAAACTCT
This sequence comes from Vicugna pacos, assembly GCF_048564905.1. Classification (NCBI taxonomy): domain Eukaryota; kingdom Metazoa; phylum Chordata; class Mammalia; order Artiodactyla; family Camelidae; genus Vicugna; species Vicugna pacos. The sequence goes on along the minus strand of NC_132997.1, from coordinate 46,364,210 downwards.
TTTTATAAACAAAGGCTTACTATGCCAAACCACAGTTTAGTGACAGAGAAGAAAAGCTGAAGCTAGGACAAAGCTAAAACAGTCCCCAAGAAAAGTGAGGACAATCCTTCTTCTAAGATTCTTGGCAATTTGGCTGGGAAAATTTGAGAGCGGGACTGACGGTTCATCCTTGGAATTGACTCTTTGCAAGTCCATAAAAGAAACCAGGACCAGAGAGGGTTCCCGGTGCTGGCTTTCCCAGGCTCAGCAGAATCATAACTAAATCCAAAGGACACTGAGGTGGTGTACGACATCCAGGAAAGAGCGTCTTGCCTTGGAAATTCCATCCCTTTCCATCCTCTCACATGGGGCCGAGAACACTAGGACTTAACAGAGCAAAAGACCACCCACCCCATAGTAGACACTATTGAAAAAAAGGACACAATTCAAGTCCATCTAACAAGAGCATTTTATTTCTGAGAATTACAGAGGTGCAAAAAGGGGGAAACCAGGAAAGGAGGTGCCGAGGCATCTGTCCATCCAACTGGTCACCATACTCACCTCCACATAAGGTTTGTCTGTCCAGGGCACACAGATGACATGCCCGAACCTACTTCCTGAGCCCTGACATAAAAGCTGAGGCACGGTTTCTTGTGCCCGGTGACTTGTGAGAGCATTCCTCACTCCTGGGGAAAGAAGGGAGAAAAAGACCAGGGGCTTTAGAAGATCTTTGATCCAATTCAAATATGATCAAGAATTATTAAGAAGAGATATTTAAATGGGGCTTACCTTCAATGACAGACCAATTGGAGTTTTCCAAACTTAAAAAGCTCTTCTCTTTCTGGGCCAGGAAGAGCTGATGGAAAAGCCTGTGGCTCCTGACTCCTGGAGGACTCTGAGAGGCCCCTCCACCTGAGATGGGCGAGGCAGCCCAGCTCTGTGCGTGGGGATGGGCTGAGGGACCTCCGATACTCTCAGCGGCAGCTGATGCCCAAAGACGGGTGATTAGAGGACACATTTCCTTTATCTTCTCCGACGTGACTTTGGCTCAGCACCCAAATGCACACAATCCTTTGGCTGGTGACCAGTGATGCTGAGAAATTCAGAGTTTAGGCATGCACGAAATTGCTACCCTCTGGAGCCACGGAAAATGAGCGCTAAGCTCAGAATCCAGGCGCACCAAGGTCTGAGCCAACAGGGACACCAAGCAAGTTTCCTCTGATCAAACTCCAGCATTCAGGTGTGCTGGGGATCAAGTTGAAGGGATAAAAACACTCTCACAGTGGACAATGCAAGCAAAGAGCTCAAGGCCACTGTCCAGTTGTCAATTCATGTCACCACAGAAAGGAGTCAGACCAGCTCAGCTCCAGTGTCCCAGATGCTGTCAGCTTCAGGCTCGCAAGAGAAGACTTGAACAAATGATGTCCCCAGTGGGGACCCCTGCAGGAACTGGCCAGAACTGGCCATCACTGAGCAGCTCTGCTCAGTGCCCTCTTCTGCCTCCTCAAAAGCCTTTACTGTTTGTGGCACAGAGAGACCTCACCCCAGGCTCACCCAAGAGCACCAGTTCCCTCAGTTGGCACCCCAGGGGTCTGCATGAGTGTCCACTAGAGGAATTTTCTGATGGCCACGGGCTTCCACCTCTGGGCGTCATCACAAACTCCTCCGTCCCACCTCCTTACCTTCACGAGTCAAGAAGCACCAGCAAGTGATGCTTCAGCTGCATATTTGGCTGGCAGGTGCAAAGGAGAGTGAAGTACTTTCTAATCTGACTTCTAATAAGAGTAAAGCATTGGAAGCCCTAATAAGGAAAGGATCCTACCACCAAGGCAAGAATGGCTCACACCCTCACTGGTTGGACAGAGTGAGCCTCCCAGAGGTTGCAAATTCACATCAGAGCCCTCTTAACATATTCAGTGCAGACACTGCACCAGGAAACAACTATTTAAAAATCAGCAACACCCAGTGAAAAGGTTTGACCTCAGACCCCTCTCCCTCCCTTGGAGGCCAGCATAACCAAAGCAGCTTGTTTGCAAGAGCTTGCTTTCCTACTCAGAAAATCAGCACAGACAGCCCTGCCCTCCTCCAAGAGTCTTCCACACTCAGGAGGCTCTTGCAAAGGTAGGTGTTAAGGTAAACCAATTGATCAATGTCAACACTCATGACTGTTTTTAGAAAAGAGGGCAAGACAACATATGTGAATACTCACTTTGACGAATCTATGAAGTATATTACAAGTGCACCAATGCTGAGAGCAAAGACTAAGACAACCTGCAAAAGAAGAGAGAGAACGTCATCACTTAAGAGCTGAACACTGGGCTGTTGATTTATTTTCCAGACACATGTAGCTGCTACTCGGAAACGTGGTGCTTTCAGGGGCGAGCTTGTCAACGCCATCCCCTGGTTGGGCCCACTTCTGCCTGCTGTGGGCTCCTTCCCTCACAGTGGACAGCAACCCTGCGGCTGGCCAACAGGGGTCAGGGCAGGCTTCTGCATCCCCTGGCACTGTGGTTTTCTCCGGTCCTGTTAACTCAGGGTCCAGCTTCTCCACATCTGAAGTCAACACACTTCAGTGGGCAAAGTGCAGGTGAAAATTTGCAGTGATACCATTTTTCATATTCCACATAACCAAGGCTCAACAGGAACCCAAATACAGGGCTATCCTGTTGTACCAGCTTTGCTGAGGTATCATTTACACACCATAAAATTTACCCGTTTTAAGTGTACAGTTCAATCAATGACTTTGAGTAGATTTACCAAGTTGAGCATCCAGCATCCTAGTCTAGTTTGAGAACATTTTCCTCAGCCCAGTAAGATTCGTCATGTCCGTTAGCAGTTAATCCCTGCTACCATCCTCAACACAAAATGAACACTAATTTACTAATTTACTTTCAGTTTCAATGCGAGAAAAATTAATTGAAAAGCACAAATGAGCTATCCGTACAAATGTCCATATGTGTGTAAGCGTATGCATGCATGTTTGTACTCACTGCATGAATGTGTGTGTTTGTGTGTTTAGGACACTTCTCAAGTATTCTGGAAACACTTTAGGGGCAGGAAGCCAAAGGAGGTAATACAACAGGCTAGGGAGATGACAACCCTCATTTTTCTTTACACTCTTCACTCAAAGTTAATCACCATTGATACAAAAGACAGTGTTGGCATCCCCTCAAAGGATACCTGTCTCGCTGAAGTCCATCAAACGAACACGCAGCCAATTAGGCTGATGCTGACTGGCTGATACTTCCACCCTCACTCAACATTGTAACGTCTGCGTTTACTCTTTCATGGAGAAGACTGGTAGCACAACTAAAAGGATGCACAAAAATTTAAAAAGAAGCCCAGAGCCAACAAATAAGCCTGAGAACAAAAAACAAACACGACCACCCCACACAGTCCCAGGAGGCAATAACTACCTAGTAGATAGACCAGTATCCTAGAGAGACGTGGGGTGAAGCGTGTTAGAATGGCCAGCCTCCAGCAGACCTACACATGGACAGCCCCGTGGCACTGGCTGGTGGGTAGAGATGAATCCCAAGTTCTGTGAAGATGAGGCATGATCGAGTCGTGCGTGTGTGCGTGTGTGCGTGTGTGCGTGCACCGAACTGGCTGATAGAAAGTGAAAGCTGCGTAGATACTCACTTAAAACCCTACAAATTTCACGGAACTACACAGTGTTGTGTCCAGTGCATAGATGGTGGGCTGCAAAGCAAACAACTGGCAGTTGAAACAACTCTCACTATAAGGAATATGTGTTTTCATAGCATCTGAATTCTCCTTACGGACACCTGTGTTACAACAATGCACCATGGGGGCTGATTTTATTCATCCATTTTGTTCTAAAAACTCAAGCAGGCTCCAGCTGAATCCAAGGAAATTCCTGCTGCCTATCAGTGATTATCCTCAGCCCAGGGTTAATCCATGTGGCAGGGTCACCTCAGTCTCTCCCCCGCCACCACCCGCCTCCGCAACACATACATTCATTCGTTGCAAAGGTAAACACAAAAACAAATAAAAACAAAAACAGGCTTCTGCTCTTCCCTCTGTTATCTGAATGAGGCAGCAAATCAAACAGCTGAGGATTAATTCTGACCTGTGCTGCTGTCTCTGAGACATAAGCACTTAGATCTGGGCCCTGACCTCATTCTCAAAACGCTGCAAAGAGAAGGGGTGTGGCCAGAGCAGAGGGGAAGGACCTCTTCTTCATTCACAAACAGCGAGTGCGAGACTGATCTCTGTCGATTCGGTTGTGTGTGTGTGTATATCTATCTGTATGTGTGTGTGTGTGTGTGTGTCTCTGTGTGTGTGTGCATCTGTGTGTGTGTGTGTGGATGCCCAGCTCCTGTCAGAATGCCCTATGCAAGTCTAGGCTGTTCTAGAGCTGGAGAGAAGATGCAGGGAGAGGACAGGAGAGGACGGGAGAGGTGGGAGGAGAGAGGGGAAAGAGGAAAGGAAAGGAGTTCTTGCAAATCATATCTACATCATCCGGAAAGAAGCTCCAATCTAAGCTCTTCCACATCATTGAGGATTTCCCAGCAGACAAAGTAGCTGACACGTGAGTCCCAGCTGCCTCAGCTGGCCTCTGCGATGGGGACTAATGTGCAGCTTATTTAACCAAATCAGCCAGTGACTGAAGCAGAGGGCTCCTCCCAGCCTCTTCAGACACAAACACCAACAGCAGGATTTCTCAGATTGATTGGGGAAGGGAGGGAAGAAATCCAGCAAAAAAAAAATGACTCCAAAGTTCCCAGCGGGTAGAGATTCTGAGGAGTGGACCTATTCTTGGGTCCACACGTTCGGCCAGAAGGTTTTCTCTCAGTGAAGTACAGGGTGTCCAGACTGTCCCACACCATCCCTGCCCACATCTGCCTCCAGGCACAAAATGATCAATGTGACCAGGGGGGTGGGTGCGGGGGTCTGCTTCTCAGTACTGAGTCAACCATGCATGTGATTTTATAAACTTGCTCAATGGCTCTTTATCACATCAGGCTTGATGACACTGTCTATCTGCATCCAGGTGCTGCAGAAAAGCAATCAGCCCTTTGGATTTGGCCATGAAAACAGAAATCCAAGAGAGATAAATCTTCTTCAAGGCCCCAGCATAGGACTAGTTCTCTCTCTCTCTCTCTCCCTCCTTCGTTCATCTCTCATCTCCATCCCTCTAACACCCCGTTGTCTGAGAACCCTCCTCTAAGTATGAAAAAATTCAGCCCCACTACACAAAATGATCAGATTTTAGCCTAAGTGGTTAATGGTTTTGCTACAGAGCAGCCCCAAATAATCAGCTAAGTATTTATTTCACATTTGCTTTGCATAAGGCCCTGGGAAAAACAAGAAAAGAAGTCCACTTGGAGTCATAAAATAAGCTCTTTCACACAGTAACCCTCACAGAGGTGAATCCCATGCTGTTATGTAATTAATGCTCAATTGTATGGTGTCAGTGGAGTCAGGATATAGTAACTTACTAACCAGGTGGGACCCGCATAAAGGAAGGGCAGGAAGAGCATGGGTTCCTGTCTCAGCCAATTCCTTCTCTAAGTGTCCCTTCCTCTGACATCTTATGGCTACTCCAATATCCCTTCAGGAAGGGGAGGGCCACTGGGAATCCTTCTGTGAGCTTCTGTAATCCCAGGGATAAGAGGCACTGTAGCCCCAGGGACACGGTAAGATGAGGCCAAGAAAAACACGACCCCTGAGAAAGGGAAACCCTCAGCCCCCCAGAGCTGAGTCGCCGAGTCCCCCTCACAATGACCGAGCGCTGCACAAAGCACTGCCACCAACAAGAGCGTGTGAGCAGTCTGGCACGTGGGGTGATGTGAGCGGTCCCTTTCGGCACACTTTGTGCCTGCCACGAGAGAGAGCCTGTCCTGTCTTCCTCACTTTTCAAAGTCTGGGCTTCCCAAATCACCTTGGCTGCCTGCATGGTGTTAACTGCCACATTCCTGGGTTTAACTGCAAGACCGTGTGCTGTGTGGCGAGAACGAGTGCTGAGTGCTATTTACAGGAGTGTCCGGTTCCTGAAAGCAAAAGTGATTTGATAAATGACATTGCAGTGATGGTGCCCGTGAGTCATCTATTTTTAAAACTCCAAGATCAAACATGTGTTTGCACAGAAGAATGCTAGGCACACAGACACACACACTCACACACAGAGCGTACTAGAAAGAGTATCTGTCCCCAACACCTGCCGCCAGGAGTCTGATGATACGCGGCGAGCAGAGAGAAGGCCACAGCCATCTCCATGGATGGAAATTCCAGCAGGCCTTGCAGACCTTCCAAATGTCTTGAGAAGTTCATAAAGATGGAAGACAGTATGGCACAGCGGAGTATCCTCCCTCAGGTCACTGGAGCCCCCCCACTCCCCAGGGCAAAGACGGGTCCACTGACGTGAATTCAGAGGCAAATGAACCAGGAAAAGAGGCTCTTCAGAGACCTTGCCTGTTCTAGAACCTGGTTTCCAGTTGTGGGATTCAGGCCCAAATGCTTTCGATCGGCACACGAGGTGACAGGGGCCTTCGGACGTGGATTTGGAGCAGAGGCTCACAAAGGCAGCTGCCACTGGAATCCTACCACCTGAGGAGCTTTCCTTTAAGAACAGAGACGCCCTCGCCTCACCCCAGGAACAGAAAATTGAGAGCTGGGAGGAGCGGGGACTGAGTATCTCTATTTTTAATAAGCTCCTCCAGTGAAGCTGATGTGTGGCCAAGAATGGGAGTCACTGAATTAAACCCATTAGGGGAAACCACTTAGCTAGAGTCAGAGATTAATTTACAAACGTCGCCTTCACAATTAGCCCATTAGAACATATGTATGGGGCCCACAGGCTGTGAGAATCGTGCTAGGAGTGCTCTAAAAAGTACAGAGAGGAGGATGAATTAATTCTCTTCTGAGCAGGTCTCACACATCCTGCTCAGCTGACAGCAAGACAAGTGGCCCTAATTAATGATTCTGCCTGTCTGATCAGGGCCCAGCCAGCTCCTCAGAAAAATGGACAATTTTTGATATAGGATCCCAAAGGCATGTTACTTTTTTTCACTGAGGTATATACAATAAAATTCACCATATAAAAAAACAGACACGCGGGCTCCCGAGGCAAAACGATCTGGGGATGTTTTGTTGCGGAGCGAGAACAGAGTTTCGGCATCCAAATGATAATGTTTCGTCTGCTGAATTTAACACCTCGACAATCAGCCTTTACTGAACTCCACTGCACAAGGCCCAGAGGGAGAGAGTAGGAAATAGAAAACTGAAAGAGCTAAGTCAGGCCTGAACTTTGCCCTCAACGTGCATGGAATCCAGAAGTTTACTCAGAAGTCCTTGTGGATTTCGTAAATGCTACACATAAAAATAGACGCTTCTGACATGTCCAAGGAAGTAGGGGTCCTCGACGTAACACCGTCGCCTTCGTCAGCTCCCAGGGTGGAAGGGGCAGAGGAGGACTGAAAACCAAGGAGGAGGAAGAGGGAAATCCTGACACTCCAGGCCCACCCGGCTGGTCCGGGGCCGGGCAGACACCAGGTGCAGGGACGCAGACAAGCGGCAGGGAGGGCACCGGACTCCAGTCAGGAGACCGGCCTGGGTCTGAATCTCGACTCTGCCCCACTAAGCAGGCAGCTCTGAGCACATCATGTAACCTCTCTGGGACTTGGTTCCCCAATCTGTGAAACAGTGGGATTGGAACAGATGACTGTCGGATGGGAACCTGGGTAAGTTACTGCATTCAGGGAAAGAAGGAAAAAAAACATCTGGCTTGAAAAGGCAGAGCTCTTTTATGCCAACTGTGGGCCGTTTGTGCGTTATTATAATTCGGCATGACAACAATCACGTGTGTTGCTAATCTGTGTCAGAGAGGATCGTTTCTCTCATAAAAGCAAGAGCGGGGACTCCGTGGACACGTGGATTCAGAGTCTCTTTCCAGGAGCACGATCAGTTGCTCACGTCACACATCAGCTCACAAAGCTAAGAACCTAGAGACGCCCCGACCGCTGTCTCCCGGGTCTGTGCCTCAACTCTGCACTGTGACAGGGCACGGAGGGGTGGTCTCACCGCGCCGCTCTCCTTCTGCCCCTGTGATTCTCTGAAAATCCCATGTTTCCGTCACCCTGAGAGGCTTAGACTTAAGTCGCAGTGTTTTCTTAAGGGGAAAAGGGAGGGATTTTTTTTTCTTCACAACCTGGCAAGATGAGCTGTATGTTTTCTTTATCCCTGAACTATTAGTGGTTCTCAATAGGAGAAGACATCATTTTGCTGCCAAAAAAGGTATCTTTGTTATCCTAAGTAACGGAAGATTTGTAAAGGATAAAACCAATATTTTGACAGTGCCATTTAAGCAGCTGAAGGTCCCTTAAGTTTCCAACTTAACCCCCAGGTGCGTTACATCTGACTTGTGTAAGTGCTTACACAAAAAGGCCATAAATGGATTCAGTGGAAAGCAAGACTCCAAACAATGGTTGACGTCTAGATGTAGTCAAGATGAAAGAAAGGAAGGAGAGAAAAAAGAGCTATTAGTTGTCAGTATTCAGAACTACAGCATTAAAATAAAACACATGGGACTTCCAGGTAAGAGTAAAACCATGCTCTATTCAAATGTAAGGAAGCCTAGTAAAAACCGCCTGAGATTTTGTGGGCATTCTGATCTGGCGTTTCCAAAAATCCAACACCATAAAGCTGTACTCAGTGTAGAATGGACTGGATTTTCAGGATGCAACGTGATATAAATTGCCGAGGGCTCCCCTTCAATTCCTGCAAATGACATTCGTGGATTTTGTTATGAAGAAAAAGATCCTCAACACAGCTTATGAGATCGTGAAAACTCTAGCCCTTTTCCTCCTCTCTGGCTTTATCTCACATTCTCTCCCTCTCTAGACTCCAGTTGATGGAAATTGCAGTTCCTGTTCACCATGTGCACACACGTACACCCCAAACACAGGGCCTTTGCACAAGCACTTCTTTTCTCCTGGAAGACTCACTTCCCCTCATAGTATTCATCCTTCAGATCTCAACTCAACTGTCATTTCCCTGCCCACATAATGTGAGGAGGTCCCCACGAACCTAGTCGGTACTCTGTGGCACTTGGCACAGCAGAAGTTTTACGTTTCTTTGTGCAGTCATTTGATTACTTCCTCTCTGCTCTCTTGCACTAAAAATTCTACGAAGACAGGGTGCTCATTCATTTTCACTCATCACTAAGTTCCCAGGAGCTGGCAAAGTGTCTTGATCAATATTTGTGAAATAAATGAGTACCTGGAGAAAAGACTGGAGAATGAGTTTGGAGACTGGCTGCACTTGAAGTAAAAGAGAGCGGAAAGATACGGATCCTCACTGAGTGGGACTTCAGAGTTTAAATGCTCAGAAGGGGCTGAGGAGGAGCATCCAGTAACAGCTGGACCAAGAGACACCTGCTGAAGTACAGTGGGGCTGAAGAGCTCTGCAGTGAGGAGGTCAGGTGCCTGGAATGACAGGAGCTGACTGGGACATTCTGTGCACAGACTGGAAGGTGATGGCTGGAGGCGAGGTTGAGAGCAGAAACAGACCAAGATGGAGGCCAGCACTAGAGAGCAGCGGGGCCTGGAGGTAGTTAGATGATGGCACTGGAGAGAGTAGACAGCATGAGGATTTAGTCAGGTGGCTGGAGACTCAAGAGGAAAGGGTTTGCACAAGGATGGAAGAGGCAATGGAGGGCCAAGTGACCCCTGGACTATGAAGAAGCACGCCATCTCCACAGAGAGAGGGAGGGAAACCACGTCTCTAGGATCAACAGGTTCAAGTGAGATGGGAGGTGTCCCAAGTGCTATGTGAAGAAGTTGAGGATTTAGATCAGGGGCGGGACGAGGTATCCGTGGGAAGCCCCTGTCCTGGGGAGGTGGGGTACAAAATAATATAAATATAAACATATAAATGGTGCATGAATAGATACACATGAATGTGTGCACGCATGCACACTACAAGGAACACACAGATAAACTGATGCTCCACTAATTCATCACAAATGCTGGAACTCTATCAATACTGACTAACTGACTACATTCCCAGCAATGTGTCTCTGTCCATTTTCAAATTAGGCAGTAATTTCAAAATGACTATAGTTACAGAGAAAGGCTTGGAAAGTAACAGGGCTCCTTCTTAATGTAAGCTAAGAACAAATTTATTATAAACCACGCATCTGCCAGAATATAGACAGATTAAGTACAATAATAGGCTTTTTGGACAGAGAAGGGGAGAAACTGACGAATACAGATAAATATAGAGGGTCTGGATTCTTCCTGATTTTTTTTAATGCTCCTCAAAGAAGAATCTGGGACGTAAGTTATAAGCCAACTGCCTAGTCTCTTCCCCCTGAGGATCCGTGCTGCGTGTGAGCTGTGTGACCTTCTGCAGGTTAGTGTTCCTCTGTCACAGGAGTGCCATCCATCTTTCATGCTGGGTTTCATTGACCACTCTCATCTCATTCTGCACAACTTAAAAATACAGAAGAGTTCAGTGTGTTCCTCTAGTGTCTAAATTTATTACGACTGAAATAAGAAACTGAAATGATGGAAAGCAAGAGTAACATTAAGATAGAATTTTTCCTAAAACCTGTGTCCTTCCTGAGAGTTGAGGTTTAATGACACTGAAATCTTATGTCATTGCATCATAAAATGTAAAAGGTTGATTTCTGCATATTTTTACCAATGGCACTAACACCGATGCTTTGGCAAACAAGACAAAAATCTTCCATTCGAGGTGTAACATTTGAAAGACCTTTCCTGTCTAATTATTGAAAAATCCAGGGGAAAACGTTCCATCTGCCGATGGAGCTCCCAAGTTTGCAGCTAACGAGCTTTTCCAGGAATTGTCTGGCTTAAGTGCATGTGAGTCTAGCCAACTGGATTTTTAATTTAATTAGATTTACAGGATGAGAAAACTTCTGTAGCACTGTTAGGTCACCAGCTGCCACTTATTGTCACCAAGGACTAAATTTATGGCCATCTTTGCCCTACTTTTCAAATCTTGCCCGTTCTTTTGTATATTAAAGGCAAAATTAAAGGAATTGAAAAAAATTTATTAAAAAGTTAAAGGAATTGAAAGCAGGGACTCTAACAGATATCTGTATACTCAAGTTCATTGCAGCTTTATTCACAAGAGCCAGAAGGTGGAGGCACCCAAGTGTCCACTGACTGATGAATGGATAAACAAAATGTGGTCTATACATAGAATGGAATATTCTTCAGCATTAAAAAGGAAGGAAAACCTGGCCCAGGCTACAACATGGGTGACCCCTGAGGACATTTTGCTAACTGAAATAAGCCAAACACCAAAAGACAAATACTGCATGACTCCACTTATATGAGGTACCCAGAGGAGTCAAGAGTCACAGAGACAGAGGTAGAACGGGGTTGCCAGGACCCGGCGGAGGTGAGGATGGAGAGATGTTGTTTACTGTGTACAGAATGTCTGTCTGTATTGAAGAAAAAGAAATGGACAGTGGTGATGGTTTCACACATTGAGAATGTACTTAAGCCACAGAATATACCCTTACAAATGGCTAAAATGCTAAATCTTATGTGTATTTACCACAGTTTTTTTTTTAAATGGAGGAAAAATTCTAAGAATCTGCAAGTAGAATCCAGCAGTTTATTTACATTTGAAAACTCGAACACAATTATCTTTTCAGAGGGATACAAATCTCTCTCCTTTCAATAGCAGTGGCTATTTCCAAGAAACTTGTATTACATACATGTGATTCTTGCCTCTCTGGGATATTTGATTTTATCCCTTAGTTAGCTGGAATTTCTCCTTTAGTTTCCAGAATTTCTCCCCATTGAGCCACAGAGACCTCACCTGCATTCCCGCCTTCCCCTCCCACTCCCATCCTCATCTATTTCTGATGCACAAAGTGGGCTATGACGTCTTAGGAATCAGGGAGCCGGCTAGAGTCAGAATCTACTTTGTCCTTCGCTAACTGTAGTCAAAGTCCCAGACATAACTGAGAGTTTTAAAAGAATGTGCCCTCGACGACAATAAAAAAAAAAAGAAAAGAAATAAAAAGAGTATATCCCTGGCTTATAACCACTTTAAAAACACACAATGATTTTCTCTAGAAGGTAATGGAATACATACGGGGCACTGGGTCTCCAAGTCTAAACCTCAGGGTCAAGCTGCAGTAATGACTTGGACACAGCCCCTCAGTGGGTGAGTGGGACCCTAAAGTCACTCCAAGAAACAACCTAAAATTTCCTTCTTCTGCAGTAATTTTACCACCCAAGGGGTTGCTTTTAAAAGGAACTGGCATGCAGTCTAGAAAGCAGAGCCGGCAAAGCCTCTCAGCACCATGGGAGTTGTCTAAAGACAGTGAAGAGCCATTACACTGACACCAACATTGACCAGGCTTCAGGACTCGCCATCCGCCTGTGCTGGGTGTAGCCACAGACACACACAACCACATGTGTGGCTCTGAAAGCATCACACTCTATTTTCTCCTTTGTAGAACAGACTCCTGACCATAAGAAATGGGTTAGCCTTGGCAAACACCATCTGGGCTAAGAATGAAACTACTGAGCGCCCGTTACTAAGGTCAACAGTGGGGTGAAATCCAGTTCTCCAAAGAGAAGGTGCTGGATGGTACACTTTTGATGTCTCTCCCTCCATCTCTTGCTCAGGGGGAAAAGAGAATGTATTTTGTAGTTACTATTGAATTCTTACAGATAACCTACCCTTCCTGAAGAAAGCAGAAAGTTTCATGAGATAGCATTCCTCATGCTCACGAGTTCCCACAGACCCACAGACAGGAAAATCAGAAGTCAGGGCACAGACCTCAGCGCGGGTAACGATGGTTGCCTGAGTGCTGGCTGGGTGTCCCTTTGAACACTGCACCATGGCTGATTTAGAAAGGCTGGACCACAGCCCCAGCTGCTGCCCCACTTCCTGCATGGACCTCCCTGTGCCCGGTGAGGATCAGAGGCTCACAGGGTCACCAGAGCTCGGGCTTACTGGAGACCAGCCGCCAGAAAACCACAAGCTCCCTTTCACCTGGCACACGTTTGGGGGGTGGAGAGACGTGAGCATCACCAGGTAACACAAGCTTGCCTGCCTCTCTTGGCCTCACGACTTCTTTGGAGACACAACGTGGCTGCGGAATGCCATGTATCTTTTGAAGGCCACTGAAAATGAGGAAGAGTGCACGTCTACTGTTTAGGGCTGCATCAGACTTCAGACCAGGCACACGGTTAGCATCTCAGCAAGGCAGAGGCCAGAAAAATATGGAAAGGATGATTTATTTCCTATTTTCAAGAGCTTTGATATAGTTATCAAGGAGGATTCGGAACTGAGGTGCCTGCCCTTCCACCTTTTGTATGGGTTTTCCAAGTTTTCGATTTTTGGGGGGAGAACCAGCACCTTCCTGGGGTTTGGGGGCTCTGTTGCTATAATCTGGCCATGCATTTCAGCCCCAGCCAGATACCAAACTCCCTCCTCTATCAGCTCCATCCACTCCTCTGAACTCCCCACTCCATTCTCCATTCCCTCATTCACTGCACATGGTTCCTGAGTCCTCTGTGGACTGGAAGCCAAGCTGGAAGAGGATACAGACCTGGAGAAGGAGGTCCCTGATTTGGAGACCTTGAACTCTAGCTTTCATTCTTGTGCAAAACATGATGGCAGATGCCAAGATGAGGTTCCTAGCATTGAGAGCCTTTTGAGATGTTTATGCCCCAGCCTAAGAGTGGTTCTCAAACTTGAGTGCACATCAGAATTATCCATGGGGCCTATGAAAACACCAATCGCTGAACCCATCCCAGAGATTCTGATTCCGTAGGTCTGGGGGGGCCCGAGAGTCTTCATCTCTAACAAGTTCCAGGAGATGATGATACTGCCAGTTCAAGGATCGTATTTTTAGCATCACGCCTTTAAAATCCTCATAAAATATAATAATAATAATGATGATGATGATAATAATAATAATAATAATAATGTTATCTTTTCAAGATATTCTTTCTTTTTTTAATGGGTGTAAAAAACATCTTAAATTGGTTATTTTAGGTATGCATTATTTGGACAAAATTCACTGAAAATATCTACAAAAAGATACTTCAGAGGCTTCTGGAAGGGAAAAAATTCGCTAGGATCCTTTATCTTGAAACATTGCTCAAAAACATTTTCATATTCTAGCAAGGCTTTTTTTTTAACATTTTTTATTGATTTATAATCATTTTACAATGTTGTGTCAAATTCCAGTGTTCAGCACAATTTTTCAGTCATTCATGGACATATACACACTCATTGTCACATTTTTTTCTCTGTGATTTATCATAACATTTTGTGTATATTTCCCTGTGCTATACAGTGTATTCTTGTTTATCTATTCTACAGTTTTGAAATCCCAGTCTATCCCTTCCCACCCTCTACCCCCCGGTAACCACAAGTCTGTACTCTCTGTCCATGAGTCTATTTCTGTCCTGTATTTATGCTTTGTTTTTGTTTGTTTTTTTGTTTTTGTTTTTGTTTTTTAGATTCCACATATGAGCGATCTCATATGGTATTTTCCTTTCTCTTTCTGGCTTACTTCACTTAGAATGACATTCTCTAGGAGCAAGGCTTTGTTTTTTTAATTAAGCTGATGTATCTCCTCCCATAGAGAGCTACCCTATGAATTTGGATATGATGTCACTATGGCCAATAAAATAATGAAAACATCCATTTCCAATACGCAGGCTTAGATCTGTGAAGCCCTAGCTCCTCAGGATTACAGACACGTAAAGGCTGAGGAGCACTGGTTTCCAAAGTTAGCACCACAGATGGAAAACGGGAGCTTGTCAATAAACGACTTCTTTTATTGTTTGGAAGAAACAGTGTTAAAGAAGAATAGTTGCCAGTGTTGCCTCTATAAACAAAGGAACCAAAGGTCATGCTTCTGCCCATTTTCCCCAGACATGTCTACGACAGAGGAAGACACTGAAACTGCAAATTCAATAAGGCTTCCCAAACCTTTTTTTTTTAAACTAAGGCTGTTCTTCAAGGTAGCTGTTATATTTCTTTGTATCCACTTTTTAATTTGGTCTTTCCATAGGTGTTAGTAAAATAGCTGCTTGTGATGAGAGCTTTCTTTAAAAAAAAAAAAAAAAGACAGAGGAAGACCCATGCCCTCTGTTCAGGCTCCACCCTTGCAAGAACCTTCTGGCCATCATTTGGTCGCCCCGCATGCTCAGCGCTGACCCACCTTCCCAAGAATGCAGGTCTGCTCGGCACCACCCGCTCAAGAGCAGCCTCTCTTGTCACTTTGAGTTGCTGTTTTAGATTTGGTTTTAAATGCTATTTCAACTACACAGGGTGGTTAGATTTCTTGAAAGGTGGTTAGATTTTCCTTTTCTTTTCTTTGTCATCTGTTTGTTTCTTCTATTGAAAAATCAAGCCATTGAGACACATGTAGGGTGACAACTCTTCATCTTCCATAAGTACCCTTCTGCTTCTCCCCCGAGGGGGCCTCCAAAAGAGCCCATTCTCTACCGCAGCCACCACCTCTCTTCCCAGTCTCTCATCTGGGGTCTCCTTGAGGGTAGTAAGTACAATCATTTGTGTCTATGCCCCCACCATTCATTTATTCATTGCACTAACATTGAGTGAGTGGCTACTGCATACCTAGCTTTGTGCAAGGCCTGGAGATACAGTGGAGAATCAAAGAGGACCCCTTCCTTCACGAAATGGTCTAGAGGAAAGACAGACACTCACTCAACGGTCACACTGAAGAGTTAAATTGCACATGGCAAGGCCGACCCTGAAGAGGAGAGGAGAGCTTTGTCGGCCGTGGGGCCGGTGGAGACGTCCCCGAGGAAGAAGGATGAGAAGGAATTAACTAGAATAAGATGAGCATTCCACACACAAAAAACAGCATGTCCAAAGTGTCCAAACCACTGTTCCATTTGTGTTTGCTGCGTAAGCAGAGGGATCAAGGTGGTCACACACTCACCCTGACAGGACAAGGTGTGAGGGCAGGTGAAACACTGACTCCGCTGAATGAAAACCCACTAGCCACTGTTCTCAGGAAGGAAGGGGTCTCTCTATTCTGAAGGTGGAGAAACTAAAGCACAGGGGGCCTTGATGTCTTGTCATAGGCAGAGCTGGGTGTCCAATCCAGGTTAGGCTCCTTGCCTTTGATCTTTTTAATCCATGACACCAAAGCTAATGCTTGAATTTGGGGTTATGAGGCCGCCAATGTCCCAGAAACCCTCCTCCTCGTCTTCCCGTGGTGGAACTCTGTGAAGTTCCACCAGCTTTCTCCGAGTGCCTTGATGAAGAAGTATCAAGGCTGGAAGGTCTTCTTGGGTGGCTGTGATGGGAGACATGTTCCCCCCAAGTGAGGACATAAAAAGTGGGCATTGACTCCACTTGTCTCCCAAGCCCTAAGCAACCCTCTCCCATATCCAAGGAAATTGTGTGTTGACTGCTTTATTGTACACATTACAGGCTTATTTTCCAGTCTTATACCCTATACGGGAAAATTCTTCTATCAAATTCCCATCAGTAAGACAGAAATGACTTACTTGTTATTTATAACTTAGATGATTGATTTCTTGAATATGTGTAAGCACAACTTGACTGTCCTTTGTGACTGGATGACTGCATTCTGTTGATTCTTATTTTGTGGTTGGCTATATTCCTTTGATAACTATGTAAGTTTAAAAAGCTAAAGCTCTAATCTGTTCTTAGAAACAATGATCAGTACACATATTTATAAACTAAAAAATGTGCAGTATGCTGTACATATGTATTTAGATGCAATATAATGTATCTTTGCAGTCAAACTGTAATAATTCTACCTAATAAAACTGAAAAAGGAAAAAAAAATTACAATCAGTAAGGATCATCCAATAATGGAATGGGCTGCTATATGTAATACTGAACTTTTTGTCCCTGGGGATATTCAAGCAGATGCAGGAGATCACTGGCCAGGAATACCAGGGAAGGAATTTGCTTATTATATCAGCTTTGGATCCCATTTTAATAGGGCAAGATTAAAAGCTCTTTACAGTAGAGTCTGCATTAAGTCTACCTGTATATGCTGACTACACATCCCAGTCTGCCTGACGTCCAGGAGTAATTATTAAGAACACTCCTTTTTATTCTCAAGAGCACTCTTTGTAGATGACCAAAAACATGATCATCTAATTTTAAGACACACTAGGACCCTTGCAGAGGTCTAACACATCCTGAAACACAAGCTGCTAAATATCCAGCAGAAGATGGGAAAAGATGGTTTCAAACTTGTCGTGTTCTCATAGCGACATCAGAAAAGTGTCTTGTTCTCTGCTTAATTACCTGATATACCTGACTTAACAACAAGTGAACGATGATGTTTAAAACTTCTATTATGTCTTACAAATCCCCCCTCTCTCTCATGCATGTGTGCACACAGACAGACACTCATGCTGTGTGCATTGTACAGGAAAGACAGAAGCCTTTCTATGACACTTGTGCTACCTTGATCAATGAGTGGGTGTCTTTTTAAGGTCTCGGCTGGCAGAATATGACTAATAAATTGCTGGAGATGATGAGAGCAGATCCATTCCAATCAAATCACTGGATGCTGGGAAGAAGCAAATATGACTAATAAATTGCTGGAGATGATGAGAGCAGATCCATTCCAATCAAATCACTGGATGCTGGGAAGAAGCAAACGGACCAAGACTTCAGATGAAAAGTCGTCCATGAAAGCTAGTTCCTGAGGTCACAGGAAGTGGCGTCTGCGTGCTGGAGAAACATCCAGCACAACGTGCTCTCCAAATTGGTTCTAGGTTAAAACAGCAACCCAGCCTCTGATCCCACAGTGAACTTCAGCTCAAGAGGAGTTTGGGCCTGTGTCATATGCTCTCAGTACAAAATAATAAAAAGGGGACTGGTGGGAGCAAATTACTCTAGGATGCTATTTTTATTTCTTTTTATAACTTTACTGAGACAAAACTGACAAATAAAAATTATATATATTTCAGGTTTACAACATGGTGATTTGGTTTATACTGTGAAATGATGACCTCAGCCAAGCCAATGAACACATCCATCACCCACCTAGTTACCAGTTTTTTTGTTTGTGGGGAGGACACTTCAGATCTGCTCTCTCAGCAAATTTCCAGTATGCAATACAGAATTATTAGCTATAGTCCCCATGTTGTACATTAGGTCCCCAGAACCTATTCATCTTATAACTCAAAGTTTGTACCCTTAGACTAACATTTCCCCATCTCTCCACCACCACCCAGTCCCTAGCTCCCAACATTCTACTCTCTCTGATTTTGTGAGTTCAACTTTTGTAGATTTCACGTACGCAGGATTTGTCTTCATGTGTCTGGCTTATTTCACTTAGCATAGTGTCCCATAGGTTCATCCATGTTATCAAAAATGGCAGAATTGCTTTCTTTTTATAGCTGAATAATATTCCATTGTAGGTAGGTAGGTAAGTAGGTAGGTAGATAGGTAGATGGATGGATGGATGGATGAATGGATGGATGGATGGATAGATAGATAGATAGATAGATAGATATTACATTTCTCTTATCCATTCAACCATTAGTGGACACTTGGGTTGTTTCCATATCCTGGCCATTGTGAATAATGCTGTAATGAACACGATAGTGCACATACCTGTTTGAGATAGTGATTTCATTTCCTTTGGTTGTACACCTGGAAATAAAATTGCTGAATCATATGGCAGCTCTATTTTTAACTTTCTGAGGGACCTCCATGCTGTTCCCCATAGTGCCACATTTACATTCTCACCAACAGTGCATAAGGATTCCCTTTTCCCCACACCCTCAATAACACTCATTATCTCTTGTCTTTTTGAGGATAGCCATTCTAACAGGTGTGAGGTGATCTTTCTTTGTAATTTTGATTTGCATTCCCTGATAATTAGTGATGCTGAGCAACTTTTCATCTACTGCTTGGCCTTTGGATATCTTCTTTGGAAAAAACTCTCTAGTCAGGATCTTTGCCCATTTTTAAATTGGGTTGTTTTTGCCATTGGGTTGTAGGATATTAACCCCTTATCAGATAGATGGTTTGCAAATATTTTTCTCCCATTCTGCATAGTCTGATTTTCATTTTGTCCATTGTTCCCTTTGCTGTGCTGAAGCTTTTTAATTTGATGTATTCCCATTAGTTTATTTTTACTTTTATGCCTGTGCTTTTGGTGTCATAATAAAAAAAAGTCGCTGTCAAGACCAATGTCAGGGAACTTTCTCCCTTTGTTTTCTCTGAGGAGTTTTATGGTTTCAGGTCTTACATTTAAGTTTTTAAATCCATTTTGAGTGAATTTTTATGCATAGTGTGAGATAAGGGTCCAATCTGATTATTTTGCATGTGGATATCTAGTTTTCCCAACACTATTTATTGAAGAAACTAGCTTTTCTCCATTGTGTATTCTTGGTGCCCTTGTCAAAGATTAGTTGATTATATATGGGCTGTCTATTCTGTCTCATAATAAAAAAAAAAGTAGAGCACTTCAATATCCCACTTTTAATAATGGTGAGACCAAGCAGACAGAAAATCAATAAAGACACAGCGTATGTTAATAAACTACAGACTAAGTGGACTTGTTAGGCATATATAAAACATTCCATCCAATAGCAGTACAATAGGCATTCTTTCTCAAGTTCACACAAAACATTCTCCAGCACAGATCATATTTGGCTCACAAAACAAGGCTTAAGAAATTTAAGAAGACTGAAATCCTTTCAAGCATCTTTTTCCTACCACAAAAATATGAAAGCAGAAATCAGTAAAAGGAAAATTGGGAAATTCACAAGTATGCGTAAACTAAACAACACACTCATGAACAACAAATGAATCACAGAAATCAAAGGGGAAATCAAAAAGTATCTTGAGAAAAATGAAAATGGAAACACAACATACTAACACTTAAAGATGTAGCAAAAACAGTTCTAAGAAGGAAGCTTATAGCAATAAATGCCTACATTAAGAAAAAAGAAAGATCTCAAATAAGTAACTTAATGTTACACCTGAAGGAACCAGGAAAAAAGGGCAAACTAATCCCAGAGTTAGCAAAAGAAAGGAAATAATAAACATTAGAGCAGAAAAAATGAAATAGAGACTAGACAGGCAAACCAAGAGTCTGTTTTTTGAAAAGATAAGCAAAATTGACAAAAATTTTACCTAGACTAACAAAGAGAGACAGAGAGGGGATTCAAATATTATAAATGAAAGAGGAGGCATTATAAGGGAGACTACAGAAATACGCAGGAGCAGAAAAGACTACTATGAACAATTATATACCTACAAACTGGATGACCTAGAAGAGATGGACAAATTCCTAGAAACATACACCCACCACAACTGAATCATGAAGAAAAAGAAAATCTGGGCAGACCCACAATAGGTAAGGAGATACAGTAATCAACAATCTCCAGGTAATTCCAATGTACAGCCTGGGCTATGACCCACTAACAGCACGTACCTGAAATCTGTGCTCACCTGAGCAGTGATTGGGAGGCATCTTATGGCAGAAGGAAGTGGAGCATGCAGTGATGGCCAAGGGCCCGGGTACATGAAGCCCAGCACAGAGTCAGGGCTCTGAGTTGGCAAATGGGGAACTGTCTAATTCCCCAACATCTCCACTTAAGTGACACTGGAAGCATGGTCCTCAGTCAACTCAATTATGGAGGAGACCCGCCTCTCATCCACACACCCATACTCCTCTTTGAAACTAAGACCAGCAGAGAGGCTGTGGCACGTGGAACTTTGGGGTGGTGGGGGATACAGATGACGAGTGAAGGCTAGGATGGAGCCAGAGCCTGGCACTGATCGGACCATTTCCTGCCACCTGAATATCAGCAGCCTGAGTTGTTTGGGAAGCCTGTTCCCTGGCTCTGCAGGGTCCCTTGAGCGAGCACAGCCATCTCATCGCCTGTTCCTTGGCACCTTTAGGTCCAGGTGCAGGGTTTGGGCCTCAGGCACGAGGATGGCTGGACAGTTGCCTCAGTCCTTGCCAAGCAACAGGCAAAAGCAGAAGGTCCAACCAAATGCATATCTTTTTCAGCAACTCAAAGGTCTTGTAAATACACAAGATCCCACAAATCTCTATCTTGTGGCACTCCCGCTGCAAAACTTAAGTACCAACAGCATACGTTAGGACTGGAATGAGGATGGTGAGGATGCAGGGGTCACTGGAGAACTGGTCATCAGGATGCTGGCTCAATGTCCACCAGAACACAAGACCTAGTTCCAATTTGTTCAATACCCTATCATGAGGGTGGCATGAGGGTGAACCATAGGCCAGTGCCATCCAACAGGAATAGATTTTAAGCCACATTTGTCATCATAATTTCCTAGCAGCCACATTTTTAAAAAAGTTAAAAGTGATATCCACTTTAAAATTTTCACATTTAACCCAACACATTCAAAATACTTTTATTTCAACATGCAATTCATAGTGAAATTTATTAATGAGATGCTGAACACGTCTGTGTACCCAACACACCTACTGCAATATAGCAGTCTTTTCTCATGCCACAGTTGTTGCATTTTGTGAAAAGGAGACCTACTAACACAACAAACTTGTGTTTAACAGAAAAATATTTTGTATTGTCTTAGTTTTCAGGTTTATATTGAAATTAACAGAAGTCAATTAAAATGTGAAAATGCAGCTCTTCAGGGGCACTAGCCACATTTCAAAAGCCTGACAGATACACACTCATGGCCATTGTGTTAGACAGCACTGAGAGAGAACGTTCCCACCCTTGCACAAAATTCTTTTGGGCAGCACAGCTCTAGAACCTTTAAACAATTAGAAAAGATCCCCGTTCTCTTTCTACCAACCCAGAATGAGGATGCTCGGATGTCCTGAGAGACGTGGATGCTCCCTACCCTCATGGAAAGAAGCACAATGGTTAAGGGTTAGAAATGTGCACCCAGACACTGATCACCATGTGAACTCAGGCAGATCACTCTCTATGCCTCAGGTCCCACATCCCTCGGAGGGGAGTAAGAAGAGCATCTACCTCAAAGGGTTATAAGGAAGAAATAAGTTAATACTTGAAAGGCACTCAAGATGGTGTCTGCCATGTAGTAAGCGCTCTGTAAATAAAAGTTAAATAAATAAGTTGCCAGCACAGTGTCTGCCATGTAGTAAGCGCTCTGTAAATAAAAGTTAAATAAATAAGTTGCCAGCACAGTGTCTGCCAACTGGGCACCAAGCACACTGATACACTGCATTCTAGAATGATCTTCATGAAAGATGCAAAAAAAAAAAAAATCTCTCACTTATAAACAGCTGCCAACCTCTGGCTGACAATATCCTCCACTGATTCAATCAAGAGATAGTTCTTATGGTAGCTCACAGAGAAAAAAAGGTGACAATGAATATATACATGTTCATGTATAACTGAAAAATTGTGTTTCTACACTGGAATCTGATACAACATTGTAAAATGATTATAAATCAATAAAAAATGTTAAAAGAAAAAAGAAATAGTCACTGAGTGCTTACCTTAAGCAAAGTGTCACAACCCTACATCTGGGGGAAAAGGAGCTCTGATCATCTGAAATGTTCTAGAACGTCTGTCCCTTTTCTGTCCTCCACATCGTATCTTCTTAGTCTTCCAAGGCAAGTATAGAACGCCACCCATCTGCAGGTTTCCTGTCCTTACTCGGGTCTGAGCTCAGGGCAGCTCTCATAGCAGCCTTTCCTGATTATCCTTCCTAAAGCTGTGTCATGGGAGTGCGAACGAGTGTGCACGTGCACACAGGTACACACAGCACTGGCCTGTCCCCTCACAGTTTCGTTTCCTCTGTTGGCTTATCATTCCCTGAAATCGCTTTGTCTATTTCCTTCTACTTGTCCATTGCTTGTCTAATGTCAAGAGAAAATAAACTCTGTGAGGATGGAGATCTGGTCTGTTTTGTCCTTGCTATATGCCTCAACACCCAGATCAGTGGCTGGGACATAGTAGGTGCTGTCTATAGAATTTCTGAATGAATGAATGAGTGAATGAATGAATTTCCTGCCTCCATGATGTAGAGATTTTCCTGCTTCTCTTTGCTTGATGTTCCAAAGCACAGATCATTTTTCACATTTTGAGGACACTCTGCTCCACACTACTGATATAGATGGTTAACTATTTCTGTGTGTATGTCTTGTCTCCCCAACGAGACCAGAAGCCCCACGAGGCTGCCTTCTGAATGGTACATTTCTCTTAATGCCCAGCGTTAAGGTATACCCTTAATGAATACTTGCTGATGAATGAGTGGGAAGGATAAAACACAGTCCTTAAATAAATTTTTTGGTCACATAGAGTGGACTATTTCTACAAACAATAATTTGTAAAATGAAGTAAATATATATACATATATCTGTATGTGTGTGTTATGTTTCACATTCTAATTAAATGAAGCTATTTTTGCAACTATTTTCCAGTCCAAGAGTAAAACTGTAAAGAATAATGTTAAATGTTAGATCATTAAGTCGGTTTTCTTTAATTATATGGCAGGGTTTCGGAAAAAACTTTGAGTCATCTTTAAGATCCTTTGCCGGGGTATAGCACACTACATTTAAAATGGCACTAATCTTAGTAAACGCATTTCTACTGCATGTGATTTATTCCAATAAAGCAAATCCTTGGCAAAGAGCGCTCATTGCTTCTATACCCTCTACAATGAACAGATACATGGAAACATTATAAGCATCAGAGATGAGATGGCTTGAAAATTCCCTTTATCAGAAATCACCAGAATACATTCCCTAAAACAGAAGAAACATCAATTTGTCTACCCTCTTCAATTTCCAATCCTATGGCACTTTTTGTAAATATTTTCTTTAAGAGAGCTGCAAGTAAATCCTCACATTTTATAATAAAGTAAGTTATGGACATGAATATACACCCATATTTTCTTTCTCTCTTTTTAATTCTCTTTCCTCCTATCTCCCTGCCATTCTTCCTCCCTTTCTATCTTTCTGAAACAGAAATCAGGAGGTTGGTCACATGTGTTCTTGAACAATTAAGCATACAGACCGATCATTTGAAGCGGAAAAAAAAAATCTCATAAAGGCTAAATTATTTCCCAATGTACTTATTACATGAAGGGTCTATTAAGATAAGCTATTCTACTTGCAAGATGAACTGAATTCACATTTATGCAACTCATCTCTTCCTTGACAAACGCAGATAAAAATTTTATGGCAACCTGAAAAGGTTTGTGAAATGGATATAAAAAAAGATTTTGATGTCAAATTGAGACCATAGAAAAGATGGGCCACAGCAAGGGCTCAGCTTCCAATAAAAAAAGAAAAGAGAAGAGTTAATCAGGCAAGCAGGGGAGAGAATGTCCATTCAGGTGGGGGCGGCCCGGGGAGGAGTTGGTGGAGGTCTGACTAAGCTAGGAGGGAATCGTGGGCAGAACCTGAATGGTGGAAGACAGTCCGCTTATAATTTCATTTATCCGCACATCTGCATTGATCTCCCTTTATATCCTGGGCAACATTTCCAGCACCAGGGACATCACAGAGAACAAGAGACAAAGGCTCCTTAAACAGCTGGTAGGGAAAAGGCCCTTTCCAGAAATCAGTTATGACAAGATATGCACAGTGTGTTGTTTCCATGCACATACAGGGCAGAGAAGGATTTTTTACTTCTGTTGCCTTTCTCTTGAGTCTTGAAGACTTTCCTCTATGACGACATCGAGAATTTCTCTGGGCTTTGTGAGATTTGCATTGTAAGCAAGGAGCCTCCTCTCACAGAGTCAGTCTTTTCCTTTCTCCACCCTTCTTGCCATTATTAACCAGAGGAGGCTGTTAATGACCGTGACAAATCATAGAAGATTTCTCCTAAATTCTTCAAGTGTGACTATCCTGATCAGAGCCTGCAGGTACAGCCAGCCATGAACCACATGCTATTTATTTATAGACTTAAAACACAGGCAGAATTTGGATCGCACATGATGAAAAGGCCAGCCTCTCCCAGGACGCAGGACCCTAAACAAATCTCTTCCATAAACCCCCAGAAGATGCCTACACAGTGCCTCCCAGACATGTGTTTAATGGGATCCCCTCCCCTGCCCCCAATCAAGGAACACCCAATTACTGAGCTAATCATTTAAATGATGCTAGTGAGAAACAAAGCCATTTTCCTTGTTAAAAATGTGTTTGCTGTCCTATCCATTTATCTGCTTCCTTGGCAGTGCTCTGCTTTAATTTATTGCTCAATAAAGCACAGACACCAGCAGAGTTGCTGAGCCATACCTAGTGGAAGGCCCACTATTTCATCCCGGCAAAGACAGCCCCTGAGCCAAAGGCACAAACAAAAGCACGCTGGGCATCACAAACCCTGGCTGGTTAATCCTGGCTCCATTTGCTCTTCCAGAGACACAAAAGGAAGGCAAGTATACAGATTGGGGGAGAAAACAGGTATTTAATAATGATCGATTGTCAGAGGAAATGGAGTCAGTTTGGTCTGCCAGCCAAGTGCCGTTGGGTTTCCTTTCTATTGCATGACAAACCTCACTGCCACAAGCGGTCCTGGGAAAGAAGCTGAGAAGGGAAGTGATAAGGATGAGGATGGGGTGGGGCTTAGCTTGCCAAGATGTCTGCATTCCAGAAGATTCTCTGTCTAGATGGAAGTGATGCTTGTTGATTCTTTTGCAGGTAAGACACAGGGATTAATCATGAGGTCCCTGCTCAGATCTGTGCTTCAGTGCAAAAAACCCTGGCAATGATTATCCTGTGTATGGAAGGACTTATCATCTGAGAGTCTCTCTCAGCAATGGCCACGGACTGGTCAGGGATGGTCAACCACCTAGATGGCAGGTTCTTCCTATTGGAAGGCTTTGACCTCAGAGAACCTTTATCATCAGCTAAGAAAGTTCATCAGCTAAGATTTGAAGACATGGCCATGGGCATCAAGGTTCCTTTCTTGACTTCTTAACTAGCACCAGTCTACCAGGATGTTCCAAGAAGAATGGGCCCAGGAAATCTGGGCCTGGCTCAGGAACCTAATAGTGAAGGCAGAAGTTTCAAAGCCAGGAGAACTAGCACCAAGGAGAGTTCCAGGGATTCAAAAAAAGTCATCGACTGCTACTCTGAGAAGGGACCATCAGGATCATCTTGTCCTGGGCTTGAATTTTAGAGAAGAAAACTGGGACCCAGTGAGGAATTGACTTGTCCAAGGTCTTTTTATGAGTCAGAGATTGAGACAAAATTAGGAGAATGGATGACAAAGACGGAAGGGAAATGCCCAGAGGGTGTGCCATCATCTTGCCATAATCCCAGCGGTTGCTGCCGTATCAAGGGCACACCTGGCCAAGCTACTCGCAGGTAAAAGACATCAAACAACAACAAAACCCAGAAAACAGATGGACATCGTTCCCTTCTGCAGGAAGTTCTCAGCAGGGTACACTGGTCTACTCTCATCATTCAGCAGCAGGGCGAGAGGGAGGTGGGAGGCACGTGTAACACCGTCACCAGGAAAAAGAATATGGCAAGGGAGACCCAGCAGTCGCCGAGGTCCAACCCACTCAGGTGACCCCCTTTCTTCCTCTCCTTTCACTAAATGGTGAGGTCATGCTGCCTTCCATCTCTCCTCCAGGGGTCTCCTTGGTGAAAACACGGGAAGACAGTGTGAAACAGCTACTGCTTTTGCAGAGAAGGTCTTCAGTTCACTAGAGGGAGTGGGGAAATCCCAGTGGGGGTTGTCGCCACCCCTCTCACAGGCCACATTCCTTTTACCTCTGAATTTTTCTTCAAATGGTGTCCCCATGTGCACTGTCCTCTCCTCCTTTTGCCATGTTCACAGATCCCACCAGTCTGTAGAGCTGTACCCATGAAGCTTCCTCTAGCCACTCCTGTCCTCAGGACACTGTCCCCTTCTGAGCACGGACAACACAGGTACCACTGGGCTGCTTCTCAGAGTGGGCACAGCAGACGTGCACAGAATCGGCGCCTTCTGTGCACTTTAATTAGATGATCACCTCCATGATAAGACCACTCAGGAGCCGAGGTCATCCTTTGTATACCTTCCACCCAGGTACCTGGAGACTGCACCGAGGCTGACACCCAGATGCTGAGATGTAGGGACATGCAAACTCAGAATCTGGATGCAAGTCAAGGGTAACTGCTGCAAAGCACCTCCCACTGCAGTGAGCGTACAGAGGACACAAGGAAACACTCGTGGAGCTGGCACTGCAACCATTGACCATGGTGAGGGCCCTGGGCTTGGAGCCAGGACACCTGGCTTTAACCCTGCCTGTGTGGCCCTGATGATTTCTTAACCCTTTGGGCTTCTGTTTCTTCATTTCTAGCACAGACACTGCAGGTGCATGTTCCCTGCACAGATCCAGATTTAATAGGTACTCACTTCGAGGTGTTTGTGTGATAAGTGAAATCTGTAGGACTCACACAGATGGACCCAAGAACTATGCTCAACCAAATCCACAGCAAAAGGCTAGTGACTGAGCCTGGCTTGGGGGTATACTAATAATATAATAACTAGAGAATAGCTTAATATAATAAATATACAACATATGACATAATAAATCAATAATACTAATAGCAACCAACACGTAGGTGATACATAATTTGTGCCAGGCACTCATAAATATTTTACTTATATTAACTCATTTAATCCCCACAAGACATTTCAGCAGATAAGTACTATTACTAGCATACCCACTTCATAAGCTGAGGAAACTGAGGCCTAGGGCTGTTGGGTCATTTGCCCAGCACCCTACAGCAGTAAATGGCACAGAGCTGACGTTCCTATAGCTGCCACTCCTTCCTGAAATGTCTGCCGGCAGTACGGTTCATCCCTTCTCTTGGTGGTCTCTGCCCTGGGATCTGCTGAGATGTTCACAGCCAGCGGTCTTTGCCAAATAGAGAGCTTTGTTTTCCCCTGGAAAAAAACCCCACCGTCCCCCAGGGGAAGACGGGAGGAGGTGAGGTGCTGCTATCTCAGCCCCTTTCATCCATCAGCAGTGTTTGCTGGGCTGAGCTCCAGGCCACATCTTAACAGAAAGGAGCATCCCGTGGACCTCCGGGCCCCGGGCTCAGATTCCCGGCCCAGCACAATAAAGAGGCCGACTAATGTGAAATGCAGAGGCAACACCCTGTTAGCTTTTCCATGATGCGGCTGGGCTCAAGACGAAGGGACTGTCCACAGCTGGTGCATTTTTAAAACTTCTGAATGATTGATGATGTCTCCCCAGGCAGAAGGATTAGCAGAGAGGATTGCACAGTCCACATGCCAACCCGACAGAGAAGCTGGGACTGACCACAACATGACACCAGTGCCCAAGGTCTGCCCCTGACAGCTCGCCTCCGGGGACAGAGAATATCTCCAAACTGAGGGTGACATTCCTCCTGCAACTCATTCTCTGGACTTGCGGAATCACTACAAAGGCCCTGAACACTTATCCATGTAACTGGCTCCACTTTCTGAGGAGATTCAGCACTTCAAACTTCTCACCACTCCCACTGCACCACAGTGGGTCCGAGGCACCAGAGTCTTAACCCTGCTCTCCTAACTGGCTACCCTGATTCTACACCAAACCCCAAGCACTGGGAGCCCCTGGGCAGGTACTGATTTTCAAAGCTGCCTGAGAAATCTATAGTTATCCCCATGGAAATGGGCTGTTGAGACCTTTCAGTTTCTAAGAGTTCATCCAAGGGACAAAAGAATGTTGGAGATGTTTCTTTTCCAGCTACACAATTAAAGGGGTCTACTCTCCCATTAATCAATGCCAAGAAGTGCCCATTCAGCTAGATCACACCGAGGGCACCCCCATTCGAAAATGAGCATGGCTTATTTCTCAAGTCAGCCTTGCTGATGGTATGCATGTGGTCAGCGTGCTCTGCTGGAGACCTTTGTGACCGTCTGCTTAACCTGGCGCAAGTCTAGCCACTGCCATCTGCATTTAGGAACTTGACAAAAATCTGCTCAGCACCTATGACGACTCTGGCTACCCGGTAGGTGCTACAGAGGACGAAAAGGGAAACATAAAACATAATTTTCTCTTTTAACACATATGTATGCCCTATTAGCTGACAAAATGAATACCCAACCAACAGTCTGACAATCATATCAGACTGTGTTTGGCTAAGTAGAATGATCAGTAGGAGAGAGAACAAAAACCTTAGAAATTGAGAGAGAAAAAAAAAACAGAAATTGAGAAGCAGATGATCAGCCTGGCTAGAATGGTTGAGGAAACAATCCAGCAAAAGTAAGGAAAGTTATTAATGTGGGAAGTGTAACTGAGTCCTAGCATGGAGTCCTGTAAAGCAACGAATATTCAGTGTAATGGATTGAAATGCTGTTGCTGTTCCTCACTCCTGTTCCAGACTTTTGTCTGGAAACAAAAAAAGCAGCCTCCAAAATCCAGACTCATCAGAGTGTTCCGGAAACATGTCGTGGCGGTGAAGACAAAAATAATTTTCTCTGCCATGCTGGGTCACCCAAAGCAATTCAGCAGTTGAAGTGATTTGATGTGGTAAAAGTGAAGAATCACATGCCTCAGTTTGTAAAAGAATGTGACACTGACCCAGGGAGAAAACAGAGGAACAGCAAAGTTATTAAGGCAGCACAGCTAAAAGGAAAAGTAAGTCTTCCAGTTACCATCAGCCATCCCACCACTAGTCAGTTCTGTGACGTGCAGCTGACTGAGTGCTGCAAATGTAAGAGAGACTCTTAAGTCAATGGCTTTTCCTCACAGAGTAAAAATATACCTGAAGACCCCCTCGTGATTAACAGGAACAGAGTCAATTCTAGGCCAGAAGATCTCAAACATGTTCCCTGTGGGGTTTGGGGACAAGCAACAGGCCCCCTAGAGAGCCAAAGGGGGCACCAGTCACAGGACATCTGCCTGCGCCCTAATCACTCACATCAGGAAGACACAGATCAGAAAACACAAAGAACATTCTTCTCCCAACATGTAAAGTAATAGCATGGGAACTAACTTCTGTGGGGTCCACAGACATCTGGCAGATTCCTGCTCTAAGGCCCCTCAGACACCAGGCTGCTGCCCCTTAAAGATAACAAACAAACAAAAAATCCATGCCTTTCCTGAAACATACCTGCCTCAGCTGAGAGAATGATCATCTGTACAATGCCCGGAAGCCTGGAAGCCTGACCTCACAACCCCCTACCAAATACCCTAGCCCTGACCTTTCACAACCCCCTCCCTTCCCCGCTACCTCAACATCAATCCATCAGGGAACTGTGCACAAACTGGTCACATATCCTGCGACCCGCTTTGTGCCTGACGGCACGTAAGCACAGGGAGCGTAAAGTTCACCCTCCCTCGTCAAAGACCTCAGCACCCGACCCTCAGGCTCACACAGGCACCTCTTGTCTGTGTGGCCAGTGGTTGTCTGTGACCGTGTCCCTGATAAATTCCTTTCTGTTTTCACCCCTTGTCTTTGGTAAATTCTTTTACCACCTGTGCACCAGCCCATCTTGTCCCACGACATTCCCTCACTTCTTTTTCTTGTTTTTTGGGTTTTTTTGGTGAAAGCTCTAGGGTTTTTCTTTCTGCCACCTACAGCCCTGGGGCAGGTGAGCCGGGCCTGGCAGAGCTGAAGAATTCCCTTAAGCTGCGACAAGACTAATTCTGAATTTATACCAAGTTTTCTAAGACAATGTGACACTCTACTACATTTACAATCATTATTCCATCAACGATTTACTTAAATATTTTAAAGGAAAGGAAAAAAACTGGGGTGGATATTTTAGGCTTTTTTATATCAGATTTTTTGAAAAATCCCAAAGCAGCCATTGAAAATACTTAGTCCCATGGCGGGGGCCTCACCTGTCACCATGGAAATGAATGGTGGGAAGGGAGAGGAGATGGAAGACAAGTCTACCCAGCAGGAATACAAAGGGCAGAGCTGAACAAATTAATAATACCGCTTCCCAGCTAACTGGTACCTTTCATCAGGGAACCTCAGTGCACTTTACAAATAATACTTATTTTCCTGTCTCAAAGAGGCAGCGAGATAAACGACAAGCCCAAAGGTCACACAGGAAGTGTGTCACAGTTTTAAGAAGAAGATCCAGGCCTTATTCCCCAGTCTCTGGTCTAAGAGGTTCCTCCCTCCAAGCCCCCCACCCCCAGAGCACTTCACTCTCGCTGTTTCAACCAACCACGGTGTCTTTGAAAACATCCAGATTCTTGTTCCTCCAACAAAGGACACCACACACCAAAGGCCACTTGGAGCCTGAAGGACGCCTTGTCCTCATCTTGAAATCTCAGCTGGAACAACAAAAGCTTATCTAGGTTCACAGAGGTACCAGAGATGCCACAATCACCAGAGGAGGGGAAAATGTGTGGTTCCGTAGAAAAAATGCATTGTCAGACTCTAGAGAACACCCCTTTGGGTAATCTGATTCTGACTGTACAGAAGCTGTTTTGCAATTCTATAAATTGTAGATAAATGATAGCAAAGCAAATAATGCTTGTCAATAGACATGTAAATTCTGTCCTGTCTAAGAGAGGTTCACTTGACATCTCTCTCCCCCTGTGGAAAAAAAGTTTTGACCTCATTTGCACATTCATTCTAATATTTCTGATCTATAAATACATCTGTTCTTTTCAACTGGTTGTAACATCCGCCTGATTCTCTTACTAATTAGGAAGCAGAATAAAAAAAAATCTTTAACATGTATTCATTTTGATATCGGACAGTCATGATTTTTAACCCTTGTTGTGAAAAAAAATTTTTTGTAACACCAGCTCAACCTCAAAAATGCTCTACCCTAAAGTTAGAAACACAGATGGGAACAGCAAGAGATGTCAGAACTCAGAGGAGAACTGATGGAGCAAACAGAGAGGTTGAAAATTCCCCTTGCTCACAATAGAGCTGTAGATCTCTAAACACAAATAGGGGGACATTTTTCTTATGGGAACAGATTTGTAAATCAGAAAACCCCTGTAATTTCATCCTCTGTCTTGTCACTACCTAAATCTTGTTAACTCAAATATAGGACACATTAACTGGGCCCAAGACCTCAGCGCTGACAAATGCCAATGACAGGATACCCTTACTGGAAGTCCTGACAAGTCTTTGGGGGTTAGAAAAAGGTTCTAGAAGGGTCCTCTGGATGAAACATAGCCTCTTTCGGGAGCTTATGGCTTGGCATGTGGGATGCCGATTGTATCTGAACCCTTTCTTGTGACTTCCCTGGGCAGTGCTCAACCTACATAACTGTACATGGAAGCCCAGACAGAAGGAACAGTCACAGCCCAAGACCCAGAACCATTAACAGGAATGTACAGCTAGAGGATGGCTGCCGCTCAGCAGGGCAAGAGAGAAACTGAGAGGCCCGTGTCCAGGCTGACCTTATCTAGAGCACTGAGGTCCAGCAGCACTGCAGACAGTCACTGTGTGGCACCCCACTCCAGCCACACATGGGAACTGCTGACTGCCCCATGACTGGATGCTTTCCTCAGAGGTTCAAGAAGTAGCTGAGCAGCAGGCAAAAGGAATGAAGTTTTGACACATGCTACAATGTGGATAAAACTTGAAATCACCATGCTAAGGAAAAGAAGCCAGACACAAAAGACCGCATATTGTGTGATTCAATTTCTAGTAAATGTCCAGAAGAGGCAAATCTATAGAAACAAAAAATAGACTCGTGGTTGCCTAGGGCTGGGGGTTGGTATGGAGAACTGAAGGCATCAAGACATCCTAAGCTGTGTGGCCTGGATGTCGTGACACTGATGAGGAGGAAAGGACCGGGAGCCCAGGGAAGGGACCGGGAGCCCAGGGAAGGGAGACTGTAGTGTAGGTTAACAGGAAGCCTAGCCTCGTGGGTAGGTTTTATTTTCCCAGCTCTTATTATGGGGTAGTTCTGCCTCTATCCTTCAATATGCCCTTAGAAACTCTTATTTTCAAAGACTATTGCAGCCTTTCTCACCAACCTTCTGCCCGCTTTCATTTCCCAATCAGCCAGTCCACTGCAGCCTGGCGGTCCTGCTGCCCTAGAAGAAACCCAAATGGTCCCCCAGCTAGCCAGGATGGTGCCGATCAGGACAGTGGCATGCGGTGTAAAGACTGAGAGGGATGGCCACTCTCCCCATCAAATTCTCGATAAATTCCAACACATGCCAGGAATTCTATGGTCCATTCAATCCCTAATACTTGTTGTGTTAGGTCAAAATCAGAGGCTGTGTCAGTGAGAACTGAGGGAGGATGATGGAGAGTTGGATTCCTTGCCACTGAGGGCAGAGGAGCAGAACATGGTGGTTGGCTCACACTTCTATCCACTGAATATCCCACAAACACATAACTGAGTGCATATTACCTGCTGGGCACAGAGTTAGATGCTGAGGATGGATCTACCTGTAGTAATAACTAGATGCTGCTGCTCTCAGGGAACTTAATCTATAGAGGGAGACCCTCATCCAATCGTCACCCCCAAGGAATGAGTGAACTCCCATGGAGATAAGAGTGTGAAAGACAAAATCCAATTCTAGGAGAGCTTGCTAACAAAGGAACAGGGCCAAGGGGAAGTTTCCAGAAAGTTGCACCTGAGTTGCCATCTGGAGGAGAAGTAGGTGCTATCCATGTGACAGGTGTGCATTGGAGGGGAAGATGAGAAGAGAAAAAATCCTCCAGAGGGACAAGCATGCATAAGCCCAGTGAATGAGAAAGAGTGCCAGTGCCTGGTTAAATTGGACAAGGCCTACATGACAGAGCCCAAGCACCGAGAAGAGGGAAACGTAGAGCTTGGGAATAGGACAGTCCGGATGGCTAGGGAGAGGCGACTCGGGGAACACTGGAAAACTCTTGCTGGAAGTACAGCCCCTACAGTGAGCAACTGTAACTTAGGTACCTGGACCAAAATCCTGCAGGGCTCTTGGAGAGCAGCATAAAATGCAATTGAAAAGAGGTTGAGATTGACCGTTGATAATTTTTTTTCTATTTCTTGAAATCAGCAAGGTTGTGATACTGGCATATTAAAATGTTTAAAATCAGAGCAGAATGAACTCAAACATCTCTTTGACTGACGAGACATGGTTTTGTAATCCTTTCAGGGGAGACTGTTAAGCTGAAAATGTTGAAATAAGTGGCAGCGTTATTTCTCTGTAAATGTATGTAATTGCCTTTTAAAGAATTCTCAAATAAGGTTATGGCAGCTAGTGATAAACATGCATTTATTTCACACAATCTCAGAGAATGAGACCAGCATTAACAAGCTGCCTTTCCTGTTTTCTCAAGAAATGGTCTTGGAAATGGTCTCATTTATCATGAGTTTCTAGAAGCATTAACAATTTGTAAAGTGAGTTAATTATGTTCTTGGAGATTTAATAAAATCTACCAACTCAAGCAATATCCTGATGGTCTTGAAATTTACCACAAAACTTACAAAAAGAATAAACACATTCAGCTGAGCTGAACATCGTGTATATTTATATACAGCATAGATTATCCTACAATGCAGTTGCTAAATATGTAAGAAAACTTCTGAGGGACTCTCGAGCAAGTCAAGTTGCAAATGGATCCCTCCTCTATAGTTTAAAAAACGTTCACGTCAAACGTATAAATATTGGCAGATAACCAAGCCAAGCGTTCCAAATCCAAATGCTTTGGTGGTCCAAACTTTGAGAGGAAGAGTAATCAAATCTAATCATTAATGAGCAAAGCAGGGAAATTCAAGGACATCCATCGATCTTTAACAGTCATCAGCATGAGGGAAACAGGAAAGGGACAATGAAACAGAGGTGCAAATTAAGATGTCACATGGGGATTACTCACAGGTTTTAACTGCCTGATTTTAGGCTGGTTTTTTTTCTCTCTCTCTCCTTTTTAAATGTGTCTTTCTTTCTCCTCACTATAAACTCAGTTTGCCAACTGGTAGTAACCCAGAATGACTAGTTTCCTCTTATTCCATTTCTCTGGTCATTTGCCTAGGGCATTATTAGCTATGAAACAGGATGAGGCATAAGGGTGAAGCACCAGGGTCTGGAGTCCAGTTGTCTGTGCTTGAATGCTAGCTCTGCCCTCTTGAGGCATGTGTCTTTGGAAAAGTCAGTCACTACCTCTAAGTGCCAGCTTCTACGTCTTCGAAATGAAGGATGTGTGTAACAATACACAAACCTCATGGGATTGTTTGGATGATTAAATGAGATGTATGAAAGGTACCTGCTTAGCCTGATTGTAAAGGTTGGTGATCAGCATTTCTTTGCTGGAAAGGGTTTCAAGGTGAAGGAGGAGCCCACCGGGGCTGCCCCCCACCCCTCGAAATCAGAGCACTCATCATCCTCCATGTCAGGGTCTCCTAACCTCCAACATTCACATCCTGTCTCAGCAGACAACATGTTATAATTGGGTTTAATTACTTGCACAGTTATTTATATGTTTTTCTTGAAACTGCATCCTTCTAAATTTATTTCCTAAATGGAATTTTGTATTACTACCAGAAATGGAAAGCCCATCTCACTTGCTGTAACCAGTCACCCTCAATCTACAGCAAAAAAGAAAACCCAGATAATTTAGATTCTACCTTGATACTGTTATCCCAGCAAAGACTCAGAGCTTGAGGCTTGAGGCTGATTAGGACAATTTAGAGAGGCCTTAAAGATATGACAGAACTAAGCAGAGACTTTCTGCCTATGGTAAACAAAATGGAAAAGGAAACATCACCCTCTCACCACGTGAGTCTGTATCACCCGATGCTGGGTCAGCACGTCATCGACAATCCTGGTAACATCCATCCCCCACAATGTCATCTAGAGCGACTTCTGCTGCAACTTGTGGGGTTTTATGGATAAACAAACAGTGCTGCATAGCAGCTAAGAACGATCCCAATATTCCCTTGGAGGGAAGGCTTCCAATTAATTCTAGCCCATTCATTTCTAAAATTGCAGAGCAAGACATTAGAATTCATGAAATTTACAGACCTGTGAATTCCCCTGGTAAACAGCAATGTTATTAGCTTATCAGTAAGTCCATGCAAATTTGACTAGAGATGGTGTTGTAGACACTTGTATGAGGGGTGGGCTACTTCAATTGTATGAATCCACAGTTAGACTCGCATCTCTCCTGAGGTTAGATTTCTAAGCTGATGGTTTGTACTTCCCATCTCTGTCTCTAAATGCCTTTGACCTAAATATTGTGTGAGTCCCCCAGTACACATGTCCTTTAAAACACCCTATGTGGAAAGCATTGCCTGTTGAGGATTAAAGTAGACATGTAATCACGTTTCATCCTGAGCTATGGCCTTCATCCAATACAAATGCCACATTCACTTAGGAAGCGTGTCTGTATGCCATAAACAGCAGGGGAACAGAGGACAGGTTCCTGAATCGGCCTGCTCAGCAAATCTGAACTCATTCAGCCACAGAACCACTTAATTCAGGCCTCAGGGTTGGCACTACTCTAACAAGATGAATGAGA
The DNA here is from genome assembly GCF_048564905.1 of Vicugna pacos. Classification (NCBI taxonomy): domain Eukaryota; kingdom Metazoa; phylum Chordata; class Mammalia; order Artiodactyla; family Camelidae; genus Vicugna; species Vicugna pacos. The sequence continues at coordinate 46,327,867 of NC_132997.1, read as the reverse complement.
AAGCAAAGACATACACGTGGAGGGAGCCCCCTTCCTGTGCAGACAATCAGCTCCTGCTTCCTCGGAACGCATCACACAGATAATACAGAAGCACTGCATAAGCAGTCCTCAGGTCCATGGAGCCTGCCCCAGGAAAGCACAGCCCCTGTACCTGCACGGAGAGGCTCTGCGCTGGCGTTCTTCCCTCCTCTCCTGCCTGTCACATCCACTTCTGCAATGTTAGATGATGTTGCCTTGTCCAGAGACCCCATCAGCAACAGGAAGTCCCAATCTGGGATCCTAAATTTGACTACCGATCATTCAGATTGACAATGGGGGATATCCAATTTGTGGACTGAGCAAAAGCCAGAACTTTAGACACCTTCTGTGCATCTAAGAAAATGTATTTTCTAAGGCAAAGGCATTTATTTTTCAGATGGAAGCTGGTGTGAGTACCGTCTGCATGGAGAGAAAGAGGTTTCCTGGAAGGGGGTGGCGTGCTGGCGGGCTAAGTGCTGAGCATGGGGACACGTGCACAAGCTGAAAGCACACCAAGTGCTTTTCCCCACTCCCAGCGCCTCACACGGCAGCTCGGAGGGCTGACAGGTCCCCGATCACTCAACAGGCAGGCAGCTCACTCTCAGGGCAAAGGGAGTTAACGCGGCCTTATCTTGAGCTCCTCTATTAACAAACTTGTCATCACCAAGCCAGGTTGTTAGTCAGTGGAACAATTTAATGGAAAGAGCAAACAGCAGAGAGAAACAAGTTGACCCAGATGGGCTGGCCGAGGGGATCAAGTGGCAATAAACTCCGTTATCTCTCCTAGTCAGCGAACACAAAGTTCTTGCTAAGCAAACATTCCGGTTCACTATGAACTCCTCCGCGTACCATATATGGCGGTCATTATGCTGATGAATGTGCACCGTAAAAATCTGCTTAAAGTGAAAACTCTACCAGTGTAAGTGACATCTCTCACCAGTGACTTGGGTTTGTTGATCTGAAAACTAATTACTCTTGCCTTGACAGGGCATGAGAGGCCAAATTAATAGAGAGTTTCAGACAGCAGAGTGCCCAACAGCAGCTTATACAGAGCATCAGCTTTCAGCATGAAAGAAAGGGATTGGGAGCATGGTGGACGTCTCTAGTCCTGGTTCTGCCACTGGGACACATCACTAAGACCTCGGCTTTCTTCTCCGAAAAGTGAGGCGATGAGACTGATGAGCAGTTTTCAGTCTGAACGTGGCAACACATGTGATGAGTCCAGATATGGAGTCCTCAAAATTAACTCATAAAGAAAGGCTGGTATTTTTAGTTGCCTTATATGTATTGACTAGTGAAGGAGGCACTATTGTTACCTGCACCTTAAAGATGGGGAAACCAAAACTCAGAAAGGTCGACAACCTGCCCGAGGGTCGCCCAGCCAGCCAGAGGCCAAGGTGGGACCCACATGCTCTGGCGCAAGACCTCTGCTCTTAACTACTCTACTATGTGCCTCTCAATACTGGTCCACAGCAGCCATCAGTCATAGTCAATTGACTGAGAGAATGTCGATTACAGGATATCTGAGGCTGGAGATAAAAGGCTATTCTCTTCCCCATTTCAACATGCCTTTTGTTTGTTTGTTTGTTTGAGACCAAGAGATGGAATTTCATAACACAACCTGAGGCTTGTGTCGCAAAAGTGAACGCCACCCACTGGCTAGACCAGAAGACAGGATGATGGGCATCTGCTGACCATACAACACGGTGGGCTCCATCTCTTAGCCATGGTTCCTTGGGGCTTTGGGGCTTTGAGAAAGCGTGCTGACATGCTCACTCCCTTTCTGGCAGGACGAAAGCCCTGCCTCACAGAAGTGACAGCCCTGGTTCTAAAACAGCAGAGAGGATCTTGACAGGCTTATCTTCCTCCAGCTCCCAGGATGTCTCCTGTTGGCTGTCAGATGGAGATCACCAAACTGATTTTCCCAATTATCTCCTTGGCAGGCGACCACACCGGAGTAGTACCTTCTCCACATGGAGCCAAGCAACCCCTTGCCCCCATGCAGACAACCCCATTCTCCCGGCAGAGCGAGCCCAGCCCCAGAGGCATGGGGTTCCCAAGGGCATGCGCATGGTTCCTGCCACCACCACAACCACATGTGGACTGTGTTTGAGCAGCCCTTGGCTCTGGTACACTTGGCTAAGTGGATAATATTCTAATTATCAGCAGGTATCTGGAATTCCAGCCGGCCTCCCTCCAGGCACACAACCTGCACCTGCACTTCTGTAAGAGAAACGGACAGCTGCCGGGAGTTACCAAGGGTCCCCTAGGTATCAGTGTCTGGGACAGAAGTGAAGGTCTCCGAGCCTCCCGTCAGTCCCTGTCACCAATTCCCTGAGTAAGTTCTCCTTTAAGGAACCATGCACACTCTTCCGAGCTTATACAAAATGAGTAAGTAATGAAATGGTGCAGATGACCCCAAAGGATGAGCATCTGGTTCAATCAGAAGAGGCCCGTAAGAAAAGGCAGCCTCAAAAGGTCATATACTGCAGACGCTACCCATCTGACATTCTCAGAAAGACAAAATTACAGTGACAGAAAACAGTCCAGTGGCTGCCAGGGGCTCTGGGTAGAGGGTAGGAGCTTTATGGGATAAAGGAGCAGTTCTGTATCCTGATCATGACAGTGACGACATGCAGCTATGCATGTGCTAAAATCCGCAGAACTGTACACAAAAGGGAGGGAGTCCATTTTACTGTATGGTAATGTAAAAAATAAAAATGTGTGAAAGGCCCAAGAACAGGTTTTCCTCCAGAAGATGACTCTTCCTTATAATTTTTTTAAATTGAATCCATTTAGAACACTATTGATTTTCTCATATTAAGTTTTAATAGTTGCAGTAGAGATTAAATGAAATAATGTATTGAAGTGCTTTTAAAATAAAAAGGACATGGAAGATGTAATTGGGGCAGTACTGCTTGGAGAGAGAAGTCAAATTAGGTCTTACAGTCTCTCACTAGATGAGGGTCTGAGGGTCTGGGTGCCCCCCATCCCTGCAGCCCACGGCCGCTGCCCTTTAAAACTTCACTTCCTTCCCATGTGGAAAGGGGCACCCGAGGTGGAAACTGTTTCTTCGTACCCTTAAATGCTGTTTCACAATTACTTAAGTGCACAGACCCATAATTGGGAGTTAGCTGCTCAAAATAGGGCAAGTTTGTCCCTTAAAATTGAAAGTACTAAGGTCATGAATGAAAGCTGATGAAGTTTTAGTGTTGTGGGAAATTCCACTTTCTGACAGTCGGGACGGTGCCTCCGACAGAGAAAAACACAATGACTCCGCTTCTGAAGAGCAGGGGACAAAAAGATTTAGCCAGTGCTTTTCAAAGCCAGGAAAACTCTGTGTCATCACCAGCTTGACAAAGCCCTGTTCTGTGAATTGATAGGGGAGAGGTGAACTGTTCAGAAAGTTGCAGCCTGTTTGTCACCAGTGTTTCATGAGGCTGACTAGGGGTGGCAGAGGGAAGAAGATGAGGAGATTCAACACACAGGATGTCCACCAGACGTACCGCGTTCTTTAAAAGATGCCCTTCGCCTCCCATCATGTTAGCAATTCAGACAATGTGGAAAGTTGCAACCATCCTACACCATTCTCCTCCTGGACCACAGCTTCTCATGCAGGTCCTTTTCAGGAATTTAGCACCAGCACCCAAGGACCGTCACCTTCCTGTCTGTGACTCAAATGAAGTCACTTCCCGAAATGTCTTAATTACAGGTGGGCATCATTGTTACATGAGAGGTTTAAATAAAAGTCCCCAGATGCGAACCTGTGGAGATTTCCAATAATAAAAGGTACTGAGGGAGCTTTGATAAAGCACCAGTCAACCTGCACATTTAAATAGAAAAAAAAATTTGATGTAGCTCAAAATTCAACCCTCGTGCAAAACTCTGGGGACGAGGCAGCCAAGGCACCACCTCAGCAAAAAGAAAGAGCAAAAGAGGAAAAAAAGAAAAATGAAAAACATGCATTCCATAAATTACCCACATAAATCAGACTAGGCAGACTACAATTTTTTTTAAGGCAGAAAACCCTTAAAGACAAATTCATGGAAAACCCACAATTACTCCTTTAGCAGGGCAAAATGTCACAATGACAAGGAGGTATATTAATAAGTAGCTAACCACTGCCTTTGCCCCAATCACATTCTTCCAGGGAGAAGAGTCAGCAGGAGGAAACCTGAAAATCAAGGCAGAGGCTGGAATGAGCCATGGGTGGGACCTGGGATAGGGGCTGGGTCCCCTCCCAGTCTGGTGGAGAGGAATGGGAAAGCAATCCTGGTGCTCTACCTGGAGTGGTTCTTTCACTATGTCATGCTCCCTCCAAGGTGTTCCGCCCCGCAGACAGAGGCTCCAACATGTTGAATCAGCTCCCCAAGGTCACCAGGTGGAGCTCAGGGTGGAATTCAGCGCTTGTCCCTTAACACCCTGAGCCCCTGAATAAATCCAGGGCTATGGGAAGGGCCCCAGACATTACAAATTTTAAAACGGAATGAAGGAATGAAAGTTTAAAACTATCTTCAAAGGAATTCCTCAGGTAACATCACCTTGCACATATAAAAGCACCAGCAGATTCAGATTAAAGGGCTCATGAAAGTGTTATTTTCAGAAATAAGGATCTTTCTCCCTCCTGGGGCTAGGGCAGCGGACAGAGAAGACACACGACGCTCAGAATCTGTCAGGGCCACAAGGAGTGACCGTCAAACCCCACCTTCAGAGCGGCTGCCTCTCTGGCTCTGGCATTTTCACAGGGATCGGCCCTGTGAGAACTGACACTGGAAAAGATTCGTGTAGGATGCTGTACGCCATTCATACATCTATTTAACAACCACTTATGGAGGACCGAGTATGTGCCAAGGGCTCCAGAGATGCTGGGCATGGAGCGAGGTGCCAGTCATGGGCTTGTTCTCAGATCTCTTGTCTGCCTTTCCACTGCTCTGTTTTTGGTGACAGGGTCTAAATCCCACAGGCTGAAAGTTTCTCTGGCAGCAGACTTGCCAACTGGTTCACGGCTGGGTTCAGCCAGTGGGAGCCCTGGGAGCTGGAGGGTGGAGGGGCGGAGAACCCGGCGAAGGCCTGCCCCTCTGCTCTTTCCCTCTGCCTCTCTCTTTCCTGCAGGTGGTGCCTCCAGCAGTGATGGGACCTCCTCTGTATCCCCACCTCCTCCCTCAGTTCCCCAGATCCAGGTTCCCCTCTCCTCCTAACCTATGGGCTGCCCTGTGGTAGCCTAGGGGATCTGTCCACTCTTCCTAAACCCGGGTAACCTAGTTCCTCACACTCAACTGCCTTTCTCCAACCACCCTGTTTTCCTGATGGGCTCTGACCCTTACAGGCACTAAGATGACTCACCAGCTCCCTGCCCTCTTAGAGCTTACATTTGAAGGGGGAGAACCCAAAGGGCAAGAAAACAATCCAATAAATGAATAAATACTATTCCTGGTTGTGTTAAGGATGATGAAGGAAATTAGCAGCAAAGTGGCAGGAGTCAGGGGCACAGGCCACCTCAGATGGTGAGGGGACATCTCACTGAGGTCTGAAAAGTGCAGTGGAATCCACCTATGAAAGGCCAGGGGAAGAGGGCTCAGGCAGAGGAAACAGCATGACAAAGGTCGTGATGCAAACACTAGCTTGGTGTGTTTAAAGAGCCACAATCTCTTTGGCTAAGGAACAGAGAATTTCCCTTACTGTCCATAGAGAGATTCTTAAATTCCCTCAAATTGCTTCTGTATCCAAAGATACTACCTCTTCCAAGAGACAACTAACCATCCCCCAAATCAACTTGCACAAGAGGGACAGAGGTGACACCCAAAGCCCCTGAAGCATGGTTTCTGGTCCCCTTGACAACAGTGCCAGTGTGTTCTAAGGCCAAAGGAGAGGAGAGGTAACCACTTGTGCGCATGACAGCCTGTCATTCAAAGGCCCTGATGCCACCCCCTCCCCAACCATTCTGGAAGGTTCCTGGTGGAAAGATAGGTGCAAACCATCCTACCCTTGCATTCCGAGGTGGTCCACCAGACGGTCCAGACTCTGGGAGTCAGACTGTCTCACCTGCCCCTTGGACGAGAAGAGACCTGCAAGTTTCTGTGCCTTGCTTTGCTTCCCAGCTCTTTTCTCTGCCACATCAGCCAGCCTCTTTCTCATTTCCTCAAAGTGACAAATGTGTGCTGCCCACCAAGGCTGAGGGAGAGGAGAAAATAGAAATGCAGTCCCCATTGTGTGTTCTTCCCCGAAATGCTACTAATCTGGCATTTAGGTTGTTTGCTCCTTTAATCAGAATGCCATTAAGAAATCTCTGCCGGGTTTCTGTACACAGTTTTTCTCTAATGAAGCATCAAATCTCTTTCACAAACAATAGCTGTGTCACATCCAAGCACTCTGGCCCCAGCCAGCCAGCAGGGCTTCAGTCTCGGGCAAATGTGGTGCGTCTTTCAGGTCTGTTTTTTCCAAAACGGCCTGCCACCCTGGCCCTCAACTTGAAGTCTTGACACTGTCTGGCTCTGGCAATTCAGAGAGACAAAAGCAATCGTTGGTTTTCAAGGAGACAGTGTTGTGTCCCCAGCACCTGACAGAGTATTTTGGAGTGAGATTTTTTGTGAATATCCTTTTTAAGGCCCATATCCCTTCTGGTTGTTACTCTGGGTCCAGGTCTGCAGTGGCTAACCCAGCGGGGGAGCCTGTAAGTCCTGGACTGAACCCTGCCTAGTTCAGGTGGATGTGGTCAGAGACAGGGCTAGGATGAGGTACCCCAGAGATAACTGGTGAGCAACACAGCAGGGCCCTGCTGAGCACAGCTTTTGGCCACACCCAGGGGTCACAGCCTCCAAGTGCATGTTGATATATTTCTCTAGGAACACAATGTGGCAATAACTATCTAAGTTTAAGATGTACGTAACCTGGCACCCAACAATGCCATCCATAGGAGGTGACTCCATAAATATACTGGGATACATGCAAAAAAAAAAAAGTAAGAAGGCATTTGCTATAACATTGTTTATGACAGCAAAAGATTAGGAACAACCATAAGGTCTCTGAACCAGGGGCTGGCTGGCTGCATATATTCTGATACATCAATGCAGCAGAAAAACTATGTAGTTGTTTAAAAGGGCAAGTATATAAATCCTGCTGTGAACAGATCATTGAGAAATGTAGTAGTGTAAAAATGAGCTATCATTTGCTTTTTTAAAAAATGGGAGACTTATACATACCCACACGCATGTGTGCATATATGCTTGTATGTGCATGCATTCTTACCAGACGGATTCACTAGAAAACGTCCATGAACACACTTTTCACCTCTGCGAAGGGAAAATGGGGCACTAGAAACTGAAACTGAAGACACATTTTCTGTATGTCTTTTGTGTGTATGTGTGTGTGTGTGTGTGTGTGGCATGGGAGGGCTACAGTTTCTTTCTTTTTTCCTTCTTTTTTTTTTAACAAGTACATGTTTTATCTTTTAAGTGATTTCTGAAAAGAACAAATGCTATCCTCCCTGAGATGAAGAAAACAGAGAAATCACTGATTGGAGTTTGGGGTAGACAGGATAATGGCTCCCAAAGATGTCCACATCTTAACCCCCAGAACCTGTGGCCATTACCTTACATGACCAAAGGGACTTTGCTGGCATGATTAAGTTAAGGCTCTTGAGAGGGGGAGATTATCCTGGATTATCCAGGTGGGCACTAAATGTAATCACAGGGCCCTTGTAAAAGGGAAGCAGGAGGGTCAGAGTCAGAGAAGATGTGACAACAGGAGCAGAGGTCAGACGGATGTGGGGGAGAGGCCGTGAGTCAACCAGTGCAGATGGTCTCTAGAAACTGGAAAACGCAAGGAAACAGATTCTCCCCTGGAGCCTCCTTTCCTGTCAACACCTTGACTAATCCAGTGAGGTTGATTTTAGGCTTCTAACTTCCAGCACAGTAAGGTAGTAAGTTTGTGTTGTTTTAAGACCCTAAATTTGTGATAATTTCTTACAGCAGTAATTGGAAACTAATACAGAAGTATATCTTTAAAACAGTCTAATGTATGTGTCAGAAGTGGGACAATCAGACTGGCTTGCCCCAAGTTCATCAGCCCTGACCCATCCTTCTGCTGGAGACATGACAAGTTTTCCATAACTAGCAGTTACAATAAAGACTGATGAATGACAAACATCTCCTTTAATCAGCCTCATACAGCTGCCATCCCCAGCCCCACAACGGAGTGAACTCAGCCATCTGGCCTAACTGCTACCCTCTTACCAGGATGGCATCTCTGCCCTAGCATGTGTCAATCCCATTTGTCAAGCAGATGACTTGGAGACAGGAAGGAAATAGATGAGGATTCCTACCTGCCAATCTGCTTAATGGGGGTTATAAAACCTAAGAGGAAAGTCTAGGGGGCTCATGTGGAGAGGAACAAAGCTCTTTCTGGGACTTTGGTTAAGTCCATCATGAACCTGAACTTCCCTCTGCCTTTGAACCATTTACAGGGTGGCACCCAAGACATTTAAGGAGGATGTAGATTTGTCTCATTGCTCTAGAAGTTAAGACCACCCCCTCACCATGTGACTGAGGACCTAGTTTCCGTGAAGAAGGCTTTGCTGAGATACAGAGGAAAACTGTAGAGTGTAAAGTTTACACAAAACCCAAGGCAGAGTCCCACTGTCTCCCATCCCAAGAATAGAGCCAAACCAGGCGGCCCTATCACACCCAACATAATGGAACATGGAGCCCCATCAGTTGTCTCAACCTCCATTTCATCTATAGGATGTTGTGGCCAAAATTCGTAGGTACCTTAAAAATGAGAGTATTAAAGAGCTAAAGATGTAACAGAGAAAAACCTCGGTGAAAACTTCACAGCTCTTTTCTTTCTCTGCTTGGGGAAACACAAGCCTTTATCATTTCCTTTCATTCAAGTGACAGCTTCGCTCAGGCTCCAGGGTTGTCATGCATGGTGCATGGTGCTGCTCTGGTGATTTATAACCCACTGAATCATCATCTCATTAAGTCAAAGGAGATTAGTACGTGAACTCATTCTGTAAACTGTAAGGCACTATACACATGTCTGGTGGCAAGACTAGTAAAGCTCTAAATACACACATAATTAATTTGGCTGTGCTCGAAGACAGCCTTTACCTATGAGAAGGGGAGGAGAAAAAAAAAATCCACTTCCTTGTTCAGCCAAGTTAAACCTGCTCTCCCCTCCTGCAGCTTCTGTATTCCCAGGATCTGAACATCACAGGCATGGAGGAAGGAAGATGCACTTCCTTCCCTGGTTAATTTCTCCTACCTGGATTCCAAGAGGGAAACCCAAATGATGAGAGACTCGTGCGTTACCTGCCCCCTAAATGAATGCATTCAGTGGTCCCTGTAGCAACACCAAATGATACTGACTAATCCTCAGGGCAGCAATTGGTATCCATCCCAAAGGCCTTCAGCTTACCATCTCCTCCCAAGGCAAGCCCTTGAAGTTGTCAAAAAACTAGCAACCTCCTAACCTACCAGCTAAAAGAATTAGAAAAAGAAAAGCAAAAACCCCAAAAGTCAGCAGAAGGAAGGAAATAATAAAGATCAGGAAGGAAATAAACAAAATAGAGATTTAAAAAAATAGAAAAAAATCAATCAAACAAAAAGCTGGTTTTTTGAAAGAGCAAATAAAATCAACAAATCTCTGGCCAAACTCACAAAGAAGAAAAAGGGGAGAGCACAAATAAGCAAAATAAGAAAGAAAAATGGAGAAATTACAACAAGTAACATAGAAATACAGAATATCATATGAGAGTATTATGAAAAACTATATGGAACCAAACTGGATAACCTAGAGGAGATGTGCAAGTTTCTGGAAACATACAGTCCACCAAGACTGAATCAAGAAGAAACTGACCACTTGAACAAACCAATCACTAGAAATGAAATCGAAACAGCAATAAAAACTTCCCTACAAATAAAAGTCCAGGACCGGACGGCTTCACTGGGGAATTCTACCAAACATACAAAGAAGAACTCATACCAGTCCTTCTCAAACTCTTCCAGAAGATTGAAAAGGAGGGAATACTCCCAAACTCATTCTATGAGGCCACTACTATCCTGATACCAAAACCAGGCAAAGACACTACCAAAAAAGAGAATTACAGACCAACATCACTGATGAACATAGATGCAAAAATCCTTACCAAGTATTAGCAAACAGAATCCAACAGCATATAAAAAAGATTATACATCATGATCAAGTAGGGTTCATCCCAGGGACACAAGGGTGGTTCAACATATGCAAATAAATCAATGTAATACATACATCAACAAGAGAAAGGACAAAAACCACATGATCATCTCAATAGATGCAGAAAAAGCATTTGTTAAAATTCAACACCCATTTATGATAAAAACTCTCACCAAAGTGGGTATAGAGGGAACGTATCTCAACATAATAAAAGCTATATATGACAAACGTACAGCCAGCATAGTACTCAATGGTGAAAAATCCAAAAACTTCCCACTAAAATCTGGAACAAGACAAGGCTGCCCACTATCACCACTCCTCTTCAACATAGTCTTAGAAGTCCTAGCCACAGCAATCAGGCAAGAGAGAGAAATAAAAGGGATCCAAATTGGAAAAGAAGAGGTAAAAATGTCACTATATGCAGATGACATGATACTACATATAGAAAACCCTAAAAGGTCCACACAAAAACTACTAGAACTAACTGAAGAATTCAGCAAGGTAGCAGGTTACAAGATTAACATTCAAAAATCAGTTGCATTTCTTTATGCTAATGATGAATCAACAGAAACAGAAAGTAAAGAAACAATCCCCTTTAAAATAGCACCCAAAGTAATAAAATACCTAGGAATAAATCTAACCAAGGAGAAATTGTGCTGAACACTGGAATTTGACACAACATTGTAAAATGATTATAAATCAATAAAAAATGTTAAAAAAAATCTAACCAAGGAGGTGAAAGACTTATACATGGAAAACTATAAAACACTGATGAAAGAAATTAAAGAAGACTTTAAAAAATGGAAAGATACTCCATGCTCCTGGATTGGAAGAATCAATATTGTTAAAACAGTCATACTGTCCAAGGCAATCTACAGACTTAATGCAATCCCTATCAAATTACCCAGGACATATTTCACAGAACTAGAACAAATCATAATAAAATTTATATGGAACTATGAAAACCTAGAATTGCCAAAGCATTACTGAAGAAAAAGACAGAGGCTGGAGGAATAACTCTCCCAGACTTCAGACAATACTATAGAGTCATCAAGACAGCATGGTATTGGTACAAAAACAGACATATGGACCAATGGAACAGAACAGACAGCCCAGAAATGAACCCACACACTTTTTTTTTTGCTCATTTTTTTTATTGATTCATAATAAAAAAGTTCAGCACAATTTTTCAGTCATTCATGGACATATACACACTCATTGTCACATTTTTTTCTCTGTGATTTATCATAACATTTTGTGTATATTTCCCTGTGCTATACAGTGTAATCTTGTTTATCTATTCTACAATTTTGAAATCCCAGTCTATCCCTTCCCACCCTCTACCCCTCCCATAACCACAAGTCTGTATTCTCTGTCCATGAGTCTATTTCTGTCCTGTATTTATGCTTTTGTTTGTTTGTTTGTTTTTGTTTTTTAGATTCCACATATGAGCGATCTCATATGGTATTTTTCTTTCTCTTTCTGGCTTACTTCACTTAGAATGACATTCTCTAGGAGCATCCATGTTGCTGCAAATGGCATTATGTTGTCGGTTTTTATGGCTGAGTAGTATTTCATTGTATAAATATACCACCTCTTCTTTATCCAGTCACCTGTTGATGGACATTTAGGTTGTTTCCATGTTTTGGCTATTGTAAATAGTGCTGCTATGAACATTGGGGTGCAGGTGTCATCCTGAAGTAGATTTCCTTCTGGGTACGAGCCCAGGAGTGGGATTCCTGGGTCATGTGGTAAGTCTATTCCTAGTCTTTTGAGGAATCTCCACACTGTTTTCCATAGTGGCTGCACCAAACTGCATTCCCACCAGCAGTGTAGGAGGGTTCCCTTTTCTCCACAGCCTCTCCAGCATTTGTCATTTTTAGATTTTTGAATGACAGCCATTCTGACTGGTGTGAGGTGATACCTCATTGTAGTTTTGATTTGCATTTCTCTGATAATTAGTGATATTGAACATTTTTTCATGTGCTTTTTGATCATTTGTATGTCTTCCTTGGAGAGTTGCTTGTTTAGGTCTTCTGCCCATTTTCGGATTGGGTTGTTTATTTTTTTCTTATTGAGTTGTATGAGCTGCTTATATATTTTGGAGATCAAGCCTTTGTCGGTTTCACTTGCAAAAATTTTCTCCCATTCCGTAGGTTTTCTTCTTGTTTTATTTCTGGTTTCCTTTGCTCTGCAGAAGCTTGTAAGTTTCATTAGGTCCCATTTGTTTATTCTTGCTTTTATTTCTTCTAGGAGAAAATTTTTGAAATGTATGTCAGATAATGTTTTGCCTATGTTTTCCTCTAGGAGGTTTATTGTATCTTGTCTTATGTTTAAGTCTTTAATCCATTTTGAGTTGATTTTTGTATATGGTATAAAGGTGTGTTCTAGCTTCATTGTTTTACATGCTGCTGTGCAGTTTTCCCAACACCATTTGCTGAAGAGACTGTCTTTATTCCATTGCATATTCTCGCCTCCTTTGTCGAAGATGAGTTGACCAAAAGTTTGTGGGTTCATTTCTGGGCTCTCTATTCTGTTCCATTGGTCTATATGTCTGTTTTGGTACCAATACCATGCTGTCTTGATGACTGTAGCTCTATAGTATTGTCTGAAGTCTGGGAGAGTTATTCCTCCAGCCTCTTTCTTTCTCTTCAGTAATGCTTCAGCAATTCTAGGTCTTTGATGGTTCCATATAAATTTTATTATGATTTGTTCTAGTTCCGTGAAATATGTCCTGGGTAATTGGATAGGGATTGCATTAAATCTGTAGATTGCCTTGGGCAGTGTGACCATTTTAACAATATTGATTCTTCCAATCCAAGAGCATGGAATATCTTTCCATTTTTTAAAGTCTTCTTTAATTTCCTTCATCAATGGTTTATAGTTTTCTGTGTATAATTCTTTCAACTCCTTGGTTAGACTTATTCCCAGATATTTTATTACTTTGGGTGCTATTTTAAAGGGGATTGTTTCTTTACTTTCTTTTTCTGTTGATTTATCGTTAGTGTAAAGAAAGGCAACTGATTTTTGAACATTAATTTTGTAACCTGCTACCTTGCTGAATTCTTCGAACAGCTCTAGTAGCTTTTTTGTGGACCTTTTAGGGTTTTCTATATATAGTAACATGTCGTCAGCATATAATGACACTTTTACCTCTTCTTTTCCAATTTGGATCCCTTTTATTTCTTTCTCTTGCCTGATTGTTGTGGCTAGGACTTCCAGGACTATATTGAATAGGAGTGGTGATAGTGGGCATCCTTGTCTTGTCCCAGATTTTAGTGGGAAGCTTTTGAGTTTTTCACCGTTGAGAACTATGCTGGCTATAGGTTTGTCATATATAGCTTTTATTATGTTGAGATATGTTCCCTCTATACCCACTTTGGTGAGAGTTTTTATCATAAATGGGTGTTGAATTTTATCAAATGCTTTTCCACACTTGATCAACTAATCTTTGACAAAGGGGGCAAGAATATACAATGGAATAGACTATCTCTCCAGCAGATGGTGTTGGGAAAACTGGACAGCAGCATGTACATCAATGAAGCTAGAACACTCCCTTACACCATACACAAAAATAAACTCAAAATGGATCAAAGACTTAAACATAAGACAAGATACAATAAACCTCCTAGAAGAAAACATAGGCAAAACATAATCTCACATACATCTCAAGAATGTTCTCCTAGGGCAATCTATCCAAGCAATAGAAATAAAAGCAAAAATAAACAAAATAGGATCTAATTAAACTTAAAAGCTTCTGCACAGCAAAGGAAATCATAAACAGAACAAAACAACAACCTACAGAATGGGAGAAAATTTTTTGCAAACGATGAAACTGACAATGGCTTGCTCTCCAGAATATATAAGCAGCTCATACAACTTAATAAGAAAAAAACAAACAACCCAATCCAAAAATGGGCAGAAGACCTAAACAAGCAATTTTCCAAGGAAGAAATACAAATGATCAATAGGCACATGAAAAAATGCTTTATATCACTGATTATCAGAGAAATGCAAATCAAAACTACAATGAAGTATCACCTCACACCAGTCAGAATGGCTACCATTCAAAAGTCCACAAATGACAAAGGCTGGAGAGGCTATGGAGAAAAGGGAACTGTCCTACACTGCTGTAGGAATGCAGTTTGGTGCAGCCACTATGGAAAACAGTATGGAGATTCCTCAAAAGACTAGGAATAGACTTACCAAATGACCCAGGAATCCTGCTTCTGGGCATGTATCCAGAAGGAACCCTACTTCAAAAGACACCTGCACCCCAGTGTTCATAGCAGCACTATTTACAATAGCCAAGACATGGAAACAGCCTAAATGTCTATCGACAGATGACTGGATAAAGAAGAGGTGGTATATCTATACAATGGGATACTATTCAGCCATAAAAAATGACAACATAATGCCATTTGCAGCAACATGGATGTCCCTGGAGAATGTCATTCTAAGTGAAGTAAGCCAGAAAGAGAGAAAAATACCATATGAGATTGCTCATATGTGGAGTCTTAAAAAAAAAAAGAACATAAATACAAAACAGAAACAGACTCATAGACATAGAATACAAACTTGTGGTTGCCAAGGGGGCGGGGGGTGGGAAGGGACAGACTGGGAGTTCAAAATTTGTAGATACTGACAGGCATATGCAGAATAGATTAGAATAGACAAGATTATACTCTATAGCACAGGGAAATATATACAGGATCTTGTGGTAGCTCACAGCAAAAAAAAAATGTGACAATGAATATATGTATGTTCATGTATAACTGAAAAATTGTGCTCTACACTGGAAAATGACACAACATTGTAAACTGACTATAACTCAATTAAAAACTGTTAAAAAAAATAGCAACCTCAACTTGTATATCCAACGAGCTTCATAAATTATATCATAAGAATTCAACATTAATTGTAAGCTAGCACACTCTACAAACCAGACAAAGCTTGTCAACATGGAGAACTAAGTGGCTACAAATGCCCGTCAGGAGAGTCAGGAGGAACCAGTGATCAGAGGGGCCACCCGAACCATCAGAAATAACTGAAAAGCGTATTAAAAATGGATGTATTCAATACCCTGTAGTAACCTATAATGAAAAAGAACATGAAGAAACATATATATGTATAACTGAATCACTAGGCTGTACACCCGAAATTAATGTAACATTGTAAGTTGACTATACTTCAACAATTAAAAAAAAAAGAACTTACACACACACACACACAGGATGTTTATGCTCCACTGCAGACCTCCTATGATGGGGAAGAGGAATGTGCTCTACTGAAAAAAAATCCCCAGAGGATTCCAATACCCAGATGAGTTCCAGCTTTACCACGTCAGGTGACCTCCCAAAGGTCCTCTCACTTAAGGCCCCCTGCCACTCCCTGCCTGAGAGCTAGCAAGTGCAGGGAGGAGTGGGCCTCAGCACCCAATGCCACTTTTTCCAGGACCCACTGGAGTGATGGCCACCAAACCCCCAGCCACTCTGGGCTCCCACTGTGTGTGGGGCAGGGGAGGACAGACTGTAGGAGATCGTCACTGGGGGCAGAGATGATCCCATACACCCATCCTCCAGGCACCCGAGGAATCTGCACCCCAGAGCATCCAATGGGCCTCCCTGTTTAAGGCTAGTAAGTCAGTATTTTGTTGTTGTTGTAGCTCTTTCCATATACCTGCTCTCCTGCGCTGGCTCTGTGGTCGCACAGGCTTACTGCACAGGAGAGCCTGGGGGCTTCTTCGCATGCATTCGCAGACGATGTTAATTTAGAGCCCGTGCTTTTGGGAATGTGATAGGGACCACACCCTCCAACCCCCATCCACCTCACCTACTGCTGCCACCCATGTCCTTCTTTCAAACAACCATCATTCTAATGCCAGCTAAAGGTCGCATGTATTGACTAAACACTCCCCCCAAGTCTGAGATTCTCTCCATAGAGAAACATTTTCAGGTTTTCAGAGAGGGTCCTAAGGAGCTGCTGCTTTGGCAGCCCAAATGAGCAGCAAAAAGGACTTCCTTGTCCAGGCCAGTGTCTGGATTTCCCATCTGGCCCATGCCTGGAGCTGCGTAACCCTCTGGTCCTCCTCCAGTGAGCCGCAAGATGTTATTTCACATTCTGGGTCCAAACAAACGCTTTCTGAGAAGTCAGTGTAACCCATCAATCTTTGGAAACAAGTTTAAGTTGTTTTTGTACTTTCCATTACCCAGGTTGCTCTGGAATGCAGCTCCTAAGAGGTGCAGTCTGCCTTCCCGTCAAGGAGCTCAAGAAAAGGGAAAAACAAAGGCAAAACCTGCACCAGACGGCCTGGGGTCGGGAACTCAGAGCTGTTGGTTTCCGTGATTCCTGGTCAGCCCACTGCCCTCCTCTGTTCCCTGATTAGCCCACCACCCTCTGCCATTCCCACCATGCTTGTTGGGGCGAACTGCCTGGGAAAGCAGAGTCTTCCGTCCTGAAAGCACAAAAGCAAACACCCCAGAGCTAGAAGGACCTCAAATCCCTTCTCCCTCATACTCCTCCATCAAACAGGTCCACTGCACTGACTCTTCATGAAGTCACAGAGGTGAAAGAGCCACTAGGAAGGGAGGCCGAGGCCCCGCTCACTTCCACTGCTCCACCAGCTCACACTGAGCCCTTTTGCAATCAGAAGAAACAAACTCCTTGAGCTCAGGGCCTGGTGAGGGACTCAAGCAGATTTCATGTCCTCTCATCCCCTCACCCAGGCACCCTTGTGCAGAACACAACAGGAGCCACCGTACAGTACATAAAATCCTGTCCCCCTTAAGGGAAAGCCATCTCCCTGGGCTCTGGGGAAGGGAAAAAACCTGAGAAAGTGCAGCCATGGCTCTCACTATATTTTCTGGGCTACTTCTGAAAACAAAAATGCCAAGCTGGTCAGTTCGGTGACTTGAATCAGATTGTTTTAACCTCTTTGTGCCTTAACTCCCTCCCTGTAAAACTGGAGCTCGGTAGCACTTATTTCTTGGGGTTGTCATGAGGATGAAGTGAGCACGTTTACGTAAATCACTGATTGTATGTCATTAGATCCATTCCAAGAGTCACATTTTTCCAACATGGAATGATTATGAAGTTGAGATGTATCTTACCATCAATGTATATTGTAATATGTATTTAATACAGCATTTTCTTCCATCCCTTTGGTCCAAAAGAGCAGTTATTAAATCAGTGGAGCAGCTTATGAGGCACTGTGTTTCAGAATCAAGGAAACAGAATCCTTGAATGACCGTTTCATACATAGCAACAGATGCAACATTTGTTCAAAACTCCCTTCTTCTTGGGGAATTTTGCAGCTTAGCCCAGCGCCCCACCGGAGAAGAGGGGCCACCCCAGCCAGCATCTTCTCCTTCTCCAGCCCCTCTAGACCCTGTCCAGTGCTCTCAAACCCAAATTCCGAGGAGCCTTGCAGGAGAACATGAGGGAGCATGCCACCCAGCAGTTCTCAGCCCTGACGGTTCCCTGGGATCCCTAAGGAGCTGGGCCACCCCAGAGATTCTGATTTAATTAATGGAAGTAGGGCCTGGGGATCAGGATTTTTTAAAGCTCCCCAGAGGACTGGCACATGCAACCAGGATTAAGAACTACGGCTCTAGTCAGTTTCGTTGCCATCTGATGTCTGAATCCCTCCCCTCCGGCCCTCCCAGCCTGGCAGTTAACAATAGCTGGCCGCCTCCTCCTGAATTCCAGGAGAATCACAGCCCTCACTAACTTAGGTCACAGAACACTCCAAAAAAGGAGAGATTCTTCCTCAGGCAAGACCTTTGTTGTTTTGAGATGAGATTAAGACCCTAAAAGCTATTTTAAGCTAAGAAATGAAGAAATCTACCTTAAAAAAAAAATCCCTTCTTCCTAGCCAGCTAAGTTTAGGTATCTGGGTATCAACCTATTTTGAATTTCAAAGAAATCTTCTGACTTACAAAGTCATCTAATTCTTGAAACCGACCATGATGAGAAGGCAAGATAACTTTTACGCTGGCTTGATTTCATCAGAAATGGTGACTGGTAAGATTAGTTGTTAGAAGCAAACTTCTAACTTTTTAGGTAATTCTGTTTCTAGGTAAGCTAGACCCACTTTTGAGGGATTTTTTTTTTTGTCCTCTTTTATTTTCCCTCTTGCATCCGCACCAAGCTTTTCTCTTTATTGCAGGTCTTGTCTTCTTTCCATCTCCTCCCTTTGGAGCTACACTCCAGCAAATTATAAACTTTGCTTATTTCACCGACCACAAAGATGCCACCCCATGATGGAGAATTAGTGTGAGTTGGCTTCAACTGCACTTCAATTGACCCCCTGTGGGTGTGCATACATTTCCACGTGTATCCAGCGTTAGAAACTATGTGATCAGGCACTAAATGTTTAATTCTCTGAGAAATTGGAAAAAGCTACACGAGGCATCCAAGATGCTTTTAAATCACTATAATAGGAACAACCCATAACGGCTTAGTGTTTTCAACCCAATGGAAAGCCGAGTCTCAGTGAGCTGGGGTTGCTCGGTGGCAAATCAAAGCCAATTAAAGTCAGGCAGGGTGACTTCTCATCCCAGACTCCAGAACCTGGGAGTGGAGTTGCAAGAAGAGTTACCAAATACTGAAGGCACACTGTGTGCCAGGAGTTGGGTTGGGTCCTTTATATAGTACTTTCCCATTTAACTTCCTTCTAACAGTCACCTGGAGCCAGGCTCCCCTCAGGTCACAGAGATAATAAACAGCAGACTGGGATTCAGCCCTGGTGTCTCTGACTTCCAAGCCTCTTTCCACCAAAACGTGGAGCAACTTGCTTCCAACCTGTAGACCCAGACCTAGGAAATAGGGCGTTTCTAGGAATTCCAGACACCCTAGGTTGAGAATTCTGTTTTTGCATCTTCGTATTGCTCCCCTGTCTAACTCCTCCTTAAACGCTTAACTAGTGATGTCCTGTGACCAATCCTGTGTTCAAATCCCCATTCCACCACTTCCAAGCTGTGGAGCCTTGGGTAAGTTATCTAACCTCTCTAGCCTCAATTTCTTCATCTTCAAGATGTAAATAATAATACCCACTATGCTATGAACACTGGATGAGTTCATTCACGATGTTAGAAAGAAGAGTGAAAAAGAATGGCTGTTCATTCTCACCATTACTAATATCATCATTAGCAGCAGCAGCAGCCCCCTTATCTGCCTTTGCAAGGGTGTGCCCCTCATAAACCCCTTCAGGGCAAGTCTTGGTTTTCTTTTATCCCCTCAGGGCCTAGCTTACTGTTGGTACTTAATAATCCTTGTCTCATAATAGATTCTGAAGTCTACTGAGGTCACTTTCCTAAACTGAAGGGACTTCTGACAAATCTTTACTACTAAACCCAACTATCCACTTCCCCACCTGTAACCCCCATTCTAGAAAAATGCCTGAGACATAAGTAAGTCTAAACCCGCTGTTGCCCCTTAGGACAACCTTCCAGTGTCATGCATTCCCTCCTAGGCGAGGTTCTCAGCTGGCCACTCCGAGTGGCCTCCAGACCAGGGGCATCAGCACCCTGGGGAGCTGGCTAGAAATGCCGCTTCATTGGCTCCAGGCTATGGAATCAGAGAAACCGGGGCTGGGGAGTAATAGAAGCTATTTCAACAAGATCACAGGGTAACTTTAATAAGACTTGTGAAGGTGGAGACCCCTACTTTGACACCCTGGCTGCACACCGGCGTCATCTGGGAGAGATTTTAAAAATATTAAGGAGCAGGCCTCACTCCTAGAGATTCTGATTTAATTGATATGAGGGGATGGGAGGCCCAGGCACTGGGGTTTTCAAAAGCTCCCTCAGTGTTCTAATGTGCATTGACAAAGAACTTTCTTACAGCACTCTTTGGTCCACATCACCCCATCAAAACATCTTGGCCACATTCCTTTATATTTAAACAACTGGCTCCTAAAACTCTATGTGATCCTAGGACAATCCAGTTCTAGTTTCAGGTCTTCAGAGACAAGCTGTGTAACCTCAGGCAATAGGATTTTAGTAAATATTTATTCAGTACCTACTATATTCCAGGAGCTGTTCTAAATATATGTTAACCCAAGAGTTTCATCTATTAGCAACCCCAAGATATGAGTACTAATACTGTCCACATTTTACGTATGAAAAAACTAAGGAACAGGGGCTAACTTGTCTAATCTAGCAAATTCCAGATGTTTGAGCGCATGAACTTTTGCTCCAGGGTCTGCTCTTAACCATTAAGCTATACTGTTTCTTTGTCAGCAATAAAACTGAGAATCCTATTCACTGAAATCTACTCATTTCCAGCTCTATTGACTTCAAAACATCATTAGCCTTTCATATTAAATTAGTTTATCATTCTTATCTTCCGCATCAGAGAGAAGAATGGCCGTTTGACAGATATCTCCATGCCTTGACCCAAAGAAATAGCAAACATGGACATTTCAAGCTAATGGGACATATTAATGAACCACACAGGACCCTAAAGGGTCCATCAAATCACACCTCAGCTGCCTGCTTTTCCCCGCTCATGGAGCTGGACTATGTAAGCGTCCAGAAATATATGAAGGGAAAATGGTAGAAGGGAAAGAAAGAAAGAGAAAGAATGAGGCCACAATCTTCACCCTGCAGGCATCTTCCTCCACTAGAGAGGTCTTTGAGAATGACTGAATGTTATTAGCTGACTGAATGGGGTTATAAAAATAATGTTATCTTGCCATCTGTTATTGCTCAGCAATAGCTAGCAAGCATGACTTAGAGACTGTGAGGTATCCAGGGATGGTCCCATTCAAGTTCCCAATTTGCTGCAAGTCACACCTCCTGTCTTCACCTCCACAAGGAAAGGACTCCAAATACACACTCTCTACACACTCCGGTCTTTCAACTCTCAGCAGTCAGTCCCTAAGGCCAGGAGCAGGGAACACTGATAGCCAACTGGAAAAGGACTCTCTTCTTGTCTGCTTGGTTCTGGAGATGGCAGTCTTCCAGGCAGGGCCAATGTGTGCTGTGATGGTAAAATGACTTAGGGAGGACACTGTGGGGTGACTGGTCAAAGAAATATTTGCTTTTGTCTTAAGTCACCCAGAGGTGAGTCCCTGGTTGCCATATGCCTGATCTTGGTCCTTACTGGCTCCTGAATAACTCACTACTTGAATCCAGCACAATCCCAAGCAATTAACATTTGCCCAAAGGACAGGATCGACTTCAGCTACCTAAAGATGTTACTCCTGCTCTTCTGGCTCTAAAATGTGTGGCAGGTTAATTTCCGTAAATACCAATTTATATCTGTGCTCCCTGTGGGTTGCTCATATCTAGCAGGTGGTCTTAATGCAAGGATTTTTGCAGATGGGAAGATAAAAGTGGCTTGGTGACAAAGGCTTTTCTTCTGGTTCATACAATGGGGTTCGTGGAAGAGATGGGTGGTAGAGAGGACCTTTGGAAACACCACAAAAGAGAGGGAGAGATTCTCTCCAGATTAAGGAGAAATAGCAAGTGGGGGCTTATGAGCAAGCGATTCACATGCTCCTGGTGGCAATGAGAAGGCAAACCCCAGAGGGGGTGACTTCGTGGTACCATGGGGTGGATGGACACCGGTACTGGTTTCCTGCCTGCCCAGAGACTCCCATCCTCTGTGGGCAGCACGGACGCAACAGAGCCCCAAACCCAAGGGACTCAAGTGTCACAATAAGAATTTCAGCAAGGACCAGGTACACACCTATTAGTGACCAGAAGCCTGTGACTGGGCACTTCCTCAGACCCAACAGTTTTGCACAACCCTGAGTAGGGGGAAATCCCCCCAGTAAAAGTGTAAATGAAAATCTGGAGTCAGATTTCAGTTGATTAGAAGATCAAAAAAGTAGAGATGATTTTGTCTGCACACCTGCATTGGTGAACTGAACAACCCACCTCAAACGCTACAGTTACGGACTAAACAACTGCCCCATGTCTGCCAGGGTCTGCCGGCTTCCCTCCTTGAAAAGCCTGCCCATTTGTGTTTCCACCCATCAGGTCTAGCTGTGGCTCCCGATCTTCCACGAAGCTCTCCCTTAACTCCAGCTCTCCAGATTCTCTCCTTCTGCCTGTGCCACCCAAATCATAAATTACATTCCACCTCGTGTAAGTGGTGGCATTATTCCTGTGACTTTGGTTCATCTCACCAGTCTGAGAGCAAACTCCTAGAAGGCAGAGCCCATGACATCATTTTTCCTCCTCCTCCGCCTAGCAGACACTCATGGTGCCCGAGGCTGACGGAAGGAACAGATCACTGCTCAAAGCACAGAGCCCAAATTTGAACTCAGAAGGTATTCTCTGGAAGGTGAGCGGGGGTAGGGTGGTCCTGACAGCTGTGGTCCACCCCACACAAGAAGCTGGGTGCTTATGGACCCCAGAGACTGGCAGGATTGCTGCACCTCAAATGTGGCACAGCAGAAATGTCGTGGCCTCCCTCCTCCACTTGTCCAGAGAGTTAAACCACGTGCAGACCTCATCTGCGTATATGCAGGCTGAGGGCACGGCCAAGTGCAAGTTCCACAGTAAATATTTAAAGCAACTTCTCCAAGGCAAATCCAACCAACACCCCCTAAAGGACCTGCCGTCCTACTTGTCTCCCTCCGTAGCTCCAACCTCCTGCCTGATGCAAAGCCTCGAGAGTCACCTAATGCACTGATGGATCTAACTGGGTCTCCAAAGAAGCTTCCAAGACAGACCATGAGCAGGCAGAGAATAAAGATTTCAAAGAAGACCTGCTAAAGGCAGGCACTGGCTCACCTCCACATCGGATTTTTGAGAAATACCTCCAAGGACTGCCCCAAACATGGAGGGGAGCCCTCAAGGTGGAGGGCCCAGGAGTCGGTCAGGGCATCAGGAAGAGGTATATCTAGTCCTTCCAGGCAGGGCCTCCTCCTCTTTCTAAAAGGTCTATTAGCACAAGAACGGTTAACACGATTTAACTCTGAGCTCTGCGTCTGTGTTGATTGACAGCCACAAACAGATCTTCTCATATATTATCTCACCAAACCCCTCAACGATCCCAGGGCTCAGAGAAAGCTGCAGAGAGGGGGCAGGGACCACATCTGGCTGCCCCATGCGACATCGTCAGGGCCTGGACAGATGTCAGCGCTTGATAGACAATAAGTATCAGCAGAAAAAATAAACATTCCCATTTTAGAGATGAGGACATTTTCCCTTCTAAGCTTCAATGATTTGCCCAAGATCACTGAGCAAATCAGGAAACTGAAGTTCCAATCCCTTATCTTCCATTTACTCAAAGACCTACATAGATATATTCTTGGAGCCATGATGCTGAGAAGGAGGAGGAGGAAGAGGAGGATGCTAATGGTAACAGCAGCAGCAAACACACCCAGGGCTGGTGACGTGCAGGCCCTGGAGGCACCTGTCTCACGGGACTCATGTAATCCCCATAACAACCATATGAAATAGGTCCTCGTATCCCCCTCATTTACAGGTGAGGGAAATGGGGACCAGTGAGTTCAAATAACTTGACCAAGGTCACTAGGCAAGGAAGAGGCAGAGACAAAGCAGCAGCTCCACAGATAGATGCTGCATAAGGTTCAAACCCAACTGAGTCTTGACCTAGGATCCTGTCTCATTCTCTGACTCCACACTGTTCTCCTCTTTCCAAAGGCCACTGTGGTCCAAGATGCCAAGGAGGAAGGCTCCAAGGGAGCACAACTGCTTGGAGAGTCAACAACAGATGTGATGTCAGGGCTGTGGAGGTGGTGAGTTAGAGCCAGAAGTTATCAGAGTCATGCTTCTGAGACTTCACTGTGCCCACCAGCCAGCTGGAGAACTTGCTAAGACACCAATGGTTGTGCCCCATCCCAAGGGATTCTGTGTTGGGGGCCTGGGGTGGAGCCTGAGAATCTGTATTTTTAACAAGTTTTCCAGCTGACACTGGTCCATAGACCACACTGTGAGTAGCACCACCTTCAAGATCAAATCTCTCATTTCACTCACGCAGGATCCAAGACCAGAGAGGCTGACCAATTTGCCTGAGGTCACCCAGCATGTCAGTGATAGAGTTGAGACCAAGTGCCCTGACATTTAGTTTATACTTTGTTCCTATGGAACTAGCCTTCCTTTAAGACAGCAATCATCATAATCATTTTATTACCTAGAATTCCTATTTCATCTTCTTTATCTTTAAAATCATCCTTTGAGGTTTGGGGCAGCAGTCAGGATTTATAGAGGAAGAAAAGGAAAGTCAAAAATTAACAAAAACTGGATGAAGATCACAAGCTAAGGGATTCAGCTGGATTCTACCCAGTTCCGTCCAACTCTCCTTGCACTCCTCCTCACGCCTCCTTCCTCAAGCTCTCAGAAGGGAAGCTCTCTCTACCAAGTGTTGAATCCAAAATTCCACATAGCTACTCAGCTTGCAGGAAGGAGGGCCCCTGAAGACTAGGGTAACATTAAAATAATAAGTGAATTTGCTTTTTTTAAACGTTTAAAAAATTATGGCCAGGAGGAAATCTAGAGGAAAGGGCCCTGAGTCCCAACCACTCAAAGGCCGCTTATTCTTTTTCCAAAACTCTTCAGGGGTTGAAGGCCGGGCTCCACATGTCTGACACTACACACAGCCCTGTAAATTCTGTCCCCAAGAGTCCTGGCTCTCTACAAACAAAATTAATAGCCTGCAAACTCTAAATGAGTGAATACAATCTATGAAGCAGGCCATAAAATGACAGCATGGGGATTCGTATTTACTCTCACTTGCCAATTTCCACTATAAATATGCTCGGTTTACGAGTCAACATAGTTCCTCCTGCTCTGTGCCTAGGCATAAAGCTCATCTAAAGGCAGAAACATCTGGCTGAGTTGCCTGGAGCTCCTTTTACCCCCGGTGGTTTCCTGGTCAGCAGGACACAAGGTGGGAATCTAGGAAGAAGTTCTGGAAACCCAAATGATCCACCACCTCTATAAGCATGTCCTGAATCCTGCTGAATTGCAGGCTAGGTCCTGAGCAGCAGCCAACAGGACGGGGCTATTTCCTGCCCTCGGGGACCTGGTGAGTGGCAGAAAGAGGAAAAGAGAGGAAAAGCAGACATGAAACATCAAACAAGCAAAGAAACTAACAAAAACTACACAGATAGATGGTAATTCACGAGGTGCTACACAGGAAAAGTTCAGCAAGCTGTGAGGTATGGAACAGGAGGAGCCATCCTGGTCTGGTAAGGGATGACGCTCATGACAGATGAATAGGAGGGAGTCAGGCAAAAGGACGACGTGGAGAGGGGAGACATCCCCAGTAGAAGGATCCATAGGTGAGGTGTGTTGTTTTCGTTTTTAAGTTACAATATGAGAAGCACATGGAGAATGAGAAATATTCAGGAGCAGACAACCCATGATAAGGAGACTGGGTTTTCTTCTAAGTACAATGAGGACAAGCGAAGAGTTTTTAAAAGGGAATTAATGTCATCAGAAAACCATTTTAGGAAGGTCCTCCTGGCCACTACTGAAAAAAATGGATTGGACGGAGAGTGGGAGTGATAGGGAGGGAATGTCAGCAGATTTTTAGACCATGACTGCAGTAGTCTATGCAAGAAGTGATGGTACCTGAACAAGGTGAGAAGCAAATGGACCACAGAGACACCTAGGAGGTAGACTGATTGGGTGTCAGCTTCTCCTTGGGCTCTGTTGGTGCTCAGCACAACACACGGCAGGGCTCCTAGGAGGAGCACACGCACTAAATGGCCATCGTTCACTGCAATTCAATCATTTGCAACATGCTTTCAATCCAAGCTCATTAGCCAGAGTCAGAGCTGGAAACCACTCAGCAGCCAGTTTTGGTACTAAGCCAAGTGACCACCTATCCAGGCCACCATGACACATGTATAGCAAACCCCAAGCAGTCCCCAAGCCAGATGGAGCTCTCAGTCTGCAAAAGGAAGAGGCAGAACCCCCTTCCTTCTATCTAACCCAGGCTCTGTTATTGCCTCAGGCTCAAAGGTCATCAAATGCAGAGTCAGCAGAGGGAGCATGGCGGCCTTCAGTGGGTGCGTTTTCCCATCAGTTGTGCAGGGTTCTGGTTGCATATGGTTCATTCAAAACCAATCACCAATCTCTTCCAGACTTCAGAAGTTTCTCCCTCTTCTAAGCTCAAAGGACACTTACATCAGCCCTATACAATATCTATTCTGCTAAGATTCAACTTATAATCATAATTTATACTGTTTTTATTGTTGTCTAATAATTGTACATTCATTAATTACATTTCCAAATACTTCAAACCACTAGAAGACAGGCATGGTACACCCAGCTGTGTGATGCCACAGGGGAGTGCCAACTAAATACTAGGGAATGAAATTAAACCAGGAGATACCAGTGAGACTATTGTGATGCCACAAAACCCAGGAAGAGTGAGTAGAAGAATGGGCTCAGAGCACTGTGCTGTCCAACTGTCCTCATGTACTGGCCAGAACAGTTGTCACACCCTAGGTGCCTAGACATGGTGGCTCCCTTGAGCAACTGATCTCAAAGGAGGTCCCTGAACCAGATCCACTCATTCATTTTCACCACTATCCAGCCAGAGTCCCATGCTGAGCACACCCAGATGAAATCACTGCTCATATGTATTTAGAACACAATCACAGGCCAGCCCTTTTTGCGTCTCACCCACCATGGAAGGAAAGACCTTGCTCTCTTACTCGCAAACATTAGCTTAGCTTACAGAAATGCATTCCCATTTCTTAATGCCTGCCGTGATTCCAGGTAATTCCTCTAAGTGCACTCTTAAATCCCAGCAGCTGTTCCAGATACCAGCAAAGAAGAAGATTCCGGCTGCCGCCTTGTTAGAGTTCAGGAAATGAAGCAGGCCAGCTGGCAGCTTCCTGACACTGAGATGTGGCCAAAATGGCAGCCCATAGGGGGTCTCTTTATGCGCAGGTCTCTCCACCACCATACATACGTTTTCCTGCTCTGAGTCCATTCTGATGCCTAAGGCTGAAAGGCTCAAAACTATGGGTCATTTATCCCTGAGGTACCCAGCTGTGTTTATCCTTGAAAGCCCCAAGAGAAGGAATCCAGAATTTACACGGAGCCCCTACCCACAAGGCAGTCTCAAGTGTTGTAGGGTCACTAAGGCCAACCAGCTGGAAGGCAGCAAAGTCAGGAATCCAACTCCAACCCCATGCTCTCCAAAGCAATCTGCTTCCCTATCCTATACTGTCCCCAGCAGTCCCAGGAGCCACTCCGTGTCCCTTATACAAAGGAGCATGGCCATCTCAACAGTATTTTCCCCATCTGGGCCAATCACGTGCCAACCCAGCACGTAAATACCATTTTTGTGACCAAAACTGTGTTTCCTCAATAGCTCCAACATCAGCATCTTTGCACCTGCTACTTTCCTTAGTTGGGAAGGATTTTTCCATGGTGCAGTGACAGAATTTGCAGCCAGCAGACAGGATCATAGATTCAACACACACGTACAAACACATTTATCTCACAGCCTCTTGGCCTGAATAACCCCCTCCAGATGTTTCTGTAATCCAGGTGCTTCAGAGGCTAGTCAGCACCTCCCTGACAGCAGAACGAGTCTGTCTAAGGAATTTCCACTTGAAGTAAGTTCTAGAAAAGCTAACCCAAGCAGGGATCTAATCAAAAGCAAAACTTCACTCATCCAGCATGTGGCTTAAAGCTAGCCCCCTAGCCCAGGTGGGTGAGAAATACACGGATGCTTTCCATTTCTCCAGCACTCCAACCCTGGTGTGAATGCTGGGGAGGCGATCTGGATGGGAGACCCCACTCACACTTCCTGCCCGGCTTCAATTTTCCCAATTGGGGCACGCCATCTTCAAAAAAAAAAAAGGGGGGGTTTTCCCCTTATCCACCTCCTCTCCAAGTGACTCAGCAAACATGTGCAGGGGTAGGAGGGGTGCTGCGCAGGGTGGGGCTGCCTCTGTTCTAACCCCAGGCTCAAGGAACAGCCTCATTCACGGGGTGCTGGACAAGGAGCCTAGGCAGTGAGCCGGGAAACCGAGGTTCTAAATCGGTTCTTGGTGACTGGGAGGGCCTGGGGCAAGTCCCTGGGCCTCTCTCTAGCCTGGTTTCCTGTCTTCGAGTCTCAGGATGAATGCTTTGTGATCACCTGACACAGCCAATGGCTCAACTGGCCAAGCAGGAACAACCTTCCTTCCTCTTTCACTCCTCCTGGAGAAGGAACGCAGCGCATAAAGTTTATGGGTTTAGAGCTGAATCATATTTATGTATGAGGTTGAATTTGAGCTGGTTCTTCCTTGATGGGTGAGATATGAAAAGGCAGTGAAGACATGGGGCCGGGATATGAGTGGCACAAAGACGTGGAGGTAGGGTTTTGCTTGGCATCTTTGAAGAAACCACCTGAAATGATACTTTAGACAGGATGCACCGGTGTAACCAAACAGGCCTCTAAAATACTGAAATCTCTTGTATTGATTGGCAAGCAGCCAATGGCCAAGCACCATGATCATCCACTCTTCTTCTCTAGTTCTCTATCCCCCCAACAACCCTACGACCCACCAACCAAAAGCTTAATGCCTGAGGTCTTGATCCAAAAGGTGCCCACACCATGGTACCGCCAGGCCAACAAACACAGCACCTTGGCTGAGCATCACTAAATGTCAGGTGCTGTGTTAGGCACATTTGCATGTGTTACTTCCTGAAACCTTCAGACTGACCTCTTTAAACCAAGAAACTGAGCCTTGGGGCAGTTAAGTGACCTGTCCAAGGTCATTTTACCCTATGAGGAGAAATAGCAAGATTTCAACACTGATGATAGACCCAAGTCCACACTCATTTCATAAAATCCCAGCTGCCTGTGAGCAGTGCTGGACTACGGACAGAGAAGCTTTGGAGGCAGCGGGAGGAATCTGGCCTTACTATAAGGAAGATGGTTTTAAGATCAAGAATTGTTAGACAGTGGAACAAATTACAGTGGGAGCTTATGAAGTCACCTTGTACAGAGTTTTATACACAAGAGGGATAAGAATAGGCCCGGAGGCAGAGGGATCGATGAGATGACCTAATAGGGCCCTTCCCAATCCCTAGACTCGTCGGTCCCACATGAACAGGAAAGCCTTTTGATTTTTAAAGCCTCAATTCAACTCTTGGTGCATTTAGGAGACTTAAATATGTCTGAAAGCAAAATAAATTTTCTCTTTTTTCTCTTCCAACCCCAACTCTTCATTTTAGATGTTTTTCTGGCAGCTCTGACAAACAGAACCTTCCAGCCAGAGCTGCTTTCAGTTCAAAACTTTAGTTCTGGCATCTGAAGACCAAACTCTGCTCAAAGCTGATCTCTTTTTTTGAAAAGATTCGTAAATCCTGTTAGGAGCCTCTGACAGAGGAGAGGCTGGTGTAAGAAGGGAGAGGTAGCCCTGTGGTCCACTTGCTAAGCCTGTGCAATTTATGTAATTTACTCCTCCAGCTTTCTCTCCTAGACGATACGGTGACTGGTCCCAGCATCCCCATCAAGGCCCCGCAGCAGAACCAGCACCCGCACCTGTTAAAGGAGCTACAGTTAGTGGGGAGAGCAGCCTGCTCGTGCTATGGGCTCGTTTCCATGGCAATGGATGCTTCTTCCCCCCTGCCTCTTGGCTCCAGGGAAAGACAAGGACACCCAAGAGAAGACAGTGGCAAACAGGGGAAGGAGAAGTTGTACCAGGTCCCTGTGTTTCCTCACAGCCTGGGCAGCTGCCACCCCACAAGTTGGCAGTGATAGCTCTCACTGACCTTGGGCAAGTCATGCCCCAGCTCCGGACCTCAGCCTGTTCATCTATAAGGGGAGAACGTCCAGTGGACTAGAGATGACCCAGCAAAACCCTCCCAGCTTCTGTGTCCCAGGATCCAGTGGCTTCTCTAACCAGGCCCATCACTGGGAATGGCCTCACCTCATCTTGTAGCACTGAGTGTAAGAGACATAAACATGCATGCATTCTGCAGGATGGCAACCTGTGTGCCTCATTCAAAGGCCCCAGCCGTGTTCACTCCCTGAGCCACACTGCCTCCCTAACAACAGTCTGCTCCAGAGGAGATCGTCTCCGGGGCCCATCTCACACATCCCTGGGGGCATGCGGGCTCCCGGGGCTCACACAAACCATGGGACGGCGGGTGACCTCGACGACGTCATTGGGTTCAACCCTCAAATTCGGATGTGCACAGCTCCCTAGGGGCTGGCCTGGGTTGTGACCGCTCAAGTGAAGACACGCAGGAGAGAAGAACACAGAAAGAGGTCGTTCTATAAAGTGTGGAGAGTGCTGGGGTGAGCCGATCATGGGGAGTGTGAGGGAAGCTCCTTGGGCAAAGAGTAAACCAGAAGCAGAAGCAGCCCCTCGGGTGTGGGGAAGCACTTGCAATTCTGGTTGATTGGCCCAAAGTGGAAGGTGGGCTATGGCATGTGATGAGGGTGGAGAGGAAAGGTGGAAGCATGTGTGAAGAATGTCAGGATGTTTAATGACATGAGGGTATTCCAGCACTGGACTGAGGGGAGAAAACAGTTTTCCAGTTGGAGGAACAAATCCGGTGCTCAGGGCTGGCTTTCTGCGGGCCAGGAGGGGCTGCAGGGAGACCATAAAGGCGCTTCCTGAGGGCCCATTGTCACTTGGCCCTCCCCTCGAGCCTGCTGGGGTGGGTGGTACTTGTTTGGATTCTCCGTCCCAAGGAGGAGCAACTCAGAGCCATGGAGCGACTGAACCTAGTTAGCCAGATGCTCCTCACCAGGAGAATATAATCTCGCAGGGCAATAAAATCATCATAAAAAAATTAGCACATGATTCTAAATGACATGTGGCCACCTTCCCAACCGCCCTCAGATGTCCAGAGAGCTCAGGATGGATCGACGCTGACAGGTACATCTGAGGATAGGATTCTCATCATGGCCTTAAGGAACGTCCAGTGCCCCCCTCCCTCCTGGGCTCAGTTCTCCTCTAACTGTCTGGGAAACAGTTCAACAGAGCATTTCCAGGACTCGAGTGGCAAGTCCTTCCTTAAACCCCAGCAGAAAGCCGGTCTATACACAAGAAGTCGGATTAGCTCCCAACACTGAGCTATCTTATTTTATTAGTCCCTGCAAGTCAGTCCACAGGATCAGTGGTCTACGCAGGAAATTAATCAATACACAAGTACTTAGGGCTCCCGAGACCTTTGAGAGGGCCCAAAAGGGGACAATGTTTGTTTTCTAACATATGCTCATTTTGAGTTTTACTAACAGCAGCATGTTAAACTCTCTGCTATTGGGCCAAGTCTTTAGGGCCAAAGGAACCCTAAGGAACATCACCCAGGAACATCAAGGAGAATATGATAGAAATGAAGTTCAAAGGTCATTCCTCCCAAGGGGAACTCCAGGTGAGCAGCTGCTGGGACCCTCACAATCCCAGGAAACCTACTCAGTGCCACTATAACTATGAACTCTTTGAGGGCAGTTGTTTTATTTACTTTACATCCTTCCCATCACCATGGCCTAGCACTGTACCTGGTATACAGCAAATAATTGGAATAAATCAGCAGGTGAATCAATGAGTGGTTAATAACAGACAGTCTTCAGTCAATCAACAACTTTATCTGGGAGCCTGCAGCACAAAGAATTATACACCCTAATATACTGGTGATTTACATTGGAGTCACAGAATTTGGGGTTGAAAGAGAGTTTGAATGTTACCCAATCTGGTGGTTTTTAAAATTGTAACCCGTTGGTGGATCATGAAATGGATCTACCTAATGAGTCCCAACAAACATTTTATAAATGAAATGGAAATAGAATGGAATGGAATAGACTAGAAGAGACCAGAAGAGAAGAGAAGTTCAGTAGAGCATAGTAGAACAGATCTGAACGTATCACATGTAGTAAGGGGAAGTGTACTGGGTGGACCCTGTCTTAAGAAGTCCAAAAGCCACTGCTGAATCCAACATTCAACCAGTGATTTCACAACCTTAGAGACCACATTGGGGACAGGTGATTTTCTAGACTTTCTGGGCTTCTCTTGTTACAGGAAAATGAATTACACCCAGAAACCTCCCCTCCCACCCACAGTCTTGCTGTGGGAATTACAATATGGTTCAGAACACACCACAACACAGAGACACACCCACGCCCTTACACACACAAGCCAAAACATGGTTTCATGAAGCAATACTTATTTTTACTGTATATATTGAGATGCACTATACTATTTTATTTTAGTGATGACCCATTAAATAGATTTCACAAGCTACTAATGCATCATGGACTAGATCGTGTTTAATACTCCGAAAATGGCAGGATGGGGTTGGGGGAAGAATTTCACATCAGTCCCATTTCTTTTCACTATGTTTAGCTATGTGCCTATATTTGACTGTGTGTAAAATCAGAGACTTTGCCTGCTGAGTTGGAGGCTGGCTACTTTGGGGGCTCACAAAGGAGTGGTCACAGTCTCCTGCCTGTCTCTTGCTCCTCTGTGGGCAAGCTCACTGAGAGAAGGCTATGTGAGTCTTGTACACAACACACTGATAGCTATCGCAAATACCTAATTGTTCTTGGTTCTCTTGCTGATAACATAGTGGCTAGCATGGGTTTCCTCTTAAGATTTGAGAGCTAAAGCATTTTGAAGATTAAAAGTTAGAAGCCAAGTTTGAGTGGTGATTTTTCTCCCTGACCCAACTTGGAAGAATCTGTCTTTGGAGAACCAACCTAATCAAATTAAGTAGAATCAATTTACTGGAGACATAATCCAACTTGCATAATTGTCCTGGCTGGTTTATACCACAGCTGTTCACAAGGACATGGTTCATTAAATAATGAAGTCTTCATCAGACTCTCCTTCACTGGGCTGCAATGGTTTTATCCCACACCACCAAAAAAATGCTGCCTTCATTAGTACGCAATGTCACCGACCACCAACGGGGTAATCGGGGAATTTATTTTTATGACATTCTGTTAACTAGACATCATCAACTGCATCAATTAAAAGCCACTGCATTTTCCTAGTGGAGAATCCCATCACGAGATAATCACACCAGATCGTGGGTTCCCTGTAGGCAGGGACCACATTCTTTCATCTTCCTATTCCCAGTCCTAAGCAAAGTGCCTGGCATTTGGTGGGTGCAAGATGAATATCTGTTGACTCAAGAAGAAAACATCTCCACTGTGGGATTCCTAATGGCTTCACAAGAGCGATGCTTAGAAGTCTGGCAGCACCCAGGTTGCAATGAACATTTGGTCTCAGATTGTGTCCCCTTCCTTTCTGGTTTGTTAATTTTCCACTCGACTAGACCAAACTGTCCAAGTTCACATGAAAGCAGACGGGACTCTGAGAATCCCCTCTGGCCAGCAGAGGGTTCAAGCAATGCCAATTTGGCCATCTTCAAGCTCAGAGGCACACTTAACCCCTCTGGGTGGCGGAGAACCGGTGCCAATCCCAGGATTCCGGAATAATCCCACTGTTAAAAGAGGCCACCGGAAGCTGGGCCGCTGAGAAGTAGCAATGACCTTGTAAATTTCCTCAAGTGCGAGAAGTCAGCAATTTGGTTTACAGAGCATGGGAAGGAAGATTCACTATAAAATCGGCAGTTTATGGCTCAAACAATTTAGACCAATTCAAACATGTTCAAACACAGATGCTAGCCCCACCCCCAGGAAAGTGTGCCTCTAACAAGTTCCCAGGTTTCTGCTGCTTCTCCAGGCACCCCACTTTGAGAAGCACTAGTTTAGACTGCTGATTGCAAGCAACACTCTGGAGCCAGCTGGCTAGGTTGGAGCCGTGAATCCACCACTGACTTGCCTGTGGCTTTAGGTAAGTCATTTAAATTCTCCCAGTCCCATGACACCAAGTATCAAAAGAAGGCACCAAGAGCATCTTTCTCCCAAGGTCGCTGTGGAGGTCAATGAAGAACACCCGCTGCTTAACAAGACGCTTGGCAAGGGCTCAATTAAAGATACCCAAGTAAAGAAGAAAGGTAGGAATATGGTCTGATGGAAAGACTGCTTAATAGGGAAGCCAGACACCCATTCTAGTTCTAGCCCTACCACCAATGACTTCCTGTGTGATGCTGCGCACATAGCTTGCCCTCTCTGGGCTTCATTTTACTAATGAGGGCACTGGACATGTTATAATGGACCAAGGATGCCTTTGAGGTAGAAGCTCCGAAAGCACTTGCTCCTCCATTCAGCACCTCACATCAGTTCAGCCTCCCCAAACACTCCCTACCACCTCAGGCTTCCTGCGACCATGTCTCTAGTGGGACAACTCGAGACTGCCTTGGAATCACGATCTGATTCCTCTGCCCGAGAGGACCCCATCTGTATCAAAAGCTAAGGGCCTCACTTCCTCAGCAGCTCAACCTGGCATCCTTCTTGTCAAAGCCCTATTACATTCCTCCAGGATGCATTTTCTCCTCTCATCGGCAGCCAGCTCCACGCACACCGCTCATTGATATTCTTTTGTGGTTGCATTCTAGACTGGAAGATAAGCGGGATTCACGGAAGTGTTCTGAGGGGACAAGTATGGTTTCATCGGGGTGTTGTGTTCAGATGGGCATTGGAGGGTGAGGCACACACCCTCAGAGGGAGACACAGCTCTGAAATTCATTTTCACAGCTCA
This sequence comes from Vicugna pacos, assembly GCF_048564905.1. Classification (NCBI taxonomy): domain Eukaryota; kingdom Metazoa; phylum Chordata; class Mammalia; order Artiodactyla; family Camelidae; genus Vicugna; species Vicugna pacos. The sequence goes on along the minus strand of NC_132997.1, from coordinate 46,293,111 downwards.
GCTGAGGGGCGGGGACCTCGGGAGGAGGTTTGAAGTCCAGGTTCCGCACTGAAGATACCAAACTCCCTTCCCCTCCCTCGTTACATTTTCATCAGCCCAGTCGCAGCCTGCTGCACGAGCTTTCTGCTAACAGCTGACGACAGGCAAAGGACTCTTGTTGGCACGAGGCCACTGTGCATTTCACTTTTATCAGATGCTGGCAAAATTTCCCCATCGAGGAAGATAAATTTGAGGTGATATTAATAAACCTCCAAATGCGGAGATCAGATCTGGCTGGCACTCTTAATGATCCCATCAGCAGCAAGCCATTTCCAGCCTGGGGAGCCCAGAAGCTTACGATGCTGTGAAAGGCAACTTGAAGGCTGCAGTCTCCTTGCCTGGCTCCTTGAGGAATCTGGAGCCCAACTGGGGCTCCAACTTGGGGCCCCGGCCCCTGGATGAGGTAGGGGTGCACATGGATTCCAAAGCCCACACTGCCATGTGCTGCCCTCGTCACAGGGGTGCTGCAGGGAACCCTCTGGCCTCTGTCATACCACCCATGGCTTCATGCTGCAGTACATGGTTCACCTGTGGTTCCACCTTCCTGCAGGAAAGCTGCGTGCAGTCACGGGTCACATCTGCCTGGAGGTTGCAGCCCCAGTTTCTGCTGTGAGGCCTGGCATGGAGTAGGCACTCTTTAAATGTTTGATAAATAAGTGAACAAATGGGCAGCCCCTACACACATCCTAGAAGACTTTACAAATGTGCCTCACTCCACTCTCCTTTGGGAAGGGTGAAATCAGGCTCAGGAAAAAATGAACTGCAAAGTTCACTATGCTCAGAGCAAGGCTTTGAGGACACTAAAGAAAAAGTACCCAGCAAATCCTGCAGGGGGAGATCTGGGCACTGAGGTGGCCGTCTGCATGGCAAATACTTCCTTTTACAGCCTGGACACGTCAAAGTCCTTAAGTCCTTTAAGGATGGTAACAGAGTGAGTCTTCACAGCAACCCATTTTACAGATAGAAAAAGTGAGGCATAGCAAGGTTGAACTATTTGCTCAAGGACCCAGGGGTTATGAGTGATAGAGCTGTGATGTGAACCCAAGCCACCAAGCACCAGAGCCCATGCTCTGCATCACTCCACTTAACTGACTCCCGGGGTTGGCTGTGTGCAGGGATGGAGAGGCCAGAGCAAGCGCCCTGAGAGTCCACCACACCAGGCCTCAAGCTCAGGCTGAGAGGAGAAATCTCTACAGAGGCAGCAGCTGGAGGTTAAAGCCTGAGTAATTAACATGTTTATCCATCATAGCGGAATTGTTCCCCAGAGAATTCAAGTGTCATTTCACTGTGCCTTTAATTCAGGAATGCTTGTACTGTGTCTTGCCAGCAAATACTAACGGGGGAAGGGGCTGGCAGCTCCTTGACACAAAAAGGAGGGAGCAGAGCTTCTCTGCCTGGACCAGGTGGAGTGTTACTGCCCGGACTGTATTCAGGGTTACTGAGCTAGGGATGTGCAGGCAATTTGTATTTCCTTTTGGGGCCCCAAGATTTGGAGCCAAAAGCCTGTAGCACTTGACTTAAAAGTCACAGTCAGGCAGAGAGGAAGGATGGCACAGTCGTTAGAGACAGGGACTCTGGACCTGAGCCAGGTGCAGTCCTGGCTGCACCACTTACCAGCTGTGTCACCTTGGCAAGTTACTTTTTCTGCTGCATGTACAAAATGGGAGTAATAATAGGAGTCTTCAGCTGAATTCCTCCTAAAAGCAGCCCAAGACTTGGTATGAGCAATTTATGTGGAAGATAATCCAGGGGAACAACATGAGGCACTGGGAAGTGAGACAAAAGAAGAAACGAGCAATGGGTGCATTGGTGAGTCAGTTATGCCCACGGTGGTCAGCCGGGTTTCTGTTCCTCCAGGGGCTCTCCAAGGGGCCAATCCCATTGCGGGTAAGAGTTGGGTTATCTATTCCATTAACCCACTTGTCACTGCTAGAGGGTCACTGCCAGGAGGTTGAATTTCTGGCACTTCAAACCTGTCCCTCATGGAGACAGAACATTCTCAGGCAGGGGACGCAGGGAACCACCTGTGCGGACGAGGTACATCTCTGGCACCTACTCTCAAGAGACCTCTGCTATTGGCCATGGGGATATGGGTGGGCACTGGGAACGTCTGCTTCAATGCAGGTAAAGTAGTTGGAATAGTGCTTGGTAACTAAAGAACACTCCGCCCTAAGTGCTATCTGCTGCCATGATGGTGATGGTGATGACGATGGTTACCATTATTACTTCTGGCCTCAGGAGCACAAGATGGAAATGAACCATCCAAGGATAATGGAGGCAATAGGTGATGGAATGCCCCTTCTCTCCCACTAGTTCAGCCCCACCTCCCACCACACACCTGCCATGATTCAAGGGGCATCCTGGACAGACCTGCCTCTCCTCTGTGTCCTGGAGGAGGCTCCGAGGAAAGACCAACAGCCCAAGGTCAGTGATGGGGTGACATGCAGTAGATAAGGAAGTTGGGGGAATATAAGGCTATCAGCCTCTTCAAGCCCCCGTGTGAGAGTTTGGGGACCTGGAAGACAGAGGTTGGTTCCTGAATAGAACGATGAGAGATCCAGTGACACTGATGAAAGGATGTTTACTGGCTCAATGGACAATATTTACATACCATCTGTCTCTCTGGCACTGTGCTGGGCACTGTGGGTGCAGAGGTGAATCAGATACTCCTCATAGCCGGGAGCGTGTGAAAAAGAGGGAGGAGGGAGAAGGACAGGAGTGAATGAAGGAAACAAAATGTCTCCTTGGGGAAGGGCATCTTACCTGGATCTTGTCTACCCATAATCTTTCAGTGCTATTCAGGGCTCTCCTCTATGGGGCTGGCTACCCCTTCTAATATGGATCCTACAAACCCCCACTTTTTTCATGTGTTGATATAACTGACCTGTATGGAGAGGCTATCTGTGTCTGGTAGTGCTCAAAAGCATCACAAAATATTAACTCACACCAGCCTCCTAAGGTTTCACAGAGGAGGAAAAGGAGCTCAGAGAGGTGAGGTGACTTGCCCACAGTCACAGAGCCAGTAAGAGGTAGAGGGGTCTGCAGTCACAGCCCATCCTCCTCCACCCGCACTCCCATCCCACCCCCAGCAGAGCCTTCCCTGACTCTCCGCCCTGGTAGGGCGTGATACCCATCGTGAGCACGCCCTCACTCGGGGTCTGACGGCCCCACCTGCATAGCCCGCGGGGCCCCACATAGGCCGCCTCATTGTGCGTTATATCCCACATGCGTGTGTTTTGTCTGCCACTGGTTTTTAATCTCCCTGAGAAGCAGGGTCATATTGTCCATTTCTATGGATTTCCCAGAACATCACAGATACTTCAAAGTAATAATAACAACTCCCATCCATCCACATGAATGCAAGGTCCACAAGGGCAGAGACCTTTGTTTGTCTGTTTGTTCTCTGCTCTGTTCCCAGGGTCTGGTGGAGTGCTTGCTACAAAACAGACACTCAGAAAATACTGCTGATGACTGAATGCGCAGACACATTTACTTGCACTCATGCCGTACCAGGCATTGATCACAAGCTCCACATACACACTATCATACGTTATCACTGTGGGTGAGGGAGGGAGTGAATGAAGTCATAAACAAATGAGAGAAGGAACAAGTAAACAAACGAAGGAGTGTGTAAGTGAAGGAAGGTATTCCAAGGACAGCCTCCAGTGATTACCCACAGCACCCATTCCTCAGTCCTCACAGGTGCCTGCCTCCGGCGCTGCCTCAGATCCCCCACCACATCCTGGTCCAGGGCTCCTAGGCTGCCATCCGCCTCTTGGCACATCAGTGGAGCCCATCTCTAGAGCCAAACGCTCACCAGCACAGGGGAGGACAGGTGAGGAAGCGCTTTGTATCCCACTTCAGGAGCAGTGGGAGCCTTCGTTCCTTTAACAACAGGAGTAGAAGTCAAAGCTGGATGTGGAGTGAGGAGAGCTGCTTTCCATAGTGAAGAGCTTTTCTGCACCCACCCCCTTCCCCAGTCGTCCTTCCCTGCAGGACTTCAGAGCACAGGGAAGAGGCAGAAATGCACTTACTCTGCTACTCATTCACCCACAAACAAGCCTCAAGCAATCGAGCACCTACTGTGTCCGGAGTAGTTCTGTGCTCTGCAGGGGACACACATACAAAGAAAAAACAATCCTTGATCTTGAGGAAAAATCCAGGAGGAAAAATAACAAGTACATGAACTCAAATGTTGGCCATCTCTGGTTTGCTCAGCGGCTGGGCCCAGGTGTATAGCCTCTGGTTTTGCCCTGAATGACTCCCTCCCTGGATGTGACACCTGTTTGAGACCCTCTCCTGCCTCACCCTGCAACCCCATGCTCTTGACACAGGCAAGAGGGTACAACACACTGTCGAAGATTTCACAGGTAAGGTAGAGAAGGGATTTAAATTAAGCACCTCATGGGTCTAGTAGGAGATTTTGAGTTCACCCAGTTTCTTCTAGGCCATAGTTCAACCAAGGATTCCTTGGTTCCCTTCCCCACACAGACCCTCCAGGTAGAAACATGATCCTGAGAAGCCTGACACCTGCCCCTACTCTCCCTCCAAAACCCCTTGACCTTCATCCTCCCACTAGAGTGAACTTCACCCCTATAGATGTGATCAGGGATATTTACAAATATTCCAATTTTTTCCTCTTTCAGGGCAATTGGGAAAATCCTTTCCAGTCTCCTTTGAAGTCATATGTGGCAGTGGTCTGCTCTGTCCAGTGAGTCATGAGCAAAGTGATGTGCACCATTTCTGGATGGAAGCCATCAGCCAGGGTGATGCACCATCATCTCGGGCCAAGATGATGTTGGAAGCAGATGCCAAGATGGAGCTTCATTCAGTTTGGTTTGCTCAGTGATTTTAATGAAAGGCCTCCCCCTTCCATCCCCACTGCCCTCCGTGAGTGATATTAAGCAGGAAACAAGCTTTTCTTGTGTTACACCACTGCCAGGGTTGTTTGTTACCGTAGCATAGCATGTCCTAACCTGATACCGCCTCTTTGATGTGGAACGGTTCAGCTCTGCCCCGATCTCCAGGCAAACTGTCATACTCAACTAGTTCTGGTGCTCACCAAACAAAAAAGGATCCTCCGAGTAACAGACCCTGCACTCTGGAAAAGGCCGTTGGTGGCACCTTTTGATAGATGAACATTCTCCTGGAGGTCTCACTCCCAGTTCTCAAGAGACCCATCAACATATTTTTTCCTAAACAAAACAGAGGAGACGCCATGGGGAATTCCGGAGAAGGAGCTTCTAAATGGCACAAAAGAAATAGGGTCTGGTAAGCACCATGAGAAAGTGGGTGTCAACACAGTGGGGGCACAAGAAACAGGAGGATTAATTTGGACATAAGATGCCTTCGAGAGGGAGGTGATCACCCCCAAACCCTCATGAAGGCTTTTCTGCAAGAAAGGAAGGGAATGATTCCCTAGGAATCTAACTAGAAGGTGGTTCTGAACTCTGAAACTGCTGGGACCCCAGGCAAATTTGAAGGAAGAAGGAGCTCTGGTGGCATTCTGGTGGCCCATCCCTGGGCCAACTCTTCTCACTGTACAAGTGTCAGGCCACGACAGACCTTCCCCCTCCTGCCCTCCTCCCAGCCCACTCGCTAGGCCAGATGCACAAAGATAAGCACCTTTTGATTTAGACCCTGCCTTACTCCTCTCTCCTTCCTACCTGCCAACCCCACCACATCTGAGGATAGCAGACAGATCATTTGACCTATATATGGCGTGACATGACTCCAGCCTGAAAGTTACAGGAAAAACCTGAACACAGCTCTTAAATGTTTAGGAAGCCTGTGTTTAATATGAAAGAAATCCACCCCACAGGACTCTTAGGACACACCAAGGAAGGTACCCATGGCCTTCCCTGAACAAATCTGGACCTCTCATCACCCAAGCCCACTTCACTGTCCAAGGGCAGAGGTCCACGGCTGACTGTGTCCTCCATGACAGCATCCTGCTCCCACTCACCCTACCACACTCTGTCCTTAAGAGGCCCACCTCCTGATTTCACATCCTCCATAAAAACAGATCTGATAGGAGAGCAGGCAAGACGACAGAATGGGAAGACCCTGAACTCACCTCCTCTCATGAATACACCAAAATCACAACTGTCTGCGGAACAGCCATCGAGGAAAATACTGGAAGCTACAGAAAAGATCTACAACTAAGGACATAAAGAAGGAGCCACAACAAGTTGGGCAGGAGGGGTGGACTTGCGAAATAATCAAGTTCCATCCCCCTGGGTGGGTAGGCTGGTGACCCACAACCTGGAGAATAGTTATAGTGCAGAGGTTCTCCCGCAGGAGCGAGAGTTCTGAGCCCCACGTTGGGCTCCCCAGCGCAGGGCTCCTGCACCAGGAAGATGAGCCCCCAGAGCATTTGGCTTTGAAAGGAGCCCCAAAGGCCTCCAGACAATAGAGATTCTACTCTTACAGGATGCACACAAAATCTCCCAGTACCCTAGGACCCAAGGCAAAAGCACTAATTTGATAGGAGCCTGGGCCAAACCTACCTGCTGGACTTGGAGAGTCTCCTGGAGAGGCGGAGGGAGTTGGTGCAGCTGTGGCTCACCCTGGGGGCAGAGACACTGGAGGTGGCCACATTTGGGAGCTCATTCTGCTGCCGGAAGCCCAGGGCCCCATACTCAACTGTGATAGGAACTGCTTCCCTCCTCCTACCAATGGTTTGAAATGAGTTCTGGGATCCCTGAGCCCTGCCGCCAGATTCCAGGAACCAGTTCTGCCTGCCAGTAGTCTGGCAGTAACCCTAGGACTTGGCTTCACCTGCCAGTTGAGGGGCAACAGTCCCAGAGTCTTTGGGACCCTGACTGCCCACCACGAGCCAGCACTAGCCCCAGGACCCCCTAGGGTTCCACAACCAGCTACCCTGTGAACAGGCCCCATCAAACAGCAGCACTCACACAAGGCAGGGCCTGGCAACCAACCAGACTAGAGGCCAACTGAGCCCAGCAGACCATCCACATAGCCCACCACAACAGAAGGTCCCACGCAGCCCTCTTAGGGAGAACCCCTAGAGCATGTAGCTTGGGTGATGAGAGGGGAGTGCACTGCTGGGAAGCACAGGACACCTCCTACAGAAGGCTGCTTCTGCAAGGTCAAGAAACATAACTAACTTACCACATGCACAAACATAAAAGTGGCAACTTAGACAAAATGAGGTGGCAGAGGACTATGTTCCAGATGAAGAAACAAAATAAAATTCCAGGAGAAGAACTAAGCGAAGTAGAGCTAGGCAATCTACCTGAGACAGACTTCAGAGCAACAATCGCAAAGTTGACCAAAGAACTCAGGAGAAGAATGGATGCATGGAGCTAGAAGTTAGAAGTTTATAACAAAGAGTTAGAAAATATAAAGAACAACCAAACAGAAATGAAGAATAAAATGACTGAAATGAAAAATATACTACAAGGAATCAATAGTAGACTAAATGATACAGAAGAATGGATCAGTGAGCAGGAAGACAGAGTAGTGGAAATCTCCACTGTAGAATGGAAAAAAGAAATGAAGAGAAATGAGAACAGTTTAAGAGACCTCTGGGATAACATCAAGGGCACTAATATTTGCATTATAGGGGTCCCAGAAGGAGAAGAGAGAGAGAACAGGCCTCAGAAAATACTTTGAAGAGAAAAACAGAGCTGTGTCCATTCTCTCAGGGATTTTTCTAAAGAAATTTCAAATTTACGCTGCTAATGGCGTAATATTTTGCTCTCCGTAGGAAGGCGTTTACATCCAATCAAATCACTTCTGGGGACGATATATCTCTAACGTAGAGAGGTGCAATGGATCACAATGGACAGAAGACCATTCTGATGTCACAATGCACAAAAGATCTGTTCTTGAGTACCTCACCCTATGTGTCATTGTATCGTATTAAGAGGCCAAGTAAGCCCCTTACACACAATTCCAAGAATATCACAAGAGTGTCCATTTTTAAATAAGTGACTTTTGCCTGTGTCAGAGAAAGAAGGATCAGACTAGATAACTCTGCTACATGGCAAAATTTCCCTGAATAGGAAACCACAGATAGAATAGCAGCTTGAAGAAGGCCAAATTCTGAGGATATTATCCGTGCAAACACACAGGCCGTAACTTGTTATTCATCAATTAATTCTCAGCAAGCTTTGTCCCAAGTCATCCAGCAGACAGAACGAGAAGAGATTACAAGCTGTGTGCATTTAAATTAACATTTTAAAACATTATGAATGCGTAATTAATACTTACAAAGAACACGTCCACACAAGATCAGGCAATGTTGTTTTTTGCCCCTGTCCATATGCCTCTATTTTTAATTCCTTTCTGAGAGGAACGCAACGGTCCTAAGTTTGTTTCTTTTTCTTCTATAGCTCAAAATAACCATGTTCCTTCTGCTTCAGTAAATTATTACTGCAGCATGAAAGAGTTCCTAGAAAGTGTTTAGGAGGAGAAGCGACCAACAAATGCTGAGAACTAGAGGCTTCATCCATAAGGAAGTGGGCTTCAGGACGATATCAAGCCCATTAATCAGGATAGGTAAGGTTATGCTGCAGTAACAGAAACCCTAAACTTCCAAAGACTTAACTTTTCATCATTTCCCACTCATGCAAAGTCACTTTGGGTCTGGTGGCTCCCCAAGGTAGCTTCTTTTAAAGAGCTGACTCAGGAACCCAGGCTAGTTTTATCATGAGAATTTGTCATCCTAACACACAGCTTCTGCAATCATCATGAGAGGGCAAGAGAGAGCCCAGGGAAGCAGATGGACTTTTCACTGACTCAGGATAGAAGAGACATGTCATTTCTGCTCATAGTCCTTCCAATTGCGAGGGGCCTTGGAAGAGTGGGAGAATCCATGGTTATTTGGTGGTCATTAAATAGCTCTCCACAAAGGTTATCACTTTGCAGCATTGGGACACTTCATTATATTGTTATCTGCTTTGCCATGCCATTCTTGAATTCCAGCCCTTAAAGTTTGTGCTCCATGTTCATCATCACCAGAGGTGACAAAGGGATACAGAACACTGTGCAGCTCACCAGGTATGTGACACAGGTGTTTATTTGAATCCAAAGGTTTCTTCTCTTCTCTTTATCCTCCGAGTATCCCAGAAGTGCCACATGGAACTACCAACTGTGCATTGGAAACAGAAGATGAACCAGAAGAAAGTCACCTTGAGCTTTTGATGAGAGCCCTGCTGCTCAAAAGCAGAATAAAAGTGGTCAGGGTGGAGGAGGGAGTGAGGACTCGCCAATAGCACCCACACTGGGAGCAGTTCATTGCAAATTTTCCTCTGCCTGTAAGCTGATAAATGAATGAGAACACTGTTCCCAAACACTGGAGGACTGAGATGTTAAAAATATATACAGGCTCTAGAAATTACAATTCAATCAATGTAGGGATGAGCCCAGGAATCTGTATATTAATAAACACCCCTAGATAATCCTAATACACAATCATACTTGGCAGCCAAGTTCCCCACCAGCACTAGGAACGATTTATTCAGTATTAAAATGATAGCCAGAACCAAGTAATTGGCTTGAGCCAAATCAAGATCAGCAGACAACTGGGCTCCCCTCAACATCTGATGGAGGGCAGAGTCTGAGGCTGGTGTTCGTACTGAGAACAGACTAGTGCATTAAAGAAACAACTGGTCCTCTCGTTTGGAAACCAAGGCTCCCAAGAGTTTGATTATCCCTTTAGTGACAAGTGAAACTCCCTGGAAGGACTTATAAGCTGGAAACGTGGGTCTGAGGTGGGAACAGAGTTCAATGAACCAAAGCCTTTGTCAACAGTAAGCTCTGCCCTTTCCACCCCTTGCCAACTTGGGAATCCACTTGGGACACAGGCTCACGGATGGGCATAAAAGCACAAGACTTCACTCTGGATCTGTGGGCTTGCTTCTTATGCCCCCTCTGTGGTCAGGCTCAGCACTTTACAATAATACAATTTTGGGGAAAGAGATTTACCATGTACCTACTAAGCTGTGAAAGGGGTGATATGAATGTGTAGATAGCTTGGAGAGCTAAAAGTGGTAACTTAGTGACTGAAGAAAAGTTATATAACATATAGTAAATATATATATATATATATATATATATATATATATATGTATTTTTTTTCTACTTCTCTTTCCTGCCTCATATATCACTGTAAGCCTTAGAGATCAGGTACCATGTCAGGCCTGTGAGATCTCCCTCATGCTGTAGGGTGAGGTGCCTGGGGCAGAGGGATTCAGGGATGGGATATTTTCAAGAGTTGAGACTGGGCTCAAAGCAACAGAAACATCCTCTGGCCTATACCTGTCATCGGTAACGTCTGAAGGCAGCTTTTGGAGAGAGCATGCTATGAGCTTCTAATTGGTCCTAAGATAGATATTCAGATGCTTGTTGCCAAGATCCAGTTTGGGCAAGACAATAGGATAAGAAGCTATATCTTCTCTGGGGGATCTAGGGGCAGGGTGGGCACTGAAGCAAAAGAAGTGTTCCTTCCTCCTAACACCCAGGATGCCCCCATGGGCCAGTGGAGGCTAATGGAGTAGATGGGCCCAGAGAGCGTGGCACCCACTGGACACTGCCCACACTCCAGACTGACCCACGCTCCCTGCAGCAGCGAGACGGCAGCTCTGAGTCAGGTAGACATGGTGTGCTTCCCAGATCTGCACTTGCCAGCTGAGAAAATTCAAAACTCTTCCAGTTTCTTCATCTATTAAATGGGACAAGTAGACCCACCTCTACTGGATCCTGGAGACAATTACGTGATGCAGTGCAATTAAGGAACCCAGTACCGAGTCTAGAACATTATAAGTATTCAAGAACCCAGGTCCTCGCTTCTGCAACTAGAATGGCAACCCCCTGCCCACCTCACCAAGCCAATGGGAGATGATAAAAGGGCAAAAGCCCCATAAATACTAAAAGCCTTGCACGGCTAGGTAGATGATTTTTGTCATGTTCTTAACCTTACAGAATGCACACAGCAAGGGTTCAATCAGTGCTCCACCCTGCATGGAAATGGGCTGTGTTAATAGCTGGAAAGTCAGGCCAAGGTGGAAGCATTTTAAAGTATCCAAGTTGTCTGGGATGAAGCTATGAATTTAGGGTTATCAAAGAAGGAAGGGGAGAGGCAGACTGCAGAACAAATCACCATAGCTCTGAGGACTGTGTGTGTGCGTGTGTGTGAGAGAGAGAGAGAGCGAGAGAGACAGACAGACAGACAGACAGACACAGACAGTGAGAGAGAGATATTAACTCTGAACTGACCAGAAACCTTCCCTTCATGACCATGCTGACTTATATTGCCAAGACCTTAGCTGGGCTGGGTCAGACCACCAAGGAGGAAAGACAATAGGAAAACAGAAGGCGACTCAGGATGCAAACACCTCACTGTTGCAGCGCAATAAATGGATTCACTCTTTTGCTAAATGTCAAGCTAATATTTCTCTTGGCACCAGCTGTGTCACTCCCCTCCATCCCCCCAACAGTGAGCCTGGTCTCTCGGAAGCCTGCTCTTTGGCAGCTGCCCAGCCTCTGCACTGGGACTTGAGGAGGGCAGGAGAGGCTGGCACAGTAAACACACACATGCCCAGCTCAGCCGTGGAGGGGAGGCAGCCTTATGTGGAGTGATATCCCTTGATGGCCCCAAGCTCTGGCAGCTAACCATGCCAGGGAGTGGCACAAACAGAAGTTTTCCCTGTCTTGCTCACAGGTAGGGATTTGGTAGATAAGGAGAGAGAATGACCTTCAGGGCCAATGACCAGTTGGGACCTTGTGTTCCCCTGCACTGATTCAAGTTTCCAGGCCATCCCCCACAGGATGAGCAACGTCTCCCCAAATGGGTGACCTGGTCACTCCCTCACTCAGAATCCTTCCCTGGCTCCCTCTGGCTTTCAATATAAAGCCCAAACCTTAAGCAAGCAAGCCATTGAGGATTGAGATTGACCCCATTCCTCAGAACTCACAGGGTCCCTTCACTTTGCCCCATGCCCAGCCCTTATCATCAGGACGATGGGTGTGTATTTCAGGGTCTTCTTCCCCATTCTTTAGTGGAGGGTCTGCATCTCTGACCTCTGCATGCTCAGTGTCACCTTGCACATTCATGGGGCCTGGAACAGGGAAATGTGCTCAGGAGCAACTGGAAAGTCATTCATTCATTCCTCAGACCACTCTACATGTTCACTCCAAAAACCATTCAGGTACGATTCACTCTCTAGAGTGTCCTCCCCATCCTGTTGATTTTCACTGTCCTAATCAGCCTTTGCAGCTTAGCTCAAGGTCCCCTGCAAGTCTCACCTTCTCTGTGAAGCCTCTTCACTGCTCTGTTTTTTTTTCTAAGCATCTATTGTACCTGATTAACTGCATCCCCCATGTGGAGTTTCATAATGGAAGGCTTTGTAATAGTTACTTAACTCCTCTAAACCTAATCTGCAAGCATGGTTAATAATAGGTTTGCCATAAGTCTTAAATTAAGACACAGTATAAATAAAGCACATAGCACAGTGCATTGCACATATTCAGTGTTCCAAACAGGTTTCTTTGATGATGATGATGATGATGATATCTCTTTGGTTTCTATCTCAAACTCCAAATCATCAATCCCCTCTTTGAAGGGAAGGATCACTACTTTCTTTGTCTTGACTAACTTCAAAGTATATAGCCTAATGCTTTAGCCTTAGTGGAAATCTTGTCTGATAATATTAATGCTATTGATAATATTTTATGATATTGATATCAATCATGTTTGCAGGTCTAACAGAAAAGAGTCATGGGCAGGGCATTGGATTAGGGGTCAGATACTGACTTTCAGTCCTGCTTTCCCACTCTGGGCCTCAGCTTCCCCTGTTGTATAAAAGTGAGCTTTCTAGAAGGACCTGAGGTTCTATCTCATGATAATATTGCAATTCTGTGGTTATTAATGAGACTGGCTGACACCAAAGTGAGCCAGCCTCCATCCATATGGGTCATCCTTACCCAGCATGCCTTGACACAAATGCAGGCACACCAGTGGGGGATGCAGTAGAAACTGAGATCTGTGTCAACCAACAGAACATCAGTCCTCACTGCAACATGCACATGTTTTCTGTTTTAAAGGTTACTCCAGGCAGCATCAGGGTTGACATTCCCTCTCCCAGCAGTGGGTTAGCAGCAGATGTTGCAGCAAAATAAGTCACACTGGAGGTGCTTATTAACCTTTCTGCATGGCACACCCACATTTGCTTTTGGGCCCACGCATGATGACTCCTAAGGCAACTTCACTTGCCATTCCTGGCTTCTAGAGAATCACGACCCTCTTATCTGAACAAGCTTGGATCACAAGAAGAACAAGGAGCTGAGCATCCTATCCTATCAAATACCAACCACATCTCCTACATCTCTGCTCAGAAAAGGTTATCCCTCCCCTTCCATTCTGAGGACCCCATGGGAGTAAACACAGGATGGCCCTGAGGTTCAGACTGAGGCTCTGCTTCACTGCTTATGATCTAACTGGGTTATCCTGAGCAATTTACTTAATGCCTCTGTGTCTCATTTTCTTTATCTATAAAACCACATTGCCTAGGACTGTTGTGGCTGTGGGGAATTAATAAAATAATGCATGCAAAATACTTCAGGCATAGCCTGGTTCACAATAAGCACTCAATAAATGTATATTGCCATCACCCACAATATCATCATCATTTAATGATATTGAAGAATGGGTAAATGCTTATTTCTTTCTTTGAATTTAGAACCAACCACAGTGAAGGACCAAAACCTCAGGCAGGCAGGCCACAGTGTAAGGCAAAAGATCAAGCCCATCAAGTCAGCACGTGTGTACTCAGACAATGCTAGTGTGACTTTCAACAATGCTTAGAAAAATGTCCCATAGAAGAGAAACGGAGCCAAGAACGTGGGTATAGCTTAACTAACATGTTTGCCCATGTGTACACCCATGCCCCTGTCCATGGTCCTGAAAGAGACACGTGGACAAAGGCTGGTAGGAAGTTACGACTTCAGAGAGACTGCCAAGAAGCAAAGAGAGACATTCTTTGGAATCATGTTCAAATAAGTACAATTGTTGAGAATAAATGTGTTTTGGTTTAGTAATTGTGCTTCCCCATGTATTGTGCTTCTGATTCTAAACTTATCATCAAAAAGAACCTCATAATACATACTGGAGCTAACATAAATCACTTGGGGAATCATTGGCTCCCCTCTGTTGGCCTGGATAATAAGAAATTGAGCAACATGAATATCCTACCCTGAAATGAGTTAATTCTTCTATTCTCTAATTTACCTACTGCAAAGAGATGGCAGAGAATATTTATTAAGAGTGAGGTTCTGGAATCAACTGCCTGGATTCCAATCCTAACTCCTCACTTATCAGGAGGCAACTCTGGGCAAGTTCCTTCACCTCTTCGTGCCTCAGTTCATTTATCGATAAAATGATCATAAAAGTAGTACTTAGCTCATGAAGTTATTTAAAAATTAAATAAGCTAATGTGCCTCAATAGCTTAGAAAGTGCAAGTATCATCATAAGAACATCATAGATATTACTACTATTAATATTATAATGGTCTTTGTTATTATTGTTCCAAGTCAGACTTAACAAAGATAAAACCTTCTTTTTCCCTCCTGCATCCTGGTTTTCACAGGCACACTTCCTTCTCTCTGCTCCTATGATCAGCTCTCTTCCATCTCTCCCTGAGCAAACTATGGAGACAGATCAAGTAAGAGATGGGAACGCTATTTACTCATCCACCCACCGAATTCAGCATAAAAAGAACTCAGAAATTTCTTAAAATGAAAGACAGTAAGACCGCAAAGGCCACAATTCCCCTACAAGCCATGAGGAGCTTAAGTGTCCTCAGTCCATATCACACCGGAGTCACTCTCCACCTGTTGCTCAGCCATGCTTGAGACCACCCCTACCTGCTTCTGCATCACTCTGTCAGCCCCTAGAGGAGCTCAGCAGGCTCACAAGGCTGACACAAGCTGTGCAGATCACCAAAGCCTAGGCCCCAATAGCTTGGCTCTTGTGAAGAATGCTCAACATTAGCTCAGTGTTTCCAGCCCATGATCCACAAAGTCCAGCAGTCAGGAGGAAAAACAAGCAGTGAAACTGACCCCATCTGATACTGAACTCACAATACTTTTCTAAACACTACCATGAACCTTATTTCCTGCAATATTCTCAGCATTCCTCCAAAACAGGCAAATGGTGTCATCCCCATTACACAGAAAAGGCAGCTGAGGTTCAGAGACTGATGTAACTTCCTAAAAGTCACACAGCTACCAGCGAATGGCAAATTCAGGACAGCCCAGGCTGGCTCTCCAAGCAGCAAGATTTAGTGGGAAAAGCATGGGAAAGTAGCTAGAGAAAACTCTGAATCCCAGTCCCACCTCTTACTAGCTGCACAACTTCGGAAAAGTGACTTAACTTATGAGGACTCAGTTTTTCTCATCTGTGAAATGGAAATGGTATCTTCCATCTAGGATGTTGAAGGGTGAACAATAATGTGGCACAAAGATAAAATTAAATAAGAAAACCTTGGTATCATTATTGTCATTGTTGGGCCAGCCCAGCTCTCTTTCCAGTGTTCAAAGCAACATGGAATCTAGACTAAAGGAGACAGTAAAAAACACTGGCTTCAAACAACTGCCGGTGTTCTATTGTTCTCTCCCCCCCATCCTCTCTGATGTACCTGCCAGTCATTTTCTTGAATGGTAGAGAGCTCAGAGATCATGTGTGTCTTATCTGGAAAACCTTTAAACGACATACTGGCTTGGCTCACCTTACTTGGCACACCCCCAGGCTCCTAACTCTGACTAGCAGCAGGCCTGAGAATATAATAACTAATAACTTAGATTATCCTGCTCATCCTTATGTTTAACTTATACAATGTGCTTTATGATATATGGCATCACGGCAACTGTGAGTCAATGAAACATATTCATTTCCGTAAACAATCTTTTCCATCTTGACTGGAACCAATAAGGATGAAATCATGCTGAAAAAAGAGGCAGTAAAAGGTATTTTATAATTATAGATATTTAAATATCACCAAAATACTCATTTTTATTTAATAAATATGGCAATGATTAAGAAGATAGATAATCGGTCCTCTTCCCCCAAACTGCCCTATGGAGCACTACAAAGCCTTAAAGAAATAAATTTTGGATTATCTGGTCTTCTGGCTTCCCCAGGCTGCTACTTCTTTGCATTTAGTGGATGATCAAGAAGAAGTCTGTAATTAATTAAATGATAGCATGAACATAGATGGGATCTACTCAAGGCTACAAAGGCTACCCAGATTCACAGCACCAGGTATTCTTTTCAGGACCCTGGAAATGCAATGAGGGACAAGACATAGTCCCAGCCACCAAGGAAGTCACTATCCAGTGTGGGAAACATTGCAAAGCAGTGTGGTGGACCAAGTGCTTGGAGCCATGGAAGCTTAGAGGAGGGGCACTTCCCCTGAATTCTAGGCATTTTTCTTAAAGCTGAAATGTAAAGCAAGCACAGGAGCTGGCCAGGGGAGGACAGGGGAGGAAGTGAAGTTACCCTGAATCAAAATCCTGGGCTAAAATCCATCTGTCACAGAGCTTCAGGACTTCAGTGCAGCCACTGCAAAGATGTAAGATGGTGAGCAACAAGTGATAATCCACAAATACAGCAATCCCAGCCACCTCCCCAGTGTTGTTCTTTGCTTGCCCAAAAACTGAAGCAGCCCCCAGGGGCTGCTGCTACCTTCTGTCAGCACGGCTCGTTCCAGGTGAGCTGTTCTGCCCCAGGGTCATGGATGATTGGGTATCTCTTTCAGGCTCAGCCCTGAAACCACCTCCCCACCTGCTGCTGTAACCCTAGCTGCCCCTCCTCCACCTGTCTCCCTGGGTAGCAGAATGGACAGCCCTGCCATCTGTTTCCCTCCCCAGAGCACCAGATATGGAACACTGGGGATTTGTGGGGTTACCAGGCAGAGCTAGGAGAGTTTGGGAATGACAGAGATCTACAAACACATCTGTGGGATGGCAGCAAGGAATCCAGGAAAGACAGGTTAGAAAAAGAAAGGAAGGAAGTGGAAGCCACATGTGCATGTGGCTCTCAGAAGAGAGTTCTTTAGTTAGCCTCATCCCAGCTTCCAAATTTCAGACAAACTCAGAGGGATACTGGATTCATTTAGCAATGAGTGCATGTGTTAACCTAGTCAATGACATCTTTTCTAGTTTCAAAGTTGAAGTTAACAAAAAAAGAGATTCTTCTCTCTTTAACCAACTGGGGCTCTCATACAGAGAATGCAGACTCATCAGCCATGAGTAAAATGAACACATTATTCCCCTCCTGCTTTCTTCCTAGAGTTCCAGGATGGCTTCATGTGCTCAAGGTGGGTCTCAATCCTGCCAGCCAATTTCAGAAGGTAAAATAGCAACGGCATAGGTGATATAAAGCAGGGTGTGAGTCCTAACACCTAGGACTGCCCTGGAGACGGGGGTGTTGGCTCCTCTCTCAATGGACTAAGTGGATGAGACACAGCTTGTACCAAGAATAACCTGGCAAATAACCCACAGACCTTTCAAATCACATCTCTTCAAACCAGTCCTTTGCTTACAGTTTGAAGATAACCTTTGTGCCTAAATTCCAACTTCCGCACTGCAATGAAACAGCACCATTTTTAGCTCTCCACTCATTTTGGGCTCAAAATGGTTAACTAGAGGCTCATGGCATTTGTTTGTAGGACCCAGGCTTCTTGAGAGGACTCTCCCCAGGCAACAGCTCCAGCACATCCTGCATTAGAGGGTATTTCCGAGGAGAAGCACTTGTGTTACCTGAGAACACTACAGAGTCACTCTGCAGCTGCTGAAGTGCTGCCTAATTGAGGATCCACTTTAAGGAGGATGCGAGTGTGACATATAATTGGTGCATTTTTCATGCTTCTGAGACTCAGCCATGAATTCCTTGGGAGGAAGAACCCACTACACCTTGGCTCACCTGAGGACCTATGGGAGTAAACACAGGATGCCTGAGGTATATACACGGACCTTGAGCTAAGCTGCAAAGACCCTGAAGCATATACATGGGTTTCAACACATGTATCTGTTGAATGAATAAGCGAATGAAAGACACATGATAGTAGGTAAATCACTAAAACAAGAAGGTAAAGAAAGTCCCAAGAGACTTGCTCACCTCCTTCAGACACTAATCAGTTGTTATTTACTCCATGATGCCCCATGGAAGATTTTAAGTCACTCTTCTGACCCCAGTGCACCTCCTCTCCTTTGCCTGGCTTTACTTTTCTGCAGGCTGCTTATTATGCCATCTAATATATACACACTTTACCTGGGGATGTGTTTACTTTCACACGCTGTGTAAGGTCCAAAGAGCAGGGATATTTATCTCATTCATTCACTGCTGTAGCCCCGTTACCTAGTACTGGCCCATGACAACAGTTCATTAAACATTTTAGAAGAGTTTAAGTCATAAGACTTTTTTAAAAACTGTTCCATCTCTGAAAAGCAATGACTGAAGATATTTCTGCTCCAAGGACCAAGGATCTTTATATGTCTAAATTAATCAAGCAATGAAGATGTACTTGCAGACCATTAGTCTAAGAAATGTAACCATTTCATCTTGCATGGTTTTTCAAAAACCTTTGCATTTTGGCCTCAATCTAACAATCGAGCTTTATTACATCACATCAACTCCATCACCATCATCGGAGACAACTACAGAAAACATCTCCTACTGCCTGCTGAGTACAATATGTTTTGATTATAGGTGTTTGGCAGACTGGAAAAGAACAGGATGCCAAGGTACCTGGCCTCAAAAGAAGCATTAAGACACCCTTACTTATATATGAAACATGCACTGTCAAGCAAGAGGTTAAACCAGTACTGTCTGATAGAAATATAATAATGTGAGCTACACAGGTTAACTTAAATTTTTCTAGTAGCCACATTAAAAAGTCAAAAGAAAACAGGTGAACTGATTTTAGTAATTTTACACAACCCAGCAGATAATATCATTTCAACATGTACCCAGTATTTTAAAAATTGTCAATGAGATGATTTATAGTCTCTTTTTTTTTGTAGTCTTTGAATATGCATATGCCCCAGCACATCACTCAATTCAGCCATAGTTCAAGTGCCTTAATAGTCATATGTGGCTAGTGGCCACCATATTGGACAGCTTATGGCTAGACCAAAGGATTTTCAGAGTATAGAGGAGAGGAAGACCTTAGTGAGCAGGCGAGTCTCGAGAAGGCCCCATGAGGGACACCCTTCCTCCCTCCTTTCTTTCCCCTCCGCCCATCCCTTGGAAGCAAGGGTGGTGGTTGCAGGGATGCACAGGCATCCCAAGAAGAAAAGGGGAAAAAAAAAAAGGAGTGCCTAGATCCCCCCACTGAGATCCCTGGCTCCACCCTATCTCGTCTTTATTCTCTTAGGCACAGTAAGAAAAGGTAAAATCCCATTCCAGCACTAATGAGAGATCTGGGTCTTTGCCCACAAGCACTAAAATAAGATTCCTCTGATCTCCAAAGAAAAGCATATTCAGGCTGTAGGCAACCCTAGGGACTTGGAGCTGTTCTCAATCCTTGCATGCATCAGACTTACCTGGAAAGAATTTTTAAAGTAAAGATGTCACAAGTATACACCCCTAGATTCTGATTTAATTGTTCTAGAGCAAAGCCTAGGGATTGCGGTGCCCTTTAAAGGCTCCTAGGTGATTCTAATGGTGTCTAGGACTGAGGACTGCTGGGCTGGGGTTTAGGAAGCACAGGACAGAGGAGGGGAAAGAATGGCCTGTTAGCTATCGAGGCTGTGATCCAGTGCTGAGCATGCATTTGATCCGTATCAGATAGGAATAACTAAGCCCCCTTACAGGTGAGGAAACTGAGGCCCTGAGAGAGGCTAAGCGACGTTTCCAGGGTCACACGGCTAGCAATTGGCAAAGAAAGAAATTCAAACCAGGTCTGACTCCAAAACTGATGCTCATCCTTCTTTATCAGCCCTTGTACATCCCTCATTATCAGTCCTTCTCCTCAAATGCCCCACTCCAATCTTGGTTCAAGATGAGAAAATGGGATAGGAATGAGAGGATGAAGGTAACCAGGCAGGAAGGGGTTGGCGGGGTGGGGAAGGTGGGAAAGAAAAATAGTAATGGATGCCTCAGGGAAGGAGAGGCATTCTTCATAAAGGGCCAGCATTTCCTGGAGACTTTTCCAAATACTAAAGACACTGGGCACTGAAAGAGCACGTGCAGGGAGCGCACCAATAGTGATCACTAAACCTGCCTGGTATCGTGACAATGAGGTACTGATGAGAAAGGATGTCCCAGGAAAAAATAATCATTATCGGGCTTCCACTGGGGAGCCTGCCTTCCCTCATCAATGGATAGACTGGAAAAAAAGGCCAAAGACTAGAAGAAAAAGAATAAAGGGGCCATAAATAAAAATACGCTCTCTTTCTTAGAGTTCTTATCCTTGCAAATTGCCAAGTGGTGAAAAATGAACTCAGTACTTTAAAAAAATAGAAGAAGAAAGAGGAGGGAATAGAGAGAGAGAGAGAGAGAGAGAGAGAGAGGGAGAGAGAGAGAGAAAGAGGGAAGGAAGGAGGAAGGAAGAAAGAAAGAAAGAATCTGGTAATATTGGAAGAGTCATCAGTCTTGCCTGACAGTATTCAAATTCAATGTCTGTGAGCATGGTCTATAATCTTTAGCAAAAGTAGAAGCTATTAAAGAGTCAGAGCACAAGATTAAAATTTAGAATGCTATTTTAATCATACTGAATTCTACTCAATTTCAAATGGCCGTCATTTTTAAGCTCCACCAATTTGAGAACATTTGATTGATGGCGTTGGGAGCTGAGTGATGAGGAGCCTGAATTTGACAGGTCCAGCTCAGCTGACACGCCAGAAGGATGAGCTCCCATCCTTGTGGAACTAAACTAACCAGGTTGATGAGCCAACTCTGAGACTCCTTAACCACCTGCCCAATTGGACGAATCTCTCCCTTACCTAAAGGAACAGGTGCAATACGAAGATAAATGAACCACCATCAAAAGCCAAGCACTATGGAGGGGTGCATCACACACCTGCCGTGTGTGGGTCCTGTGCTTGCCATTCGTTTACAGGACATTTTTTTTCTGGAAGCTCTCTCCATCCCACTTCCCATTTCTAACTTAAGGGAGTCGATCAACAAACAATCGGACTAGTGCTAAGGTAAAGGCATGCCCAGGGTGCTCCGGAAGTCAGAGGCAACTCCTCTGTCAACTTCATGAGACCCCTCCCACCCTGAGCAACTGGGATTTTGTTCTACCAGCACTGGGCCTGGAACATAGCATGTGGGTCCCCAATAAATATTTGTAGGTCTCTCAGCATATTCCTTGCTCTTAGGACTTTGACTTTAGTTGGGGCAACAAATAAATATCTACTGAAGAGCATAATATGGCCATTAATGGAGAGAATCAGAGTGCTACACAGAGTGAAAAAAAAATCAGTTTAGTATCTTCATCATTCATTATTACCACTGTGGTCATCTTTACTGCTGTTCACAAATATCGCCTGCTCTTCACATCTGGGGCCCATGCAGGATGATGTGTCCCTGCTCCCTTTGAAACGAAGCTAAACCATCTCACCTACGTTGGCCAATGACATGTCAACAGAAGGGGAGCGAGTCACATCTTGGCAGAAACTTTCAGAGTTCGGCACTACTCTCCATCTTCTCCTCCCCCAGCACAGCAATAGTGGAAGCACATATGAAAATAAGGCTCTGGGGAAAACAATACAGGATCCAGAAGCCTGGGTTCCAGGATAAAGCATGGGGAGCATGAGGCACGTGTGGGCCCTGCTGAGACGTGGGGGTGGTTTGTTACAGGAGCCTACCCTCACAGACCGCCATGTCCCTATGAGCCCACGTGACTGGACCCGTCCGCTGCAAAGGCACATCAAAGGACTTGTGAGGGAGGGCATGAGTGAGCTGGAGGGTCTCTGGAGTGAAAAGGAAACAAGATTCTAGTCTCTCTTCAGTCACACACTCTGCTACTTTCTTTCAGAGATATTCTCCACGGGGACACTCTGAAAAAACCACTCGGTTTCCAAAATCTGAGTTAGGAAGCCCACCTTCCTGCCTTCTATGTCTCTATCTCCTGCCCTGACCTGTGAAGAAAATATCTTCGTGCCTCGCAGAAACTGTGCTCAATATCAGGGCTGGATACTGGGTGCAGTCCCACATGCTAACCAGACCCAGTGGAACAAACAGGGCTTCCTCTCGCTGCCTGGGATAGCTCCACCCTCGGCTCTCTCACCTCCCCGGTAAGAATCCTCAGCTTCCAGCCAGGGTCGCCTCCCACAGGCCCTAAGCCTCCAATCTTCCTGCTGTCTCCACTCCCTGGCCCGCCTCCCCTTCTCACTTCTGGGTGCTCAAAGCCTGTTCCCATCCACCTCCTCCAGAAAGTGCCACCACGGACTCCAGCCCACTCTGTCCTCCTCACCCCACCAGCTCTGCACCCACTGGACACCCTGTCAGAGGATGAGTGTTACCTCGTTCATCTGTCCAAGTGTGGTCACTTCAAAGGAGGGGTGGATGTCTGAACCTTGATGCCCTCATTTGTGACACGGGGTCACAGCTCTGACCACCCGCGGGTGAGATGATATATCTAAAGCACCTGTCTTGGTGCCTGGCACATAAAGGTGCTCAAGAAATGGGAGACTCCTCCCAGCTCCTCTTCGCCATAAGGAAGTCTGAGCGTGGAGGGTGGGGCCAGCTCTTCCTTCCACCAAGAAAGCCCACAAGTGCCCCCAGAGATGTGTCTAATGCACGTATTCTCAATGGGGGGTGTTATCTCCTCTGGGGGGAGCAAAAACTGGTATTTGGGGGGTGTAAAAATCCCTCACTCCTCTTGGGTGTAAGTTCAGATGTAGACGTAGTACCTAAACAGATAAACAGTGTGTCTGTGACATCAAAATTTCATTGGGGGGTGGAGGTGATGATTAGGGAAAAACAAGTAAGAAACGGCTCCATAGGCAGGCAGGCAGCAATGAAAAAGTGGCTGAGAAATGCTAGTCTGATGTGACCTCCAATCAAAAAACAGACAGCCCCTCTCATGCCCATCTCGGCTGAGCCCATCTCTTACATTTCCTCTCCCAGGTCTCTTCCAAATCAATAATACGGTATTTTTGAAACTTCTGTCAAATCCACATTCACTCCTCCTCCGCTCCTTCACTTATCTAATCCGCTGCCTCTCCTGGGATGGGAGCTGTGCAGCTGGCTGCCAAGGAGGCAGGCTGTGGAGAGCTGGGAGACTCCAGCCTTGGTTTTCCAGACATGACAGACACAGACACGACGGTGTTCATCCCGCCTCCAGCAGCTGCAGGGCAGGAAGGAGCTGAGCGCCCCCCGCCGCTCAGCTCTACCGAGAATGAGATCTCCAGTCCAGGCTCACTTGCAGCTTTCACAGGTGCTCAGTAAGCACCCCCTGGGGTGGGGTGAGGCTTACTGGTGGGTGTGGGCTTCAGAATAGGGCAGACACCAAAGCTGGGCTCACCCAAGGTGGATCCCTGCCTGTCCTAGAGGCTTAAAAGCTGCAAAAGCACCCCTCTTGCAGCTCTAGATCGTCATGTCATCTGCTCTGCATGGGAGGAAGGCTGATAAGAAGGAAGAGGAAACGGCTTAACGTGATGCGGCTCTTCCCCGTTTCTTTCTAAAATACACACAAAGTCTGATGCCGCCCATTCATCTTAAGAACATGGGGGAAAAGCCAAGAGAATCTTAACCTAGAGAGGTCCACCTTGACATGATAGAGCAGCTGAACTACCAGCAGCAGCCTCCAATGTCTAGACTTCTTTTTGTGCGGAAAAATGCTTCTCTCTGTTGGTCCCCAAAAGCATCTTATGTAACAACAGTGCTCAAAGGTGAGAGGCATAATACTCTCTCATGCACCTTTCCTGAAGTCTCTTTGCAAACATATCTCGACTACAGAAGAGAGTGTCACAGGCCTCCCAGTGTGTGGGCATGCAGGGGGGCTCAGAGGTGCTCTGCCACACTGGCCACACTCCTGCGGTCTCAGTGTCCCTGCAGGGGAATAAGCATCTGGGCTTTGCAGTCATGTGGACCCAGGTTCTAGTCCGAACTCCCTACCAAAAGCTGTGTGACCTAGAGGTAAGGTGTCTGACTTCTCTGAATGCCTTTTTAAAAAAACCATTTAAAAAGTGGAGACTAGTACTTATATCATAGTACTGTTGCAAAGATCAAATGAGATAATATGCAAAGCGCTGATCCCGGGCCTGGTACACACTCGGCAGCTATCGTGTTGACTTTCCACTTTCCCTCCTGTGAGTCTGTCTGTCTTGAGTCTGTCTCACTGACTCTTTTTCCAAGGGTTTTCTCACTGCCTGGTCTCTCTCTAGCTCGCTCCCTCTCCATCTCTCTGTAGGTGTCTCTGTCTCTCTCTGACTTTTTCCCCTTCTCCCCTACTCCCATTCATTTTCACAGTGGAAGGACAGAGCAATGTGCCAGGTTTTCCGAGTTTCCTGAAGATCTCATTCCTTGCAGGCAGAGCATCAGGTCCCCATACAGGACAGGCCCTGGCTCTCGTTGTCACTACTGGGTTTGGATGAGGCTGTGGGCTCGACAGAGGCCAGTGGAACCCAAGGACCTGGGGCCCTAAACCTCTAGGAGGCCATCATGACCTCCCTTGAGAGTGGATTTCCCAGCTGTGCCTCATCATATCTCAGGAGGCCCAGAAAGGGCAGCGGTGAAGGGCAGGAAAGGACTCAGAGGTAGAGCCCTGATCAGACTCTGACCCTAGATCAGACCAAACTGCTAGTGCTTTCGGGGACCTCATGGTCCCATCCACACACACACTGTCTCCTGGGAGTTCATCAGGGACAAGAAATGGGTCCACTTTAAAAATCAAACAGTAAACAACTCCAAGGAAATGGTTAGGGGAAGGTTGGTTTGTTAATTTTCCAGAAGATGTGCTGATGGAATCCTGCCCTCTTCCAGGTCATGGGAAAGCCCTTCCCAGACTCTCAGCCATAGTTCTTCGGATGTGAGTCCCTCAGACCCCGTGTTCCTAAGTGCCCATGAAGGGGCGGGAGGTGTGACATCCTGAGGGGACAGGTTGATTAAGGATAAGGGCTCTCAGTAGAGGGGGGACAGGCTGGTGAGAGAGGGTCTGCTGCACCTCCCCAGGAATCATGCTCCCTTCCAGTCTAGATCTGAGAGCTTTGGAAGGAGTCAAAGCATCCTTGGACTCCACTCCTAACTCCCTTTCTGGCCTACCCAGGATTCCTTAGCTGAACTCAGAACAGTATGGCCAGGACAATTCCTCCTCTCAAGAAGCTTACTGCTGCAAATAGAAAGCAAAATCTATATACATTAACTAACCCACCTTGCAGAGGCCCTTCTCTCTGCCTACCTCTCTAGGCCTCCACCACACCCAACTTCCCTCTCTGGTGAGAGAAACAACTCACCCAGAATAATGAACAGCACTGACATCCCCAAGCACTTACTGTGTTGGTGCTGTTTGTTCTAAATGTTTTTCATGTTGCAAACAGACTTACCTTATGATCCAGCAATCCCACTCTTGGACATATATTCAGAGGAAACTCTAAATTGAAAAGATAGATGCACCCCAATGTTCACATCAGCTCTATTTACCAGAGCCAGAACATGGAAACAACCTAAATGCTCATCAACAGATGACTGGATATAGAAGATGTGGTATATATGTACAATGGAATATTACTCGGCCATAAAAAGAATAAAATAATGCCATCTGTAGCAACATGGGTGGACCTGGAGATTGTCATTCTAAGTGAAGTAAGCCAGAAAGAGAAAGAAGAGTACCATATGATATCATTCACACGTGGAATTAAAAAAAAAAAAAAGACATGAATGAACTTATTTACAAAACAGAGACAGACTCACAGACATAGAAAATAAAACTTATGGTTACCAGGGGGAAAGGGGGTAGGAAAGGATAAATTGGCAGTTTGAAATTTGCATATACTAACTACTATATATAAAATAAACAACAAGGTCCTACTGTATAACATAGGGAACTATATTCAATAACTTGTAATAACCTATAATGAAAAATATGAAAAGGAATATATAATATGTATAACTGAATCACTGTGTTGTACACCAGAAACTAATACAATATTGTAAATCAACATGACTTCAGTGAAAAAGAAAAGAAAAAAATACTTTTCATGCACTAACTCATCAAATTTCCTCAATAACTTAATGAATCGGCTCAAGCCACCCCTAGGCTTGAACACGCAGACTACAAAGGGCTGGCCATGGAACGAATGTTTCCTGCTTGGTCTCACAAAATGTGAACGGTGCTATTATCACAGGAGCCAAGGCGGCTTGCAAACTACAGAGGTGACACGAGGTAAATTCATTTCCTTCCCGTCAAGAGAGACTCACAAGGGTATAATCAGAAGCTAATGTGTGTGCCTGCGATGGGGCGCTTCGCAGGGGCCGCACGTAATTGAACGAGCCCTCTGTGCCCAGAGGAGCAGAGCAAAGCCCATCACTGGAAAGTGTCACTCATCAGGCTGGCGTATGTCAGGTTTTAATAACATTATGGAAATATTGCTGAAGGACAGAGGAAAGGACAGGGCCTTGAGGGTGGGGCCCCACTGAGCCTTGGAGAGCTTCAACCTTGAGAAAAGGACCTTCCGCCCTCATCTGGGTCAGTCACGTTTCTCGGGGAGAAAACTTTAGGACTGAGGGTCACTGTGGCTGTACCTTCTACTGAATGGACCCAAGGGCCTCTAGGTGAGCAGTGAGGCCAGGTCTCTAGGCTACGGGAGGGGTGGCCAAGGGCCCAGATAGGGGACAGGCCCTTCTTCTGCCCTGACAATTGGTAACAATGATAATACTTACATGCCCCTTACCATGAGTAAGGCACTTTTCTGAGTGTTTTACATGTATTAACTCACTTCATCTGAAAAACAGTCCTCGACAGTAGGTACCATTACTCTCCGACTTTATAGGTAAGGAAGTTGAGGCCCAGATGAACCTGGCCAAGGTCATACAGCTAGCATGCTGTACTGAAGCCTGGGCAGTCTGGCTCTGAAGGCCACCATCCTGACCATTCATTCGACTGCCTAACGGGTCAACACGGCCGAGCCCTGAGGAAGGGGAGGGGGGGACAGGAGAAGTGGAGGGAGAAGGGGAGGTACCTTCCTGACAATTGACATTCACTCATTCCCATATTTTTCACTTTTTTTTAACTGAATGGAAGATTTTAAAATTCTATAGCTTTACAGTTTTTTAAAGTTTCACACACATGATTTCATACAATTTCCTAATAACCCTTTTCCCTCTTCACCCCACCCCTATATTGTTACCCCTCCCCCTTTCCCTCTCCCCACTGGCAACCACTCGTTTATTCTCTGTATCTGTGGGCCTGCTTCTTTTTTGTTTTCTTCATTCACGTTCTTATTGGGCATCTTCTTTGCACCAGACTCTGCTCCAGGCACCAAGGAGACGGGAGATTATAGTGAGAGGACACAGATAATATATATAAACACATAAATAAGCTAACATCATAGAATGGCAAATTCAATAAAGGACGTAAAGCAGGAAAGTCAGAGAGAGAGAGATCAGGCAGGAAGAGGCAGGGAAGTTATCTCCAGAGAGGGAAAGTTAATGTTAATAGAAGCAGGCCTATCCAAGGCTGAATAATTCATTGGCAGAGCTGTTTGAATGCCTACAAAATGCAAGGAGTTACAAGTCCTTGAGGCCCAGGGAAGCCAGGAAGTTAGAGACCCACGAAGACAGAGGGATAGGGGTTGGCTCTGCTCACCCACCCACCCTGGGGCCCAGGCTGATGGAAGCTCTGCTGTCTTGGACCATCAGAAGCATCCACCTTTCCTGGTGCTGTCACAGGAAAAGGGAGCAACTAGAGCACCTCATGTGGGCATCTCCTGCCTCGGCCCGGAAGTGATGCCTGCCTCCCAGGTTCCCCCATCCCTCTTAAGCACGGGGGCTGGGAAAGGTACAGGAACCACTGGAACTTTCTGTGAGCCTTCCTGTCTCATCCACAGGCCCAAAGGGGACACCAAAGAAGACAGCAGAGATGCGTGAGGGCTCACGCCCTAAGAGGCGGAACCCAAGCCAGGTTGAGTGGAAAGCCAGAAGTCTGGGAGCCCAGAGTTAATAGGTTTTTCCAAATGAATGGCCCTTTATTCCTGTTCAAGGAGGTGAGCGGATCAGGTAAAGGAAGCCGGGTGAAAAGGAAGATTAATCCATCCACCAAGGACCTTTGGTACTGAAAACATGAAAAGATGAACTCATTTGTGAGCCATAATGATTCACTACCGGGAGAAATAATTATCTTGAAGATTGTTTGGCCCCAGAAACAATCTTTATTTAACTGTATTTATTTTTGGCTGCTCATCCTGCTTGCTTCTCTTGGAAACTTACGGAATGCTTTCTCCCTCCCTGTGTGTGTGAGACTGTGTGTGTGAGAGAGAGAGAGAGAGAAATTAAAAACACTTGCTTATTTCATGTTTTTCAACAGAATGACCTTTGTGTGGTTCTTTCCCTCCCCACCATCCTCTCAATGGATTATTGGTCCTTACCCCTAATCATTCACTGCCCAGTATTCTTGTTTCCTTAGAGCACTTATCACTATCTTAAAATATTTTATCAGCTTATTTGTTGGTTTTGTTTTGTTTTGTTTGCTTTGTTTTGTTTTGTTTTGTTTTGATAATCTGGCCCTCCACTGGAATAGAAGACAGCTAAAAACAGAGACCTTGCCTGTCTCCACTGTCTGGATCACAACACCAGACTAGTGAACAATCATGGAATAAATGAACAAAAAGCTACTAACAAACACATGTAGCTTGTGATCTCTTTTAGTCCTTATTAAAACCTCAGTTTGTTATTACTGCTTATTCCCATTTTGCAAATGAGAAAACTGAGGCACAGAGCATAATTAAGTAACTTGCCCAAGGTTACAAAGATAGTAAATAAAACAGCCAGGATTTGAACCCAAGCAGCCTGGCTCCAGAACCCATGCTCTTTTGACTTAGGTATTTAAGAAATATTTGTCTATTGAATGAGTGAATATTGAATGAATGACCACCTTGGGTTTCCTGCTGTCCTTCTCAACTTTGTTTTCAACTTTTACTGGACCTCCTACACACCAGGCATGGTCCTAAATTCTCTACATGTATTACTGGGTTGACCCCTCACATCTATGCTGCTCTCCCTGGCACTGGTCCCAAGTCTGGCACTTAGAACTGAACCTCATTGTCCAGCTCAGGTCTCCTGGCCCTTCCTTTAGCAGGTGGTACTGCCCTGATCTGAAACCACGGACTCAGTTCCTTCAGAAAGAAAACCCCAACCGAAGATTCAGGGGGAGTGCCTTTCCCAAGAAGCATGTGGCTGACCTTCTGTCCAGAAACGGGTCTCATACCTGTGTCCACCCTTCAGCCCAAGAGACCAAGGCAAAATAAATATCAATTGCCAGGTGCTAGCATGGGAAGGAGGGAAGGAAGAAAGCAAAGGGTTTTTCCTACTAAATTGGCTCTAAGAGCAGAGAAGAACCATGGTGGGTTATTAAGGGAGCATCATCATACAACACGGGTCTTCAACTCCCAGTGAAACGCACCCCACCTCTCCCTCCTGAGCCCCTACAGCTGACTCTGTGAGTGATTGTGTGAGGTCCATCCACACACATCATCTATCATCGTTCTCATCCATAACAGCTTTATATCCGCACCCTGAACAACACCTGGCACACAGTGGGTGCTCAGTCAATGCTGACTGGATGAATGAATGAGGGAGGCAGCCCTGCTCCTTTCCTGCCTTGGCTCTGCCTTCATCCCTTACCCTTATGAATGCACAGCTGCAGATGGCTTCATCTCCCCTACCCCCTACCCAAATCTTGGACACATTCATGGACTGATCACCTGTGGGTATGTACTCCTCTTCTCTACAGGGATGCTTACAGGACCAAGCATCCTGAGCCAAGCAAGGTAGAGAGAGTAGGCATATCCTGGGAAAACATGATTCAATCGAACAATGGTAATTTCTATTCCCTATGATCAACCCTGAAATGTGAGAATACTGCAGTAAATCTTCTTGCCCAATTGTGGGTCTTTATAGACTCAGGCCAACACCAAGTGATGCTCCACTGACCAATTTAAAACCCAGTCGTGCAAAGCCAAGTGTGTTTTCATGTCCAGGAAACAAAAACATTCCAACTGCTCAGCACATTCAAGTCAATACTCCCTTAATAACCCACCTTGGTTCTTCCCCTGGACTCTGAAAGCCACTTGAGCAGGAAAGGCATGCTAGTAATCTTGGACTCTCCCTTGTTTTCCATCCCTCCTCCTATTTTAGTGTCTTATATCTGTGCCTCTGATCATTTGTTTTGCTTTTGTCCCTGAGGCTGAAGGGCATCCATGGTTTTGAAGTCATTACCTAGAGTTTATCTGGAGAATTCATATGAGGAACTTGTGAAA
Organism: Vicugna pacos; assembly: GCF_048564905.1. Taxonomy (NCBI): domain Eukaryota; kingdom Metazoa; phylum Chordata; class Mammalia; order Artiodactyla; family Camelidae; genus Vicugna; species Vicugna pacos. Next base: position 46,262,624 of record NC_132997.1, on the reverse strand, counting down.
ATTCTCTCTCATTGTCCTGCACTGCTTTGGGTTCTTCCCCAATCAGCTGGAAGACTGGCTGGGAGGTTCCTCAGTTCATCTTGCAAGAAGCTGTCTCTTCTGATCACCTGGACTGTTAAGTAGGTAAATGGGCTCATTGGGTTTCCAGATCCTGTGCTGTGACACAGGCTCTAACCTGGCCAAGCACACACATACGAATGGGCCTCCGTCTCTGATGGCACTGCTGGACCAGAGACCAGAGCTGGTGCATCCCTCCTGGAGAAACAGCACTCTGGCCTTATTCTCCTGGCTCAGGGACAGTGTCCTCAAGCCCACATGACAGCACTGTCCCACACAGTCATGACTAAAATATCCACTGTCAGTCTGCCCTGCAGCCCAAGGAGCATGGCCAGTATGCTGCCATACAACTCTAAAGAAGAGGAGTGGGGAAGGTGTTTCTGCACAGAGCAAGGCTGCTGGGGTTTCAGTCTCAACTTCACAATCTGTGGCCTCATGCCCTTGAGCAAGTCACTTAACTGCACAGAGCCTAAGTTTCCCCACCTGAAAAATGAAGAGGCCAGATCTCTGGGTGGTGTCGTGAGGATTACATGAGATCAGGTGTGTAAAGCAGCCTGGGGCAAAGTTGACGCAGAGCGTCACTGTGTACCAAGATTTACTGAGCCCTAATGATATGCTGGGTCTTGTACACAGTGTCATTAGCCTCAAGGTGTGGATAAAACCTGGGTATCACCTTTTTTGTTTACAGCAGAGGAGACTGAAGATCAGAGAAGTCAAGGGACCTGCACAAAGGCAAGGAGCTAGCGAGGGGTGGAATTCGGATCTGAACCTGGGGCTCCCTCACCATGCAGATGGTGAATCCATGGGGAAGGCGTCCCCTATTGGAGCTAACACCAGGCCCCGATCTCTGGGTCCCCATCAAGGGCAAGTTGACAGGGAGCTCTACAGAGACTCGGAGCCAGCCAGCCTGACTTGGAGTCCTCCATGGGTTCTGTGATTTAGGACCAGTCTCTCTAGCACTCAGGTATGCTTGGCTTCCTCTGCTATAAAACCGGACAACTGGGGTTTCCTTGTCAGGTTCCCATCAGGCTTCAATAAAACCATGGTGCTTTGCCATCTTTCACCCAGGATGGGATTCTTATCCTATTCCATGCTCTGGGACATGAAGACAAGACAATAACAATACTCAGCACAGTGTTAAAAGCCTTTAGAAAATAATTAATACGAATAATAGCAGCTAACAAATAGAGGCCATATTTTTTATTTCAGGAATTGTGCTGAGAGCCTAACTAAAGCACTTAATCCTCATGACAACGCTATAAAGTAGGTACTCTTCATTATCTGCTTTTACAGATGAGGAAACTGAGGCCTGGCATGGTTAGGTAACTCGCTCAAGGGCACAGAACTAGATACTGAAAACTTACAACCTTGCTGTTCACCTGGCTGCACCTGAGCTTTATTCAAAGGATGAGTCAGTCTAGGGGAGCAACATCAGGACCCCAGCATCGTGGTCTCACTGAGAATCTCTGGGATAAGCAGAGGCAAGCTCGTCCAGGTCACTTTACTCCAGGACTTCCATGATCTTTAAGATGTAAATGCGCATGGAAATCATCAAGAAGGAGTAAGGGTATGCAGCCTTCCCAGAACGCGAGGGGAACCAGTATGCTGGAAACATGATGACAGAAATACTGCATCTGAGCCATTTACTGTAGATAGAACAGTCTCCCATCAGCTGTTGGAAATACTAAGCAAAGACAAAAAGAGAGAGAAGGGAAAATGAATAGCCCTACGTCCTTCATCCTCTGTCTTTGGTCCTGTGGTCCAGATCTGTAGAAGTGTGTCTGCCTGCAGACCTGGACACCCACAAGCCCCACAATGAATGGAAGACCCATGGAGACCCCAGCAAGGGGTGGCACCAGGGAAAGGAGGTCAGCCTGGCACACGCTGGGGGAGCAGAGGCCTTGGCCAGAGCCTGATGGGAATCACTGGCCTTTTTAACACAGGTGTGACATTCACCTGCACTGTTGGGACTCCTCTGGTGAGAAAGGATGTTTTTATATCCCTGCTCTTATCCCCAGCAGGCTCCAGACATGTATTTCTGTAATTCCCTTAACTGATAAGTATGAAAAAGAGAATATCGAAGATTCTAATAGGGATCTGACAGAACAAGGGCACATTTATTAGCTGCTGAATTTCCCAATGACTCCCAGAAATTGCCACAATTAGACCAAATTAAGCACTTTTGTTCCAAGGACAGGTAGCCACTGTTCTTTAGGGTATATCTCCATATTGCTGGCCTTACAAAGGAAGTCCTGGAATTCCAGACAAAAGCAGCATCTCCTTCCCTCTTGCTCTCTGAACAAATCTAAAATCTAGAGCCAGATTCCTTGGAGCTAATTCTAAGTTGGGAAGGCTTTTCATAAGATTACTAAGATTGCATTGGCCTTTGAGGAGGAGTTCCTTTGCTCTGAAACTCACTTTCTTAATGCAATCATTGGAATTCTCCCCCACCCACCAGTGGTGGGGCAAAAGGGAAACATCCCTCCCATCTCTATGGTGGATACAGAGACTCAGAATGTTGCTCCCAACCCACTGGGTGAGTCAGCAGAGAAACTGAGTTCAATAGCTAAACTCAGTTCTCTTCCTCCCCATCATCCCTTTTCCCATATAAGAAACTGATCAGCAGTTCTTTGGCACATAGAGTCAATCTGAAAATCATTAGCAAAGTTTAGACAAGAGGTCACAGCTCTGGTTTCTTTTTTTCAGGTTCAGAACAAGAACAACGGTGATATTTTATGGAGCGTGGTGGTTAACTGTCTCTAAGACAGAGGCTACTCATTCCAACTCTCTGGAACTACAATCAACATTTTCAAAGAGCTTTAATCTTCCAGCAAGTCTTACATGGAATTACTGATATGCCCACTTCACAGATGAGACTACTGAGGCATTGTCATGTGACATATTACAGAGACGAGAGGCCTTGGAGGACAATGTTCATTCATCCTTGTGCAAGAGCTAAATGCACCTGCTGACACTATGCCTGCAGTTGTTTTGTTTCTGGTGACAGTGTGAGGGCCGAATGAGCACGGCAATCTCCTGAGCCTCGGTGGAGACCATGGCAGGGACTCCCAGGTGCCCAAGCCTGAGACTGCAAAGCGAGAGGTCCTGAAGCAGCCTGGATGAAGATTCAAGACTGACTAAGAAGCCTCCTGAGGGTCTTGGCAGCAGAATCCCTGCATGGAGCACACAGCCACTCTGAAGACAGGCTATGTGGAGGCCAGTGCTCAAAAATGCTAACTTTGCCTCGGAAACCATGAGCAAGTTCTCTGAGGATACACGCCACTGTAGAAAACACTCTATAGAGAATCTAGACCCAACCCCACCAGTGGCCTTGGATGAGTCCCTTCCCCTGCACTCCTGTCACCGCAGACCCTCCTTGAATTGGGCCAAGGAGTATGGGGTCACTCTCTCCTCTTCAGCTCCTCTCCCCCAATTCCAGGAGCAGCACCATGTCACTGTGATGACCGGAGGACACAACGCCCTCCCTGGTGACTGTGAGGACTTAGTGGGTGATGCTCCAGGTCACTCACTGGAAACATGGCTGACTAAAATGCTAGGGGAGGGTTTTTTTGAGGGGGGGATCAGAGGTTCAGTGAATGACACCCCTCCCTTTCTCTCCCTCTTGTCACACTCCACTTTTGTCTGCACTACACATTGGGTTCTAGCTATGGTGTCATTTGAACAAAGATTTTGAAGGACATCCTTCACCAAAAGAGTCTGAAAACCACTGGGATAAAGCTTCTGGGGGACTTTATTCAAAAGGCTGCAAAAATCTACAGAGATATTATCACATTTATTACTCTGATATTTTTAGAGTATTGTAAACCTTTTAAAAGCTTTATCAGTGACAGGAGTCAAGAAATTCTCATCTTAAGGTCATCAGTCTACTCTGAGGGGACTAAAGGTCAAAGGACACCAAAAAGGCCCTGAACATGTGTGGAAATCCCTAGGATGCCACAGTTAGCTCACGACTAGAAAGACATTTGGGGAGGATTAACCTCTTGTCCTGAGACCTCTGGTCTCTGGGTAATTCTACAGATGTCCTCTACCAGACGCCAGCCTAGCTGGTAAGCCTGCCACAGGCAATTTGGAACACACCACCTTCATACTCACTTAGAGGCTCTGGGCACTGCTGAATAAGCCCAGCCCAGACAGGACACTGGTCCTTCCCTGCACTGGGCTCTGACCCTTGGATCTCAGACCTTAGGAGTAGCCCTAGATGCTCCTGTGCTTTCTTGTTAGCCCAGACAGCCAACGCCACCTTCTGCTTTTCCTCCCTCTCAAGGACAGAAGGATTCAAGAAATCGTGTCCAAGGATGTGAATTAAAACTGCAAGCTGATTAAACTAGTCATTCTCAAGAATAGGTCTGGTCGATCTCTAAGAGATCCACAGATTTTTGCAAATTCATGCCATGATGTTTATCTCTTTGGGTCTGGTACTACTGAGTAATCTATGGGTAGCAACAAACAGCAGTAAACACCATCAAAAGCAAGTCTGGTCATTTCTGGTATATGCTTTTTGAGATGAATTAGTAGACTGGCTTGTCCACAAGTAGATTTGCCCATCAGGGTAATCCACAACCAAAAAATGTTACAGTTCAGATTGGAGATGAATAGTTAACAGTCTAATAGTTTTTCTGAACCACCTTGCCTCTCTAAGATAAGCAAGGTTCTACACTAGCTTTCTGGCCACAACCATACCAATAGGTTGAAACACATGAAATATGCTGTCCAAGTTCACTGTTTATGTTAGGTGACAAAATATGCATTTATATTTCTCTGTAAGAGGAAAAAACCCTATTTTCATGGAATGTTTGTGTTAGATCAGGGAACAATAGTCTCTCATTTCTCCTGGTATGCAGGTCTTTGGAAACTGCAGGGGAAATACACACAGAGTTTAAAAAGAGAAACAGTTAACATTTGTCATATTTTATAGCTACTTTTGTCACTAATACCCATGTGCCAGTTTCCTCTCGCTTTTTCCTTCATGCTAAATGCTGTCCAGCACAACTTTCTGTATTGATGGAAATGTTCTTTCTCTGTGCTGTCCAAGACGGTAGCCACTAGTCATTTGAAATGTGGCTAATGTGACTGAGTACCCGAATGTGTAATTTCAATATTTAAATAGCCCCACATGGCTAGTGTCTACCATATTAAACAGTGAACTGATCTAGAATTCAGAACCTTGGAGAGAGAGAGAGTTTGTGTGTGTGTATATGTGTGTATAAGATAAACACTGCTCTTTCTGTAGCAAGGATGGTTCTGTGCTCAGGGTCTAAGGAATATGCACAAGGGGGTTCCTGAAGTTCTAGGCTTCTTGCTGCTCTAAGGTCTTATCAAAAGAAATGCCTCCGTGCTCCCTCTGGGCGGTACAGCTTAACATCCATTAGAAAGAAGAGCACATGCAGATAGAGAAGTAACAAAGGGTACAGACACATCAGTGGCAAAATATAGATGCAACTTCGTAAAGTGGGAGATAATTCAGAAGGCGACAGCTCTCCCCGACTTAGCTGGAAAACCAAATGCCAAATGGGAAACATCAGTCTCTTCACATCCGTGGGAAACAATCCCCTGAATGCAGAATTAGGGCTTGGTGACTATTTCCTGATCCGGCCCTTTGTATTTTTCATGAAGCTTAAAGGAGATTAATGGGACAATCAGGATATTACAAATGAGAACCACATGCATTTCAAAAGAGGCTGTGACAAATGGCTGGGAAGCCTTCAGGCAGGGCGGGGGCGAAAAAAGGGAACAAGAACCAGACTGGGGAGCTCCCCAGCTTGGGTTCTACCTTGGTCCCACTAGTGAGCACCTGGCCAGGACACCCTGGGAAGGCATTTAACCCTCTCCTGAGACCCACCGGATGAAAGGAGCCCCGCCATTGAGCAGTTGTGAGGTCTGAGGCAGACAATATTGGTAGCAAGCACCCTAGAAATGATCAAGCTCTGTTCAGATGACTCACATTATTATTAAACAGCTCCATCAACATAATTATTATTAATAATGGCAAACATTTATCAGGTGTCTGCTATATGCCAGACAACACATACGCCATATCTCCAAGGCTCATGGCAACCCTACAAGACAGATCTAATTATCCTCACCACTAGTGCTCACTGGCTGCTGCTCCCAGTGCTTGCCACATATTAACTCATTTAATCCTCACAACAACCCTGTAAGGTGGTATCATTCTTATCTGTATTTTACAGATGAAACAACGAGGCCAAAGCGGTAACGTGACAGACATCACCCTCCTCACTAGAGTGGAAGGCCAAACCACAAGAGACTACATCAGAAAACCACCCCGTGAATGAAAGATCAGAGCCTGGTGACGAGTCCTGATCCAGGCCTAGTAACTGGTACAGCTGAGGTGTGAGCCCAGGCACAGCTTGTAAACGAGCCCAGACTCCAGCAGTCTGGCTACCACGCTCGTCTTCACCCCGACACCATACTGCCTCTTAAAAAGTGACGGCACCGGGTCTGCCTGCATGCAACTATTCAGCCTTCCTGCAGCCATCCCATCTCAGTTATAATCCACAATCCGCCACCTCTTGGATATTTCTTCCTCTCACCTGGGCAGAACATCTTGCAGAAGCCCCCTCTATTGCCATTCTGTGGCTGAGAATACACTTAGAACCCCAGTAGGAAGGGTAGGGTGGTGGTCTTGGAGGTGGGGAAGAGTTTTAGAAAATTTTTTGACCTCCTTTGAGAGCTTGTTTGGAGGTTCTAGCAGGGGAGCGCAGCTACTCGTATACCCTTGACCGAGAAGAATGGTCCTCCTCTATCGGGGATGGTAGTCCTCTTTGAACGAGTGCGCAGCTTCGTAGACCTCCTTTGAAGAAAGCAGCTCTGTAAAAGGCCTCAAACATCAGGTGTTGTATGGTTCTAGACCATTCTGTGTGGTATTTATGCCCTCAGGCCCAGAGAACTCTGATTTGTCCACACAATCCACTGTATACCAGCAGAGAGTGGGTGTCCTCAGACCAAGTCAAAGCAAGCTTGTCCAGAGGACTAACTCAGAACAGACAGCAGGGAGGAAAAAAGGTAGTTCAACGGCTGGATTGCCCAAGGTCAGGACTCAGGCTTGAGCAGCACGTAATCCAACAAGGTTATGTGCAGCAGGAGTATGCCACGTCACTGCTCGAAAGAGAATATACAAACTTGAGTGCCGTCGTGTACATTCTTTTATGCTTTCCCAGCATCCATGGTCCACTTTCTCCTTCCATCAGCCCCCAAAAGCCCTTTTGGGGATTCATGTGGTTCCAGAGAAACTGCCTCCATCAGTGTACTCTGTCCCTTGGCCACAATGATTGGCTCAGGGCTGGGCCTGTGACCAGAGCCAGTCCAAGCCGAGTGACTCTCAGGGCTCTGGCTGGGAATGCTGGGACCAGAACCACCTTTCCTCCCTGATGGGCATAACGAAGAAGTACATCGCCCCAGGATATCTGTCATCCATCCTGGGGCTGCGAAAGGAGCCGGCCTTTGGTGAAAACAGCACTGCATAAGACAGAATAGAGAGATGGAAAGAAACCAGACCCTTGCTGATGGGTCAAGCCTCACCCTATGCCAGGCCTAATTCCGTGCTTTTCCATGAGATGAGACAGTAAATCCCCTTTGTTGTTTAAGCCAGCTTGTGTTGGCGTTTCTATTCTTTGCAAGTGAAAGTATCTGCACTAATCCAAATGTATATCACTTTGGCCGGTGCGGTAAAATGAGAAGGCAGAGTCCAAGCTGAGATCACATTCCCCGAAACTGGCAGCTCCATCTCACACAAAACTCACGCTTTATTCAGCTAAAGAACAAACTCCCTCTGCCCCGTACCCCTGTGGGAAACTCCTACTCACTCGTCAAGGCCTAGCTCAAATGTCCCTTCCTCCCTCTGAGACGACACCCAGGCAAAATTAATCACTTCCTTCTGTTTTATTTTTTATTCCCATAGAAGCATATTACTCATTCTTTTACATAACTATAGACACACAGCAATTACACTGCTCAAGAGCAGAGAACACGTCTTCTGCATCCCTCCCATATGCATGAAGCCAGCCTGAGCACACAAGCGTGCCGCACACCCCAGGCCGCGTGGCCTCTGACAAATCACACAGTATTCTGACTCTGCTTATTCTCCTGCAAAAAGGGCTACCTGTGCATCTCCTAGGGTTGTTGGAAAGATGTGACAATGTTTATAGAGCACACACACAGTGGCCTGGGACAAAGCAAGTAATCAATAATAGGCAGGTATAGGTATTTCATAAAAATGTGTTAAACTAATAAAATTAAGTAGTTCAAATAGTAAAACTGATGGACAGATAGGTAGGTAAGTAGATAGATAGACAGACAGACAGTTGACAGATAGATAATTTCTTAAATCTCCAATAGCTATCAGCTCTCAACTGATGGCCAAAAATTAATATTAATCATATTGGGTAGAAGTGATGTGTTAATTCTGTAGTTGGGGAAGAATTATGGGTACAGAGCTTGCTAGATCCAAGTTGGCAAATTAGGCTCTGAGTGCCTTTCCAGTATCTAGGAGCAAGATGGCGGAGGGCTGTGCCAACAACTGAGGTACTCCACAGGCAGCCCAATGTTGGACACTGCCTAACAGGATCAGTGCGCAAACAGGGATCATCCCAGGACTGGCCCCTCAGATCTACCTGACAAGTCATACCACAGTGGATAACCATCGTCTTTACTTGCCCAGCATCCACTGTCCCCTCTGGTAATACAACTATCCCTCACTCTCAGTCCCCGTGGTTCAGCAAGGGCCCCACGTCCCCCCTCAGCTCCAGCAGTGGGGGTCCACCAGGTTTACCCAGTGAGGGCAGCAGCCCCATCTTCCTGGCCATAGTAATGGGTTCAGAAACAAGCATGTAAACCAATTTGTTTCAATGATAGTTAGTTCTGGAACTTTTGTTGCAACTTCTGTATGTGCAAGAGAAGTTGTCTTTCCTCTGAGCAGTAAGAGTAAGGAGTGAATATGACATGCATTTGATTCTGTTGCAGGAGCCCACACCGAGAAAAGTATAAAACCAACACAGAGGCAGAGGTGCGAGAAGGAAGGAGAAATGGAGTGAACCAGTGAGAACAAGGGACTTAGAGACATCATTCAAGTGTCTGGAGTCAGGTGAACGGAAGGCCAAACCTAACTTCTAGGCTTTACGGTTGCCAGAGTAATCAAATCCCTCCCCATTTTTTTCTTTTATTTTTTGTTTTTGTTTTTAGTTTTGTTTGTGCTTAAGTAACTTGATCCAGATTTCTCTCATTTGCATAGAAAAAATCCCAGATGATGCTGCGCTCACGCTGGGGAGGCTTTCCATCCCTTAACAGATTCTGGCTTTGCACCCTGACACCTTTGGGCTTTGGGAGAGTCCAGAAGAGGGTCTGCTTGGCTTTGCTCAGGTGGAGCCCATTGAAAAGGAGAGATGATCAACTTAACCTCAATTTCAAAATCTGGTCTTGTGAATTCCACTCAGCACTTCTTCTCCTCCTCTATTCCCCGGGTTTCTCTCTAGCTGAATAAAGAATCATTTTTTAAGTAAACCTCTTCATTGCTTATTCAGCAGGGCTTTCCTCTTTATTTGCAATATGTGATTTATTTATAAAATTAAAATCCCCATGAGATGCAGTTATTTAAATTAAGGGAAAGGCTGGCATTTCTTAGACTTTCATTTCCTGTATCCAAACAAATGTTTTATAGATTCCAGAAACTTCCACAGTTATGAAGAAGGCCCTCAGTTTTACTGCTGGTTTCAAAGTCTCTCCGTTACTTGAAACAACATGAGAAGGATTTGTTACAAATACAATCTGGAGAAATGCAGAAAGAGCAACCTAGGAATTCAAATGTCAGCTTAAGAAAGGAAAAAAGGGTCCAAGAGATAAAAAGTAAGATGAGGTGAAGCAGTCTGGGGTCTGTCTCTGCAACATTAACTCACAAAATCAGCTTAGTGTCAGAGGGAGCTTAAGGATGATCTGATCCAGGATGTAAAGAAATGTTTTAGTTCCTGATGCCTTTTTCCAAATAAAATATTTAAGCACAAGCACAGCATAAAGAAGGAGCTATAAGGAGAAGAGCTCTTTCAAAGAGGTGGGGCATCTAGAGTGGAGCAGTGAGGATCAGCTGAGAAGCAGCCCCCAGGACTCCCTGCAGCCCAGCCAACAATCACAGAACTGTGCTGCCTCCACACTGGTCTCCATTGTCCCAGATGATGTGACATGTGACGACACTAATCAGATGTTCTTCTAGGAAGCTCTCAGGATGAGACCCGTCTTCTCCAACCAGGACCTTTCATAAGCATATGCGATAAAGAGTAGGACCCATCTTACTGACTTTCTGTAGGAGATCTGGCTAAACACAGTTAACAGTCTCCTTCCCCACTTTCTCACGTCCAACCACCAGAGCAGGATGTTACCTATGAACCCATATCTCCCCCATCCTCCCATCTGGGACATGGCACCACTACACTTCCTAGGACCTAATAACTGATTGTGCCCCCTCTCCTTCTGGACTCGCCTCTTCTTTTTCCTCTCAAAGGCCCCAAGGGCTTGCCCCTCCAGCATCTTTCCCGAGGCCACCCTCTTCTTCCAGAAGCCTGCCAAGGAGAAGGATATCCACTACTACCCCTTCACTCAATCCAGCCTTCTCCAAAACAAGTCCATAAATACCTTTCAGAGTTATAACTACTACACTCACCAGGAGGGAGTGACAAAGTGTCAAAAACTAAGATGGTTTTATGAAGAAAGAGGAAATGTTCTACAAGGTAGTAAAATAGTTGCAAGACCTTCATACAACTGTTCATGAATGTACACCTGCTTCTTCTCTTCTGATCCCACCACTTCCATCCTTCTCTTCATCTAAGAGTTGCTTCATCTAAGTCTTGCTTTAGAAACCATCCTCAGTCAAGCCTTCCCTCTCTAATAATATACGCAGAGCATCTTCAATTCCCCCTTAATACTAAAAGTAAGCCCCATTTTTGGTGTGTGCCCGCACCACTTCCCCAAGCTCTCGCTCCTGAAGACAGCAGGGACCACGTGAGGCTCCTCCTATAGGAAGTCTCATTCATATCCCAAAGGAGGTGATGTTCTGGCTGCTTTTTCCCACTGTGTCCGTGATCAACCATCCGAGCCCTATCCCCACCCAGAGAGGCAGAGATGTGTTCACTCCCCAGCAGGTGCTTACAATCTGCAACTCTGCAGTGAGACCCTCCTTCGCATCTCCTAGGCACCAATCCTCTTGCTCAAGTCAGCTGGGCATCACGGCACACACAGGTACCACTGGTTCTGTATCTGCAGCGTGAGAGTGTGGGCTGGCAGGGAGGTGCAGGAAGGTGGTGCCAACAGGAGGAAGGGCGGACCACAGGACAAGGAAACAAGGGTGTGGTGTCAGAGCCAGGGTGCCAGTGCCCAAGCAGCTGCTGCTGCTGCGTGTGTGTTTAGACGGGAGCTGCCTATTTGCATGTGGCATCTGTCAAGGCACTGTGAGGATGACAGATGTCTCTCTGCTCCAGGAATAAACAACACAGCTCTGTGGGGGTGTCAAGAACAGCCTCCGCCAAACCAGACTGGAGAGGTGCAATTCTCTGGGAATAATTGGAAGATAGCCGTGAAGGAATCCAGAATCTACCACACACCTGCTTCCCTAAAAAAAAACGTGTTCTCGTTATGAAACCTTTCAAGGAGGCTCCAACTTCAGGAACTAGTGTCTGTGAACCTGGGTGGCCTCATTCATGATTCAATGAACCACTCATTCAAGAAAGACTTGCAGAGTGTCCAGGAAAGGGCCCCTTAAATACTCAACCTCCAAGGGAGCTCCCACGGGGATCTCAGCTCCAGCCGTGACATTATTAAGCCAATGGATTGAGCATCACCCTAAATCATCCCTAATTCTGTGCTTGTCAATTGCATAAAACAACAAAAAATTGGTGGATTTCTGCATGTCCAGTATGTAGCACAGTGCCTGACACATAGTAGTCACTCAGTGGCTATTTACTGAGTAAACAAATAAATAAACAAATAAAGGAGGAAAAGCAGTGGGAAGCAGTGATACATAGAAGAAACAACTAAGAGCAAAATGATAATAATAATAATACCTATCATAAAGCAAGGGAGAATAATCTGATCTAAATGCCCAAGAGTATTAAACACTGTGTATGGTGAATTATGCCAGTGATATTTCAAATATTTCATGGGATTGACTAAGCACAGAAGAAGAGACCATCCCAGGCTGAAAAGAGTTCATACCTTGTCTTAGAGAAAAGGAAGAAACATATATAAAGTGGCAGGCAGATTTCAGTGCAATACATGTTCTAGAATAAGGTCTGGAGCTGTGATTCTGGGGCAGCCAGGGAAGACTTCCCAGAGAAGGTGATGGTGAGTGGGCCTTGGAGGAAGGATGGGAGTCTGGAGGAGAAGCAGGAGAGCCAGTGCAGACAGAGAGAACGGCTTCCAAGAACTGACACCTCTGCGGGCCCAGGGGCCAAGAGCTGTTGGGCCTTCCAGCCCTCCCAGGGATGGGAAGGCCCAGCTCCTGGTGGAGTATGAGGCTTTGTCCCAGCTAGTTTGGGTCTCTGATGGTCTCAGGGAGGTATGGAGTTGAGGTGAGCAGGATCTCACTCCACTCTGACCTCTGTAGCACTAGGGCGGGCACCCTGCCCCTCTCAGGCTACTCTAAGATGAACACTTCCCTGTGCACCTGGGGAGATGGGTACCCTCCGCTCCTCTGAGGTCTTGAGTCTTTTTTCCCATTTTACTTGCTTCTTCTCATCTTCCCATCTACTTCCCAGATGTGTTCCTAGCGCCTTCAAAGGAAAATCTGGGAGGAGCTGGCTCAGGCTGCTTTTGGGTTCCTTCTTGTCCAGCACTTTCCAAAGCCCCCAGCTCAGCCCAGGCAGTCTTAGAGCTGGGGCCTCTGCAGACACACAGAGGGCGAGGGCAGAGCTAAGGAGCCAGGACGCTAGGGCGGTCAGGGGTCCAAGCCTCCTCACGGCCAGGGGGAGGGAGCTGGAATGATCTGGAGCCCTGCCAGCTCTGGGGGGCTTCTGAGTGAGTGACCCTGGGGGTCTGGAAAGTCATGTGTCAGGGCGCCCCAGGGGACAGAGCTGGGCTTGGAGTCACCAGAATGTGCGCACAAACCACAGCTCAGTAACCTTCCAGCTGTTTGACCCTGGGCAGTCATTCAACCTCTCTGAGCATTAACTTTCTCATCTGTAAAGTGACTATGATGTCTGTCCTGAAGGGATGTTGTTAGAAATAAATGTCATGAGGTAAAAATTGGTACAAAATAGGCAAGTGGTAAATGACAGCTATTTTAACTATTATTGGTATTACTATCACCACCATCGTCATTATCAAGGTTAGACATCTCTCAGACCAGGCCCCAGGCTGCCCAACTCTGAATCCAGAGCCCTTCACTCTGGCAGACAAGAAGGAAAGGGTGGCCCTGAAGTGCAACAGGCCCAAAGGAGTCCCAGTGTGTGCTCCCAAACACAAGATCTTCCTCCTGGGGAGGTCACCGTGCCACATGCCCGGGGTTCCAGCTTCCCCCACCCCAGGCAACAAGGTAATCCCAGGCTGGGCCCTGGATTTGCTCATAGCAAAGAACAGGAAGGCAGAGCAAGAGGGCACAGGAACTCATGAGACTCTGAAAGCATGAAGATTAGAGGCATTCGGAAGGGTTTCCACTAATTGTTCCATCACCTCAAATGGCAACTGCAGAGGAACTATAAGGAGAGGGTGAGAGAACTTGGGGTGGAGGTGGGGGGCCTGGTGGTCCAGGTCACCAGCTAGCACATGAACACTGGCTCCAGCTGGGAGTGGCTCCAGGGACTTTCTGTGGCCAGGCAGGACAGGGTGACCACTGCTCATGGCTAGTCTGCATCTTACAGGCCAAGAGCTGCCCTCAGCTCATTCTGGGCTCTTAGAAGCAGGGATGGGGCTTATACATACAGCCAGGCAGCAAGCAGCACGCTCCAGCATGCCCTCAGCCGTGCAAATGGAAGCTGGTGACGTGGGCTCAGGACATACCGTTTCTGACCCTGCCCAGGCAAACCGTGGCCTAATTCTCCATTCCCTTGGAGCTGAGCCCACTTGTAGCTGAGCCAGGACCAGGGTCTCCCTCCGCAGGCTGCTGGCAGTCTTGGCTGTCCATTAGCACCTAAGCCTCCTCTCCTGTGCTCTCTCCTCCCCAAGACCTTTCACATCCATTATCTCACACAGGCTCCCAGCAGGCTGGCAGAGGGCAGGCCAGTGATGCAGGCACGCTGACCCTGCCTCTCAGAAGAGAAGAGAACGGCCTGCTGACAGGCCAGAGGCAGTATTTGGACCCTCTCAAACCAGTGCCCCTTCACTGCACCCCTCTAAGGATAATATCTTAGCACTGGGACATGCCTGGGAGGGTGGCATCACTGACCCTCTCCCCCCATGCGCACGCGCGCGCGCGCACACACACACACACACACACACACAGGAAACTGGGCTAGTCTGTGAGACAATGTGGAAGGAGCCAGAAAGATCTGAACTCTAATTTAGTTCTACCCGTGTCTTAATCTGTTTGGGCAGCTATAACAAGAATACCATAGACTGGGTGGTATAGAAAACACACGTTCATGCCTGACAGTTCTGGAGGCTGGGAAGTCCAAGGTAGTGTCTGATGAAGGCCTGCCCCTGGTTCACAGACGGTCATCTTCTCTTCGTGTCCTCATATGGTGGGAAGGTTTAGGGAGCTCGCTATAGGGTCTCTTTTATAAGGGCACTAATCCCATGAAGGCTCTGTCTTGATGCCCTAATCACTTCCTAAATGCCATCAAACACCATCACATTGGGGATGAGATTTCAGCATATGAATTTGGGGGATGGGGAAGGACACAAGCATTATCTGTCAACCCCTTCTTGCCCACATGAATCTGAGAACTTTATGTAACCACTCTGAATCTCAATTGTTCCATCTAAACAATGCAACATAACTGGGAGAGAGACACGTGATGGCAGGAGGAAGGGTGGGGCCCACAAGACAGCAGACTCTGAATAACTGTGAGATCTTCTCTGGATGTACCATGTCCAGTGTCCTGTCTCGGACCTGGTTGCTCAGCTCACAGGGCAGCTGGAGTCTTGCAGGACCTGGGAGTCACTGCCTGTCTGCCTCTGTTTCCCTTGTCTCGCTCTGCCATAGCCATACCCTCATCTTTGCAGTTAGAAGGGATTCTCCCCTGGACAGTTAACTTATAAAAAGATGTGCATCTGTCCAATGGGCCTTTGATGAATCTCTCCCTGGACTCCCTGCTTGTATAAAGAGGAGACACATTGGGAAAAATCCCTGCTGCTCTCCGGGCCAAGCCTTTTCACAGATCAGGCTGCAGTGGGCACGGGGGTGGGGGAGGAGACTTATGTCCCCTTTCAGAGTGTTTCAGGTCCACCTGCCATGGGAGGAGAGAGGCACAGCTGGTTTTGCTTGAATGATCTCCAGCAGGGACAGGAGTACCGGGATCACCAGGTCAACAGACATACAATTCTCACCCTGTGCTGTCAGGTGACTCAAAATATTGAGAGTCATTCGAGTTTCTAAAGAACTTTTTCTCCCTGAAAACTACATGGCACACTTCTTCAACCCTGTTTATTCCAGCTGTCACCACAGCTTCACTGTTCCTCTTCCAATCAATAGTGAGATTAAAGCATCAGGTTGGAATTCCAGTTCAGTCCACAAGCTGATGTTTTCTGGATTCCCACTCTGAGGGTTTCTCAGACCCATAGATGTGATGGGCCCCAGTCATGGGAAAGTCTATGACTTCAGATGGGCAGAACCCCATGGACCGCAGAGGCTGCAGCATCTCTGATCCTGCCCCCAGCTCCATAAAGGACCAGAATCAGGGAGAACCAAAGGCAATTATCACTAGTCACCTTTGCCTCATGCCAGCCCTCAGTGCTGAGTGCACCAGCTCCTTTCATAAAGGTGGTGTGAACTTCTTAGTAAACTTTCATTCAATTCAACTGGTCCTAATAAGTAGAAGTCCACTACTTCCTTGCTTAAAATCCTTCTACAGCTTTCTGTGGCACCCAGGATAAGATGCAAGGCCATGTGCTCTTACCCTCCCCTCCAGCCTCCTTTCCGCCAGGTCCCTCCTTGCTCACCACACTTGTGTCTCCCTGGTTTTATTTTACCTTCTTTAAATATGCACAGCTCTTTCTTTGCCTCAGGACTGGGCACTTGTTCTTATTCCTCTTTGTCTAGTTAATTACTGCCTCCTTTCTGGTCTCAGCTTGAAGGCTGCTGCCTCAACCGCCCTAACTGCTCTCCAGTTCAAATTATTCCACACTCTTCTCTCTCCCAGGTCTTATCAGTATGTATGATGATACATTTCTGTGTTCACTGTCCTCTACTTCCCTCCCACATAAGCTCTGGGAAGCCAGGGACAATGTCTAATTTTCTCCACCGGCTGCATAATGTCTGACGCCTAGCAGATCCTCAATGGTCTTTGATGAACAAATGTGTTTATTTATTCATTCTATTCTCCAAAGTCTAACTCCTTTCATTCAATGAACCATGAATTAAGAAACCACTGTCTGCCAAGCACTGTCCTGGAGGCTTATGTGAACTCATTTGTACTTGTAGTTAGTAACGCTGCCATCTTGGGATGGGCAAAGCCGGACCCCAAGAATCTAACTAAATTTTACAACTCATGGAACCGGCAAGTGGCCAAACGAGAATTGGAGTCTCTGGCTCATAACTTCTTGCTTTTTTCACCCAGACGTATAAGCAACAATAACTTGGGTGCCCAGGACTGAAGGGGGAACAAATCTTAACTGTGTTGGTCTCTGACCCTCCATTGGCCAGGATCAGCCCTAGTGTGGCATCATTCTTCCACCACTGCGGAGAGGGCTGCTGGGGTAAAATGAGATGGAATTGGCATGTTTATCTGCCTCTGATTAACCAGAGTTTTTACTTGACAGCGGTTGCTGAAATAATTCGGTCTATACATAAATAGCAACTGGACTAGAATCTGAACCTGCTTTCAAAGCTGACTCCTTTTCCAATGGGGCCGCACAAAGTCAATCTGCTCCAGGGGAAAGGGGGAAGAAGGGAAAAAAAGTCTTTCATCTCTGTGCTATTTTAACTAAGGATTAATTGAGGTTGTATGCTGCAAGGAAGCTACTGTTGAGAAGTAATTGCCAAGAAAATTAAGGTGCAAGAGCCCCTGGGATAGAAGAATTAACTAAGGTTATTAACCAAAAGTACAACGGAGGGCAGTGATACTTAGCACAAACGACACAAGTATGAAACGTCATACTCCAACACCTCAACCTAGGAAATAGATGCCCCTTGTCCTGGAGGTCTCCTGGCTCCTCTCACTGCCACCTCAGGGCAGGCAACAGCAATTCCTGGACAGCTTCCACTCCCAAACTTTGAGCAACTCAGAATATCCTTTTCAGGGATGTTCCAGACATGAGGCTTTAATTGACTTATTCAAGATCCCTCAACAAGGTAGCTGTCAGCTGAAGCAGGACCACAGCCTGGATGTTCTGACTCTCAAGAGCCTCTTATTCAACACTGGAACTTTCAAGCAGGACCCCCTCTGGTTAGGAGCAGAGGAAAGATTATTAGGAGGTGGTTGTAGTATGGTTGCCTGCAGACTCACCACTTGACAAAGATTCACCATGTACTTGAACCTACTCTTGACAGTCATGCTTTGTTTCCCCACTTCTGTCCCCTCCCCTTGCTCCTCCATCCAGCCTTTGATACTGCCCTCTTTGCCCTGGTGTGTGAGCTTGCAGCCAACTCCCCAGAAGAGTCCCGAGAACCTATTTCCTGTGCTATGTGCTTTGTGCTCCATGATGTTTCAGGCCACTCAACATGTCTCTCACAGGGGTCCTGGGCACTCTGGTGGGGAAGAAACCAGCATTCTCCTTGCTGTGTCACAGTCAAGCTCTATAACCTTAACCTTCAAGGGTCTCAGTGATTATTACCTGCAAGATGGGGAGGTGAATCCCTACCTAGGATTCCACAAAAATGCAGGGTATCTAAAGAGAATCATACACAAGAGCTTTGAGAAAAGAAAACTCTCAGAGTGTGCTGAGCTGAATAATGCAATGTCTCCTCCTTAGGATCCTCCCAATCTCTGGAGCCAGTTCCAAGGAAGCACTTTGCAAATTGTTAGTCACTAGTGATCGACGAAAAAGTGTTTTTGCTTATATTTCCATTGGGTTGTCTTCTTCCTGTTGAACTTTGAGAGTCCTTTATATATCCTGGCTATCCAAAGTCCTTTGTGAGGTATGTGATTTTCAAGTATCTTCTTGCTCTATGTAACTTGACTTTCCATTCTCAAAATAGTGTTTCCACAGAGCAAGCTGTTAATTCTGATCAAGTCCAACTAACCCATTTTTCTTTTATGGATCATTTTTTTGGGGTCATGTCTAGGAACTCCTTGCCTAATCACAGGCCACAAAGATCTTCCCCTGTTTTCTTCTAAAAGTTTAATGGTTTTACATTTTTATCTGTGGTCTATTTTGAATAAATTTTTGTATGAGTGTGAAGTGTAGGTCGAGGTTTGTTTTGTTTCTGTCTTTTGGATGTCCAGTTGTTTTCAACTCCATTTGTAGAAAAGATTGTCCTTTCTTCACTGAATTACCTTTGCACCTCTGTCAAAAAACAATTGGCATATTTGTTGTAGGTCTATCTCTAGGCTCTCTATTCTGCTCCAGTGATCTACGTGTCTCTTCCTTTGACAATGCCACATTGTCTTGATTACTGTAGTTTATAATAAATCTTAAAATTAGGTAATGTGATTCTTCCAAATATATTCTTTCTCAAAATTATTTTAGCTATTCCAGCTACTTTGCCTTGTCCCATAAATTTTAGAAATCGGCTTATTTTTATCTGCAAAAAGTCCTGCTTAGATTTTGATTGGAATTGTGTTAAATCTACAAAGAAATTGAGGGAGGATTAACATCTTTACTGCTGAGTCTTCCAATCCATGAACATGGTATGTATTGTCACTTATTTAGGTCCTTAGAATCTTCACTTTAACAAGATTCCCAGGTAAATTCTGCATATCAGAGTTTAAGAAGCACTCTGCTCTAGAGTGGAAATCAGAATGAAGTCATCTAAAAAGATTTACAAAATATGGCTGCCTGGGTCCCACCTAAGCCCATTGAGTAAGAATACTAAAGGTGGGCTTAGACACTGGAATTTTTCTAAGTTCTCCAGGTGATTCCAAGCAGCAGCTAGATGTGAACCCCAAGATTCAGACCAGGGCTTAGGAGAATCTGGGCTCCCATGGCTCTGGCCAATGCACATTAAGTCAGTCTGATTAATGCAATGGGTTCATTGCTTCTCAGCCCCATTGCACATTAGAGTCACCTGGGGACAGGGGTTAACTCACTGAGAATTTTCAAGGAGCCATTCTGATTGATGGATTTACCCAACCCCCTCTGTTGATCCAACATGTTTCCTATACTTGAGGATTTCCCTACCCAACCCAGGAAATGAAGCAAGATTCCAGAAGCCCACTTCCTGCCTGCCTCCTGTCTTCACAAAGGTCTCTGGGAGTTACTGAGGTAACAGGAGACAGAGGAGAGAGAGAACGTGTGTGGGCACAAGAAAAATGTCCAATTGCATAAGTCTGATCAATAAGATCCCTGACCCAAAATACTTGCTTCATGGCACAGGAACATCTTTTGCTTTCATATCCACCCCCTTCCCCTGTTGAGTCAGAGAAACAGCTCCATATCTGAGAGAAAAACCCTCCTCTAATTTCTAAAGGCAAATGGAAGTCTTCCTGTCTTTTTCTGCAGCTCCTTGTAAAGGTTAAGTGCATGTCTCAGCTACGTCAAGTAGGGCATGACATACTGGTCCCCCAAATATGAACCAATTGGATGTTGTTTGAAGAGAGCTCTGTTTCTGTTATCTTTTAATGGATTTGGGGGAGAGAGGAGCTGATGTAGATAAAATGGATGTAAAACTTAATGCTTCCATTTTGGATGTGCACCAACCACAACCAGCCAAAATAGACTTAATGCATTAATAATATTTCTCTTTGAAGCTGTGGGTCCTTTGGTGGAGAGGTTTGTGAATGTTCATAGAAGATAGAAGGGCAGGAAGATTTTAAAAAACAGTAGAAGCTGCATGCTCAGACCCCAAGTTGGGACCTCAGTGACAGCCATGCGGGAATGCCTGCTTTTTAGACACCCATGTACCTATTTCCTACAAAAAGCCCTTCCAAGAAGGATGAGAACACATTCTTTCCTGCAGGGCTGCCAAGTTCATTCTCAACACTGCTGCCACAGCCTATCTGAAGATGACACATCTCTGATTCCTAGTTCTGTGTTTGAAGCTAACGTTCAAAGACCTTTTGAATTATAAAATCTCAACATATGAATATCTCAATTGCAGAACCAAGGCACACTGAGGTTGCACCAGGCAGGTCCTGAGATTTCATCTCTTGCTCTTTTGTTAGAAGGTGGAAGTGACCTATCCAAGGTCACACAATAGGTGCAATATGAGCACAGGGAGGGCCCCAGCATGGGCCAGAGCAGTAGTGGTCTCCATGGGAAAGAACTGCCCTCTGGAATCTGACTGATGTGAGTTCTAATACCAGCCTTGTCACTGATCAGCTCTGTGACCTTAACCTTGAACAAGTAGTCACAGTGTCCCTATTTTGCAGGGCAGCTTGAAGAATTTGGAGAATTAGTGAGAATATGCACAAGGTGCTTGACCCACGGTGGGTACTCAGTAAACAGCAATCTCATAACCCTGACCTCCTGATGCCCAGTCTAGTGCTCCTTTCACAGCCCCACCATGTGAAGACCCTGAACCATTCCAATAAGCCCACACATGTTAAGGTTACATCCTCTGCCTTCTTCACAAGTGCAGGCCAGTACCACTTGGGCTTCTTTAAAGACCACAAGGAAAAGAAACTGGATTCACACTGCTCCCTCAACCCTGAACCAGACATCTCACTTCCCTTCCTTCAATCTCCCTTCTGTTCTGTGGTGATGGTTGCTGGTCAGGCTGAGCCCTGCTCAGTATTAACTGTGGCCCTGGCCACAATGGCACATGGCCCTGACCCCAAAGCTGCTTGCTCCTTGCTCAGTGCTCCAGGTCAGCCACCCCCCTCTTCCCTCACCATCTGCCCTGTGGCACCCAAGCCTGTAAGGATCTCCAACGACCACACTGCCTGCAGAGAAGGGACAGACTGGAGCCCTACAGGTCATATGGCTATCTGTTGATCCATGGAGTGATTTTAATTGTTTTTACTTCGTTGCCAATAAGAAAACAAACCAACAGACTTCACAAAAATGCAGAATTCTGACTTCCCTTGAAAAATCACAAACTGGCCACAAGGCCATGTCTGGCCTGTGAGGCAGTGGCTCCCTCCTCTGGGAAGACTCTTGCTTTGTTGATCAAGGCCCCCACTGGGCCCTCCTCCCTCATTGCTTGACCTTTCCTGTAGCATCTAAGTTTTCGACCTGATATAACATGGACTCCGATTCCACTGTTGGATACTCATGGTGCTTCACCACCTGGCCCATTGTACCTGTTTAAACTCTTCTCCCAGGAACCCTGGAAAAGCTCCCTGCTTCCATGCATCTGCTGGGAGCCTTCCCCTGCCCAGAATGCCTCCCTGCTCTTTTGTTTACCCAACCCAATCAAAAGCGTCTCCTCTCCAGAAATTCTTCCCGCCCACCCAGGCCACAAAGAGCTCTCCTTCCCCAAGAGCCTTGAGCCAATAGCTACCTTGGCCCTCATCACATAGTGCTGGCTTTTTCTGTGAGCATGTGCTGTATCCCCAACTAAATTGTAAACTTGAAGAGTTCATCAAGTGCTTACACTTTTCACCTTCCCCAGAGGGCAGCTGCAGGCTCTGCATAGAGAAAGTTCCGGCCAAAAATGAATTCTCTGGTCAAGGGTTATCATCCACATCATTGTTCAGATAAAGGCCAAGCTCTCCTGCCTCTCCAACCTCACTTGTCTCTACGCTATCCGAACCTCTCCCCTCCTTCCCAATGTACCCAAGATCCCAGGCTCCTGGAAACACTCCAAAAGGACCAGGACTGGTTTTCTTAATCAATGACAAGTGTTGTCATCTCTGCCACTCCCTACACACACCCCAGGGGCAAACACAGAACTTGGCACATGACAGAAGCTCAACAAATACCCACTCAACGAAAAGCACCTTACTTTTTATTCCCTACACCTTTGTATCTGCCATTTACCTGGCCAAGCAGGCCTTTTTTTTCACCCACCACCAGATCCATGGGGCTTGGAAATTCCATATCTAACACTCCTGTCTTGGTCCTTTCTCTTCCCCTCCTCTGCCAAGTCACCCTTCTGCCTACAGTCCTGCAGCACTTTGGTCTTGCCTGTCCCAGCCACTGCCAAATGGCAGTGCAATTATTTGCACAAGTCACTCTCTCCTGTGGATGCCAAGTTCCTCCAGTGCTGGGACTATATGACCTTTTTCCATGCACCTGCCCAATGCCAAGCCATAAATGAGCAGAACCTGCCCATGAAGAGGTATTATGATCCGCATTTTGCCAATGAAAAATGACAGCAAGGACCCAAACTCCACATGTGTATGGAGAGAGCCAAAAGAGGAAGGAGGAGGAGTGGGTTTGCTAAGACTTGGTTCTAGCATTAGAACTAAAGCCCAAGGAAGGCAGCACAACCTCTTAATGTCCTACCTGGGGCATTGTTTGATAGCCACCCAAAGAATAGGTAATTGTATAGGGGAAAGCACCTTTGTTTGATTTGTTGTTTGCTTTCAATGAAAGGCTCAGAGTTTGTGAAGTTGTGTGTTCCTGTGTAGAGTTTTGCCCAGCAGAAATACCAATGATTTCCATTCAGTAGAAAAGATATTTCCAAACTGTATGATTTTATTGCCCTGTAAAACATTACCTAGTTTTTTATCTAATCCAGCAGGATTATTCCAGTGTTCTTTCTCCAGCGTCTATGTAACTCCATCTCACTGTTCTGCTCACTCCCTCATTAGGGAGCAAAATGCAGTTTTTGTCGTGTGCACATTCTATATTTGTATGAGTCACATTTTTAACTTCTGAAAGTTATATTTTGCCACTAAGCCTGCCACCAACTCTGAGAGTATGGGCAAGCCTCTCCCTTCCCTCTTTTGGGCTCAGTTTCCTCATCAGTAACATAAGGGTGTAGGTCTGGGTGGGAAAATACAAGCCCTAGAAATTTTTTATTTTAATATGGAATTTTAAAGTGAATACTTTTCTCATAGTGGCATCTAATGGAGTTATTTCCAAAAATAACAACAACAACAGCCATAGCTAACACTTATCCAGTCCCAGGTATCAAGCTTTATCCCATCTGATTCTCACATCACGAGGCAGGTGCTACTGCTACTAGTCCCACTGACAGGTGAGGTTAAGAAAGCTGACACACTGTGTTTTTTAATCAGAAGATATTACATTCATTCCTCTGTCCATGTTTCCTTCCATTCATCTCTTTACCTGTCAACTCACCCAGATAGCCAGCCAGCTAATACAAAACAAAGATGGTTCCCACTTTCACTTTGGATCTAACTGATTGAAATGGCATTTAGAAGAGGTAGTGATTGCTTCTAGCTGGTGGGTCCAGGAAGACTCTGTGGAAGAGATGCCATTCTGAGGTTCGAGTAGGACTTTTAGAGAGAGGGAACACAAGCATCCTCTGCTAAAGAAACCACTGACGGCAGAAAGGCAGAGGCAGGAGGAGGCAGATGTGCACAGTGACCAGTGAGCACTGTGGCAGGCTGTTTAGAAGGCTGCAGGAAGGGTGGATGGTGGCAGATAGAGATGGAAAGAGATACTGATTGACCGAGATGTATGTCAATATCTTGAGAATCATGGTGTCCTTCATCTGATGCTTCCCCACAATTATCCAGACCTGGGTATCATGCATAGTGGTAAACTGGAAGAGACAAACCCTTCTCCAGTGCCAAGGCTGGGCACTCCAATGACCAGAGTCCTGAACACCTGGATGGTATTGTTGCAAACAACTACAAAGGAACCTACTCCAACCTCTAGCCTCCCCTCCTGAACATGTGGTCCCAAGTTAATTTAAGCTAGCCTGAGCTCACTGTGCAAGCAGTTGTCACAAGGCACTACATCAGAAGACTCCCAAAGGCCCAAATATTTAACAACCAGAACACTCCCTCCATCCATCAGTTTGGTAATTCTATCAAAAAAAAAAAAACCAAAACCTATTGGGATTTCTTTTCTGGCCAGCTTATTTCTTATAAACATGCCAGAGCCATTTACAGCTCACAACTCACTGCTCTCTAAACATTTACACATTTCTCCCTCTTAACATGTCCTTGGCCATTTGATTAAGTGGTAGGTCACAGGAACTGGACGTCAAGGCCTTGGAACTTTTGGGTTTTGTCCAAATCTGCTTTCAAAAGGCTTTAATGCTGGCCTCCCCCTTCGGTAAACCTGGAGATCATTGTTCATCTTCAGATCTGCTGATGCCTGGGTCTGCTCCATGCCTACTTTCATAGGTATGTGAGGCAGGGGACATACGGAACCCCCAAAAGACAAGAAGACATTCTACCAGGTGGACTTCTAGTGAGCAAGGTGGTGGATTCCCCCAAGACCCCAAGGACTGAGCGGGCACCAGCATTTCACAACGCTTTGATCCCCAGAGGAGAGTTAGGGATTCTCTACTGGGAGTATCTCTACTGGGGGAAGGAAGCTGCCCACACCAAACCGCCTGGGCTATGAGCATGGGAACCTCACAGAAGGCCTAAATCAGGGCACATACAACACCTCCACCCTTTAGAAGTGTGCAGTGGGACACTTCCAGTGCAGCCACTAGAGAACATAATTATGGCCAGCGAACAAAAGTTGAGGTAAGGAGGAAGCCACATGGGCTGCAGAAGTAAAGAAGGCTTCAGGGGGGACGTGTGGAGAAATGGTATCACAGGCAGGGGAATGGCCGGAACAGAGGAACAGAGGTGACACAGGGCATGGGCAGAGAGGTGGCCACTGAACTCCCACAATAGCAACCATCCTATTGGCTCCAATTTCAGAGGCAATTTTGAATGAAGGGAAGCCCTCAGCCTTCAGAGGTGGACGTGAGTTTGAAGTCTGGTGCCCTCCCTGACTGGCTATATGAACTTTGCAAGTTACTCAATCTCTCAGGGCCTCATTTTCCTTATCAGTGAAGTGGGATGCTAGCATATAATTCACAGGGGTGCCAAGGGGAGTCACGGGATGGTGGAGGACCAGGTACATGCCTGGGGTTACTGAGCAGCACCAGGTACGTCCCTCCATGCCACCATCTATCATGCTGGAGTCTGAGCCGCAAGGCTGCAAGCACTTTAAAGACAGAGATGACAAGCCTTCCCACTCTACCTGCAGTGCCTTAAGATGGTGCCTCAACCATAAGAAAATGTGACGGACACAGACCCCCTTCCAGGAAGGACTTGCTGCCCAGCTGCTGGAAGGACTGCTGGCAGTCTCTTTAGGATCTGCTCAGCAGCAGAGAGCGGCCTGGTCCAAGGTCATGTCCTTTGGGGCCACCCAACTCCTACGACTGATTGGGGCAAAGGAACAGAAGCCCATTTCAGCTCATCCCAGGGCAACACTGGTAAACTATCAGAGTTCCAGCTTTCTCCATAGGGTTGGCCGAGGCTGCAGCAGGCCTGCATCACATCTCAACCTCCATGCAATCCTGCATCCTTCCCCCTCTCCTATGGGCTTTGGTCCTATGGACACTCCTTGATAAACATCCCTGATAAGCACCCTCACCCCTGCCTGAGTCTGCTTCCCAAGAACCCTACTTGCAACAAACCCTGAATTTGTAGACTGAATATGTATCAGAAACAGGCCTCCTTTGCTGCTAAACCCAAGATGGTGCCCAGACTGGATGTGGTCCTGGCCCCTCCAGGTCCTGGACACTCATGCTGTTGGCATGAGCAGGAGACCAAGGTAAAAAAAAATGGCACATGGGGGTTGCTCTGACCACCCTGAGGGACATAACTCCACACGGGCAAAGCCAGTTGTCTTCCAACAGGGGCTGGGAAGTTTCAGGTAGAGGCTGGGCTCTGTAGACCTTCTTTACCACAAGAACCACCAGGTTCAATTTGCCCAGGTAGCTAGGAGAGTCAGCCCTGGGCAGACAGATAAACGAAGCAATGGAACACACAAGGGGAAACCCCGCAATGGGACAGCACCCATTTTTTTACCCAGGGGTCACTGAGGACCTCGAATGGCTCAGATAAATGTAAATGACGAAGAATGGTCATTATTTGAAAAGTCATACAGAGGGAAGAGGAAGCTTTCTCCAATATCAGAAGGGCCAGAAACATTTTTTTCTAGAAGATAAAATAACTATTTTGAAATTAGCCATTTATCAACTGCTGTAGAAGTTTGAGTTAATTTTTTAAAAAATGAAATGCTTCACTTTTTAAAGGAAGAACTGGAACACCGAGATTTAAAATGCCAGCAAGTTCTTCTTTGGCAGTGAGATGAGGAAAAGGGAGTTCAAAGAAGCCCCCAGCATTTAAATTGCTTAAAATAGGAGAGAATAAGGCACAGTTCTGAGGGTGCTCTGTCCTCATCCACCGGCAGCAACGCTGTCACCACAGCCCCACGGTGCCCTGCAGTCAACAAGCCGTGGAAATGAAATGCATTGACTCTGCCCTCCAGAGGTAGGGCCTCAGGGGGACAAGGGCAAGGTGGCGAGGATGCTGTTTTTCTGTGATTCCTGTATTTGCACCTCCTCATCGCCCCACCCCCATCTCACAAGTGCCTGAGGTTTGAGCCAGAGGCTCAGCTGGGGAGAGTGTAAAACATTTGCTTTTGTTGTGACTCTTCAGGGAGAGGAAGGAGACTGTCTCATGCTAAACTGAGGGGCACAAAGCTGGCAAACTGACGGCCAAGTTCTCCGTTTCCCACTTTCAACACAATGGATATAGTATGAGGTCTTCCTCTCGCCATATGCATTCAGGAAAAAGCCTCAGCTGTGGAGTCTGGCAATCTGGATTAGGCCAACTGTCACTACTGATTTGCTGTCTGTCATAAGGCAAGTGACATAACCTCTCTGATCCTCAGCTTCCACATTGTAAAAAGAGATGTTACTTCTAGGTCTCATTATTTTCAGGACATTTGAGATGTTCAAATGCCAAATAAGATAGCGTATGAGAGAACACCTTGACAAGTGAACTTCAGTGTATGCAAATACAAAGCACTCTTATCTTCATTATAAACCAACTAATCTACGGTGATCACTTGGCAGGAAGGATGTAAGGAAGTAATTTTGAGACAGAATTATTATTCATTGTAGGACTATTTGTGTAATGTTGTAAATGACAGCTCTTCACCCTGTCCTCTGATTCAAATTAAAAGCCTCATTCCATGGTCCTTACACGTACATTCGTTTTCATTGTTCAATTACAAACACCAAGATGAGATGCTGATGACCCCCTTGGTAATTGTCTGATTTCTATTCAGAAGTTCTTGGTTCACAAGCATTGTTTCATTTGATGTCTGGGGAATAACAAAGCCCTCCCCGACACTGCAGAAAAACCAGTGTCTGTTTAATGACTTCTATGTTAAGTTGAGTAATAAATAACCAAGAAAGACAATGGACCAAATTCTCTGATTAACAGAGAATGGTGAGACTTCCTCCCCATCCCCAACAAGGACCACTGTCCAGAAGAATCAGAATATTCTTCTGATATTAATTAAGTCAAAAAGCAATTTAATGTTATTAATACTTTAAAGAAAGAGGTATTAAATCATCAACAATTTAAAAATTAAAGCGTAGAATTCTCTTCTACTCAATAAGCAATAAGAACACACTTGGATTCTTTTTTGTGGGCATTTGAGGGATACTAATAGGTACAGAAAAAGGAGGGGGGGAGTAAAGAAAACAGCTAGATAAATGCCTAAGAGGAGAAAACGACAGTGATGCAAAAGGAACAGAGAGAAACGATTGAGAAAGGCCTCTAGGATGCAGGCAAAAAGAGAAAATCAGAAAAAAAAAGTAAGGAGAAAATAATCAACCAAACAACAAACAGTAAGATAAAAAATAAAGAGAAACTCTCATAAAGCAACCTCTCATTTTAGAAGATTATCACTGAAAGATTTTAAAGCTATCTTACAGCTTTACAATTACAGTCATTAAAGGGCATGTAGCCTCTTGGTAACTACTTCCTTAATGAGACGAAATCATATCCAGACTACATCCGAAAAAAGAGGACACTAATGAACTCATCTATAAAACAGAAACAGACTTGCAGACATAGTAAACAATCTTATGGTTACCAGGGGAAAGGAGGTGGGAAGGGATAAATTTGGGAGACTTGAGATTTTCAAATGTTAACCATCATACATAAAAATAGATCTAAAAAATTTCTTCTGTACAGCACAGGGAACTATATTCAATAACTTGTAACAACCTTTAATGAAAAAGAATATGAAGACAAATGTATGTGTATATATATATTCATGACTGGGTTACTATGCTGTACACCAGAAATGGACACATTGTAACTGACTATACTTCAATAAAAAAAAATGACTGTATTCCCACTCAAAGGCATGCCATGCTGTATTGTTTTTTGTATACAACATTTGATATCTACTTGGGCCAGCATTTTCATGAGGACTACCACTTACTTAGGCAAGTGACTTAGCCTCCCCATGCCACAGTTTCCTCACCTAGAGGGTCCACGGAATAGGGATGAACGTGGGACTCATTTCCTGGTAGGGATGTGGGGATTAAAGAGGTAAAGTAGGGAAAGCACTTGGCACCATATATAGCGCTGAGTAAATCTTTAATAAATATTAGCATTTGTTATTAGCTGGGTTTACAGTTCATCTAAGATGGAGAAAAAGAAGGGATGTGTGTACAGATTTTTTTTAAGTAGTTTGGAAATGTTATATCATCATCTGAAAGTCCTTTCTTTATTCGGTTGAAGGCCAGAGCCATCCTCTTCTCAAACCCCACAGGAAGAACATCCTGCACTTTCCACCAAAGACGTACACACTGCACCTCCTTCCTGCCTCTGGGCTTTCGCACTCAGCCTTCCAGCTTGGTCATCTCCCCTCCTCACCAGCCTTCTTAGGAAGCCCAGCCTGGACTCTAATTTCGAGAAGCATTTTTTCTTTCAGCCCCTGGTTCAACCACAGAATCACTTCTATTTTCTTCCTTTGTTGCCTTCACAAAGGAATCTTTCCATCTGGAGCTCCGAGCACGGCTCCCTTGAAGACACTCTCTTCTTGCATTACTTTCTTGCTCAGTCTACCTTACCAAAGAATGAAGGCACATTTTAGGGACGTGTTCAACATTAATCTTTCTCCCCCTCGGTGTCCTACTCATGAACCTTCATTCCCTCAAATGCACTCATAAGTGAGTCATAGATCCACATCCAGCTCAAAGCCTAGCACACAGTAGGCTTCTGGGTTCACAGCTGTGCTTCTGGCGTTCCTTCAAGTGGAACACCTGCTCCCTCCCCCAACCTAGTGAAACCCTACTGGAATTTCATATGAAAGATGTCTTCTGTTCTGAAGAAATGATGCCCCAAGCAACCAGCCACATCAACCACTGTGGTGGGCATGATGATGTGAAATGACTTTTCTGCATCAAAAGAGCACAAAATCCCAAAACTTATGACCTCTTTAAAAGTCATTATTTATAACTTAGTCCTGGGTAACTCTATGCCTTTCTGACCTTAGAGCCCCATTTGGGATGGAAATGATTTTCCTGTTTCTCTCCAGGGACTTTGAATTAGATGGACCCAAGAGACCCATGAGCTCTCAGCCCTTCATTCAATGGATTCATTCACTCAGCACCTACTATATTCCTGAAACTAGAAGCTAACGACACTGCAGTGACCCAAACAGACAAAAGTCTTTGCTTTTATGGAGCTAGTATGGTTCTGGTGGTGATGGGAGAAGACAGATGAGAAATAAAGCAAGCAAAGTATATACTATATTAGAGAATTATAAGTTTGCAAAAAAAAACCTGAAAGATCCAGAGAACAGGAAATGAGAGCAATTTAAAATAGGGGGAAACTTATTTTAAAGTGAATAAATGTTACAGAAAATACAAGGAACACTCCTTTGAAAAATAATACTGATCTGCTGTATGAACATGGGGCACATAGCCTCCTCCCTTCAAGCCTCAGTTTCTTTCTCTGCAGTACTCTGTATGGGACCTTCTAGCACTGAAGTTGTTTCTCTAGTAGGTACCAAACTGAACTGAGTTTGTTGAGATCTAATGACGGTGATCCAAGGTTCAATGACACAAAGAGCAGCCTCACATTACCCAGAAGTCCCCCCCAAATCCACCATGTGTGCTCTTGGTCGCTAATAATTGGGAGGACAATCAGAAATTCACTGTGATTTTTTATTTTTCTTCAATTGTTGACTGAGAAACAACTTTAAATGCAGTCCTTCCTCCCCTCAGACCCCCTCCTGATAGGGGTGACTTCTAAAAAGGGTCAGAAAGCAGACTCTGAGAGCAAGGATGCTTGGCAACCCAGCATCAAGCAGCAGCTTATCCTGGAGGCATGTGAGTATGCATAGGAGGCTTGAGTTCAATTAATCGGAGCTGCCCTGTTGAGGTGGCCTGTAATGAAGGGCTTCCCCTTCTGGATCTTTTCTTTTCCTCGTTATTTTCCTCAAGGCTGATGCAAGGCCCAGGAGGCAGCCCTTCATCTCGGAGAAGCCATCTTGGGACCATCCAGAGAAGGAAACCCATCCATCAGGCACTCATCAGCCACATCTGATTAAAAGCTCCCTTTGGAGCGATTCCTCTGCCTCTCAGTTAGAGCTCTGCCTACTGTGGTGAGCAGGTTAGGAAGGGCCTGGAAGGCTCTGGAACAGCTGCTGGTCTGCTAAGAGCTGAGATTTCTCAGGTTCTTCCTGTGGGTCAGACACAGTTCTAACTGCTCTTCATGTATTAACTCAGCTCACAACCCTAGGAAATACATGTTGCTCTTATTCCCCTTTTACAGAGGAAGCAAATGAGACACAGTAAAGCAGTCTGTCCAGGGTCACAAAGTTTATAAACGGGAGAGAGGAACCCAGATCCTACATTTAACCACTAACGCTACAGAGCAGCCCTGTCAAAAGAAATATAATACAACGCACATGAGTAATTTTAGATTTTCTAGGAAGCACATTTTTTTAACACTTAACTAATTTATTTACAACTATAAACAGATTTGATGATGAATAATAAAATTCCAAGTGGAAGGAGGAAGTTTTGACATTGCTTCCACCTGAAGCTCACACACATTGATTTTCTTATACACTGTCCTTCAAGACTGCAGTATTGGCTACCATTCCCCACCCCGTATTCCTTCAGAGAGCTGGGCTTCAGGGATGCACCACAATGGACCCTGGCCTCACTCCTCCGTAGCCCTAGTCAGTCTGAACCAGCCAGGTGGTCTCATTCCTTTGCAGGAATTGGCTTAAGACCAAGCATGTGACTCAGTTCTGGCCCTCAAGAGAAACAAGGAGGTGTCCTGGGAGCTCTGTAAAAAGGGTCCAGACTCCTATGAAAGAGGTCTGCAAGAGATGGTTCCTTTCTCATTGGACTTTTTTTTTTTCCTTTTTGCTTTCTTTTTATTGTGGGAAAACCTAAGATTTACCAAGTTAACCATCTTTCAGTGGCATTAAGTACATTCACATGGTTGTACAGTCATCACCACTCTCCATCTAAGAGTACATTTTTCAAAAGTAAAAAGAAAGAGATGAAATGAACTTTAGTAAGATAGTTTATTTAACCTAGATTAGGTACTGGCTAGACTGTCCTAAATATTACTCTTTTAAGATATAATCAGTATAAAAATTATTAGTAAGTATAAGTAATATTTGGCAGTCTTCTTGTGCTAAATTTTTGCACCACATTTGACACTTACAGCACATCTCAATTTGGACTGGCCATATTCTGAATGCTCAATAGCCACCTGGGGTTAGTGGCTCCCGTGCTGGACAGCCCTGGTCTAGAGCTTCCCCGGCCCACGCAGGCTCAGCCAGCCCACGGGCATCCCCAGGGGAGAAGGATGAGCCATCTGTTTATGAAAGGCATGCACATCACCATCAGCTCTCCAGGGCAATCTGTGATTCGCTGCAGGACCCTACATAGTGTCTGACTCCAATGGGTCTGGATCGGCATCTCTAAGTCCCCCCACCCCCCAGATCAGCATCATCATGACGACACCAGCACAAGATCGGGGGCCTAAAGAAGAGCTTTTCCCGGTGGGGCAAATTTTATGCTGCAGGCCAATCTACATGTGGGTCCATGTCCAAATGGTGAAAATGACCTCAGCAGTGGGGACGGTGACAGCACCTACGTAGCCACGTCCTGGGTTAAGCCAATAATAAATAAACATATGCCTGTGTGGAAAGAGGGAAGTATGTGAGCGGGGTTGAGGCAAGCAGTGGTTGCCACGGAAACCAGGCAGCCTCACTCCAGACTTTTTCCTGAGGCTATGATCATTCAGTGGCTGATGAAGCCCAGTGGAGAAGCACTGTCCCCATCCGTACCTATGGAAACCTTCCAAATGGGCCATTATGGTGAAAGTAGACTAAAGAGGGAATGCTCACATACCCGTTGTCTTCATCATCACATCCACCTTTTGTCCTGGGTATTACCCAAAGGTGCAGAAAATAAAACCATCCCTGCCTCAGAGACAAATGCCTGGAGGGCACTGAGGTATGACAGTAGGGGTGAGGTGGCCCCCCAAAACAGAAGCAATAAAACACCCCCAACTGTCCCTCATAGGAAATGCTGATGGTTACGGCTTAAGGGGTTTACTACCTGCCTGATCTGACTCATAACTCATCCTATATGGTAATTCCCTGCTTTGAGCTCTTCCCAGAGCCATGTGTCTTTGGGATCATCCAATGTATTCTTTCACAGATTCATTCATTCCTTATGAGAAGCACCACGGTACAGTGGAAAGAGTCTGGGCCATCAAGTCATAGGAACCCAGGTTTAAATTCCAATTCTGATGCTTATTGGATGCATGTTCTGACCTAAGTTATTTTTTAGAAAATTTCTGTTTTCGCATCTGTAACATGGGGCTGACAGCAGAACAGTATGTGTCACTTGTCTTCCATATAGTCATAGTCAATGTGTTCAGATACTGACATATAGCTCTATCTTTTCCCCTAGACTAGGAGCTCCTTGAATACTGAAACCATGTCTCATTCCATTTTGATCGTCAACAATGACCTAGCAGAGAGCTTGGTACTTCCAGATAATCATATCGGCTGAATAAAGAACTGACAGAGTGCTTTCCCTCTCTTTTAATTTCATGCTCACAGCAAGCTAGTTGAGGATTATTTTAGCCCAGTGGAAGACAAAGGGGATTATAATATTAAAATACATGTTTCCTATTCTCAAGGAATGAACCATTTACTGTATTTGTTTAGCAAACAATTTATAAAATAATATTTAGTCTATGTCCTAACCACTTTATAAATATTAGCTCACTGAATTCTCATAATACTCCTACAAGATAGATGCTGCCTGTAGGACTGTCAATGGCCCAATGTTGCACCAGTACATGGCACAGCAAAAGTCAAACTCAGCCAGCCTGGCTCTCCAGCCAGGGTTCTTAACCAGTTGGGTGGTGCCTTTAATAGGGCATATAGGTTACATACACAAGCATATGTGAATAGTGTACAAGAGTGGTGGGTTACAGAGGACGGGAAGATCCCAGCACTGCATTGGAGCACTGGAGAAGAGAGAGGAGGCTGGCTGGAAAGACAGTCGGGGCCAGATGATAGTCAGCCCTGACCATGTGCGTAAGGAGTTTGGGCTTTAGGCCACGAGATGTCACCAAAAGTCTCTGAGCCATGGGGGAACCTAAGCAAAGCTGGCTTGAGAGAAAATTCATCTGGCAATGACATACAAGGTGGACTAAAGGGGGGAGATGGGGCAAATGGGGAGAGGGACACAGCGGTTATTACACTGGGTAAAGGAAGAGGTCACAGGGTCTAAACCAGGGCGATGGAGGCAGAAGCATGGAGCACAAATCCACAGGACGTGGTTACTGCCATGATGTAAGATGTCTATATCAGTTTCCAACCAAACCATTCAAATGAGACGTAAGTTCCAAGGAGCACTCACTGGACACTTTTTTAGCCATCCAGGGTTGCACATGGGCTCCTTGCAACACTGGTTTCTGGAGAAGGTGAAATGTGGGGCTCTCTTGAGCAGAGCATGGAAATGTAGGCTGAGCCCTTCCATTTATATGCAGCAGGTTACTGAAGCCGAGATGGCAAATTCAATTGTGACAAAGAATTCCAGCCGCCTCAAATGTGAAAGATTGCCTGGTACATCAAACTGCAGTCCCGTCTGTTATATTGCCCTATCAATCACCACCCCAGAATCTAAACCCAGCCTGGGTCTAACAGCTAATGGAGCTTTCTATTCTAATTCCTATCACTCTGGATGGGGAGGAAAAAGAGTTGAGGAATGGGGGTGAGTTATGGCCCAAGAACATGATTTGCCAGCTTTCTTCCAAGCTCTACCCATTGTCTGAAATCCTCTATCCAGCCCCAGGGTTGCATGACTCCCTGGGGAAGGTTCTCTCTAACATTAGAATGAAACGGATGTCAGGAAACAGACACAATAGGTGGACTCATAAAACTGGTACCGAGAACGTTGCTTTGACAAAAGCTGGAGTCCTCCTTATTATTTATCTATCATATTTGAAGCCTTGGAATCCCATTTTCATCTTGATGGAGGCAATAAAAGCTTAGCAAACTTTTATGGCCACCAGGATGAAGCTGAGGACTCTACCCCTGTTCCCACTCGGCAATGCTGGCAGACTTTTAAATTCAAGTCAGGATAGAAACTTTTGGTCAGAAGCAAATGTATTTATCTTGGTAAGTAGAGCCATTAAGATGTGAGCATGAATACCTGAAGAGATAAAACATAAAGGAGAAAACAGGAAGAAATAGAAGGTGAGGTTTCTGAAGCAAGAGCGGAAATGATGACGCATCAACTCCCCATCAAAAGCTTTTTAGGGTGTTTGGGGAGTGGGGCGTGAGGAAAGGCATCTGCAGAGACTGGGAGAACGGAACCCCAGGAGTGGGCCGAGGGGAGAGCGTTGCAGTGGGAGGCTGTGATCAACGTGTGCTCTCTGCTAGGAGTTTTGAGAGTAGACCTAATAAAATAGAAAAATCATGCTTGCATTTCTGTTTGTCTGTACAATCACTGTGTATCTGAAATTCACCCCCTCCACTTCTCCAAACACTAAGGAAAGTCTCCAGATGGAAAACTCTGAAGTCGGGCTGCAATATGCAGAAAATAAATAGAAAAGAAAAGAAAAAGAAGGCTTATCCAGGAAGCTGACAACTTTCTGCTCCCCTGAGATCTAATGTAGGGAGCTGGGGTGTCAAATACTACACTGGGTCAGGAAACATGGGTTCTTGTCCATTTGCTGCTAGGGACTGACAGACTGTGTGACCTCGGACAAGCCTCACTTAAACCACTCATAAAGTAAACTTCAGGGAAAATGATTTAGAGCAGAGACAGCTAAGGCATGACAAGGCATAAATAACACTAGTACTGCCACTATCCAAGCCATCGCCCATGGCAGACATCACTAATCAATCATAGCATTCTGCAGAGCAGTAGCCCCAATGACTCTGTCACTGAATCTTCTGCAAAAGCATTCTCAGTAACCACTACCAATTAATCAGAATGGGCCCAGGAGATGAAACCTGTTCACCATCCCTGGAGTAGATCTCTTCTAATCCTTGAACACCAGAGCTATAAAATGCTGCATGTCATGTATACTCTCATTACAGATACCCTTAACTAAGGTCTACCTCTCTTTCCTCTTCTCCTTGGCTTTTTTCCAAAGCCCTAGCCACCAAGGCTATGAAGAAAATTGGCTTGAAAGCCCTTCCCTCAAACCCAAGCCTGAAGCTCCAAAACTGACCTTGTGCATTTTTCTTGGTCCTCTTTACCTTAAGTTCCCTCATTCTGCTTAAAAAACAAAAACCAAAAACCAAAAAACAAAAAAAAATCCTCTTCCTGGGGCCAATGTCCCCTCTATCCTCTTAAGGATTTCATCGAGGTAGAGAATTCTATTCCTTTTCAAATGCTTTCAGATCATGGAAGAGAAGACAGCCCGGGGAAGTTCAAAGACATTTAATTATTACCCTGAGTTCTTTTGAAAATTATTAAAGAGCCCAGAACTAGAAATTCAGATTTACTCCAGATCCCCAAGAACAAATATCTCACTTGTAAATGACTTAATGTGTCTGTTTAATGTACACAAAATTATCTTTCAGGGAAGCGGATTGTTTTTCATGTCATTTTGCATTTCCAAAATACACCACCTATGACAAAAGGATTGAGATTCAAGGTCTGACAAAATCTACAGCAGAAATAATTAGCACCAGAGGCTGTGTCTGAAAGAGAGTTAAATGAAATAGAATCTGGTTACTCATTTATTTTTGTTCTCTCTAGCTGGATCTCTCCATTGTAGCCTGGAGAAGAGTAATTGTGCCTTTTGGGGCTGGAAGGGTGGTTTGTGGAATTGCCTCTATGAGGTTGTTTTGTTGGAGAGAACTTCAAGCCCCCAATACGGTAACTCCCTCTGGGCCAGGGTGCTATGAAAATCTGCTTCAGCGCTGAAACTTTCTAAGAAAAACCATCAGAAAACCCCTCTGGTTTGCAAAGTGGGCGCAGATCAGAGGAACAATGACGTTTTGCTATTTAGCATCCAAGGAGAGGCTCAGTCCTTACCCCCAAGAATGTGGACCATCTTTGCTTAAATCTTGTTAATTAAATTGGAAACACTTGAAACAGCCAATGGAGGGTTTGTTGTGGTTGTTTTTAGGTTCATCTAAGTTCACCTGAAATGAAGCTTCACTGGGGGAACTTCTGCAACGTCATACCCACTAATCCCCTGCAGCATTCACATCCTTGCTGTACATTTGGGGATTAGCCTGGCAGCTCCCACCAGCCTCCTGGGTACATGACCTTGCTCCCAAAATAAAAAACAACTTTCACCATGGTAACATCTCCTCCATCCTCAACCCCTTCTGCGTGCCTCTGCCAGTCACTATTTTAAATAAATGTGCCTCTTATGAAATGTTTACAGGTACAAAGAGATGGAGCTGCTTCTGCCCAGAGAGGAAGAGACTTTCAGGGACTTGGTGACTTGCCTCGGCAGCAGTTCTCCCAAAGCAATGCAAACAGCAAAGGACAGAGGCTGTATCTCACCCAGGGTCTCCCGGAGCAGAGGCCGCTCATTCGGGAAAAAGGCTCTTCAAGTCCACTTTGGTGCCTGTGGGGTTACCGAGTGAGAACGTGATCCCCTCAGAGGTGTCCCACTTTTCTATAGTCCTTAAAAATAGATTTTGAAAGGGCACATCCCTAGTGCCCTGACATCTGGGGCTGACCCTTCAGAACCAGTCCTGGAACAGCTTGGGAGAGAGAGGCCAGAGAGGGACAGAAGGAAATCAACCATAATAAGTTCTCAGGGTCCACAGAAGGGTTTTTGTTTTTTAAACTACTTTTTGAGTTTTGCTATTCTTTGGGCCTTCTCATTCCATCATTGATCCTGCATTCTCTGCATTTATTTATTCAGAATTCTTTACTGAGTACCTGTTATGTACACACAGTGTGTGTGTGTGTGTGTGTGTGTGTGTGTGTGTGTGTGTGTGTGTGTGTGTGTGTGTGTGTGTGTGTGTGTGTGTGTGTGTGTGTGTGTGTGTGTGTGTGTGTGTGTGTGTGTGTGTGTGTGTGTGTGTGTGTGTTTGAAGATGGCTCAAGGAGGGGCATCCAAGACTGAAATGGTTTAAAAGAAGACAACTTCTCCAGGGAGGAACTAGCCCTTTGGGATGTGACCCCTCCTCCCAAGACATCCTTCCTCCTACCCAACGTCAAGGTCACAGGCCCTGCTCCCTCAGTCAGATGCTTTCTTTCTCTGCATATGGAGATCCATCCAAGGAGCCCAAAAGGAAAAGAATTGTAGGAGGTGAGTGAGAGGCAGAGTCCTTATCACACAAGGAGAGTTTTAGTTTTTACTTTAAATGAAATGCAAAAGGCAGGGGAGCGCCAGGCAGGAACGCTCCTTGACTAGTCCCTGCTTCTATCCAGTTGTTCCGCAGCTGAGAAAGGACCATCCTTTCCCTTTTGCAGCTCTCTCAGTGTCTAGCACATTGTCAAGTGCACGACAGGTCTGAGGTCAACTTCTGCTGCCTTTACTGACTGAAGGACAGTAGAGGGGACGAGAGAACACAGAAACATTCGGGGCTACAAGGAGAGAGACTACTGGGATGCCCTCATTTCATCCTCAGAGACACTAAGACCTTGAAAGGGAATTGACTTGTCCAAGGTCACCAGAAAGGTGATGGCAGAGCTCGGGTGAGAACCCAGTTTTCTGCTGATCGCAGCTCCTCAGATGAAAGGAAGTGACTGTCATCTCAACCCTCATATCCCAAACTGATCTCTGACAATGTCATCAATCCCCAAGGTCCACACTGACACACTGCAGGAAGCCAGGTGAGTAAATTATATTCCTTCTTTCCAATGATCTAAGCTTTCTTCCTGCAGAGGTCAAAGGTGGCCAAGAAACCAAGTTGCCCACATCATGGCTCAGAGGGAGACAATAACCTCATGGCTGCTTCCCTGGGAGCCCATGCAGGTGCCTGTGAGGTTAACCAGCTCCTGAAAACAGCCGCTCTCCTTTGCAGGAAGTTATCTGTCATCCCTGGGGCATTAGCCCAGGCAGAAGGCTCTGTGAGTGCCCAGCTGATAGAATTAACTCAGAGAGATCTAGCAAGCCACAGAAGGGGAGCAGTCTAGGCCCCTCCCGATGGGATTCCATACCCTACGCCTTCCTGGGCAAGCTGGGGCCCAGAGGCCAACCCACCCAGCAGGCTCGGGTGGCCGCCAGAGAGCCCACAACCTCTGCCCTCTGAAATGCCACCCTTTTGTGATTTGGCCTCTGTTTCAAGCTATTTTTAGTGTAAGTGAAGCCCGAATTTGAGGGAAGCTGGTGTGGGAACAGGGCCTGGCCCTCCTGTCTCCTTTGCAATGAGCTGCTCCCTGTTTCCCTCAGGACAGTTGTTTCACCATCAGCCACCAAACATAGGAAAAAGAAACACTAAAAAGAGACATAGATCAGCCATTATAAAAAAAGAATGAAATAATGCCATTTGCAGCAACATGGATGGACCTGGAGACTGTCATACTAAGTGAAGTCAGAAAGAGAAAGACAAATATCATGATATCGCTTATATGTGGAAGCTAAAAAATGACACAAATGAACTATTTACAAAACAGAAACAGGCTCTCAGACATAGAAAGCAAACTTATGTTTACCAGGGGGAAAGTGTGGGAGGTGGGGAGAGATAAATCGGGAGTTCTGGATTTGCAGATACAAACTACTGTATGTAAAATAAACAACAAGATCTTACTGTACAGCACAGGGAACTATATTAACCCTATCATGAAATAGAATATGAAACCCTATAGTGAAAAATATGAATAAATAAACAAATAAATAAATCTGAATCACTACACTGTACCCCAGAAATTAACACAACATTGTAAACTGATTACACTCCAATTAAAAAAAAAGAGACATAGGGAAAAGGTCAAATTTTAGCCTTTCTGCTAAAGCAGTCTGGGAAGGTGATGGTTTCTCAAGCCTTCAGATTAACGTGCTGGAGCCTGGATTCTCCACAGGTGCAAGAAACCAGTATGCCCAGTCCATTTAGTTTCTAGACTAACACACCTCCAACAAACAAGGGAGGCCCAGAGGTCTGCTTGCCCAGGGAGGAGGCAAGTACAGTTTACAGGGAAGCTGTACAACCTCAGGAAAGATCTGTGATCCCAGAGACTTGTGAACCAGAAACCAAGCTTCCATTCACACCAGCCTCTGGCTCCCCAGACTTGCTGTGCCTTCCATGGCAGCACCGGGCCAATTTTATGAGCCACAATTAACTAGATGAGCAAAAAGATAGCCCTGGTGCTTAAGAGGCCTGGGTACACTTAACTGAGTTTTCAAGTGCCCTAATTTCCTTAGGAAAGACAGAGAAGCAACCATTCTGCCCTAGTTCCCTCACTACTCAGACACTAGGGAACATCTTCTGCAATACAATTTTTAGGGCAAATGGTAGATTTCTGTTGTTGTCATTCTTCTGAAGGAGTTGTTTTTCTGGAATAAGCCTCATTCTGGACCCAGACCCTAAAAATGGGGCTTTTAGTGCACTAATTTGGGATGTTTGGGGCCTGAAGGCACAAGTCAGTCTGCCTCCTCCTAAACATAGCCAAGTAAACTAAACTTGGAAGCATCAGCTCGCGTGTGGTCCCGAGTGTGACTTTCCAAACACGTGCTCACTGGCAATGACAATGGCTGGCGACTCATCATCATCATCTCTATTTTTGAGTCTCCCTGCTAAACAAACTCCCTTGCAGCTGAAATGGAGGCACTAAGGAGTCTCAGTCCATCAGGATATTTTTCTGGCAAACAGGGGTTGCTAAACCATCAGCATTTCCCAAAGGCCCTGAAGGAAAAGCTGGGTGAGAAAACTCCTAGCCCAAGGTGGTGGGCTCCAAATACAGGTGTTCCATTTCCTACAAAGCCTGCAGGGGGCGCCAGTTTCTACTGGATGGGAGGGAAGGAGGGAGTTTAATCATAAACACATTTGCTCAGGCCCCTTGGGTCCAGCAGCAGGAAGACACAGGATATAAGATCAAGATTAGAAGAGTTGGGCTCCCAGGCTCTGATTTATCACCAAATTACTTCAAAAACCCTGTCACCCAAAAGCACCGTAGCAAAACACAATTTAACATGTCACTTTCAACACTTGGGATGATTTCACTTTGCAGATTTCACTAGAAGAACCAGTATGTGTCCCGGTGCTTTGAATAGCTTCTGACACCTTGCAGGTGGTCCAGGAAAGCTTGAAGGAATGGATGAACGGCTCCGAGGAGATGCCCTGCACGTGTAGTAGAACCTGTCCTTAGCTTCTGGTGACTTAACACACCTTCTTGCATCCTTCCAATGGATTTGTGGATGCTGCCTACCAAAATGGATGTTAAAGACACCTCCCCACATCAGAAGGAGCTGGCGGGCCCTCTGAAACCAGCCCTGTGTTTGTCAGCCTCACCCCACCTCCAAGGAGGACGAGATGTAGAGACCACAGTGAGCACACTTGATCCTCTTCCCACAAGAGTCATCTGTCATCCTGCCAAGATGTTTCCTGTGACACATGTGCCTACAATACAGCTCCCAGGGAGAGCCCAGCCGGCCCTCAAGCCCCTGGGAAGCTCAGGGTGGCTATATGAAGTGAGAATTTCCTGGCCGACTTGTCAATAATGAGTCAGGCTGGCATGAGCCAGCTTCAGAAATGACAGGGCCTGAATTGTGTGTACGGACGAAACATCACCAGCTGGCTGGATCCAGACCTGGGTCCTGGGACACTCAGATCTGCTGAGGATACTCAGATTCCCTTCAAGTGGCCATGCCCAGGGCTAGCTCGGCCCTGAGAGGACATGTGAGTTTGATGAGGACTGAGGGCTGTTCCATCTCTTTCCAGAAAAGGATTTATCCTCCCCTCCCCACCTGTGTGTCTCCACACTAGCTCGCTTCCTCCGTGACACAGTGACCAGGCCCCCAAAACAATAATAAAAATAATCACAGCTCATGTTCATTGAACACTAACCATGTAATAGGCACAATTCTAAACATTTTACAACACTAACACATGAAATCCTCAGAACAAAATTAAGAGGCAGGGACTTTATTATGCCCATTGGAAAGATGAAGAGACTGAGGCACTGAAAGGTGAAGCAACTAGCCCAGGGTAAATGCCCAGAGGGTGGCCAAGCTGAGACTCAGTAGAATGACTTGAGGAGGCTGGGTTCCTAACCACTCTGCCGTACCACACAGGGCAGCCCTCCACGTGCCAAAGGCACAGCATCCCTTCCCAAGGATGCACATCCAAGGGACAGAGGAAAAGCATGAGTTGGTGATTTGGGGATGATAAGTGCTCCACGTCCCTCCTGTTGGTTCCAATCAAATGAGAAAGAGACACTATGAGCCAAAGGGAGAGCAAAAGGGAGTAGGAGCCTCAGTTCTGATGATGCTCAATCAGGCAAGGGGCAGGGCTCCTATCTCCCAGCCCAGACAAATAAGCTGAAATGGAGCGAGCAGAGGCAAGGGGAAGTCTGAGTGTCCTGCCTTACTTACTGGGGCTCCACGGCTGGGTGCCGTCTTCAATTCTGTGTGCCAGGGAACACCAATGAGGGTATGTGGACTAGACAGATAGATGAGTAGATATAGCTGGATGAAGAAACAGATGGATGATGCAGAAGAACAAAACAGGCACCCACTCCCCCCAAAAAACCCAGAGGAGGGAGGCATAAGCACTTGCCACCAAAAACCAGAGGCCATGGGAGCCAGGGATGAACAGCTGGGAAGATGTGGGCTGCTCCTGGGCCAGGACGCTCTTCCTGTCTCCAGAGCTGTCCAAGGACTGATTTCTCCTTCATTTTCACAGGGGAGGTCAGAGGAGTCACCACATCAGCTAGTAAAATTAACAGCCGCTTTTTACAGAATGCGCTGGAGAGATCGGCACACGGCACAGAACTTACGGCCGGCAGACTGGCAGCTGGTGGGGCTGAGGCACCCAGCCTGCAGGTCCGGACCAGGAGTGTCCTCCAGGGTAGGACTGGACTCTAGGCTGCTGGGCAGGGTCTGGGCTGCGCTGACTGCAGGGGATACAGGCAGGTGAAGAGGGAGAAGAAAGGGACTCTGCTACAGAATTCCCAGATGTACTTCAGTGACCTTGGGAAGGGGAAATTCACGTGCTGAGCCAGCTGTGGAACTTGTGGGCCCACCCAGCTCTGGCCATCTCTACTGCATCATTTAGTTGAGCCTATGGAAGTAAACGAAGAGGGTCTCTATAAGAAGGGGCTAGATGGTAGATTTTATCTACCTTGTGCTGGTGGAACAAGTCCTGTTGGCTGCTTAGAGTGGCCAGTTGCAGAGCAGAAGGGGAACTCAGTGATCTGGTTTGGGCGTGGGCAATGTGTTCTGTTTCAGGACCAAACAGTAACTGTTTTAGGGTGGTGTAT
Source organism: Vicugna pacos (assembly GCF_048564905.1). Classification (NCBI taxonomy): domain Eukaryota; kingdom Metazoa; phylum Chordata; class Mammalia; order Artiodactyla; family Camelidae; genus Vicugna; species Vicugna pacos. Next base: position 46,219,507 of record NC_132997.1, on the reverse strand, counting down.
TTTGGGCTCTGTGGGTACTACTCAACGCTGCTGCTGCAATGCGTTGCAAAAGCAGGCACAGACAATATGTAAATGAGAGCGTGGCTGCGTCCCAATAAAACTGTGTTTATGAACACTGAAATCTGATTTCACATAATTTTCACATGTCACAAAATATTCTCTTGATTTTTTAAAAAACCATTCTAAAAATGTAAAAACCACCCTGAGCTTGTGAGCCGTACAAAACAGGCAGTGAGCCGGATTTGGCCCACGGGCTATAGTTTGCCAATCCCTGGGCTGGTTAAATGTTTCCCAAAGCGTGTTCTTTGTGATGCTCACAGGTGTTTCATGGGGAAAGGGTTCCCTGGTGAAACGGGAATGGGAAATGCTGGGCAGGACAAAGTCTTCCAGTTTTCTTACGGCAGGACTTCTTCGAGCCTTATTTGCTGATACACATTAGCAATCTCGAAAAGGGGATGAGAAGTAAAGTCTGTTCAACTTCCAGGGAAGCATTTTTATTCTGGACCATCTCCTACATGTAGGGTTCTACAGAACCTAATTAAAGCAACGAGGATGAAGTCTGAGCAACGGCCAGCAGTGGCACCACCAAATGTGATCTTGCCTCTCTGTAAACATCTCCAGTGACAGGCAGCTCACTACCTACATGGGTTCCTGTTGAATCCAGTAACTTCTCTGACTTGTTTTCCCACCCAGCGATGCTGGGTCACAGGGAACAAATCTAGCGTAATCTAGTGCATCTTTCATCAGACAAAGAAAAACCTTCATATTTAATAATATAAATAAAGCATACTTTCTTTGATTTATTCATACTCAAAATGTAAACTCTACGAACAGGATAAAATAAAGAGCCATTAAACTCAGTTCCTTGAAAAGAAATCTCACTTAGGGGTTAAAGAAAACTTAAAATCTCAGTTGACTCCCAGCTGCACTGAAAGTGGGATCTACCTGTTCATTCTGGGGGTACCCTTAGTGAAAACACAGGCCCATAAAACCTATGGTCTTTCTGCCACATAGGGCATCTGTAGGTGATAGAGAAATTTTATGTAGATTTGACTAAATTGTAACAAGCAGGGAGGGGAAGGGAGCAGAGTTGAGAGGAAGAGAGAGTGAGATGCAAACGAGAGCTGTGTGTGAATTTGCCACCAGGCACCACTGAAATCAAAGAGTAGAGGATGCTGATGAGAAAATGTCACCAGCACCATGGGACACCTAAGGGAGAAATGAAGGCAATGATGTCACCTGTGTGATTCAGCTCTGCCCAGGTGCCTTCCATGTTGCTCAACTGGTCCAATTTCAGGCACAAACAGCACAGCAGTGAAAGCATCTAACTCTACTAAACCAGTAGGACTATTTCTCTTTGAAAGGCTTATCTGAGACATATTTTCTTTGGGGCCCAAGGAGATAAGGATAGAATGGTTCAGGCTGTGTATATAATGTGAATGTATAATGCCACACATGCACTATATTTAGGAAGATAAGGAAAGACTGGCATTTTTCTCTCTCCTTAATTCAACAAATCATCCCCCAGATGGTGAAGCAAGTAGCATATATTTTCAGCTCATGGATTAGATGTGCGTGTTTCCTGGAGCAATATTTAAATGGAGTAGCATGGGAATATAAGGAAAATAACTAAAGAGAGTCATTCTAAAGGCTCTCCCTTTGCTTAAGGAGCTGAGAGCTGTATGGGCAAGATCGGTCTTTAATGTGAGCACAAAACACTGAGTCTGTAATGGGGCAGAGGTACAGCTCAGCCAGCGCACTATGCTTACACCTTGAGGTGAGGTCACGCTTGGCCACAACACGTAGTTTTTCTAGGGAGACAGTTGCTCTGAGATTGATGTGGAAATTAATATGGATATTCAGAAACAAGGTTCTAATGGAGATGGTGTGATGCGTGTGGATCTGTTGCATGTGTGTATCTCTATGTCTCTAACTTTCCTCATTATAAATGGGTTCTCCAATACTATCATTCTTGTAGTATATTAGGCAATTCCTGCCTAAAGAATTTCTTTCAATTTCTGCCTCTCAATTTCTTAATTTATAAAATAAGGAGTTAAATTAGTTCAAGAATCAGTCAAATATGACCCATGAAACAAATCTGGCCCACCACTTGTTTTTGTAAATAAAGTTTTATTAGAACACAGTCACACCCATCCATGTACTGTTTGTGCTGCTTTCAAACTATGATGGCGGAGTGGAGTAGTTGTGACCGAGTCTCTATGGCCTGCAAACCCTAAAATATTCACTACCTAGCCCTCTACAGAAAAACTTAACCCTGAACTAGACTATCTCTAATATTGATTTTGGCTTACAATTCTATAAAGCACAACCAAACAGCACAAAAGCCTAGTCTGTATGTTTCCTGCATTTTTATTTATTTATATATCCCACTTTATTGCACTTTGCAGATTCTGTGTTTTTTTGTAAATTGAAGGTTTGTGGCAACCCTGCATCAAGCAAGTCTGTAAGAGCCATCTTTCCAATGGCATTCGCTCACTTTGTGTCTTTGTGTTTCACTTTGGTGATTCTCACATATATTTCAAGCTTTTTCATTATTTGTTATGATGATCTGTCTTCTGATGTTGGTCAATGACTCACTGAAGGCTCAGATGATGGTTAGCATTTTTTAGTAATAAAGTATTTTTAACTATGGTACATACATTTTTTAAAACATAATGCTACTGCACACTTAATAGACTATAGTATAGTGTAAACACAATTTTTATACACACTGGGAAACCAAGAAATTCATATGACTTGCTCTACTGCAATATTCACTTTATTGCGGGGGTCTGAACCCAAACCAGCAATATCCCCAAGGTATGTCTGTACTGCCTTACTTTTATTTATTTTATTTTTTTATTGAAGTACAGTCAACTACAATGTATCAATTTCTGGTGTAAAGCAGAATGTCCCAGTCTTGCATATACATACATGTATTTGTTTTCACATTTTTTTCCATTAAAGGTTACTACAAGATACTGAGCATAGTTCCCTGTGCTATACAAGAGAAACTTTTTACAAATCTTGTTTTACTTCCTTATTTATTTTTAACTGAGTTAGAGTCAGTTTACAGTGCTGTGTCAATTTCTGGCATACAGCACAATTTTTCAGTCATACATGAATACACATGTATTTATTTTCATATTCTCTTTCCCCATGAGCTACCACAAGATCTTGTATATATTTCTCTGTGCTATACAGTATAAATTTGTTTATCTATTCTACATATACGTGTCACTATCTACCAATCTCGAACTCCCAGTCTGTTCCTTCCCACCCAACTCCACCCTGGCAACCACAAGTTTGTATTCTGTCTGTGAGTCTGTTTCTGTTTTATATTTAAGTTCATGTGTCTTCTTTTCTTTTTTTAGATTGCACATATGAGTGATATCAGACGGTATTTTTCTCTCTTTCTGGCTTACTTCACTTAGAATGACATTCTCCAAGGACATCTATGTTGCTGCAAATGGCATTATGTTGTCATTTTTATGGCTGAATAGTATTCTGCTGTATAAATATACCACAGCTTCTTTATCCAGTCATCTATCAATAGACATTTAGGCTGTTTCCATGTCTTGGCTATTGTAAATAGTGCTGCTATGAACACTGGGGTGCAGGTGTCTTTTTGAATTAGGGTTCCTCCCAGATATATGCCCAGGAGTGGCATTGCAGAATCATATGGTAAGTCTATTCCTAGTCTTTTGAGGAATCTCCATACTGTTTTCCACAATGGCTGCATCATTCCTGCAAACAGTGAAGAAGGGTTCCCTTTTCTCCACAGCCTCTCCAGCATTTGTCATTTGTAGACTTCTGAATGATGGTCAATCTGACTGGTGTGACGTGATTCCTCATTGTGGTTTTCATTTGCATTTCTCTGATAATGAGTGATACTGAGCATTTTTTCATGTGCCTATTGGTCATTTCCTATGCCTTCATTGGAGAATTGCTTGTTCAGGTCTTCTGCTCATTTTTGGATTGAGTTGTTTGTTTTTTTCTTATTAAGTTGTATGATTTGTTTATATATTCTGGAGATCAAGCCTTGTCAGTTTCATCTTTTGCAAATATTTTCTCCCATTCTGTAGGTTGTCATTTTGTTTTGCTTATGGTTTCCTTTGCTGTGCAAAAGCTTGTAAGTTTAATTAGGTCCCATTTGTTTATTTTTTGCTTTTATTTCTATTTCTTGGATAGACTGCCCTAGGAGAACATTGCTGAGATTTATGTCAGATAATGTTTTGCCTATGTTTTCTTATAGGAGGTTTACTGTGTCTTGTCTTATGTTTAGGTCTTTAATCCATTTTGAGTTTATTTTTGTGTACAGTGTGAAGGAGTAGTCTAGCTTCATTGATTTACATGCTGCTGTCCAGTTTTCCCAACACCACTTGCTGAAGAGACTGTCTTTTCTCCACTGTATATTCTTTTTTCCTTTGTCAAAGATTAATTGACCAAAAGTTTGTGGGTTAAATCTATTTTTATATATATTGGCTAACATTTGTACATATCAAACTCCCAAACTTATCCTCTTCCACCCGCTTTCCCTGGTAACCATAATATTGTTTACTAAGTCTGAGAGTCTGTTTCTGTTTTGTAGGTGAGTTCACAGTGTCCTTTTTTTTTTTTTAACATTCCACAAATGAGTGATTATCATATGGTATGATGATCTCTAGGTCCATCCATGTTGCTGCAAATGGCACTATTTTATTCTTTTTTATGGCAGAGTAGTTATTCCATTGTATACCACAACTTCTTTATCCAGTCATCTGTCAATGGACATTTAGGTTGCTTTCATGTCTTGGGTACTGTAAACAATGCTACTATAAACACTGGAGTGCATGTATCTTTTCACATTAGGGTTCCCTCCAGATACATACCCATAGGTGGGATTGCTGGATCATATGGTAAGTCTATTTTTAGTTTTTTGAGGAATCTCTATACTGTTTTCCATAATGGCTGCACCAAACTACACTCCTACCAGCAGTGTAGGAGGGTTCCCTTTTCTCCACAGCCTCTCCAGCATTTGTCATTTGTGGACTTCTGAATGATGGTCATTCTGACTGGTGTGAGGTGATAACTTCATTATAGTTTTGATTTGAATTTCTCTGATAATTAGTGATATTGAGCATTTTTTCATGTGCCTACTGGTCATTTCGTATGCCTTCATTGGAGAATTGCTTGTTCAGGTCTTCTGCTCATTTTTGGATTGGATTTTTTTGTTTTTTGCTATTAAGTTTTATGAGATGTTTACATATTCTGGAAATTAAGCCTTTGTCAGTCACATCATTTGCAAGTATTTTCTCCCATTCTATAGGTTGTCATTTAGTTTTGCTTATGATTTCCTTTGCTATGCAAAAGCTTGAGTTTAATTAGGTCCCATTTATTTTTGCTTTTATTTCCATTGCCTGAGTAGATTGCTCTAGGAGAAAGTTGCTAAGATTCATGTCAGAGAATGTTTTGCCTATGTTTTCTTCTAAGAGATTTATTATATCATCTTATATTTAAGTCTTTAAGCCATTTTAAGTTTATTTTTGTGTATGGAGTAGGGGAGTGTTCTAAATTCATTGATTTACATGCTGCTATCCAGTTTTCCCAACACAACTTGCTGAAGAGACTGTCTTTTCTCCATTGTATATTCTTGTCTCTTTTGCCGAAGATTAATTGACCATAGGTCTGTGGATTTATTTCTGGGCTCTCTATTGTTCCATTGATCTATATGTCTGTTTTTATGCCAATATCATGCTGTTTTGAATACTTAGCTCTGTAGCATTGTGTGATGTCTGGGAGGGTTTTATTCCTCCAGTTTTGTTCTTTTTCTTCAATAACGCTTTGGCAATTCTGGGTCTTTTGTGATTCCATATAAATCCTCGGATCATTTGTTCCAGTTCTGTAAAAAATGTCCTGAATAATTTTATAGGGATCGCATTAAGTCTGTATTGCCTTAGGCTGTATGGCCATTTTAGTGATATTGATTCTTCCAATCCAAGAGCATGGGATATCTTTCCATTTCTTTAAGTCTTCTTTAATTTCCTTAATCAGTGTTTTGTACTTCTCCATGTAGAAGTCTTTCACATCTTTGGTCAGATTTATTTCTAAATGTTTTATTGTTTGAGTGCAATCTTAAAAGAGATTATTTCTTTACTTTCTTTTCCTGTTGATTCATTATTAGTGCAAAGAAATGCAACTTATTTTTGTACATTAATCTTTTACCCTGCTACCTTGCTGAATTCTTTTATTAGCTCTTATAGCTTTTGTGTGGAGTTTTTAGGGTTTTCTATATATAGTATCATGTCATCTGCATATAGTGACACTTTTACCTCTTCCTTTTCCAATTTGGATCCCTTTTATTTCTTTTTCTTGCCTGATTGTTGTGGCTAGGACTTCCAAGATTATGTTGAATAGGAGTGGTGAGTGTGAGCAACCTTGTCTTGTCCCAGATTTTAGTGGGAAGGTTTTCAGTTTTTCTCCGTTGAGTACTATGCTGGCTGTAGGTCTGTCATAAGCAGCTTTTATCACGTTGAGATATGTTCCTTCTATATCCACTTTTGTAAGGGTTTTTTTAAATCATAAATGGGTGTTGATTTTATCAAATGTTTTTTCTGCATCTATTGAGATGATTATGTGGTTTCTGTCCTTTCTTTTGTGGATGTGGTGTATCACACTGATTGATTTGCATATGTTGAAGCATCCTTGTGTCCCTGGGATGAATCCAACTTGATCATAGTGTATGATCTTTTTTACATGCTGTTGGATTCTGTTTGCTAATATTTTGTTGAAGATATTTGCATCTATCTTCATCAGTGATATTGGCCTGTAACTTTCTTTTTTGGTAGTGTCTTTGTCTGGTTTTGTTATCAGTTTGATGATGGCTTCATAGAATGAGTTTGGGAGTACTCCCTCTTTTTCAATTTTTTAGAAGAGTTTGAGAAGGACTGGTATGAGTTCCTCATTGTATGTTTGGTAGAACTCCCCACTGAAGCCATCTGGTCCTGGACTTTTGTTTGCAGGGAGGTTTTTTTAATTGCTAATTCTATTTGATTTCTAGTGATCAGTCTATTCAAGCAGTCAGTTTCTTCTTAATTCAGTCTTGTTGGACTCTATGTTTCCAGAAACTGGTCCATTTCTTCTAGGTTATCCAGTTTGTTTCCATACAGTTGTTCATAGTATTCTCTTTTGATATTTTATATTTTTGTGGTATTGGTTGTAATTTCTCCATTTTCCTTTCTTATTTTGTTTATTTGTGTTCTCTCTCTTTTCTTCTTGGTAAGCCTGGCCAGAGGTTTGTCAATTTAGTTTACTCTTTCAAAAAACAGCTTTTGGTTTGATTTTTTCTGTTGTTTCTTATCTCCATTTTATTTATTTCCTCCCTGATCTTTATTATTTCCTTCCTTCTGCTGACATTTGGTTTTGTTTGCTCTTCTTTTTCTAATCCTTTTAGATGGTAGGTTAGATTGTTTATTTGAGATTGTTCTTCTTTTCTGAGGAACATCTGTATCGCTATCAACTTCCCTCCTAGGACTGCTTTTGCTGCACCCCATAGACTTCTTGTGGTTGTGTTTTCATTGTCATTTGACTTAAAGTATTTTTTAATTTCTCCTTTGATTTCATCATTGACCCATTGTTTTTTTAGTAGCATGTTGTTTAATCCCCATGCTGTCATTTTTTTCTCCTTTTTGTTTTTCTGTGGTTGATTTCCAATTTCATGGCATTGTGGTCAGAAAAGATGCTTGAGATAATTTCTATCCTCCTAAATTTGTTGAGGCTTCTTTTGAGCCAGAGTACATGATCTATCCTAGAAAATATTCCATGTGCACTTGAAAAGAATGTATATTCTATTTTGGAGGGTGTCATTTTTCTGAAAATATCAACCAAGTGTAATTGTTCTATTGTGTCATTTAGTTTCTCTGTTGCCTTATTAATTTTCTGTCTGGAAGATCTGTCCAATGATGTTAATGGGGTGTTAAAGTCTCCTACTATAATTGTGTTCCCATCAATTTCTCCCTTTATCTCTGTTAGTATTTGCTTTATGTATTTAGGTGTTCCTATATTGGGTGCATATATGTTAACAAGTATAATATCCTCATCTTGTATTGCTCTTTTAATCATTATATAGTGTCCTATTTTATCTTTCTTTATGGCCTTTGTTTTAAAGTCTATTTTGTATGGGCGGGGGCGTGGGAAGGGACAGACTGGGATTTCAAAATTTGTAGATACTGACAGGCATATGCAGAATAGATAAACAAGATTATACTGCATAGCACAGGGAAATATACACAAGATCTTGTGGTAGCTCACAGCGAAAAAGAATGTGACAATGAATATATGTACGTTCATGTAACTGAAAATTGTGCTCTATGCCGCAATTTGACACATTGTAAAATGACAATAACCCAATAAAAAAAGTTAACAAATTTAAAACATAAAGTCTGTTTTGTCCGATACCAGTATTGCTACTCCCGCTTTCTTATCATTTTCATTTGCATGAAATATCTTTTTCCACCCTCTCACTTTCAATCTATGTGTGTCCTTCTCCCTAAAGTGGGTCTCTTGTATGCAGCATATTGTAGGTTCTTGTTTTATTATCCAGTCTGCCACTTTATGTCTTTTGATTGGAGCATTTAGTCCATTGACATTTATGGTAATTATTGATAGATGTGTGTTTATTGCAATTTTGAACTTAGTTTACAGTTGATTGGTATTTCCTGTTTGTTCCTTTCTTTTTCTTTTTGTGGTTTGATAATTTTCCTTTGTATTATCTTGATTTCTTTTTGATTTTTGTGACTCTTCTATAAGCTTTGAACTTGTGGTTACCCTGTTTTAAGTATATTAATCCTTTACTATATCTGTTTCAAACTGATTGTCATATAGGCTCAAACCCATCCTAAAAAGAACTAAAATAAAGAAAAAAAAACTATATTTTCTTGCTTCCCTCTCCCAACCTTATGATTTTTATGTCTCCTTTTATCTCTTCATGTTTATTCTGTTGTAACTCATTGTAGTTATCACCTTTCCAATTATGTTTTTCTCCTTTCTATAGCATTCTGCTTCTTTTCTATTTAGAGTAGGCCTTTCAATATTTCTTTTACCATAGGTTTAGTACTGCCGAATTCTTTTAGTTTTTGCTTGTCTGTGAAATTCTTTCTCTCTCCTTCTATTCTAAAGGATAGCCTTGCTGGATAAAGTATCCTAGGTTGCAGCTTTTTCTCATTCAGGACTTTGAATATATCTTGCCACTCGCTTCTGGCCTGCAGTGTTTGTGTAGAGAAATCAGCTAAAAGCCTTATGGGGGTTCCCTTGTAATTAACTCTTTGTTTTTCTCTTGCTGCCTTTAGAATCATTTCTTTATCTTTAACCTTGGTCATCTTGATTATAATATGTCTTGGTGTAGGTCTATTTGGGTTCTTCTTGTTTGGGACCCTCTATGCTTCCTGTACTTGCATATCTGATTCCTTCTTTAGGTTTGGTAAGTTTTCAGTCATGATTTCTTCAAATACCTTTTTGATCCCCTTTGCTCTTTCTTCTCCTGCTGGGGCCCGTATTATGCATAGGTTAGCATGTTTTATATTATCCCATAGGTCCCTTATATTGTTTTCACTGGTTTCTATTTGCTTTTCTGTCTGCTGTTCTGATTGGGTGACTTCTGTTATCCTGTCTTCTACATCACTTATTCATTCCTCTGCATTGTTTAGTTGGCTTTTGACAGCCTTTAGGTCAGCTCTCATCTCTGCCATTGAGCTTCCTGTGTTTAATTGGCTCCTCTTTATAGTTTCAATTTCCTTTTTGAAGTATTCTCTGTCTCTATTCACAATCTCTCTTAGTTCCTTCAGTGCTTTGATCACTCCCTTTCAGAAATCATGATCTAGTAGACTGTAAAGGTCTATTTCATTGACGATTCTTTCAGGGGATTTTCCTTGTTCTTTTAATTGGGAGTGGTTCCTCTGCTTCTTCATTTTACTTATATCTCTCTGGCACTATGGATTTTGGACTATCAGTTATCTACTGTGGTCCTGAAGTGATTTATTTATTTGTTCATTTTTTTTAAAGAGGATGTGGAAATAAAACTAAAAAAGAAAAAAAAAGCAAAAAACAACCCAACAATAATACAAAAAAATTTTAAATAAATAAAATTTGAAGTTTAAAATGAGGAAAAATTTTAAAAACCAAATTAAAATAAAAATTAAAATTAAGAAAACAAATTTAAATTTAAAAATTTTTTTCAAAAATTTTAGAAGAAAAAAGATTTAAAAACAGAATACCTAAATAACAGAACAAAAAAAATCAAAAAAGTCAAAATTTTTTTAATTTAAAAAAATTTAAAGAGGAAAAGAAAATTAAGATTAAAAATAAAAAACATAAAAATTAGAAAGTAAAAAATAAAAATTTTTTAAAAAGAGGAAAAAAAAGGAGAATATATTCCCATGTAGACTGTGTGCTTCTAATAATGTTGTTGTGAGGTCTGTTTTAAGTACTACCTTACTTTTAGAAAGATTTCATTTGACTCAGAAAACTCTAAGGAGCACATAATCACATACGTGTAAAGTTCAAATAGGAAGCCAAGGGGAAGTGAGAGAAAAGACGCAGAGATGAAGCTGGGCAGATATGAATACATAGCATGCAAAACCTGAGATACTGTGTATTTCCAATGGGCCACAAACTTGGCTCCAAGCAGCTACTACAAAAAGAGGGCCATGAGCCCTTTCCCAAGTTAGAGTGTCCACTAGAGGTTCACCAGGAGGACCACAGCAATTGTGGCACAAAGAACTATTTACTCCAAGTCTGTGCATAAGCAGGTAACGTGAGATGTAGTGAACAGAGTCCCCAGCAAGACCCAAACACCTGGCAGGTATCTCAACAGCATTTAGTGCTACACAGAAACATTCCTTGGTGTGGGCCCACTCCAAATCCCAAAGTGCAGCTGATCAATTCTCCTAGTATCATTGCAAATTTTGAATTAAGCAGGTATCAATTTTATAATCAGAAAACAAATATTTTGAATTTAAAAAAAGATAAGGGAAACAGTCATCCTTGACAGTCTGGGGATGCACTGTGATACCCCTCAGCCATCATTCCCAGAGAAGGCTCTGCCCAGTCCTGCTGTTTCTGTGAAGCTGAGCCTGAGTGCCCAGACAAGAGAAAAGGCAGAGACAGGCTACTCTGAGACCTGGTTAAGGAATGTTTATCACCTTGGTGATGAAGCCCCAGGTGTTAACTATAAAAAGCACTGGTGACCGGCGACTCTCACTTGTCACTGTTTACATTGAGCTCTACAACTTTGTATCTAGTTTATCGATATAAATAATTCACACCCTGCATCTCTGGTGCTCATTGCCTTATGCCCATTGCCTTGAACAGTGCCTGGTGCAGTTGAGAAATAAGTACTTACTGAATGAATGATGAGAGATCCTGGACAACAAGTGAATCTACGGGCCTGCTGAAGTTGTCTGGGCAAACCCTTCCCCACCTGGGCCTTACTTCAACTTTAAGACTCTCGCCTGTGGCAATGAGACAGGTGAGAAAGGGGTCCAGATGTGGAGGCCAAGCTCCTGAGCTGTGCGTCAAGGAAAACAAATTAAAAATTGAAAAGGGAAACTGAACAACCGGGTGTCTAGTCTTGCTTGAGTCTCGCTGTGGTGAGGATAAACACTGGGACAGTTCAAGACAAACAGCTCTGGTTCTGAACAGGCAGAGCTGCTTTCTCGTGTGCAGTGAGGATGTGGTATGAAATCTGTTCCTTGCTCAGGGCAAGAATCTGTCTTCCCTAAAGAAGAGGGCTGGCTCTGAAGGTTCTGCCCGAAGGTACTCGGAGCTGCTGGCTCTCTAAGCAGGGGACTCTGCTCAGAACACACCAGAGCAGCCCAGGCAGCATTTTCTCCAAGGAGACCTCCGGCAGCTGGCATCATGGGACGTCCCAGGCAAGGAGGCCTGGGCAGACCACACTGTCCACACAAATGTTAAGAGAATCAGGCCAAACAGTCTCGGGACCTAACTGGCCTGGGGACAATAATGTCAAAATGCCACAGCCACAGCAAGAGCTTGCAGTGGCTTTGAAAAGACAAGGCGTTATCTTGAACTGATAAGTAATGACACTGAAGGAGCACTAGACAGGAGTCCAGAGGCCAGCAGGTACTAGCCTGGTTCTGTCACTTCACTGCCCTTCTGAGGCCTCAGTTTGTTCAACTGTAAAATGGACATAAATTCACTGATAGGATTGGCTTCCTGGCTTCTTCATAATGAACCCCTACAACACAACAGCCAAACTGGAGATATGCAATGAACGCAATGTGGTCCTTACCCTTCAACCTGATCAGAACATACAGGGCCTGGCCCAGCATCTGGCTCCTGAGAGGCTCATAAGAATGTTGTCATCAGCAGTAGCTTCAAGGTGGCTGCTGGATGCACTTCGCCTGTGAGTTCTACTGCTAAATACCACATACATCCAGCCACCTGCCTCCACCGTGTGGTCCTAGTTCAGGCCTTGCCTCACCAGGTCTGCTGCAGTAAGGTACCCTCTCCTGACCTGTCACAGGTGCTGGGAGCTCACTATCCCAACCATCCCAGCATCTCTGAGCTCCTGCCTCACCAATTTGGTCTCTACTTGTCTATTTGTGTTCTTCTCAGCACAACCACCAATCACAAGGCCACTCCCTCAAAAATCTCCTTTTCCTACAAAATTCAGCTTTAGCTCAGCATTTGAAGACCTGATAAGCTGCCTTCTGCTCACTGTCACAGTCTTACGTCCCCTCAAGGGCCTGTGTGTTCACAGCCCAGGCCTCAGTCCTCCAATGCACCACACCTCTGCTCTGCTCCTGATGTTCTCTTGCTCTGGAATAATCTCTCCTTTGACTTTCAAGATCCTAACTCACATTGCCAAGCTAAACTCAAATGCCTTCTGTTTTATTAGTATTCTCAGCTTCTGGCCTCGTAAGGGATCCCCTTTCTTGTTTTCAAGCTCAGTTATGTTTTTATTTTTGATATTGTCACTGTCATCAAATGTGCTCAGTTCACTTTGAACTGGAAGATGCTGCTCAAAGGTTTTCCTCTCTGTGAAGCCCTAGAAGGCTTTCTTGACATTCCCCTTCTCCCCTATACTCAGCCTCCCCCGCCATACACAACTTATGCAATGTTTGTACTCAGAGTATTTCTCCTCCAGAAACTCTTCCAATAACTTCCATCCACAGTGCAGTGGAATTAGGGTTTTCCATGGGGATGAAAAAACACCTGGCCCAGAGCTGGTGCTCAGTATCTCTTAGCTGATGCTGAAGAAGACAGTTAGAACTGTCCTCAGTGGTCACATGGAAGTAGCCGGCATCACATGTGTGCACCAAACTGTTGGCTGCTCCCCATCCACTATCACTGCTGACCGTATAGAATGCACTGTCTCCATTTCATCCCATGTGAATACCCAGACCCAGAATTCAACCTCCTTAAGTTTCCAACACTGAATCCACTCACACAAGTGTGAAAAGGCAATGGAGACTTTACTGAAGACTCTGGAGGGGAGATGAAGGTGGTGGTCACACAGCACAGCCCACAACAGGCCATCTTCGATTCCTCACTAGACAGGGCTACCCAGTCACTCCTGGGTCCCACTGACCCAGACTGTCCCCCTCTGCCTTTCTCCACACCACAACTGGCCTCACCAGTTTCTCTCTCTTCCTCTCCAAATTCCTAACTTAAAATTTTGCTGCCAATTAATGTCAGCCATGACTTCATAACCAGATTCTTCAGAAGCCTTAGCTCCCAGAGGTCCCTCAGTTAACAGAACCCTGTCCTCCTTGAAGGCTGTTTGGCCACCACCTTTGTGACTCAAGCATGATGACATTCAGTGTCTTAATCCTTCCCTTAAGTTGTTCGTAAGATATTTTATCCCAAGCATAATGCAGCGTTCTCCCCAAGAAGGATTCTTGATGAGTGAAGTTTTACCACCTCTCTGTCATCTATAGCCACCTCCTCGCTGAGTTTCTGCCATGAAACATTGAGAGTGATGATCTCTATCTTCCAGCATCCCTGACTGATCTTCAATTCCCCCCAAGTCACCAGGATATCCCCATTTATTCTATCTCTGAGCCAAATGATTTTGACCAAGCCCCAGCTTCAGGCCCAGGAAGGGCAACCCATACAAACCAGTTTCCAGAATCACATGAAGTCATTTGGAATACAACATCCTTCTCAGGGAACTTCTTGACTCTAAGCAGACCCCAGAAAGCTGGTGGACAGGGCTGCCCAAGGAAGGAGCCTGGTCTGGCTGTGCTGACCAACTCCAGCTTGTTCACCCCAAATCGTCACCATCTTTGTACTGAAAGACCCATGTCCCAGGACCCCCAGGCAAACAAGAATGGTTGGTTACTACAGGTTTGTCCCAGCCACCATCCTTGCCAAGAACCCACTGCTCACAAGGACAGTCAGTGAAGCCAAGCTCCACACGAGCAAATCAGAGAGAATGCAATAAATGCACAGAGAAGGGGAGGATGAGCCCTGGCAGCAGGTGGGGCTGGGAGACAGGCTCCCAGAAATAAGATCACACGAGCAATGGGGCCAAGCATGGGGCCAACAGTCTCAGGTGGGCTGCCGACAAGTTACACCATCGGCATGACTGAGGAATTCCACCCTGGGCAGGATCCCAATAACACAGGGTGGGAGATTAGGAAACTATGGCAGCCAGGAGACAACAGCAACATCCCTAGGAGGTACACACAGGTACACGCGCGTACACGCATGCACGCACACACACACACATACACACAGAACTCCCTGGAGCCTAGCATTTATGGGGCTTCCACAAATTCTGAGCACACATTTCTTTGACCCGCTCTCCTTTCCACAAGTGTCAAGCTGTGTATGTGTGTGTGTGTGTGTCTCTGTGTGTACTGTGTGTGTACACATGTCCACACCTATTCTGCTGGCAGAGGAAATGCCCTACATCCTCCCCAACAGACCATCTCTGCCCCGGACACAGCCCTAGTGTGCAAATCCCTGCACGAACCACTGGCTTAGATGTGCACAAAGAAGCCAGCCTCTCCTCCACGACCACGACGACGTAAGCACTCGCTCTTCACCTCCACCTCCTGATAGCCAGTGGCCAGGAAAAGACCCAGTGAAATATCACATCCCCATAAACACAGAGATCATGGACCAGAAAGCAGGCCTCCTCCTGTGAGGAGGGAGCGGGGGACTCACCAGGACTCTGCCAGTCAGTGTCTGGGCAGATATCATCACCCCCGCCCAGTCTTTCACGGAGGTCATCCAGCCGACCTCAGCTGCCACCGCCTCCTCTTTTTCGTCCACTGGCTTGAGAGTGCCGTCTGCCTGGCTTGAGCCATTGTTAATCTTCTGGGCCTCCTGGCAACAGAGAACAAGAGTTGAGACGCAGGCACCAAGCAGATTTTAAAAACACAACCTACCCAAAAGAATCAAAGCCAGAGGGGCCCCCACTGAGATGGGAAACGGCTTGAAGGCACAGGGGTTGGGAAAAAGGGATGGATTATGGCTTTGATTGTTCTTTTAAAATCTTTTTTAAAAGAATTTTTCCTTTGTTTCCTCTTAAAATCTCTTTGTGAAAGAAAAAAGAATGAAATTATTCTCTTCCCATTTGAAAGGACAAGAATCACAAAGCTCAGGAGGGAAACCAACCTGTCTAGGGTCATGGAATGGCTGGGAAGGAGGCGAGATCAGCATTCTGCAGTCTCCACCTGCCCAGCCTTCACAGCCTTCTCACAGGTGCACCCTGCTTTCCTAAGGAAATCTCCATCTCCTCATCCCAGACTGTGTGGTCCAAAAGGGACTGAAGGTCCACACTGGCCCCAGGAATGGATACTAGTCAATCAGACCAGTCCATCCCTCTGGCAATAGCAATTGGACCAAGGATGGTTACATGAGCCATGCCAACCCAACAAGACTCAAGCCTGGGGCTTTTGCTGCAAAGAATAAGAGGTAATCCTTCCCTGAGAATGAAGCCACCACAGAGGAAACTAGAAGTGATAGAATACTGATGTCATCAAACACCTGAATCCAGCTTTGCCTGAAATCCACCCCAGAACTTTTTAGTTACAGGAAGCAATAAATTCCCCTTCATGGCTAAAAATGTGGTTGAGGAAAAAAGGCTGACTTCATCAGATAACTGAGCCCCACATAGGGGCCACATAGGGCCCTAAAATTTGCATGTTATGTGCCCTCTGCCTAGAGTATTCTTCTCACAGAGGGTCACAGTTTAGTCCCTCACCTCCCTCAAGTCTTTGAGATGTTACATTTTCAATAATTCTGCTCTGGCTACCCTTTTAAAATTCCAACTGTCTTCTGACGTGTTGCCCTTTCTGCTTTATTTTTCTCCATAGCATTTAAAACTTCTCACACACTCCATAATTCACTTACTATTTAATTTACAGTCTGCCTCCCCCAGCTGCTGAATTCCAAGCACCTAAAAGAGTGTCTGGCATGTAGTTGTCTCAATAAACATGAATGAATAAAAAAGGTTATGAGTGTCATCCCCTCACTGACTACAGAGCCTGGGCTTAGGGGTTACCAAATAAAATGCAGGATTCCCAGAGATTTTAGTTTCAAATAAACAACAAATAATTTTTTAGAATAAGTATGTCCCAAAGATTGCATGGGACATACTTATATTAAAAACATATTCATTGTCTAGAATTTAAATTTAACTGGGCCCCCTACTCAAATAACCACTAAGATTATTTGTGCAAACATAGATGTTTAAAAAGATGCCAGCAAAAATAGGTTCATCATTTAAAATGCTAGAATTAGTTAACAAAACAAACTGAACTGGGGGATCACTGTGAATTGGAGTGAAGAGGAAAACCCAAAGGCACAGGCAAAAATCTTGGTCTGCAGTGAATGAGGGTGGGGCAGGCTGGGAGGCACTGAATGAGTCACCCTCTTGGGGACTCGCAGGCAGGCAGGAAGCTGCTCCCAATGCCTGGTTATCCCCCACCAGCCACCCCTGACTCAGGGATGCTGGGCAGACAGATGGAGGACCATCACCAGGTGCTCATGTTTAACTTCCAAGTGTACTGGCCCCCTCGGTGATTGAACAGTCCAAGAGGAGGCCTGGGGAGGTGGGGTACAGAATGGACATATCTGGGGGCCACCTGCTGACGTCTGTGGAGCCCACAGCCCAAGCCACCCAAGGCCAGTCTCAATGGCCTGTTAGGACCTTGAGTCTTGGCCATGTGGAGACTGCACAAGTGGGTGTCCTGGGAGAGACAGAGGCCCTGATCTGGAGGCAGCCTTAGTAACGGAAGGTGTAGACTCAGCTTTCCTCTCCTGTAAGATGTCTGCCCCATAAGTGTTGGCAGGATTAAACAGTGACCAATGACACAGAAAACACCGTTTCATTAATTAGTCTCACCACCTCCTGCTTCTTCGAGAGCCATAGACACTTAGCCATGGTTCTCTAACTTGAGCAGCACCAGAACCCCCCAGAGGGCTTGTTACAACTGTGCTGGGCCCCACTCCCAACCCCTACTTCTAACAAATAGCGTTCCCAGGTAATGCTGAGGCTGCTGGTCTGGGAACCCCAGTTTGAGAACCACTGCCTATCATCTTGATGTGGCGTGATCATCCCTGCCCTGATATGAAATGGGGCGTGAACCTTAGCCCCCAGCTCGGTGCTGGCCTCTCCTCTCACCCAGACCAGGAAGAGATCAGGACAAGGAGCAGGTCCTCACATCAGAGGTGCTTGTTTCCTCTCGGCAGCATCTCCTAGGCACATTTCTGAGCTGGTCCAGGGCCACAGCCCGGGGGCCTGGAGAGCTAGCTCTTTGCTCCTCAATCCTGGGGTGCAGGCTCCCCAGCCAACCGGTGGACCCTGGAGGAGGGAATCGGCAAGGAAAGGGCTGGGAGGCGGGGAGTCCTCTCCAGTCACGGTGGTTTCAGTGCATCAATAATTCAGAGCAGAAGAGGCATATGGCAGATAATGGTCTCTTGCCAGCCCTCTTACCTATTGTTTTACAAGGCATTCATTATTTTAATTACTTTATGATAGGCAAGGAAAAACACAGACTAAAGGGAGATAATGCTCTCAATATCATTTGCTTACTCTGGATGTTGTGAGCTTAATTACACGTGGGCGGTAGAACTGGGGGAGTGGCTGGGGGAGCGGGGAGGCTGGAGCCTTGCAAAGCCTGAAGCCAGGCAGCCAGGTTAGCGCTCCTTGGTCTGGAGGAAAAGCCGCTCTGTACCTCTGACCTCACTCTGGCCAAAGCATCCCTCATCAGGACAGGTGGAACCCCTACTCCGGAGAAAGGGTATGGAGGCCCAGAAAGTTAAGTGGCCTTGCTGAGGACATGCAGGGGTGGGGGTGGAGAGAGTGGGAAGGGGCAGAGCCCATTATAACAGTGACTGACCACCATTTATGAAGCCAGAACTGGGTGTCAGCAACTAAAACTTAAGTGCCTTCTCGGCATTATCTTGCTTAGACCTTATAATAAATCCAACAGGCAGGTGGAATTGCCCCCAATTTATAGACAGGCCAACTGAGAGCAGATATTTCTCAGGGGAAAGCACAGAGCCTGAGAACTCAGGCTGGGGACAGCGAGCCCATCTGGCCTTAGGTCTGCTCTGCCGCTTACAAGCTGGCTACCTCGAGCATGTTAGCTCACAGCCTCAGCCTCCTCCGTGTAAAATGGGGACAACCACACAGACCCTGTTAATGTGGTGGTGAAACTTACAACACACCATGCTTGGGTCAGGGCTGATGTGGCAGGCATAGCCACCTTGACGGAACACCCACTGATGGGCAGATTGGCTCCAAGGATATTCAGTTAAAGCTGCACCATTGATTGGGGCCCTGGGACGGACACTGGCCCAGAGTGAAACCGTAATAAATAATTACAGAACAGAGGAGAAACAAGTGTAGGTTCTAACAGCTATGAGGTTTCGCCTAGTTAATGGGCCCCCAGGAGGTAAAGTGCCTGCCCGAATTCTGGAGGGGTTCCAGCAGGGGCTGTGTGGCTCTCCCCCAGGACCGCGGGGACAGGGATCCCTACACATTCAGCTCTGGACCAAGCGACCTCTTAGATCCCTTCTGACTCAAAGCCCCATTAGCTCAACCTCCCAGTGTGATGAAGAGACAGAGGACCAGAGAGAGGCTGCCCCCTGAGTCCCAGCACACTGCTGTCTCCTGTGCCCCACAGGGCGCTGCCTCGGGGGGAACAGGGCTTTGTTCTGAATGACAGAGGGGGCATCCCTCCATCCCCAGACCTTCCACTTCCCCTGCAGAGAAGGACCCAGCCCTCTGCTGGGAGGACTCCTGAGCTGGGTCAGATAGGCGCCCACTGGTGTCAGGAGAGAACTGGCCCTGGTCCCTGCTCATCCTCCAGGAAATCACTGTGGGGTGGGGTGGGGGGTGTGGAAGAGAGACAGCCCCACCAGCTACAGGCTCCAGCTACCCTAGCCTCAGACAGACCATCACATATTTTCTGAAATGGAGAAAAGGATGTCTTGAAACAAAGAGGAACAAGGAGGAGGGAGGAGGAGAGAGAAAATGAGACTGGGCGGTCCCTGGGGGTGTCCTGGCAAGTGGATGTCCAGCCACAGCCACTCTCCTGGGAAAGGGGCTCTGTCTGGCTTAAAAGGCCCCTCTCCCTCCAGCCTTGCCCTCTCTCCCCCTAGAGTTTTGTGCAAAAGAAGCCACAGCTGTCTCCTGCGGACAAGGGACAAAATCTAATCTCAGTGTCCAGACTGAAGGATGGGGAGGGCTGCAGGGTGACAGTGCAGGTACAGAAGGCTGGAGGGGCACTGGGGAGCAGAGTGGCCAACTGTCCCCTCCTACTGAATGTCCACACTGGCTGCCTCTCACAGGGCTGGGCCTGCACCCCCACCGTCAGTGATTTCCTGTCAACACGGCCACAGAGGGCCTCACCCTCCAATGTCCCCTGTGCCGAGGGTCTGACCAGGCCACAGTCAACCGTCCAGGATTCACTGTCCAGAGCACACAGCTGTTGGATGTCTGGGCATTGCCCCTAAACCATCAGGTCAAAGACCAAAGCCTGAGAAGGGACCTCAGCCATCCCTTCGGATGTCAACCCCCTCACTGTTCGGATGAGAATGCTGAGGCCTAGAGGAAGTCGCGTGCCCAGTGCCACCCTGCCCCACCAGGTAATAACCGAGCCAAGACGCAAACCCTCAGCTGGCTCTACTTCTCTTCTCTTTTGTTGCTTCCCAGACAGGATGATTCCTCTGAATCCAGACCCAGGGAACCCATCGCTCCCAATCAGCTCCCTGCCCCGTAAGTCTACAATCTGGAATCCGAATGTTCCCAGGACCAGCAGAAGCCTCCACCTGGCCTGGTACAGGTGGGTTTGGGTGTGGGGGCCCCACAGGGCAAAGTTTCTTGTCTTCAAAGTGCCCAGCTTTCCCCAGCAGTAGGAGATGCCCTGGCCCAGCACGGGGAGCAGGCCTGTGCCAATCCCAGGACCACACCACCTCTAGTCCTCAGATCCAGGCTGTCTCCGCCTCTCATCCTTCTTGAATTGGACCCAGTATACTGGGAACATCTGTCGTGTGACAGGAAGAGCTCTGAGGATCGAACGTCCAGCTTTCTTAGACAAGTCATTCCATTTCCCAAAGCCTCTTCTGTAATAAGGATGTGTCCTGCTTTGTAATCTGGTAAGGTGGAGCACAGCACTTTCTGAAAGTACCAACTTCTTTACGAAGAGGGGCAAGGATGGTATTGTGGCTCACCTCTCAGATCCCTGCCCAGCTGCACCTTCCAGGGCAGGGCCCCCATTATCTCCCCGGGCCCCAACAGGATGTTGGAATTGCCAAGCCCTGCCCAGGTGGCCCACTGTGCTGGCCACACCCTCCCTGTGAGCCTCTGCCACACCTGCTCCTGCCTGGCTGGGCTCACTGCCCCTCCAGGTGCCAGGTGCCATTCTGAGCACCACACCTGCTGTGCGACTGCATCAAGGATGAAGCGGGGGATGGGCAGCCACCAGGAGGATTCAGAGTAGCCTGGCTGATCCCCACGAGGCCACCCGCACCTCCCTCCCCATGAAGCTCCAAGTCTATCTCGGGTTTTATTACATCTCAGCTGGATCTGGGAAGGTGTTTAAGCAGTGATCATCTGGGAGGAAAGCCCCTCTTAAAAACATAAGTCAGATTGTGTCACAACTGGGCCGACACCACCTCCCTCTCGTGGCTTCCATCCCACTCAGACGACCAGACACAGACTTCACAGTCCAACCCACACGAACTGTCCCACTCCTGACGTCATCCCCATCATCCTCCAAGTCTCCCACTCCCTTGCTTGCTCACTCCAGCCGCACTAGCCTCCTTGTGCCGCCAGAATGTTCCAGGCCCACTCCCAGCTGCAGCTGACTGCCCTGGCTGCTCCCCCTGCCCCAGAGCGCCACAGCTGTTCTGTCCCCTCACACTTTGTTCAAATTCTCACCTTACTGGTGAGCACTTCCCTGCCCACCCCCTTGAAAATGACACCCACCCCTCTCCCACTCCCCATCTATGCTCTATGTCTCCCTAGAGCATTTATATGACCATCTGCACACTTTAATCAACTTTTATTGCCTGTAAGCTCCATGAGGGGAAGAATCTTCACCTCTTCTGTTCACTGCTGTAACCTCAACAATGAAACATTATGAGCTCAGAGGAAGTGAGCACTTGACACATCTTGGTGAAAGGTAGGAAAGAAGGAAGGGTGTAATAGGGAGGGAGGGAGAAAAGGAGGAGAAAAAAGAGGGAGGGAGGGAAGAAGGGGAGCAGCAACAGATGGGAAGTCAGTTGTTGGCAAGCACGATATCCAGAACAGATAATATTACTAAGAAGTAGTGATGGTGACCGTACCGGACATCGTTTCTGGGCAGCATCAGAGCAACTCTGAGGTAGGTCTGAATGTGCTCATTTGCAGACAAGGGGTTAGGCAGCTGGCCCAGGAAGACACAGTCAGAATTTAAAGCCAGCTGCCTGACACCAAAGAGAGACAAGTACCTGAGCTGACTTCCTCCCAGGGATGGCGCAAGGAGCCCACAGGATGATGCGTGCGGAACAATCGCGGGCTGTCAGAGTGCCCCGGAGAGGGCTTTCACCGTCACGGACGCTGGGTGCTGCGTGTGCCACAGAGACCCTCCTTCAAAGTCCCTGCGCCTTGAGGGGGCGGTTAAATCAAGGACAGAGGAACACAGGTCCCTTCTTGGCCAAGAACCAGCTTGGAACCATAAATCATCCCTCATGGAGCAGAGCATCCAGTTGGAAATGAACATGGCCAAGGTGGCAGGCTGTGTGAGCCCCCCTGCTAAGCACAGAGGTTCTTTATACAGATGCAGCCAAAGGAGAAGACAGCTTCCCGTGTGCCGTCTGCATCCTTGGAGGGCCTTCACCGGCAGTCCTGGCCAAGTCCTGCAGGGCAAGGGGTACCTACGGGGTGGGGCACTGAGCAGAGACCAGGAGTACTTCCCGCCCCTGGAAGCCCCATGCCTAGACCTCTCTCTGCCCAGGGCCTTGGTGCTATGGGGCATATCTTGGGTGAGCAACTTGCAGAGGGCTGTGGGGGAAGGAAGGACCTGGAAACCGCCATCTGTCCTTCTCCAGTGTCCCACTTCGTCCTCAAATTTCCCTGGTTGTCATCAGAGAGCCACTTCCCCTGAGCCAGCATGGACGGATCCTGCCTCCGAGGAATTCCTTCAGTCAGCCTGGAACCCCCATCTTCATTCAGTCCCCAGCAGCAGCCCCCCGCCTCTCTCTGCCCCCTCTCACCCAGCAAAACTGACCCAGCAGCCCAGCACACAGCTCCCCTTCGCTGAGCACAAAGCAGGACTCCAGAAGTCCTGTTCTCCTGTTAAGCAACGGTAGCAGGGCCAAGAGCTCTGGGCTGCAAGTTGGGAAGCCTGAACTCAAGCCCCAGCTTTGCCAGGAGCAGGCTGTGTGGCCTTGGCCAGTTACTCAACCTCTCTGAGCAGAGTGAGGAGAGTTACCACGTGGGAAATGAAGGGGAGCAGTAGGTTAAACCCATAGTTTCCTGTTCCTTAGAGGTCAGCATTGTGTGTTCTGTGAGGTGCCTTAGGGCATTAGCAAGGGAGAGCAGAGAAGGCAAGGCCTGTGTCCTTCCTCCCCCTAGAAATTAAAGCTCAGCTATATTGAACAGTTTTCACCTATTAAGGTTCTACGTTAGACTGCACCTGAGTGAAGAGGTCTTCCGTGGAAAACCAGTTTGAAATTCACAGGCCCGTTTTAGCTTTTAATTGATGCTTTATTTCAGGGCAATGGTTAAGGTGTCCTGTGGCACAGCTTGGTCTAAGACCCAGAAATACCTGAACTTCAGCCCGTATAAACCCATGGGGCTTCCTGTACCTCCGTGCAGGCCACTGTCCTGGCCCCCCCACCTCAGGTCTCCACCAAGCCTAAATGTTGGGGAATGGTCCTCCAGCCACCCCTACTTCTTCCAAAGAGGCCAAGAGGAAATGGCCCCCCTCCTGCCCCTTTCCGGATGGGCAGCCTCTTTTACATCCTGGAAGGGTGGCCCAGCCCTGGGGTTCTCCCAGGTACTAATAATCCCATGTATTAGGGATTAGGCCGATTACCGGAAACAGCTCAAGCAAATAAAGCATAATGTGGGCACCACCAGCTGGGATTTTCATAGTGAGAGGTCTGCAAAGGGAGAGGAAGGAGGAAGTGGGCGCCCTGACACACAGGGGCAGGGGGGAAATGGGGCAGCAGGAGACCGGGGCCCCTGCCGGGAGCTGGTGTCAGTGGGTGGTGGATTTGGTTTCTGCCCTTGGGAAGTTTTGATTATCCAACCTCTCCCTGGCAGGACAGAGCCTCCCCTGCCCCTTGCAGCCTCCCCCTCCACCTCCTGGGACCCCCCATATGCACAGGGGGTACCACGGTTGTGCCGAGGGAACCCATCTAGCAGCTGCTGTGTCTGCTAACTACAGGCTACAAGTCCAGGGAAGAAGTACGGTGGCCAAAGATTCAGGCTGCAGGAGCTTAAAAAGAAACTCAGTCAAAGCCAATTGCTCTGGAATGTCAGAAAACCATCACGATAGCTGAGTCTCTCTGCCGGTCCTAAGATACCTTATCATCACGGGCATTTTTAGCTTGGCTTCCCAGGTGCCCTGTCCAGATTCTCACTCCTAGGAGCTCCCCTGTGTGTAAGATCCGCTTTTTATAGGTCTTCGCAGGAGGAAAAAGGTGACAGCAGGAAAAGGCTGGGAACTCTTTAACAAGTCGCTCACCATCTTTGTGCCTCGGGTTTCCTTGTCTCAAATTCAAAGGGGCCGTGTAAAGGCTCCCCAAGGTTCTGTCTAGCTCTGAAACTGCCTGACCTTGAGGTCTGGACTGTGAGTCCTTCACTTGCCATGTCCTGGCGTGTGAGATGCTGGGGGAGGACAGGCTCCTTCCCGGCCCTTCTCAGGGCCACGCTCTGAGCTGCCGGCCTGTCCCCTGGGGACTGAGGGAATCGGCTGCCTCTCAGGAGATCCTTGATCCCTTCTTGCCTCTACAGGCCATGTTCTCTCCTTGGCAGTTTTACACCATCTTATTTAATCCTCGTAACAAGCCTGTAAGGTAGGAATGTTACAAGGGTCAGGGAGGTTAGGTAATCTTCAAGATCACTCACCTCGTAAGTGGTAGAGCTGAAATTTAAATCCACTCTATTCTAAGACCAAAGGCTATGTTTTCCTTCTCCTCCTTCCTGCCTCAGGATAGGCAAAAGGTACAAAGAAGAGATTGAATCTCCTTCTAAAATGCTGTTTATTACTACTACTGACACAATCGTCTTACACCTTATGGCTTCTAAATAACAAAATTTTGTAGTACGGACATCTGGTTATAATCAGTCAAGTATGGACAGGGCTGAAAAAATGGCCTAGGGGAGGGGGTCCCAATCTGGGAACAGAATGACCAATAAGACATCATATCCCATGGTGAGATGTGTTCTCAAATGGCCACATTTGCTGCTTAAAAACAGAAAGTCCACCCCAAACTTTTAGGACTAATGCACCCATCTCAGCCAATATACAACATTTGCAAATTAATGATCTCCTTCTCAGTCAATCAGCTTCATAAAATGGGAACATATAAGTGACAGACCCAAGTTCACTATCTGGGCCTCAGAGACTTGGAATTGAATTAACAGAGACCTCGGCTCTGATCCCTTGACCGGAGTGACCAGGCCCAGATCCATGTCATCGGCTCACCTGCCAAGACATGGTGGCCGAGCTGTCAGTCTGCAAGGCAACTGCCCTTTCCTGGTAGAATGGCTCAAGAACCACAGAGACAAGAACACCATCACAGGGGCCCAAGTCAGAAGACCAAAATCACATGTGTTTCCCAGTTGGGGAATAACTTGTAACCATACCAGGGAGGGCCAGTTCAGAAAGATTAATAACGGATGTAATTTCCTGAATGCCTTGTGTCCTCTTGGTTAATCCTATTAACCATACTGCAAGTTAGGCACCATTATCCCCATTTTAAAGATGAGTAGGTGAGGCACTGAGGCTTTCTGAAGGTCTATGGTTAGCACAGTGGCCTTATAAATCCCACACAGGCCCATACGTTCAATACAAATCCCTTTTCCTTGCAGGAAGAATCTTGCATTGTCTGGGAAGAAAATTGTCAAGGAAACACAGCTCATTCACATAAGAGACCGGGTAGACCCACGTGGCTGAGAGACGCACAAGGAATGTGGGAAGCACAGGTGCTGCTGTCTGACAGCCTGACTCCTGGCTTCCTCTCCCTCCAGCTATGCAACCTGGCACGAGTCACTCCGCCTTGTCCAGCTCAGTTTCCTCCATCGAAAAACAAGCTTACAATCACCTTCCTCACAGAACATGTGAGGCTCAACCATGACGATGAAGGCCAAGCAGGTCATGAGTAAGTAGTATTATCTGCTAAGTGCCAGAGTACGCACTCGTATGACCTTGGACGACAACCTACCCAAGGTCCTGTGGCTAATAAAGAGCCCATCAGGAAGGAAATTCGGATTTTCCAGACAGCAAACCCCGTCTCTGTCTACTTCACCAAAGTAGAGCGCAGTGTGGTTTCTCGTCAAAGCAGACTGGATATGGATAACTAAGACCGACAGGAAATCCCAAACCTTCATTTTCATAAAAGAAGGGAGAAATCTCCGTATCACAATCCAGTTAACTTTTATGACTCAAGTTAGCAGGGAAGAGGCAAACGAAATCAAAACAAGAATGTGAACGTGGCTGGGGAAACAACTGAATACTACCCTGAGATGCAGAATCTAGATGCTCAAGGGGCTCGTTCATCCGGCCAGTGAGGTCACGGGCTCCTCCTCTCCCCCACCTTCTGCAAAACAGCCCAGGACAGTTTGGATTGTCCCTACTCCTGGAGAGGAGTTACTGAGACAGAGAGATGGTGGAAGCGTCAAGAGGGAGAAGGCAGAAGCTGGAAGGGAGCCCACCACCACCTGTGGATCAGGAAGAAGACTGGCTCCCCACAGCAAAGCATCCTGGGAGGCTGGCTCTGGTCTCGAGGTCCACATGTTGGGCCACAGAGCAGTGCTGCTCCAGGATGGAGTTTGGAACGGAAGCAGCAGCACAACGCAAAGTATGTGTGTCCGTGAAAAGACAGCTAACACCCCTCTCCAGGGAAGAGCTGTCCTTTTTTTTGACGTTATGTCAACACTCCTTTCTTGGGTATTAATATGCCCTTTAAATGGAATGACAATGATGGTAGAGCTGGCATTTGACAGTTTATACCCTTACTTGTCAAAATGAAAAGTTGGAAACCCTGTGATATTCTCTATGATTTTTGAAGTTTAATTGAGTAGCCCATGGAAGGTCCAGGAACCACTCACCTGGTCCTACTTCTACAGATGGGAAATTAAGCCCCAGCAAGGCCATGCTCGTAGCAGTCACGTCCCCCTACATGGAGCCCAGTGTGTGTCTGTCACACCATTCAGGGACAGCCTTGGGGCCAGGAAAAGTAGGACCCAAGGGAAGGAGACAATGTCCCTGGGGGCTCCCACAGCTCAGGTAACGCAGCCCAGAGAGCAGAAGAGAAGGGAATGCATCCGTTTTCAGGGCTCAGGGCCATACCTCAGGGCCCTGAGTTCCCAGCCTCACTGCTCCCACAGCAGGAAATGCACCATCTCCCTCATCTAAACAATCTCCCTGCAAACAGGGTCACTGTTCCCATGGCCCCAAACCATCATTGAGGGGGGCCATGGGGAGAAAGCAATTCCCTGCAGACTGCAGGTGAGATGAATTGCTTGTGGCTGGCTGAGCACTGCCCTCCAAGTCAACAGTCAGAAGCGACATGGGATAAAATGGTGAGTGACTCGGGAACAATGTCCCACCCAGTGCCCCCCAGGAAGCCAATCCCTTTCATCCCCTAGCTGGCTGCCCTTTTCCTCATAACCATTATAGCTGCCTAATGTTACACACAGGTGTACGTTCTCCATCAACCTCCACCAGAGGTAAGGCTCCAGGAGGGCAGGGCCTTGGCTGGATTTGCTCATTCCATGTCCTTATAACCTGGCACAGTGTCCAGCACAGAATGGGGACTTAATAGCCTGTTAAAACAAATGATTGAACAACTTCTGGGTTTTGTTTTATTTTGCTTCGTTTTCACTCTGTTCATATTTTCTGGAATCTCAGAAGGTCTTCCCAGTGCCCACTGCCCACAGCACAGAACTCAGACTCCTCCAGACCTGGCCTACAGGCCGGCCTGCTGCCCTCCACGCTCCTCACAGACCCTGCTCTCCACCCAGATTTCTCTGAGAGGACCTGGTCCTCCTCCTTATCTGCACACCTTTGTGCCCACCCCTGATGCCCTCTCTGTTTCTCTCCACCTATCTTCATCCAGCTCAGTCAAACCCCAGGTGACCAGCGAAGCCCTCTCCTGGGTGACAGTCCCCCATAGATCAACCTCCAATGCCTACAATCTGTTCCCCTCACTTGACACTGGAAAAGCACCGGCTGGCAACCTTGCTTGTCTTTTTATCCGTGCATGTCAGACTACTTCAATTAATCTGAAAGCTCCCTGAAGTCAAGGTCCATTTTGCTTTCTATCCAGAGTGTTCAGCATACAGCAAGTGATTAACAGATATGCACTGATTGAGTAAATTAAAACGGCTCAGGAGGCAATGGAAAAGCCAGCCCTTTCCCGGGCACCACTGACACCCTGGCTCAACCAGGCCAGTTTCCATGACTTGAAGCTTGAACAGGACTGCTGGCTCCCAAATTGCTGTTCCTCAGAGCAGCTACATTTTCAAATACAAACACCAAATCCCAAACAAGATCAGATGTCACGGGGCTTCTGAGAGGCACATGCCTCATCAGGCACACGTCAGTCAAAAAAAAAAAAAAAAAGATGAATGTTCTTGTTTACAAAAGGATTTGTCTCATTCTAGGAAGATTTCCACCATGATTTAGGACCTAATCCAGTACGTGCCTATAGACTCACCAACTGAGTATTTTTCTACCTCTTCGATTTGTTGAACTTGGATGGCGTTTGGCTTCAGGTCAAAACAGCTGCCGCTATTTGGGGGTCTGTCACTGCCCTTCCCAATGTTTCATGAACCCCCAATTCAGGAAACCAAGGCCGAACAAGTCAGAGAGACCTCAGGAGGCAGTAGGCCAGCCAGACGACCAGCCATACAGATGCACTCAGACCCCAGCAACGCTAATGGCCGCCTAGCATGCGGACTCAAGCTCAGAGCCCCGGGACCCTGCAGAGCAGCCTGTCTCCCTGGGCTCTGATCTCGCACCCACCTCGGGTGCCTGACTGGGCTCCAAAACCCCAGCCTCCTGTGATTCTGGGTTCCCACAACCCTAGTCTGGATCTTGGTTTCCAACACAGCAGCCAAACACAAGAGAATCTGGACTGGCTGTTAATGTGACATAATAACAATAATTCAACAGTCGGCAGGGAGAGGAGGGGGGACTTCTATTTCTATCGGGTTCCGACAACTCCTCTCCTCTCCTTCTATTGGAAGTTAGGGATGGCGAGCACCCCAGCCCTGCAAATCCTCAGCTCTCCACTTGGCACCCCGGGACCCATCAATCTCCTGCCTGTGGCCTGGGACCCCTCCAACCCTAGATGTCCGGGAGAGGCTCAGCTGCTATGAGAACCTTTCTTGAAGGTTTTTCCAAAATTATATCAGGTTTCCCTCTACCCTAGCTTGTCAGCAGGGGACTCTTTTGCCTAACATGGTTGAAGAATGTCTTAGAAACGGGTGTGATTCAGTCTGGCTTCAGATGAGGTTTTCCACCCAGACAGAGCACACCGAGTGTCTGGACGTGGCGGCTCGCTACCCGCAGGTCACCCACACCCTCTCCGCGTCTCCAGACCTCGGTCAGGAGGGCACATTTGACAAAGTGGCAGGTCCACCCAAAGATGACATCAGAAATAGAGCCAACAGGAAGCCAAAAGAGGTGTATGCAACCCACACACTGGCAAACAAACAGGGGGGCCAACCTCCCACAGCATCCTTCTCTTCCCCTCAATTTTCTGATTTTGCAGATCTCGTTGTGATGCACACAGTATAAATATTGAAGAGCTACTGGAGGAAGTGATTCAAGAACTGAAATCTCAAGAGGCACACACCTTTCTCCTGGAAGACAGGGCAAAGCCTTGCAGCCTTCTTTTGTGATGGAGATTGTTTCCCCCTGGTGCCTGTCCAGACGGCCTCCTCCACAAACACAAACGCTAACCAGAGGGGGGACCAAGACAATGGTTAGAAAACGAAGTTTGCAGAGATGTCTGAAACCTGCATGTCAATCCATTCTGCTAGTGAATTGTTACTGAACTGTTGTTAGTTCTGCCACATGCTCGCCTGAGCATCCACAATCTCCCCTGGACCAAAAGAGACATTCTCTCCCTCTGTTAATGCTCCATCCATCCACTGTGCTGAGGTGCGGCTGGCTGCACCACGTGGGCACCGGGAGGCAGGTAACAGGAGAGGGGAAGCTTCTTTAAATCTCAGAAGTCTCTTTTATAAGATTCTAACAGCTGCAATGAGAGAAAAGCCCTACAGGATGGGGACCCCTGTCTAAGTGCTGTGGTCCTCACCTGAGCTGGCATCCTGTGAGCCCCACGCTTCCATAACAACTGTCAGTCTGGCCCCTAGAACTCATGGAGAGGAGACCTCCTTTGTGTGGACAGCTTTGGAAGAAAGGTCAGATTGTTGCCTGAATCTCAAGCCTCTGTTTTTCTTCTCCTTCTGCAGCTGCTTTTCTGACCAGAAGCTGGACAGAGAGAGCTGTTACTGGGATTTCTTAGCATTGAGGCATCAAAGGTGAGAAGCCAGCCAAGGAGAAAGGACACAGGAGAAGCCTCTGGGGATACTGGCAATATTATATTTCTTGACCCAGTTGGTTACACAGGATTTTCTCATAATTATTCACTATTTTGTGCTTTTACATTTTATATGCTTTTCTGTATATTTGTTTTATTTCATTAATTTGTAAGATTTTTAAAAATATATCAAACTTTTCTTAAGGGATCAATCATCATCACCCACATTTATTAAGTACCTTCTGGGACAGGACAGAAGACTCAGACTCCAAATAACCCTATGTCACAGCCCTGGACAACAGGATCAAGAACCAGAAAGAATTTCATTGAAAAGTCCCTGGTCTTGGGGCACAAGAAGAGGCCAGGTACCCCCCAGAAGGAGGAAGTCAAAGCAGAGGTCAAAAACAATTAGACATAGTCACAGGATGGATGGGTTAGGAACCTTCAGAGAACCTGTTGATACAACAGTTTGCTCTTGGCTTGGGTTAAGGGACTGAGCCTACAAACAAGGTCATGGAGAAGGGGTGGGTTTTATGGTCTGTACCTGCCTTGGGAGGTCATGAAATGCTGTAGGCAGGGCCCTGGACATCAGAAAAAGAGTACGCCTTGCCCTGCCCCACCAACCTACTCCTGAGAGTTGCTCATGGTCTCAGCACAGCCTGGATTAGGGTGGCAAGAACATTAAGCCATCAGGAGTCTGGGTCAAGTTCCAAACCAGGTCAGGAGCCCCAGGACCACCTCTTCACCCTCTGTAAGCCTTCACTCAACACTCATTCCAGCCGCACTGCTCCCCTATACACACCTCACATTGTCACAAACCCATCGTTCTGCTTGTGTTGGATTAATTACCTCTTCCCCCTCCTTTACAAATCCTGCATGTTCTTCAAGACTCACTTTAAAAGCCACCTTCACCCTGAGGCCTCTCCAAATCCCCTTCATTGGAATTAACATCTCCCAGTGGTGTTCCCACAACCTTAACTCTCTCTCCCCTCAGAGTAGTATTCATTCCTCTGGTTATTAGTCCTCATTATATTCAAGCACTGTGGATACCTCCATCACTCCCCTCAGCTGAGGTCTGAAGCCTGGTCTTAGTAATTTTCACATCTACAGAAATATATTCTTATCAATTCTTACATCTATAGAATACACGTGTATATTCTAGATAAATGTAATATATATATATCTACACTTAGCACTGTGCCTAATGGATAAGCAGTAGGTGTGCTATAAGCAATCAATGTTCATTATCAAGTCAGGGTCCTAGGGGATGGAAGCCCAACACAAAGGAAAGAAGGTTCTTTGGCCGTCATGGAGCACAGGGGGTCCGGGAGGAGGGGGTGAGCATCACAGAGAGACTTTGCTTCGCAAATCCACTCCCTTCTCTGCATCCCTACCTTCTCTGCCCTGACTGCTAAGTTTCGTAACTATTTGCACTGTGTCTACTCTTGCTCCAGGGCCCCATCCTTTCTCCACACTGAAGCCAGAGAGATCTCACACCGTTTACATCACTCCTATCATTCCTGTGCTTAAACTCTTCCATGATTCCCCACTGCTCTCAGGGTAAAGCTCAACGTCCTCCGCATGGCCTTCGAAGATGCTCTTGCATGTCTGGCCTCTGTATGCCATCTTACCACATATGAAACCACTCTTGGTGATCCCTTCCTTATTCTCTGGCTATCCTGGACTTTCTCCCATTCCTTCAATGAGTGGTTCTCGTTTATGACTCATGGATTTGCATGTACTGTTTCCTGTAACAACCTTCTCCACCCAGTCATGTTCCAGACTTCCTACTCATCCTTACAATCTTTCTCCAGAAAGCCTTTCCTGACGCCCCCTCCACCACCACCACCAGTGAGGAAAGCCCTTCAGTCATATGGTCCTTGCTCTCCTCCTCCAGGACACTCAAGGCACCTGCAAATACTTGTTCTCAGCCTCTCTGCTTCAGGAGACCAGGAGTCGGCAAACTTTCTGTAAAGGGTCAGAGAGTGAACATTTTATGCTCTGTAGGAGCCTAAAATCTCTTTGGCAACCACTCAACTCTGTCATCATAGAATAAAAGTGGTCACAGATAAAATGTCAACAAATGAGGGTACTTGTGTTCAGTAAAATTTTATTTACGGATGCTGAAATTTGGATTTCGTATAATTTTCACATTTCATGAAATATCCTTCATTTGAAATGTGTTGCATCTCTTTAAAAAAGGTAAAAACCCTTCTTAGCTAGCAGGCCATAAAAAAGCAGATGGCAGGGCAGACTTGGCCCTCGGCCTGCAGTTTGCCAGCTCTGGCACAAGACGCTCACTTCCGTGGAGAGAGAAACTATGTCTTCACTGCAGAATTCTCCCAGCACAGGGTCTGGTTCTTAGAAGGTGATTCATAAAAATTTGTTGAACGTCTTGATATGCGGATGAGAGCAGTGTTCCGTGGGGTGTACTCTATGGAACACCAGTCCAATGGGATACTCAGCACAAAAAAGGATTCTTTTATCTATGAAATTTGGAAATGCTACTGTTCATTTCCTGGAAATGTTCAATGTGCAGTGCATATAGCCTCCTAGAAGCTCAGAACTAATCAAGTACCTTGTTTGACTGAGACCAATACAGCACTTCCCAAACTCATTTGACCAAAGAACTGTCTACTTTAAGCCAAAACATCTATCAGCAACCACAGGCAACCCCATGGGACAGCACTGCAGTGGGGACAAAAAGCAAGAACTTAGAAGAACTCTTCTCAAACTGTAGCATCAGAGTCACTTGGAAGACTTAAAACAGAGGTTGCTGGGCCCTGCCCCAGAGTTTCTGATTCAAGCTCTCAGCTGATGCTGCGAGTCTGGGGGCCCCACTTTGGGAAACTCAGATCTGAAAAAAGGGATATTACATCCTCCACCTGAGCTTTCCCTCTCCTTCCAGGGCCCTGATTCCCAGGAGAACCCCAACTTGTTCACTTCCCCACACTGGCAGAAGACACCCTGACCTATCTGTCCAGCCTTGGGGCAAGGCACATATTATGGGCTGCATTATGTCCCCCCATTAGATAAGCTTAAGTCCTAAGCCCCAGTACTTGTGAATGTGACTTTATTTGGAAATTAGGTCTTTGGAGATGCAATCAAGTGAGCCCTTAATTCAGTATCACCCGTGTCCTTATGAAAGGAGGAGACAGAGAGACACAGGGAGGAGGACACGAGGAAGGAAGGAAGGAAGAAGGCCATGTGATGGCAGAGACTAGTGTGGTGCAGCCACAAGCCAAGGAACACTAGGGATGGACGGCCACCTCGGAAGCTAGGAAGAGGCAAGGAAGCATTCTCCTCTACAGGTTTCAGAGGGAATATGGCCCTGCAAATCCTTGACTTTGGACTTCTGGCCTCCAGAACTGTGAAACAATAAATCTCTGTTTATTTAAGCCACTCTGTTTGTAGCACCCTTTCCCCTGAGTAGGATGTCTCTCACCATCACAGATATGAGACACACACACACACAACCCAGATGAAGCTCTGGCCAAGCCCTAATCTTGGTGAGTGTCCATGTAAGCTTCAAGGGAAAGATGGGCCTCTGTTCTCTGATCCTTTTGTCATCCCTGCATCACTGCTAGCCGGTGGGTGTTTGAGCTGGGGTCTCTCTTTGGAAATTAGATTATCAAATTAGTATGATGTCTTGTTGGACTCATGCCCTGGGGCTGGTTTTGGTAAAAAGCATGTAATTATTTTCTGGTCTGAAAAAAGAGTCAGTGAATAAGTTAAGGAGATCTGGCTTTCCCCCACCCTAGCTCCACTGTTCCCATTTCTCACTGGGAGACACTGACAAAGGGCTTCTCACTGACAGACAAAGAGCTTCTTCTGCTCTGGGTCTGAGCTAGAAATACCCTCTCTAATTGACAGAGAAACAGCTAAGCAATAGATATGTTCAGTCTGAACACCTTGGTTTTAGTCACAAATTATACCCCTCTCCTTTTGGAAAAATAAGGGATATAATTTTTATTCTCAACAGAGGCAGACACAGCTACACGCCCGATACCTTAGGAAGGTGCCAAGAGGGGAATGTGGACACAGCTTGGACTGTGGATGGAGAGAAAGGGGATCCCAGGGGATGGAGACTCTATTCTCAAGCTCAGAAGCCACAGAATAAAAAAAGTCAGAACTAGGCAAAAGCCTTCCTTGCGTCTCCAGTCCATGCCAACCCCAGGCTGGCTGCTTACCCGTAGTCAGTGTGAAACTTCAGATGTTTCATAGGTGGGCCAAGGCCACGCTCCCTGCTGCAGTAGACCACGAGAGTTTCAGGATGCTGTCTCCCACCCCAAGACCCTTAAAAAATAGAAGAGAGGTCTGATTCTTTGAGATGGGCAGAGCAGAATGCCCCCACCCCCGGACCTGGAAGTTAAGTGTTCCCTACTTCATCTCTTCCAAGGCCAGCATCGAATTTCAAACGTCCAGTTGACTATAAACAGCCAGAAGAGTGGACTTCTGGAACATCCACATATTAGCCTCTGACTCAGAGCTGAGAATTAACCCAGCCAGAGGAATGCATGCTGTCATGGAGGACAAACAGTCCTGGGTTTGCAGATTTGCCTCATTTTTTGTTTATTTTGCTTTGCATTAAAATCTAAATTTGCCACACAAATTGCAGCAGGTTAGTAAACCCTTTGAAACCTCAAGTTTCTGAGCTGTAAGATAAAAATGATAATAAATCCTCTGCAGGGCATTTGTAAGGATTTTGTGAGATGCTGGGCATGTCTGGACGTTACTACTAATGCATAAAGCACCTACTATGGCTTAGGACGAATCTACGCAATGCACATGCACTAATCCTTTTCATCCTTACAACTATTACTAACATCTCCCGTTCTGCAGATGAGAACCCAGAGGCACAGAGAAGTCAAGACACTTGCCGATGGTCACACAGCCAGTAAACAGATGAGTTAAGCCCAGGAAGGCTGGCTGTGGGGCATGTGCTCTCATCAGAGGGACCTGCTGTCTCCCCATAAGGGGTCTCTGGGGTTAGAAATGAAGGCCTATATTCATTTATTCATTTAACAATTTACCTGTGCACCGCTCACAGAAGGAATGCTCACAGACAATAAAATATAGCCTCTACTTCCAGGGTGTAAGAATCAATAAAAACACAATTAATA
The DNA here is from genome assembly GCF_048564905.1 of Vicugna pacos. Classification (NCBI taxonomy): domain Eukaryota; kingdom Metazoa; phylum Chordata; class Mammalia; order Artiodactyla; family Camelidae; genus Vicugna; species Vicugna pacos. The sequence goes on along the minus strand of NC_132997.1, from coordinate 46,184,159 downwards.
TGTGTGTGTGTGTGTATATTCTTATTATATATATTTATATTATGGAGATGTAGATACATTTATCTAGAATAGATATTTATATTTTATAGATACAGATACAAATACACGCCTACATCTAGCACTGCGCCTAATTAATATGCAGTAAGTGTGCAACAAGCAATCAATGTTCATTAATAAGTCAGGGACCAAGAGGACGCGGGCCTAGCACCCTGGTGGGGCAGGTGGGCTGCCCTCTAGCCTTGCCCAGGTGGCAGGGCTTCTGCTGAGAACAGAGCCCAGATGCTTGGTTCCCTGGAGCTGAGCCGGATGACTAAGAGCCCTAATGATCCCGGCCGTTCTCAAGGACCTTCCTCCAATGGCAAGAGCATGTTTAAAAATGCATGGGTCTCTGCTGGGCCATGCTTCCTGTCTAAAAATCTCTTCAGCACTGCACTTCAAAGAGGAGCCTGCGTTTCTCACGGGCTCCCAGGCCCGCCAGGGCCTTGCTTCTGGGACTGAGAGAGGATGAGCCAGGTGGGGGGCAGAGCAGGCTACTGATCTATCTCAGACCTCTGGACAACCAGACAAGGCCGTGGGGGGGCGGGGGTTGGTCCCTCTTTAAACACTCCATATCCCCATCTGTAAAATGGGCATACAAGGATTGTATGTAGGCTATACATGGAAAATACTCTGCACAGAGTCTAGAATATACTTATGATGAGAAATCAGTAACTGTGGATGATCATGATGAGAAGAGGAATATTAAAAAGTAATCTTCAAGGCCTGCTCTAAGTCTTGCCTCGGTAAAGCTTTCCACTAGGCACACAAATAAAGCTTATATACTCATTTTTACATAACAAAGACATATGGTGCCCTGGGCCAGGCACTGTTCTGAGCATTCTGTAAATACGAACTCAATCCTCTTAACAGCTTTATACCCTGTGAACTGTTCTTGTGCCCATTTTATAGATGAGGAAACTGAGGCACCAAAAGGTTAGTGATCTCCCCAATGCCATGGAGCTGTAAGAGGCAGAGTTTACTGGACATTATGCTGTACATCAGAAACAGACACATTGTAACTGATCATACCTCAATAAAAATTTTTTTAAATAAAAAGGCAGAATCGAGCTGGGATTTAAACTCAGGCAGGCTGCCCTGGAGTTCATGCTCTTAACCACAACTATGTTGCACTGCTCTGTTATTCTTGTAGATGCTGCCTGTTACATCCTCTTGTCTTGTTGGGCAGAGGTGGAAAGAAGAATCTTGAAAACTAGCAGGGGCCTCCTCACGATCATCTCTGAAGCCCCCAAAGCATCGGCCCAGAGCCCAGCCCAGAGTGGGCTCTCAGCCAACTCATACTGACCGACCTGCCAAGATCTGCTGTGCCCTTTTTCCCCTTCAACTCATCCTCCAACCAAGATTCAAAAAGCAAACAATGCATGCCTCTCTCTGGAGTGCTCGGCCAACATCCCCCAAGGCTGGCGCTTTCAAATTCGTAACCTCCACCCAAAGTAAGAAATCTGTTTTATATTGTGACCCATACACATCCAGTATATAAGTCATGGCAACAAATAACTCATGAAACAACACCTAACCTTATTACACGGATGTACTTTCATATCTTCTTTATTTTTAGCGTTGGTTGTGGCCCACTAAATTGATTTTAGATCCATTTACGGGTTGTGGCCATGGCTTGAAAAATTCTTCTCAGGGGAGTTCAGTTCTAACACATACACATGCATTTTCTGAGCTCAGTGCACAGCAATCCTTCCCAAAGCCGGAAAGCCCTGTCTACTGCACGTGAGCACCCTGGTGCTGTCACAGCCAGGCCGGTCCCTCGGACCCCACCCAGAGCCCTGAGCCTGGCTGGAGCACTGAGGCTGGGGAGACTGGGTACCAGCTTGGAACTAAGGAACCAGATTCAATTCAGTACTAATTGGAGGACAGAATGAAGAGCATGGCTTTAGTCTGCTGGAAATAAGTTCAAAGTCTGGTTACAACTCGGGTGGGTTCTTAACCTCCCATGAGTCCCAGTTTCCTCACCCGGCAATGGGGGTTGTTAACCACAGAGGGTGGCTGGGAGGATTAGCTGAGATACAGAAAGCACTCAACAATGTGTCAGGACTTGCAACGCTGAATCCGTGCTGACCAGTGGTGATGGAAGATCTCTGCTGCCCTCTTTTAAGCCTGACCCAAAACCATACAAAGGTCTTCCTTCCTCCTCTCTGTGTCTCCATGTTTACAGACTCTGCAACGTCCATAAGAAATAGTGGCTCTCCCTAGTACATGGTTAACACTCAATAAATGTCTGAACCAATTAAACAAGAGCCTGGAGTTTTGCCCAATAAGTCGTCCATCACTGAGTGGTTTCTTTTTTTTTTTTGAAAAAAGTGTTTCCTATCACCCATTCCAGGGCCAGTGGCCAGTAAAGTCTGTCATATAAATTTTACTCATTTGATCTCATTTGATATCTCTGGACACACGGTAACACTCCCCACCTCTACGGAGATGACAGATCCCCACATGGTTCCTCAAGGCCCTCCTGAGTTGCTGCTGGTGACAGAGCTGGCCTCGCTAAGCCTGCTGATCCTTGACTACACTGCCCTCCAAGGGAGAAGTGAGTTTCTCCAACAATGGCTCATACCCCTAAAAATCATGATGAGAACAGGCACAGGATGCATGGGGTGAGAGGCAGGTAGGAAGTGTACTTCCACCTTGGGTTGGACTGTTCACGTGGCCCAATGGTGGCAAAGAATCCTTAGAGAAGGCGCACCTCCAAAGCCCAGAGAAAGAAGGGAATTTATAACGAGTCTACCTTGAGACACGGCAGGCTGATTTCCCTGCAGCTGCACATAGGAGAATTCGTTTCTGCGAGAGGCTAATTAGTCCTGACAGTGCTGTGCTTCAGATATAATTGCACTGGTCCCATTCGGGTCTCTGTGGGTCAGCCAGTGATGGAATTTCCATTACCTACTGTGTTTTGGTTACCGGAGAAAAATGTGTGTTTAGAGAAAGGAGGTGTGGTCAAGAGGAAGCATGAAAAGCAGAAATATCTTGAGAATCTGTGATTTTAAAACGTCATAAAGATGATGAATCTCTGGGAGCTGAAGATTCTTCTTGGAATCTTAGCTCAGTCTGCGGGGACGGCTCCTGGCAGGCAGTGTGGGCTCTGAAACCCAAGTTTCTCAGGCAACAGAGCAAAGCGAGCTCTCCTAGCTTGGCCACTGAGAGTGGAAAACAAGACCCAAGAAAGGGAGACTTTGTGTTCTGCTCACCCAGCCACCAGCCCTTGAGCTGCCAGAAATGCAGATCATAATACTGAATATATGGGGATAAGGCTCTTGAGCTAGGAGTGTAAAAGGTACCGACAAGGATGAAGCAGAACGACCTCACCTCCCCTGCCTTCCAGAGACCAGTGACGTTCAATGGCCAGAGATCCCTCAGGGTAAACAGGTGTACCAAGTCGGAGAGTCACCAAATGATCCAATCAGTGTTAGAGCCAGGAGGAGGGTGAAGGAGCTAGTCCAGGGTTTCTCGGCACTAATGACATTTTGGCCAGATAAACCTTTGTTGTGGGAATCTGTCTCATGTGTTTTAGAAATGTTTAGTAGCATCCTTGGCCTCTATCTACTGCATATTAATAACACTCGTCCTCCCTCCCTAGGTGTGACAAAGAAAAAGTCTCCAGATTTTACCAAACGTCCCCCGGGGGGCAAATCACCATCAACTGAGAATCACTGATCTACTACAGATTCCCAAAGTAGATTCCAAGAACATTAGCTCAGTAAGCTTCTCTACAACACAAGTATTTTAGGTTCAACTAAGTGGGAATCACTGCATCCTGTACCCCACTGTGGCAACTGCCCGTATTAGTATAGGAAAAGTTCCTGAAAAGTTCTGCAGTAAGAACAGACTCACAGATGTAGAAAACAAACTTATGGTTATCAAGGGGGCAACAGGGTGGGAAGGGATAAATTAAGAGTTCAAGATTTGCAGACACTAACTACTATATATAACATAGATAAACAGCAAGTTTCTACTGTACAGCACAAGGGAACTATATTCAATAGGCATAATGAAAAAAGAAAATGAAAAGGAATACACGTACGTATATGGATGACTGAAATATTATGCTGTACACCAGCAACTGACACAATATTGTAAACTGACTATATGTCGATAAAAAAAGAAGAAACCTGTTTAATAACTTTGTTTAACCTAGTATTTTGCAAATTTTCTCAAACAAAATCCTTTTTAATCTACTTACATCTTTCAGAGTTAATGTTCCAAAGAATACAGTCTGAGATTTTTATATGTATATGTATTGCAGGCACACACAATAGACCAGGCAATCCATCCTCCCACGGACCAGATGAAGTGGAGCAATAAGCCAGTCCTCCTCCTCAGTCCCATTAACAGATGAGCAGCAGAGCCACGCCTAGAAGCCTGAAGTCCTGATTCCCAGGCTACCTCCTCCTGCACAAATGATTTGGATGTTATCCACAAGATTGGAGGCAGTCTTCCAACCACCTCCCAGTCTGGTTCCACCAACACCACTGAGAACATCCACCTGGAAAGCTAAAGCTAATAAACTCACAGCATGACAGTCCCCAGGAGAACAAACAAAGCAGGCACTTTGTGCAGGCAGAGTGGAGAGGGACCTCACAGAGGTGATCACCATAACCATGGAGGACGGAGGGAGGAGCTGTCCTCTCAATGTCACATTCAAGCACGCTTCACCAGCCCGTCGAAGTGCAATTCCCGCCCAGGTCACTCACCCTAACTCAGCTTTGTCTCAATACAGTGCACCTTCATATCGGGGTGGCACAGAGTGGGCCTCAGTTAAGTTTGGTGGAAGGAGTATGTTATAGCCGACAAAGATCAAGGTCTTCACGGTCAACATGCCTTGATTACAATTCACAGGTGACCAAGAACACGGTAAAACCTCCCTGCTCCTCCCTGCCCTCTCCACAATTTTCTTGGGTCACATTCCACCCTGGTTTTTCCAGGCTGCAGAGAACTGCTCTTTTTAGGGACAGCAGCTGCCCCCTCCCCTGAACTGTTCACTGTCCATCTCTGCACTTGGCATCAGTTCTGAGAGTTAAGAGATCAATTTCCGACTCAGATCAGCTGGCCCGGTGCCCCTCCTGGAAGCAGTGTATCAAGGTGCCAGTCTCCCGTCCCTCTGGGCCCAACCAAATGCAGCAACTGAGCATTCACTCTCCTGGTGGTTTCAGCTGCCTAGACCGAGCACCAGAGAGGCCATAGATGGGCTCTCATTCTCAGACTCACTGCACAACTCTCAGCAACACAATCCAAACAATATCGAGAGGGAAACTGCTGATGCTGTGACACTCTGTAATTTTGTGTAAGGACTGAAATCGAACTGTACCTCAAGGCCTCTGGTGTCCCAAAGACGCTTTCAGCCCTGGGGAGCAGAAGAGGTTCCCAGAGATTGCTCCCCGCCCTTTGTGACTTTCCAAGCAGAGGGGTCTAAGGACAGGGAAAGGGTAGGGTTCCAAGCTGGAGAGCAAGCCTGGGAGCCGCTGCTGGTTCACCTCGGCTCCAGCCAGTCTGAAGACTGCCGCAGAGACTGCAAGGCCACTGAGCAGAGGCCGAGGGCTGAGCCCCAGGGCAGCTGCAGCCAACTGCTATCTCAACAGCTGCAACATGAATGCAGCAGCAGCTGCTGGGTATCTGCAGCCTCCCCCCAAAGTCTGTGCGCTTAGAAAACGGACAGCCAAGGCCTGGGAGGCTGGGACCCTCAGAGTGGAAAAGCAGACAGCAGGCCCCTCCCACTCGTGGGGTTCCAGACGCAGAGCCACATCTTCACTCCTCCTTTCTCCTTCCCTCTTCTCTTGATGGCACCTTCGAGTTACTGGGGTGAGGTCGTGCTGCAGGAGAAGCCACAGGGCCTTTGCCCCCTTAAGGCTCATTGATCGCTTTGCACAAAACTCACACAAGCCCCTCGTGTTCTTTCACCCCATCAGCCCATTTCATGGGCACTGTTCTAGGCACTGGGCATACAGTGGTAAGCAAGGCGGAGACGGCCCTGCTCACTTGATCTATTATAATGCCTTCCTCATAAAAATCCATCCAAAACAAGAGGTTGTCCAGGTGCTGCTCTCTCGTTTCACAGCCATGGAGCTCAAGCCCAGCCATCCATGGTCAGACTCGTGGAACTTTAAAATGGGAAGAGGCCTTGGAGATTCGCTTTGGCCTCCATCATCACACCAAGGAGTAGACTGACATTCAGAAATAAAGAGGCTCACTTGTCCAGCCCAAATACCTTCAATGGACAGTTAGAAAACAGAAAAGCCCCAGGTATTATCCATGGGGAAGTGGTGGCCCTGCCAGGTCTGGAAGGCAGGGAACTTAAAGGCCCCCACTTTGAACCCCACCTTCTCCCTACACTGTCATTTGAAAGTTGGGACATTCTAGTACAACTTAAAAAATAACATGTTAAACTTTCAATGTTTTTTTAATTATTAAGCAAAATGCAAAGCAGACCTTGCTATCTTATACCTGGAAGGGACAGATTTATAGAGGGGCCGGGAGGTGGGAGGGGGACGGGAGAGGGTCAAGAACGGTGTGAGGCAAGGGATTGAGTGAGGGTCATGGAGGGGTCAAGGTCAGGGAGAAAGTAGGGTCAGAGGTGAGGAAAGATCAGCAAAGCCTCTTCAAAATAAGAAGGAAACAATGACTTCATATTTCAAAACTGAGAAAAGGTCAGAGGCTCAGAAATCACCACCATCATGATGTCTGCTTTAATTTTTCAAAGAAAGTGACTTTATGTTTTGACAGATCTTTTTGACATCACCAACCCACACGGTGGCATCAAGCCCGAGCGTAGCACAATGTCCTCATTGTCCCAAGCCCGGATCCCAGGCCACAAAGTAACTGGCATGCCATCAGAGCCACATCCGGCCACAGAACGCCTCCCCTTTGGGAAGCTCTGCTAAACTTCTACAGTACCAACATGTCGTCGCCCCAAAGGGACCCCTCCGTCACCCAGCACAGGACTTGTATCTGCACAACACCAGCTAACATGAGCTCCCTTCTGCCGCCCAATCAGATGACTGCAGCACTCACCTTGTTGCAGGAACACACGAAGGCTAACCTTACAGCCAAACGTGGGGGAGGAGGGTGAGGGCTAGGCACACCTGACATCTGCAGCATCATGGCCCATCTCCCACCTCCTGGACCACTTTCCCCACAGAAGAAGTGACTCCAGGAAATCAGCCTGCCCAGAACACAGAACCTTCCTGCTGCACTGGAGAGAATGGTGGGCACGGATCCTGGTCCCAGAGGGGGTGGGACAGAGTTGGAAGCAACCAGAACCAAGCAATACTGTGCTCTGGAGAAGTAGCCATGACCAAGAACCACCCACATACATCTCCGGGACAACACAGAGATGCCAGCTCTACCATCTCCTCAGGGAGAGGCCGATCGGTTGGTGTGGGGTGTTTTGGGTCATTAAGAACTGAATGTGAACTCTTTCATACGAAGATCATCCACATTCAACACAGAACACAGCACCTACCAGTGTCTTCAAGCCCTGGGAGCCGGAGGAATGTTGGCTCTCACACCTGGACCCCTAGGCCCAGCACAAGCAGCCCATCCACATGTGTGGGAAATAGATGGATAAAGATATGTCAAGGTCCCTGTGAGGAATATGGGATAGCAAGGATGAAAAAGATGGTGCCCCCGCCTTCAAGGAGCTGTTTGCCTGGCGGAAGTTGCCCCGATGTTATTTGTCAATGGTAGGTCAGAAATGGAGTCGGGGTCATCAGTTTTTGGACTAATCCAGATGAAGGACTCAGTCGGTACCTCCTAAATGCACTATTACATCTTAAGCTTTTTCTTTAAGCGGACTCGTATTTTTTAATAAGTAAATAAATTTTGATGAAATCCTGTAACATTGCCATATGTGAAAAACTGGTATTACTTGTGAAAAAACGAAAGATAAGTTTCAAAATAAACATAATGTGAAAGAAAATCAGGTCACAAAATTCCAACTAGAGGCCATGGCCGGCAAAGGCTCAAAGGGGACGTGGCAGAGAGTGAGAGGTGTTCAAAACCCCAAACTGAGACATTCTCCCTGAGATTATCAGAATGACCGGAAGAAAACCAAAAGGGACTCTCTTCTTCCTGGCAATTCAAGGTCTTGTCATTGTATCACTGGAAGGTACGGGCCCCACCCACAATGTGCTTCTTGCACTTGGAGAAACCTTCAAGCCTGAACAAACAAATGCTTCCACTACCGTCCAGATTTCCTAACACCGTAAGTATATGACTTAACGTCACAGAAATCAGGCTCAAGGATGTCAGTCAATGCTCAAACAACACTGCGCTGCTGGCTGAATTAGGTTTCCAAATTTTCCGGCACCCCAAGGTCAAATATATCCTATGGTCTTCGGGTTCCAAATGAGAACACAGAAGACCAAAGTGGTGAGAGAAAGAGCCCAGTTCACCCAGCTGGCAGTAACAGTGAAGCATCCTCAATCTTCTATTGTTTGGGACTCCAAATCCTGAAGAAGGAGAGGGCTTTTAAGATGATTTTATTCCCAATTTTAGACCATGAATGGAACTCAGTCAAAGGGCCCCTAAGCAATGGAGGCAGGGCATCAGTCTTGGCAGGCAGAATGTCTGAACAGGGAGGGGAGACAAAACTGGATACCCAGAGGTCCCTAAGAATTGCTGAAGGAGGCTTGCACAACAGCCAGGTCCCAAGCCTGATCCTAAGGAAATCAGGAAGACCTCGGCAAAGCTGGCCTTCACAGGCCACAAACCCCTGCCTCTCAGTCAAGACCCAATTAGGGCACAGTTGCCAGATCTCGGTAGAGCTAGACAAAGAAAACTTAACAGGTTAAACTAGAGGGTTAAACTAGAGGCTTACTGAAGTTAAAACCTTAAACTAGAGTTGACTATTTACATTACAAGAAGATTCTTTCCTCTTCAATAGCAATTCTTTGTAGTCTAAGCTTTCCCAGAACACTTAAGTGTTTGTTAACAGATTATTACTCCTTGGCAGGTTCTCAAGCTCTAAAGAAAACTTGTAGGGAAAGGAAGGGGGAGGGAACTGGAATCCCTGCTCGGTTTGCCAGGCTTTCTGCTAAGTGCTTTACATACAGTATCTCATTTAATTAACCCTCCTGGCAGGGTTAGGAATGATCATCTCCATTTTACAGAAAAGAAAACTGAGCACAGAGAAGTAAAGTAACTTCCCCAAGGTCACACAGCTATGCCAGCACCAAAAGCACAGGTGTGACCAGCAGCACACAGCATGGCCTTCCCCATTAAAGTACCATTTGCATCTTGTTATGATCGTGTACTGAAACATGCCTTCTGGTACACAATGACTGTTTGAAGTGAACACACATAAATGCTAAAAATGCCATACACAGTAAAGATGACCGTCTCGAGCTTAAAACTTATTATGGGTCAGAGGCATCAAAGGAAAACTATCTGAATATACTAGGCTACAAAGGGAGGGAATTCCTGGTGCCTAAAGCCCTACCATTCCAGTCCTAGTCAGTACACCCACACACACAGAGTCCCTCAGCCGGAATGTTCCACTTGAGTAGATGAAGAAGCAAAGGCTAGCAATGCGTTTCCAGGGCACCCCAATACCCAGCTTCCTCCCCTCTGCCTCCAAAGATCTGGAACTTACCTGGCCAGCCTGTGGCAGAACAGAGAGCCCCATAACCAGGGTGGGCCTGGGATGGATGCTTTTTGATCAGGAGATAAACTCTGAATACTGGATGGAGACTTTGTGTTACCCAGCTGTTATCAGGTGAGGAAGGACGAAAGGAAAGGAAAAGAAAAAGACAGGGAGGGGAGGAAAGGGGACAGAAGTGGGGTGGAAGGCAGGAAATTGAGTTAAAATATATTGTCAGTGGTGCATGATCAAAATAAGAATAGTTTTTTCAGTGATTGAAAACATTTTTTTTAATGAAAGACATGAAAAGCTGCTACACTATGCTGATGGATTATAGCCGGTTTTTTAAATATCTTTTAAAGTTCTTATTACATAGCTTTGTTCAACAGGCAAAATTTTGGAGTGAAAAGGTCTAGGAACATTCACGGATAGAAAAACCAGAGCAACTACCAAGGGGAACTTGGTTTGTGATAATTTCAAAAAAGAGTTGTGCATACAGTTCCTAATACATCCCATCGGGGTCCCTGAGAAACAAAACCCACTGGAGCAGGCTCCTGGGATTTCACAGAGATTGGATGGGGCTTCCGGTGTTAGGGCCGAGACACCCACGGAGGGAGAGGCCACGAGATATAGAGGTCATGAGATATAGAGGCAGAAGACCTACAATGGGAGCTAGGGCTGTGCTCTGTGGACAGAATGGATGACCTTGGGTAAGTCCCTTAACCTGGCTGGCCACTGGCCACTTCCTTAAAGCAAGAGGCTGCCTGACACCAGGGGGGATAAACTCAAATGCTTTCAAGAGTTAGGCTGGGGACACAGGAAAGGGCCAGCAAGGTCTATGGTGACCTATACAGCACATGCGCAAGACAAGGAGGCAGCGCAGAGGCCACTCAGATCCAGATCATTGTCAGGTCCCACGTGGCCAGACCAGTTGATTCTTTTTCCAAGAGAAACTAGAAATCTATACCTTCACGTGGACACCCTTAATTTTTCTGTTGGCATATAGTCGTTTTTTGTTTTTTTTTTAATGGAGACACCCTGAAGGTAGCACAAACCCTGAATGTGTTCTCTGGGTTAGATACTCCAGAAACTGCCTAGGACTGCAGAGTGTGAAGCTGGCCTGCTGCCTGCCCCCTGCTGTATAAATGCACAGCGCAGGCAGCCCTGCCCCGCGCTCCTCCAAGACACCACTTCGGTCAGAGCAGACTGACAACGAAAGGGCCACAGGACACTTCCGGGTGGAACTAACCATACTGGTTGCTAAAATGGGGAAGAGCTTCTGCAAAGGTCCAGGCAAGGCCCCATCTGAGGTTCCCTGATCCCAGGGAAAGGTGACAAAATGCTTGGCTGGACCATTTGACTCTGCTTCCCGACTCAGGCTGTGAGACTGGGCAACCAGGCATCCTGCCGGAGCCTGGCAAGACACCTCCCATCCTGCAGTTTGACCATGTAGTGCAGCTTGGAGCTTCTCCAGCTTTGATGCGCATAAGAGTTCTGCTTTTCTAACAAGCCTCATCAGTGATGCAGGCTGCTGCTAGTCCCTGGGACCCCACTTTGAGGAGCAAGGGGGGCACATCTCTAATTTTCCTTCCCTCCTGCCCTTTTTCTCTCCTCCTGTGGCCCACAAGCAAATCTCCTCTGTCCCCTAAATTCCTTTCCCTCTCAAGTTCTTACCCCAGCTCTCTCTTCAGTTTCTAACAAGCCTTCCAAAAGTGAAGTCTATACGTGTCGACTTGACTTCTCCACCCAACTTCCTCTCTGTTTAAATCCCTTATCTGGCTTCTCCTCCCTGCCCCACAATGTTCCTAGGATTATTCTTCCAAGTTATGCATAACCTTCTAATTGCCTAATTCAATGTCCTCTTCTAAGAGCCCATCCAAACAAAGCTCTCTAATTGATAATAATAATGGCTGATATTTATCAGATATTAAGTGCACCAATCACTGTCCCAAGTCTTTGAGTAAAAAGTACTTCAAATGCATTATCTTATCACCCTAAAATATGTCCTATTTTTATAAATGAGGAAGCAGGCTCAGAGAGGTTAAGTAACTTGTCCAGGGTCACACAGCTAGAATGGAGCAGAGCGGGGATTGGCTACTTGGGCAGTCAGCTACAAAGTCCTCACTCCTTCTCCTCCAACATTTTATTATGAAAAATTTCAAACATACAACAAGACTGAAAGAATTTCCCAGAGAGTGCCTGAATACTCACCATCTAGATTTTCCCACAAACATCATTATATTTTATTGTATTGCTTTATCACAAGTCAATCCGAAGGGTGTAGCCTTTGGTTCCATTTGATAGAAGCCTGGGAAATATTTTCGAGGCTTAGCTCAGATGCTGCCATTTCTGACACCCTTCACCTCATTCCCTCCCGGGCTGGGGGTGGACTAGGCTGGGGCAGGCTGGAAGGGGAGGACTGATCCTGGAACACTTGCTGCGTCAAAACACCACATGTCCCAGCCAGCCTCTGATCTCTGCCCTGGCACAAAGCAGGAAGGGAACATGTTGGGGAATAGCTCGCCACCTTGAAACACCTCCCCAGGACCTGAGAAGTCTTTCAGAAGGTGGCCAGGGACAGCAGGATGGGCCATATATAGGAAAGGGCGGCCGTGCCTACCGTCAAAGGCTTTAACCACTTTAAGTGGGATTAACAGCATAGCACCGCTTGGCTCTGAAGCTTTGGTGTTTTCCAGCTGCAGGAGGCCTCCGGCTCCATCACCCAGGAGTGTGATTGGAGGGTTGCCGGAAATTTCCCATCCCAGGACCTCTTTGTACACCACAAGGGGCAGTGAATAAGATGTGAACAATCCCCCTGGAGTCCTGCAAAGCAGTGGCATCCCTGCCAACCCCAGTCCATCTGCTCCATGGAAAAGGTGTTCAACCATAAAACAACAGCTTTCTCTCAGGGCCCCTTGCGAACTAAAGACCCTCAATGGGGATGCATATGAAAAGAAAGACCTTGGGGACTTGGAAGCACTGGAGTCTCAGTCCTGCCACCTTAGGCCCTCCTCCACCTCCTGCTGTGTGATCTTAAGAAACCCTCCTACCCTCTCTGGGCCAGAGCTTTCTCATCTGTACAAATGACACTACACCAAATGAAAAGAATAAGCAAATCTGGCCTGTCTACTATGTCCATGGCAGTGGGCTGGGGCTGGGTGGAGGGGAAGCAGGCACAGGAAAGTCTTAGCAGACACTACAAGACCTGTTCTAAGCACTTTTTTGCACATATTAACTCACTGAACCCTTACAACTCTATGAGGTAGGTATGATTTTTATCCATATTTTATAGGTGGGGAAACTAAGGCATGGAGAAGTCAAAACTGTCCTAAGGCCACAGGGTTAGTAAGAGGTACAACGAGGATGAGACACAGCAGGTCCTGGACTCCGTGTGGGCGACCACCGCCTGCTGGAGGAACATCAAAGCCTCTCTCCACCCTCCACTCAGTCCAGCTGAGGTGGCAGGACAAATATGAAGATTTAAATGCTGATGAAATATTTAAATAACTCTTTGAGATAATAGTGGAGAAGAATCAGACAGAACATGATTAACTGCCAAATGAAAGCATTCAGACAGAATTGCTCTAGAAGTCCGGGGGAAAAAAAGAGATCATTCTGAGATCAGAGTCCTGGGAGACTGAATGTGAAATGGCGTTTGCAGGGTGAGCAGGACTGGAACAGGCTTAGAGGAAGTGAGAGGACATTCGAGCAGAAGTCAAAACTCAAAGAGGCAGCCTCCCTAATTGGAGAGGTGGGGAGCCCTGAGTGACTAAAAGTGGCTTAGGAGAGTAGGGCACAGAACTGGAAAGGGGGGCTAAGGCCAGGCCTTGGAGGCAAGGCTAAGGAGTCTGAACTTTATTCTGTGTGTAATAGGGAGCCATGGAGGAGTTGGAGTGAGGGTAGAGTATCATAACTAAAATGTCTGCAGGTGATACACTGGATACACAGAGGGTGGCAATGGGGAGGACTCAATGAATTATCACAGGCATTGGCCAAGGAGTCCTTGGGTCTTGACAAAGGAAAGCAAGAGGTTAAGGTCATGACATACCTCAGAAACCAACCAGAGAGGGGGACACCTGAAGTCTTCTGTTGGGCTTCCTCCTAGGGCTGTTAAAAATTTCGCACACCATGTCATCAGGGAAGCAAGCAAACATGATCCAAAGAGCCCCCCAGGGTCACATCTAGTGAACAAAGTTTTTTTCTAAATGCTATTTTTAATTCTTCTGTTGACCAAACACACACTGGGAAGAAATGAAGCGTGAACGTCAACAAGAGGCTTTCCAAACCCTCCTCTCTCCTCCCATTAGCCACGCGGCGGCCCTGCAGACTCACCACATGGCCCGCCAGCCAGGTGGCCCCTTCTGATCCAGGACAGGTTGATCTGCTTAATTATTTGGTGGCTATAAATAGAAGAGTTGGACAATCAGCTGAGATTTTTCTCTGTCTTGCAAACAAATACAGGGTCCCCAGTTGGCAGAGCGAAGAGTGCAGGGAATTCACTCACTCCATCCAGACCACAACAGCCTAAGGCAGCTTCAGAACAGCCTGGGGTCTGCTGGGGACCCCCCTCTGCTAGATGAGCCAGCAGTGGAGATGACTTGGCCACTCACGGTTCTGCAAGGGGGCTGGGAGGTCAGGAAAGAGATCACCCCAGGGGACCGGAAAAGTCCATTTGCTTTGAAGTGTGTCCTCGCCTATGGGGTCCAGACCTAGCTCCCGCCACCCAAGGCCTTTCCTTTTTGCCACCCACTGTGCCCATATTCAACCTACCTCTGGGCCTCACTCACTCCCAGGCTATAGCAGAAGCCCCAAAGAGTGAACTCTCCAGACCCAGACCGGGAAGTGAGCCAAGTGAACATTTAAAGGCAGGAACACCTGTCCCAGGTTCCCAATGCTGGCAGAAGAAAGTCTGACACCCAGCACCCGCCTCCCCTCACCACCTGAACCTGTGCCACCTCCCCAACACCATCCCCAGCCATCACTCCTGCCCCACCGGTCCCCTCGCCTTCCCAGTTGGCTTTTTTGCACTCTATATGTCCGTCTTTTGGCACTCCCTCGCCCCAGCTCCTAAGTTGTCCTCCCAGCCCCTGGCAACCCTACGGAGGAGCCAGGTTTGAAGTCAGATGAGCCTGGCCTGGCCTTCTGGATCTGCTACTTTACTAGTTGTAAGACCTTGGACAAATGGCTCAATTGCTCTGTTTCTTCATCTGTACAGTAGGCTCAAGAATGGTACTACCTCCCAGGATGGCTTATGAGGACTAGCGAGATAGCGCGCAGAAAGGGTTCTCCTGGAGCCTGGTCCATGGCAATGCTAAGGGGTGTCACTAGGGGCGTTTATCTACATCCACCAATCCCCCCTCGCCAAGCACGCATGCACTGAATCAACACTGTGAGCAGCTGGTTCTCCCCACCTCCCCCTCCACAACCCAGCAGCAGAGCAGGCGGTAACAGGAATCTGTACATTCGACCTCTGTACTTGGGGCTCCAGATCCTGTCCAGTGTGAATCTGAACAGATTTTCTTGAGTGTCTGACATCCACTGTTTATCCCATCATCATCCCGCCTCCTGTCCTGGTTCCAGGACCCTCACTCTGCACAGATGACCAAGGTGCAGGGACAGTCCTCCTTCCTAGCATGTTTGATCTTCAGTGAATGTGTTTGCCCAGCAACATGGGTGCCATGGTGACAGCCCAGGGTCACCCAGTTGCCAGGAGAGGATGGGTACCCATGTGGAGATTGGCAACCAGACGAGAGAAAAAGCCCTGAGGGCCGCCAGTCTCCCACTGAGGGGCCAGACTGCCTCCACGTGCATACTTTCCCAAAGGAAAGGTCTTCTCAGTGCTCCTAGCAGGCTCCTGGGGTGCTCCTGCCAGCAGGGGCTCTCTTTCTCTTAGTCTTGAAGTCCCTACATTTACAGTGTCTGCCATGGACACCTGCTTCCTTCAGATCCATCGCTTAACTCCCTTGTGAGCATTTTCAGAGCCATTTATGAGTGGTGGTCATGGCTTGGAAAATTCTTCTTAGGGAAGTTCCCCTAGTCTGGGCTTTGCGGGGGCCACAGAGGATGGAGTGAGATGTCTGACCATCAGAGAGAACGACAACTCTCAGAAAGTGCAGAGAACTCAGCACACAAGGAATCAGGCCAAACCTGGCCACACACTGGCTCCTGGAGGTCAGAGTCACATCTTAGCTGTGCCATTTCATAGCTGGGTGAATGCTGGTGACCCATTTAACCTCTCTAAGCCTCGATCTGCTCATCTGAGAAATGAGACCAAGAAAATGCCTTCCACCATAGGCTGTTTGAGAACACAAGGATACAATTTAGGAAGATGACAAGCACATAGTAGCAGCTGACTTAATGGGGCTGAGAACTTCCAGCCCACGGAATTATTGTAGCGACTTGCCCAGACTCCTTCTGCTCTGGGAAAAGACTCAGTCCAGAGAATCACCCCATGTTTCACCAAAGTAAATTGTCCAAGAACGAGCAGCAGGGAAGAGAGGGACCTTTTCCCCTCCTTGTTCAAAAGCTGCAGGCAGCCAGATGAAGTGTGGTGTAGGTGGCCAAATCGCTAGATCCTTAAATAGTAACTAACATCTCTGATTGGAATTATTAATGAAACGGCACCTGTTAGCTGACTTGGAGCCACCTTAATTTGCCATGTGGCAGTTACAGTCACTATCCCAGCACCTGGCCCATGAGATGTAAAATGCCATGTGATGTGCCCCAATCGTCTCTGCACTGAGGGGGAGGGTGCCCCCGGGGTGGTTATCAGCCCATGTTCCCAGCGACTCCAGAGGTTATCCTGGGTACTTCCCAGGCAGTCCTAAAGGCACAAGGACCCCCTGCTCCAGTAGCGCTGCTAAGCCTGGAGGACAGCTGGGCAGCCTGTCCAAAGCTGAAGGCTGCCCCTGAGCAAGGGGAAACCACCCCCCACCCCGCTCCCTAGAGTTCCTGATTCCCTGTGGTGGTCGCCGTGGGCGGGGGCTTGAAAAGCCTTGCTGGTTGATGCAGGGAATTCCCAGTTCAGGCCATGAGCAAAGAGGTCACCATCGCTGTTATTCGCAGGTCAGGGGCAGCACATGGAGAACTAACAGGCCCCATGCTGCACCGCAAGATTCAGTTTCTATGGCAACCCGACTGCAGCTGCATAATCACCTATGAGATGCCCAAGGCTTGTCACAAACAGGCCCAGAATGTGGAATCCCAAAAGCAAAATCTAACCCAGTAGTATGTAGAGATAGAAAACAAGCTCCGTTCAGGTTGAAGAAAAACCCAGGGAAGCCACAGGGGAAAATGTGGCAAGCAACTCAGTGTTCCATCAAGGCATGCCATGTGCCGGTCTGGTGCAGGCCCCATGGGTTAGCTGAGCAGCACTGGGAGTCCAAAGAGAAACAAGCCATTCAGGATGTTCCTCTCATACACACACACAAACACATGATGCAAGCACATATGGAAAATAAAAAATATATAAAGATCCCTATGGCTGGTGTGCAGATCAGAAAAATATCAGTGAGCGACCCATTTCAACCAGATCCTTTAATAACAATTTTCAATTAACTTTACCTTTGGACACTTCTATCACTATACCTGTAGAGTAATTGTTAGTTGTGCAACATTTCCTAAGAAAACTTGGCACTGAGTGGGAGGGAGCGAGGGAGGGGCTGAAACCCAAACCCCACGCCAGGTACAAGCTGGCACAATTAGCAGCCAGCAGTCTGGCCTCCTGACTGCTGATATGGAATAACTCGGGAAACTCAATCTCACGGGGCTGCACTGGGGACCTATTTGCTGTCCACACATGTCACCACAGTCATAAGTCAAGGCCGAAGGATGTTAGCCACCAACAGGCCTCCAGGTCATTCTATCTCTCTCTTCCTTCCTCAAATCCCAAAATACCACGATGACACCCAAGCCAGGGCCTCTGAGGACACTCAAGAGGAAATCCAACGTCATGAGACAGGGATTCAAGGTGTGGCCCTCGCCGGCCAAGTGGCAGCATGGGCTGGAGAGCCAGAGGAAGGCAGGAGGCTGGGAGAGGACCAGGGCACGTGGGGAAGAGGAGGATGCTGAGCAGGAAGGCAGGTGCTGGAGAGAGCCGGCTGGGTCCAGGGAAGCTGTCTCAAGGGATGACACTTCTGTCCCCATTTTCTTCCCTTATAGCCCCTGATGCCTCGAAAGCCTGGCTAAGCAG
The DNA here is from genome assembly GCF_048564905.1 of Vicugna pacos. Lineage (NCBI taxonomy): Eukaryota > Metazoa > Chordata > Mammalia > Artiodactyla > Camelidae > Vicugna > Vicugna pacos. The sequence goes on along the minus strand of NC_132997.1, from coordinate 46,166,328 downwards.
ACCTCCAGACCACTAGTGACGCCGAACAGAGTCATCGCCTACCAAAATCCCTTCCGCTCCTGAGCTGTCTCAGGAATCAGAATTACCAAACCATCATGCCAAAGATTACACTTTCTTCATCTGAGGGAGATGCTGAGATGCTCAGCAAATACGGTCGTCCGGCTGGCGGCCTCTACCAGGTGCCGTTCAGAGGGCGAGGGCAGCCCCTCCACCCTTGGGAGGTGGCGTGCTCTGTTGGGATCCCCTCAAATCCCTCTCAGAAGAGCCATGAACCAAACAGGCGTCCAGGTCAAGGGGAGTCTCAAGGCCCTGGTCCACTGCCCTGGAAGTCACCTCTACCTTCATCAAGGATGAGCCGTGAAAATCCAGGCTCTGTGCAGGAAGAAGCAGATAATCTCCACAGTTGCCCAAGGGGAACTGGTTGGAGGACACAGAGTGAAGGCCATCCTGGGACACTTGGGAAGACACGTGCCATGAAGGTGATGGGAGTAACAGGCTTCAGAAGATAGCTAGAAAGCAAACAGCTAGGAGGGTCACACACAAGGGGTGGCCCCCGGGCCATTTCTCCGTGGTGACCGGTCTCTCCCTGGACACCCAAGCTGCGATGATTTTCACACTGGCTTTGGCTCGCAGTGTGCTATTTTGCTACCTCTGCACCTTCTCCTACACTGTTCTGCTCACCCGGAAAGCTCCCCCTATTCCTCTGTGACAGCCAAAGCCCAAGGCACCCTTCAGGGTTCAGGTGGAACCCCAGCTCCATCCTCAGCTGAGCCTGCCTGCGGGATGCCCTGCCCTCATGCCCCTTCAAGGAAGGATGCGTTGCACAGCTTCAGGAATGGGGGAGCAGCAGACGGCCTCCAACTGTCAGCTCCATCAGGGTCAGCCTCAGCTGCAAGGAGTGGCTTCACCAAGGTCATATCCTTCCTGGGACCGTCAGCATCTGGTGAAGTCGGGGGATAGAGGCCCAGCCCCTCCAGACCAAAGGGATTTACTCTGTTGGACAATATTCACTCCGAGCTCCCTGCTGGGCTGGCTGAGGCTTGGTGGGATCTGTATCAGCCTCCTTCTTACCCCTCTGGCACCCCCGTGCCTCTGCCCCTCCTTTCAGAAGCATTCCTCTGCCCAAACTCAGGTCTGTTTCCAGAGAATCGAGTGTGCAGCAGTGCCCATGCCCTCTTAGTATTCAGCGGCTGGCCGTTAGTATTACAACCCTGGTTTCTCCCATAGAGGATGCTCAACACACATCTGACAAACAGATAGACTAATTTAATGTTTCCACATGCTGACCGAGCTCTCACAGAGCCCAGCCCTCTTCCAGGCGCATTCAGAGTAGCTGTTGATCAGTCGACAAAATGCTGCTGAGGCCAATTAAACAGAAACACCATTACAAGAAAATGCTTTCTTCTGCCTCCCTTGGAATCACACCACACCCTCTCTCTTTCATCTTACACGTGCGTGCAGCCTAAAGACCACGGGGATGTTTAGGATGCTGAGATCCAGGAAAGTAGTCCAGTGGGTCCTCAGCGCTCTAAGTGATGGCTCAGCCTTTTCTTTTCCTGGAAGGTCAGCTTTAGTGGCACCTTCTCATTGGCAGTGCTGCCCCCAGGTGCAAACCGCCTTGCTCACCACCACGACACTTTAATCAGGATGGCATGACAGCATGGTAAATGTTAAAAAGGTTATAATTAGAGATGCTGCTAAAACAACCCAAGGCTTAGTGTTACTAAAGATACTTGCAGTTTAGTGTCATAAAAATAGCAGGGTTTATGGTGTCATGCCTACAATTTTGAACAAGCTGACGTTTTCAGGGGACACTGAAAACCCATCCAAGCTGAGACTTCTCTTGAATGGCTCTTCTTAATGTCAGATTTCTCAGGAATAGCAATCCAGGGTGTGTCCATCCTAACAACACGGAGATGATTCCCTGCTGCTCAAAGGGCCTGGACAACCACACTATTTCCCCAAGTGGCTGGAAACACTGTCTCCTACTTGGGAGCTCACAGCATCGTGATCCCATCAGCTCAGACTTAAAAGTAATCTTGCAGAGAAGGGCCAGCATTCATCAGAACAAGTGGATTGCTTTTTAGCACAATTTCAGACTGAGTCTGTGGATTACACACCAGAGAACAGCAATCGGTCATTCAACAAAGACAATAATCATAAAAGTAGCTACCACTGGCCAGTGGCTACCTCTGCACACACCTGCTTCCTCCTCCCACAATCTGACATGGCCAGTGTTGGCAAACCCATTTCACAGATGAGGAAACCAAGGCCCAATGACTACATAGCTAATCCACCATAAACATCAGAATTTGAATTCAGGTCTGTCCAATTCCCAGTTTGGTTCTATCAGGGCTTATTTCTGAGTGGAGGTGGGAGGTTGAGGAGGGTGGGGTGTGCCTTTTATTTCTCACTGCAAGTACTTCTGTCTGTACTGTTTGAAATGTTTTATAAAGGGCAGGTCTTCTTATATTACTTTTTTAATCTTCAAAATATCAAAAAGGAATCCATGGGCAAGAAAAATGCTCCTATTTCCATAGAAAAAAGTGTATCATAATGTTCACAGTATCTATCAACAGCCATAAAGGTTTCTGTCCTTTGCTACAGTAATTCCATTTCTGGAAACCTGTCCTGAAAAAAATTAGCGGGGGAGGTAGGGAATTATATGTAAAGACGTCTTCTATTTTAAAGTGTTATTTTTAATAACAAATAAACTGAGAAGAAATTAAATGGGACATCTCCATGATAGATCATGGTGGTACCATTTTAAATGTTTCTGAAATATCAATAGCAAGAGGAGGGAATGTTCATTATGTATTTCTAGGTTTAAAAAGTAACAAATAAGCCTTAACTACTGGTGATTATAAAAGCAAGAATATGCATTTCCCCTCTCCACCCTCCCTCCCCCAACTCCATGCAGGGATACAAAATAATCTTTAAAGAGCAGATATCTTTAGAGAGAATTTTCAGGAATTGGGGTGGGAGGCGGTGGATGGGCAGAAAACTTTTACTTTTCACTTTACATCTTCATGAATCATTTGAATGTTTACATATGTGTTACTTATATTTTAAAAATGAAATATTTTAAAGCTTTACCTATATTGTGATCTAATCATGTTTTCAGAAAACCATTTCATTATAATAATAAAATACACCCAAATATGATCACTACATTGGAAAATTACAGATGAGATTGTTTTCTCTTTATAATTTCTCTTCATAATTACACATTTTTATTTTGAGAATTTCATTTTTTTTATTTTCTGAGTTTTCTATCATAAACACAAAATTTGGTCATCATAAGAAAATCTCTTTTTTTTTTCCAGCTTTAAGACATCTTATTAGTAAGAGGATGTAGTGCCTCTAATACAGACTTTGAAATTTCAGAGTTTCACCAGTCACATCCTGCCTCAGACCCACAGTCCTGAGTCCAGAGAAAGGAAAGGGCCATATGAAGCCAGATAAAGGCAACAGACCCAAAGCCTTACTGACTCAGCCTCAAATCCCAGCTGAAGCCAATCCCCATCAGCCCCAAACCCCTGCGATACAAGAGCACCCTGACCCAGAGGCACCTCAGAATTAAACAAGGAAGACTCTTCCTCTTGTTTTCACCCTGAGTAACACACTGGCTGGACAACATTAGGCAGATTAAAAAACAAAAAAGAAGAACCACTGGACCCTTAAGGTGATCTGTCCTCCAGGGAGAGATGGCACCTGCTCTGTGCAAAGCACTGAAGGGATCTCAAAAATGACCCAGACCTGGACCTGGTCCTCAAAGGAGGGTGCAGACCAGACAAGGGGGTCAGAAGGTATGTAACTAACTCAAATCCCAGACAAAAAGTGACCAGAGCCCTAACAGCAGAGATTAGGATGAAGGATGATTGGGGTTCAGAAAAAGGATGCTCACTGCCAGCCTGGGGTACAGAGATGGCTTCCAGAGGACATGGCATGAGAACTGGGTTACACTCTAAGTGTATTCAAACAGAGGCCAGGTGTTGGCAGTCTCTGCAGCATGTGGACCACATGTGATGCCCCCCCCTCCCCCCGCTTATGAACAAGGCTGGAGGCATCGCCATGTTGGGGCATCTATACTTCTAGAGATCTGCGTGCTTGTTTTTTTTTTCCCAGGGCATATAGCCCAATTACAAACCTGCAGTAAACAAAACTTTTGTGTATATTCACTAACTGTGTGTGTGTGTGCGCGCACAAGCACGCGTGTGTGTTTTAATTCACAAATCGTTTCACCATGGGAAACCAGGCCTAACAAGTATTTTCTGTGGAACACCCCTGGCTCTGGCTAAACTCACCACTTACCATCTACTTCCCACCAAAACTTCTGCTAATAGCAGTGAAAATAAAAGCACAGCTCCTATATCTGCTTGGTGCTCTGGATAGGAGCTGGTATTCCAAAAGAACAAAGTGCTGTTTCAGTAAAATTCAGCAAGACTCTCTCTTCCCCTCCCCTGCCCCTCTACCTGGCCACTGGAAGGAGGAAGTCTGACCATCTCCCCACCTACCCCATCTCCGTTCAGTCTGGGTCCCCCACACAATGGAGAAGACTGGTCACGCCTTGTGTGGTGACCCAGACCACATGTGGAGTCTCAGATCCGGCACCACGATGTGGAGCGGGGAGTGGGGTGGGTGCCCAGGAGAGCAGAGCACAGCTGATATCTAACCAGGGTTCTTCTCTAGGGGGAGTGAGGGGAGTTACCTTTTGGAAAAATTCATTAGAGAATAAAGTCAGTGGGTTCATTTAATTAGAGTGTGAAAGATATTTTGATGGAGATGAGGAGGTGAGGTGATGATTTATTTATAATCGACAAAGTTGTATCCATCCAGCTACTGGGATGATGAGACACTTTAGAAATATACACTTGTTGTATGAAAAGCCCCTTCGTACAATGAAGACTGGGGCCATTAAGGTGAAGTCCTGCCAGGGACACTGGTATGACACCACCATACCATGAGAGTGACATTGTCACAGGAGCTACTGGCCGCTGGCCACCACCAATCCCAGCTATAAACTGGGGTCTGATAATCTCTAAGTTCCCTTCTAAAATGAGGCCTTTTCCAGGAGTTAAGTATTTAGACTCCATTTGCTTCTGGGAATGTTTTCCTGTCTCAGTGCTGAGACAAAGAAGGATCCTTCGTCCTGCATCTTCTCTGTTGTTTTCGTTTTGCTGATCTGAGATGAAGTTCCAGCTCTTGGATCCTCCCTAATCAGGACGCTGATGAGGATGCTGGGCAACACAGCATCTCGTTTGAGGGCCAGCAGAACTGAGTTCAAATCTTAGATTTAGGGGATTTCCTTAATCTCTCTGCAGTTTCCTCACCTGGAAAACAGGGACACCAGCACCTGCCTGACGGGGTTGCTGTAAAGACAAAACCTGACACAGAGGAAATCCTGGTTCATAGTGAAAACTCATGGCCATGACTCAAGGTTAAGTGGTGGTGAAGGAAGCCCTACACGTGGACACTGGTTCTTAGTAACTGGTGGATCCAGCCTGACCTGTATCTATGGAGACCGGTTGGCTCCTGGGACCACCACTTGCATCTCCAAGGGCTTACAAGCACTCAGTTTAACAAGCCAATCAAATGGGTGCAATGAGGGCACCCAAAAGAGTTGGCCAATTATTCCCAGGGATAAGCCACAATATCATTAGAATGAAGATTCCAAAATCCATCTTCTAACACCCACTGAGAAATACTAGCAAGAACAAGAAGTTCCAGAACACGAGAGGTGTTCCTCACGATTCAAAGAATCCCCAAAGGCAGTAGCAGGGACCAGATTTACCCCCTCTCTGGAAACAACTGAAAAACCAGGCATGATATTTGAAACAAGAGTTTGCAAACACTGCAGCTCAGACAGGGCAGGACAGAGATCCCTGCAAGGCAAGTAAGGTGAGTCTGTGACTGCCATGGCCTCCAGCCTGGAGAAGGTCCGGGCTGCAATGCAGACAAGGGTGTCTAGGCAGAGCCCAGGGGTCCTAGTGAGTTGAGGGGACGAAGCTGGGATTCCAGAGAGGCCTGGGTACCTAGAGTTCCCAGGGCAGGGCCCCAGAGAGGAGACCACTGCCTAAACAACACCCCAGAGATCAGCAGACGGGCTCCCTGGAGGCTTCAGCTAAGTACTGACCAGCGCAGGCGTGTGAGCAAACTGCCCAAGGTAAGGGAAAGAAACACCCCAAAGGAACACAGAGAACACTGCCTGGCACTCACATGGGGCTGGGAATAGGTCATGTCCCACCAGCCAGAGCAGGAATGCTCAAAAGTCCAAATACTATTATGGACTGAATTGGGTTCCCTCAAAATTCCTATGTTCAAGTCCTAACCCTCACCCTCCAGTGCCTGTGAACATGACTGTATTTGGAGATAGTTTTTAATGAGGTCATGTAATCAAAATGTGGTCACTAGGGTAGACCCTAATCCAATACGACTGATGTTCTTTTAAGAAGAGATCAGGATACAGATAATGCAGACAGAGGAACGACTATGTGAGGACCCAGCAAGAAGACAGCTATCTGCAAGCCAAGGAGGGAGGCTTTCGAAGAAACAAGCCTGCTCATACCTTGATTTCAGACTTCTGGTTTCTTCAAAACTGAGAAAATAAATTTCCACTGGTAAGCCTCCCCCCCCATCTGTGCCATTTTTTGGCAGCCCCAGCAAACCAATACAGGTACTCTGACTGGCATTGCCTCTATAGTGGGGAAAAATTAGTCCCAGATTGAGGCACCTAATAAAGGTTGAAAGCAAGATCTGAAAGGAGCAAACTGTTTCCATGTAACTTCACCATGTTCCCAAAAAGAAGCTCAAGAAGATTTACAGGAGTACTAAAACACCCAGCCCCCACTGAGGTAAAACGTACTATGTCTAGCATCCAATCAAAACTGACCAGGCACACAAAGAAGCTGGGAAATACAACCCATAATAAAAAGAAACATCAATCAAAAGACCCGCCCCCCCCAAGCAATTCTACCATCACATCCACAATGTATTTCAAGACCCTGCCACAGAAGCCACCTGGCCCCACAAATGCATTTTAAAACGATTCTCCAATTCCCTGTAGGAGGCTTGCTCCATTTTTTTTTTCCATTCTAAAGAGGGTCATTCCAGGTGAAGACAGAGAAAACACAGAAATGCTCACTTTTTATTTTGTTTCTCTGCTAACAGTGTCACCTTTCCTGAGTAGTGATACTCTCCCACCTCATATGTCTTCTAACTCTGGGCCTATTAATTTTACAAAGGTCTGTGGCTATCCTGAGCTGTTTTTTACCAGTTTTAGTTCATTTTGTGTTTCGGCCTTGCTGATCCTATTTTGATCGGCCCTCCAATGATTCTTTACTCCTTGTTCATAAGGATGTGTTAAAAATCAGAGTTTGTCAGGGACCACTGCATATGAACATGTTCTCTTTCAATGCCTTCACCCTTTCCTTCTTCATTTGGGGATTAATGATGTAATGAGTTAATTCCTGGAGCAGATTCACAGTGCCATGTTCAGAACCTTCCATCACTCTTGGTTCTCTTCTCTTCTAAGGTCCTCCTCTCAACAGCTGTCTAGACAAGCAAGAAATCTACAAACAATCTAAAGAAGCAAGAAATTCGTGAAGAGGCCCAGCACCCCAGGATTGTGCTTCACAGGTATCCATCCTTTGTAAGCAGGACAGTCTGCAATTTATCCAGAGATAGATGGCCCTGCAATGAGGGCACCCAGAAGAGCTGGCCAAGCCCCTCTTGATGGATAAGGGGGTGGGGGATCTCCATGGTACCTTGCAAAAGTCTACCTTAACTTCCTCCCTGTCACTGATATATTAATCCTGGTTCCTTGTAGTCACCAAGTTCTAGAATAACATACCAGCTTTGGTCTCTTTCATGCATTCTTTCATTTAAGCAAAAAATTGTACCTACTATGGGCCTGGCAGCACTTTCAAGCTCTGGATCCCTTTGGAAACTCACATCGATCCTGAGAGGTGGGACTGACAGGTCTCATCACCCCCATTTTAGAGATGAAGAAGCTGAGGCTCTAAAAGAGACTCAGTAACTGGCTCCAGGTCACACAGCTAATAAAACATGGAGCCAACCCAGGACTCCTGAAACCAAGCCTCTCGTGGATACGTCTTGCCCACACACTGCAGTCACAGCACTAAACTGGTCACAGTAATGGGTCAGAATGCCCCCTGCCCGCCCTGCCCAGTCCACTCCAGGCCTCCTCAGAATCCCCGCTTTTGAGTGCTCCTTTGCTGTCCAGAGGATTAGTCATTTTTTCTTCCTAGTTCATTCACATTTTGTGGGTTCAAAAAAAAAATGAAAGTGACCTTCACTGAAATCTACACCTGCCCTCACTTGCTAAGGTGACAGGGTAGCATCAGGCAGGCCTGAGGGTCCAAGACAAACTCAAGTAGGGCATGAGGCCACTGCATCCTGTGACCCTCCACCCCTCCTCATGAGCTCCCTTCAAGGATACCTCCATCAAGCCTGACTTGCACAGAAGCCTTGTCCCCCATGCAAGGGCAGGCTGCAGAGGTGACCGGCCCCATAGCCAGGGGAGAGAGAGCCAGAATGTACTTCCCTCCCCCATCACGGCTGTGCTGGGTGGAAAGTGGGTCAGAGCTGGCCAGCCCATTCATTTAATCCAGACTCCCCCTCTCCATTCAGCTTTTAGTCTTTGGAGCTTTCAGCCCAAGGAAACACAATTTCCTCTGCAAAATAAACAAAATAAATTAAGCCTGTGCTCTTTGATCTCAGGGCTTTTGTGCAACTGATGGCCTGCACAGAAACAATCCGCCATCCTCCTGGCATCTCAGAGACATCAAAAAAACTCAGTCACTGTCTCAGGAGGCAGAAAGCCAGCTTCCAGCCACCCTGCTGAGAATGGGGCTTGGCTCAGGAAGGGCCACTCTGCCGCCCGTCCACCCATTAAAGCAAGAAGAGTCTGCATGAGACAGGGAAGGGCCAGTTGGAAGAGTCAAAGACTCTAAGGCAGGAGCTCTCGTTAACCTTCAGTCACATAGGCCCATTCTTTGCGGTTGTTGTTTTCCCCAATTCCCACCCCAGGGCCTTTGCACTGGCTCTATCCCCATGAGACAAATTTTCCCTCCAGATCTTGGAAAGCTGATTCCCTCTTATCCTTCACATCTCCTAGAAGAGGCCTCTCATCAAAAGTAGCTCCCATATTCCATTCTCATTACTCTAACCCATCATCCTGTTCTGTTATCCTTTTGGCCTTTATCACGATCAGAAATTATCTTGAGTATTTGTTATATTTATTTTCTGACTCTACCTCTACCTCCTTAACAGCAGGGACACTGACCTATCTAGATTAACACTGTCTCCCCAGCAGTTAGCAAAATGCCTAGTACACGGTAGGTGCAAGGCACATATTTATTGAAGGAGGAAGACTGAATGAAGGAGAACTGGGTTCTATTTCCAGTGCCAGTTCTGCCTGCCCCACACCTAGATCAGGATGCACATCATCCTGTGTGGTGCACCTAGACCAGGATGCACATCGATGCTACAGGCTGCAGAGCACCAGGAAGGCTGCTGGGGAGGATGAGGTGCACAGCTGGTTCTGGGGGAACAGAGAGCAGAGAGGGGACTTTTCCTTAACAGGCTCACTCAGCTGGGACAACTGAAGGATAACAGCCAGTTAGCCGAGTATATATAACAGATAAAGATGTAGGTATACCTATAGGTACCAAGAGAATAGGAACCACGGGAGTTTCTCTGTGCCCTTGGATTTCCCATGTGCAAGAAAGGATGGTTGGATTGTTAGCTATGCTGAATCTTTTGGTGGTTTCAGATGAATGTGAGAATCTAATGAAAGATACGGATTCTCTTCTAGTGAAATGCATACGCATACAAAGACAGAATAGTGCCTGCATTTCCTAGAGGTGCACAGACTCTCTGAAGCTCACCCACAGGCCCTAGGATGAGAACATCTCATCCTAAGGCTCTTTCTTGGGCCCATGTGCTAGTCATTTCCCTGCTTGCCTTCAGACCCAGTCCTGATGCCTCTTCTTCCCTCCCCTAGCTCCCTTCCTCTGCCTTCTGATAAGTCTGGCCTATAACAGGAATCCAGGCAGAAGACCAGGGTACCACTCCCCTTCTCATTGCTTTGGGGAGTGTCTCTACAGTGGCCCTAACACCTCTGGGTCTCCTGCCCTCCGCAGGGAGTCCCTACCTCTGTGGTCCCGCCCCACCCAGCAGGCCTTCTGAAGTTCCAGCATCCCCAGGTGCTGCTGGATCCTGGGCTCCAGGAACCCAGCTCCTCCCCATCCCCCCAGCCCTAGAGATGCTTAGCAGTTTCCGGCAATTGCTGTCTCCTGGTTGCCTACTTTCTGCTTGAGTTTTGTTCTCTTTCATCACCTTAGTAAGTAGCTCCCACATAAACTCCTTCTACTAAGCTTGTCGGCATGAGCAAAGATTTCCTGAGTGGTCCCTGATGGATGAGACTGCATCCAGCATGGGCATTCTGGAAGGCTCTGAGCTTTGGAAAAGGCCAGTCTGAGCTGAAGGAGCAAACCCCTAGGGAGTTCAAGAACATGAAGAGGCTAAAGTAACCCACATCGCCAGCAAGTGCAATGCCCCTACCCTGTCCAGTTCCATTCCAGGAAAAAGCTAAAAATTAGAAGCTTCACAATCCCCACCTAGTTAAACTGTTTACAGCCTTTTTGCGGATGAGAGAAATAAATGTGAGGCTTTGAGCTGCCATTCATTAAGTCGTGTTCCCGCTCTGATCTAGCAGCAGCCAGGGTGAGTATCCCCAGTTCCTGCTCAGGAGCTCATGCTAGCTGCGGAGTGCACCCTGCCAAGACCACCCAAGTATGCAAAGGCAGGTTCAGGCACTCCCATCTCGGGGTGCCTGGGGCAGCCAGGAATGCCAGTCCTGGAGCATCAAAGACATACACTGTCTGGATTCTGTCATCTATGAGAAAGCATCCTTCCACCCACAGAGAGTGCAGTCAGGATACTGCACACCTTGGAACAGCCCCACACAGGAGGGGCTCTCACATTCTCACTGTGCTTCTTTTTAATGAATAGCACTATGAGCTCCTTTTTCCTTCCAGCCATTCTGTTAGGCATTAGGGCAGGCAAGGGTATAGACAGAATTATCCTGAGAACGAACGCACAGAGAGGGTCAGTGGCTTGCCAAAGGCCACACAGCTACTTTGATGCAGAGCCAGAACTGGAACCCAGAGCAGAGAATGACTTCAACCACCCTCCCATGGTTTACACACAGGAACCCCACATGTTGAGGTTGGGTTACCCTAGAAACAGACCCAAAGTAGGGATTTCAGTACAAACTGAATTTTATGAAAGGACTGGCATTAACTACTTTTTCACCTCAAAGGGGGCAATTTCATATGGCTTGGAGGAACGCTGACGGTCCTGACTTACAATGGTTCAACTTACCGATTTTTCGAGTTTACAGTGGTGCAAAAGCCAAAGATGTTTGGTAGAAACTATACTTCAGATTTTGAATTTTGAGTTTTTCCTGGGCTAGTCATGCACAGTACAATACTTCCTCATGATGCTGGGCAGTGGCAGGGCACCACAGCTCCCAATCAGCCACCTGATCACCAGGATAGACGACTGATACACGTACCACCCCGCACCCAGACAACGACTCTGCTTTCCCTTTCCATCCAATTTCAGTAAGTTACATGAGAGATTCAACACTTCATCATAAAACAGGCTTGGTGTTCAGATGATTTTGCTCACTGTAGGCTAATTTAAGTGTTCTGAGCACAATGAAGGTAGGCTAAGCTAAGCTATGGTGTTTGGTTGGTTAGTAAACGCATTTTCAACTTACAGTATTTTCAACTCACAGTGGGTTTACTGAGATGTAATCCCATCATAAGTCGAGGAAGATTTGTAGTTTATTTGGGTGGCAGTTGTCAGGAAGTGGGGAAGGTCAGGAATTCAATGCAGAGTTTAACGGCAGTCAGGGCACCGCTACAGACAAAGGAGGCTCAGTCCTCCTGGGGCCCTCTGGGAGGCACAGCAGAACTGCCCTGCTCAACACCACAGGCACCAGACACAACTGGCTACTTACATTTAAATGACTGAAAATTAAAAATTCAGTTCCTCAGTCTTCCTATACACATTTCCAGAGCTCCATAGCCACATGTGGCCAGTGGCTGCCACTCTGGATAGCACGGATATAGAACATTTCCATAATCACAGGAAGTTCTGCGGGCAGCACTGGTGTAGGATGTACCTCAGAGCTGTGCCCCGAGAGCCAGAATCTGGGGTATTTATGCTCCCCTCAGGGTCTGTGAAGGGGGCTGCTCCTGGGAGCTTTGACTCTGGGCACTTCCAGCTGCCCTGGCACAATTTGGTTCCAGGAAGCCAGGGTAGGGGTGTGGGAGGTGCTGACAGTAGCGATAGGAATGGAGAGTGCTGGGGGACACGGCCGGGCACTGACAGCATCTGCTCCCATCACTGGTCCCTCCGGCTCGTAACTCTGCTCTTGTGGAAGGCTGTCTGGATAAAGACATTTTAACAGCTCCTTACTTATTGTATTATTTTATTTTGGTGGGGTGGGGGGTTGTAATTAGGTTTATTTATTTTTAGAGGAGGTACTGGGGATTGAACCCAGGACCTCATGCATGCTAAGCATGCGCTCTACCACTTGAGCTATACCTTCCACAATAGCTCCTTCCTGATAGGACTGAGGACCTGGAATCCTCCAGCCTAATCAGACACCATTCTCCCCTGGACAACACACCGAGAAAGACACAATTCAAGCATTTACGCTCTACGAGAGGCAAGTAGGACACAGACCACAGCATGTGGCGACTGTGACAGACCAACAAACTCAATTCGGAAGTCTTTATGGAGAAGCCTTTGTGAGTAGTGCCTGACTAATGGCGTGCAGGTATTGCTTCCAAGAACTATCTAGAACTTAGGAGATACAGTTTGTAGACTGATACCCCTATCAGGCAGGTAGGTCCCTGAATATCCACAACGTGGCATTTTCCAAAGCACAGCTCCGAGACATCACTGCCCCAGTCAAAAGCCTGGCAAGGTCAAGGTAGTGCCCTGACGACCAGCACTCAACATCTTCTCCTCAGCCCGTTCTCCTTCCCCAAGGGGCTGTGCTCAGCACAGCACAGCGGCCAGAGCTCAGGCCCTCCGCAGCCTGACCACCCGTGTTCACACCCCATCTACTTCCTAACTGTGTGGAGCTACACACGTTGTTTGGTATCTCTGAGTTCGACTTTTCTCATCTTTTACAGATGGCACAGTAATACCTTCTCAAATTATGAGGATTCAACAAGCCCCTCTTTGTAAAGGACTTAGAATGAGGTGGCAGACTCTGTCTGTAAAGAGCCAAATAATAAGTATTTTACGCCTTGCTGGCCATATGGTCTCTGTTGCAATTTCTCAACTCTGCCCTAGAGCCCAAAGCAGCCACAGGCAATATGTAAATGAATGGGCATGGACGTTCCAATAAGACTTAATTTATAAAGTCAGGGGGTGGGCCAGACTGCCCTGCAGGCCGTACCTTAGAGCAATACCAACCTCTGTCTTAGAATACAACCTGCCCTACAGTAAGTGCTCTATTAATGTTTGCTATATGAATAAATAAACTATGCTGTGCCTTCCTACCTCTCAGATTCTTCTCTCATGGAGGATTCTTCCTTGTCTCCTCCTCCACTCATCTTTCAAGGCCCAGTTCCAGAAGCCTTCCTAGACCTTTCCTCTTTTCTCAGCCTTATCCCCAAAGAACTGGGCTTGCTCCATGATCGTGACACTTGTCCCAGACTGCCATATGCAGAGTGACGTGTTCAGCTGCAGAATTTCATAGTTCCTGGAAGAGATTATTCAGTGCCTTTTTTTTCACAGGTAGGGAAGTGAGGCCCAGAGATGCCAAGTGACTTTCTCAAGGTCACACAGTGAGGGTCAGGTCAGGATCAGACACAGGGTGTCCTGATCTCAATTCGGTGTGGTCTTAGGCTACAATACTGGTGGAAGGGTACAGATAGCTTGGTAGTGGAAGCTTCACTGTCAGCCACTTGCTGCCCACTTCCAGGGGCTGGTGAGGCTCAGTTTAGGCTGGGCTGCCCCTCCTCCAGCGGCTCTTTACTTCCGGCCTCAGCTTTCCTCCATGCAGAGCATGTCCCCACACTAGAAAGTCTGGTGCACTCTGAGTCGGATGTGAGTCCAGTGTGGACCAGGCACGCGCTCAGTGAAGTGGAGTTGGTCCTGTTTGTTTTTAATTCCTGTTGCTGCACCCATGAGTACTGCCCAGTGTCTTCTGTGCAGGGGGACAACCAGGAAAGACCCAAACAGGGACACTCTATAGGGAACACATCCCTGTCCCATCCACTACCCCAGGTATCAAGGGCAGACTCCGAAGCTGCCTGGACCTGGGGCTGCTGAAGGTGGGCTTCAAAGCACCACAGCCTAACGTGAGCTCACAGACACACCGATTCAGACACATACCCACAGGTACCCGCACACGCACACACTTGTGCGTGTTCTCACACCTGTACACACACAAATGCTCACAGAGATACAGAACAGACACATGCATGCAACAGCATAAACACACAAATGTTCACACAGACATATGCATACATAAAAACACAAAGCACAAACTGACACACAACACACATGAGCACACAGGTACAGAGACACACAGACACAAACACACCCATGCGCACACAAACATGCACATTAACATATTTACACACCTAAACACAAATATATACACTCAAAAAGACACAAACACACAGACACACAACCATACAGATGCTCACACATATATCCCTATACACAGATCCATACACACCTAACACACGTACAGTCGGGCACACTCACCCACATGCACACACACAGACGCACACCCTGACTGATGTTCTGAGCTTCGACTTTTACAGACATACACAGCGTGCCTTCTCAGGAAGATTCCTGAGGTCCCTGAGAAAGAGCCTGTGCCTGGTTCACACCCCTCCCCACCCCTCCCCTCCCCCAGCCATTAGCACTCTGAGCATCCAGCCCAGTGCTACGGACACCGCTGGTGCTCACGTTTAACTGCTGGAAGAATGGATGAAGTTGTCACATCCCTGGGCCTTGGGCCCAGGGCCAGAGCTTTGTTAAAGAAGTCCTGGCTGCTGACCATGTCACCCCTGCCTTTCAAAGCAGCTCTCTGCCCCCAAGCCGGAGAGGCCTCCGCCAGCCCGGTCGGCCTGGGAAGCAGGCTGCCTCTTGCCGAAGCGCTGCTCGTTAACACCTTCGCCAGAGGTGACAGAAACCTAATGAAATTCAAACCAGGCCATCGGTGACTTGTCTGGGGCTGGAGTCAAAGATCCCCTGGAGTGGGGAGGATGTGGCAGAAACCACCAGCTTAAGTGGACCTGGCCTCCTTCTCCCAGCACGTGGATTTTCCAGCTGAACTTTATACATAAAATCCGAGACAGGAGTTCACTCTACCTGAGGGTAACCCAGGATAAGGCTCCCCCTTATACCACCGTCTGCAAAACAGTGGCTCAGAGAGAGCCCAGCTCTGCTGGGCCTGGAAAGACACCCCCTTGGCATGACCTCTCCCCAGCGGGGAGGTGAAGGGCTGAGGAGCCCCATCTCTTGGCACCATCACATGGCACAGCCTGAGCCTGGCCGACACCGGCTCTGGGCCTCCGTGTTTACACCACATCTACCAAATGGGTGGATAATCTCTCCATCCTAAATGCAAAGGATACTGGTATCAAGCGAAAAGGGCTTTGACCTCAGGAGAGATGGGAACGAGGAGAGGGTCAGCCCACAAAGCCCGAGGTTAAGAACACTCCTGGCCAGCACCTTGAAGTAACTGATGGAGCACACTCTAAAAATACAAACTAGGTTAGCACTTGGGGTGGCGTACTGCTCCAGGAGGGAGTTAATTCAGGCATCGAATCTCCGTGGAAGGGGCTCTGTGAGCCTAGAGCAGCAGGCATGTGAGCCTGGGGGCCTCGACAGGACATTCACTTCCCCTCTAAGCAAGATGAAACCGGGGAAATGGGCCAGAAAGCCCTGGGGTGGCAGCCCAGACCTTTATAGCTTGAGGGAAATTAAACTCAGGAAAGAGTTGGGGACACACAAAGGAGGTGGGGGAGGCTCCACTCCTGACTGATCAGGCTCCCAGCTTCTCCAAGCCCCATGCTGCTCCAAGTAATGTCCACAGCATTGCCAAGACCCTTGTCAGAAATACAGAATCTCAGACCCCATCACAGACCTCCTGATCTGCATCTTATAAGATCCCCGGGAACTTCTTTGGATGTATTCAAGTTTGAGAAGCACCAGATCTGGAGTCAAAACCACTAATTCTGGCCCAGCGGTTGCCATCATATTGCTGTGTGATTTTATGGGAACTGCTTGACCTCTCTGGATGCTGGAGTTTCCTCATCTGGGCTATGGGGCGAGTGAGCCTCGTTTCTTTCACATGGGCTCCAGGAGGTTCCAGTCAGACACTCTGTATGCAAGTCCTTGGAGAAGTGGGAGGGCCTTTACGAAGAAATTACTCCATTCCCACCAGGGGACTTCCTTCCCCTTTCTTGATGTCTTTGGTGTATAGAGAGGAAGGAAGGGAGATGATCCTTGAAGGACACACAGAGGCCAGGAAGATAGCCTCCTAATTTCATTTTAGAACTTAATGGCTCTCAATTCAAAAAAAGGAGGGAGAGAGGTTAAAGTAAAAAAAAAAAAAAAAGACATGGCCCATTGCTAAGGCGAAAGCAACAAATACGAGGCATCTGAAGTAAGACAGAGCATTCTGTCTAGAAATTCCAGGTCTGGCACTGCCCCCTGCCTTCACACAATTCATGTATTACTCCTAAATTCCCAGTTGAGAAAAGGGGCTTTCTAGGCTCAGAGATGTTAAGTGAGTGAGTCAAAGTCACACAGCCAGTGAGAGGCAGGGCCAAGAGAAAAGCAGGCTCCCTGCCTCCTAAGGCAAACTCTCTTCAAGACCTCAGAGTCCCCACGTCCTTGGCAGCCAACCTGGACTGCAAGCAGGAAGTGGGGAGCCATTCTAATATTGGTCTGAGTTGAACAGAATTGAGAAGATAAATCTGCCACGGGAGGAAATTACATCACAGGGCTCAGAGAGAAAGTTCCTAAATTATTGCTTATCAGGTTTCATTAAATTCATTGCTTCCCTCCATCAGCACCAGTGGCGGAGATGGCCAAGCACCTGTCTCCTACACAGGCCTGTGGTTGTGTGCAAACCCACAGGGGAAGGGAACAATGGGACGTGGCACAAATTCTAAACCAAAACCAGGCACGAGACATAAGTATACTCAAAATGGAACACACACACATTAGCAATCCACAAGTTTAACTCCGACAAGGCTGGGCCTGGGTCTTCCTGGGCCCTTATGTGGGGCCCAAAACCAGTCTCTGCTGAGGCAGGGAACAGCAGGGAGACCTTGGCAGAAGATGGGCTCTTTGCCCACAGCTGGTTTCCAAGAGCACTGAGAGCAAACTGCTTGGTCTCCCCAGGCTGTGGAAGGGCTCGGCTCTTACACTGCAGATTCAGCCAGGGCAAAGCCAAGACACCCAGCAGTCTGCAGCAACAAAGCACTTTTTAATGCAAATGGAAAGAAAGGCATCCCGGCCCAGCCCTTCCTTCTGGCTTCAGGATGGCACTGGCTGTCTCTGAAACTGCCCAGCTTTTCCCAGGTTTTAGGGAGACACCGTGGTATCACAGAACTATCTGATGAGTTGGAGCTGGAGGAGCCTGAGTTTGAATCCAAACTCTGCTACATGTGAGCTGTACCTGCTTGGGTGAGTCACTGAAACATACTGAACCTCAGCTTTCTCCTCTCTAAAATGGGTATAATAACAGTACCAGCCTCAGAAGGCTGCTGGGAGGATTAAATAAAACACCGTATACAAAGGACCATCTTGGCCCCTGGCAAACAGCAGGCATCTGATGAGCGTTGGTACCCTCCTCCAATGTAAATCAAACAAAAACTTTGAGGGGATGGGTCCTAGGAATGAACTCTTCCTTCATAAATTACATTAAGAGAGTGGGCCAGCCCCTGCCGGATCCCAGTTCCACCCCTTAGCCACTGACAAGTACAGATGCACTGCCCATATCATGGTCTTAAAACGTGGTGCCCCCCAGCCAGGGCTGGGCAGTCCACATCCTGTCTCAGCTTACAGAGAATTCCATGGGATGCTAGGAGGGAAAGGACAGACCCAAATCAGCCCTGGTGGGGAACAGGACTACCCCAGCCAGTGCTCCGTCAGGGGCTGAGCTACAGGAGATGGGGAGCCCAGCAAAGGCACGCCCTTGGCAGGAGCAGCAGGAATAGACCACAGCTGCCGAAGGTGGAGGCAAAGATGGGCTGTGTAGCTGGGCTGATCCTCCCATCCCTGCCTCCCTAAAGCCCAGCTGCCCGTGCCTCACCCCTCACACCATGGAGCATGGGCTCCTTGCACCTCCCTTCCCCTCCCCCACGTGTCTCCTCAACTAGCCAGGAAGCCCTCCATGGGCAGGGGAGTGACCAGTGTCACTCTGATCCCCTTGAACTGGACAAGCCCAGGTCTGTGTCATCTGCTGGCTAGGGGTGACGATTTGGGCAAGCCACCAAGCTCTCTGAACCTGTTCTTCAGCTCCAGAAAAGACTGACATACCTACCCACCTACCTCACAGTGTGGTTAGAAAGCCCAGCTGATCTCACTCATTCAACAAATGTGCAGCCAGAACCTAGCGTGAACCACACATTGTGCAAAGGTCCGGAAGTGTAAGAGTGAGAAAGGCAGACAGGACCCCTGTCCTCAAATTGCTTATACTCGAGTCAGAGACAGAGATCAGCCAAGCACACAAACATCTATATCATGTATGTGCTCTATTGTGACAAGTCTCAAGAAAGGATTCACTGGGCTTTATCATCCATCACTGACGGCTTCGACAGTCATAGAAAGAGCAGCGCATGAGACAGGATGAATCTGGCTCCAGTAAGACAATAAGGGGCCAGAAAGACAAGAGAGGGGAGGCTGTGAACAAATAACCCATCTACGCAAGATAGTTCTCTACTCTGTGACACTCCGTCACAGAACAGAGGGCAGGCGTGTTATGACATGTGGAAAGGTGATTCCCCCCACAGGGAGTTATCACCTTTGATTTGAAAGCCTGGAGGAAATGAAGCCTAAATCACAGAAACAGGACTTATAAGAAAAAAGGGAAGAAGGAAGGAGAGAAGGATGGAGGAGAGAGGAAGAAAGAGAAAAGAAGAGGAGGAGAAAAGTAAATAAGAGAGAATAGGGGGGGAAAAAAGAAAGAAATTTGCATGGGGAAAACCCAGATGGAAGAACACGGAGCCTCTCCCAACATCTCAGGGTGACCTCTGGCCAGACTGTGAAGGACACCATGTGATAAAGTTATTGCCACCTCCATTTGACAGGTCTCGTCACCTCCCGTGGCTCTTGGCCTTAGATAGCCATCTGTTAAAACAAATCTTAACATGCAGAGATAACTGCTACACTGTTGGTGGGACAGGCTCCACACCAAATAAATATACTTTAATCAAGCCCTCTTTACTGACTGCATTCTTTCACGATGGAAGGTCCCCCCTCCCTTGCAGTCGTCTACAATGATGTTGGCTGAGCAGTGTGCAGTGGACATAATGCTCAGCGACCAGAAGCCCTTCGTGCCACAGAGGATGATCCAATGGGGTTCAAGACGCTGCAATTCAGTTTTGCTTAGTATTCAGCCACAGAATCAAGTGACAGAGCCCTTAGTCACAACATCACAGACGCAGGGATGTCTGGAGCTGCTGGAGCCCATAAAGGTCACCTTTAACTCCAACACCTCCATTCGCAGAAAGGGAAGATAAATAAGCTCGAGGCATTTACCTTTCCCAAGGTCACTGCTGCTTCCTGGCAGAGTCAAGACCAGAACCCAAGGTTCCAGACTTGGGAGGAAGCAGAGCACAGTGGTCCAAGCCCAGAGACTGGGGGGTCTCCAAGTTTCAGAAAGGCTGCCCAAACGGGGCAGGGCAGCACAGAGGGCCACTAGCCAGGTTCTACATTTAGAGGGGCCTCTCATTTAGACCTCAAGGCTATCCCTGAGGAAGTTATACACGCATCCAGGGAGATGAACTCATGGGGTGGGAGAAAGATTTCACTGCCTGTCAAGGTGAGACTTCATCCTGTCACCCAGATCTCATCCCTGGTAGTACTCTAGGAATTAATATTAAGTAATTAAGTATCTGAATATCATAATCATATTATATCTGTTCTTTTTAAAAGAACTCATTTATTTAATTCATGTAAACATTTAAAATAGAGTATGATTTGCATAGCCCTGCTTTGGCAATTTTTTCACTTTTAATTTTTTCAAACATGGACAGATCCAGGGGTTTCTTGAGTTAGACCGCCTGACTTCTAATCCCGTAGCTGTGTGACTTCACACTACTTTCCTAGCCTCTCTGTGCCTGTTACAGGCTGAATTGGGTCTCCCTGAAAAAAATTCACATTGAAGCCCTAACTACCATATCTTAGAACATGACTGTATTAGGAGATAAGATCTTTAAAGAGGTGATTAAGTTAAAATGACACCATTAGGGGGCTCCAGTCCAGTATGACTGATGCCCTTCTAAGATGAAGACACTTCGAGACAGACATGAACAGAGGGCAGATGATGTGAAGACACAGGAGGCCCTCTACAAACTAAGAAGAGAGGCCTGAAATAGATTCCTCCTTCACAGCCCTAAGGAGGAACTGTTCCTGCTGACACCTAGATCTCAGACTTCAAGGTCCTAAAACAGTAAGAAAATTAACTACCTCTATGAAAGCCACCCATGCTGCAATATTTGTTACAGCAGCCTAGCGGCCGCGCTTTCTTCATTAGGAAAATGCATTTAATACGAGGGCCTTCCTCACAGATATTGAGCATCCAGTTCCTGGCACTGAGTAAAGGTCCAGTGAGTGTTTCTTACACTCCTTATTACTAACATGGAGCTTCAGTGCAACCCAGCCTTGGCAAACTGTTTTATCTCACTTCTCCGAGTGAGCAGAGGCTTACCACAAAAGCAGAGAATGATCGATTTCTGCAGGCAAGCCCAAACTCTCAACAATTCTCCCCCTCTCCTAACAACGCCTTCACCCCAAGTGCCTCGAAGCAAAACAGTGGGAATTCCCAGACCTACACTCCCAGGCCTTTCCTTCTGCTCCTCCCACTCTAGCTGTCGATCGCTCCCCCATCACTGTTTTAGGACCTGCCTGTCAGTCCCCATGCCCTCCCTACCCAACACCCTCTGAAGCCCAAGCGGGATGTCTGAATCTCCTCCTGTTAATCAAAGGTGGACAACACAGGATGGAGCTCCAGAAAGCAGAGATCTGAGATGGGAAAACAACACCACAACATCCAGATCCCCAAATTATGGGAATCACAGGCCTGCCCGGCCATTTTATTGGAGAGAGAAGATTTCTGGCCAAGACTCTACTTTGGGATAAGCTAGAGGACTGACCCAGTTCTGCACAGCAATCCTGGCCACCCAAGAATAATACAGCCAGTTGGTGGCACTGTGAGAACTGTGCCTCGTTCTTAATTTGTCTTGCAAAGGGCCCCAAATCTACCAGTCATCAGAGGGGACTCCTGAGGGCCTAGAACCAGTTAACTGGCAATGGCAGAAAACTTCCCATGGATGTGAACCTACCTAAAGCTGCCCGAGAAAATACCCGGGACCAGCCAATGAAGGAAGGGGCACAAAGACCCTCAGAAACCAAGCAAGCTTCCAGAGGAATCACCCGTGAACCCAGAAGCTTGGCCAAAACTGTAAAACCTCAGCCCTTCACTGCCTCAGAAGTAGCAAGACATTCAGTGACCGTGGCTACTTCCAAACTTGTATGGCATTGTTGATGAAACTTAAGGTCATTTAGAAACCCAGAAACTAAAACCGGTCTGACTCAGAAGGGAATTTTAATTTGTTAATGGATTTTCCGGCCGATGGTTGGGGGAAAAAGATAGCAATTCACAATGGGTTTGAGGCCAAAAATAGGGCCACATCAGCCAGCCAGTCACTGATAGCACCTTAGTCTTTCTTCAGCTGCATTAAGAACAGGCTGTCCGGGCGTGCAGATTTTTTTTCCCTCCCGTTTTAATCAGCTAATAGCAGATGAACACCTAACGATGCTGCCAAGACTCTATTAATCCCATCAGCCCCTGGGAGCAAGGAGCAGATGCCTACTTGTGCCTCTGCTCTCTGAGCCTCTATCAGAGGGACATAGGATTTGGTGGCTGGGGCAGAAACCCAGGGGCCGGCTTCCCCACTAGTCACCGACTGTTTGGAGGGAACTGGGAGAGAGAAGCTGGTGGAATTCTCTGTTCCCTGTGCCAGTTCCAGGGAGGACCTCAGAAACAGAAATATGTTCACTTCTCCCGTGAATGATTACGCATGGTGCTCACCACGTCACGGCTACAATGATGGCTAGGATGGACCAGGGCTCTGAGCTCGCAGAGCTGACAGTCCAGCAACCTGAC
This sequence comes from Vicugna pacos, assembly GCF_048564905.1. NCBI lineage: Eukaryota > Metazoa > Chordata > Mammalia > Artiodactyla > Camelidae > Vicugna > Vicugna pacos. Next base: position 46,143,857 of record NC_132997.1, on the reverse strand, counting down.
TGAACAAACCAAGGAGGTGATGCCACAGAATCACGTCATTAAAGTTCCTCATTAAACGCTGCACAGGGAGGACCTGGGGTGGTACCCGGAGGGAGTCTCCACGTGGAGGAAGGGTGAATCAGGAGAAGAGCTTCACCCCAAAACATAAACCAAAGGCCCCACACCTTATCCTGAGCGCCTGGAGCTGCTGAGAGACTCGGTCACCATCCGAGGTTTCTGGGCAGGGACTGTCCTCGGGAACAGAGCCAGTGCTCACAGAGGTGGCTCTACGGGGAGGAAAGAAAAGCAAAGCCTAATTCCTGAATCTTATTTTTAGCTGCAGGCCAGGCAGAAGAGGAGAGAGAAACTACTTGACGACAATCCTCATCACAAAGAATGAGCTACTTCATCGTTTTTCAAAGCCTGCCCACAGGAGCAGCTGGGGTCCAACTTGGGAAACTCTCATCTTACTTCAAGTGACAAGAGCTTCTGGAGAAGAGCCACCAAAAGCAATTTCCCTGAGAAATGCACTTTCTAGACATTTGTTTGTCCCGAAACTTGGAGTCTTCTGTTGTGTTCCTTTAGGTCATGTGAGCGTAACTATGCCAGCTGAGGAGGTGAGAGGAGGAAGCTGGGGTGGGGAGTGGTAGTAGGCAAGGCATTCCTGCTCACAGGGGAACACCCCTGGGTTGTCCAAAGAACATACACACACATATGCACATGCACACACATGTGCATGCTCTAAAAAAACACACATACCACCCCCTACACACACACAGTTTTCTTTCCTTTACTAGAAAAGAGAGCTTTCAAAAGAAACAGAGAAAAAAGTAGAATTAGGACAATCAGCCCTATCCTACTATGACAGCTTTTATGAAATATCTTCAAAAGTCTGATTCTCCCACAACCAGAAACTCATTTCTTTCTTTTTGTTCTGCTGCTGTCATTAGGCACTAAAATATAAGTATCTATGCATGGCGAGGCAGCTTTCCAGTCCTTCACCTATGACATCCTGGAGAACTTGGGAGCTAGTGTGTATTCCCTGGCTTCATCTTGTTGCAGCCTTAGAACAACAAAGGAAGCAGGGAGAAGCTGGAGATGCGCCCCAGGCTCCCCTCAATCCAGGGCACAAACAAATGTGGCTGAAGGGACTCAATCATTCTTAGGCTGGGCAGGTGGGGCATGCAAACCACAGCTGCCCGGTGCTCACTCCTAAAAGGACTGTGGATCAGGTGCTCCGGCTGATCCCCCAGGTGCTGTGGCCTGAGTGGGTCCCTGCAGGGGCGTGGTGCCACCCCTCACATGGGACAGACCCCTTTATCAATATGCGGCCTCCACCTTTTTCCTCACCAAACCAATAGCACAGGCGCCTGTCTTAGAAGCAGCCTGTTTCCCCCCAAAGTTTTCAACAGCAAAGATCAGCTGACTACAATTGGCCAAGTTTCACCTGAACCCAGAACTACAGCAGTCCCCAGGAGGCAGGCACCGGAGATGGCCCAAACCCTGGAACTGAACATTTACATTCTTCCAAAAACCCAGATGGAGCTATGTTCTAAGCAGCTGCTGAAGGATGAGGGGGAGCCCTCAGCGCAGAGCGGGATGGCCAGCAGTCCTTCAGCCCTGTCTCTGAGGCCTCTGAGGAGCTGCCAAATGGGAGACATATTCCGTTCATCCCTCAGCTCATCCCCAGAAGAGCAGATGGAAGATTCAGAAAGAAGAAGAGTCCTCTCCACTTTCCTAGGCTAGGATGGGCCTCTTGGATGAGTATGTGAAGCATTAAAGCGGAGGCTGAATGGTCCCTCGGTGGTAGAAGGGCAGGTTGACCTTTTGAATTTCTTCCAAGCTCAAGAGTCTTCAACTGGACAGAATGAACACAAAGTCCCAAGAGACCTCCTGGTCACCTGCCTGCGGGGCTCTCCTCTGGGCCTAAAAATAAGACTCCCAGAGTCCTGATCCAAATTAGATCCTTAATAATGTGTCACCATGGCTATAAATATTGTCTCTTTGAGGGCTGGTTAATATGATTATTTTAATCAGCTACGCTCCCTAGAAGGACTACCAGCTCCTTCGTCGGCCCCGTATGCATGCGTTCTGAGCAGGCCGGGTCCTCCTGTCCTCACTGAGCAGGTCGGCGAAGCAGTCACCATGGAATGAAGGTGGGGGTGGTCATGGGCAGCTCCTTCTGCTCCCACTTCTCCAGCACCCTGGGACATCCGTTCCATCCTGGGGTCTCTCCCGATCTTTCACTAAGACCCTCATAAAGACAGGGTTGGACAAAAATGCCCAAAAGGTGTAAATCAGACCCAGGGAAATGTGAGAGACAAGTGTTAGGGACTGAATTGTCCCCCACTCCCAAACCTGTATGTTGAAGTTCTAACCCCTAGTATCTCAAAATATGGCTGCATTTGAAGACTGGGTCTTTAAAAGAGGTAACTAGTTAAAATGAGGTCATTAGGGTGAGCCCTGAGCCAATCTAACTGGTGTCCTTATAAGAAGAGGAGATGAGGACACAGGCACATAGAAGGAAGCCCACATGAAGACAGAGAAAGAAGACATTTACAAGCCAAGGAGAGAGGTCTCAGAAAGAACCTATTTTGCTGGCACCCTGGTCTCAGACGTCGAGCCTCCAGAACTGGTAGAAAATAAATGTCTTTTGCCTAGTTACCCTGTCTGGGGTATTTGCTGTTGCAGTTCAAGCTGACCAGTACAGGCAGAATGGTACATACCCCATCCAAAGGCTTTTTCCTCCCTTTCTCTCAAAGCTCAGCCAAACAAAATAGAGCCCAGAACCTCACTCTTACCAGTATATGAGCCCGGATGGAATTTCAAGAAAAGAGGGGCAAGAGGGTATCCGAGAAAGTCCCCTGGTCAGGAGAGCAGGTCGTCCCAGGCTATTTCAGTGAGCTCTGTGGTCACAGAGCTGCTCCATCATCCCAGCCCCGACTCCACCATCAGTCCAACCACCAGTGAAACAGCCGGGCCAAAGGACACCTGAGGGTCCCTCCAGCACTAACTCTCTCTCCTTTCAAGTTCTCAGGCTTGAGGATGCCAGCTAGCAAGGGCAGCTCTGGGGCACAAGCCCAGATGGGAGAGGCCTGGAGGGCAGAGCAGGACAACAGCAAGAGAAGTACACAGAGCTTGTGCTGAGACGCGATGGTGCTGCTGGGCTGTTTCCTGGAGCTGGACGCTTCCATTCCTGACCCATCCCTGTCTTGTTCCTGGGTTTGCTGGCTACAAGGCCTCGGGTACCTCCCTCCCACAGCAACTCCGACACCTGTAAACAAAATACCAAGAGCGTGCGTGCCATGTACGGGTAAAACACCCTACCTACCTCACCAAGCACGCTCACCATTACTAGTGGACAAGGAAAGGTGCACTCCTGGGGGACTGACATCCACATCTGCCTGAGTCCCCACGAGGCAGTGTGAGTCTCTGGTCAGAGCTGGAACGTCTATCTTCTCCCCCGATCCCTCCGGACAATCCTGGGTACTGAACTGCTATAAAGGTCCCAAAGGTGCGTAGCAGAGCCCGTCGCAGGGCTGAGGCAGCAAAGAAACTGCAACATGCCTCTTCCAAAGGATCCACGCAAGGCTGCAGGGACTGTATGAAGAAGCCTCACGCGGGCTTCACACTTTACATAGGGTTTCCCGATACCCTCTCCCAAGTATTATCACTCTCATTTTACAGATGAAGAAACCAAGGCTGGGGAGGTTAAGTACAATGAGGTAGGGTGGGGAAAAACCCACGGCTTGGGCTCTTATCTTGACCTTGAACAAAGTTATTTAAATATCCTGTTATCAAATGACATGCAAATGAAGTCGTGTAGATGGCCCAGGCAGAGTCGCTGTGTGATCTGATGGCTTCACCTCACAACTTACTATCACCACGTTTCATAGCTTCAAGTCATCCCAGAACTGGCAGGGCCCTGGGAGATCACAGATCTGATTCCCTCTCTCTATAGGGCAGGGGAGCAAACTGAGGTCTGTTGCCCAGCGGCCCACAGTGAGGCCCTGGATCACAGCCCAAGGGGTCTCTTCCTTAGACCACCCTTGTCCACTTGCCTTGAAAATCCTCCTCTCTAAAGATGAACAGATCACAGAGAAAAGAGCTTCCAGGACATCTGTATCATGGTTTGAGGAGAGGTTTCCATGCCTACTCCCGAAATCTGGATTCCTCCTCCAGGCTGCGTGCTGCTGGCCTCCTGCAGTGACTTTCAGCAGGAGAGCCAATGTGTCAAGTGCTCCTCTCACAGGGGAAGGCTGCTAGGAGCAGCTCAGAGGACTGGAATTAGAAATTCTAATTATTAGAACTCTCGGAATGCACCAAAGGACAACTTATAATTAGCCTGTGTCAAAAGGCCATCCCCAAAAGCGAGGCATTACAACTCAGAGATGGGACAGAGGGAGACTGGGGAGCTCAGATATTTGGTGCCCCCAACCCTCCCTCCAGCCCTAAATCCACTACTTTCTGCCCCTCCAGGCCCCTAGTATTGGCCTCTCTCCTGCTGACTTGCCTCCAGCTCCCAGCATGAGGACCTCAGTTCCCTCATCCCACCTCCCTTCACAGCACAGGTGCTGCCACTCTTCTGGAAGTCCTTCTGCACAGGGATCCCTCTACTGAGGACCCAAGCAGATCTAAACCCAGGTCTTGTGCTGGTTAGAAGCTTGTGGCTTCTGCTGTCAGGAGCTGCAAATAAGGATTTAATGACTAGCCTCTTTGTGGGGAAGAAAGCCTCCAGTGAACTGATAATGGCATAGTCTGCTGCACAGGTGCATGTGCCAGGGCAGGCTTCCAGCCAGAGCTGCTCTGGTGATGAAAGCTCAGGGGACTCTCTACCCCCAGAAGGGACTGGAATAGGCCAGCATGGAAGGGAAAGGGCATCTCCCTGTTTCTTACATGAATGAATGAATGAATCATCTGCTGACTTATATGCCATGAATTCAAGGCATATAAACTCTGGAGTACTTCCTGTGATTAGTCCTAGTTCTTGAGATTGGGGAGGAAAAGGAGTCAAAGATCCAGAAACAAGACATGAGCCTGCTCTAGAAAAATACACATTAGTACAAACTCAATAGGTTAAAAACAAATTCTTTTAAGAATACCAAGAGAACTGGCACCTGGAGGCAGGGACACCTGGTTTCCAGGGAAAGCTCAGAGCTGTGTGACTTGCCTCACAAAGTTCATTTTTCTGCCTTGAGCCTCCACCACCTGCTCCATGGAGACAATACCAACCTTGCTGATCCCACAGGTGTTGCAATGGAGAACACATGATAAAACACAGGGATAAGCCTGGGAAGTGCCTACAACATAACTCGTTATCATAACATGAACCAATATTCAGCCTGGAGGCTGATAACAAAAAGGCTACCTGTGTTTTCCCATGTTCATTGGTCTTACTCAAGATGGTACCTAGTTCCTTGGACAAACATCCCTAGACAAACGGCCATTTATCGGGACATCATGTGTCTGTGTTTACCAAGGAACCTTCTAGATGTTGATTTATTTTCCCATTTGCTGTTGCCCATAAGAGAAAGAATGCCTTTATGTCTAGAAATAACAAAAAACCTTTTACTCCAGGAGCAAATGAACTCTGTTTGGTAGCGATTGCTTAGAGCACTGTGTTAAGAAGGATTCTGAGCCTGCATCTTGGCTTAGCTGGAAAGAGCATCTTGATTGATTAAGGAAACCTTTTATGAATAAGGGATGGGAGGTGGCACTTTGTCATTTATGACTTAGATACCTGCCCTCAACCACACTCCTACTTGTATGCATTTATAGCTGTATCCCCTAATCATTCAAGAGTTACAGGGTATTGGTCAATCCCCTGAATCAGATTCTTCCATGTGAATTGTTAAAATTAAGTTTTCTGAATCAGCAAAGCTAAAGGCATGACCCCAGGAAGAAAGTGCTATCCTTAGCAATTTAGCTGGTCTCTCAGTTCCTGTTGAAATGCACGAGCTTGTCTTCATCATGCTATGTATAAACTGAGAGCACTACCCCATAAATTTGGGTACCATTTTCTGGGGTCTATGGAATTTGGGCCCTGCCACACAGAATCACCCAACCAAAATAAAATACCCTGAAGGTATCAGATAGCCTCTGGCCTTTAATTCTATGGCACCTCTTAAAAGTCTCTGCGACTTTCTGCCTTCCACACTTCTCAGGAAAATGTGTTCTTCGAGTTTATCATGGGCTTAATAATGTGGTAAGAAAATTCCTCCCTTATGTCCAAGATTTGGCATGTCAGCATTTGGTGAAGAGTCTTCCCTCCTAGATTGCTCTGCTCACAAATTTATCAAACTACTTTTTCTATGCTAATTCCAAACAGAGCTGGGCTGCAGTCAAGCTCCGAACTACTTATGCAAAAGGAGAGCTGAGCAAATGAACACTGTTGATCATGGCTGAGGGGGGAAGAGGACAGTCTGTGTCCAGGCCCATCACTAGAATCTGTGCACCGGGAATGCTCCAAACATAGTCTCAGTGAGATGTTAGAAAAGAGAGACCCTTGGTGATCTTACATTTCCAATTACAACCACAGACAGTTGGAGGCAGGAAGCAGCTTCAAATCCATCGAGTAACTCCAGAGATGAAAACCTGCCCTGGTTCTATTATAAGCCAGGGGTAGTGACTACAGACAACAGCATCCCAAAACTTCTTGTTCTTAAGTATTTCATCTATGTGACTTTTGGCTATTTTAGATGGTTCCTCCTAAGTCCTCCATAAAATTCTCAATGCCCAATTCTGTCTCCAATCCCCTCTCTCAAGGCTAAAAGCACATTGTCTTGCACACTTCAGATAGTCAAAGCTTTTTAAATCAAAGAACAGATGAAGTAATGTATAAAATTCTGCAGAAAGATATTCAGTGTAATTCTACTTATAATAACAAAAAAGGAGAAATGTACAGAAAACAGATGAGTATGCATATTATGGAATAGAAGTCATTTAAAATATGTTTATAGAGTCTCAGTGACATGTAGAAATGCTGATAATGTGATGATGTTACAGATAAAAGCAGAACACTAAATTGCACATACTCTATGATCTCAGCACTAAAAAGAAAAATGCATGGTAACATGGTTAGGAGAAAATAAAGCAAAATGTGAATAGGAGTAGATGTTTCTGATGTGATTATGGGTGATTTTATTTCTGCTTCTTTGCACTCTTCTGTTCTTTGCAAATGTTGTGCACGGTGCCCACAGGACTTCCAAAAGCAGTGGGAGGGGACTAGGAAATAGACAAGAATGTCCTCAGATATTATTCATCCTTGTGGGGATTTGGAAAGACACAGAGAGAATTTCTCTCTTCTCACATAAAGAAGCTAATCTAACAAAGAGACACAGATGCCGAGCAAGGAGGCAGGCTCTCCCCCCATCACCAGCTGGTCCCTCCTGCTCCGGACATTTGCAGCACAGAGTAGGTGCTGCCTTAGGACATCTCCTGAATTGCTGCCCATGCATCTTGCCTTCTAGTTGTTGTTTAAACTTCCCTGTGTCTCGCTCCTTTGCTTCCCTCAACTGCACTTGGCTCTTGGGCAGAGGATGGGGATGCTGTCCCTGCCGGGTACTTCCTGTTCCCCCTATAGAGCCAAGTCTGGAATTTTTTTTTTTAATACTTGACACCTCAAGTCTCTGGAAATACTTGCTCATCGACCGACTGATTGAATAGGCTAATGAGGAGAATGGTCCCGTGGGGCACGCTGGCCTTCAACCAAGACACAAGCTGGATGTACCTCCCCCAGGAACCACTGACCTAACCAACGAGGATGCCAGTGTGTAGCAATTGTGATGTTGGTATTTGCCCTCCATGGGACTGAGCCACCGAGCAAGAACTCTCAGGGTGTTCAGACATCAGCATGTGTCCCTCCCTTCCCAACAGACCTGGGCTGGCTGCAGGCCAGTGACAGGGAAGGGCCGGCCCTGCCGCTTCCCATCTGGCCACAGAACCCAACTCCAGCTTCCAACCCGCGGCTGGGTCTGGCACAGGGACCCAGGGCTCCAGCAGGCAAATCCCAGTTAGAAAACTCTGGTCTGCTCCGATCCCACCCACAACGCCCCTCCTAAATTGTAGCAGAACGGATATTCATCCAGCCAGGGTTGAGCCACAGGCACCAGACAGGGGCCTGTTTACTTCTGCTCTACTATTAAAACACCCCCGGCACATGAGGAAACAGTCCCCCTCTCCAGGGGCAGGACATTTAGCAAATGCAGGCCTGGGGCAGAAGACTGTATCTGCAATTTTATCTTTTAGCCTCAGCCTGCCTCAGAGGTGCTGCACACTTGGAGACAGTGGGCTACGGCTCCCACTCTGAATTCTCTCAAAACCACAGGGGCTGCTGCAGGCATCTCCTAAGAGATAGCCCCCACACCTTGCCCTACACAGTTTTCTCCTTCCGGTAAAGCCTTCCTAAAAACCCCACCTCTAGTTAAACTCCAACTGCTATGAACCTTTTCTCTCCCTGCTTGATGAATGTACTAAGATACAGGCACACACATACATAGTGTATACGTGTTATTTCCCCAATAAAAGTCTATTTTCCTTAAGAGTATGGGTCCAATTGCTTACACTTCGTGCATCTAGTTGAAGAAAGAACCCAACAGCCTTGAATGAATGAATAAAAGAACAAAAGGTGGGCTTGTTAATGGACTGATCAATTGACAACTCCAAGGAAATGCAGGCAATAGCTTACATAGGTACCTCCTTCAAAATCATGCCTTTCCAAATCCAAGGAGATACTCAACTCAATCATGCATTATAGAAATAAAGTAATAATGACAGCAAAAATATCTTAGAACCTACTAGGTGCTAGGTGTGAGGTATTCACTATATATCATATAATCCTTTAAGTAAGGTATTATTATTATTATTATTATTATTATTATTATTATTATTAATTATTATTATTATTATTCCCATTTTACAGGTAAGAAAAATGAAGATCAGAGAGCTATCTGAGGTTGAGGATATGGGAGCCAGGCTCTGTTGGGATAATGCTTTACCAGCTGTAAAGGGCTGCTGGTCAAAGAACTGCCCTTCTTGACCATAACCTGTGCAAAGTCCAAAAAGACAGATCAGTGATGACATGTGAAGCTGGTGGGTTCTACAGGGTGCCAGCTGTTCCCAGGGACAGAGCTCAGGCAGAAAGTAACTGCCCCAACTTGCCTTTTGCTAAAGTGCTGAGAAGACAATTCCCATCCTTCAATTTTATTGAATCAAAGCAAAGAATTCATAAGAATCGGCAAGCATTTCATTCATCAGGCAGATGAATATTGGATAACCTTGCAGTTGAATTTTTTATGGCTCAGTGCGTGGCAGGAAGCGTTCCCAGGGAGGCCACCACTGTCCCCGGGACAGAGCATTGGCCAGAAGCAGAAACGCAGCAGGGCTCTCTGCTCCGTGCCTGCTCACCTGCCCTGAACACCACAGTATGCTCGTGCCGGATCCCTGGTCCAAAAGGCCTCAGCTACTGTTTCCTAAGTTCTTAAAGAATCTATGAAAAGGAAAGAGAGGTTGTGAGGAAGGCAGGCTGAGGACCTGACAAGGTCAGGGAGGAGCCCAGGTGACCCAAATGTCCAGGTCCCAGAAGGGGGAATGGGCGAGCAGCCTCCTCCTCCTGCCTCTTTCCCAGGTCACCTGATCACACAGCGGAAGGGGCTTCAGGACAAATATGTGACATGGCGAAAGGGCAAAGTCATCCCATCCATCTCCCTGCCAACTGACAGCATCATGGGGCCATTCTGGAACCTTTCCCTCCCCCTTCCAGCAACACTCTTCAGTCACAAAGGGCTTCCCTAAGAGCCCATTTTAGCCCCCATGAGGCTTGTGAGTCGACAGAGAAAAAGAAGAATTTGGAGGCAAGAGTGCTTCACATCCTCAAACTGTTTTCTCCAGGGCTCCAGAGGGTCTCTCTCCCAGCCCTTTTATTATCCTCAAGATGAAATTCCAGTAGATTTTGTCTCCTCCATCCCAAAACACTTAAAATTTCCTACAGTACACTTTCAGTCACTGAACTGCCCCCAACTCACACCCACACCCCTTGAGTTTCTCTCTCACACAGACACACATCTTCCTCTGCTCACCACAGAAAGAACTGGAGTCTACGCATTCGGCTGATCCCCCCGATCAACAGCCATCCAGTTAATTTGTTCAAAGGTTTAGAGGGACTAGGAGAGGAGACTCCTGCATTCCAGCAGCCAGCAGAGATTTCTGTTTTAATTTCTTTTTAATTGGCTGTACCACTAACAGCATATCGGAAATCTCTCTGCTCTGACCCTTGTCCCCACCTCCACGCCCCTCCACACTTACAAGGGAAGGGCGTCCCGGCCATTTGCTAGGAAAGTAGAGAAATGTCACAGCAAAGCCCAACTCATTTTTCCTGCCACCCTGATTCACCATCAGCCCAACGAGGAGTCATGGTTGTGACGTAAACGCTCATTTCATCAACATGTGGCTCGTGGAGACAGGGGGCCAGGAGGACAGTGATGTGTCCCTCCTATCAGGCAGAAGAGCTACTGCTGCTTGATGCTAAATCCCAGGGTGGGGGCTCTCTTCTCCGGGACCTCTGGCTCTCTCTCTGCTCTGCAGATACCCGCTCAGGGCCTTCAGCACTCCCAAGGGAAGACAAGAACCTTCCAGAAGCCCGGGCTGGCCGGTTCTGGGCCTCTCTGATGATGGATGTGTTGTCATTGGACACTGTCACGGAAAAAAAGTGGGAGTGTGTGGGGAAGGGAAAGCTGTCTGCCCATTTTCCTCATTTAAGAATCTGGTGAAATTACGAGCAAAGCTTATCTCTGCACTGGGACAATTTGTGTTGCAAAAAACAGCACTGAGACACTTAAGGGGAGGAGGTAATTTATCTGATGTCTTGGCACGGCCACCTAAGCAATTATTGTAATGACAAAAGGACATGCTGGACGGCCACCACCGCCCCTCCCCTCCTCCTGGAAGCCAGACTGAGTTTTCATGACTTGCTGTTGACATTTTAACAGAGGATCAACATCAGACCACAGGGGGAAGCAAGTTGAGCACAGGATTTGGTGGGTAGGATCAGGGTGGGAGGGAACAGAAATGGCATGGAGGAAAAATAAAGTGGTTCTTGGGGCAAATGAAAGCCTTCTGTCACCCAGCCTACCGGTCCTGCGTGGTGCAATTTCTGACTTTCTTATTTGGGAAAGGGGGACATATTTTCCAACGGGAGAAAATATGAGCCACCTTGGTAAATAATTCTGGAAATTTCTCCTATTGGATTGTTATTTTTACAAATTACAAAGCACTTTGGGCAGCTTGTCACTTGGACCCGTTAGGTGGGAGTTGGTAGGCACATTTTATAACAAAGAGACTGACTTGCCCAAGGTCACAGAGCTAGGGAGGAAGGAATTGGGAACCAGACATTTCTGGGCCTCTTTCTTACAGGAGCTGCAACCACTCCACTGCGACCAATTAGTGAGAAAAACAGTAACTGATGAAGATACACAGCACTCTTATTTGCTGTGCACAGTGCTAAGCACTTTCCATCAATTATGCCCCTTTTCAATCTTCATACTAAAATTGAAAGAGAGGTGTTACAATCCTTATGAGTCAGATGGGAAAACCCAGCCTCCGCAAAGGCCATTGGTAACTTGCCCAAGGTCACAGAACCAGGAGGGACAGAGCCAGGACTCAAACTCCCATGCTCCTGCCAGCGTAACAGAATCACCTGAAGGGCTGGCCGCAACAAGGTGTGTTGGGCCCTCACCCCCAGCCTCTGATTCTAAGGGTCTAGGGGTAAAACCCAAGAACTGGCATTTCCAACAAGTACGCAGATGAGGCCCATGCTGCTGGTCTGGGAACCCCACTTTGAGAACCACTGCTCCATCGAACACTGCCACCTGGCACCCATCAACTAACACGTTCATCCTGTTAGAGATGTGATGAAACTGGGTGTGTGAAGTGTGACTACAGGAAGCTACCTCTATGGGGCCCAGAACCGCTCTCATGAGACTTTTTACCATAAATAGAGTACAAGTCAGAGCCAGAGACACTTAAGCACCATCTGCATCTGTTTGGCATCAGAGACATGTTCTAAGCCAGTTTACACTGAAACTCACTCTGCTCCTCATCTGGACTGCCCCCTGCTGAAAGAGATTCTAACATCTAGCCTCCAGCCAAAAGATCTCATTATCATTAAAGCACCTCTTCTCTAGAAGCATGGAGCGCAAGCAGTTCTGGAAGAGCAGCCCCGTTAGGTACACCTTCCTCCACGTGTGTATGTGTGTACATCACAGGCCACACTGTGCGAATATTATATACATTACAAAATGTACACAGAAAGTCATTTAAGAGGATCGTAAGCAGGGGAGGGAAATATCAGTGGTAGAGCGCATGCTTAACATGCACGAAGTCCTGGGTTCATTCCCCAGCACCACAATTTAAAAAAAAAAAATTAAAAAATTTTTTAATTTGAAATAAGTAAAATAAAAGGATCTTAAAAATAAACAGAAATCAGTGTTATAATATTTTCTTCCCATAGTCCAAAGGACAGTTTTGTGCATCCCACTTTGGAGAGAGTGTTGGCTTAGAATTCAGTGTTCTCCAAGATCCAACTGTGAGAATTTGTCATTCACCCCCTTCCCTGGAAGAATCATTGTGTCTGGGGTCCAGCAAAAGCAAATTCTAATTTGCCCAATATAAGCCACCAGAGCACACATACTAGCCCCCTCAGAGACCTACTCCAATAAGCTCCCAGAATAACACAAGTGCTCCCCACAAGGAGCTTTCAACCAAAGCTTCTTGACTGCGGGAGCTGTTTCTTCAAAAGAGTGTGAGAAGCATCGAGGAATCCAGAGAGAAGACAGTAGCTGCCTAGAAAAGTTGTGTCTTACAAATGCAGAGCAGGGGGCCAAGCCTCACTTCCAGAGGCTGTGGGAGGAGAGAGTACTGGATCCTGAGTCAAAGAGCAGCCCTGGAGTCAGCCTCCGCCAAGAATCACAGCTAGGCTTGGGGGCACCAGCATCCTTGACTATCCAATGAGGTAAAGGGTGACCCACTATCCTGACTTGCCCAGGACTGACTGAGGGGTTTTCCCAGGATGCCAGACTTGCAGTGCTAAAACCAGAACGATCCCAAGCACATTGGACGGCTGGTCGCCCTCGGTGTGGACCAGGTACCAGCTCCGGGTGAGCCTGAGGCCAGTGCCTGTCCTCAAGGGCTTTGCAGTTCTACTTGGACAGAGTTATAGCAACAGTAGTAGTGGTAGTCAGCAGTAGCAGCAGCAGCAAATCACCCAAATCACGCCAAGGGTCCAGAGCAAGTGAAAACAGAGATTGGAAAGAGGGGCTGATGTAGGCTGCAGTAGCCAGGACAGACTGTACGGAGGAAGCCAGGGTCCAGGAGGGACAGACAGAGCACAGATCAAGACACCCTCTTCCCTCACCTTCTCCTGCATCTTCCTCCCACCCCTCATCCCCAAGGCAGAGCAGTGGACCCAGGCTCTGGAGCCTCACTGAATCCAAACCTGATGCTGCCCTTCTATTTTTGGAGAGATCTTGGAACAGTTACTCAAATTCCCGCCGCCTCGGTATTCTTTCCTTTAAAATGGGGCCAACCACACCCCTACTTCCGAGAGTGGTTTTCAAGCTGAATGAAGGAGCACAGGCAGAGTGCTTCAGAACTCTGAGGGCATGCACTCCATCAGTGCTGATTATTCTTCACCTCTCTTGACCCTTTTCAAGCTATTACGCATCTAAGGTGTTTTTTAAAGAACAGTACTCTGAACACAGTAAGAGCTATTGTGAATACTTTCGTGATTAACGGAGGAAGAGTAGGCTTAGTTCTGCTCCTGTCTGCCACTCTTGAAGTCAGAGAGGACATCAGTGAGGGTGTGTGGAGGAAAAGACCCAGGGAAGGTGCCCTGGCCCTGGGCAAAGCCCAAAGGTTTCTCCTGGCTCTGTTCGTAACAGGCCGCATACTTTTCCTTTCTCTGATTTCCAACTGGAGCTCATAGCCTCAAGAAGTCACCACAGAGGGTCTTTCCTCCCTCCTTAGCTCCCCAGGTGGTAAAGAAAGTTACCTGGGCCTCCTCCTCCGCTGAAAAGGTGTGTCCCTCCTCAGGCCAAGACAAGTCCCAGCTAAGCATCAGCTCAGGACCACTTAAGGCTCTTGGAAATGAGCTTTCTAAGAACCTGGCAGGTTTCAAGAACCCTGCAGGTAGAAGGTCAGTAGCATTCTCCATGAACTCAGGCAGGGAGTTCATGCTGGGGACCGGGGAGTGTGCCCTCCAGCTTAAGATGGTCTCTATTCAGTTTAGCCCTAGAAGTAGGCATATACAATAGAATCCAAATCTGTAAGCCCCCACTAATACCTGGGCCTGAAATTCCACCATGAGGCATTCACTTCTTTGATACTGACATCCTTTTTTTGAGCAATACATCTTTCTCTGGTTGCTTATCACGTCCCCAGAACTAGAACACACTTTAAAAAGAAAGACCAAAATTCACCTCAGCCTCCGCCCTTAGGCATCTCACAGGTCAACTGGGGAGACAAACCACACAGAAGTGCAATACACAGACAGAAACGCTGTCACACTTGCCTTCAAAGGGATCCCTCCCGATTGCCCCTTCTCCTATATTCCTATTATACTCCCCACACAATACTCCAGTAAAAACAATCAGATTAGCTGGCAATTGTCTTTAACGTGCAGCTCCCTGGTTGTACTTTGAGTTTCTAGAGACCATTTTTATCTTCTTATCCCCCAAACTTGGTGCATGGGACATAGCAGGTATTCAATAAAGATTTGTTAATTAGTTACTTTTTGAATATTTTAATTAAAGTAAAACTGAAATGCAAGGCATTGGAGAAGGGCAATCATTTAAGCTGGTGATTATCAAAGTGTGGCTCTGGACAAGTGGCATCACCTGGGGACTTGTTAGAAATGTAGGCTTTTGGTTCCTACCCCAGAATTACAGAGCCAGGAATCCTGAGTTGCGGTTGGTCTCTGTTTTAACAAGGTCTCCAGGTGACGCTGATGCCCAGTGAAGTTTGAGAACCAGTGACTTCAGCCTTGCTCATCAGACACTTTCCACGATAGGGAGTTACTGTGCTCTTCTCTTTAGTGTATTGGCTCACCACAGACTTAGATGCATCCACATAGCAAAGGCCGGATGTATCCATGGTCCTCAGGTGGCCCATGGATGTCCACAAGATGGCAGGCAGCATGGTAAATCCCCTAAGCAGTTACCCTTGAAGACCCTCAAAGGCTGTCCCTGAGCAACATGAAGAAAGGACACCATCAAAGCCACGGCCAACTGACCGCCCTTCAGGAATGGCTGTGGGGATGAACTCTCCCAGCAGAAAAGAGAGGGGACAGATGGCATCCTGGCATCCAGGAGCAGCAAGCCTGGACCTTGGGTGGGGAGGTGGAGGGGATGGGGCAGAGTAGCAGCCCATCCCCCATCCCTGGCTACTGGTCCCTAGCACCTGACCTCTAACTGCTTTGGATCCCAGAGTCTGGGGTGACTGAAGATGAAGATGCAAGACCGATCAAGGGGGCTGGACAGGGTAAGGCTGAGAGGGCAGAACAGCCAGGCCAGCATCCCCTTGTCACCTAGCCTGTTCACAGCCTCCATCAAACAAAGGGGCTGAGGTCACAGGGACTGGCAGCAGCTGGAGCCACCAGCTCAGAGGTAGCTGATCCTGCTGCCCTGTCCTCTCCCCATCAGCTGACTACAGCTGCCCAGCTCCAACCCCAGGGGGCAGGTCTAGAGCCCAAGGACCACACAGGGGGACAGCACCTCAGTCCTAGAGGGTGCTGTGGCCCAGCTGAGGAGCCAGCACCCACAGTCTGGGCGCTCCTCAGACCCAGGTGGCAATGATCTACAGAAGCCGGTGAGATGGAGAGGACACTGCTCCTGGTTCAGGAGCAAAGTTGCCAGGACCTCCCTAGACCTGGTGTTCCAGAGACATAGCTCACTTGCTGACACTCCACTTAAACTATCCTCCAGTTATAAACAGGGACAGCCTGGCCACCCTCTCAGCTTACAAGCTGTTTCCCTTTAGCCCAGTGTGGACAGCCAGTCCCTCCCAGACACCTGTGGGCCAGGAGGCAGGGATGCCTACTCAGTGTTCAGGGCCACCTCCCCACTGCAGGCAGAGGGGCCTCTGAGTAATGCCAGAAGCCTCAGGCAGGGGCAGAGAGGTCCCACAGTCAGTGTGTGGTCTCAGGGCAGGGAGTAGAGACCAGAGGGTCTCCAGGTCAAAGACAGGATGCCCATTTACATTTTAACTTCAGAGAAACAAACAATTTATTAAAACAGTATAACTCAAATATTGCAGAGGACATACATAAACCAAAAACTGTTACCTTGTTTATCTGAAATTCAAATGTAACAGGGCATCCTGTATTTTTATTTGCTAAATCTAGCAACCCTTCTCTATCAGTAGGCCCAGAACAGGGAACTCTGGCTTTCCCAAAGCAGAACTTAGGAGAGAAAGTGCCTTGAGAGTGATAAAGAATAGAGTAAGATCTCAATAACATAATTAAAGTTGATAATTTGCTTCACACAATAACAGGAAGGCAACAAGATACAACAGGAAAAGACCTGGCCTCCGGTCAACCAACTCAGTTCCGGGCCCCAGGTCCATCTCAGACATGACCTTGGCAAGTCAATTTCCCCTGCCAGGGATCAGTTCCCTCATCTTCAGATTAGGGGAGGCTTTCTCAACCCTGGCACTAGAGACATTTTGGCCTAGATAGTTCTCTATTGTGGGGAGCTGTCCTGCTTAGCAACATCCCTGGTCCCCACCCACTAGGTACCAGTAACTTCACACTCCCGTCGTGCCCAGTGTACCTTGAGGTGGGGGAGGGGACAGGGGCCAAAAATCACTCCGAGTTGAGAACCTCTGGGTTAGAGGACCATATGTCCTGATGTCTACGGTCCCCTGCCAATTTTAAGAGCCAATAACGTTTGGCTTTACATATGGGTTTATGGGGGAAAAAAATCCTCTTAAATATCCTGCTCCTATAATGAATCTAACATAGGATGTGATTTACAAGGTCTGATTACATGTGAACTCTTAAAAATGTACCCCTACCTCAACCCAGACTTGCATTCAGAACTTGGCCTAGCTGGTTTCCAGGAACTCTAGCTTTTTTTTTTTTTTTAGTTGAAGTATAGTCAGTCACAATGTGTCAATTTCTAGCATAACTCTAGCTTTTTGATGGCCTTACAGACAGCAGTGACTTGATCATACTCAGAAATGAAACACCATCCCCCTGGCTAAAGGCAAGTGATTATCGGAACTTCTCAAGCAGACACAGTTTTTATTAGTTTAATACTAATATAACTACCACTACCAATATCCATGATGTGTGAGGTGCCTACTACACACCAGGGCTACCTAGGCACTTTGGATTCAGTCTGTCATTTAATCCTCACAACAGCCCTTGGAGGGATCGAGTCTATCTTTTAATCCTCGCAGCAGCCCTTGGAGGTCGGTGCTATGCTGATTCACATTTAGTAGTTGGAAAAATGAGTCCAGAGAGCTTAAGTAATTAGCCTAAGGTCACAGCATCGACCTGACTCCAAAGCTTTTGCTCTTTCCACTATATAAACACTCCAACACACACAGTTTCCACCGAAACTGGGAAATTCACTCTTCTCTGGGCATCCATTCCTGGTAAAACACTTGCAAGGCTTTCATCTCCAGGACCCAAACCTCTAGGAATAGTACATAGCCAGCAGACACAACGATGCAGCTGGCAAGTCCAAGATGCATTTCCCACCTTAAGACCACACAGAAGCCCAGGCCCTCTGGGGCCACCACACACACATAGCACACTGGATTGGAAATGTTTCCTGGCGTGGCTTTGACCTTGAACCATTCTGTAACTCCAGTGCCTGCTACAGAGCCAGGCCTGCAATAGGCACTCAAAAAATGCTTGCTAAATAAGTTACTGAATGTTCTTCCATTTCAAAGATGGGAACACTGAGGCCCACTTCTTTAAATGTAGTTATCACCTAAGGGAAAAACCAGCCTCTGGCTCTCAAAATTCTGTTTGTCCTCCATCCAAAATTCCCCCCAAGTGCTGACTCACTTTTTTTTTGTAACTGCTCTAAGGACACCCTCATTTCCTTTTGTATTATTAGTGAATGGAGACGTAATGGGTCCTGACTGACCCGACTGCCTGGTAGCACCAAGGACTGGCCCTGGAGACCACTGCACAATTCTGGAGCCTCGGCCTGGAACAAGGGCCAGGAAGAGTGTGTGTCCATGCCCTCAGTTACTAGGGCACCTTGAGTGGGGCTGCCTGGCTGTTCTGTGGCCCAGTTTCCCCCTTGCACTGTGGGCTGAACGAGACCCCCCCCCCAGTGAGCTATTATTACCTGGCACACCAAGGAATGAGGCCACTGCTACAATGAGGCCACCCTGCCCCCCAAGATTCTTCAAAATTCCACTTCTCGGCACAGGACAACCAGGCAATGTAGGGCAGAGGCTGCTCCAGTTTGCCAAGGACCGGGGGTTGAAAGAGGGCATCTTGGGGGTCAGCCAGTAATCGGGGCTCTGGGACACCCAGTGACGACAGGAAGAACCACAGAACAAAAGAGCACAAACTGTGGGCCACACCTAGGTGGAAATGGGTTTAAAATTCACACACACACACATACACACTGTACAGGGAGTCTAATTTTAGTAGCCATTCGCCCCAGCAAAGTACTCTGCAAGCAGTTATTTTGAGAAATGCTATTAGCCACTGGGTTATTTTTAATGCCCCTTGTGGGACAGGCATTTGTGACACAAACAGCAGCTGAAAAGGCAGTAAACCTGCAGCCTAGGACAAGCCCAGGATCTGGGGGCCAGCCCCTCGGGAGAGCAGATGGCAGGACTAGGCCAGCATTCCAGGTGCCCTCCTGGTTGCTCCCTTTGTGAATACCGCTCTGTTCACCAGGGATGGGCGCAGATTCGAAAGAATGAGAAGTCTGTCTCATCCATGACAGCACACCTGCTCAGGGGCCAGGAGACTCTGAAATGATCCCCCACAAGCATGACACCCCTCAGTCCCTCCTCACAGCCCACAGGTCAAAATCCACACCCAAAGCCCCCAGCCTAACTTCCCAAACCCAGTGCTCTCACCTACACTCTGCTCCTGGCACCCTGACCTCCTGGCCCTCGGCTGCCCCCTCCTCCCTGCTGCCCAAGCCGACCCCGTCACTTAGAACATCTTCTCTCCACCCCTCCTAATCCAGCCCACACTGAGCCCCAGACTCTAAACACCTGTCATCAGAGAGCTGTGTCGTCTTGTAGGCAGTCTGCATTGACAACTTGCATTTTTGGTCACCTGTGCAGGTGTTTCTTACTGAAATTAGTGCTACCTTTTACTGAGTGCCTATGATGTGCCAGGCATCCTCCTAAATCCTCCATAAGCTCAAAAAACTCTAAGGGCCCCAGTTTTAAAAATGAGGAATCTGAGGTATCAGGAAGTTGTCTAAGTCTCATAGGCTGGTCTAAGCAGGGCCACGTAGTGTGGTGGTAAACGTTACAGATCAGGGACCAGACTGCCTGCCTCAAACCCCAGCTTCACACCTTGGAACCTTACACAGTTCCCTTGAACCAGTCTGTGCCTCAGTCTTTCCCTGGGTTTCTGGGTGGATAAAATCAGTTAACACTTATCAAGCCCCCATAAAGGTGCCTACCACACAGAAGACGCTGTCTATGGGTCAGGTCAGCTCTGATCACTGCAGTGGAGGTGGAGGGGCTGGGGTGATTTAAGCTACTCTTTCCTGGGCACCCACCATGTGCCATGTACCTAGAACTGCTCACAAAAACCCTGTAAAAGTTTACAAAGAAATTAAGTTAAAAGAAATGAAATCATTGGCCTCCGGTCAAAGTGAATAAACAGGGATTTATTTGAACTTGACCTGATACATGAAAACGAGCCTGAGTTTTAACTAGAATCCTCTGCTGGTTGTCTTGTCTCTCTGGAAACAGTGATTGTGTTTTCACATCCCCACGTGTCATGGCACTGCATCGGGACCTTTAAATGGACGCAATGACAACTCTAGGTTTCTAGCAAGGCTTTCTAAGTGGGGGGCCCTGGCTGCGGATCAGGAGCCCTGCTCCTTCCCAGGGGCTCCCTGGTTTCTCATCCCTTTCTCCATCGGCCGCCAGGGTAGGCACAGTGCTTCAAAAGCAGAGGCAAGGCTGCAGAACGCTGGAGAAGCCTCACCACGGGCCAGGGCCTGCCATTCAGATGGCAGCAAGCTGCCCATAGGGACCCACGACCCAAAGGTCAGGAATTTGGGACAAGCCAGCCATGCTGCTGTGCGCTGGAGAAGTCCAGAATTGTAAGGCGTCAACTGTGAGCTGGAGGCGGGATGGCAGAAAGAATGTGGGCTCAACTGAGCAAGTCCGCAGAGTGAATTATGTGTGTGGTTCAATTTTAGGCACCAGGCAGATCTGTAAAGCTCATCACCCTCCTAGAGTTGCCTGGAAAAGGCCACATGGTGACACCATGTCTGTCAATCAGCACAGGAGGGGAACGTGTGCCCAAGCAGGGCTGGGGCCTGGGGCCTGGGGCCTGTGGTGAAGAGGTCATCCTTGTCCCCGACTGCTCATGGTCTCAGCTAAGGACACGAAATTGGCACCTATGGGACGTTGAGGGCATCATTAAACACGTAACTCTGATGTGGTACCAAACAAGTGACACATTTCCTGTGAGCCTACTATGCTCCAGGGAACCTACTATGTGCTGGCTCTCCTTGAGAAACATTGAGCAAATCACTCTACTCTGAAGTTTTGGTTTCTTCCCTGTGCAATGAAGATGATGCTGATAAAACGTCCCCTGAGGCAAGCCCCAGGCAAATGCTGACTTCCCCTGTGCCCCAGTGAACAAGACGGGGAGAGGTTTCTGCCCTTAGGGAGCTTGTAACTACTATAAAGGGGAGGGGTTCAAACATTGTAAAGTCCATACGGGGCTGGGGGGTGAACATACAACTGACTGTGTCACTCAGCAGAATGGGAGAACTGTGGCAGGAGACTTGGAATGCCAAAGAAACTTATCATGTTGCATTTGATGTTAAAAGGTGGCCTCTGAGTCTGACTGTCTCACTTACCAGACCGTGACCTCCCTAACCACAAGGTCCCAGCTTTGAGCTTAGGACCAAGGGCAGGCTCTGAACTGGCAGCCTCTGCCCACAGGAGCTACCTGGATTGCCTGTGGCTCAGAGAGCAGCTTCTGCCACCCAGGCGAGGAGGGCTTATCAGTGGTAAACTCCTCAAGGTCAGGAGGTCACATACACGATCCTTCGACATCAGCAGAAGTTTTCCAGGGCATGGAAGAAAGGGATCTGGAAAGTTTGGTGTATTCATTTGCCAAGGGCTGCCATCACAAAGTACCACAAACTGGGTGGCTTCAAGGCCACCCAGAAATTTATTGCCTCACAGTTCTGGAAGCCAGAAGTCTGAGATCAAGGTGTCAACAGGGTTGGATCCTTCTAAGGGCTATGAAGGAGACTGTTCCATGCCTCTCACCAGCTTCTAGTGGTTTGCTGGCCATCTCTGACATTCCCTGGCTCACAGATCCATTACCCTGATCTCTACCTTTATCTGCACGTGGCCTTCTCCCTGTGTGCTTGTCTGTGTTCAAATTTCCCTTTTCTGTAAGGAAACCAATCATTGGATTAGGGTCCACTCTAATGACCTCATCTTAACTTGATCATTTGCAAACACTGTATTTCCAAATAAGGTCACATTTACAGGTACTAGGAACTTCAGTATCTTTTGCGGGGGACGTAATTCAACCTACAATACTTGAATTCCCCAAAGGAAAAAGAGTTGTTTTAAAAAGCCAAG
Source organism: Vicugna pacos (assembly GCF_048564905.1). Taxonomy (NCBI): domain Eukaryota; kingdom Metazoa; phylum Chordata; class Mammalia; order Artiodactyla; family Camelidae; genus Vicugna; species Vicugna pacos. The sequence continues at coordinate 46,122,056 of NC_132997.1, read as the reverse complement.
TTGGGATTCCTAACATTACTAATATACTGGGGCAGAGTGGCTAGATACATATCTGAAAGTAGACTAGACATCTGAAAAGACTTCCTGGTTCCGTTCCAGCCTGGGCCTCTGTGGCCCTATGCCCACATCACTAGATGAACTCCTTGCTGGTTGCCTTGACCTTGGTCTGTCTTCCTTCTATGTCCTCCAGCAACAGGCTGCCTGACCTTAAATCTTGCCTCTGAGTCCCATGTCTGTCATACCACTGTCCTGCTCTACGGCCCTGGACAGCTGCCTAGAGGTCAGAATGTGACCTGCCCCTGTTACCTTCTGTACCCCTGATGAACGCACCAACAGGAACATTAGCCAGTAACTGCCCTTGACTTCTCAGGCCCTGTCTCCTCATTCATGAAAGGGAGAAAGAGCAAACTTCCCATGCACCCCCTTCTAGAACGTTCCCACAAGACACCCACAAGGAAGCCCAAGCCAAGGTCGCTGCCTTGGGGGCTGGTACAGGCGCACACAGGTAGCCCACTGTCTGGCCCCAGCGCAGACAGTGGGCAAAGGAAAGAAATGGCCCCACGCTGAGCAGCGGCTGGGAAGACACCTCAGATCAGAGACAGATATCTGGTTTCCCCAAGGAGGAAGCAGAGGGCTGCTGGGCCGCTTCTGCCTGGCTCCCTGTGGTTTCTCACAGAAGGCTGCCGGGCTCTGGAAGGCTTCCTCCCTGGGGAACTCGCTGGCACCAAGGCTGGCTGACACGCCTGCCAGAAATTCTCAGCAAGCATCAGCCTGATAAAGAAGCAGAGCTGTCCCTGGGGGCCTTAGAAGAAGGCTCAGTATAGACAGTCTGGGATGGCATGTGGTCTTCAACAAGACTGCCCTGACAACTCTCTTGCCCACCTCCTCTTCCCTGGCCTGGGGTCCTCGAATCATCCTTGCTGCAGCCGTACCCACCTGACCACACAGCCTGACCAGCCCTCAGTTCCATCCTGGACTCCAGATCTGGCCCTACCACCTCACTGACAACAAAATCTATTAATCTGTTACCGTCTAATCAAAATTCTCCCCAGGGGACAGGCCTCCCAGATCAGAGAACACCTCATGACTGTTACAAAGAATATTCCAGAAAAGGCACCCTTCAAGGAAGAGGTTTTGAGCACCCTGCCGGACCAGAGGACACCTAAAGCAACACCATGCTTACTGACTCACCTGATGTCACAACAGCACCCTGAGGGAGCTATGAACACTCCCGTTTTATAGGTAAGGTGACTGATGTTCAAGAACATTGAGTTTCCCAAAACAGGGCTAAACAGGAGCCCAGTGCCACCCACTGCACCCCTGGTGACCTGTTTTCCCCACTCCTGCTATCAATTGGCTATTTTTACCTAGTGTCCTGGGGGACCTCAAACTCAACCTCTCCCAAGTTTCACTCATTCCCTTCCCCTCAACTCCCTGTTCCCTTTCCTCACCAGCCCCTCGCCCTCAGACCTTGCTCTTCCTGGATTCCTTTTCCCCCCAAGGCCATCACCATCTACTCTGCTGGTAGAGCAAACAAAGGGACCAGTGCCCCCCAAGGTCACTACCGAGGCCAACACACGGCAGCAAGCAACACCTCATCCGGCAAACCTCAAACTGGCCTGGGCAGCTGATCACAGAGCTGAACGTGTCCCCTCTTGGTTTTCCATCCCAGATCTCACTGGAAAGACTCTGCTATCTTGCTTACTGAATTTTCTGAAGAACTCAGAGCTTTATTACCAACTGTCACTTACGAATAGCCAATGTCCAGTGGGGAAAGATCAGCCTTTCTCAGCCTGGGAGCCAAGGCCATCCACATATCACATTTGACATTTCCAGAGTGTCAGGTACTTTGGTAGAAATGACTGTCCATCAACTAAACCTCAAGGATGTGGGCGTGCCCAACAACAGACCCAGATGGATTCGGAAATGGCACACCAAGTCCACGGCCCGTGAGAGTGAAAGCTCACACACTCAGTCTACTCCTGACCGCACTGCTCTCACCTCCTGGCAAGCCATCAATGCCACATTAGGGTGTCCACCACTGGGTTCCAGAAACACTCCAACAGGCTTCTAAGAAACCCCGAGTCCCCAGCCTGGGAGCCTGTGATGTACACAGGACCTACTCCTTATTATAATAAAGCCTCCAGTTCCTCTAAAAGACAGCTCAGTTTTGCCGCCTTTTGATCACCAAGACGGGTGCTAATACAGAGTCACAGAAGCTAAGGCTGCAGTGGCCTCATCCAAGTCAGTGTCAAGTCCAGAGGCCCCAGCCTTCTTCTCCCACTCAGACCTAAGATCTGAGGTGGGGAGGAAGGGAGAAAGTGGAAGATGCAAGTAGAGAAGTCAGGAGGAAGCAGTGACTCGCCCCCATCCACACACTCAGGAGCATGGGCTGTGGAGGGAGGAAGGCCCTGCAAAGGGCCTGAGTGGGAACTGTCCATTTACATGTCACCATGGCAACCTGGCACAGGCTTGCAATGCCCACCTGTCCAGATTCCTACTGACATAGCCGAGGGAGAGCAGCAAACCTGGGGAACTTGCACAGCTCAGGAAACTTGGAAGAGGTGCCATCCCTGTGCCAGAAACCTAAAAGAATCTCTGGGGGAAAAACAGAGATGAAGACAGAAAGAAGGCAGCAGGAGCAGTCTTGCTGTGCAACTAGGGGTGGAGGCCGTCAAAGATCCACACAGCAGAGCTGCCTAAACTGAAGGACTGAATGGGACAGTGAGCCAGGTACGAGGCAGAGAGGCTGCACCCATCCGGGTCCCTCCTGTCACTGACGAGCCTCAGTAGCGCATGTCAGCACAGCCCTGGGAAGCCCTGGGAATCACATGGCGGGTACACCAAGATGAGAACTGGCTGGAGGCAGGGGCTTGTCCCTGACACAGCAGGTGGCAGCTCCAGGAAGGAGCACGAGTCCAAGCACAGTTTGTACCTGGCACGGGGGCCAGGTCAAACGGCAAGCCAGATGCAAAGAGTTGGCTCATGGTGCCAGGGGCTCACCAAACTCGGGTAAGAAATATCACAGGGATTAAGTTTCTCCTCTGGAACAACTCATAGCTTGAGCTCACTCGCCTGGCCTTATAGTCCACTGGATCATAGAAGACCTCATTTCGTCAACTAGTGCTCTGGTGGAAAAGCCCAGAACATTCTATCAGCAGCGAGGTGGATAGTAAAGGGACCCGGGAGAATCAGACTCCGGACTTACAGGCAAACACCGTCCACATTCCTGGATGCTAAACACAAAAACCTCCCACCAGACCTGTGAAAGCTTCCTCAACACAAAAAGTAGAGAACATAGCGCTCAAAATGAAGAAAAAGAGATGTTGAAAAGAATTACTGGCTAGAAAGGCATCCGATCCTCACAGCCAAGAGCGTGGGCTCTGCTGTGGAACTGGGTGACCCTGAACCCTGGCCCCTGTACTTGGTACCGAGCAAGGTTTCCTCTATGTGCATCTGTTTCCCCAGTTTGTACAGTGAGTGAGAACAGTCCAAGGACTTGCCTCTCAGACTTGTTTTCTAAGGATTCTACAGGGTAAAGCACGCACATGCTTAAGCACAGTACCTACAGCACAGTTCTCAGTAGATGAGAAACCCTCTGATAACTGAAGCATGGGGAAACCATCTATTCTATGCCTGCAAGAAAGTCAAGAGAACTTAACCTCTGAAACAAGATATGTCATGCAGGACAAATCTTAAAAGCACTCCCAAAACTTTCTAACAGTGAAGACAGATCTAGGTCTGAAGGTCAAAAGGCTCACTGATAACAAGCTGTATGTTTATTTACTTATTTATTTATTTCATGATGAAGCTGTAAAGCCATCCAAACAGAAGAGAGCAGATCACCTCTGAAAGGAAGAAAACCGAGGCTGGTATCTGACTTCTGCAAAACTCAACAACAGGGCCAAGGTGTCACTCATATTGGAAGAAACAAAGTGCAATGAATCAGAATAAATTTCTCAGGAAGGCTCTGTAGATGTTAAGCTTTTCTCATTTATGACAAAGACATTCATCAAAATAAGGAATTCAGCAGTACGGGAATGCCCATGGTAACAAAGATCTGGCAACGAACACTCAAATCCATTAGGTCTAAATAATTGTTAAAATACATACATCACTAACCAAAATGAAAATTGAAACTTCTTTAAAGAAAGGATAACAACCATAAAAAAGTAAAATGAAATAATCACAGAGACTTAAAATATCAGATTATAAAATAAAAGCACAAATGTAACTTTATAGGGGCAGGGGATGAAAAGATGGAAAAGTTTATTGTTATTTACCTTACATAGCAGAAAGTCGAGAGGCTGTTACATTCTGGACATTAACTGTTAGTAAAATAGGGTTGAAGAATAATTTTAAGCATCTGAGAAGCAACAAAGGTAGCACTAACATTCCAATTTACTGAAAAAAAGTATAAAACAAAATTTAAAGTGGTTCATTTTAGCAAGACAAAGGAGTCTGCAAAGAATCAGAAAAAAAAAAAGTCAAGGCCAAGATGGTTACTTTTAGAAAAAAAGACACACATTTATTTTATCTATATCTATATATATATATATGTATGTATGTATCTACACACACACACACACTATAAAACATATGGTATAAGGTAAATATATAAAATAATATACTTTTATAAGAAATATGCCCTAAACAAAGTGATAAAATAAGGTTAAAATTAAAAGAATGGACCTAAATACGTGAGCAAAATGAAGTAAAGGGAATGATGCCACACTGAAGGCACTGGTATCCAAATAAAGACATTTTTAAGGAAAAAAGATATTAGATAATGCAAGAGGTTTTATACAAAGAAAGAATATAATCCAAAGTGAATGTTTAGAAGTCATGGACTTAATGCACTGAGTAAAAAAAGCATCAAAATATCTAAGAACAAATCGTCAAAAATCAAAGGAGACAAGTGACAGAAACACAGTAGCAGTAGTGGAGTTTATCAAACTGTGATTGCTCTGTCATAAATTGGCCAAATCTAAACATAATTATGAATGATCAGTGGATAGCATTCATGGCAGGAGACTCTAACCCTCTGGTCTCACAGGCGAGGGGACTGGGATAGGGAAGAGGAGGACAGAATAGTGGTTCTCACTGTATGGGACCTGGCCCACAGCATCAGCACCACCTGGAAACTTAACAGACACCCACATTTTCAGGCTTATCCCAGACCCAATCAGAATCAGAAACCAGGGGTGGGATGCAGCCCTCCAGGTGGTTCTGATACAAGTTTAAGGCTGAGCATCAGTGATGCAGTGATTAAGCCTATAGTCTCCAGGGTCAGGAGCATCCAGTCCCATTTGGTTGTTGCTTGGTGACTACTAACCAGATGCTTAACCTCTCTGTGCCTCAGATGTATCATCCACAAATAGAACAATAGTAGTGCCTCCCTCTGGGGATGGCTGTGAGGATGGGATGAGATCACTTCCGCAAAGCACTGCCAGTGCCTGCAGTGTGATCATTCACTGACAGCTCTCACTCTGATTCAGGGATACACAGCAGAGCCCCTCCTGCTGCTGCTCTCCTGCCTCCCAGTTCGGTGAACCTTCTTCTGTATCCACTCCTCCATGCCTGTACTCTGGGAAGATGAGCCGCCCCCTGACAATAAATTGATGCATCTTACAGTTGGTCCCTCGCCTGCTGCATGAGGCAGCACCATAAACCCCTCCCTGACTCTCTCCAGCTGGAGCAGACGCTGAATGACTCACTGAGATTGTCATTTCAGAGCCTCCATCCCCCGCCCACATTGCCCTCCATCCCTGCCTCTCAGCCCCCATTCTTCCTCCCTCTGGCCTGTCTGCAGAGCCAGGCAGAGGCAGAGCCGGGCAGAGGCAGACCCGGACCCCGGGGACTGGTATCTGCAGAGGAAAGAAAGCCAACCCACAGGGGAGCCCAAGGCACGTCCCAAGACACTGCCCTGCTACCCAGTTGTGGGGGGAGCAGTGGCAGGCAGAGGCCACATGGCAATTCTCTGTGTCGGTAAACAGACCAGGGTCAGGTATGTCCTAGTTAAACAAAACATCCCAGGAGGCAGGAGACAATTTTTCCACTCATAAAGATGTAACTCAAATTTGAGAATGTGACAGGGATTTCACTATTGCTGACTGTGTGTCATCACAATTAGATCATACACTCAAGCATTTTAGAGCTATGAGTGCCCAAGGAAATAGCCAGTGTAACCTCTCATCTAGCAACTGAGACTCATGAATCACTGAGACACTCTGGGGCAGCCCCAAGACCACACAGCAGAAAAATCTAACAGCAAAGACTAAAACATGCAACCGAGGATGCCAAGAGCTTCTTTCTGCTACATCAGTTTGCCATGAAACACAACAGCTGCAGTGTCTGGAAAGAGAGATTAAAAAGTCACGAAAGAAGTTTCTACCTGACACTCCCACTGATTGTCGTGCTCCTGACACAGGAAATGCCTTTTCTTTATAGCACTTTTCTTATACAGAGAAAGTGCCTTCTATACTGCTTCATTCCTAGTTAAATGTGCCTCGGAAGATGGAAAGACTGAGGCCAGGATGCTTTAGTGGGCTGCCTCTCATCCCTTTCTCCTCCTGGAGGCCTTCTCTGCAAACTTGGTCTTATCCTGCCCTTTTCCACTAGGACTGCTTAGAGGAATCAGGGCTCAGATTTAACCCCAAACTATCTAACTCATCCTCAAAAGTCCAGCTGTGTCTGACCTGGAAATAGCGAGCATGGCCCTGACATCTCTGGCATCCCATGGACATCAAGAGAAGGACTAGCAATGAAGCCTAAACTCTCACCTCACTGAGTTCAATTTTCACCTCTACCACTACCCTCCCTGTGTAATTGAGCAGGTCACTTAACACTCTCTGGGTCTCAGTCTTCCCACCTAGAAAACAGCAATAATAATACCTTCCTCCTAGGTTGCGAGGATTAAATGAGATTACATGTGTAAAGCTCCAAGGACCCACCAGTAGATACTGAATAGAAGTCACTGTAATAAAACAACAATGACAATGATGAAGGTAAACAGCATTGGTGTATAATACAGACTTTTCAACTTGGTTTGTCCAAGACCACCTACCAACCCTAGCAAAGAAGCACAGACAGCTGAAGATCCTTTCTGGCTAAAATGCTGCAAAAACATCAACTCCAACCTTTCTAAGATAAGGAAAGAGACAGAGTGGTAACAGACTTCTTAATTTAAAATGTAATAAAATTCATCTTCCGTAAAGAAACTAACCTAGCCACGTCAAGAATCTTAGGGAAGTATACAAAGGACCTTTAAAAGGAAACTATCACTTCTTCACCTCAGGAATTAATAAATCTTTTTTTTTTTGAGTAACGAATGCATATGGTATACAAAGGCACAAAAGGCACATCACATCTGGGGGTGACATCACCTCATACCTGTCAGAATGGCTAACATCAAAAAGACAAGAAATAAGTGTTGGCAAGGATATGGAGAAAAGGGAACCCTCATGCACTGTTGGTGGGAATGTAAATTGGTGCAGCCACTATGGAAAACAGTATGGAGATTCCTCAAAAAATAAAACAGAACTACCATATGATCTAGCAATTCCATTTCTGGGCATTTTTCTGAAAAAAAAAAAAGAAAACATTGATTCGAAAAGACAGATGGACCCCTATGTTCACTATGCTGAAATACATTCAGCATTATTTACAACAGCCAAGATATGGAAGCAACCTAAGTGTCCATCAACAAATGAGTGTATAAAGAAGATGTGGTATACATCTATACAATGGAACATTACTTAGCCATAAAAAAGAATGAAATCTGGTCATTTGCAACAACATGGATGGAGCCTGAGGGTATTATGCTCAGTGAAATAAGTCAGAGAAAGACAAATACTGTCTTATATGTGGAATCTAAAAAACAAATAGATAACAAAACAAAACAGAAACAGACTCATAGATACAGAGAACTAACTAGTGGTTGCCGAAGGGAAGGGGGTGTGGAGATAAGTGAAAAAGATGAAGGGGATTAAGAAGTACAAGCTACCAGTTACAAAGTAAATAAGTCGTAGGGATGTAATATACAGCACAAGGAACATAGTTTATAACCTTGTAAAAAAATTTTGTATGATGTGTAACCTAGAAAAATATTGAATCACTATGTTGTACACCTGAAACCAATATAATACTGTACATCAACTACACTTCTGAAAAAATGGTTTGCTGGAGAAGGAGGCCAAACTCATATGAGCAAAATACATCAAAGGAAATATACAACTGAGAGTGGCAGTGATTCACTAATACAGAGCTGATGGCCTCATAATTAAGAGTAATTACCAGCCCTGCTAAAGCAACCTCCATGGAGAAGCATGGCATCCTTCCCCAAGAATCATTTCTTGATCCTGTCAAACACTGTTTTAATACAAATTGAGGTTTCTCCATTCTTTCTTCCAAGGCTCAGAGAGGTAGTTCAAAGAGAGACTGCATTCACCTCTCCCCCCAGTACCAGTGGTCTGGAGAGAAAGGTTACCTCACATATATTCGAGACACAGCTAGATGTGGGAACTCTCACCCAGCCATTCAGCTGGGGCATTCCATGAAACCCAGAGTTTCGTTCAGGCTAAGGAAAGTTCCAGAAAGCCTGGTAGCTTTATTTCAAATGGTAGAGGTCACTAAATTCACAACATTTTAGCAAGTAACTTTCTTAGCGGTTCTGAGCACATCCTCTGGGACCTGGCTGCACTTGCATGTTAATGGATCAACTTCCAGCATTGGCCAACCAATCAGCATTGGCCCAGCACCTGCCGGGCGCCAAGCACCGCTCCAGCAGGTAGGGCTACCAGGGTGAATCAGGCAAGTCCCTGCCTGCATGCAGCTGGCATTCTTTAAATCCTTTCTCAGAAAACCCAAAAGAGCAAATGACAGGTCCATCCCCATGTCTGAACTGTGGAAGGTGCTGTCGGATTCTCTGGTGCAGGGAGGGTCAGTTACAAGGTATCAAGCAGCAAAAAAAACTGCTACAGCACCTTCAGGTGTTTACTTACTTGACAAGTCAGGCACTGAGGGGTAAAGCATGTGACTTGCCCAAGGGCACTCTTGCAGGCAAGGTTCAGCATACCTGAAAGGTGGGTGGGGTACAGGGAGGGGCAGGAGTGCAGGTTGCTGGGACGTGGCCCTGGAGGGTCTCTCTACAAGGGGGTACAGCTGAGTGGCATCGTGAGCTGAAGTGCTCCCAAAATGTCCCTGTTTTTTGTTATATTCCTGCCTGAAAGGAGTTTTTCTCACATTGATCATTGTGGGTTTACACTTCACTAACTATGTAATTTATTCCACATGTACTTTTCACAGTCTTACCATGTTTCCAGCATTCATGTCTCTTCTCTGGAAAGACAGAGCACAAATGTCCCATCCCCCATTGTCCTCTGGATCTGGGGTCTACACAGCCGGAGGGATTCAAACCCAACTCTAGGCACTCCCCAAGTCAAACCTCTTGTCACAGTCCACACCCTGCTGAAGACAGCCACAGGGGTAGGGAGACAGGTGGCAATGGGGTAATTAGCAACCAGGAGCAGAGGTGGCTGAACTAGCCAGACCCTTGTAAACTTTCCATCACAGCCGCTAAAGACAAGAAGCATGAACAATGACCTCCCTACCTCGGGGAGTCAGGGCTGGAAACTGAGGAGCGTCTTCTGTGGGCAGAAAGCTTCTTTAAGGGGTTACATCTTCTCTTTTGAAATGTTTGCATATTTGCATTCCTGTCCGTGACAACTATGATTGAGTATCAAAGAATACGTGTTCCCAAGCCCTCAAGAAGAACTGGTTCTCCAGGAAAATGTGCCATGTTTATACCTAGCACTCCCCGTGAGGGCTGTGTACTTCTAAAGCTGGGAAGTACGGATCCAGGAGATCCGGGTCTCCTGAGATTCCATGACCATCTGTTCATTCATGAGATTGCTCATTGATTCACAGCCCAGAGGAGCCCCAGGTTAGTGGCAGGCGGCTGAGTCAGCAGCTGTCAGATCACCTCTCCCACTTCCTCATGAATCACTAACCCGCTGCCCCATGCTACGTGCCTGGAAATACACGAGTGCTTAAGTGAAGTGGCACCTGGGCAGCATGTTGTCACCAGCAGAAACCAGCCCAAGTGAGGGCAGGGCAAATAGCAGAGCAGGGGAAAAATAGACATCACCACCAGACACCCTCAGTCATCTGTCGATTCATTCATTAAATACTGCAGCATATTTGCCACACAAGGCACTATCCCCTGCAATGGTGAATCAGAGCTTTCCAAAGCTTGAGCAGGTAAGACTGGTATTCAGAAAATTCTAACGGAAGGCACAGAAGTTTACTGCTTTAAGAGAGGGAACAGGAGAAGAGGGTGCTGGCTGTGAAGAATGAGTGGGACTTAGGGGTGCACAGACAAGGAAGCAGAAAGGACAGAATGCACCACCACGTGAGGCAGGAAATAGAGGTGCATGGACAGCAACACAAAGGGGAGGGAAGACACGGAGGAATTATGGAGATCTTTGAGCACCTAGAAAAGATGTTTGGACTTTTTGTTTTCCTTTGGCCAGTGAGGAGCTTTGAAAGAGTATTTGATGAGGAAAGTGAAATAATCGGCTAACATTTAGAAAGTTTAATTGGGTTGTCAGATGTATGACAAATCAGAAGTGGAAGAGTCATGAGGCCAGCTGGAAGACTACTGCAATAGCCCAGGCCAGCAGTGATGGAGGCCTGAACTAGGCAATGGAGAGGAGGAATGTACGCAGAGAATGACTGAGGGAGACACACTCTTTTCCTTATTTCCTCTTAGGAAACTGTGGTATAACTCTCCATCCCTCTTTGGTGAATTCAACCCCATTGGCTCATGTGGGGTTAGAAAACTAATTAGGCTTTGTTCTGAAAGTTCTGAAACTACCAACGGTGAGCATCCTTGGACAGAGGTGATTGTCAGGCCCATGACTCATCCTGTTTCCTCTCATTATCTCCACATCCAAGGAGTGCAACTCAAGGGAGTCCCACTTCCCTCCCTGGGTATCGTTAGAGCCAGGAAACATGTCCTTTCAAGAACAATCCAAAATCAAAAGGATGTTTGAGGGAGCCTTGTTAGGGCTTCCTACACAGAGAGAAACCAAGGACACAGAGCTAATGTTCCCAAGTAGATAGAGAGAGAGAGTGAGAGTGTGTGTGTGTGTGTCGGTCTTTGACATGTGGAGAGAGAGAAAAAGGGAAGAGAAAAACAGTTCTTCCTCTGAAGCCTTCAGCTCCCAGTCGTCTCCCAGGCTCTGAGTTCTAAGCCCCTCCCACCACCCGTTACAGAGTTCAATTCCAGAGGAACAGGCCATTCATTCCAGACCCATGTTTATGCTGTCAGCTTAGAATAAAAAGCAGCGCACTATTTCCCAAACGGACTGGGGCAAGCAAACATTTGTTTCTACATTCCACAAAAACTCCTAATATTTTAAAAGCAGAAAATGCTCTGCAGCCTCTATTTTCTTTTTCATTCAAAAGGTAAACAACTGTATGGAACACCATAGAAAAAAATATATTCTTGCAACTTAGTTGAGTTCCCTATTAAATAGAAAAATGCCCACAAGACAGCAAGGCACTGTTTTCTCACTCCTTAAAATGTAATACTAGGGTAAATTAAAGGAAAGAAACACGGAGATGGCTTTCGAATATTCCCCTCCCACTTTCCCGAAATAAGATCAGAGGGCCAAATCAGGAGGCTCGGTGAACCCTACCTGACCATCTCAGCAGACTGCTGGCACTGCCCCAGCCCAGAGCTGGCCGGGTAATCAGCCCTGATAAAAATCTCTAGACTGGAACCACAGCACCAGTATCAAGGGATTATCTCTGAACTGGCTGTTCTTTCCCGCAGGCAGGCTCCGACCCCTGGCCGTTCAAAGAGTTAATCAGCCCTGCGCTGGCTCACTAACCAGGTGCCCACTCACTGCCCAAGAGAAAAATACACAGGCTGAGAGCCAACTCTGAGGTCTGCAGGGACACGGCTGCCTCGCTCTTTCTCTCTCTGCATCCTCTGGGCTCTCTTTCAGGAAAGCAGGGGGAAAGCTAATGGGAAAAGATGCCCCTCCTCACACGCTTCTGGGGGAGACTGAGTGAATGTGGCACGACCCTTCTGGAAAGCAACTTGGCAACATGTACAGAGAATCCTAAAAACAGGCACAATTCCACTTCTAGGAGTCTGTCCTAAGGAAACAATCTGCGATGTGAATAAAATGGACAGATACAGACCTTAACCGAAACACAGCCTAAAACAGTGAAAAACTGAAACTAACTTAAAAGGACCAACAACAGGGAGATGGTTCCTTAGACTAACCATCTGTTTAAGTAGACTGCAATGCATCTACCTGAGAAAATAATATGCATCACTGAAAAGTGTACTTTCAAAGAACTGTTGATGAAATGGGAAAAGATCTCTATATGCATCTAAATGCACAGAGAAAAGATGGATATAAAACATATCCAAATATTAAGAGTGATCATCTCTGGGATGCAAAAGTTGCTTTCATTTTCATACTTTTTAAAAAATTGTGGTCAAATACACATAACATAAAATTTACCTTTATAACATAAAATTTACCATTTTAACAATCTTTAAGTAGAAGGTTTTGTGGCATTAAGTACATTCACATTGTTGTGCAAACGTCGCCACTACCCATCTCAAGAACTTTTTTATCTTCACCAACTGACGTGCTGCACCCATTAAACACTAACTCCACCTTTCCCCCCAATCTCACTCCAGGCAACCACCTTTCTACTTTCTGTCTCTATGAACGTGACTACTCCAGGTATCTCATATAGGCAGACTCACACAATGTCTGTGCTTTTGTAAATTGGCTTATTTCATTTGGCATAATATCTTCGAGGTTCATTCATGTTGTAGCATATGTCAAAATGTCCTTCCTTTTTTAAAGCTGAATAATATCCTGGTGTATATATCACATTTTGTTTAGCCATTCTTCTGTCAGCAGACACTTGAGTTGCTTCCACCTTTTGGCTACAGTGAATAATACTGCTATGAACAAAGGCATACAAAAATCTGTTTGAGTCTTTGCATTTCTTTGGGGTATATTCCTAATATAGAAATTGTGGGATCAGACAGTAATTCTATGCTTAATTTTTTGAGCAACCGCCACAGCAGCTGTAACCATTTTACATTCCCACCAGCCATGCACTAAGCTTCCAATTCCTCTACATCCTTGTCAACTTGTTACTTTCCATTTTTTAAATAAAAATCATCTTAATTGGCACTTTTATATTTTTATGTATTTTAGTAGGCAGAAAAATAACGAATGCTGTTTTTTAAAACTGTGCTGAATGACAGCTCATCGAATGCTGCCCACCTCATCTCGTATCAATGCTGCGGGGCTCATTCAAGCCTCCTCCTGCCCTCAGCATCTCATAGCATCATCTCACAGCAGTCACCTGGGGGTGTGGTCTTCTGCTCCAGAAGTGGCTACCTCCTCTCTCCCCAGGCTTCGTGAGGTGACACTGATGAGATCCGGGGCTCACACCGTCCTGGAGTGCAATCCCAGCTCCCCCACCTACAGCTGTAGGACACGCACTTTCACCTTTCTGGGCCTCATTTGCCTCATCTGCTAATTGAGACTGATGGTATCAACCCCTTAAGGCTATAACGCCTTCCACTCCGCCTGTCACAGGGGAAGTGTTTGGTAAATAATGATCCCTATACATTTCTGGAATCGTTCATAACTTCTGCCACAGAAAAGAACACAGCACACCTACTAGTCAACACTGCTTAACTGACTGACTGAATCTCATCTTTGTGACGGTTCTGACTCAATCAGTTGTAGCTCCCCTAGAAGCCGCCAGGGAGTGCAATGTTTCACAAACATTAGTCCTGTTATTTACTCCCACCAAAAAAAACCCAAAAAAACCAAAACACATTTCATGGTCTAACAGGTTTGGGAAGCACTAACAGTATCTCTACAAAGATCAGAAGAATAATCCACATATTAAAGGCCTGCAATAAACCCCTGCTCCTCAAACCTACTGACCAGAGACCTTTTTTGGCATAACATCCATTAACATCACATAGAACTGACTTTGGGAGATGATGCTCTAGTCCTAATCCCACCTGAAGGCTTGAAATCTGGGTCCTTGAGGAGATCCAGCCTTGGATTTCCAAATGCAAACTCCTGCTCGTATGTTGGGGTTGATGTGGACTAAGCATGAGACTCACCTGGAAGGTCTGTTAAACCACAGCAGGCTGGACAGACTCCATCCTCAGATTCTGATTCTGCAGACCCAGGGTAGGACCTAAGAAGTTGTATTTCTAACACATTCCCAGGTGATGCTGAGCTGGTGCTCCAGGGACCCCACTGTGAGAAACATTGACAGTAAAAACCTCCTCGCATACAAGTTGAACACTGGACATAGATGAAATCTGTCTATTTTCTGCAACACCAAAGAAATCACGTCTAATTCAAAATCTGAAACATCCATTCTCTTCTGGGACAAGGTCTTGAAGGAAGCCTTTTATAAGAGTTTGCTTAACAGACTTTGGAATCGGGAAAGAGCACAATTCCCAGCTCCACCACTCCCTGGCCAAAGGAGCCCAGACAAGTCGCTAAAACCTTCCAAGGTGCAGTTTCCTCATCTCTAAGATGGGGACAATGATAATGATAACATCTCACTCAGAGAATTTCTGTGACATCAAAATAAAGAATGCAGGATGACTGGGCGAGGGCCTGGCACTTAGGAAATGCTCAACAAATGCTGGTTTTGGTTTTTTTAGTTTACACGTTTTCATACTGCAATTTGTTTTTTTTTTAATTGAAGTATAGTCAGTTTACAATGTTGTGTTAATTTCTGGTGTACAGCATAGTGATTCAGTTATACACACACACATATATATATGCCTTTTCATATTCTTTTTCATTAGAGGTTATTAAAAGGTATTGAATACAGTTCCTTGTGCTAGACAGTGGAACCTTTCTGTTTATTTATTTTATTATTCTTTTTGGTAACTTTGTTCTTTAACCACCTGAGCTGGCAAATCTGTGTGCTGTCAGGTCGCGATGAGAGATGCTATAGTTCACTTTTCCTCCGACCTACACCACCTTGCACAAAGGGCACTTGCTCTCTTCAGGGACCCCATGCTTGTAGCACTGGAGCTGGACACTCACACATGGACATCTGCAAATATCTTAACACTGGCTGGTCATGTGGTCCTGGAGACAAAGCAAGTGTGGGCTCTGGGTGTTCAAGGGACAGCAGTACATTGTGCAAGCTCCATGCTGCCCACCAAGCTGGCTCTATGAGGACAGGGGCTGGTAAAGACTGTACTGAGTCCCCCCAAAATCTACATGTTGGTTCCAATCCCCCAGGACCTCAGAACGTGACTGTCTATGGAGACAGGGTCTTTCAAGGGGTAATTAAGTTAAAGTGAGTTCATTACAGTGAGCCCTAATCCAATCTGACTGGTATCCTCAGAAGAGGGGATGAGGACACAGACATGCACAGAGGGAAGCCCATATGAGGATATAGGGAGAAAGCAGCCTGCAAGCCAAGCAGAGAGACCTAACCTCAGAAGGAAACCACCCGGCCAACACCTTGATCTCAGACTTCCAGTCTCCAGAATCACAAGAAAGTCAAATCTTATTGTTAAAGCCACTGTTGGGGGAGGTCACCGAGAGGACATGCACACTGCTTGACCCAGGAGCTGGACCCAGGCAATCAGAGGCCCCTCAGCCCTTCCTCTGTCCTTGGAACATACATTCTGCCCACTGCTCCCGTAGTGGGAGCCATTCCAAGGACACAGCCTTGAGAGAGCAAGGTACTGCTGAGACCATCTGGACAGTGCATGTGGCTGAATCCAGCTAAGGCCTTTACAGAGACCTTAAGATCCTGCCAGGTGGGTGCTACGACCTACTCATCTTGTGGCTGCCCAAGATATGCCTGCTTTGTGAGTTCCCTTGCTAATTAACCTGCCACCTACCAATCTGGAGTGGTCTGCCACTTTCTTCCATGCTTCCTTACCCTCCATGCACAGGGGCCAGTCTGCAAACCAATAGCCACCCAGTCAGTCATATTTGTTATGGCAGCTGCAGCAAACTAATACGGGAGCTACAGGGACCCCCCACCCCCCGCCACCGCCCTCGCCTCCCACTCATGATCCAGTGGTGTCTCCACTTCTGAGACACCAGAGCTGAGGAGAAGGGCGTGTGCAAGTCCTTAAATGGGGGCTCTGGCTGCAATTTTTAGCACTACTGCTTACTAGCCATGGGACAAGTCATTGGTACTCTCTGAACATCTGTTTTTCCTCTCTCTCTACTGGGGCTGCTGATGAATTACCTCAAAGGAGCCCTGGAGTCCAATCCACGGTTGCACCATTAACTCACCAAGATAAAAACAGTAGCCCTCAGTCCTTCTGCTTCTGCTCCTGCCCCAACTTCCTGGCCTCACTGTTGCAAGAGTGAGCTTTCAAAAATGATCATCAGATCACATGCCTGGCCACCTAAACCCCTCCAATAACTCCCTATCACCCTGAGCAAGAAAATCCAGACTCTATACCACCGCCTGCAAAGCCCTACAAGAAAACGCCCCTACCAACCTCCTTCTATGGCACTTTCCCCACCCCCCCGCCCTAAATCCCATTCAGAGTGGCTTTTTTGCTGCTTCAGAAACAAGCCAGTTTGTTCCTACCTCAGGGCCTTTGCAATAGCTGTTCCCACTGGCTGGAATGCTTTTCCCTCAAATTTCCGCACAGTTGATTTCCTCTCAGGTCAAATATCTCCTCCTCAGAGAGGCCTTTCCCATCCACCATAAAGAAACACTCGGTATCACTTCGTGCTGCTGCTTTCCCAGAGGTTAGCAATAGCTTATCATCCCCTCCTAAGAGCAAGCATTGTCTGTTTAGTGTCGCCTCCCCAGCACTTGTCCAGGACCTAGGAAATATGTGTTGCCTGAAAGTGCTCTGCAAACTGTAAAGGGCTATGCAACTGTGAGTGTCACAAGTGCCCAAAAGAGCCAACCAAGTCATTCAAGGAAAACGGGGTGGAAAAGGAAGGGAGGATGGATGATTCAGGGTGAATGTGGAGGGGCTTCAAATAGTGGTTTAGGAAATAAACCAAGCAACCCATTTTCTTAAATCTCTGAGCCTTATGGGCCAGAGAAGCACAAACCACACTGATGATTCTTTTATTCTGGTCAGGCTTTATCTGCTCCACTCAGCCATAGGGACCACATAAATTACAGGCGGCCACAGTCCTTCTGGAGCCGGGCAGCAGAAGCCCTCCTCGGGGTGGCCTGGGAGGAGATCCTGGCCTGGCCGGCAGGGCTGACTCACCCTCGTTGCATTAGCCCTCCCTTCCTGCATCTGGACCTGCCTCATTGCAGTGCTGCCTGCCCTGGGCCTGCGCTCCCACAGCAGGCGGGCCTGTGATTCACAGATGGCCCATCACTCCGGTGCCAGCAGAGCACCACCCGAGCCTATCTTTAGAAGTTCTGCAGGCTGAAAAATCAATTTACACGCCTGGCACCTGGGCCTGGAGCCCCCGTGCTAACATCCGTGGCGGGCAGCATGTGGCTCCCCAGCGCCACCCCCTCCCTGGTGCATCAGGCCTTGTTCAAAGTCTGGAGAGCCTGGCAGTGCCGCCTGATAGACTTCTGTACCCAAAGACAAGCTGGTCTGCCCTCAGAGGTCAGGCCTCACCAGAAACTGCAGGCAAACACCAGACCTTGGAAAGCACTGGCAAGGAGAAAGCAAATCCCTCCAGGTCCTGCTGCCCATCTGGCACATTCCCCAGGTGGTCATCTGACACCTAATCCACATGTGGTCATATCAAAGCAGCCTGCCTAGGTGCTGTGCCTTCAATCTCCTTCTCAAAGTGTGGACCCGAGAACAGAACATGACTCCCCACTTCAGTCAAGACTCAAGAGGCAAGTTCCCCAGGCAGTGCCTCCTCCAAGTACCCACCACCCCTCAAGGCTGCCCACTTACTGGAAATGACCAGGAAGGAATCTCAGAAGCCAAAGGGAACCCTGTGCTCTGGGGTGTGGAGGAAGGGGGGCCATCTGGTTAAACCCTGACCATAACAACCATGACCTCTTCCTTTCTAGAAAGATTCACCCAGGACCAAGCTGGGTGAGGGGACTGGGAGGAGAGGATGGTTTGGGAGTAAGAGAGAAGATAGGGAGGTCCTGGCTGTCCCCACCCTCTGCACCCACGGGGTCTCTCTGCTCAGCCTTTGGGAAGGGACCTCTGATCTTCACCTCTTTACACATATCTAGATACCGTTTTTACAGACGTCGGGAGATGTGGCCTGTGCCTTTCAACCATGTGGTCTAGAG
Organism: Vicugna pacos; assembly: GCF_048564905.1. Classification (NCBI taxonomy): domain Eukaryota; kingdom Metazoa; phylum Chordata; class Mammalia; order Artiodactyla; family Camelidae; genus Vicugna; species Vicugna pacos. The sequence goes on along the minus strand of NC_132997.1, from coordinate 46,103,759 downwards.
CCCTGCCCACTCCAGCTTCCCCCCCTCCATTCTGGATATACAGTGACATCCAGCTGTCCTGGAACAGGTAAAAACAGAGAAGGGGCTCCCAACCACTGGCTTCTAGTTCAGAAATAACAACAACCAGGAAGCGTTTGAGGGCTCAATCCCTGAGAACTTGCAGAAGCACAATCCTGTGTTTGTTTCCTTAATGCAGAAAAAAGGGGTCCAAGCTTGCCCATGTGTCCCCTGGAACCAGGCTGCTAAGGCAAGAAAGGGGCTCTGAGTGGGAGGAGCCGCAGCTGCTCTCCCCCACCAGTCATCCGTGAGAACACAGCCCCTAAGGGTCCATCTTCAATCTTTTTTCAAGGAAATCTAGAGACCCCATTTTTAATTAAAAAAAAACTGTTTGTAAATGTAGTCAATTCATGTAAAAAAAGAAACCATGAAAATGCAACACTTGCAGACCACCAGTCAGGGAGGGGGTGGCTGGATTCCAGGAAGCAGGTTCAGAGGTCTCCATCCTTCCCTGCTTCTCCCAAAATAGGGCTTCCTGGCCTGCCTCTCAAACAGCAGCACTGGCCAGAAGGTGAGACCCAACCAATGAGCCAGGAAATCTGGCTCCCACCACTTGGAGGAGGGACCCAGGATGATGAGCAGGAGGGACGGTGAACAGCGTGGGCCAGGCATTCCCAGTCATGGGCACTGGGGAGCGGGTACGGGGAGCCTCAGGGCTTGCCCCATGACGGCGTCAGCTCGCTTGCCGGGGGAAGTATTTTGGGCCCATCTTGCTCCCTTCTTTGCTCAGCACAAACAGAGCGGGAAGGTAAGAGTAGACAGCACTCCTGGAGCCCCCAGCCTGCTGGAAACCGACCCCCATACACTGGGCAGGTGGCATTTCCCAAATCCTTGTGGGCACCCCTCTGCCTACAATGTCTCTTTCCTCTTCTTTCCTCACATTCAGGGCTAATTCCTTTCCTTCCTGAAGATTCTGCAGAAGTATCAGCTCCTCCAAAGAGCTGCTCCCTGCGCAGTGCCCTCTTGCCAGCCCCTGGGTCCACCAGCCTGGGCACTTCCCTCCTGGGCAAGCACAATATTCATGCATCCTGCTGGCTGCCAGGAGCTGCTCCAGGGAAGGGCTGGGTTTTTCCAAACCGTCATCCCTCAGCCAGCACAGGTATCCTAGAACACAGAAGCAGCCCCCGTGTAGAACTGAGGCAGACAAAGTATCAAGGCGCAAATGCTTCCTGGGCTCCCTCCTTCCTGGGTCTCCTCTGCACTTCCATACTTGCTGTTCCTTCCCCAGTATCCATCTGCTCAAGGCTCACCTTACCAAGGAGCTTTTCTCACTGCCCTGTGTAAAAAAGCGCCCTTCTCCTCACTACTACTTCTCTTTCCCTCCCCTCCTTGTCTGTTTGCTCCTATCACCATCTGACTTCTCCTGTTTACTTAGACCTTAAACAGGATCTTTGTCTCTATCGCTAAAATGCAAACCCATGAGAGCATGGCATGCATCTACTTCGTCCTCGGCAGTATCCCCAGTGCCTAGGACACTGCCTGGCACACAGTAGGGCACAATAAATGTTGGCTAAATGAACGATTTAGGAAGAAGGAAATAAGATCTCCCCAAATGCACTGCATGAAGCCAAGGCCTCTGAGCCTCCGACACGCCTGAGAAGCAGCTGAGACCCCTGCTTCTTCCTCCTCCTCCTTTGCAATGAGCAAGGAGGCTACCTCCAGAATTTTTTCCATTTCTCACACCTCATCACATTTCTGTGGCTCAGGTACTGCAACCCAGGTCAAGAACCCCTTCTGTTTAAGTACAAGAGGATGTACTGGGGTGACTGTGCGAGGGGAGCAGACACAGGACTAGCATCTGAGTGTGTGGAGGTGGACCGAGGGGGCCGGGGCCCACCACGGAGGTGTGCTGGAGGGGCTGCAGGTGAGTGATCGGGAGTGGAGATGTGTGGGCAGACGTGAGGGAGGGAGGGACAAGAGTGCTGGCGGACATGGGGGTGTGGGTAAAAACTGGCGAGGGGGAGGAGAGGCAGGCACGCACGTGTGGGTGTGCATACAAGCATAAGCGCAGGGAAGGTGTGTTGGTGGGAGGAAGTGACGGTGCTTTCTCCCCCTGGTGCAAACTCCGGCTGGAGAGACAGAGATGGGGATGAACAGGGCTCTGCCCTGGGTCCTCCGCAAGAATTCCTCCCTCTCTTCCCTGCTACCAGACCTGCATCACACGTATCGGAAGGAGATAACGTAACCAGAACCCAGGCCTCCATTATTGAAGGCAATTACACAGCAACAACAGGGCAATCACAACAGCCCCTGAAGCACACAGGCCTACATCAAGCATAGGTGCCTCAGGCTCCCTGGGCAAGGGGGTCACCAGTATTCCTGAGAAGGAGCCTGGGCTCCTGTGACCTGGCACCAGGGCTGACCACGTAGATCTGGATCCCTGGAGATTCCAGGAAGCAATTGCAGCGGATGGGCACTGCATTATTAGCTACACACCTAACAAACATCACTGCCTCCAGAAACAGCCTGGCTCAGAGTAGCAACGACCGGCCAGTCTTTCTTCCCAGCAGGCCATGACAAGAGACAGAAATGCCTAAGAGGTGTTCTCCGTTTCTCTGCCACCAGAGCAGGGAGAACGCTAGGGGCTGCTTTGCAGAAAGGAGACCTGGGTGTCAGTCCTGGCTCTGCGTCCACTTCTGGGTAACCTCTCTCTGCGTCCATTTCCTCGTGCCTTACTGCTGAGAGGGAGCTCTGTGGTCACAGAAGGCCTGGGGGTTCCAGGGGAGGGGATGGATCAACTAGGAGAGGAGACAAGTTCAGCTGCCTCCCCACTTTGCCGCCAGGGACAGCAGGTCTGTGGTCTGATCTCCCCGATGGCTCAGAACAGGACAGCAATAGAAACAAAATGGGGAAAACCCAACAATGGTGGGAAGCCACGTGCACTTGTATTAATGCACGCTCCGTGGAGATCATCTCCTGGTTGCTAAGCACCGGCTGTACACACACAGTTACTATTAGAAAGTTAATCATGGAAAATGCTGAGGTCTCGTTCTCCCGCCCGGCATCTCACGACTCCACGCTTCAATTTCACCTTCCATATAACGTTACCGGACGGTGCCGTTGGCTCCATCCGCTCCCTCGTCCCGGGCCTTTATGACCTTTCCATTCCCTCCAAGCTGCAAGCCACGTCAGCCCTGCAGAGCTCTAAGACATGCTGGCCTGTGCCTGGCCCCGACCAGCCCGCTGAGATTTTTCCATGCAGCCGCACAGCCAGCAAAATGCTCAGAGGGGATTAAGATGACTTGCTTCATCACCCAAGATGCTTTATGAAAGAGAAAAACAGCACTCGCCCCACCTTGGCTGCAGACGAGATCCACACACCATCTGTACCCAGAAATGAAAGACCGGAGCAAAAAACTGCTTCTCCATCCCTGACTTGCAAAGCAGGGATTAACTTCCACCTCGCACTTGCTCACAGATCACCGGAGAAGGGAGTCACATTGGAAGGCCAGCCTCACAAAAGGCTTAGACCCTCCTTGTCAGTCAACACCCCAGTGAGCAGATAATCGATTTTTTATTGTTGTTTTATGATCATTTGTGGGCACTGGTTCTCATTCCATTTGCCTGGATAATGGAGAGGAGACTGCAAAAGAGTCTTAGCATTCCAACCAAGGTCACCCAGCTCCCTCCCACCGCCTTTCTAACGCAAACACTGAGTTATTATGGCTTTTATTAGTAATAGCCGAGAACAATAAATAACACGAGTGCTTATAAAGCCAAGTAATTCTGCTACTATCTCAATGGTTAAGCCCTTCCTCCATGAAACACAGAATGGAAAATTTTTTCTAAGGTTCAAACTAGGAATCTTCTGACAATGTAAGCACCTTCTGCTTGGTGACACTAAAAATGAGAAGAGGGACTTGTTTAAGAAGATATACAGGGGTGAGGTCTGGGGCTGGCTGGCTTGGATGGGGTTCCTGGCTCAGCAACTATGTGACCTTGGGCAAGTCCCTTCAACTGGCAGGTTCCACGTTACATGGGGCTAGTGAGGACTCAGGGAGAGGATGCTCTTCAAGGGCTTGGCAGGGTGTCTGACAAGGAGCAGCATTCTCTAAACATTAGCCCCTACCATTATATGAGTGCTATGAGTGATAATACCATCTCAAGCACAGTGATGTGATCTCTTCGGTCCCCATGCCAACCCAGGAAAGGAGTCGAGGATGGTGTCCTCCCATATCCCTCAGCCTATCTCCAGTGCAGCACTCACTGGGGAGCCACTGGTCACCCCACACCATATGCTCCTCTGCTCCCCTCCCGGGAGCCAGCTCACCCAAAGGCTGCTCTCTCACCCTCCCTCCCGTCCTTGACTGAGAGGAACAGGCATCACCGTCCCCATTTTAAAGAGGCAGCCTGTGAGGCATCCAAGAGACTTTCTCAAGGACTGCCCTGAGGGAAAGGCACGGACCAGAGCTCAGATGAAGCCCTCGTATTGGCGTGGGCATCAGGTACCCCAAAAACCCTGGCCTCTGGAAGACATAAAAATCCCAAAAGGCTCAGGTGCAGAAAAAAATCTTCCAAATTTCTCAGTACAGTTATTCCCCCCAAACGTCCAAGAGCTTTACTTCTCATTCATTTAATCAACAAACACTTACTGACCATCTTCTACCTGTCAGGCTCTGGGCTGGGCACTTGGGATACAGTGGTGACCAAGGCAGCCAAGGTTCCTGTCCTCATGGGACTTATCATGGGAAGTTAGCAGCCAAGGATCAAGTAAACAAAGAAAATAATTACAAATCGTGACATAGGCTTTGAAAGAAGCACACAGGGTGCTAAAACAGAGAATAACAAAATCACTTACTGCAAAACTTTCCTTATATGTTGTATTATGTATTTTCTGCCTTCCCCAAGAGAATTAAGCTCCACATGGGTACTGATTTGTGTCTGTTCATTACTGCATGCCATATACCTAGAATAAAGTGCATGGATGCACAAAGAATATTTGCTGTATGAGCACTGTTGGACAGTCAGAAAGGCGTCCCTACCAGGGGCTTTAAGCTAAGATATGACAGATGAGGAGAAGGCAGTACACAAAAGAACAGGTGGAACGACAATTCTAGCCAGAGAGAACAGTACATGCAAAGGCCCTGAGCTACATGATAGCTTGGCATGTTCTTTGTGGGCAGATAATTCCAAGCCGACACCTTTGGTCACTCTCATCCAAAAGCCACATCTTTAAAAAGCCACAGGAGACACTATCCTCAACTCAACAAATCTCTGAGTCCCATCTCCTGTCTTCCCTTCCACACTCTTGTTCTCATCTGTTTTCCTCAGTTTCCATCCTGGTACCTAATTCCTGGTGACAGCAAAGTGCAAGGTTAGAGGCAGGCACCCTAGTGCCCAGCTCTGCCACTTACTGCTTCAGTGCTTTGAGGCAGTTACTTAACCTCTCTGTGCCTCAGATCCCTCATCTGTAAACCATGGGTAACAGAGAACCAATTCTGAGAGCTGCTCTAAGGATAAGACAAGTTAAAAGATATGAAGATCTTAGTTCAGTCCCTGACACATAGGAGGCACCTGATAAAGGTGAGCATTGTCATTATCTATTTCAAGCATCATCATTTTTATTATTAGATCCCCCTTTTCCACCTGGCCCTTTGGAAGGGTAAAGACTGGGCAGAGAATGACATTCACCCTGGTACCACATCCAGATTCCCAAACACCCTCTTGCCTTGGGGATGGTTATCAGTCAGATGCACCCATCCCAAATCCTCACTCAAAACACTAATTTCTGGGGACCCTAGGAGGACTCTGGGCTTCCCGTATGTCCCCACAAGCCATTTCCAACTGGCTCCTCTGGGCAGAGTAGGGGAATTCTGTGGTCTACAGATGGGGTTCTGACACACGCACTTCCCCCCAACTGACAGTCTTTTCTTTAACTTTTTTAAAAACTCTCCCAAATGTTTTGCCTTTTCAAATTGCCTCTCCTCCCCCTCAACCTGCCCCCAAATCCCCAGTAGTTCCAAAATTGAATAACTGTTGGGAACTGCATTTAAAGATGCTAATTTAAACACACACGTCAGACAAGGCAAGCTAGAATTGTCTTCTTAGCAACATCCCCTCACCCACACCCCACAGCTGCTGCTGCCCAGAAGCAGGGCTTCAGCAGGCTGGCAAGGGAGAACACCTATGGAACAGAGTCTGGGGACCTAGCTTAGGGCCTGCTTCCCAGCCTCCACCCTCGGGGTGAGGGGATTTGCAAAGGTTCAAACTCTGCCGAGCTGCCAATAGCACGAGAAAGGAGTCTCAGGGCAACCAACTGTTTAAGAAAACCCGTTGTATCACATTTTGACTTACAGAACTGCTAACAGAAAGTTCTAATTTCTTGTAATAAACCCCAAATCTTCCCTTTGAGTAAAGCTTCATGCATTTAATAGCAGCACAGACCCTCAGAGCACAAAAAGACTCCTTCCGCTGTTGTTCACAGCAGAAATGGAAGCACGAGTTCCATCACTGGTTAGAGTCAGGTCTCCAAGCGGCAGTGTAAAATGTTCCCCCTTCACAAGAGGGGGGTGGTTCCCCTTCCCCACACCTCTCACAACTCCTCTCTGATACCTCACTTATGTAGCAAGTTCATGGCCAAGCACATTTTGTCTCCCCCTAGACCAGCACATCCTTGAGGAGAGAAGCCACATCTTTCTTAACCTGGGATCCTGTCTCCACAGCACTCACATCGCAGATAAACACACAGCACCCACCAGCATGCCTGGTACATAGTAGGTGCTTAATAAGTAGTTATGGGTTATTAAGGTGAATCATTTTATAAATGCAGGGGAGGAGTTCACCCACAGTTAAAAAGAAAGCAACCCTGATGTTAAAAAAAAAACTGCCGCCAGTTGCTCTCATTGGTAAATATGGCTTTTCATATGTTGGGTTTGCTTAAAATAGAGATAAATTAACATGTATACAAAAAGACAAAGACAGAAGCTAAGACACAGGAAATGCAAGCCAGGTAACCCCACATGGGAGGGAAATTCCCACAGTCTGGTGACGTGTAGGCATGACAGTGTCAGAGGGGGATTCTGGAGTGCAGAAATGCCCCAGAGACTACGTACACGTAACTTGTGTCTAGTTAAGTGGGTATTTCAAGAAATTCTGAAGATGTTCTGTTTCTTGATTTGAATGCTGGTTACATGGGTGTGGTCGGGTTGCATAGATGCCTAGATTTTATGTTCACTTTTCAGTATCATGTTATAGTTCAGTTAAAAGGGGAAAAAAAGAAATGATTAAACAACATATCCCCCACGCCCTCCCAGACGGAAATTTATCTTCACTATCTAACTGAAGTCGATGCAAGAACAGGATCTGTTTCACAAAAATTCACCCTACAGAGAGCTCAGCTGTTACCATCTCTCAAGTAAGATGCGTCTCTGCAGCACAAAGGCGAGCAGAGCAGCAGGGCTATGGGAGATGCTGGAAGGGAACGTGGAATGCTTGAGTAATAAGACAGATGCAGAGAACTTTCCATCCACACGACAGGAGGAGAAGCTTTGATGGGGTCTGCGCTTCCTCTGCAGACGGATCAGGCTCAAGAATCCAAATGCTGAGGAAGCCAAGAATGTGCAAACTACACTCTCTCTGAATAATAAGAAGTCTACTCCATTCTCCTCTGGGAACCTTCAAATATTTGGAAGTTGCTGACACTCTCAAGATAGAGCCTGATTTTAGAAACCTCAACATGGTGGTGAGGTGGGGGGTGGTGCGTGTGTGTGATGTTCTGAGTTCTGAATGATTTACAGCCCTGGTAATTCAGTTCTAGTGGAGAAAATGAAAATGCCAGGCACACTGACGCACCTGTGGGTGGCTTTTTTGCTTTATTTAGTGTGGCGCCTAGGGACTGAGGATCTGGGTCAGCTGTCTGGAGTTGTCCACCAACTACTCCCCATCTGCATTTTCTGCAGTTGACATCAGACTACAATAGACAGCCAGAGCCACCTTGATAATGAGAGAAGTCTCTGAGGCGTGCCCGAGGGTTATGCAGGAAGCAAAAGGAAGGCACACTTCCTCTAGACACTGGGGTCAAGGGCAGCATGGATGACCTACATGGAGAGATACCAGCTCCAGCCTTTCCCAGCACCCACTATCACTGTCTGATTCCCTAGCCAGGCCAATACCCAACCATCAAGACCACAGCCCCCAAATGAGGCCAGACAGGCTCACTCTCAGGAAGGCAGGTGGTTTAATATTTTTCTTTGGACAATCTTGTCTAGAGAAAATCACTACCATGACTTCATTGTATAGCTACCCCCACCCCGGTTCAGGTTAAAATAAGATGAAGTCAACATTTTCTGGGCTTCATGCAGCTTTAATTGATGCAATGCAACATGCATTTCCGGAGCACCAGTTGTGTTCCAGAATGTGTTGCAAGTCTTTGGAAGCAGGAAGTAAGTATATGAAAAATTAGAACAAAATGAGAACTGTCCCCAGAAGGGAACACATGCCAGCTCTGGCTGTGTCCTCAGGGCTTGCACTTGTTCTCCTGTGGACACATGGACACCTTGAGGCTCCCTGACTGTACGTTTCCTCATAACACCCAGAGAAGGCAAGTTAAGAGACTCAGTGGTGGATCAGTAAGTTCACTGAATCAAAATGACTGGCCCTACAAACAGTTTCTAGAAGCCCTGCCAACACTCTCCCACCCTGGGTCCTGGTCCTCTTCCACGAGCTGTGTAGCACCAGCCAGAACGCCCCCACCCACCCACTGTGCCCACACTGTTGGAGCCTGGGTTCCAGGGTAGACCGGCTGAGTTCCTTGGGCTCAGCCCCTTCATCTGTAAAGTGAAGAGACTGGAGTATATCATCTCCACTTCCTTCCAAGTTCTAGCACTCCGTGCTGCCTTGTGCATCCAGGTAAATGGGAGCTGACTTTTGCCATTTATGGATCCAAGAGATAGCCAGACATCAGCCCCTGCCTCCGCTTCTTTAGCATGGACCTGTTTTGCTCAGGCTCCTCTCCCCTCTCCACATTGCCTGGGGCCTCAGTTAAGCTGAGTCTACTCCCTCGCCAGCTGCTGGGTCCTACGCAGTCTGTATCACTCCTGTTCTACCGATGGACTTAGGAGCGGGCAACTGGCCTAGTTCTGGTCCATGAGACATATGGAAAACTTGCTGGAGGGGCTTTCAGGAAAGGTTTCCTCTCTCTGCAAAGCCCTCACCAGAAGGGATGGCCCTCAGCCTCCCTCTGGACACTGTCATCCAGATGTGATACCTGGAACTACTGCAGTCATGAAAAGAATCAGATTTAGGATGAAGCTGTCACTAAGGACTGCAGAGTAAAGACACAGAAGGAGCCAGGGCCTCAGACACCATTCAGCCACTGAGCCATCCACACTGGAGAGCCCCCACCCCGACGCTGGCCGCCTCTATTCTCTTTATGGGAGATATACTTCTTTACCGTTGAAGCTGATATGAGTCAGTGTTCCCCATCACTTGCAGCCAGAAGCATCCTAACTACAAGAGTGGACCACCAATTTGAAAAGAGACACACTCACACTAAAGCTATACTATACACAGCTGAATCTTCCTTTAGTGTCTAGGACGATGCTGCAGGACACCATCAGGATGGAGGCTACACTTTCAAATAAATCCGTGATACCCCTCCCTTTCCTTCCTCGTAAGCCAATAGCACCCAGACATTTACACACTGTAGCTGCTTGGTTTCTAGACAAATGCCAGTGGCCTGAATATTCCATCAAGAAACAGCACCGACTTGCCCTTCTCCATGGAAACAATGGGCCCAGCCATGAACTCAATCACAAGAGCAGAAGAGTCAAATTGGGCCCCTGGAGCAAAGAATTCTGTATCGTTTCAGTGGTTCTGAGCTTTCAAAGTGGTATTCGTTTTCTTCTACCTGTGAATGGGTCCCAGATTTCTCAGTGTGCTCACTAGCTGAGACTTCAGCAAAATATCAGGGAGAGGAGAAACGGAGGGGCATAGGTTTCCTCTTCTCTCTCTCCCTCTACCCTCCACCCCTCCCACCCTGTCACCAAGGTAACAAAAGAAACAGTAATTAAGTCAATGAGCATTAAATGGTGCCACCATGTGCAATAAAAAACACCTCCCGTCTTCCATTGCCATTTCCTTTTTAAACCCTTCAGGGGCATTGTGTGCAAATATAGTAAACAGCATTAGAGGGAAATAATGCCGCACATACTTCTGGGAGCACGTCATGTCCCTTTAAGACAAGGCCCACTGTTCAGTTCCATTCTAGGCCAGAGCTCCAGTTTCAAGCCTGAGGTCCCCTTACTGCCTCATGCAGTATTAATACGGCCCTGGCGTGCTCCCAGATTTGCACTGTAAACCATAATCTGGGCCAGCTCCCACACGACATACTGGTTTGGGGCTCCCTCTTCATTTCCTCCCTGAGGGCTTTCCCCCTCCTCCAAGGCCAAGCCATCCCACCCGCAGGGCTCCCCACCTTCAGCCTCAGCCAGGGCAGCGAGCAGTTACTAGCCCTCTGTAAGCGCTGCGCGCACACCCCAGATGAAGCAGACGGTCCTGCGGACAGTCAGGGCGGGGGGCAGGGAGCTCAGACACCAGAGCCCAAGCCCAACTCAGGGTCACCCCGGCTGCAGGCTTGGAGGCACCACAGAAACCCCAGGACTGGACGGCCCTGTGGGTTCTTCTCAGATCTGCTGAAGGAACGCTTTCTCTCTCTCCCTCCCACCCCTGTCCTAACCCCTCATTAACCAGAGGGCAGGGGCTTTCCATGGTGTTATTTCTAGGAGAGCCCAGAAACCATTTTCAATTACTAAAAGGGAGAGGGGTGAGGTTGGCAGAGAAGGGGTGAGAAGAAAAAGGTGAAAAAAGACAGAAGGGTGGGGGTACAGCCAAGTGGGCCCCAGGTAGCCCTCAAACTCAGGGGCTCATGTGACTTCATGCTGCAAACACAACCTCCCACCACACATCAGGAAGTGTCCCTGCCCCCCACCTCAGCCTATGACCTCATCTGTTGACACCCCCCCTCTTAAGGCATCACGTGGTGCATCAGGAAAAGATGGGGCTCTGGAGACAGTCTGTCTGGGTTCAAATCCCAGATCCATTAGCTACAGCTGCACAACCCTGGGCGTGATGTTAAACCCCTCCGAGCCTCAACTTCCTCATCTGAAAACTGAGAACAGCACCAGCGCCAACTTCTGGGGCTGTGAGTGAGGATACAAAACTGTGCCTGGCACAGGCTACCTGTTCAGTCTGTCTTTCAGAGCTGGTACCTAACAGTGCATGAGAGACGGGCATGGCCCTGAGCAGAGGGTGGAGCCGAAATGTCCCAGGAATCCTGCAATTTCCACAGTATTGAGACAGGAGGGAAGGGGACAAGGCACCACCAATAAAAGAATGACACAGCCTCTGAGGATAGGACATACACTGGTTAGAATCATCTCAGACCAAGATGGCGGAAGATATGCCTTCCAGTAGACCTTGAGCCTCATTATGGGCTCACTGCAACGCATTCGCTGCTAAATGACACACCCTCAGGTGCCATGACAGTTCCCAGGCTGACCATAAAAGGCCAAAAAGTGGGTGGGGCCCAATTCCTGGAAATCCCCACCCCTTCCCCCAAAACACTTGGGCTAATCCTCCCATTTGTTAGCGTATGAAATTACTCAGCCCACAAAATATAACCACTCTCACACCCCAGGGCCGCTCTCCCTTCTGAGACAGATTGCATTCTGGCTATGAAATGCATATCTCTCTAAATAAACTTGCTTTCACTTTACTACGGCTTGCTCTTGAATTCTCTCCTGCACAAGATAAGAACCTACTCTCTGGTAACTATGTTAAACACAGAATTACCACTGTAACCCAGCAATGTCACTCCTGGGCATATACCCAGAAGCATTAAAAACAGGTGTTCTAATAAAAACATGTACACAAACATTTATAGCAGCACTGTTCACAGTAGCCGAAAAGTGGAGAAAACCCAAATGTCCATCAACAGATGAAGAGATCAACAAAACGTGGTTTAATCCATACAATGGTGTCTTACTTAGCCATAGAAAGGAAGGAAATCCTGACACATGCTACATGGATGAACCTTGAAAACACCGTGCTAAATGAAAGAAGCCAGATACAAAAGGCCAAAGAGTGCATGATTCCACTTACACGAAATATCCAAAATCGGCCAAACCAGAGAAGCAGAAGCAGACCCGTGGATCCGGGGCTATGGGAAGGAGGAAGTGGGGAGTGACTGCTAATGGGTATGAGGTTTTCATCTGAGGTGATGAAAAAGTTCTGGAATCAGATGGCAGTGATGGTTGCACAACAATGTGATCATATATTTTTAAACTGTTAAAGTGGTCAATTGTATGGTGTATATATACTTTAAACATATAAACACACACAAAAAATAAGAACCCAGAAAAGGCACAGCATGCAGACCCTGCTTCCCTGAGACCTCTTACCTGGCAGGGGCTGGAAGGACACAGGGGCCGGGGCTGGGGGGCTGGGGGGTTACCTAGGGGCTTCCACTCCTGCGCTCCTGCCTACCCCTCGCTGCCTGGGTTTCTCACCTATGCCCTCACCTATGTCTATCCCCTCCAGGCCTTTCTTGTACTATTCTTGCACACCTGCCACGACCAGTGACCTGAGTAATATCTCTCAACAACGTTGACCAAGGGAGCCAGGCACCAGGTCTTTCCTACCTATTATGTCATTCAAACCATCCTCTACAGGAGGAAACTCAGGCTCTGGGAGGTCAGCAGCAGACCCAGGTCACACAGCTAGCTAGTCTGTACAAAAAGCCCAAACTTGTGATTGTTATTTCATTTCTTCTTCTTCCCACAGAGTCTAAACAGCTGGCTCTCCAACCCTCTCACCAACAGGAGAAACAGAGAAACACAGGAGATACCGAAGAATAGATCCTTGTGATACTAGACATCTGAGTCCAGGTGGGCCCTGTTCTAAGAATACACTTCACACAATGAAGCTACTGCTCACGATAGAAAGCAGGACAGAGGGAAAAAAGATCTTCAGGGAAAAACACCTAAAGATTTATCCCAGTCATTCCACTAATTATTTGTGTGTCTTTGAGTAAGTCTATACCTCTCTGGGTCCTTTTTTTTTCCTGTAAAATTTTTTTAAAAATTATTAAAGTCTACTATAACCTGGAGTAGACTGTCTCCAAGATCTCTCCTAGCTCTAAGGCTCTAATTCTACAACGACTAACATGTGCCCTGGAAGGACCTAGAAAGTGGCCGTCTTGTCCATACTCATTTAGCAGAACTCACAGCGGGGAGTGGACAGCGTCTCCTGTCGGGCTGACCCAAGGCACAAAGTTGAGCTACCAGCAACTTTTCTCTGAGCTTCTTAACACCACTGCCCTACACCTTCCCCACACCAGGAGCCAACAGGAAAGCAAAAACACACTGACTCTGCTCCTGCTACGTATTCTACATGAGATTTTTGGTATAACAAAGCTTGGCAGTACCCAAAATTCTGTCCCACTCGCCCACCTTCCTGATTTCTGTCTGCCCACCCGGTACTAAAACTCACTGCATGGCGTTCTTTAAATCAACTTTAAATTGTCTCACTTTTTCTTTAAATTAGCATTGTCCTGAGCAATAATATCTGTGAAATCACGAGCTCTGATGTGCTAGTTCTATTTTTTCACAAGCGTATTCAAATACACAACTATAATAAGAAAATCGTCTGGGCCCCACCTAACAGCAGCCCACGGGGGCTGGGACGCTGTGAAACACAGCACTCGCTCACTCCGTCTTCACCAGCAAGCCTCTGAGGTCGGTGCTGTTTTCTACCATTGAGAGAAGGAAAACGGAGGCTCAGAGAGGCTCGTGCTGAAGGTGACACGGCCCAAAGCCCCACCGCTGGGCTGCAAACTTGGGTGTGCCTGATTCCAAATGCCAAGTCTCTGCCACTCTTGTAAGCCTCCAGCTTGTCTACAGTCTACAGGCGTGAATAAGAAGCCAAGAGACTGTAAATAATGCTGACGACCTTTGTCACCTATTCTACTTAATCCTGTCCTAAGAACTTGACAGTAAGATTTTCCATGAGAATCTGAAACTAGAGTAATTCAGTCATGCATGAGCAGAGCTGACAGCCAGGAGGACCATAACGGAGAGGACGCGAGCACAGCTCAAGGAGCCCCTCACCCACACCGGCAAGGTCACGCTTTCTTCCCCTTTCGGGTAACGCTGGGTTCAGGCTGTCCCAGTCCAAAGGCTGTGTACCACGAGCCATGCCAGCCCTCCCCAAAACGCACAGCTTAGTCACAAGGGACTCTGGCTGAGTGTGCGTGTGACTCAGCACACATCCATCAGGCCTCCTAAGAAAACAATGGCCAGAGCACATGGGGCCAGAGGTGTCATCTGTGAATGCAGGGATGCCTGGTCTTCACACAAAGAAAAGGGCTTCCGGGAGAAGATTTTTGCAAGTGAAACTGACAAAGGCTTGATCTCCAGAATATATAAGCAGCTCATATGACTCAATAAGAAAAAAATAAACAACCCAATCCAAAAATGGGCAGAAGACCTAAACAAGCAATTCTCCAAGAAAGACATACAAATGATCAAAAAGCACATGAAAAAATGCTCAATATCACTAATTATCAGAGAAATGCAAATCAAAACTACAATGAGGTATCACCTCACACCAGTCAGAATGGCTGTCATTCAAAAGTCCACAAATGACAAATGCTGGAGAGGCTGTGGAGAAAGGGGAACCCTCCTACACTGCTGGTGGGAATGCAGTTTGGTGCAGCCACTATGGAAAACTGTGGAGATTCCTCAAAAGACTAGGAATAGACTTACCATATGACCCAGGAATCCCACTCCTGGGCTTGTATCCAGAAGGAAATCTACTTCAGGATGACACCTGCACCCCAATGTTCATAGCAGCACTATTTACAATAGCCAAAACATGGAAACAGCCTAAATGTCCATCAACAGGTGACTGGATAAAGAAGATGTGGTATATTTATACAATGGAATTCTATTCAGCCATAAAAACCAACAACATAATGCCATTTGCGGCAACATGGATGCTCCTGGAGAATGTCATTCTAAGTGAAGTAAGCCAGAAAGAGAAAGAAAAATACCATATGAGATCACTCATATGTGGAATCTAAAAAACAAAAACAAAAACAAACAAACAAACAAAAACAAAGCACAAATACAGGACAGAAATAGACTCACAGACAGAGAATATAGACTTGTGGTTACCAGGGGGGTGGAGGGTGGGAAGGGATAGACTGGGATTTTAAAATTGTAGAATAGATAAACAAGATTACACTGTATAGCACAGGGAAATATACACAAAATGTTATGATAAATCACAGAGAAAAAAAATGTGACAATGAGTGTGTATATGTCCATGAATGAAAAATTGTGCTGAACACTGGAATTTGACACAACATTGTAAAATGATTATAAATCAATAAAAAATGTTAAAAAAAAAAAAAAAAAGAAAGAAAGAAAGAAAAGGGCTTCCATCCCAGCCTGGAAAATATGAGAAATGGGAAGGCTAGTCCCTAGTGTCATCTGGTCTGACCCCTGGTAGGATAGCAAGGGAAAACCAGAATCAGGCAAGAGGCAGCAAGGGACCTGCCCATGGGCACTCAGCTGTGTCAAGCTAGGGATGGACAGAAGTGCCTCTGTCTCAGGCAAGAACCCTGGTCCTGGAAAATCGCTTTCAGTAGAGTCAGTATTCACAGGTAGAGCCCTTCTCTCTGGGCAAAATGAGTGGAGAAAATTGTCAATTACAGAGCCATCCCCTAAATTCAGGAATCAATGAAGTGTAAGCGGAGAGCCCAGTTACCCATATGAATTCAACAACAGTAACAAAGAAAAATGAAGAGGAAAACTACCCAGCTCATTATCCCTCTGAAGCATTTTCCAGCAACAAGTCAATATGCATCAGAAATAATCACCTACAAAAAGCAGCAACTGGGGGGAAAATGCACTGAATTGGTGCTGGGAGAGAGGAGTCTTGCCATGCATTTCAGCAGGATGCAAACCCTGCCGTGTGACATACAATACGTCAAGCACAGAAGGATGCCCCAAGCAGGCATGTGCTAACATGTCATTTGTCTCCATCAAAATGCCTTCGAGCCTGCCCATGATGTGTCAAAAGGGGCAGATTCTCCCCTGCAGGGCAGGGGGCTCTCTGAACCATCTGCCCAAGTGCAGAGGGTAAGTGGCTGGCAGCAGATGCGGGACTGACCAGCAAACGAAAAGAGAGATGCACCCCCATACAAAGCCTGCTCCCACTGGGTGGGAAGGAGCTGGCTCAGCATATTTCTTCCCAGATCTTTGTTTATTATGCACTGAAAACTGGAAACAACCCCTAGTCTTAACCCCCAGGAATCAGCCAATGACCAAATCCCACTCAAAAGATAAAGCACAAAACACTAAAATATTGCAGGTATTGAACATTTTTAAAGCAGGATTAGGATTTCCTGCATGTGTTTCCATTGTGGTGGTGGTGGAGGTGATGAGGTAGTTAAATTACTCACAGCAGGATTTTGTAATCTGGTTATTCATAAAATCTCTTGCTTTTAGATAAAGCAAACAAGACATAAAGAAGCAAATGAAAGTAACCCAGCTGGTCAACAGCAGAGCCGAAACCAGAATCCAAGTGAAAAAATCTGGTTATTTCAATGAGCCCCACCACCACCACTCAGCACTATGACACCTTGACTTCTGAGCCCAGGACATCTGGGTGATCCTGAAAGGTGTTCCCAAACTCTGCCATGCCCCTCTGCATATGTTCTCTTGGCAATGTGAAATCACTCTCTACCTTGGCTCTTCTACTGTCTGTAATTAATTAAATCTGTAACTCTAGTTGACAACTTTCTCCTCTGCAGGAATAGAAGTCATGGATTTACTCGGGACAGATGCTGTAAATGCTTAAAAATACTTGGAGAATGAATGCATGTGTATTTCTGAGGGACGAACATTCATGCAGCCACCAAATATGAGCTGACCATGATACCATGGTAGGTCCTTTTCACTCTGGGAAATCATTCAGGGCTGCTAACAGCCCCATCATGTCCTAACAAGGTCATATCACACGTACGGGATTCAACGAGGTAAGACAAAACCCTGACCCTCAAGTAGCAGAGAGAGCCGAAGGGAAGACAAGGCTGCCAGACATGGTGGGAAGGGCACTGGGGAAGCCGGAGCTCTCTGGTCTAGTGTCCCGTCCCCATTCAATGATTCCCTGGCTTTGGACAAATCATGTAACCTCTCCAGGACTTGGCGGTTTCATTTGCAAAAATAAGCCAAACAAAAGGAGGAAAAGTGTCCCCGGACTGGGAACATGCAGGGCTGGAAGGGGGCTGCTGGGGATCATACCTCCCTGAGTGCAGGGACCAGTTATTTTCCCATATCTGACCCCACCGCTTCTTGTGCCAGGCTCTGCCCCCTTCCCCTTGCCCATCCCCTGCAAGATTCACCCAAACCTATAAGGGGTCAGTCCTCCAGTCACTGGCCTTCCAAGACCCCTCTGATGAGCACCAAGTAGGCCTTCCCAAGCCGTGACACAGGAGGGTGGGCTGTCTTCTGCTGAGGCTTTGGCTGTGGGAGAGAAGGCCTCAACTGTCTGCCCACTGACAACTCAGGGCAAAAATGCCGGAGGGATGAGTGTGGAGAGGTTATACACGTGGGGCTGCTAACTTCCTACCCCGCGCCCACCCCTACAGACGCTAAGACAAGATCTCAGAGAAGCATCCATTTTCCCTAGCCCTGCGCCTGAAAATCCTATTCCTGACTGAAGAAGGGCCGACCCTTCCATCTCTCGCTCCATCTGCCCCAGGGGTGGCCTCGGGGTGGGCAGCCCCTGCCAAGGGCACACACAAGCCAGGCGAGGCGGGGAGCTACCAGGCCGCCCAGCGTCTCCTGGGCCTGACGAACACCCAGCCCCATGCTCCGCTGGGAAACCTAGAGTTATCATCTTCAAGAAAACTCAGCTCAGATGATAGTTGTTTCCTTAGCTGAAAACCAAACAGTACAAACAGCCTAAATATCCCACTCAAGAGAAAGGCTAAGAAATGGTGGTACAATATGGTATCACTCATATGTGGAATCTAAAAAAAGAAAAAAGAAGACACTAATGAACTTACTTACAAAACAGAAACAGACTCACAGACATAGTAAACAATCCTATGGTTACAGTGGGGGGAGAAGGGGGTGGGAAGGGATAAATTGAGAGTTTGAGATTTGCAAATATTAGTGTATATATAAAATAGATAAACAGCAAGTTTCTTCTGTACAGCACAGGGAACTATATTCAATATCTCGTAGTAACCAATAATGAAAAATATGAAAACAATGTATGTATGTATGACTGAAACATTATGCTGTATGCCAGAAACAGACACACTGTAAACTGACTGTACTTCAATAAAAATTTTTTAAAAAGAAAGAAATGGTGGCCCAGCCATACTGAATAGCATGGGGTCATAAAAAATGTTTACAGACTTACAACAGCACAGAAAATATTTGTTATAGTAATGGGGGAGGGGGCAGACAGCACACAAAATTGGACCAAAAGTATACTCATAGCTAAGACAATGAATGGATCATTTGAAAATCTGTACAAAGTGAAGAGGTTTCAAGGAAATACATCAAAAGGTAACCAACCAAAGACAAGGTCCCTTCTCTATCTGTGTTTATATATGTATATTTATAACAGCAAAATATAAACACCACCTTCGAAACACATCTCATTTCTCATGGAAGAACATATACTCAGAAAGATCAAAAGATCTGGCTGAGTTCTGAGTTCAGGTGTGTCTGTTCCCAAGGACATGTGACTTTGAGAAATAAAAAGCCCTTTGTTTCTATTTCTCACCTACAACCTATACTTATAACCTACAACCTACATCTATAATCTATAACATAGGCCTACAACCTGCGCCTGTAACTTACAACCTACACCCTACATCTGTAACCTCTAACTATAAACTATACTTACAAAGTACGCCCACACCTGCAAACTACAACTGACACCTGAACCTACAGCCTGAATCTACAACCTGTAACCCACAGGGTTGCTATTAGGGTTGCCGGGATCATCCAAGTGCCAATCTTGACACGAAGATGTTACATGAAGGTGAGGCATGAAGTTATTATAATTTCTTGAAATCTATGCACCCATACACACTCCAACATCAACAACATCAGTTCACAAAGTGAGTCACAATTCCAGAAGGAAACACTAACATACAAGAAAATTCCTGTCAGGGCTCAAAAGTCAAAACGGCTACCATGCAAGTCTTCTTCATCTATCCAACACTTCTCAGGGCCCATCAGGTTCGGTTCCAGAAGTTTATCATTTTTTTTTTAAATATAGATAGACGAAGCTTTAATTCAGCTTTTTAAGACCAAAAAAAAAAAGACAAAGAAAGAAAAGGAAAATGCACCATGGCATTTTGTGCAATTATTTTGTATGGCAACTCCTCAGCCTAGAAACAACAGTCTAGAATTTTCCCTCAGGTAAGGGCGTAGGAGCTGACTTTGAGATCAGAGGCAAGTCAGCACCTCTTCTTGTTAAAATCAGAGCATGGCTTTCACAGAGGACTTACATCCGGCCACAGTCTTTCTTCCCAGTGGTGTTCAGAACGCACTGAAGACACTGGCACTGAGACTGAGTCCCCGAAGACAGAGGGCCTGTCCTGTCTCTATCAGACGTCACCTCGAAAGTCAAGATCGCTTCTCTTTTCCCCTACCGAGCTGGTGAGAGCAGGAGCAGCTGAGGCCAGCTGGGGTACGATCCCTACTCTCTGCCCTCTTTGAAGTTGGATTTGAACTCTAGCTCCTCCAGGAACCAGCAAGTGACCATATGCAAATTCCTCAACTCACGGACCTTCAATCTCCTCACTAGTGATAGTGACACCAGGATTTTGTAGCACTCAGGATGTGCTAGATACTAACGCCAAGGGCCTTACATCTAAGGATGTATCTGTTCTTTGCAACAGCACTACTGTGAGAATAGCAGTAGGTACGATTACTGTCATCCCCACTTTAGAGATGAGAAAGTGGAGACACAGAGAAGTAAGCAGCTTGCTCAGGGCCCTACAGCTGGTTGGTGTTGGTGGGGGACTAAGAGCAGGCAGTTTGGTCCCATGCTCTCACCATGACACTCTGATACATCTGCCCAGGTGGAGATGGGGAAATACCCACTTGAAAAGGTCACCATCTGGACTTTAAAAGTCAAATTATCTAAAACACCACAGCAGATCCTCAATAAACAGTAGCAGTGCTAGTTTCCTCCCAAGACAGACAAACTCCACACTATTTTCTCAACAGCCATCCTGATGGTGCTTCCTGTTGGACACACGGAGGACACATAATTCAATGTAGCCAATGACTGAGAAATAAACACTCATAATGTTTGCTGCAGAGAGTGTGAGGTCCGAGAGGCAAATGATGGGTCTCATTCATCTCCGAACAAGTGGGACAACCAAGTATAATGCCTGGCACAGAGCAGGGGAAAAAAAAGTATTGACCCTTGTTCATTTCCCTCTGGGGTGTCCCTTATTATTTTGTGTTCATGTTTATTTCCCAGAGACAGCCCTACACAAGGGGTAGCAATGATTCTAAACTCTTCATGGGAACACACAGAAAGAAGCCCAGAGCTGGAAGGAAGTGTCACCTAACTCCAACACTCCCCAGACCTGTGACTTCTCTCCAGAACAAGCTTCTCTTCTCTATCATCTTCCTCATCGCTTTTAACTGCAGTGACAAAAAATGCACCCCCTCCTTTTTTTTAATGTATTTATCTTTAATGTCAATACTGGAGATTGAACCCAGTACCTGCATTTACTATGGTTTCTAATTTTTTTTTATTCTTTGTGGGGTTTTGTTGTCTGTTTCATTGCCACATTTTTCTTTTTCTCTGTGAGCTACCACAAGACCTTGTATATATTTCCCCATGCTATACAGTATAATCTTGTTTATCTATTTTACATTTTGAACTCCCAGTCTGTCTCTTCCCACCCCCTGCCCCCCTGGCAACCACAAGTTTGTATTCTATCTCTATGAGTCTGTTTCTGTTTTGTTTTTATGTTTTGGGGTTTTTTGTTGTTGTTTTTTTTTAGATTCCACATATGAGCAATCTCATATGCTATTTTTCTTTCTCTTTCTGGCTTAATTCTCTTAGAATGACATTCTCCAGGAGCATCCATGTTACCGCAAATGGCATTATGTTGTTGGTTTTATGGCTGAGTAGTATTCCATTGTATAAATATACCACTTCTTCTTTATCCAGTCATCTGTTGATGGACATTTACACTGTTTCCATGTCTTGGCTATTGTAAATAGTGCTGCTATGAGCATTGGGGTGCAGGTGTCATTTTGAAGTAGGGTTCCTTCTGGATACATGCCCAGGAGCGGGATTCCTGGGTCATTTGGTAAGTCTATTCCTAGTCTTTTGAGGAATCTCCATACTGTTTTCCACAGTGGCTGCACCAAACTGCATTCCCACCAGCAGTGTAGGAGGGTTCCCTTTTCTCCACAGCCTCTCCAGCATTTGTCATTTGTGGACTTTTGAATGATGGCCATTCTGACTGGTGTGAGGTGATACCTCATTGTAGTTTTGATTTGCATTTCCCTGATGATGAGTGATATAGAGCATTTTTTCATGTGCCTATTGATCATTTGTATTTCTTCCTTGGAGAATTGCTTGTTTGGATCTTTTGCCCATTTTTGGATTGGGTTGTTTGTTTTTTTTTTTCTTATTAAGTTGTATGAGCTCCTTATGTATTCTGGAGATCAAGCCTTTGTCGGTTTCATTTGCAAAAATTTTCTCCCATTCCGTAGGTTGTCATTTTGTTTTACTTATGGTTTCCTTTGCTGTGCAGAAGCTTGTAAGTTTCATTAGGTTCCATTTGTTTATTCTTGCTTTTATTTCTATTGCTTGGGTAGACTGCCTAGGAGAACATTTTTGAGATGTATGTCAGATAATGTTTTGCTTACATTTTCTTCTAGGGGTTTATTGTATCTTGTCTTATGTTTAAGTCTTTGATCCATTTTGAGTTTATTTTTGTGTATGGTGTAAGGAAGTGTTCTAGCTTCATTGATGTACATGCTGCTGTCCAGTTTTCCCAACACCATTTGCTGAAGAGACTGTCTTTATTCCATTGTATATTCTTGCCTCCTTTGTCGAAGATTAGTTGACCAAAGGTTTGTGGGTTCATTTCTGGGCTCTCTATTCTGTTCCATTGGTCCATATGTCTGTTTTGGTACCAATACCATGCTGTCTTGATGACTGTAGCTCTATAGTATTGTCTGAAGTCTGGGAGAGTTATTCCTCCAGCCTCTTTCTTTCTCTTCAGTAATGCTTTGGCAATTCTAGGTCTTTGATGGTTCCATATAAATTTTCATATGATTTGTTCTAGTTCTGTGAAATATGTCCTGGGTGATTTGAAAGGGATTGCATTGAATCTGTAGATTGCCTTGGGCAGTATGACCGTCTTAACAGTATTGATTCTTCCAATCCAGGAGCATGGGATATCTTTTCATTTTTTTAAGTCTTCTTTAATTTCTTTCATCAGTTATAGTTTTCCATGTATAAATCTTTCACCTTCTTGGTTAGATTTATTCCTAGGTATTTTATTACTTTGGGTGAAACGCCCTTTTGATCCATCCTCTGCCATGACTCACCAGATGCCAACTCAAGGGATGTGTGCCCTTCTGCCACAAAGGCCACTCACTCAGCAGAAGCAAGATGCATCTGCAGTGTCCAAACTGTGTTGATAGGAGAAATTTCATCCTCACTAGCTCCCCCCGGCCCACCTTCCCCAACCCTGGACAGATGCCCGCCTTCCCCAAACCATGGACCAAAGCCCAGAAGAGCCTGAGAAGGGCTCTTCCACAGCCTGAGACATGTGAGCTTGTTTAGAAAGCATCTTCCATCTAAAGATCCTCCCACAACTGCAAAAAAATAAAAATCACTCAGAATCACCTTTCTTCTGAGAGCGTCAGAATTTACTCAGTGACACCTGAAATCTCTGTCTTCCCTGTTCTCCGTCTCCCCCTCTTCCTCCTTCCATTCTGCTTTGAAAAGAAGAAATAAATACTCTTCGAAAACCCACCTAGCACTGAGAAACTGGAAACAATCTGTTACTCAGAATACAGCAGCTCCTAAGAAGCCATTAAGAGCTTCGGTGGTGACGCTGGCCCCACTGTCACCCAAATCATTACAATGGGCCGTTCAGGCTGTAAAACGCTGCTGCCTGGTCCTCCGTGGGCACGAACATTCGTTTTTTTTTAACATTTTTTAATGATTTATAATCATTTTACAATGTTGTGTCAAATTCCAGTGTTCAGCACAATTTTTCAGTCATTCATGGACATATACACACTCATTGTCACATTTTTTTCTCTGTGAGTTATCATAACATTTTGTGTATATTTCCCTGTGCTATACAGTGTAATCTTGTTTATCTATTCTACAATTTTGAAATCCCAGTCTATCCCTTCCCACCCTCTACCCCCCTGGTAACCACAAGTCTGTATTCTCTGTCCATGAGTCTTTAGATTCCACATATGAGCGATCTCATATGGTATTTTTCTTTCTCTTTCTGGCTTACTTCACTTAGAATGACATTCTCTAGGAGCATCCATGTTGCTGCAAATGGCGTTATGTTGTCGGTTTTTATGGCTGAGTAGTATTCCATTGTATAAATATACCACATCTTCTTTATCCAGTCACCTATTGATGGACATTTAGGCTGTTTCCATGTGGGCACGAACATTCTTTACGGCTCTCCTTCACACTCATTTTTTGGTGGGGCTCAGCGGGAGTGGAATGAGCTTCTGTTACGATGATGGACGAGCAGACTGCTGGCAGAGCAGGGCCTTTCGGGAGGCACTTCACACACACACACTCACATGCTCATATAACTCTAGACCCACTCTACACCCACAATCCCCACCACACACATTTACCCACAATCTATACACAAGCTACACTCTGCCACCTACTCACAATACTCACACATTCTCTGCGTATTTGCTGTACCCTACACCCTACACCCCGCCTACCCCCCACCAACAGAACTCACACTCTCACCCTCAGCCACCAGCACTCAGGAACCCCCTACCGTAGTTTCGTGGGCCAGGATTCCCCACCAAGCTCTCTGGCCACTGAAGCAGCCCTGTGAGCCATTTTCTCTGGCCCCTTCCAACCCCAGAGCTTTCATTGATATCATTACTCCCACCTTACTCTTCAGTTAGGCCGACCTGAGTTCAAATCCCAGCTTACTAGCTGGGTGGCCTTGGCAAAGTCGCTGTTAACCTCTCTGAACCTCAGTTTCTTCATCTGTAGCTGGGCATGTGCCAATACCAAACTCCTGGGCTTACATGAAGCCAGTTTTCAACAACCCAGCCAGATTATGAGCCCTGAGTCCATGAGCTTCCAAATGTTCCCCAACCCTAGGTCCTCCCACAGACCCCCCCACCAGGACCTTCTGCAACTTAATCATTAAAGGGTTAAGCCTGACCCAACAAGAGGCATCTAGGATCCTGTTCCAGCACCACAAGCAGCATCTAATCTGATTGGTCCATGCCTATGAGGAGCTGTTTGTTAGAAGGCTGCATTGGTGGGAGACTGGCAGCTGCCTGAGAAGTGGTTTAGCACAGGGCTGGCACATAGCACAAGTTACCTCCAAGGCTAGACTGCTTGGCGAGCACGACACTCTTCCTGCAGAGCAGTGACCTGTCTCCCTCATGCCTCCAGGTATGATCCCGCATCTACTCATGGAGCTGAACAGATTCAAATATCAGCTGGCTACTCCAAGAGGGTCCCTGGGAAGGGGCTGGGGACTCTGAGACTTAGGCCATCCATATCCTAGCTCCCCCTAGTCTAGGTCAGAAGCAGATGTCCCTAAGAAAGCCTCTTCCCTTTAACTCTCTCCCACCTCCAGAGCCTGCAAGGCCCCTCTCTCATCTGCCCTTCCTAACTTCCCAGACCCAGGTCGCAAGGGCAGGGGTTGTTACTTTGCACTTTACAGATGGTGAAGCACTCAAATCAGGTGGCTTATCCAAGATCACACAGTGACGGAGATGGAACTAAAACCTAGGTCTCATCTCCTGACCCCTAATCCACTAAAATATCTGCAATTCTAATTTTACAGTTAGAGAACAGACACCCAAGTGGGACAAGTGAACACCAGGACAATCTATTGTGGAGGTAAAGCAGAGCTGAGGCTTGGGGACCAGAACTCTGTCCTCTCACGGGGAGATCTGAGGAGACATCTTCAGGCATGAGACCCAGCTTTGGCAAGTCCCTCGTCCCCAGCATCCAGGTTCACCCTACTACAGGCCCTTGTGTTGCCAGGGTCCATCAGAGGCAGGCAACCCAGGCACTGGGGAGCCAGGGGCTGGGTTCCCAGCCATGTATCTCTGTTCTAAGCTCAGTATGTCAGCCCCTGGCATGGGCATCACTCCCTCTCAGAGTATCTGCACCACTTACCTCTGGGAACACTGCAGCCACTGAGAGAAATCGGAGCAAAGCTCGCTGCCAGCCCAGCCCTGCTTAGTAATCTGCCCTTTGCATTGCCGGGGAGCAGCGGGAATACAGCTACAGTACCTGATGGTACATCTAAAAAAAGCCAGCCGAGGGGGCTCACAGACTCCCACCTGTCTTCTCCCACCCGCCACTCCGTGAGAGCGGCGAGGAGCTGCTGTTTCTTTTTTCTCCCACCCCAAGGAAATCAGTATGTTGTGCAAAAAACAACTCCATCCAGCAAAGCTCTACTTTACACCTACCTCCATCTGGACCGTCCCTCGTAGCATTCCACTAATTCACCAATAATTCCTCCCAGAATCATCGTGATTGATTTCCCAGTGCTGGGCTGCCTCCCGCCTGGCTGTGCCCCAACTAGGTGGTGCTGAGCAGTCACACTGATGCTCAGCCTCCAGGAGCTCTGGGTCAGGGAATCAGAGCCAGAGGGACATGCACGGAGAACGGGCTTCCAGGGGCACAAGGAAAGGGAAGTGCAGCTTGGTATCCATAAAACAGTGGCCAATTACTGAACACCTACTATGTGCTAAGCACTTGGAAAGATTCATACCATCGAATACTCAGTGTAACATTTTATAAGCGAGAAGACTCCTGCAGAAAAGATGTTGTCATGAGGCCAGGGACAAAATGAACCAAGACACAATGCTCCTTCCTAGCAGGTCCCCTTGGGGAAAAACTGTCACTATTCAGACTAGAAATTCTTCCGAATAATTTTCATCATGTTCAGCTGCTTGATAATGTACTCATGGATAAAAATGATGCTTAGCAGCTCTTTGGGTAAAATGATGATATAAATGTTAATTGTAATGTTGGCAGTAGTAAGAGTAGAACTAATAGCTGGAATTTATTATGCATTTTAATGACCATCGAGCACTGTGTTGGATCCTTTATATATGGTATTTTATCAGTAACACTGTGTCACTTCTGATGTTCCTAGAAGATGTTCTGGTTTAAGTATATATGTTAAAATGTAGGCGTGATCACTAGGAGAATAGAATAAGATCAACCTTCCAAGATGATCTTACAGCACAGGCAGGGCTGAGAACTATCTGTACACCACCTCAAGGGCATGTCTCCTAAAAGACAGAGGGTACTTTTTAGGTCGTCGTGGGAAGCAGAAATTAGATGACCCTCCAACCCCACCCCTCCTACCAACAGTTCAAGAAACAAATAATTAGATTAAGATGTATGTGACCCCTTCCTTCGTGATGAGGGGAAACCACGTCTGGGAATATCTGGGAAAAGAGCTGACAGAATCCCTGTGCTAACGCCCCCTCCCTGCTTCTTAAAGAGAACAGAATGAATCACAGACTCTTAGGGGTGGGAAGAATCTTATAGGAAACTTAAAATGGATCCTACACTTGGCTGATTGTTAGAACTGCCTTGGAAACTTTGTTAAAATATAGATCTCTATGCCCCACCTCTGGAGGAATCTGAGTCTCTGTATCTGGTCAAGCATGGGAAACAATCTTTTCCAAAAGATACTCAGGGAGGCTTTTGGATAAAGATGGCAGAGTGGAACCAGATCACAGTAATTCCCTGTCCCAATACATAATTAAGCAGAAGAAAACAAAACAAAAACAAAAAATGGAGGAATGCCAGCAGCGATCAATCAAGGGACATCATCAACAAATGAAGTGGGAGACCTGGGGTGTGGGTGGGGGATCAGGATCTGGCATGACTCGGGAGGGTCCTATCCCCACCCCACCCCTAAAGCATCATGAGTGAGGCCAAAATCATGAGACTTTTCACTAACAACTATGCGTTTGGAAATAAGCAGACTACAGTTGTATTGTTATTTTTTCCCCCTTTTCTGACTTGATAGGGGAAAAGTGGGGGGGAGAAACTGGACACAAGCAGGAAGAGGGCTGTAAACAGTGGTGTGAACAATGAGAGATCCCTCTCTTTCTCTCATAGAAGCACAGGCTCCAAGGCTCAGTGCTTACTTGAGGAGATCATCTAAACGTCCAGGGCATCCCCTCATGGAAGACAGCACATCCCCCATGAGTGGAAAGAACCCTGGAACAGGACAGTAAACAAACTCTCAGGAAAGCGTACGCAGTCCTGTCCAGAGGAACACTCAGCTCCGAGCCCTCACCCTCCCAGATCCCCGTGTTCCCTGCATCAGGCATCAGAAATCATCTCAAACAGCAGCTCAGACACAAAGGCAGAGGTTTTAGAGACGTTACAGAAGGAGTTACAAAGCATTTGCCCACGGCATCAGAGCAATCACAAAGACCAAAGCTACCCAAGTTCAGCAAAAGCAAGTTAAAAAATATCATGGCCCTTGTACGTATACACATACTACAGGGGAAAAAATTATGAACATAGCATACAGAAGATGAAGATCCCTGTCTCGAAGGAAAAAGAACCAAAGAAACCAAGGAAACTTCCTACAAGTGCTTAATGCTATAGAAGAAATTAATCAGAATACACGTTCAATGAATATATATATGTTCATGTATAACTGAAAAAATGTTAAACAAGATTATACTGTATAGCACAGGGAAACATACACAAAATCTTATGGTAGCTCACAGAAAAAAATGTGACAATGAGTGTGTATATGTCCATGTATGACTGAAAAATTGTGCTGAACACTGGAATTTGACACAACATTGTAAAATGATTATAAATCAATAAAAAATGTTAAAAAAAATACGTTCAATGAAACAAGAAAAGTTAGGTTATAAAGAAGTTAGATCAAAACAAACTGAAGACAAAAATAACACCATTTCAGATTGCTGAAATGGAGACAGAAAGTATACAAGTGAAAATTGAATTCCTACACAGGGGGAAAGGCTTGAAACTAAACAAGTCTGGGACTTACTAAATATTATCAACCTTAACAGCATACAAACAATACTATTACTAAAATAAGGCAGAGGCAGGAGGTTGGAGGAAGTATGTGAATGCTAATTTCTTCATCTTTTAGAGTATGGACTCAAAAGTCTAAAACTGAAAATAGTGGTTAACAGAAAGTAATGACTCCAACCTCTAAATATTTTTCATAACCTTAGTGAGTTCTTTTAGAAAATGTCTGTTTCAATGAAGAAATATTTATCCAGAGCTCAGCACTTCCTTCAGATGTGTCCTCTTAGAAAATTAAGCCAAGTAAGTTAATCCTCTTCATTAAAATTAGGATGCAGAGTGTGATCCTATTATTGTAAAATTATTCCTGCCGATCTATGATCTATGTATCCTTCCAGCTGCACATGTCCGTAGAAAGATTCTTTAGTGATTCTCTCCTATCAAAATAGTTATTTCAAGGTGGTGAGATTCTGAATTATTTTTAAAGTTTCTCTCTGAATGTTGGTGTTGCTTAAATTATTTGTAGTGGATATCTTCAAAAACAACTGTGAAGACTTTTTTTTAATTGTTATTATTTTAAATTTTAGTGGGGGTAATTAGATTTATTTATCTTTTTAGAGGAGATACTGGGGATTGAACCCAGACCTCGTGCATGCAGGGCATGCCCTCTACCACACAAGCTAAACCCTCCCCCGTGAAGGCTTTTAGAGGGGAACAACTCCCAGGTGGTTGAGATGGTCACAGCCAAGTTTGAGGACCACTGAATCCACCCAGGAACCTGACTCCTAAATCTCTCCCAGAAATCTCCAGGCGGCACTCCTGAGAAGAAGCCAGCTGCCCAGCTGTTGTCAAAAT
The DNA here is from genome assembly GCF_048564905.1 of Vicugna pacos. Lineage (NCBI taxonomy): Eukaryota > Metazoa > Chordata > Mammalia > Artiodactyla > Camelidae > Vicugna > Vicugna pacos. The sequence continues at coordinate 46,074,557 of NC_132997.1, read as the reverse complement.
CTCCGGGGATGACGAGGCACTCGCTGCCTCCCAGCTGTCCATCCCACTGCAGGGCAACTTCCACTTTATATAGTACAGCTCATTTTCTTACTACTGCTATCCTTGTCACCATATGTTCTAGCAATAATAGCTACTTTTTATTGAACTGCCCTATGAGCTAATCACATTCATCTACATTCTCCTTTGATCCTCAGAATATGTGGTTACAAGGTTTCTTTATAGTCTTCTCCACTTCCCTGATGAAGAGACAGAGGCCCATAGAAGTAAATTTTCCCAAGGCTTCCTGGCTAATAGGTGGTAGATCCTTTAATCCACATTCCAGCTGATGCTAACATCCATGATTTTAATCAAAATCCTTTGCTAGAAAAGTGATGCCTTGTGTCAATCCAACATCCACCTTCTATTATTTCTAATCAAAGGCACTTACTCTGCTCTCGGGGAACACACCAAAAAAGTCTCACCCCTTTCCATACGGCATTGCCTTCCAAACTAGGAAAACAAAAATCACATGACCCTTATCTGCCCAGGCTTCCTCTTCACACCATCCCACACCAGGTGCAAAAGATACAGAAAAAAAAAAGATGGCATTTTTTTCTGACCCGTGATGGACTTGTTGAAGGATGAATTTAAACAGAATCATGAAGTTTCCAAGATGCTCTTATCTATATGCTATCATTTAAGTTCCACTTTTAACAGCTCCTAACAGTTGGGTTCCCTGGGGAGATCTCCCAAGAGAGTTTCATGGCACAGACAACTCCCAACTCTCTGGGTTAATGAATGGGGGTAGTGATGTGGATCAAGTAATTTATATCTGGATTATACGCATTTTTCAATTTATCTTCCTAATTATTTTTTTTTCACAGACTCATGTTTAAATGAGTTTCTACTCCCCTAACACGCGTTGGCTGGCAGTGAGGGGAGGGAAAGTAGGATGAGAACGTTAAGTAGATTTTCCACCAAGTGTGACTCCTCCCCACACCATCACTGAGAGCTCTCTGGGCTAGGTGGGGGCTGTGGGTTTGGGATGGGGGAGCAGTCTCTTTGGTTTATAATCTTCCTGGGTCTGATTTTCACACCAAGATGCAATAGGCTGTCCAGCGGGCAGTGTATACTGCCTGCATCTCCCATGCCAGGAGCCACAAGGCAGCTGGGCACAGCGGCCCCCCAGGCCTTGCCCAGAATACATTCTCCCAGGACTGCGCACTTCCCAGCAAGGTTCCAGGGAAAGATTCCGCTGCCTCGGTTTTGCACAGAGGCGGGCAGACTTCCACCAAAATGCACACCTGTGTTGGCAGTGCAGCCATGGAACAGCGCCTGGAAAACATCGCCCCATGCCTCGGCGGAGGAGTGAAGACCCAATATAGCTCCTGAATTGGGCTGCTGACCCCACCACCCTGTCCCGCAGTGTCCTCGATGTCACCTCTGTGTCCTGAAATCCCAGCCTCCCAGGCTTCTTAGGCACATACAGAGGTCTTCACTTCCTCCTGGTGGCTCTTCCCCAGGAGACACCTGAACTCACTTATCCTGGCCCCTTTGTCCCCTGCAGGGAAAGGGAGACACTCAACACCACAGCCCAGAAGGAACCTCCACAGGGAATCAGTCAAAAGCCAGACGCTAAAATTACATTTTCTCACTCCCTTCTCATTTGGAGGGAAGTCGGTGTGGGACTGGCTGTGATCTCACACTCTCTGTGTAAGTGACAGAACTATCTTGACTGCCTCCTCCTCCTCCTCTCTCTTCTCCTCATCCTGTCCCCCTCTCAGGCCTTCACGGCCTCCCTCCTCCACTGAATTCCTGGCTTACTGCCTCCCACTGACTCCCAGTGTGCCAGAGGCTCCCCCTACTCCACTGAGAGCCTACAGAAAGCCCCTGGTCCACTGGCCAGGAAAGGCATTTTCCACTGCCCAGCACAGATACATGGGGCACAGGAAGCAGGGGCAGTAGATCCTGTTTGGACAGAAGGTACCTCACGTAAGAGAAGAATAAAGGAAGAGTTCAGCCCCCAAGAATCTACAAAGACACCGGTACAAGGAAAGGGGTAAGACTAGCTCTTCACAGCAAGGAGCCCGAAATACCCAGAGCCCCAGGCCACTCCTGTCCCCTTCTCCTAGAAAAGTGCCCACAAGAAGGTTGTTTCCCAAGAGGCTCAGACATGTGCCCCTTTGCCCTGATGCTGCCTGGCCCCCAAACTGGTTGAAGTTTCCCACCAGAAGGAGGAAGGGATAGGCTGACTCTCAGAAATGCCCGTTCAAAATATGAAAAAGAATGTATGTATATATATGCACAACTGGGACATTGGGCTGTACACCAGAAATCGACACACTGTAATTGACCACACTTCAAAAGAAAAGAAAAGAAAAGAAAAATACAAAAAAGAAAAAAAGAAATGTCCGTTCACCATGCAGTAGCTGGCTCTTTCAAGCCCTCTTCACATTTTAAAATATTACTGCTGAGTGGTTCCTGGTCAGGAAAGCACATAAACCACCTCCAAAATATTGAAACAGATCTGAAATTTACAACTGAATTGTTGTTTTCCTTTATAGGGCACCTACTGTGTGTGCCTACCAGCTCCCATTCAGTCCTCCAGCAATGGTGGGGATGGTATCATCACCCTCTTGTCAAGGTGAGGCCTGAAACTCAGAGAGGCACACGCAGTGGCCCACGGCCAAGACATAAATCTAGTCCCAGAAACCGTGATCTTCCCACCACAGCAAATGCTTCCCCTAAAGAGTGCCCATGACTCTACACCAGGAACTCAGCCCAGCCTGGATAATCCATCAGAGCAGAGGAAGAAAACTCCTCTGTCAAAATGAAAGATGCTAAGAGCAAGCGTGTTTAGCTAGGAGTGTTCAAATTTCCATAAAAAATCTCCTTGTGCAAAGATGAGCTGAAAAAAAGAAAAAGAAATCATACTAACTCTGCCTCTTAGAAGCCAGTGCCTCCTGGAATCTGGACATCTATTCCCAGCTTGCTGAAGAGCCCCCCTGCTTCCCACTGACCTGTAATCCTCACCATGAATTATTGAGGAGTCATGCGGGCTTGGCTAAAGGAACAGAATTTTATTTCACTCTGCCCACTAAACTTTAAATATTTTGCCCAAGTTCAGACAGCCCTTGCCTTTCGTTTGTCTTGGCTTTGAGAAGGCAGGGAGGGGGTATGGAGCCAAAAACCCAAGTGTCTGAGCATTTACAGTAATTCAGCCTCACCCAAGACTGGGTCCCCCATCCAGGCCCACCTCTGCGTGGCTTTTCCAGATCAACTGGAATTTGGGGTGAGAGCCAGCCTTTCCACACACAGTAAGCCTTCTGCATGGAAGGCACATGTTTCCAGAACCTCCCAGGCCCTCTCCTGAGCAGGTATTCTCTGAGAAGAGTTTTGAAGCAGAGACTGAGAATTCAATATGGAACTGCCTTCTCCTTGGATTGTCTGACTCAGGCAGTATCCAGGAACAGCAAGACCAAAGGAAATAACAGGCATTACTTAGAACAAGGGTCAGCAAACTAACAGCTCATGGGCCAAATCTGGCCCGGTATTTGTTTTTGTAAATAAAGTTTTATTGGAACACAACCATGAACATCTGTTATGTACTGTCTTCACCTCATTCCATACTACAAAGGCATGTTGGAGTATTGCAACAGCATGGCCCACAAAGCCTAAAATATTTACTCTCTGGCCCTCTGCAAGGAAAAAAAATTGCAACCCTCAATTTAGAAAAACTTTTATAAGTGATTGGCCCTTTTTCTTGAGGCTTTTTAAGAGTAAATAATATTTCCAGAATATAATTAGTACAGTCTTGCATGGAAAAAGAAGGATAGAAAAATGTCCCTGGAGGGTCCTTGCAGCCCCACAGGAAGCCAAATAGGGGACTAGTGGCCTGGTACTCAGTGCCTTAGGTAACAGATGTTCTATTTACACAACAACCTATATACCACCTTTGGGAGGCCAAACCAACACTTGGTGTGACCACGCATAAGGAATTAAGCAAAGGTGGGAGAGCCATGCCCCCAAGCTTGGGCCACCATGGTTAGAGGAAAATGGGGCCCTCTTAAAACTGGTAACTTGGTGGTAGCCCTAAGAAGTGAGAAACTCCCCAAGAGAAATGCAAACCTGGAGAGAATTAGGGAGATTCAGCTACCTTTTGCCCACGTGATATATTTTTCTCTACTGCCAGTGTTGGAGGATGAAAGCGCTAGTTTATCCAGGGAGACAACAGCTTCTACTTCAGAAGAGGGGAGGATGCTAAGAGGGGAGCAACAATGAAGAGGACAGGTAGGTGCAAGATTTAGGCACCGTGCAGGGACCCCGAGCCCTGTCATCTAAAAGACACTCCCGAGCTGGGCATTGAAGCTCGTGGCTGGTCTGCTTACCACCAAGGCCAGGGTAGAGCAAAGTAGAAAAGAAAAGGGAGAGACAGAACCGCCTCTGGGGGAAGTCCTGGTGCATCTGGTGGGGAGGGTGAGGGGTTGAGAAGACAGAGAACTGGCCCTGCTCCCAGGCCAGATCAGATCATCTCTCCCCAGAGGCTCCCATATCGGTTCTGGCTCGACCTGGTCTCTCTCTCAAAGCCTGCAGTGCAGACTTGAGCCTACATGCTTGGGTAGCACAGAATCCAAGGCTGTCTTCATTCTGCCGCTGGAAGCACTGGAAAGTCCCTGGGGGACTCGGAATCCCTCTGGGACTTCACCCAGTTCTCTCTTGCCTCACTTTCTCTTCCATCTCTCGGATGAACGTATTGCTGTGCCATGGACACAGTTGTCAGCATGCCTGTCTTAGCTTCATAACCGCGTGCAGACTCAGAGAACACAAGAGCTGGAAGGGGCCTTGGAAAACATTCCCACGCAAGCTTCGCAGACTCAGGCATGCCTCTCCCCAGGGAGCCGGGCCATGCCTAGGCAGAAGTGAGGCTGGGGAGTAGCAAGAGCCGTGTGTGCCCTTGAGCACATCTTTCCAAATGGAGCGTATTTTTTTTCAGTTTCTTGATGTTTCTTTTTTTAATTGAAGTATAGTTGGTTTACAATGTTGTGTTAATTTCTGGTGTACAGCATAGTGTTTCAGTTATATGTGTATATATATATATATATTCCTTTTCATATTCTTTTTCACTATAAGTTATTACAAGATATTGAACACAGTTCCCTGTGTTATACCTTAGAACTTTGTTGTTTATCTACTTTATATATAGTAGTTAGTATCTGCAAACCTCAAACTCCCAATTTATCCCTCCACTATACCCTGTTTCTCCCCTGGTAACCGTAAGTTTGTTTTCTGTCTGTGAGTCTGTTTCTGTTTTGTAAATAAGTTCATTTGTGTCATTTTTTTTAGATTCCACATATAAGTGATATCATATGGTATTTTTCTCTTTCTGACTTACTTCACTTAGGATAATAATCTCCAGGTCCATCTATGTTGCTACAAATGGCATTATTTTATTCTTTTTTATGGCTGAGTAATATTCTGTTGTGTAAATGTGTATACATACACATACACACACACACACATACACACACAACATCTTCATCTAATCATCTGTTGATAGACATTTAGGCTGCTTCCATATCTTGGCTACTGTAAATAGTGCTGCTATGAACACTGGGATGCATGTATCTTTTTGAATTAGAGTTCCAAATGAAGCATTTTTAAGGTAAGGTGTTGACATAGTTGTTAAGTCTGGGAAGGAAAGATACTGAAACAGTGTGAGAATAAGATTTTCAAATAAATGAATGTATATATATATACATACACATGACTGGGACATTATATTGTACACCAGAAATTGATACATTGCAACTGACTACAATTTAAAAAAAACTTTTGAAAGAAAAATAAGTAAATAAATAAGACTTTCAAATAAGCAGAAAACGTAATAGTCCATGTGGGGTACTGTATTTATATGCTGCCAACCCAAGCACATCCCAGACCCTGCTCCCCAAACTCTGCCTCCCAGAGGTAAAGCCCCAAGATTTTGGCGTCAGGAATAAAAACAGCCACTCAGGGGACTAACTCATGGAGTATAAAATTGATTCAAAATTATGGAAAGGGAGGGAGACCAAGATGGCAGAGTAGAAGGATGTGGAACCCAATCTCTGCCCCCAAGAAATATATCCAAAACACATCCTACACGTGGAACAATTCTCACTGAAAACTGGCAGGAGATCTCTTATACAGCCAAAGCGACAAGAAAGATCCCCACAAAACCAGGTAGGACAAAAGGAAAAAAAATTACATGTAGAGAGGACACCATTTTTACACTGAATAAAACACACATGTAGGGAAAGGAAAACCTGCACAATCTTATTACATAAATGTTGTGAATAGTGTGGGTGACTCTGGATTCTGCTGCCATATCTGAGGGAAGAGATGGAGGTGGGGGGCTCATTTACCTTTATCCTTCTCTCTCCTTTAAGAACTCCAGTAAAATTCTCAGAAACACCAAATTTTTCCCCCCCGTTTACTGAGATGGAATTGACATATAACATCGTGTAAATTTCACAATGTGTCACACTGTGCATCAAATTTCTAATGGCCCCATTTTACAAATGAGAAAACTGAGACCCAGAGAAAAAGAAGAACAGATGCAGACTGGCTCCCAAGTCCCTGGGCCCCACAATCAATGCTCCTTCCAGGAAAGTAGGAGCTCCTCCCGAAAGGGTCCAGGAGCCATTTCCAATTTAACTCATCCTCCCCAGTGACTGGGACAGCACACTACTAAGATGCAGTCTTAATTAAACAATTCTGATGAGGACAGTGATGCTCTGAGATTCCAGCCAGGGTTTAGCTGATGCTGCAGCCTTGATCCTTCAGGGAAGATGCTTCCCCCTGAGGATGGTGTGTGTGAGCACACAGGGAGGACCAGGACCCTGCCATCCAGACTGGCGGCTTATCTCCTCCAGCCATCACTATTCTATTCAGAAGTCATCCTCTCCTTCCAGGGATGGCCCTGGGATGTTGATCTGCACAAAGGTTACACTATGCTTACAGATGTCTGCACAGCCCAGCCCCAGTGAAAGGCCAGAAGTGGCGGGGAGGAGGTCACATGTTAGTGCCAGAGGCACAGGCCTCCCTGACCATCTGGGAAAACACTCCCTAGACTAATCTGCAATTTCCAGGTCTTTTTGAAAACTGGAAGGATAAGGAAAGGGACTGGATAAAGAAGATCAGGAAGACCATATGCAAGAAGGCAGGAATGCAGAAGGTATGGGGGCGGGGGAGGATCTGCAGGGAACCCTGCCCAGGTTTGAATGCTAAGTCCTCCATTTACCAGCTGCATGACCTTAATAAGGCTGTTCAGTTCGCTGGGTTTGTTCCCTTATCTGAAAACAGGGACAATACTGTGTACATACATTGTAGGGGTGTAGGGAGGCTGAAAAGGGTTTTAATGCAGGTCAAGCACTTATTCTCTCTAGGCTGTAGCTGTTGTAAACACCCAAGGGGATGCTGGACCACCAGGTGGGTGGGCAATCCACCCACATACGTGCTGCTACTCACTCTTCCCCTTCTACTTGGAATTCCAAGTACTGGGGTAACACATATAATATAATTGCTTTTAATTTTTTTCAGGTTTATTAAAGTATAATGAACAAAATTATAAGATATTTGAAGTGTCCACTGTAGTGATCTGATGTACGTATATACAGTGAAGAATCCCCCCCCCAGAAGCGTTGGGACTTAACACTCCAGGGGGCATCGTTCTGTTCTTCCTGCCTCTGCCACAGTATATGTGGTCCCGTTTAAGAAGGCAGAGAGCGAGAAAGTTTCCCCCACATCGCTGCTCCCCCAGTAGCACAGACATTAACGTTCTAGCAATGAAAAGGCGGGGCCAGTTTTCTCAGAATCATTCTGCTATTGAGTGACATATGAAATCTAAATCTTTTTTTTCTTTTTTTTTTTTTTGCCCCCTGGGAACTCCATGAAACTACTTTTGTTTGGAATGTCTGAAAAAAATGCAGCTCATCAATCTTTGAAATGTTCCTGAACTGGCCCTGATAAATAAGGGGTGCTTCACCCTCACCCAAATCTGACTCTCCTGGGGTCATGAGAAAAGGGTGAGGACAGAGAGCAGGGACCAGGTGGCACTGCTGGGTGAGATGAAAGAGTGGACACTGGTCCAGAGTGCGGCCACCTCCCTCCCACTGGGCAGTTAGCAGGCCCCTCGCCTGCCCCCTGCAGCTCCTCCACAATGCACACCCAGCCAGGGACTGAGCGCCTCGGTGAGCCAGGAGGAGTCGCTGGATTGTTTCACCATGAACCCATGTGCGATGTCAAGGAGCATCCACTCCCCAAATGCAGCTGGTATCTCAGGGAAACACCCCCACCAGGACCTAGAGCACCCGGCAGGCCCCACCCCCAGGGTTATGTCAGCAGCAGGCTGTTTTCAGCACCATGAAGGCAGGCGGCCAGAAGCTGAGCTCAGGGCAACCAAAGAGACACAAAGTCCCACCTGAGGGTCCTCTCACCCCCTCCTCCTGCCTGCCTCTGCCCCCTGCCCAGTGGATCTCAAGTCTGGAAGGGCAGCAGAATCCCCTGCAGAGCTGACTTAAGGAACAAAGATTTCGTATTCCAGTTCCGAATATTCAAATTCAGCAAGTCTGGGGTGGATTTTGTTGCTACTGGGTTTTTTGGTTCCAAAAGGTGATTCTCATGGCGGTGACTGAGAAGCCCTGGCCTAGGCCACTGGCTACAGACAACAGAGGAAGAAGCACACAGACCCCTCAATGGGCACACCAGCTCTCCAAAGCAAGCTCATCAACTTCATTGGTACTATGTCAGAGCCAGACTTTCCACAGCCAGGGCAAGTCTGCTGTTCTTTAACCCTCCAAAAGCCCAGGTGATGCCACAGGGCCCAGCAAACAAAACAAAACAAAAAAAAACTATTAAATGTTCCCCGAAGACATTCCCTGAGAACAAGGTCCTCTCTGATGAAGTGAGGAAGAGTCCCCAGAAATTGCTTTTGCAATTTGGAAAGGAAGAAGACCAAGAATGCATCCAAAAGGATCTTTGCCTCCAGCTAAGGAGCCCACATACTCTCCAAGGCCTTCTTCTTCCTGGAAACATCGCCATCTCCAAAAACTCCTTGCACTTGAAAGGCCCTAACTTCATGGTCGTGGCACTGAGCCTACAGAGTCAACCATCACTGCACATGCCCTTGGACTAGGTAGGCAGTTCCTAAGGGCCTTGGGAAGGTGGGAAACCAGGAAGATGAAGGAACCATCAAAGGGGGCGCGGTCAGGTTGGCCTTGACATCTTACTAACTTCTCCCATCGTGTGAAAGTGAATTCTCTTCCAAGAAAGCCCATTTCCTAATGAGAACCTGACCTACAATACCTCTTCTTCCCTCACCAACCCTTCCCTCTGACACACACACACACACACACACACACACACACACACACCCCTACACAGATGTGCACCAGAGAAACAGGTATCTGTGAAGAATTCCCCTGACTGGAGGGGAGGGCATGCATTCTAGGGAAGTGAGCTGGGTGCCTGGTGGGGACAGAGTCAGTGAGATGTGGCTGATACACTTCAGGGGAAGGATGAGCAGGACAGAGTCACAAGGCCTTTGGTGCTTCTGGGACTAGATCTGAGCCCAAGTTAAACTCTAGGGATCAAAGGTCTGTTCTCACTCTTAGAAGAACTGAGTATCTAGAACTTTAAGACCCCACAAGTCAGGGAAAAAAAATAACACAGCAATGCAGATCTTGGAGAAATAACCTGAAAAATCCAAATCAAGGAAGAGTCAACCTCCCTTTTAACAGACCAAAAAAAAAAAAAATTTGACTAATAAGACACTTCAGTGTCACCTGTTTTTTTTTTCAAGCTTGTCTTTCTGAACTGAATGTAAAAACAACAACTGTAAAATTGTAAGTTCTGCTAGTTCAGCCAACTTAGTGACCAAAAAAATCCAAGAGCTTCTCATAGCTGGAAGCAGAGCCCTGTGCTGAGCATTCTGAATTGTTCAAAGATGCCAAATGGAGTTAAGAATGATGTATGAAGCAATATAAAAACATCATTTTCCATTTGGCACCGAGAACGTGGTATAAGGCTGTGGAGGTGAAACTAAACAGATGAAAAGGGAACAGTACAGAGATCCAAACTTAGCTCCCCTATGCCTCTTGCACACACACACCCCCCCACGAGGGTGGCACCCAGAGATGCAGGTGGTGCTAGAGAAGCCTGAAACCTGGGTTGTGTCTGGGGCCTCCAGTTCAGGGCTGGAATCAGCTAGGTCAATCCCAATGAACTACCACATTCTTGATCATCACTGCCTAAGAATTATCTTAGACAAACATGGATATTCTATGAAAACTCGATAGCAAAATGCAGTTATTTGAAAGCATTTGAAGCTCCTCTCAAAGAGGACTGGACAAGAATCTAGGGCAGACACGTGGCGTGGCCAGGGAAAGAGCCTGGGTTTCAGATCAGGGTTCTCAGCCACTTTCTACCACTTATCATCTGGGGAACTTTGGGCCAGTCACCCCACCTCGCTAAGCCTGTTTCATCATCTTTAAAAATGGAATGAAAGTTTTCAAAGTGATTGGGAAGAATTCAGTCATAATTCAGGTGAAAGACCTCTGTCACCGCTGAAGTGCTACTAGAAAGCGTCTGTGCTGTCCATGATGAGGAAGACGACGATATAGTAAGGCAGGGCCTCCGCTCCCCACTCATCTCAAGGCCATGATCAGGCGGCATCCAGGGGAACCCAGAGCCCTGGCGATATGGACCAGATCCATCCAGAACTGAGGATCAAGACGAGCATGAACACAACCAGTCGACTGCCTCGTGCCCAAACAGGGAACCACCTTCCATCAACACCCAGTGGTCATGACGTGAGGATGCACATCCGTGACCCAGAACACCCTAAGAAGACACAATCCTTGGGGCATTTCCCCAGATCCAGACTCTGGCCTGTCCACCACAAGCACAATCACACCCTAATGCCTCAGACCCATCTTCTGTGGGCCCTGCCAGGGCCAAGCCTGAAAGTCACTGAGGCAATCAAGCATAGGTTCTGTTTGATGGTCCTCTAGCTGCCACAGCTGGTTGGTTGGAGACCAGTATAAATAACTCACTCAGAAAATTCTGGCAATCAAGTCTGGCAAAAGAGCAGGAGATGGATGTGACATCTACTGAGCAAAGAGCAACACAGGAGGCAGGTTTCTAGAAAGGAGGGAGAGCCGTGCAAGGAAATTAACTCCAGAGTGGTTTGCAGGGAATCAGGGGCTCCAGGCTCATTATTCCAATCTTGGCAGCTGTCAATCACTGCCAAAAAGCAGTTTAATCCTGCCCCAAAGCTTTCAGAAGCACTATGAATCAAGGCCCACAATTAGCTCTTCAATGTTGAGCTCATGAGTTAGGGGCATTCACCAGCTGGGAGGGTACAAGCTTCTCCTATAAGGCATGTGCCCTGGGCATAAAGGATGTGTAGATAAATACAAATCCCCAGACAGCCAGAGGTGACAGAAATAGGTCTGTAATATTAGCCAAACTGCCTTGATGAGAAATGAGTGTGCAGTTGAATATTGTTTATAGACTTCATGGGAGACTCTTGGGTGATGACAATGTAATTCTCATTCCCTTTAGGGTTTCCAGAGATGAACAGAAAATGTAAAAAAGGACAGAAGTACTGTGCTACCGGAAGAAGGGCTGCTGGGTGATTCTGAATCCCACTTCCTCATATTTAAAAATATATACAATAGCATCTGGCCAGGTTAAGAAATTCAGCCTGGGCAGCGGGGCAGGGTATAGCTCAAGTGGTAGAGTGCATGCTTAGCACGCATGAGGTCCTGGGTTCAATCCCCAGTACCTCCTCTAAAAATAAACAAATAAACCTGATTACCTCCCTCCCCACCCCCACAAAAAAAAAAAAAAAAAGGAAAGAAAAGAAAAAGAAAAAAGAAATCCAGTCTGCTTGGGAAGTGATTTTTTTTCTCTCTTTACATCATTCTCTAAACAAGTAAGTGGACATCCCAGACTGGAATTATAGAAAGACTGCACCAGTCAAATGAGGCATTTGGGTGTTCAGATTATAAGAAATGCTAAATAACAACAGTAATTAATAATAATAAATTATTTTCCCTTCTCCTTGAGCTGAATAGTCTGCAAAGCTTTCTCAAGTTCTTCACAACAAACCTGTAAAGCGGGCATTCTTACCCCCAGAAGGGATAAGGAAAAGGCTCAGAAAGGGTTCTCACTTCTCCAGATTGCAGGTAATTCCTGGAACCTTGGTAGTTCTGGTCTTACAAAACAAGGACAAAGATGGTAGAACAGGTGACAGGAGTCAGGTGATACCTGGGCGGCACCTCCCTCAGCATGTAGACGCCTAAGAACAGGGGTGTGATGAGCACCACCCCCTCCCAGCCGTGAGGAGACAGCTATTCCATCGGATCCATCTGATCACAACGATGCCCAGGGAGGGGAACCATCAAAGCCCTGGAAGGGAACAACTGAGACCTCTGGCCCGTGGTTCACACATGCAGCACCGGAAAATGTGTCCCATGGGAGAGAGCCCAGCTTCCGGCCAGTTCCAGGAAGATACGTTCCTACAATAAATCTGCTATTGACCGTGTACCTTTTTGTCCACAGACCTGTCCTACCAGTTGAGAACACAGCCAACTCTCAAGAGTGGCTCGACAGCGGTCCTGGAACTCCTCGGAAGATCTCTGCCCTTCTAGACAGAAGAGAGCAGAGGCACAAAATACACCCAAGAAGCAGATGCTTGGAAGTACGGGTCAAGCCAGGCAACTTAACAGAACCCCTCACGCGGTCCCCATTTGCTGGGACACTTCCTAATGAGTCCTCCTTCCTTTAAGGTGGTTGTGACCTGTAAGCCTTAGGTGGACAGCCCCGATACAATGTCATTGTAATACAGCAATGCTCATTTAGGCTCCAAAGCTACTCCAGGAATGTGACTGACTTGTGGCCGTATGTTTGAAAAGGTCTGATGGTTACTCTCGCTTGGGGGCTTCAGCCCCAGAAAACTAGTCACTCTCCATGCTCTTGGTCAGCCTCTCAAAAGGCATTCAGACTACCCTCTGCTGGTCCATAAGAGGTAGGGTCTAATGGTCGTCTCTTTGGGACAATCTAAAGCAGCAGGGCATATGCCTAGGGCTGAAATCGAGATGTCTGCACTGTTGCAGTGCTACTAGCATTTAAATATTGAAACACTTTCTACATGTCAGTAAGTAGCTTCTGCCCGAAATGCTTACATGCCCACTGCCATCACCATGACCCCTCTCCTGAAAACCCAGACCTCCCTGTGATCCAACAACTCAACAGAGTCAGCACCTGGTGGGATAGGTGGATGCTGCTCCGGGGCTGATCTGGTACCCAGGCAGCACAACTGACAAAGGAAGTGAAAACCTCCTGTGCGTGCGCCTCGTCTACGGTGCCGCAGCTGAACCCACAGTACCCCGCTGAGGGAAAGGCTGGAGGCCCCAGCTCTGCTGAGAACTAGCTGGAACCACACTACCCGTTCTTCTCCACAGGGGGAGAGGAGGTCACCCCCTAGCTCTCCTCTTCTGCCAGGGATCCTCCCTTCGTTCCCACAGGGAGGGGGGAATAGTGGAGAAGGAGCTATGGCCCTACATGTGCTGTATTCATACCATGGAGTCTATGTCAACACCTACTTGTTTTCAAGGAAAAGAACAAAACAGAAGCAGCAGCTCCTGGCTCTGCCTCTGGAATTAAAAATCTGGTTGGTGTCATCCACTAGACATTTCACAGAGTCTCTGGCCCAAAAGCAAGAAGCCACCGCTCTCTCCTTCCACTGCTGCCCCAGCAGAACCACAGCACACAGCGCTCGAGGGTGCCCATCTCTCCTTTAGCCCAGTGTCTTCAAACTGCAGGTTATGCCCCACGAGCAGGTCACAGAATCAATTTAATAGCTCACAATCGGCATTTTTCAGCTGAAATAGAAAATAATCTTCACAGCATAGAAAACAAAGAACTGCATATAGAAAAGGGCTGCTGCGTGAAACTTCATTACATACATAGACGGGTGTGTCGGGTTGAAAAGGGAAATGGAGCGCTTACTGTGAGTCCCAAGGGAAAAAACAAGGTTTGGAGGCTCCCGATCTAGCTAATTCTGCCCCAAGAATGATGAGGAAACTGGGACCAGAGAAGCAGAGTGAGCTTCGCCAGGTTATGAGAGAGCCTGGAACACGGAGGTGGCTCCCAGTCCACGCAGCCTGAGGTCCTCACTTCTCTCCTGGCTCAAAGCAGGTGTCAGGTTTCCTGCAAGCTAAGTAGCTGGCTCCTCAGCCCCCAAGAGCTGCACTCGAGTGGTCTCTAGTGCAGTTAGGACTTTCACCAGCTAACCCAACCTTAGCACCAGACCCGCTACCCCCTGACCCTGACCAGGAGGCTCTGAGAGAGACGTGCTATGTACAGGTGCACAGATGGAGACCACATACACAGAGCTATCACTTCTACTGTGGTTCTTCTATTGTAAGCATTTCATTTGTATTAGTCAATTACACCATCAGCTCGATAAAGTGCTATTATATAAGTTGCAGGCAATGAACTGAGGCAAGAAAGTCTATGTGACTTGCCCACGATCACACAGCTGACAGGTGGCTGAGCCAAGACATGAACCCTGGTGGTCCCACTTCAGAACCCACCCTCACAGCTCCCTCCACTCTACTGTTTATGATTGGCTCCACGTATAAGGGCAGAAACAGAGACCCAGAAAAGTCCTATCATCTGTGTTGAGTCCACCCAGAGACTGCACTCGTAATCCAGGGGGCTGGTCTATATACTTACCAGTGGCCAAGGCAGGACCATGGCCATCAGGACGGACACAAGCCTAGGCTGACGCCCCCCGGCAGGGCCAGACCTTGAGCTTTCAGTAGTCGCTTCCTGGGGAGATCCAGAAGCTGTCATGGAAGGAGCCAGGGTGGTGAAGGGCACTCACAGAGCTCAGGGCAATGGCTATTTTCATCAGAAAGGGAGTTGTTTTGGTTTTTTTTAATATGAGATTTTCAAATGTTAGCTACTATGTATAAAAACAGATTTTTTAGAAGTTTCTTCTGGATAGCACAGGGAACTATATTCAATGTCTTATAATAACCTTCAATGAAAAAGGATATGAAAATGAATATATGTACGTATATGCATGACTGGGACATTGTGCTGTACCCCAGAAACTGACCCATTGTAACTGACTCATTGTAACTGACTGTACTTCAATTTAAAAAAAAAAAGAAAGTTCTAAAATGTGAAGCCACTAAAAAATATATATATATGTCATCAATTTTGACCATGACAAACAGTCCAGATAAGAAAGAGCCAGAGCTCTTACTTGAATCTCTGAATTTGGGCTTGTTCATTACAGGGTTGGGGATCTGGAAAGGACCTCAGAGCATATGTGATTCAACACCCTCACGTTACAGATGAGGAAACCAAGGCTGCTCTGTGAATCATCATGCCCGAGGTCACAGAACAGTAAGTAACAGAGGTGAGACGAAAACCCAGGGGGCCCGGATTGATGCTTTGAGGCTTTGTCCATCATGATTTGTCTTTTCTCCATCCGTGCTGATTCTGCAAAATAAATCTGCGTTGTGGATGTCTAGAGCCCGGTCAAGAGCTGACACGCTGTACCCTGACAATCCTGGGATCCTAAGAGAGGCTCAGCTGCCCAAATTTCCACCAGAGACGGTGCCAGCCTCATGTGTATTCAGACTTTTCAAGTGAGCACCTGAATTTTCTGTGACTGATTTCAACATCCATTGGAGGCGGCTGCTAAATTTAGAATTACCATCCGAGGCAGTCTGTTGCACAAAAGTATACTTTCTCGGAAGATGTTGTCAGAAACAGTAAAATTGACATACATAAAACAGCTTCTTCATACCTTAATAATATTGAGCTGCAATAATAGAGTCTCTCGAACAAACCAACCACAATATCCCTCAAAATTAACTACCGTAGTCAAGGACCAACCAGATGTTTTTTAATGAAAATTCTGCAGTGTCTCCAACCTTATTCTCACTTGCCAATGCAATTCCTTAGACCTGACAGATCTCTCTAGACACTTGTCACTCCCCAATCTAAAGTGTTAGTAATTAATCTTCTGGTGTACTAACCTGCACTTTACGGTATAAAACCACCTTTGTAGAAGCTGAGGCTTCTATTAATTTTAATCACCTCCTCCTCTGCCTATTCCAGTTAGTTGCTTATATTCAGTTACATGTCTCTCCTACACGCTGCATATTCAGTTGTGCCAGGAGCAGGGAGGGGGGCTTTCACTGAGGACAGCTTATCAAGTAAACCCTGCAAAACAGTCACGTAGGGGGACTCACAACTGACGTTTACACACAACCTTCCACCAGAATGCCTTATCGTCCCTTGCCAGAACAGATGGGAAAAAAATTACTCTTATTCCCTGAAATTTTCCATTCTTGATTGCAGCCCAAAGGTGACTTTTTTATTTTTAAACTTGAGCGAAAAAAAAAAAGTTCAACTATTTTTGATTCGTGCCTGGGCTAAAGAAACACACTTTGTTCTTGTTAAAGCAAGGTAAGATTTTTTTTTAAACACATAGGTAACTCAAACAGCCAAGCTTCAAAAAGCCCAAGCATCCCACTAGCCTGTGTTCACAGTGGCAGCGTCTTCGCTGTAATTGCAAAACCAAAAATCCATAGTCAGGGTGAGAGCGAGCTGGGATTCCATTTTCTGTATACCCTTGTCGCCAGTTCCACTAAAAACTTTAAAGAACAGTATGGAATTCTGAAATTTTAAGCTGGGTAGTTGGGACTGAGATTTTTCCTCCTCTCTGGGTATTGAGTAAACCCAAGGGCTCATCCAACTCCAGGGAGCTGACAGGTCCCCTGACTGCCTCCGCCCCCAGGCCTTGCTCACCTACTCTCTGCTCATCCATCCGCCCCACCTCCCACCCCTCTATTCCTTCTACTCTAGCTCCAGCAGCTATTCCCAGTCTCCACGGAGGAGGAAAAAAGGTGAAGTGCCTGGGTGAGAAGAATTAGGAGAAGAAATCACCCTTTATCTCACCAGCCCAGGTCACCCCATGAACTTCCTTGCTCCTTAATGATGCCCTGGATTTCAGCTGCAAGATTCTCCTCTCCACTCTCTCATCTGACCCTAACATGCATCCTGACACCCACTGCAAGCCCAGAGTCCACAGTGAAGGGAACCCATCCTTCCATGAGGCTGCGTGACACACACATGGTAAGACCCCAGGCCCTAGTCCGGGCTCTGCCACTTATAAACTATGTGCTTGTGAGCAAGTCGCTCACCACTCTGCAAAATGGAGCCGATCACGTCTGTCCTGCCTGTCTCATACCATCAGTATAAGAATCAGGGGTAACTACAAAATGAACATGCTTCATAATCAAGCCCCAATATAAACACATACTTCTATTAAAAGGCACAGTGTGGTATGTTCCTTTAGGATAAAGTCCAAGAGATACAGACAATAAAAGAAAGTGAATAAACACCAGGCAAAAAACAAGGCACTGAAAGAGAAGAACAGAGGCTGGGATCTACAGGGCTCCAGCGAAAAGCAAATTCACCATGACAGAGCAATCAGAGAGGGCTCCCTGTAAGAGAAGGCTTTGTACACAGCTTGTAGTAACTCTCACCACACGGATCAAGGATGCTTTCATAGATGCCCTTATCCTAGACTGAAACCTGCTTCAAGGGCAGGGGACCTGTCTTGTCTCAGTTTTCCCAGCCTCTTCCTGGCACCATGTCACCTCCTACTAGATGAGTGTTGAGTGAATGAAAGAATGAATGGAGCCCTGAGCGAACAAGGAACAAGGAGACTTGGGGAAGGAGGAGGGAACACCAGGTAAGAGCAAGTATGTCATGAGGGCTTGTTCAAGGCGCACTGTAGACCAGGCTGGGTGGAGTGGGATTTGCAGGGGGTAGATGGGGAAGGGGAGGTTGGAAAGGCAAGGTGGGGTTTGAGGGCAGAGGCCTTGACTTTGGGTAGAGGAGCTCAGGCTTCTGAGCACAGAGGGGAGGAAAGGGAGTTCAGAGTGACATCATGAAATCAGCATTTGGGAGATTAATGTGGCAGCTGCGTGCAGGGCAGCCGGGAGAAGGGAGTGAAGTAAACCTGGCAGAGCAGCCAGGAGGCAACTGCAATAATTCAGGCAGGTGGTGAGAAGGGCCGGGATGTCACCGCCTCCCCAGGCAAGTCACGCTTCTGGCAGCGCTGTCTCTATGACAGTGGGAGCTCCATCAAGGGCCACACTCGGTGACTGTCCTCGCCGGGCTGGACCTCAGATGTCCTCTAGTCCTCCCGCCCTACAGTCGGCACTGACTTCCTGTAAGTTGTCCCCCTCCTGAATCCCTGTAGCGCTGAGCCAGTCCATTTTTAGACGACAGCTCCCATAGTACGCGCTCCCTTAAAGGGGATAAACACTGAGGCAGGGAGGCAGGGACACAGCTTCCCCCATTGAGCACATTTTCTCAAAGGGATATCTTCTCAACAATGGGATAAGGTAATAGGTTAATATGACAGTTAAGACGATACTGTAAGGAAGGTAGAGAAAAAAGGTGGGGAAAGGGGGCTGGTGGGTTCAACCCACATTAAAACCATGCTGAGAAGTAAACCCTGGTGGCTAAGAGCTGGGAAGAGGGGAGCTGTGATGTCAGACTGCCTCGATTTCCTACCACTTCCCAGCCTGTCTCGATTTCCTACCACTTCCCAGCCTGTGACCTCGGGCCACTGGACTCTTTGTAAGTCAATTTCCCCAATCTGTAAAATAATGTTAACGATAGTTCCCACCCAACAGAACAGTCGTGAGGATGAAACAGTCGATGGGTACAGCACTGAGCACTGAGTCTGACTGATGAGTGGCCGGAAACTGGGAGCTAGCAGGGTCTTGTGCTAGAGGTTGTCTGCCCAGCCATAAAGTATTTCTAACACCTGAGGCTTAGACTCAAGTCCCCTGCAGGGCGGCTGTCCCTGAGCAGGTGCAGAGATGTGAGCGCCCCACCCTCACTGGAATCTCAAGTTGAAATGAGCCTCCTCACAGCCCTCATTCTCTTATCAGGGGACTAGCACAGAACTAGCCAACGCCTCCTCCCCATTACAGACCCTCAGATGTGGGAAGGCAGCAGCTGCATCTCCACAAAGTAGTCTCTTCTCTAAAATCTTTGTGTTTCCCTCTTGCTTCGTTTCTCTTATGTTCACCTGCTGCACAGAGATTAGGCAGCAGAGGTAGGTAAATAGGAAGAAAAAAAATTTTTTTAATGGAATAAAAAACAGGGCCTGGAAAAGTACTGCCTAGGAAGGTTTCCCATGGGCTCTGGAGGCCTATTTAAATGGAATCCCACTGATACACAGCTGCAGCCCTCTGGAGAATGTCCCCGCATCCCACCCCCGAAGAGCCCCATCCCAGGGAAGATGCGGGCTTCAGGTCCCCCCTGGTCTCCAGGGCAGCCACCTGAAAAGTCCCCCAGAAGAAGCACTTCTCGCCATGCATGAATACTGTAGGAAGCATTTGAAAATAAAGTTTCCAATTACAGCTGGCATTTCTGGAGTGTCCTGCTGCTGGCCGCAGCTGTCCCACGAAGGCCAGTGATGTCACCCATAGGCCTGACCATGCTGAGTTCCAAGGCGGGGCTGGGCCCATGTCACTAGAGAGGAGGGAACCTGCCATTTCCTCCCAGAGGGCGCACAGCTCAGACTCACTGCTTCCCCTCTTGGGTAGAATTCTACTGTCATGCCTTAGTGTCACACCATGAAAGATGCAGAAGCTTTTCCAAGGTCCAGGACAACCTCATTTGACAGCTTCTAAAATCTTGCTATGTACCAACCACTGTCCTGGGTCCAGGAAAGCCCAGATGAGACCTACCACACCTCCCCCACAACACATACACACACACAAATTCTCACTGTATTCATTTCCCAGAGTGGGAAAAAAAATGCTCTTGCATGCCTCTGCTAAAGAGAGAGAAGAAAAGGGAGATCAAAGGGGAAAGAAAATAGGAGAGAAAGTAAAAGAAGGATGGGTGGGAAGAAAGCTAAAAGAGGAGACAGAGGGAAAGGGGAAGGAGGGAGGGAAGGAGAGCTGGACACCACTACCCAGGTACCCCCCAACCTTCCTCCTCCTCCCCACAGTTCAAGGCATTTAGGCACCTGGGACAGTCCTGGCCGGTCTTGTCCTCTGGGAGAGCTGACCAAGAGGACAGGGCACCGGATGCCTACAGGGCAATATAACAGATTGGGTTGGAGCCCAGAAGTAAGAGTCGAAGTTCAATGTGAAATTCAAATTTCCCAAGGGCTGGGATTAGGTTAACTGGGGACAGGATTTGCAGGCTGTATTTGACCAAAATATTTATCTGTCACCATATTAACCACACTGAGGACCCTCTCAAAGTCAGAACTCTGCCATTCATCATCCCCCAGAATACACTACCAGGCACTGACCACTTTGGTGGGCGGCCTGCCTTTGGCCATCCTGACCCCCTCCTTGCAGATTCCCCATTAGCTTCCAGGTGAACAGGTGGAGCTCCTGAACATATCCAAGTCCCTGGAGGAACTCTCAGCGATTATCAACACCATCCCCTCATTCACCTGAGGAGCTAGTCTAATTAAACTGCAGGACCCTTTCCTAGGGAGAAGGAGGTGGCGGAGACAACAGTCTTCAGAATCAAAGGAAGTGCAGGGAGAAGGGAAATCAAGACCCTTTCAAAAAAGACCTAATTGAACCCCCCAAGCAAAACTGTGGGGTCAAATTACGCAAGAGGAAACCAAGAATCCAAGAGGTTAAGAAGTAACCCAGGTCACACAGTCATGAAATGAAAGCCTGCTTGGGACCCACATCTGTTTGCTTTCTAATGCATTATAATGCAACCAATCCTGCAAAACTATGCCAGTTGACCTTTTTAATGTTGTCTTTGATATATTCTTTTTCAGAATTGCTATCTTGATGTTTTTAATAAAAAGAACCTGTGAAAGCATGTGCCTAATGCTCTTCAGAGTATATGTCAATTTCAGTTATTACATTTTTCATTTCTGGACATTTTATTGGTTTTTCTCCAAGTACATATAGATTTTTTTAAAATTAGTATAGCATTTCTGGTTCATTTTTTAACAAATTTTTTTTTAACTTTATTAAAATTTTAAAGACATCCTAAATCCAATTGGTCTTGTGTCTGAGACCCTTGGGGGTCTGATTCTTCTGTTTGTTCTTTCTGCTGACTGTCATTCACGGGGACTTGTTTCCTCATCTGTCCTGTAAGTGAGGGTAAAAGCTCATGTCAGAAAGGTTGGGTTTTTACCTATAGGAATCCTTCAGTGCTTGAGCTACGAGTGTAGCCCACCAGAGTTCATTTTCACTTGATTTCGACAGACATGATGGAGTGCTACCAGCCCCAAATTATTCCATCAGATTAATTCTGCAGCTTGTGGTTTCCGGGGCCACAAAGGCAGTACAAAAGCAAACCTGAACTACAAGAAGGCAGATCTGTGACTACAGATTTTCACCAGAGACACTGCTTCATCCTCCCCAAAACAGGTAAGTCGCCTGTCTGCTCCCTGTGCCCTCTGGCAGGTGTTTGTTGACTCCCTGTCCCCTGATTGGAGCCCCCCGGAGGGGCTGGTTTTACGCAGGGATCTCACTTCCAACTTCCCACCCGGCAGAGGCCCAAAAGTTTGGTCTCCTGGGCCTTCGTAAAGGTCCCACTTTCAGTCCTGGCTGAGAGTCTGACACGCCCTCAGCCTGATGTCTTTTGAACGTTTCCAAGCACTTCTCAGAGCCAGGATCTGTGCCCTTTCCTGTAGCTAACTGAACCCTGGATCCGCCTTTCTGTAGTCTCAGGAGCCCAGAGTTCCCAGGGCCCTCTAAGGCAGGAGCTTTAAAAAAAAAAAAAAAACTTTGAAATTTTGAAGCCTCTCCTGGGAAAGAAGAAAATCAGAAGCAGCGAGGTTTTAATGCCCTACAAGACTAATAGTACAGAGGAAAAGTGCATTCCAGTGTGGAGTCAGCAGTTTCTATTAAGGGTGTCTGAATTATTATAAAGAAGAACAAAGGAGGAGGAAGAACTAGCAGAGCAGAGTAGATGTGAGAAGCATCTACAATGAATGCAGAGACAGTCCTGTTCTTTTACTTTGCTCAGTTATCCCTCATCTGTGACACAGCAAAATAAAGTGACACACCTTCAGCCTACACACACACACACACACACACACACACACACAGAGAAGATGCAGGCATCTGTTAAAACTGGAAATAAGCGCATCGTTAGAGAATACAATTCAGCTTCCTAAAGAAATTGGACACACCAAGCCCCTGACATAAGTATGGGCCACTACAGCCTCCCAGGTGTTCTCATAGCTGTGGCTCACTTCACCCTCACAAAACCCTCCGAGGTGCATTTCGTAGCTGTTAACAGGCAACTTGCTGCTAACTGGTCCTCTGCACTTTCCGCCACCTACCTCCTTCATCTCAATAAATACTCCCTGATTAACAATAACACACTCACACACACATCAAATATATCTACAGGTCCACAATCCCTTATCCAAAACCCTGGGGCCAGATGTGTTTTAGAAGTCTGCCTATTGCCGATTTTAAAAAATTAATCAGGTATATCTGGCGGGGAAGGGTTTGAGCCGCACATCCCTGTCACACCCATTCCCATTACTGCAGGGAGACGTCTGGCTATTCGGACTGAGCTGGATGAACAAAGACCATCATCAGCCCCACATCAGTTCAGAGCAGCTTTGTCTCCACGTCAATCATGTAAAAACCCTCACTTTTCAGAGCTTTGGGGATTTAAGAATTGTGAACAAGGGGTTGTGGACCCAGATAACTGAGTTCTCTCTCAAAATACCTACACGGAAATCCACCATTCCAAAATCCCTGGGACTCAGTCTCTAAAAGACACATTCTGTTGGCCTAACCAGACATTAGCAGTCACATTAAAAGTCTGATGACACCGTTCTTTTAGGTGTTCACCACATGTTATCCTGGGTGTCACTAGGGGTGGGTTCATTAGGTCTTTCCAAACAGAAACATTTGATCCCACTAGTTGGACTTGTGTGTCCAAAAGCCAGCCTGTTCCATTCCACACAGCACAGCCTGCGATGCTCAGTGGCAGTCAGCTGTGCAGCAACGTTCACCAACGGGGGTCCTTCTGATGCCTAGGCATGTGGGACAGGACAGGAAGACGCTGAGAGTTTTTCCCCCCATTGTCAGTTGTCCCCAAGTGGCCGCATTAGCTGTATCAATTTTTCTTGGAAATCCAGAGAATAACCATGGCACCTTGCTACAGACCCAGCAATTAGACTCATTTCGCAGTGAGGCCATTGTTGCCAACTTCAAATAGGTTTTCTCCACTCAGACTAGGGACGAAATGTAAGACATCTAGACACCTATCTGACACAACACAGTGGAGATCGTGATCTTTAAGCAAAATACAAGCAGTACCGCTTTCTGAGATGACACCACACCCACCAGTGGGTTTTGGCCTGGTCTGCACCACAGTTCAGAAAACTCAACTTGTCAGTAATACAGGAACCTGCCTAAAGTCGCATCTACAGTGGCCAACTCGTCATACCTTGGATGTTGGACCCACAGCTACTCCATTTTGACTTGCAAATGCATTCCCCTCCACAAGGGCCAACGCAGATCGATGTACAGCACGTGTCTGATACCCTACCAAACAGGCCACTCTGGTCAGTAAAGTTTAAGTTAAACCATGCATAAGCCAGAGTGACTTCCCCAAATCTTCACAAGTGAATATGTTTCAATTTTTCCATCATTTCCCCTTTTGATTGCACATCTTTCTCCAAACCAAAGTGCAAGTCCCTTAAAAGCCAGGGTAAATGCTGCCTGCCTGCCCTGGGACCAGACCATGTCCCTCGGTGCTAGGCCTCCTTTTTATTTGCCTAGTTACTGATCTCGGCGGGGCAAACTAATCAGATATTGTGAACAAGCTCAGAGATCTGTTGATGGGAAAACATTTCAGAGACTCCACGTTTTATCAATCATACCAAATGGTTACACAAACACCGTACATGTGCCTTTAGCGGCAGACTCAAAGCAGGCAGTGTCACGAGTAGTTATACTCTGTGACAACTCCACTAGAGGATTCTCTCTCCATCCTGAACATCAGGGCAGAAGTATGACTAACACAGTAACTTTCATAAATACAGACCTCAATCAGCAGAATTAGAATTTAATATCCACTGAAACATTGTATTTTTCTCTCTAGAAGCACCCTCCACCAAACAAAGCCAAATCAAGACTATTTTGTTTGTAAAATAAGTCTGGTCAACTGACCACGCAAGCTCCTCCAAACTGGCTGTAGTGGAATTCCTGAGGAGTCAGACTGAATTCCCAAAAGGCCTCTCAAGGCCAGGAAAGCCATGCCAAAGGCCTGCCACCAGGCTCTGCCTCTGTGGATTTCTCTCTTTCAGAGGTCCCCTGAACACTGAGATTCCTGCATATGCCATGAGACAGTGTTTCCTGTTCACCTGACGAGGCTGCTCAGAATCCAAGTGTCTCCAATTTCTGGAGGGACCAGGCAGAAAGAAAAGAAAAATCTTTCGATTATACCCACAGGTGCAGTTTATAACTGCAAGTCATAACTAACTTGAGAAGAAGGGCTTCCCTATATCTGGAAAACACAGATTAAAACCAGTAAAATTCCAAATAAAAATCATAAAAATTGTAAACATATTCATAATTTCACTCAGTAACCAAACCTTTCATTAACTTTTTAATGAAGCCATCAGGTTTTTCATTCGGATTCTTTCATTTCTTACCCAGTTTAGCAGTATAAACTGAAATTTGTCCAAGACCTGTATTTATCAAAACGTCCTTCCTATGAATATTCTTGAAGATGAAGCACTTTCGCAAAAGCTTTAGAATGCAACGGTAACTGTCTAGAAATGAAGACTTTAAAAAGCACGGTTAAACACCTGATTACAATGCAGTCAAGAAAGAAACTTGATTACAAGAACTAGAATTACACCTGATTATAATCTTAACCCTTAAAGATCTTAATCTCTGGCAAAAACCAAGAAGCAAGTAATTGTGAACTGTTTGTCATAGCAGCATTTCCTGTTCGGAAACCTTACGCCTTAGTCTTCCTCTCCTTTGAAGGCAAAGGTAAGTAAACTTAGACCTGCCTGGCAATTAATGTTCCAAAATTTTATCCTATTTGAAATGTCCCAGATAGTCAATGAATTTTCTTCATTTAACTTAGTTTAGTTTCAAGTTACCAGAATCTGGAGAGACTACCATAGATAGGCATTCCCAAGACATTATTATTCCTAGAGTTTAAAAAGACCTTTTTTCCTCACTCCTAGAGTTAAAGTTCTAGAGAGCCCAGGTAGGTCATTTACATCTCAAAGGCACAAGCCGAGAAATACCATTTCCTTCTAGAAAGCTAGCTTAACCAATTACTAAAGGTTCACTCTGATACAATCTTGGGGCCGTTCGGGGCCACTGTTCTCTCAGCAGCACCCTTTCCTGCAGAACAGACACCGCAGGGCCCCACATACTAGCGGACAGCCACCCTAGGATCTCCTCCGCAACTTCTGGGATCACCCCCTGGAATCTCAGGGCCTCACGCGTTGGGGGACGACCACCCCAGGATCACCCCTGTGACGTTCGGAATTACCCCCGCAACTTCTGGCCCCCGTGTCAGTGCATGGCCACTCCGGGATCACACCCCCAGTTTTCAGGCCCCACACTGTTGAGGCCCCACACTAGGCCCCAATTCCCCACAACTTTCCCCTCCGCAACCTTACTTCCTCACATTTCAGCACTCACCGGAGTTTCCTCAGTCTCCCGGCTGTTCCGCCATTTGCTGGGCCGCACCCCACAGGCCAGCAAGGCCTGCAAGTGTCCACCTTCAAGACTGAAGTAAGGGCCCACGGTCAGCGACAGAGATATCGGTGGTTTAAAGGACAGGGGGAGCTTACACGTAGGAAGAAAGGTCCTGGAGCGACACCTCAGCGGGCGAGGCGGCCAGCAGGGCGGGACTCGGCAGCAGGCTCCACTCCCGGGAGGGGCGGGGGGCAGGGGGAGGTCAGTAATTAGACGGGAATTGATATCAGGTGGGCTCCTCGGTTACCAGGGAAACCAACAGACGCGCATGCGCCTCACGGCCCCTCGGATAAACGACCCTGGTGAAAGTTCGAACAATCATTAGCTGGGGCTGGGGCAAGCACGGAGGAACGTCAGTCAGGTGAAAAGTGTGCAGGTGAGGCAGGTACTGGAGCAGGGGATGTACAGAGGGCAAGAGAACAGCCATGTGGGTGGCCTGACCACACCCTGTGCTACATGATTTCCTGTGAATCTTTTCAGAACACCTTGCAAATTATTTTTCTGGTGTTCCATAATCAGGGACTCTTCATTTAACTTAAGACATCCCCGACTGGAAATCAAGAAGAGGTTTCACTAAACCTGTTGTTTTTTTATGTGCTTTAAGGATTGGGACCTGATTTCTAATTTAGTCTCTGCTGCTCACTCACTGTGACCCCCGAGCATGCACCTAACCTCTGGGTCTTAGTCTCCCAGCCTGTGAGATGGTTGACCACAGACCCTTGAAGAGAAACTGCTCATGTAAAATGGGAGAAATAGTGGCGTGGAGCTCATGGAGCAGTCACTGAGGACCACATGAGGTGACACCTGGATTAGCACCTCCAGGCACATGGGAAGTAACGTGTAATCTCGTCCTCAACATTAGATGATGATTATGTTGCACATCTGGTGTTCCATGACACTTCTGAATCCAGCATATGATGCTGACTTGCCCCTTTGTAGTTGGAACTAATGGCTATTTTCATGAGCCCCAAGACGCTGGCCGCTGCAGGGCCTAAGCCTGGAGACCATAACCACCACCCTTTTTCCTGCCTCGTCCCAGCCCTTGGAAGGATCGGCTCAATCCCTCCATAAACTGTGACCAGAACTCTGTGTTTGTTACCCAGCTTCCTGGGAGACGGGCAGTGGCATAGCGGAGGGATTACTTTGGGTAAATATTTCTCTAAACCTCATTCTTGCCACCACCAGTGCTCCGAGTGAGGGGGCCCAGCTCCCCAACAGCCCCACCATTCTAATCCAAGGGAGCCTGGGATGGAGCAGAAGTCATCGTCTCCCTAGCACTGAGCAGAGGACTCCACTAAAAGCAAGCCCCAAAATTAGGCCTTGGAAGCAGTCGGGGGGCAGCTTGCACTGGGCTCTCAAGGAACTAGCAATAGCCTTTGCCGAAGCAGATCTATTGCAGCAAGCAGGGTATCGTCTTTACAACACTTAGCACTTGGATCAGCCAAGCCACCTTGACAATTCCACTCCTGAGGCTGTGGTGGGCATCCAACCTGCCCTCCCCCAGCCCAGGAATCCCAGCTGCACCTTTCCTGACAGATGCAAGCTTATCTCCTGTGTGCTTTTCCAGGTCCCAGGCAGCTACATGAAAGGCTCCCCCAGGCCCTTTCACTTTGCCAGCAGGCAAGTGGGGTTAGTCTACCCAATTCTACCCAATTTACAGCTGAGAAAACTGAGGCTTAGTCCATGGGCTTAAAGCACTGGTTCTCAATCCTGGCTGCACTTGAGAAGCACCTAGGGAGCTTCTGACATTCCCAACGCCCCTGCCACACCCAGATGCTCTTCTTGACTCAGGTATTTTCTTTGTTTATCTTCCTAAGTGATTCCAGCGGGCTCCTGGTTATCAATCTCGTTAGTGGAGCCACGTGGAGGGTGGTTAAAGTGCAGCCCCATGGCCACAGGTTCTCATTCCCTGGTTCTCAGGTAGGGCCTGGGGAGTTCCATTTCTAACAGGTGAGGCTGATGCTGCTGGTCTAGGAAAGAAATAGTGCTCCCTGGTGACCCAGTGAGAGAAGCAGAACTTGGAGAACCTGATCTCAAAGCCCATACTAGCCTCAGTTTTCTCAGTGGTAGACTGAGAAGAATGGCTCCTGGCGTAAGGAGCACTGGTGTAGAACTCCTCCGACTTCCATGGGCACAGCTGGGCATCTGGTTAAAAAGCAGATGGGGGCTCAGTAGGACTCGGGTGGCACCCACGCTGCATGCCTAGACTAGCAGGCCTAGCTCCCACGCTGGCGTTCTGCCCAGGCTTCTCCGTTCAAGCAGACCCAGGGCCCGGTGACTCGCCCTTTCCCCAACAGAGATCAGCCTCCTTGACACCTCCACCTGCCATCCTTGCTCTGAGGCACAGGATAAAGCGAATACATACAAAGCAAACAATCCCCGTCCCTTTAACTCTTCTTCCAATGTCATGACAAACACCACTGTCCACTGGGACGTGCTACCCAAGTGCCCACCATGTGCTGTGTCCAGGGCTAGGCACTCAACCCGGCAGGGGCCCAAGGACAGAGATGCAGGAAGCAAATGGCATTGTTAAGAGAGGGTGCCGTAGGGCCCTAGAAGAGGGTTGCTTAACAGCTGGACAAGAGGACTGCAAAGACAGATGACCTAGCCTCCCACCTGCAGGCTGCCCTCTGCCCCCGAAGGTACCGGCCACATTCTCCAGGCAACAGAACTACATTGGCCTGGAGATGTTGCATCATAGCCAAAGTCATCCAAGAAAAGGAGTACTAGCAACAATGCATCATGTTGTTTACCAGATGCTGTATCCCAGGCACTGTGTTAAATGCTCTGCAGATACTGTGGACTAGTGTACTGTGTTAAGGTGTTATCTCATTTACTCCCACCAAAACCCCATGAAATGCTCACTGTCATGGTGCTCTGTTTGACTGATGAAGAATCGAGATGCAGAGATAGGAAATGGCAGAACTGAAATTTAACTGCCACACAGCACGGTGTCGCCAAATACTAGGGACCCCAGACTAAGCGCTCTCCCCAGATTAGGGCTTCCACACAAGATGGTCACTCCTGGGCAGGTGGTGTATGGTGGTGTATGTCCTCACACCATTTCATACAATAATAAAAAATAATTTTCTTATACCTAGGATACTAGGCTATTCTAAATAGTATATATTATTTATATATAAATATATAACTATAGTATACAATAGAGTATGTGTTGTATTTATATATAAATATATAATCACATCATATAATAGTTTATGTGTTATATAAATACCAAATTTATATACAATTATATTACACAGTAGAATAATTACATATTACAATTATTTTATACTTACAGAAATCTATACGTTACGTATATACTCATTTACTCTTACAACATGCTTATTATGTACATATTATTAAGACCATTATTTTATGTTAAGAAAAATTGAAGGTCAGAGAGTTGGAGTAACTTTTCCAAGGTCTCACAGCCGTGAAAACCCAAGATTTGAACTCTGTCAGCCTGGTTCCCCACTCATGCTCTTGACCCCATCCTCCACTGTTGACTTCCTCTGACTAAACTATAAATTAAGAGGATGGCTCAAGTCTCCTAGGTGCTTTCTGTGCCCACAGCAGGCCCAGCCCAACGGCTGAATCCTTTGTAGGTACCTTGACAAATGCCTACTAATGGCCAAACAGGTGCTTCCCGCCCTATTTATAGCTCCCAGCATGGCCAGTAGGCTATAATTAGCACAGCCTCCCACAGGACTGGAGCTAAATTAAACCAGTAGGATGAGAGGCCAGCAGCTCCGGACAGTGCCTCTGTCACCTCCAGCACAGAGCAACGGTGAGACACGGGAGGGGTCTCTTCAAGGAAGAAGCCCCCCTTGGCCAGGGGCCTTTCTAACTTGGGTGGTGCTTGGGTCCCAAGGTCCTCCCAATGGCCTCTACTGGCCTTATCTCAATCCTGGGGACTGATTTCTCCTGGTATCTCCCAATAAAACCAAAAGATGAGTGATCTCTTTTTCTGAGGGTCAGGAGACCAGGATTCTGGTTCTGCCTCTGATTAGCCCAGTGACCAAGGGACTCAGCTTCTCTGGGTTTCAGTTTTGTCTCTGGAAATGGGGGGGAACCAAGTCTGTGGCGGAAGTCCCTCCGGCCATTTGACAATGGCTCACAAAGGGGCTGCTGGTGGAATCCTGTGGCTGAGATCAACGCCAGGAGGCTGTAGAGAGGGGCCTAAGGAAATGTGTGGCCCACCCACAGGGGAGGGCTCTGACTTGGGGGCCTGGTGTGACTTCTCAGTCTGCTGGCGCCGTGGGCCTGTGCAGAAGAGAAGCACTGGCCGCCTCTCACCATCTCCTCTGGCTGAAGAGCAAAAGGTGAGGGATGGCGTGAGACGAGACCTCCTCTTTCCCTCACTCCAGAGCTTCTGGCTGCCCGGTGCTCTGCCTCACTCTGGACTTAGATGTCACCTCCTGGGAGACCTTCCTGGCCTCTTCGTCTAGATGATCCACCTCTCCATCAGTCCTACCCCCTTTCCAGAGCACTAATGAGGGCTGGAAACTCCTTCTCATGTGTGTGTTAATGGACGCGTTAATTGTCTCCCCCACTGGAATGCAAGACCCACAGGGACAGAGCTGAGTCTATGAGTTGGCTTCTCCACCTAGAGAGTGCGTGATGTGTACCAGCCACCCTGTCCACCGCCCCATCCACGTCTGCTGACTGGGTGAGCTGTTTCCGCTCCAGGCCCTGCTCCCCCTATGCTGAGCTCCCTGCCCCCAAGTTCTTGGGCTTCTCCATATTTTTCCCATCCAAAAGGAGAATCCCAGAGCAGGGAGTCTCTAAACCAGAGACACAAGTCAGGAAGGCCTCCTGGAGGAGGTGATTTCTGCAGGGATGAGTTAGTGACGTCTAGCCAAGGAAGGGGAAAAGACAGAGAAAAGAGAAGGGACAAAGCACAGACGTGAAAATGGCCTGTGCAGGGGACCTCGAAGGAGGTGAGAGTTCCTAAGACTACAGAGGGCAGAAGAAGTGAGGTAAGAATGGGAAAGGCAGGCAGGCAGCAGTGATAGAGGTGCCTTAGGTGTCTTGCCGAGAAGCCTAATTTTATCCTACAGCTCAGGGGTCGGCAAACTTTTCTGTAACCATCCTTGCAGTTACTCAACTCTGCCGTGGAAGATACAGAAATGAATGTGCATGGCTGTGGTCCAGTAAAAGTTTATTTATGGACATGGAAATTTGAATGTCTCATAATTTTCATGTGTCACTACTGAGGTTCCCTTCACCTTCCACAATCCTTTGCCAATGGCTCAAAAAGAGGCTGTACATTTCTGACACCACACTTGTCAAAGAGCACCGACACTTAGCCAGCGTTTACCCTGTGGCCTAATGCTTTGAGTGCACTATTATCTTTTTTAAACATCACAACAAGCCTATGAGGGATATACTACCATCTCCATTTTACAGATGAGGAAAGCGGAGTACAATCTGGGCAGATGCACAGCTCCTTGTGCTTAGAAAGGCTCCACGTTTGGTTTAAATTTCTTGATAATTGGTGAGCAAGGGGCTCGCATTTTCACTTTGCACAGGCCCTTGCAAGTTATGCAGCTGGTCCTGCTGAGTGGTAAGAGGCTCAGGTCACAAGGACCCTGGGCATCGGACTCTTAACACCTGCCTGCCCAACCATGACATAGTTAGAAATTACATGTGGGAAGTACCTACTTGATTCCAGGCTTTTAGAAGCCAAAGATAGGACAGATACCAGGATCCATTTGACACCCAAGTCAGGACTTTTAATCCAAGCAGGACAAAGACTCAGTGGCCTGGGCCAATCAGCCCTGAGCCCAAATCACCTCCTCCCACCCCTCTTTCCCTTGGTAGGGAGCAGACATCCCTCCTCATGTGGCCATCCTCATTTACTCCACAGTGACCTTGGGCTGGTGACTGGGAACAGTGCACAGGGGCTACATGGCGGACAGCCTTGGAAGGACCGCCCCGCCCCATCTGGTCCAATCCCGCTCTCTGGCTCTGACTACAGATGCACGCGCCCCTTGACAGGTGAAGGGAGGACTTCAAAGTGCACCCGAGTTTTAGGAGGGGTAGGAGACAGCCAGGACAGAGGCCGGTTCTACAAGCCGTCATCCGTCTTCCAGCACCAGGCAAGGGAAGCCTGCTGTAATAAGGAAAGTGAAACCTCTTTTTTAAAAATTCAACAAACCAGGAGACACGCCCTTAGGATATGGCACTGAGGTTCCACTTCACACATTTTTCAAGGGTTGAGAAGATTGGCAATTTCTTCAGCTAGATCAAACGCGTCTCAACCCCGCCCCACCAGGGCAAAGGAGGAGTTCCTCCTCAAGGTCGTCGACTCCATCACTGACCCTGAGTCTGGTGCGCAGCTCTGGAGCTAGGGGGCCTGGGACTGAATCCTGGCTTTGACCCTCACCAGCTGATTGCCCTTGGCAAGTCACTTGGCCTCCTTGCACCTCAGCTGCCTACTCTGTAAAACAGAAGTAACCAGGCCTGCCCCACAGGGTCGTTGTGAGGCATGAAAGTGTCAATATCTGTGGAGTCAGAGCTTAACAACTGCTAGCAATTAGTATTAATATCATTATCTTCAAGCTAGAATTTAGGAACTGGAAGAAATGCACACATACCAGGCAGCAGCCTCTGCTTTGCCTTGCCCTAAGTCAATCCCATCTGGAATCCCCAAGACAAGCAAGCGGTATTGCCCTCTCTTGACCAACTGCAAGGAAGCTCCTGCCCCTACCAGGACACCCATGAGGGCAGCTCACAGAGCCGCGCCCCTCGAGGCGGCCTTCTTGACCTGAGCCGTTGAGGTCTTGGCAGATACCCAGGTGTTTGGTTCCATCTAGCTAAGATGAGCCTTTCAGCTGACTGGATTTAATAGATATGTGACTGCTGAGCTATGGGCATGGCCCCAAAGCATGGGGCCAGAGCAGCCAGCTGGGGAGGCCCCACTTCCTGTGCACTCTGCACCCATGCCTGGCCACCAGCCCCATCTGCCAATTTTCAGGGCAAAGTTGACTCTGGTGAGGTGAGAGAATTCCAGCGTCTCCAACCTTCAACCTTCCTCTGGCTACAAATATCACTCATGGGTCCAGGACTATCATGGTTAATGGGCATCTCTGTGCCAAACTCATGAGCAGGGCTCCTCCTGCCCACCTCTAACCATGCAGAGCCCGGCCCTCGTGGTTCTGCCTGCTCCTCCTTGGTCCTGCCCCTCCCCTGCTTCTGCTCCCTGGACTCCCAGGCTGGGCTTCTTCGTATCAGCCCCATCCTGGCCTGACTGCAGATGACCTCACTCTGAGCAGTGGAAGATCATCAGAAATCAGTTCAATGTATATCACTGGCCAAGTTTCACAGAGAGGTGGATGGAGACCCAAATGGCCACTGGAATCCAGGTCCTGGCAAACTCAGGCTTAACAGAGCCTGAGTAGGTATCATTCCTCACACAGAGACACCAGCGCAGAAGGCAGGCTCTCTGGGGACTGGTCCAACACCCAGAGATTCTAATCTCAAAAAGAAATGATTATAAAAGGTTTGGCCTTGGAGCACGTGCTGCTCTAATTTCCCAAGATCTGAAATCTGAGTAACACAATAATCAGCTTCAGGACAAAAAGCCCATCCTTAAAGGGAAAATGGCCCCCTATTCCCTGCTCAGTGACTTTACTCTCCATACAGGCAGAGCAGGGTTGAGGTGAGTCCTGAGTTGGGGAATAACCTCCTTGGCTCTGTGGCGGGGTGTTGACTGTTCATTGTGTGGGGTTCTCCCAGAGGCAGCCCATCCTTGTGACCCACCTTCCAAGATCAGCCTCAGCGCTGGCTCAACAGGAAAGCCCAACACCTCCAACCCCACTCCCTGAAGGCCTGGCTCCGACCCTGAATCCTGACCACGTCCAGGCAGGAGACACTGAAGTGATACAACCCTATGTAGATTTAAAAGGAATTTTCCATTCCTGGAAAGTACAGTCTCGTTCATCAGTGACAGATTGCTAAGTTGCAGGGAGCTTAATTGATGGGGTAGAGGGATATCCTCTCTCTCCTCTTGCCTTTATCATGCATTATCATCTTTTACCAAGGACCTGATTTGGTGACAACTGGTTGATTTCTCCAGTTGCTTAGCTTAGTTACAAAAATCCAGAGAGCAGACATTCAGGGTCACAGAATCACTGTCAGTCCATGGGTTGGTTGCTTTATAGCCCCCTGAATGCCTCGGGCCAGCCTTGGTCCCCACCACCCACCGAGTCTTCCCCCAGCAATGAACACCAACAGCTCAACACACAGGTAAAAGCATTGGCCTGTGGGCAGCACTTATTTGCATCTATAGCCACAGAATGTGCATTTAAGTTGCTTGATGAATGTTTGTACCATGGTGACCAAAGGGGAAGATGGGGGGGAGGGATAAATTGGGAGTTTGGGATTAACAAATACACACTACTATATATAAAATAGATCAACAAGGACCTACGGTATAGCACAGGGAACTATATTCAATTTGTGTGTGTATGTATGTATATGTACAACTGAATCACTTTGCTGTACACCTGAAACTAACATTGTAAATCAACTATAGTTCAAAAAAAGAATTTTTTTTAATAAATAAATGTTTGTAACGAAGGAAATATTCCCTGGAATCCAGGCTGTGGATCCTTCAGCCTCAGCCTCCATCTCTGATAGAGACACCAAAAAGTGAGCTGGAGAGAGTTTGGCCATCTGAGATCACTTCAGAGGTTGGAGGTTAATCCTCATCCTTCAGACCCTGAGAAGTTCACCAGAGAAGCCAGCACTCCCTGGTACTTATGGCCCACCACGGGCCTTCACCTGCTGCTCCAGCATCACCCCCAGCTCCCTACACACACCCCACACTCCTGCCCAAGGGACACCCCATCCTTCATTACCCGCACAGCCCTCTGACCTACCCACTCCAGCCCTTCGTTTGTGTTCTTCTCTCATCCTGAAATGCCCTTCCTAACCTCCGCTGAGCTATCCCTCTAAAACCCAGAAGATGTGCTCACTCCCTCCTTAAAGCCTCCATAGCAAATCTTTTGTGTCCAACAGACATTGATCGAGCTCAGGCCACATTTACCGAGTGCGGGATGAGAGGGGAACCAAAAGGAGTGAACCACGTCCCTGCCCTCAAG
This sequence comes from Vicugna pacos, assembly GCF_048564905.1. NCBI lineage: Eukaryota > Metazoa > Chordata > Mammalia > Artiodactyla > Camelidae > Vicugna > Vicugna pacos. The sequence goes on along the minus strand of NC_132997.1, from coordinate 46,039,639 downwards.
CTGCTCACTTCCTGCTGGGGCAGGTGAGCAGACAGGCGACACACTGCACCTCGGGTGAGAACTGGCAGTGATTGGGCCATGGCCAAGAGCACAAGCTCCAGGGTCGGACCGGCACACGTGAGTCTCGGCTTCTTGATGCACGAGCTGCGTGAACCTGAGCAAGTCACTGAACTGTAAGCATCTCAGTTTCCTCTTGTATAATTTGAGAACAATTATGATTCTTACTCCATCGGGTTGCTGTCATGATCGAATAAATTAATGCAATCAAAGACAGCGTCTGGTACATTCAATAATTTCTGTAAGGAGTGAAGATAAGCACCAGCAATATTGCTTGGCTTTGTACCAAGCCCTTATCGCATTCCTTTCACTTTAATGGAGCTCCACCCACATAATAGGCTCTCCAGAAATATTCATTAACCTGCCTTGAACATGCCTTGCACATGATCACCTTTTCCTGTTCCCTTGACCTCTTCCTGTTCCCTTCACCCCTTCCCCATCTGTTTGTTTATAAAATACATATTCTTCAAGGATGAGCTCAGATGCCACCTCCGTAAGTTAGCTTACAGTCCCCGATGAACGGCTTTCCTGCCCTGTTTTCAGGTGTCTTTGGCATCCAAGAACACAGGGCTTCACCACCTTTGGTAACAGCCTTCTGAGCAGGTGTACTTCATGTCCCCTGAGACTACAGGCTCCTTGAGGACAAAGACTGTGTTCACTCATGATTTTATTCTTCAGTATCAAGCCTCCAGGGGTTGAATGATTAGAGCAGTGCCATTTCTGCAGAGGAAAACACCAAAACTCCCTTCTGGAACCTCTTTCTCATACCCCCATGAGCCAGAGTGGCCTTCTGGAACCTCATTTTCATCAGAAACTGAAGCCAATTGGACGAAGCACACTTTAATTGAATGTCCAAACCAAACAGTGTGCTTATCAACACACATCTCCTGTCCCCTCTACATCATGAAGGGCCCCGATTTTCATGCCACATTTTTCTGAAATCAGTACGGAACACTCTCCACTTGCAAATCTGGCACCAGTCTATTCACAGTCATCACTGCAGAGACTCCAGGCCAGGTCTGTCTCCACATAACGCAGGACCACGTGGTCACTCTACAGAACTACTCCCACCCATGCTCTTGGCTCTGAGGACAACGGAGGAAAACTGATTCTAGCATTTAGACACAGACTGCAGTGTCTCATATTTGATGGCCTCTTCTTGGGCTCCACATGAAACATATTCTGGGTCCTGCACGGGCCACCCTCCACTGTCCACATTCATAGGAGCACCGCCAATAAGTCCAGTTTCTGATAGGTCATAGTCTTTGTTCCATTTCATGAACTAACAGAGATGCAGTCATAAATTAAATGATTGGAGCCCTCATCAGTAGAGAGTAAATGCTATTGTTTATTAAAAAGGTAATAACCCATTGAATTTTTTTCAAATTAAGCAATAAGCCTCTAATATAACAAACTGGAACAATTAAGCCTCATACTAATGGAGTGAAATCATAAGCGAGTTGGGGAGTAAGTTCTAGA